>NC_081395.1:0-1200000 GCF_030684315.1 Stegostoma tigrinum
CTCGCCCTCTGTTTCAGCCCCTCTGTTTCTCGTCCTCTGTTTCAGCCCCTCTGTTTCAGCCCCTCTGTTTCAGCCCCTCTGTTGCAGCCCCTCTGTTTCTCGCCCTCTGTTTCAGCCCCTCTGTTTCAGCCCCTCTGTTTTCGCCCCTCTGTTTCAGCCCCTCTGTTTCTCGCCCTCTGTTTCAGCCCCTCTGTTTCTCGCCCTCTGTTTCAGCCTCTCTGTTTCTCGCCCTCTGTTGCAGCCCCTCTGTTTCAGCCCCTCTGTTTCAGCCCCTCTGTGTCTCGCCCTCTGTTTCTCGACCTCTGTTTCAGCCCCTCTGTTTCTCGCCCTCTGTTTCAGCCCCTCTGTTTCAGCCCCTCTATTTCAGCCCCTCTGTTGCAGCCCCTCTGTTTCTCGCCCTCTGTTTCAGCCCCTCTGTTTCAGCCCCTCTGTTTCAGCCCCTCTGTTTCTCGCCCTCTGTTTCAGCCCCTCTGTTTCAGCCCCTCTGTTTCAGCCCCTCTGTTTCTCGCCCTCTGTTTCTCGCCCTCGGTTTCAGCCCCTCTGTTTCTCGACCTCTGTTTCAGCCCCTCTGTTTCAGCACCTCTGTTTCTCGCCCTCTGTTTCAGCCCCTCTGTTTCAGCCCCTCTGTTTCAGCACCTCTTTTTCAGCCCTTCTGTTTCAGCCCCTCTGTTTCACCCCTCTGTTTTTTACCTCTGTTTCAGCCCCTCTGTTTCTCGCCCTCTGTTTCAGGCCCTCTGTATCAGCCCCTCTTTTTCAGCCCCTCTGTTTCTCGCCCTCTGTTTCTCGCTCTCTGTTTCTCGCCCTCTATTTCTCGCCCACTGTTTCAGCCCTTCTGTTTCAGCCCCTCTGTTTCAGCCCATCTGTTTCAGCCCCTCTGTTTCAGCCCCTCTGTTTCAGCCCCTCTGTTTCAGCCCCTCTGTTTCTCGCCCTCTGTTTCAGCCCCTCTGTTTCAGCCCCTCTGTTTCAGCCCCTCTGTTTCAGCCCCTCTGTTTCTCGCCCTCTGTTTCAGACCCTCTGTTTCAGCCCCTCTGTTTCAGCCCCTCTGTTTCAGCCCCTCTGTTTCTCGCCCTCTGTTTCTCGCCCTCTGTTTCAGCCCCTCTGTTTCTCGCCCTCTGTTTCAGCCCCTCTGTTTCAGCCCCTCTGTTTCAGCCCCTCTGTTGCAGCCCCTCTGTTTCTCGCCCTCTGTTTCAGCCCCTCTGTTGTCGCCCTCTGTTTCAGCCTCTCTGTTTTTCGCCCTCTGTTGCAGCCCTTCTGTTTCAGCCCCTCTGTTTCAGCCCCTCTGTTTCAGCCCCTCTGTTTCTCGCCCTCTGTTTCAGCCCCTCTGTTTCAGCCCCTCTGTTTCAGCCCCTCTGTTTCAGCCTCTCTGTTTCTCGCCATCTGTTTCAGCCCCTCTGTTTCAGCCCCTCTGTTTCAGCCCCTCTGTTTCTCGCCCTCTGTTTCTCGCCCTCGGTTTCAGCCCCTCTGTTTCTCGCCCTCTGTTTCAGCCCCTCTGTTTCAGCCCCTCTATTTCAGCCCCTCTGTTGCAGCCCCTCTGTTTCTCGCCCTCTGTTTCAGCCCCTCTGTTTCAGCCCCTCTGTTTCAGCCCCTCTGTTTCTCGCCCTCTGTTTCAGCCCCTCTGTTTCAGCCCCTCTGTTTCAGCCCCTCTGTTTCAGCCACTCTGTTTCTCGCCCTCTGTTTCTCGCCCTCGGTTTCAGCCCCTCTGTTTCACGCCCTCTGTTTCAGCCCCTCTGTTTCAGCACCTCTGTTTCTCGCCCTCTGTTTCAGCCCCTCTGTTTCAGCCCCTCTGTTTCAGCACCTCTATTTCAGCCCTTCTGTTTCAGCCCCTCTGTTTCAGCCCCTCTGTTTTTGCCCTCTGTTTCAGCCCCTCTGTTTCTCGCCCTCTGTTTCAGCCCCTCTGTATCAGCCCCTCTTTTTCAGCCCCTCTGTTTCTCGCCCTCTGTTTCTCGCTCTCTGTTTCTCGCCCTCTATTTCTCGCCCACTGTTTCAGCCCTTCTGTTTCAGCCCCTCTGTTTCAGCCCATCTGTTTCAGCCCCTCTGTTTCAGCCCCTCTGTTTCAGCCCCTCTGTTTCAGCCCCTCTGTTTCAGCCCCTCTGTTTCTCGCCCTCTGTTTCTCGCCCTCTGTTTCAGCCCCTCTGTTTCTCGCCCTCTGTTTCAGCCCCTCTGTTTCAGCCCCTCTGTTTCAGCCCCTCTGTTGCAGCCCCTCTGTTTCTCGCCCTTTGTTTCAGCCCCTCTGTTTGTCGCCCTCTGTTTCAGCCTCTCTGTTTTTCGCCCTCTGTTGCAGCCCCTCTGTTTCAGCCCCTCTGTTTCAGCCCCTCTGTTTCAGCCCCTCTGTTTCTCGCCCTCTGTTTCAGCCCCTCTGTTTCAGCCCCTCTGTTTCAGCCCCTCTGTTTCAGCCCCTCTGTTTCAGCCTCTCTGTTTCTCGCCCTCTGTTTCAGCCCCTCTGTTTCTCGCCCTCTGTTTCAGCTCCTCTGTTTCTCGCCCTCTGTTGCGTCCCCTCTGTTTCAGCCCCTCTGTTTCAGCCCCTCTGTTTCTCGCCCTCTGTTTCTCGCCCTCGGTTTCAGCCCCTCTGTTTCTCGCCCTCTGTTTCAGCCCCTCTGTTTCAGCCCCTCTATTTCAGCCCCTCTGTTGCAGCCCCTCTGTTTCTCGCCCTCTGTTTCAGCCCCTCTGTTTCAGCCCCTCTGTTTCAGCCCCTCTGTTTCTCGCCCTCTGTTTCAGCCCCTCTGTTTCAGCCCCTCTGTTTCAGCCCCTCTGTTTCAGCCACTCTGTTTCTCGCCCTCTGTTTCTCGCCCTCGGTTTCAGCCCCTCTGTTTCTCGCCCTCTGTTTCAGCCCCTCTGTTTCAGCACCTCTGTTTCTCGCCCTCTGTTTCAGCCCCTCTGTTTCAGCCCCTCTGTTTCAGCACCTCTATTTCAGCCCTTCTGTTTCAGCCCCTCTGTTTCAGCCCCTCTGTTTTTGCCCTCTGTTTCAGCCCCTCTGTTTCTCGCCCTCTGTTTCAGCCCCTCTGTATCAGCCCCTCTTTTTCAGCCCCTCTGTTTCTCGCCCTCTGTTTCTCGCTCTCTGTTTCTCGCCCTCTATTTCTCGCCCACTGTTTCAGCCCTTCTGTTTCAGCCCCTCTGTTTCAGCCCATCTGTTTCAGCCCCTCTGTTTCAGCCCCTCTGTTTCAGCCCCTCTGTTTCAGCCCCTCTGTTTCAGCCCCTCTGTTTCTCGCCCTCTGTTTCTCGCCCTCTGTTTCAGCCCCTCTGTTTCTCGCCCTCTGTTTCAGCCCCTCTGTTTCAGCCCCTCTGTTTCAGCCCCTCTGTTGCAGCCCCTCTGTTTCTCGCCCTTTGTTTCAGCCCCTCTGTTTGTCGCCCTCTGTTTCAGCCTCTCTGTTTTTCGCCCTCTGTTGCAGCCCCTCTGTTTCAGCCCCTCTGTTTCAGCCCCTCTGTTTCAGCCCCTCTGTCTCTCGCCCTCTGTTTCTCGCCCTCTGTTTCAGCCCCTCTGTTTCTCGTCCTCTGTTTCAGCCCCTCTGTTTCAGCCCCTCTGTTTCAGCCCCTCTGTTGCAGCCCCTCTGTTTCTCGCCCTCTGTTTCAGCCCCTCTGTTTCAGCCCCTCTGTTTTCGCCCCTCTGTTTCAGCCCCTCTGTTTCTCGCCCTCTGTTTCAGCCCCTCTGTTTCTCGCCCTCTGTTTCAGCCTCTCTGTTTCTCGCCCTCTGTTGCAGCCCCTCTGTTTCAGCCCCTCTGTTTCAGCCCCTCTGTTTCAGCCCCTCTGTGTCTCGCCCTCTGTTTCTCGACCTCTGTTTCAGCCCCTTTGTTTCTCGCCCTCTGTTTCAGCCCCTCTGTTTCAGCCCCTCTATTTCAGCCCCTCTGATGCAGCCCCTCTGTTTCTCGCCCTCTGTTTCTGCCCCTCTGATTCAGCCCCTCTGTTTCAGCCCCTCTGTTTCAGCCCCTCTGTTTCTCGCCCTCTGTTTCTCGCCCTCGGTTTCAGCCCCTCTGTTTCTCGCCCTCTGTTTCAGCCCCTCTGTTTCAGCACCTCTGTTTCTCGCCCTCTGTTTCAGCCCCTCTGTTTCAGCCCCTCTGTTTCAGCACCTCTATTTCAGCCCTTCTGTTTCAGCCCCTCTGTTTCAGCCCCTCTGTTTTTGCCCTCTGTTTCAGCCCCTCTGTTTCTCGCCCTCTGTTTCAGCCCCTCTGTATCAGCCCCTCTTTTTCAGCCCCTCTGTTTCTCGCCCTCTGTTTCTCGCTCTCTGTTTCTCGCCCTCTATTTCTCGCCCACTGTTTCAGCCCTTCTGTTTCAGCCCCTCTGTTTCAGCCCATCTGTTTCAGCCCCTCTGTTTCAGCCCCTCTGTTCCAGCCCCTCTGTTTCAGCCCCTCTGTTTCTCGCCCTCTGTTTCAGCCCCTCTGTTTCAGCCCCTCTGTTTCAGCCCCTCTGTTTCAGCCCCTCTGTTTCTCGCCCTCTGTTTCAGACCCTCTGTTTCAGCCCCTCTGTTTCAGCCCCTCTGTTTCAGCCCCTCTGTTTCTCGCCCTCTGTTTCGCGCCCTCTGTTTCAGCCCCTCTGTTTCTCGCCCTCTGTTTCAGCCCCTCTGTTTCAGCCCCTCTGTTTCAGCCCCTCTGTTGCAGCCCCTCTGTTTCTCGCCCTCTGTTTCAGCCCCTCTGTTGTCGCCCTCTGTTTCAGCCTCTCTGTTTTTCGCCCTCTGTTGCAGCCCTTCTGTTTCAGCCCCTCTGTTTCAGCCCCTCTGTTTCAGCCCCTCTGTTTCTTGCCCTCTGTTTCAGCCCCTCTGTTTCAGCCCCTCTGTTTCAGCCCCTCTGTTTCAGCCTCTCTGTTTCTCGCCCTCTGTTTCAGCCCCTCTGTTTCTCGCCCTCTGTTTCAGCTCCTCTGTTTCTCGCCCTCTGTTGCGTCCCCTCTGTTTCAGCCCCTCTGTTTCAGCCCCTCTGTTTCTCGCCCTCTGTTTCTCGCCCTCTGTTTCAGCCCCTCTGTTTCAGCCCCTCTGTCTCTCGCCCTCTGTTTCTCGCCCTCTGTTTCAGCCCCTCTGTTTCTCGTCCTCTGTTTCAGCCCCTCTGTTTCAGCCCCTCTGTTTCAGCCCCTCTGTTGCAGCCCCTCTGTTTCTCGCCCTCTGTTTCAGCCCCTCTGTTTCAGCCCCTCTGTTTTCGCCCCTCTGTTTCTGCCCCTCTGTTTCTCGCCCTCTGTTTCAGCCCCTCTGTTTCTCGCCCTCTGTTTCAGCCTCTCTGTTTCTCGCCCTCTGTTGCAGCCCCTCTGTTTCAGCCCCTCTGTTTCAGCCCCTCTGTTTCAGCCCCTCTGTGTCTCGCCCTCTGTTTCTCGACCTCTGTTTCAGCCCCTCTGTTTCTCGCCCTCTGTTTCAGCCCCTCTGTTTCATCCCCTCTATTTCAGCCCCTCTGTTGCAGCCCCTCTGTTTCTCGCCCTCTGTTTCAGCCCCTCTGTTTCAGCCCCTCTGTTTCAGCCCCTCTGTTTCTCGCCCTCTGTTTCAGCCCCTCTGTTTCAGCCCCTCTGTTTCAGCCCCTCTGTTTCTCGCCCTCTGTTTCTCGCCCTCGGTTTCAGCCCCTCTGTTTCTCGCCCTCTGTTTCAGCCCCTCTGTTTCAGCACCTCTGTTTCTCGCCCTCTGTTTCAGCCCCTCTGTTTCAGCCCCTCTGTTTCAGCACCTCTTTTTCAGCCCTTCTGTTTCAGCACCTCTGTTTCAGCCCCTCTGTTTTTGCCCTCTGTTTCAGCCCCTCTGTTTCTCGCCCTCTGTTTCAGCCCCTCTGTATCAGGCCCTCTTTTTCAGCCCCTCTGTTTCTCGCCCTCTGTTTCTCGCTCTCTGTTTCTCGCCCTCTATTTCTCGCCCACTGTTTCAGCCCTTCTGTTTCAGCCCCTCTGTTTCAGCCCATCTGTTTCAGCCCCTCTGTTTCAGCCCCTCTGTTTCAGCCCCTCTGTTTCAGCCCCTCTGTTTCTCGCCCTCTGTTTCAGCCCCTCTGTTTCAGCCCCTCTGTTTCAGCCCCTCTGTTTCAGCCCCTCTGTTTCTCGCCCTCTGTTTCAGACCCTCTGTTTCAGCCCCTCTGTTTCAGCCCCTCTGTTTCAGCCCCTCTGTTTCTCGCCCTCTGTTTCTCGCCCTCTGTTTCAGCCCCTCTGTTTCTCGCCCTCTGTTTCAGCCCCTCTGTTTCAGCCCCTCTGTTTCAGCCCCTCTGTTGCAGCCCCTCTGTTTCTCGCCCTCTGTTTCAGCCCCTCTGTTGTCGCCCTCTGTTTCAGCCTCTCTGTTTTTCGCCCTCTGTTGCAGCCCTTCTGTTTCAGCCCCTCTGTTTCAGCCCCTCTGTTTCAGCCCCTCTGTTTCTCGCCCTCTGTTTCAGCCCCTCTGTTTCAGCCCCTCTGTTTCAGCCCCTCTGTTTCAGCCTCTCTGTTTCTCGCCCTCTGTTTCAGCCCCTCTGTTTCTCGCCCTCTGTTTCAGCTCCTCTGTTTCTCGCCCTCTGTTGCGTCCCCTCTGTTTCAGCCCCTCTGTTTCAGCCCCTCTGTTTCTCGCCCTCTGTTTCTCGCCCTCGGTTTCAGCCCCTCTGTTTCTCGCCCTCTGTTTCAGCCCCTCTGTTTCAGCCCCTCTATTTCAGCCCCTCTGTTGCAGCCCCTCTGTTTCTCGCCCTCTGTTTCAGCCCCTCTGTTTCAGCCCCTCTGTTTCAGCCCCTCTGTTTCTCGCCCTCTGTTTCAGCCCCTCTGTTTCAGCCCCTCTGTTTCAGCCCCTCTGTTTCAGCCACTCTGTTTCTCGCCCTCTGTTTCTCGCCCTCGGTTTCAGCCCCTCTGTTTCACGCCCTCTGTTTCAGCCCCTCTGTTTCAGCACCTCTGTTTCTCGCCCTCTGTTTCAGCCCCTCTGTTTCAGCCCCTCTGTTTCAGCACCTCTATTTCAGCCCTTCTGTTTCAGCCCCTCTGTTTCAGCCCCTCTGTTTTTGCCCTCTGTTTCAGCCCCTCTGTTTCTCGCCCTCTGTTTCAGCCCCTCTGTATCAGCCCCTCTTTTTCAGCCCCTCTGTTTCTCGCCCTCTGTTTCTCGCTCTCTGTTTCTCGCCCTCTATTTCTCGCCCACTGTTTCAGCCCTTCTGTTTCAGCCCCTCTGTTTCAGCCCATCTGTTTCAGCCCCTCTGTTTCAGCCCCTCTGTTTCAGCCCCTCTGTTTCAGCCCCTCTGTTTCTCGCCCTCTGTTTCTCGCCCTCTGTTTCAGCCCCTCTGTTTCTCGCCCTCTGTTTCAGCCGCTCTGTTGTAGCCCCTCTGTTTCAGCCCCTCTGTTGCAGCCCCTCTGTTTCTCGCCCTTTGTTTCAGCCCCTCTGTTTGTCGCCCTCTGTTTCAGCCTCTCTGTTTTTCGCCCTCTGTTGCAGCCCCTCTGTTTCAGCCCCTCTGTTTCAGCCCCTCTGTTTCAGCCCCTCTGTTTCTCGCCCTCTGTTTCAGCCCCTCTGTTTCAGCCCCTCTGTTTCAGCCTCTCTGTTTCTCGCCCTCTGTTTCAGCCCCTCTATTTCTCGCCCTCTGCTTCAGCTCCTCTGTTTCTCGCCCTCTGTTGCGTCCCCTCTGTTTCAGCCCCTCTGTTTCAAAACCTCTGTTTCAGCCCCTCATTTTCAGCCCCTCTGTTTCTCGCCCTCTTTTTCTCGCCCTCTGTTTCTCGCCCTCTGTTTAAGACCCTCTGTTTCTCGCCCTCTGTTTCAGCCCCTCTGTTTCAGCCCCTCTGTTTCTCGCCCTCTGTTTCAGCCCCTCTGTTTCTTGCCATCTGTTTCAGCCCCTCTGTTTCTCGCCCTCTGTTGCAGTCCCTCTGTTTCAGACCCTCTGTTCCAGCCCCTCTTTTTCAGCCCCTCTGTTTCAGCCCCTCTGTTTCTCGCCCTCTGTTTCTCGCCCTCTGTTTCAGCCCCTCTGTTTCAGCCCCTCTGTTTCAGACCCTCTGTTTCTCGCCCTCTGTTTCAGCCCATCTGTTTCAGCCCCTCTGTTTCTCGCCCTCTGTTTCTCGCCCTCGGTTTCAGCCCCTCTGTTTCTCGCCCTCTGTTTCAGCCCCTCTGTTTCTCGACCTCTGTTTCACCCCCTCTGTTTCAGCCCCTCTGTTTCACCCCCTCTGTTTCAGCCCTTCTGTTTCAGCCCCCCTCTTTCAGCCCCTCTGTTTCTCGCTTCTCTGTTTCAGCCCCTCTGTTTCTCGCCCTCTGTTTCAGCCCCTCTGTATCAGCCCCTCTGTTTCAGCCCCTCTGTTTCTCGCTCTCTGTTTCTCGCTCTCTGTTTCTCGCCCTCTGTTTCTCGTCCAATGTCTCAGCTCCTCTGTTTCAGCCCCTCTGTTTCAGCCCATCTGTTTCAGCCCCTCTGTTTCAGCCCCTCTGTTTCAGCCCCTCAGTTTCAGCCCATCTGTTTCAGCCCCTCTGTTTCAGCCCCTCTGTTTCAGCCCCACTGTTTCTCGCGCTCTGTTTCAGCCCCTCTGTTTCAGCCCCTCTGTTTCAGCCCCTCTGTTTCAGCCCCTCTGTTTCTCGACCTCTGTTTCAGCCCCTCTGTTTCTCGCCCTCTGTTTCAGCCCCTCTGTTTCAGCCCCTCTGTTTAAGACCCTCTGTTTCTCGCCCTCTGTTTCAGCCCCTCTTTTTCAGCCCCTCTGATTCTCGCCCTCTGTTTCAGCCCCTCTGTTTCTTGCCATCTGTTTCAGCCCCTCTGTTTCTCGCCCTCTGTTGCAGTCCCTCTGTTTCAGCCCCTCTGTTTCAGCCCCTCTTTTTCAGCCCCTCTGTTTCAGCCCCTCTGTTTCTCGCCCTCTGTTTCTCGCCCTCTGTTTCAGCCCCTCTGTTTCAGCCCCTCTGTTTCAGCCCCTCTGTTTCTCGCCCTCTGTTTCAGCCCCTCTGTTTCGGCCCCTCTGTTTCAGCCCCTCTGTTTCTCGCCCTCTGTTTCTCGCCCTGGGTTTCAGCCCCTCTGTTTCTCGCCCTCTGTTTCAGCCCCTCTGTTTCTCGACCTCTGTTTCACCCCCTCTGTTTCAGCCCCTCTGTTTCAGCCCCTCTGTTTCAGCCCTTCTGTTTCAGCCCCCCTCTTTCAGCCCCTCTGTTTCTCGCTTCTCTGTTTCAGCCCCTCAGTTTCTCGCCCTCTGTTTCAGCCCCTCTGTATCAGCCCCTCTGTTTCAGCCCCTCTGTTTCTCGCCCTCTGTTTCAGCCCCTCTGTTTCAGCCCCTCTGTTTCAGCCCCTCTGTTTCAGCCCCTCTGTTTCTCGCCCTCTGTTTCAGACCCTCTGTTTCAGCCCCTCTGTTTCAGCCCCTCTGTTTCAGCCCCTCTGTTTCTCGCCCTCTGTTTCTCGCCCTCTGTTTCAGCCCCTCTGTTTCTCGCCCTCTGTTTCAGCCCCTCTGTTTCAGCCCCTCTGTTGCAGCCCATCTGTTTCTCGCCCTCTGTTTCAGCCCCTCTGTTGTCGCCCTCTGTTTCAGCCTCTCTGTTTTTCGCCCTCTGTTGCAGCCCTTCTGTTTCAGCCCCTCTGTTTCAGCCCCTCTGTTTCAGCCCCTCTGTTTCTTGCCCTCTGTTTCAGCCCCTCTGTTTCAGCCCCTCTGTTTCAGCCCCTCTGTTTCAGCCTCTCTGTTTCTCGCCCTCTGTTTCAGCCCCTCTGTTTCTCGCCCTCTGTTTCAGCTCCTCTGTTTCTCGCCCTCTGTTGCGTCCCCTCTGTTTCAGCCCCTCTGTTTCAGCCCCTCTGTTTCTCGCCCTCTGTTTCTCGCCCTCTGTTTCAGCCCCTCTGTTTCAGCCCCTCTGTCTCTCGCCCTCTGTTTCTCGCCCTCTGTTTCAGCCCCTCTGTTTCTCGTCCTCTGTTTCAGCCCCTCTGTTTCAGCCCCTCTGTTTCAGCCCCTCTGTTGCAGCCCCTCTGTTTCTCGCCCTCTGTTTCAGCCCCTCTGTTTCAGCCCCTCTGTTTTCGCCCCTCTGTTTCAGCCCCTCTGTTTCTCGCCCTCTGTTTCAGCCCCTCTGTTTCTCGCCCTCTGTTTCAGCCTCTCTGTTTCTCGCCCTCTGTTGCAGCCCCTCTGTTTCAGCCCCTCTGTTTCAGCCCCTCTGTTTCAGCCCCTCTGTGTCTCGCCCTCTGTTTCTCGACCTCTGTTTCAGCCCCTCTGTTTCTCGCCCTCTGTTTCAGCCCCTCTGTTTCAGCCCCTCTATTTCAGCCCCTCTGTTGCAGCCCCTCTGTTTCTCTCCCTCTGTTTCAGCCCCTCTGTTTCAGCCCCTCTGTTTCAGCCCCTCTGTTTCTCGCCCTCTGTTTCAGCCCCTCTGTTTCAGCCCCTCTGTTTCAGCCCCTCTGTTTCTCGCCCTCTGTTTCTCGCCCTCGGTTTCAGCCCCTCTGTTTCTCGCCCTCTGTTTCAGCCCCTCTGTTTCAGCACCTCTGTTTCTCGCCCTCTGTTTCAGCCCCTCTGTTTCAGCCCCTCTGTTTCAGCACCTCTTTTTCAGCCCTTCTGTTTCAGCCCCTCTGTTTCAGCCCCTCTGTTTTTGCCCTCTGTTTCAGCCCCTCTGTTTCTCGCCCTCTGTTTCAGCCCCTCTGTATCAGCCCCTCTTTTTCAGCCCCTCTGTTTCTCGCCCTCTGTTTCTCGCTCTCTGTTTCTCGCCCTCTATTTCTCGCCCACTGTTTCAGCCCTTCTGTTTCAGCCCCTCTGTTTCAGCCCATCTGTTTAAGCCCCTCTGTTTCAGCCCCTCTGTTTCAGCCCCTCTGTTTCAGCCCCTCTGTTTCTCGACCTCTGTTTCAGCCCCTCTGTTTCAGCCCCTCTGTTTCAGCCCCTCTGTTTCTCGCCCTCTGTTTCAGACCCTCTGTTTCAGCCCCTCTGTTTCAGCCCCTCTGTTTCAGCCCCTCTGTTTCTCGCCCTCTGTTTCTCGCCCTCTGTTTCAGCCCCTCTGTTTCTCGCCCTCTGTTTCAGCCCCTCTGTTTCAGCCCCTCTGTTTCAGCCCCTCTGTTGCAGCCCCTCTGTTTCTCGCCCTCTGTTTCAGCCCCTCTGTTGTCGCCCTCTGTTTCAGCCTCTCTGTTTTTCGCCCTCTGTTGCAGCCCTTCTGTTTCAGCCCCTCTGTTTCAGCCCCTCTGTTTCAGCCCCTCTGTTTCTCGCCCTCTGTTTCAGCCCCTCTGTTTCAGCCCCTCTGTTTCAGCCCCTCTGTTTCAGCCTCTCTGTTTCTCGCCCTCTGTTTCAGCCCCTCTGTTTCTCGCCCTCTGTTTCAGCTCCTCTGTTTCTCGCCCTCTGTTGCGTCCCCTCTGTTTCAGCCCCTCTGTTTCAGCCCCTCTGTTTCTCGCCCTCTGTTTCTCGCCCTCGGTTTCAGCCCCTCTGTTTCTCGCCCTCTGTTTCAGCCCCTCTGTTTCAGCCCCTCTATTTCAGCCCCTCTGTTGCAGCCCCTCTGTTTCTCGCCCTCTGTTTCAGCCCCTCTGTTTCAGCCCCTCTGTTTCAGCCCCTCTGTTTCTCGCCCTCTGTTTCAGCCCCTCTGTTTCAGCCCCTCTGTTTCAGCCCCTCTGTTTCAGCCACTCTGTTTCTCGCCCTCTGTTTCTCGCCCTCGGTTTCAGCCCCTCTGATTCTCGCCCTCTGTTTCAGCCCCTCTGTTTCAGCACCTCTGTTTCTCGCCCTCTGTTTCAGCCCCTCTGTTTCAGCCCCTCTGTTTCAGCACCTCTATTTCAGCCCTTCTGTTTCAGCCCCTCTGTTTCAGCCCCTCTGTTTTTGCCCTCTGTTTCAGCCCCTCTGTTTCTCGCCCTCTGTTTCAGCCCCTCTGTATCAGCCCCTCTTTTTCAGCCCCTCTGTTTCTCGCCCTCTGTTTCTCGCTCTCTGTTTCTCGCCCTCTATTTCTCGCCCACTGTTTCAGCCCTTCTGTTTCAGTCCCTCTGTTTCAGCCCATCTGTTTCAGCCCCTCTGTTTCAGCCCCTCTGTTTCAGCCCCTCTGTTTCAGCCCCTCTGTTTCAGCCCCTCTGTTTCTCGCCCTCTGTTTCTCGCCCTCTGTTTCAGCCCCTCTGTTTCTCGCCCTCTGTTTCAGCCCCTCTGTTTCAGCCCCTCTGTTTCAGCCCCTCTGTTGCAGCCCCTCTGTTTCTCGCCCTTTGTTTCAGCCCCTCTGTTTGTCGCCCTCTGTTTCAGCCTCTCTGTTTTTCGCCCTCTGTTGCAGCCCCTCTGTTTCAGCCCCTCTGTTTCAGCCCCTCTGTTTCAGCCCCTCTGTCTCTCGCCCTCTGTTTCTCGCCCTCTGTTTCAGCCCCTCTGTTTCTCGTCCTCTGTTTCAGCCCCTCTGTTTCAGCCCCTCTGTTTCAGCCCCTCTGTTGCAGCCCCTCTGTTTCTCGCCCTCTGTTTCAGCCCCTCTGTTTCCGCCCCTCTGTTTTCGCCCCTCTGTTTCAGCCCCTCTGTTTCTCGCCCTCTGTTTCAGCCCCTCTGTTTCTCGCCCTCTGTTTCAGCCTCTCTGTTTCTCGCCCTCTGTTGCAGCCCCTCTGTTTCAGCCCCTCTGTTTCAGCCCCTCTGTTTCAGCCCCTCTGTGTCTCGCCCTCTGTTTCTCGACCTCTGTTTCAGCCCCTTTGTTTCTCGCCCTCTGTTTCAGCCCCTCTGTTTCAGCCCCTCTATTTCAGCCCCTCTGATGCAGCCCCTCTGTTTCTCGCCCTCTGTTTCTGCCCCTCTGTTTCAGCCCCTCTGTTTCAGCCCCTCTGTTTCAGCCCCTCTGTTTCTCGCCCTCTGTTTCTCGCCCTCGGTTTCAGCCCCTCTGTTTCTCGCCCTCTGTTTCAGCCCCTCTGTTTCAGCACCTCTGTTTCTCGCCCTCTGTTTCAGCCCCTCTGTTTCAGCCCCTCTGTTTCAGCACCTCTATTTCAGCCCTTCTGTTTCAGCCCCTCTGTTTCAGCCCCTCTGTTTTTGCCCTCTGTTTCAGCCCCTCTGTTTCTCGCCCTCTGTTTCAGCCCCTCTGTATCAGCCCCTCTTTTTCAGCCCCTCTGTTTCTCGCCCTCTGTTTCTCGCTCTCTGTTTCTCGCCCTCTATTTCTCGCCCACTGTTTCAGCCCTTCTGTTTCAGCCCCTCTGTTTCAGCCCATCTGTTTCAGCCCCTCTGTTTCAGCCCCTCTGTTTCAGCCCCTCTGTTTCAGCCCCTCTGTTTCTCGCCCTCTGTTTCAGCCCCTCTGTTTCAGCCCCTCTGTTTCAGCCCCTCTGTTTCAGCCCCTCTGTTTCTCGCCCTCTGTTTCAGACCCTCTGTTTCAGCCCCTCTGTTTCAGCCCCTCTGTTTCAGCCCCTCTGTTTCTCGCCCTCTGTTTCTCGCCCTCTGTTTCAGCCCCTCTGTTTCTCGCCCTCTGTTTCAGCCCCTCTGTTTCAGCCCCTCTGTTTCAGCCCCTCTGTTGCAGCCCCTCTGTTTCTCGCCCTCTGTTTCAGCCCCTCTGTTGTCGCCCTCTGTTTCAGCCTCTCTGTTTTTCGCCCTCTGTTGCAGCCCTTCTGTTTCAGCCCCTCTGTTTCAGCCCCTCTGTTTCAGCCCCTCTGTTTCTTGCCCTCTGTTTCAGCCCCTCTGTTTCAGCCCCTCTGTTTCAGCCCCTCTGTTTCAGCCTCTCTGTTTCTCGCCCTCTGTTTCAGCCCCTCTGTTTCTCGCCCTCTGTTTCAGCTCCTCTGTTTCTCGCCCTCTGTTGCGTCCCCTCTGTTTCAGCCCCTCTGTTTCAGCCCCTCTGTTTCTCTCCCTCTGTTTCTCGCCCTCTGTTTCAGCCCCTCTGTTTCAGCCCCTCTGTCTCTCGCCCTCTGTTTCTCGCCCTCTGTTTCAGCCCCTCTGTTTCTCGTCCTCTGTTTCAGCCCCTCTGTTTCAGCCCCTCTGTTTCAGCCCCTCTGTTGCAGCCCCTCTGTTTCTCGCCCTCTGTTTCAGCCCCTCTGTTTCAGCCCCTCTGTTTTCGCCCCTCTGTTTCAGCCCCTCTGTTTCTCGCCCTCTGTTTCAGCCCCTCTGTTTCTCGCCCTCTGTTTCAGCCTCTCTGTTTCTCGCCCTCTGTTGCAGCCCCTCTGTTTCAGCCCCTCTGTTTCAGCCCCTCTGTTTCAGCCCCTCTGTGTCTCGCCCTCTGTTTCTCGACCTCTGTTTCAGCCCCTCTGTTTCTCGCCCTCTGTTTCAGCCCCTCTGTTTCAGCCCCTCTATTTCAGCCCCTCTGTTGCAGCCCCTCTGTTTCTCGCCCTCTGTTTCAGCCCCTCTGTTTCTGCCCCTCTGTTTCAGCCCCTCTGTTTCTCGCCCTCTGTTTCAGCCCCTCTGTTTCAGCCCCTCTGTTTCAGCCCCTCTGTTTCTCGCCCTCTGTTTCTAGCCCTCGGTTTCAGCCCCTCTGTTTCTCGACCTCTGTTTCAGCCCCTCTGTTTCAGCACCTCTGTTTCTCGCCCTCTGTTTCAGCCCCTCTGTTTCAGCCCCTCTGTTTCAGCACCTCTTTTTCAGCCCTTCTGTTTCAGCCCCTCTGTTTCACCCCTCTGTTTTTGCCCTCTGTTTCAGCCCCTCTGTTTCTCGCCCTCTGTTTCAGGCCCTCTGTATCAGCCCCTCTTTTTCAGCCCCTCTGTTTCTCGCCCTCTGTTTCTCGCTCTCTGTTTCTCGCCCTCTATTTCTCGCCCACTGTTTCAGCCCTTCTGTTTCAGCCCCTCTGTTTCAGCCCATCTGTTTCAGCCCCTCTGTTTCAGCCCCTCTGTTTCAGCCCCTCTGTTTCAGCCCCTCTGTTTCTCGCCCTCTGTTTCAGCCCCTCTGTTTCAGCCCCTCAGTTTCAGCCCCTCTGTTTCAGCCCCTCTGTTTCTCGCCCTCTGTTTCAGACCCTCTGTTTCAGCCCCTCTGTTTCAGCCCCTCTGTTTCAGCCCCTCTGTTTCTCGCCCTCTGTTTCTCGCCCTCTGTTTCAGCCCCTCTGTTTCTCGCCCTCTGTTTCAGCCCCTCTGTTTCAGCCCCTCTGTTTCAGCCCCTCTGTTGCAGCCCCTCTGTTTCTCGCCCTCTGTTTCAGCCCCTCTGTTGTCGCCCTCTGTTTCAGCCTCTCTGTTTTTCGCCCTCTGTTGCAGCCCTTCTGTTTCAGCCCCTCTGTTTCAGCCCCTCTGTTTCAGCCCCTCTGTTTCTCGCCCTCTGTTTCAGCCCCTCTGTTTCAGCCCCTCTGTTTCAGCCCCTCTGTTTCAGCCTCTCTGTTTCTCGCCATCTGTTTCAGCCCCTCTGTTTCAGCCCCTCTGTTTCAGCCCCTCTGTTTCTCGCCCTCTGTTTCTCGCCCTGGGTTTCAGCCCCTCTGTTTCTCGCCCTCTGTTTCAGCCCCTCTGTTTCAGCCCCTCTATTTCAGCCCCTCTGTTGCAGCCCCTCTGTTTCTCGCCCTCTGTTTCAGCCCCTCTGTTTCAGCCCCTCTGTTTCAGCCCCTCTGTTTCTCGCCCTCTGTTTCAGCCCCTCTGTTTCAGCCCCTCTGTTTCAGCCCCTCTGTTTCAGCCACTCTGTTTCTCGCCCTCTGTTTCTCGCCCACGGTTTCAGCCCCTCTGTTTCACGCCCTCTGTTTCAGCCCCTCTGTTTCAGCACCTCTGTTTCTCGCCCTCTGTTTCAGCCCCTCTGTTTCAGCCCCTCTGTTTCAGCACATCTATTTCAGCCCTTCTGTTTCAGCCCCTCTGTTTCAGCCCCTCTGTTTTTGCCCTCTGTTTCAGCCCCTCTGTTTCTCGCCCTCTGTTTCAGCCCCTCTGTATCAGCCCCTCTTTTTCAGCCCCTCTGTTTCTCGCCCTCTGTTTCTCGCTCTCTGTTTCTCGCCCTCTATTTCTCGCCCACTGTTTCAGCCCTTCTGTTTCAGCCCCTCTGTTTCAGCCCATCTGTTTCAGCCCCTCTGTTTCAGCCCCTCTGTTTCAGCCCCTCTGTTTCAGCCCCTCTGTTTCAGCCCCTCTGTTTCTCGCCCTCTGTTTCTCGCCCTCTGTTTCAGCCCCTCTGTTTCTCGCCCTCTGTTTCAGCCCCTCTGTTTCAGCCCCTCTGTTTCAGCCCCTCTGTTGCAGCCCCTCTGTTTCTCGCCCTTTGTTTCAGCCCCTCTGTTTGTCGCCCTCTGTTTCAGCCTCTCTGTTTTTCGCCCTCTGTTGCAGCCCCTCTGTTTCAGCCCCTCTGTTTCAGCCCCTCTGTTTCAGCCCCTCTGTTTCTCGCCCTCTGTTTCAGCCCCTCTGTTTCAGCCCCTCTGTTTCAGCCCCTCTGTTTCAGCCCCTCTGTTTCAGCCTCTCTGTTTCTCGCCCTCTGTTTCAGCCCCTCTGTTTCTCGCCCTCTGTTTCAGCTCCTCTGTTTCTCGCCCTCTGTTGCGTCCCCTCTGTTTCAGCCCCTCTGTTTCAGCCCCTCTGTTTCTCGCCCTCTGTTTCTCGCCCTCGGTTTCAGCCCCTCTGTTTCTCGCCCTCTGTTTCAGCCCCTCTGTTTCAGCCCCTCTATTTCAGCCCCTCTGTTGCAGCCCCTCTGTTTCTCGCCCTCTGTTTCAGCCCCTCTGTTTCAGCCCCTCTGTTTCAGCCCCTCTGTTTCTCGCCCTCTGTTTCAGCCCCTCTGTTTCAGCCCCTCTGTTTCAGCCCCTCTGTTTCAGCCACTCTGTTTCTCGCCCTCTGTTTCTCGCCCTCGGTTTCAGCCCCTCTGTTTCTCGCCCTCTGTTTCAGCCCCTCTGTTTCAGCACCTCTGTTTCTCGCCCTCTGTTTCAGCCCCTCTGTTTCAGCCCCTCTGTTTCAGCACCTCTATTTCAGCCCTTCTGTTTCAGCCCCTCTGTTTCAGCCCCTCTGTTTTTGCCCTCTGTTTCAGCCCCTCTGTTTCTCGCCCTCTGTTTCAGCCCCTCTGTATCAGCCCCTCTTTTTCAGCCCCTCTGTTTCTCGCCCTCTGTTTCTCGCTCTCTGTTTCTCGCCCTCTATTTCTCGCCCACTGTTTCAGCCCTTCTGTTTCAGCCCCTCTGTTTCAGCCCATCTGTTTCAGCCCCTCTGTTTCAGCCCCTCTGTTTCAGCCCCTCTGTTTCAGCCCCTCTGTTTCAGCCCCTCTGTTTCTCGCCCTCTGTTTCTCGCCCTCTGTTTCAGCCCCTCTGTTTCTCGCCCTCTGTTTCAGCCCCTCTGTTTCAGCCCCTCTGTTTCAGCCCCTCTGTTGCAGCCCCTCTGTTTCTCGCCCTTTGTTTCAGCCCCTCTGTTTGTCGCCCTCTGTTTCAGCCTCTCTGTTTTTCGCCCTCTGTTGCAGCCCCTCTGTTTCAGCCCCTCTGTTTCAGCCCCTCTGTTTCAGCCCCTCTGTCTCTCGCCCTCTGTTTCTCGCCCTCTGTTTCAGCCCCTCTGTTTCTCGTCCTCTGTTTCAGCCCCTCTGTTTCAGCCCCTCTGTTTCAGCCCCTCTGTTGCAGCCCCTCTGTTTCTCGCCCTCTGTTTCAGCCCCTCTGTTTCAGCCCCTCTGTTTTCGCCCCTCTGTTTCAGCCCCTCTGTTTCTCGCCCTCTGTTTCAGCCCCTCTGTTTCTCGCCCTCTGTTTCAGCCTCTCTGTTTCTCGCCCTCTGTTGCAGCCCCTCTGTTTCAGCCCCTCTGTTTCAGCCCCTCTGTTTCAGCCCCTCTGTGTCTCGCCCTCTGTTTCTCGACCTCTGTTTCAGCCCCTTTGTTTCTCGCCCTCTGTTTCAGCCCCTCTGTTTCAGCCCCTCTATTTCAGCCCCTCTGATGCAGCCCCTCTGTTTCTCGCCCTCTGTTTCTGCCCCTCTGATTCAGCCCCTCTGTTTCAGCCCCTCTGTTTCAGCCCCTCTGTTTCTCGCCCTCTGTTTCTCGCCCTCGGTTTCAGCCCCTCTGTTTCTCGCCCTCTGTTTCAGCCCCTCTGTTTCAGCACCTCTGTTTCTCGCCCTCTGTTTCAGCCCCTCTGTTTCAGCCCCTCTGTTTCAGCACCTCTATTTCAGCCCTTCTGTTTCAGCCCCTCTGTTTCAGCCCCTCTGTTTTTGCCCTCTGTTTCAGCCCCTCTGTTTCTCGCCCTCTGTTTCAGCCCCTCTGTATCAGCCCCTCTTTTTCAGCCCCTCTGTTTCTCGCCCTCTGTTTCTCGCTCTCTGTTTCTCGCCCTCTATTTCTCGCCCACTGTTTCAGCCCTTCTGTTTCAGCCCCTCTGTTTCAGCCCATCTGTTTCAGCCCCTCTGTTTCAGCCCCTCTGTTCCAGCCCCTCTGTTTCAGCCCCTCTGTTTCTCGCCCTCTGTTTCAGCCCCTCTGTTTCAGCCCCTCTGTTTCAGCCCCTCTGTTTCAGCCCCTCTGTTTCTCGCCCTCTGTTTCAGACCCTCTGTTTCAGCCCCTCTGTTTCAGCCCCTCTGTTTCAGCCCCTCTGTTTCTCGCCCTCTGTTTCGCGCCCTCTGTTTCAGCCCCTCTGTTTCTCGCCCTCTGTTTCAGCCCCTCTGTTTCAGCCCCTCTGTTTCAGCCCCTCTGTTGCAGCCCCTCTGTTTCTCGCCCTCTGTTTCAGCCCCTCTGTTGTCGCCCTCTGTTTCAGCCTCTCTGTTTTTCGCCCTCTGTTGCAGCCCTTCTGTTTCAGCCCCTCTGTTTCAGCCCCTCTGTTTCAGCCCCTCTGTTTCTTGCCCTCTGTTTCAGCCCCTCTGTTTCAGCCCCTCTGTTTCAGCCCCTCTGTTTCAGCCTCTCTGTTTCTCGCCCTCTGTTTCAGCCCCTCTGTTTCTCGCCCTCTGTTTCAGCTCCTCTGTTTCTCGCCCTCTGTTGCGTCCCCTCTGTTTCAGCCCCTCTGTTTCAGCCCCTCTGTTTCTCGCCCTCTGTTTCTCGCCCTCTGTTTCAGCCCCTCTGTTTCAGCCCCTCTGTCTCTCGCCCTCTGTTTCTCGCCCTCTGTTTCAGCCCCTCTGTTTCTCGTCCTCTGTTTCAGCCCCTCTGTTTCAGCCCCTCTGTTTCAGCCCCTCTGTTGCAGCCCCTCTGTTTCTCGCCCTCTGTTTCAGCCCCTCTGTTTCAGCCCCTCTGTTTTCGCCCCTCTGTTTCTGCCCCTCTGTTTCTCGCCCTCTGTTTCAGCCCCTCTGTTTCTCGCCCTCTGTTTCAGCCTCTCTGTTTCTCGCCCTCTGTTGCAGCCCCTCTGTTTCAGCCCCTCTGTTTCAGCCCCTCTGTTTCAGCCCCTCTGTGTCTCGCCCTCTGTTTCTCGACCTCTGTTTCAGCCCCTCTGTTTCTCGCCCTCTGTTTCAGCCCCTCTGTTTCATCCCCTCTATTTCAGCCCCTCTGTTGCAGCCCCTCTGTTTCTCGCCCTCTGTTTCAGCCCCTCTGTTTCAGCCCCTCTGTTTCAGCCCCTCTGTTTCTCGCCCTCTGTTTCAGCCCCTCTGTTTCAGCCCCTCTGTTTCAGCCCCTCTGTTTCTCGCCCTCTGTTTCTCGCCCTCGGTTTCAGCCCCTCTGTTTCTCGCCCTCTGTTTCAGCCCCTCTGTTTCAGCACCTCTGTTTCTCGCCCTCTGTTTCAGCCCCTCTGTTTCAGCCCCTCTGTTTCAGCACCTCTTTTTCAGCCCTTCTGTTTCAGCCCCTCTGTTTCAGCCCCTCTGTTTTTGCCCTCTGTTTCAGCCCCTCTGTTTCTCGCCCTCTGTTTCAGCCCCTCTGTATCAGCCCCTCTTTTTCAGCCCCTCTGTTTCTCGCCCTCTGTTTCTCGCTCTCTGTTTCTCGCCCTCTATTTCTCGCCCACTGTTTCAGCCCTTCTGTTTCAGCCCCTCTGTTTCAGCCCATCTGTTTCAGCCCCTCTGTTTCAGCCCCTCTGTTTCAGCCCCTCTGTTTCAGCCCCTCTGTTTCTCGCCCTCTGTTTCAGCCCCTCTGTTTCAGCCCCTCTGTTTCAGCCCCTCTGTTTCAGCCCCTCTGTTTCTCGCCCTCTGTTTCAGACGCTCTGTTTCAGCCCCTCTGTTTCAGCCCCTCTGTTTCAGCCCCTCTGTTTCTCGCCCTCTGTTTCTCGCCCTCTGTTTCAGCCCCTCTGTTTCTCGCCCTCTGTTTCAGCCCCTCTGTTTCAGCCCCTCTGTTTCAGCCCCTCTGTTGCAGCCCCTCTGTTTCTCGCCCTCTGTTTCAGCCCCTCTGTTGTCGCCCTCTGTTTCAGCCTCTCTGTTTTTCGCCCTCTGTTGCAGCCCTTCTGTTTCAGCCCCTCTGTTTCAGCCCCTCTGTTTCAGCCCCTCTGTTTCTCGCCCTCTGTTTCAGCCCCTCTGTTTCAGCCCCTCTGTTTCAGCCCCTCTGTTTCAGCCTCTCTGTTTCTCGCCCTCTGTTTCAGCCCCTCTGTTTCTCGCCCTCTGTTTCAGCTCCTCTGTTTCTCGCCCTCTGTTGCGTCCCCTCTGTTTCAGCCCCTCTGTTTCAGCCCCTCTGTTTCTCGCCCTCTGTTTCTCGCCCTCGGTTTCAGCCCCTCTGTTTCTCGCCCTCTGTTTCAGCCCCTCTGTTTCAGCCCCTCTATTTCAGCCCCTCTGTTGCAGCCCCTCTGTTTCTCGCCCTCTGTTTCAGCCCCTCTGTTTCAGCCCCTCTGTTTCAGCCCCTCTGTTTCTCGCCCTCTGTTTCAGCCCCTCTGTTTCAGCCCCTCTGTTTCAGCCCCTCTGTTTCAGCCACTCTGTTTCTCGCCCTCTGTTTCTCGCCCTCGGTTTCAGCCCCTCTGTTTCACGCCCTCTGTTTCAGCCCCTCTGTTTCAGCACCTCTGTTTCTCGCCCTCTGTTTCAGCCCCTCTGTTTCAGCCCCTCTGTTTCAGCACCTCTATTTCAGCCCTTCTGTTTCAGCCCCTCTGTTTCAGCCCCTCTGTTTTTGCCCTCTGTTTCAGCCCCTCTGTTTCTCGCCCTCTGTTTCAGCCCCTCTGTATCAGCCCCTCTTTTTCAGCCCCTCTGTTTCTCGCCCTCTGTTTCTCGCTCTCTGTTTCTCGCCCTCTATTTCTCGCCCACTGTTTCAGCCCTTCTGTTTCAGCCCCTCTGTTTCAGCCCATCTGTTTCAGCCCCTCTGTTTCAGCCCCTCTGTTTCAGCCCCTCTGTTTCAGCCCCTCTGTTTCTCGCCCTCTGTTTCTCGCCCTCTGTTTCAGCCCCTCTGTTTCTCGCCCTCTGTTTCAGCCGCTCTGTTGTAGCCCCTCTGTTTCAGCCCCTCTGTTGCAGCCCCTCTGTTTCTGGCCCTTTGTTTCAGCCCCTCTGTTTGTCGCCCTCTGTTTCAGCCTCTCTGTTTTTCGCCCTCTGTTGCAGCCCCTCTGTTTCAGCCCCTCTGTTTCAGCCCCTCTGTTTCAGCCCCTCTGTTTCTCGCCATCTGTTTCAGCCCCTCTGTTTCAGCCCCTCTGTTTCAGCCTCTCTGTTTCTCGCCCTCTGTTTCAGCCCCTCTATTTCTCGCCCTCTGCTTCAGCTCCTCTGTTTCTCGCCCTCTGTTGCGTCCCCTCTGTTTCAGCCCCTCTGTTTCAAAACCTCTGTTTCAGCCCCTCAGTTTCAGCCCCTCTGTTTCTCGCCCTCTTTTTCTCGCCCTCTGTTTCTCGCCCTCTGTTTAAGACCCTCTGTTTCTCGCCCTCTGTTTCAGCCCCTCTGTTTCAGCCCCTCTGTTTCTCGCCCTCTGTTTCAGCCCCTCTGTTTCTTGCCATCTGTTTCAGCCCCTCTGTTTCTCGCCCTCTGTTGCAGTCCCTCTGTTTCAGACCCTCTGTTCCAGCCCCTCTTTTTCAGCCCCTCTGTTTCAGCCCCTCTGTTTCTCGCCCTCTGTTTCTCGCCCTCTGTTTCAGCCCCTCTGTTTCAGCCCCTCTGTTTCAGACCCTCTGTTTCTCGCCCTCTGTTTCAGCCCATCTGTTTCAGCCCCTCTGTTTCTCGCCCTCTGTTTCTCGCCCTCGGTTTCAGCCCCTCTGTTTCTCGCCCTCTGTTTCAGCCCCTCTGTTTCTCGACCTCTGTTTCACCCCCTCTGTTTCAGCCCCTCTGTTTCACCCCCTCTGTTTCAGCCCTTCTGTTTCAGCCCCCCTCTTTCAGCCCCTCTGTTTCTCGCTTCTCTGTTTCAGCCCCTCTGTTTCTCGCCCTCTGTTTCAGCCCCTCTGTATCAGCCCCTCTGTTTCAGCCCCTCTGTTTCTCGCTCTCTGTTTCTCGCTCTCTGTTTCTCGCCCTCTGTTTCTCGTCCAATGTCTCAGCTCCTCTGTTTCAGCCCCTCTGTTTCAGCCCATCTGTTTCAGCCCCTCTGTTTCAGCCCCTCTGTTTCAGCCCCTCAGTTTCAGCCCATCTGTTTCAGCCCCTCTGTTTCAGCCCCTCTGTTTCAGCCCCACTGTTTCTCGCGCTCTGTTTCAGCCCCTCTGTTTCAGCCCCTCTGTTTCAGCCCCTCTGTTTCAGCCCCTCTGTTTCTCGACCTCTGTTTCAGCCCCTCTGTTTCTCGCCCTCTGTTTCAGCCCCTCTGTTTCGGCCCCTCTGTTTAAGACCCTCTGTTTCTCGCCCTCTGTTTCAGCCCCTCTTTTTCAGCCCCTCTGATTCTCGCCCTCTGTTTCAGCCCCTCTGTTTCTTGCCATCTGTTTCAGCCCCTCTGTTTCTCGCCCTCTGTTGCAGTCCCTCTGTTTCAGCCCCTCTGTTTCAGCCCCTCTTTTTCAGCCCCTCTGTTTCAGCCCCTCTGTTTCTCGCCCTCTGTTTCTCGCCCTCTGTTTCAGCCCCTCTGTTTCAGCCCCTCTGTTTCAGCCCCTCTGTTTCTCGCCCTCTGTTTCAGCCCCTCTGTTTCGGCCCCTCTGTTTCAGCCCCTCTGTTTCTCGCCCTCTGTTTCTCGCCCTGGGTTTCAGCCCCTCTGTTTCTCGCCCTCTGTTTCAGCCCCTCTGTTTCTCGACCTCTGTTTCACCCCCTCTGTTTCAGCCCCTCTGTTTCAGCCCCTCTGTTTCAGCCCTTCTGTTTCAGCCCCCCTCTTTCAGCCCCTCTGTTTCTCGCTTCTCTGTTTCAGCCCCTCAGTTTCTCGCCCTCTGTTTCAGCCCCTCTGTATCAGCCCCTCTGTTTCAGCCCCTCTGTTTCTCGCCCTCTGTTTCAGCCCCTCTGTTTCTCGTCCAATGTTTCAGCCCCTCTGTTTCAGCCCCTCTGATTCAGCCCATCTGTTTCAGCCCCTCTGTTTCAGCCCCTCTGTTTCAGCCCCTCTGTTTCAGCCCCTCTGTTTCTCGCCCTCTGTTTCAGCCCCTCTGTTTCAGCCCCTCTGTTTCAGCCCCTCTGTTTCAGCCCCTCTGTTTCTCGCCCTCTGTTTCAGACCCTCTGTTTCAGCCCCTCTGTTTCAGCCCCTCTGTTTCAGCCCCTCTGTCTCTCGCCCTCTGTTTCTCGACCTCTGTTTCAGCCCCTCTGTTTCTCGTCCTCTGTTTCAGCCCCTCTGTTTCAGCCCCTCTGTTTCAGCCCCTCTGTTGCAGCCCCTCTGTTTCAGCCCCTCTGTTTCAGCCCCTCTGTTTCAGCCCCTCTGTTTTCGCCCCTCTGTTTCAGCCCCTCTGTTTCTCGCCCTCTGTTTCAGCCCCTCTGTTTCTCGCCCTCTGTTTCAGCCTCTCTGTTTCTCGCCCTCTGTTGCAGCCCCTCTGTTTCAGCCCCTCTGTTTCAGCCCCTCTGTTTCAGCCCCTCTGTGTCTCGCCCTCTGTTTCCCGACCTCTGTTTCAGCCCCTCTGTTTCTCGCACTCTGTTTCAGCCCCTCTGTTTCAGCCCCTCTATTTCAGCCCCTCTGTTGCAGCCCCTCTGTTTCTCGCCCTCTGTTTCAGCCCCTCTGTTTCAGCCCCTCTGTTTCAGCCCCTCTGTTTCTCGCCCTCTGTTTCAGCCCCTCTGTTTCAGCCCCTCTGTTTCAGCCCCTCTGTTTCTCGCCCTCTGTTTCTCGCCCTCGGTTTCAGCCCCTCTGTTTCTCGCCCTCTGTTTCAGCCCCTCTGTTTCAGCACCTCTGTTTCTCGCCCTCTGTTTCAGCCCCTCTGTTTCAGCCCCTCTGTTTCAGCACCTCTATTTCAGCCCTTCTGTTTCAGCCCCTCTGTTTCAGCCCCTCTGTTTTTGCCCTCTGTTTCAGCCCCTCTGTTTCTCGCCCTCTTTTTCAGCCCCTCTGTATCAGCCCCTCTTTTTCAGCCCCTCTGTTTCTCGCCCTCTGTTTCTCGCTCTCTGTTTCTCGCCCTCTATTTCTCGCCGACTGTTTCAGCCCTTCTGTTTCAGCCCCTCTGTTTCAGCCCATCTGTTTCAGCCCCTCTGTTTCTCGCCCTCTGTTTCAGCCCCTCTGTTTCTCGTCCAATGTTTCAGCCCCTCTGTTTCAGCCCCTCTGATTCAGCCCATCTGTTTCAGCCCCTCTGTTTCAGCCCCTCTGTTTCAGCCCCTCTGTTTCAGCCCCTCTGTTTCTCGCCCTCTGTTTCAGCCCCTCTGTTTCAGCCCCTCTGTTTCAGCCCCTCTGTTTCAGCCCCTCTGTTTCTCGCCCTCTGTTTCAGACCCTCTGTTTCAGCCACTCTGTTTCAGCCCCTCTGTTTCAGCCCCTCTGTCTCTCGCCCTCTGTTTCTCGCCCTCTGTTTCAGCCCCTCTGTTTCTCGTCCTCTGTTTCAGCCCCTCTGTTTCAGCCCCTCTGTTTCAGCCCCTCTGTTGCAGCCCCTCTGTTTCTCGCCCTCTGTTTCAGCCCCTCTGTTTCAGCCCCTATGTTTTCGCCCCTCTGTTTCAGCCCCTCTGTTTCTCGCCCTCTGTTTCAGCCCCTCTGTTTCTCGCCCTCTGTTTCAGCCTCTCTGTTTCTCGCCCTCTGTTGCAGCCCCTCTGTTTCAGCCCCTCTGTTTCAGCCCCTCTGTTTCAGCCCCTCTGTGTCTCGCCCTCTGTTTCTCGACCTCTGTTTCAGCCCCTTTGTTTCTCGCCCTCTGTTTCAGCCCCTCTGTTTCAGCCCCTCTATTTCAGCCCCTCTGTTGCAGCCCCTCTGTTTCTCGCCCTCTGTTTCAGCCCCTCTGTTTCAGCCCCTCTATTTCAGCCCCTCTGTTTCAGCCCCTCTGTTTCTCGCCCTCGGTTTCAGCCCCTCTGTTTCTCGCCCTCTGTTTCAGCCCCTCTGTTTCAGCACCTCTGTTTCTCGCCCTCTGTTTCAGCCCCTCTGTTTCAGCCCCTCTGTTTCAGCACCTCTATTTCAGCCCTTCTGTTTCAGCCCCTCTGTTTCAGCCCCTCTGTTTTTGCCCTCTGTTTCAGCCCCTCTGTTTCTCGCCCTCTGTTTCAGCCCCTCTGTATCAGCCCCTCTTTTTCAGCCCCTCTGTTTCTCGCCCTCTGTTTCTCGCTCTCTGTTTCTCGCCCTCTATTTCTCGACCACTGTTTCAGCCCTTCTGTTTCAGCCCCTCTGTTTCAGCCCATCTGTTTCAGCCCCTCTGTTTCAGCCCCTCTGTTTCAGCCCCTGTGTTTCAGCCCCTCTGTTTCTCGCCCTCTGTTTCAGCCCCTCTGTTTCAGCCCCTCTGTTTCAGCCCCTCTGTTTCAGCCCCTCTGTTTCTCGCCCTCTGTTTCAGACCCTCTGTTTCAGCCCCTCTGTTTCAGCCCCTCTGTTTCAGCCCCTCTGTTTCTCGCCCTCTGTTTCTCGCCCTCTGTTTCAGCCCCTCTGTTTCTCGCCCTCTGTTTCAGCCCCTCTGTTTCAGCCCCTCTGTTTCAGCCCCTCCGTTGCAGCCCCTCTGTTTCTCGCCCTCTGTTTCAGCCCCTCTGTTGTCGCCCTCTGTTTCAGCCTCTCTGTTTTTCGCCCTCTGTTGCAGCCCTTCTGTTTCAGCCCCTCTGTTTCAGCCCCTCTGTTTCAGCCGCTCTGTTTCTCGCCCTCTGTTTCAGCCCCTCTGTTTCAGCCCCTCTGTTTCAGCCCCTCTGTTTCAGCCTCTCTGTTTCTCGCCCTCTGTTTCAGCCCCTCTGTTTCTCGCCCTCTGTTTCAGCTCCTCTGTTTCTCGCCCTCTGTTGCGTCCCCTCTGTTTCAGCCCCTCTGTTTCAGCCCCTCTGTTTCTCGCCCTCTGTTTCTCGCCCTCTGTTTCAGCCCCTCTGTTTCAGCCCCTCTGCCTCTCGCCCTCTGTTTCTCGCCCTCTGTTTCAGCCCCTCTGTTTCTCGTCCTCTGTTTCAGCCCCTCTGTTTCAGCCCCTCTGTTTCAGCCCCTCTGTTGCAGCCCCTCTGTTTCTCGCCCTCTGTTTCAGCCCCTCTGTTTCAGCCCCTCTGTTTTCGCCCCTCTGCTTCAGCCCCTCTGTTTCTCGCCCTCTGTATCAGCCCCTCTGTTTCTCGCCCTCTGTTTCAGCCTCTCTGTTTCTCGCCCTCTGTTGCAGCCCCTCTGTTTCAGCCCCTCTGTTTCAGCCCCTCTGTTTCAGCCCCTCTGTGTCTCGCCCTCTGTTTCTCGACCTCTGTTTCAGCCCCTCTGTTTCTCGCCCTCTGTTTCAGCCCCTCTGTTTCAGCCCCTCTATTTCAGCCCCTCTGTTGCAGCCCCTCTGTTTCTCCCCCTCTGTTTCAGCCCCTCTGTTTCAGCCCCTCTGTTTCAGCCCCTCTGTTTCTCGCCCTCTGTTTCAGCCCCTCTGTTTCAGCCCCTCTGTTTCAGCCCCTCTGTTTCTCGCCCTCTGTTTCTCGCCCTCGGTTTCAGCCCCTCTGTTTCTCGCCCTCTGTTTCAGCCCCTCTGTTTCAGCACCTCTGTTTCTCGCCCTCTGTTTCAGCCCCTCTGTTTCAGCCCCTCTGTTTCAGCACCTCTTTTTCAGCCCTTCTGTTTCAGCCCCTCTGTTTCAGCCCCTCTGTTTTTGCCCTCTGTTTCAGCCCCTCTGTTTCTCGCCCTCTGTTTCAGCCCCTCTGTATCAGCCCCTCTTTTTCAGCCACTCTGTTTCTCGCCCTCTGTTTCTCGCTCTCTGTTTCTCGCCCTCTATTTCTCGCCCACTGTTTCAGCCCTTCTGTTTCAGCCCCTCTGTTTCAGCCCATCTGTTTCAGCCCCTCTGTTTCAGCCCCTCTGTTTCAGCCCCTCTGTTTCAGCCCCTCTGTTTCTCGCCCTCTGTTTCAGCCCCTCTGTTTCAGCCCCTCTGTTTCAGCCCCTCTGTTTCAGCCCCTCTGTTTCTCAACCTCTGTTTCAGACCCTCTGTTTCAGCCCCTCTGTTTCAGCCCCTCTGTTTCAGCCCCTCTGTTTCTCGCCCTCTGTTTCTCGCCCTCTGTTTCAGCCCCTCTGTTTCTCGCCCTCTGTTTCAGCCCCTCTGTTTCAGCCCCTCTGTTTCAGCCCCTCTGTTGCAGCCCCTCTGTTTCTCGCCCTCTGTTTCAGCCCCTCTGTTGTCGCCCTCTGTTTCAGCCTCTCTGTTTTTCGCCCTCTGTTGCAGCCCTTCTGTTTCAGCCCCTCTGTTTCAGCCCCTCTGTTTCAGCCCCTCTGTTTCTCGCCCTCTGTTTCAGCCCCTCTGTTTCAGCCCCTCTGTTTCAGCCCCTCTGTTTCAGCCTCTCTGTTTCTCGCCCTCTGTTTCAGCCCCTCTGTTTCTCGCCCTCTGTTTCAGCTCCTCTGTTTCTCGCCCTCTGTTGCGTCCCCTCTGTTTCAGCCCCTCTGTTTCAGCCCCTCTGTTTCTCGCCCTCTGTTTCTCGCCCTCGGTTTCAGCCCCTCTGTTTCTCGCCCTCTGTTTCAGCCCCTCTGTTTCAGCCCCTCTATTTCAGCCCCTCTGTTGCAGCCCCTCTGTTGCAGCCCCTCTGTTTCTCGCCCTCTGTTTCAGCCCCTCTGTTTCAGCCCCTCTGTTTCAGCCCCTCTGTTTCTCGCCCTCTGTTTCAGCCCCTCTGTTTCAGCCCCTCTGTTTCAGCCCCTCTGTTTCAGCCACTCTGTTTCTCGCCCTCTGTTTCTCGCCCTTGGTTTCAGCCCCTCTGTTTCTCGCCCTCTGTTTCAGCCCCTCTGTTTCAGCACCTCTGTTTCTCGCCCTCTGTTTCAGCCCCTCTGTTTCAGCCCCTCTGTTTCAGCACCTCTATTTCAGCCCTTCTGTTTCAGCCCCTCTGTTTCAGCCCCTCTGTTTTTGCCCTCTGTTTCAGCCCCTCTGTTTCTCGCCCTCTGTTTCAGCCCATCTGTATCAGCCCCTCTTTTTCAGCCCCTCTGTTTCTCGCCCTCTGTTTCTCGCTCTCTGTTTCTCGCCCTCTATTTCTCGCCCACTGTTTCAGCCCTTCTGTTTCAGCCCCTCTGTTTCAGCCCATCTGTTTCAGCCCCTCTGTTTCAGCCCCTCTGTTTCAGCCCCTCTGTTTCAGCCCCTCTGTTTCAGCCCCTCTGTTTCTCGCCCTCTGTTTCTCGCCCTCTGTTTCAGCCCCTCTGTTTCTCGCCCTCTGTTTCAGCCCCTCTGTTTCAGCCCCTCTGTTGCAGCCCCTCTGTTTCTCGCCCTTTGTTTCAGCCCCTCTGTTTGTCGCCCTCTGTTTCAGCCTCTCTGTTTTTCGCCCTCTGTTGCAGCCCCTCTGTTTCAGCCCCTCTGTTTCAGCCCCTCTGTTTCAGTCCCTCTGTCTCTCGCCCTCTGTTTCTCGCCCTCTGTTTCAGCCCCTCTGTTTCTCGTCCTCTGTTTCAGCCCCTCTGTTTCAGCCCCTCTGTTTCAGCCCCTCTGTTGCAGCCCCTCTGTTTCTCGCCCTCTGTTTCAGCCCCTCTGTTTCCGCCCCTCTGTTTTCGCCCCTCTGTTTCAGCCCCTCTGTTTCTCGCCCTCTGTTTCAGCCCCTCTGTTTCTCGCCCTCTGTTTCAGCCTCTCTGTTTCTCGCCCTCTGTTGCAGCCCCTCTGTTTCAGCCCCTCTGTTTCAGCCCCTCTGTGTCTCGCCCTCTGTTTCTCGACCTCTGTTTCAGCCCCTTTGTTTCTCGCCCTCTGTTTCAGCCCCTCTGTTTCAGCCCCTCTATTTCAGCCCCTCTGATGCAGCCCCTCTGTTTCTCGCCCTCTGTTTCTGCCCCTCTGTTTCAGCCCCTCTGTTTCAGCCCCTCTGTTTCAGCCCCTCTGTTTCTCGCCCTCTGTTTCTCGCCCTCGGTTTCAGCCCCTCTGTTTCTCGCCCTCTGTTTCAGCCCCTCTGTTTCAGCACCTCTGTTTCTCGCCCTCTGTTTCAGCCCCTCTGTTTCAGCCCCTCTGTTTCAGCACCTCTATTTCAGCCCTTCTGTTTCAGCCCCTCTGTTTCAGCCCCTCTGTTTTTGCCCTCTGTTTCAGCCCCTCTGTTTCTCGCCCTCTGTTTCAGCCCCTCTGTATCAGCCCCTCTTTTTCAGCCCCTCTGTTTCTCGCCCTCTGTTTCTCGCTCTCTGTTTCTCGCCCTCTATTTCTCGACCACTGTTTCAGCCCTTCTGTTTCAGCCCCTCTGTTTCAGCCCATCTGTTTCAGCCCCTCTGTTTCAGCCCCTCTGTTTCAGCCCCTCTGTTTCAGCCCCTCTGTTTCTCGCCCTCTGTTTCAGCCCCTCTGTTTCAGCCCCTCTGTTTCAGCCCCTCTGTTTCAGCCCCTCTGTTTCTCGCCCTCTGTTTCAGACCCTCTGTTTCAGCCCCTCTGTTTCAGCCCCTCTGTTTCAGCCCCTCTGTTTCTCGCCCTCTGTTTCTCGCCCTCTGTTTCAGCCCCTCTGTTTCTCGCCCTCTGTTTCAGCCCCTCTGTTTCAGCCCCTCTGTTTCAGCCCCTCCGTTGCAGCCCCTCTGTTTCTCGCCCTCTGTTTCAGCCCCTCTGTTGTCGCCCTCTGTTTCAGCCTCTCTGTTTTTCGCCCTCTGTTGCAGCCCTTCTGTTTCAGCCCCTCTGTTTCAGCCCCTCTGTTTCAGCCGCTCTGTTTCTCGCCCTCTGTTTCAGCCCCTCTGTTTCAGCCCCTCTGTTTCAGCCCCTCTGTTTCAGCCTCTCTGTTTCTCGCCCTCTGTTTCAGCCCCTCTGTTTCTCGCCCTCTGTTTCAGCTCCTCTGTTTCTCGCCCTCTGTTGCGTCCCCTCTGTTTCAGCCCCTCTGTTTCAGCCCCTCTGTTTCTCGCCCTCTGTTTCTCGCCCTCTGTTTCAGCCCCTCTGTTTCAGCCCCTCTGCCTCTCGCCCTCTGTTTCTCGCCCTCTGTTTCAGCCCCTCTGTTTCTCGTCCTCTGTTTCAGCCCCTCTGTTTCAGCCCCTCTGTTTCAGCCCCTCTGTTTCAGCCCCTCTGTTTCTCGCCCTCTGTTTCAGCCCCTCTGTTTCAGCCCCTCTGTTTCAGCCCCTCTGTTTCAGCCCCTCTGTTTCTCAACCTCTGTTTCAGACCCTCTGTTTCAGCCCCTCTGTTTCAGCCCCTCTGTTTCAGCCCCTCTGTTTCTCGCCCTCTGTTTCTCGCCCTCTGTTTCAGCCCCTCTGTTTCTCGCCCTCTGTTTCAGCCCCTCTGTTTCAGCCCCTCTGTTTCAGCCCCTCTGTTGCAGCCCCTCTGTTTCTCGCCCTCTGTTTCAGCCCCTCTGTTGTCGCCCTCTGTTTCAGCCTCTCTGTTTTTCGCCCTCTGTTGCAGCCCTTCTGTTTCAGCCCCTCTGTTTCAGCCCCTCTGTTTCAGCCCCTCTGTTTCTCGCCCTCTGTTTCAGCCCCTCTGTTTCAGCCCCTCTGTTTCAGCCCCTCTGTTTCAGCCTCTCTGTTTCTCGCCCTCTGTTTCAGCCCCTCTGTTTCTCGCCCTCTGTTTCAGCTCCTCTGTTTCTCGCCCTCTGTTGCGTCCCCTCTGTTTCAGCCCCTCTGTTTCAGCCCCTCTGTTTCTCGCCCTCTGTTTCTCGCCCTCGGTTTCAGCCCCTCTGTTTCTCGCCCTCTGTTTCAGCCCCTCTGTTTCAGCCCCTCTATTTCAGCCCCTCTGTTGCAGCCCCTCTGTTGCAGCCCCTCTGTTTCTCGCCCTCTGTTTCAGCCCCTCTGTTTCAGCCCCTCTGTTTCAGCCCCTCTGTTTCTCGCCCTCTGTTTCAGCCCCTCTGTTTCAGCCCCTCTGTTTCAGCCCCTCTGTTTCAGCCACTCTGTTTCTCGCCCTCTGTTTCTCGCCCTTGGTTTCAGCCCCTCTGTTTCTCGCCCTCTGTTTCAGCCCCTCTGTTTCAGCACCTCTGTTTCTCGCCCTCTGTTTCAGCCCCTCTGTTTCAGCCCCTCTGTTTCAGCACCTCTATTTCAGCCCTTCTGTTTCAGCCCCTCTGTTTCAGCCCCTCTGTTTTTGCCCTCTGTTTCAGCCCCTCTGTTTCTCGCCCTCTGTTTCAGCCCCTCTGTATCAGCCCCTCTTTTTCAGCCCCTCTGTTTCTCGCCCTCTGTTTCTCGCTCTCTGTTTCTCGCCCTCTATTTCTCGCCCACTGTTTCAGCCCTTCTGTTTCAGCCCCTCTGTTTCAGCCCATCTGTTTCAGCCCCTCTGTTTCAGCCCCTCTGTTTCAGCCCCTCTGTTTCAGCCCCTCTGTTTCAGCCCCTCTGTTTCTCGCCCTCTGTTTCTCGCCCTCTGTTTCAGCCCCTCTGTTTCTCGCCCTCTGTTTCAGCCCCTCTGTTTCAGCCCCTCTGTTGCAGCCCCTCTGTTTCTCGCCCTTTGTTTCAGCCCCTCTGTTTGTCGCCCTCTGTTTCAGCCTCTCTGTTTTTCGCCCTCTGTTGCAGCCCCTCTGTTTCAGCCCCTCTGTTTCAGCCCCTCTGTTTCAGTCCCTCTGTCTCTCGCCCTCTGTTTCTCGCCCTCTGTTTCAGCCCCTCTGTTTCTCGTCCTCTGTTTCAGCCCCTCTGTTTCAGCCCCTCTGTTTCAGCCCCTCTGTTGCAGCCCCTCTGTTTCTCGCCCTCTGTTTCAGCCCCTCTGTTTCCGCCCCTCTGTTTTCGCCCCTCTGTTTCAGCCCCTCTGTTTCTCGCCCTCTGTTTCAGCCCCTCTGTTTCTCGCCCTCTGTTTCAGCCTCTCTGTTTCTCGCCCTCTGTTGCAGCCCCTCTGTTTCAGCCCCTCTGTTTCAGCCCCTCTGTGTCTCGCCCTCTGTTTCTCGACCTCTGTTTCAGCCCCTTTGTTTCTCGCCCTCTGTTTCAGCCCCTCTGTTTCAGCCCCTCTATTTCAGCCCCACTGATGCAGCCCCTCTGTTTCTCGCCCTCTGTTTCTGCCCCTCTGTTTCAGCCCCTCTGTTTCAGCCCCTCTGTTTCAGCCCCTCTGTTTCTCGCCCTCTGTTTCTCGCCCTCGGTTTCAGCCCCTCTGTTTCTCGCCCTCTGTTTCAGCCCCTCTGTTTCAGCACCTCTGTTTCTCGCCCTCTGTTTCAGCCCCTCTGTTTCAGCCCCTCTGTTTCAGCACCTCTATTTCAGCCCTTCTGTTTCAGCCCCTCTGTTTCAGCCCCTCTGTTTTTGCCCTCTGTTTCAGCCCCTCTGTTTCTCGCCCTCTGTTTCAGCCCCTCTGTATCAGCCCCTCTTTTTCAGCCCCTCTGTTTCTCGCCCTCTGTTTCTCGCTCTCTGTTTCTCGCCCTCTATTTCTCGCCCACTGTTTCAGCCCTTCTGTTTCAGCCCCTCTGTTTCAGCCCATCTGTTTCAGCCCCTCTGTTTCAGCCCCTCTGTTTCAGCCCCTCTGTTTCAGCCCCTCTGTTTCTCGCCCTCTGTTTCAGCCCCTCTGTTTCAGCCCCTCTGTTTCAGCCCCTCTGTTTCAGCCCCTCTGTTTCTCGCCCTCTGTTTCAGACCCTCTGTTTCAGCCCCTCTGTTTCAGCCCCTCTGTTTCAGCCCCTCTGTTTCTCGCCCTCTGTTTCTCGCCCTCTGTTTCAGCCCCTCTGTTTCTCGCCCTCTGTTTCAGCCCCTCTGTTTCAGCCCCTCTGTTTCAGCCCCTCTGTTGCAGCCCCTCTGTTTCTCGCCCTCTGTTTCAGCCCCTCTGTTGTCGCCCTCTGTTTCAGCCTCTCTGTTTTTCGCCCTCTGTTGCAGCCCTTCTGTTTCAGCCCCTCTGTTTCAGCCCCTCTGTTTCAGCCCCTCTGTTTCTCGCCCTCTGTTTCAGCCCCTCTGTTTCAGCCCCTCTGTTTCAGCCCCTCTGTTTCAGCCCCTCTGTTTCTCGCCCTCTGTTTCAGCCCCTCTGTTTCAGCCCCTCTGTTTCAGCCCCTCTGTTTCAGCCCCTCTGTTTCAGCCCCTCTGTTTCTCGCCCTCTGTTTCTCGCCCTCTGTTTCAGCCCCTCTGTTTCTCGCCCTCTGTTTCAGCCCCTCTGTTTCAGCCCCTCTGTTTCAGCCCCTCTGTTGCAGCCCCTCTGTTTCTCGCCCTCTGTTTCAGCCCCTCTGTTGTCGCCCTCTGTTTCAGCCTCTCTGTTTTTCGCCCTCTGTTGCAGCCCTTCTGTTTCAGCCCCTCTGTTTCAGCCCCTCTGTTTCAGCCCCTCTGTTTCTCGCCCTCTGTTTCAGCCCCTCTGTTTCAGCCCCTCTGTTTCAGCCCCTCTGTTTCAGCCTCTCTGTTTCTCGCCCTCTGTTTCAGCCCCTCTGTTTCTCGCCCTCTGTTTCAGCTCCTCTGTTTCTCGCCCTCTGTTGCGTCCCCTCTGTTTCAGCCCCTCTGTTTCAGCCCCTCTGTTTCTCGCCCTCTGTTTCTCGCCCTCGGTTTCAGCCCCTCTGTTTCTCGCCCTCTGTTTCAGCCCCTCTGTTTCAGCCCCTCTATTTCAGCCCCTCTGTTGCAGCCCCTCTGTTTCTCGCCCTCTGTTTCAGCCCCTCTGTTTCAGCCCCTCTGTTTCAGCCCCTCTGTTTCTCGCCCTCTGTTTCAGCCCCTCTGTTTCAGCCCCTCTGTTTCAGCCCCTCTGTTTCAGCCACTCTGTTTCTCGCCCTCTGTTTCTCGCCCTCGGTTTCAGCCCCTCTGTTTCACGCCCTCTGTTTCAGCCCCTCTGTTTCAGCACCTCTGTTTCTCGCCCTCTGTTTCAGCCCCTCTGTTTCAGCCCCTCTGTTTCAGCACCTCTATTTCAGCCCTTCTGTTTCAGCCCCTCTGTTTCAGCCCCTCTGTTTTTGCCCTCTGTTTCAGCCCCTCTGTTTCTCGCCCTCTGTTTCAGCCCCTCTGTATCAGCCCCTCTTTTTCAGCCCCTCTGTTTCTCGCCCTCTGTTTCTCGCTCTCTGTTTCTCGCCCTCTATTTCTCGCCCACTGTTTCAGCCCTTCTGTTTCAGCCCCTCTGTTTCAGCCCATCTGTTTCAGCCCCTCTGTTTCAGCCCCTCTGTTTCAGCCCCTCTGTTTCAGCCCCTCTGTTTCAGCCCCTCTGTTTCTCGCCCTCTGTTTCTCGCCCTCTGTTTCAGCCCCTCTGTTTCTCGCCCTCTGTTTCAGCCGCTCTGTTGTAGCCCCTCTGTTTCAGCCCCTCTGTTGCAGCCCCTCTGTTTCTCGCCCTTTGTTTCAGCCCCTCTGTTTGTCGCCCTCTGTTTCAGCCTCTCTGTTTTTCGCCCTCTGTTGCAGCCCCTCTGTTTCAGCCCCTCTGTTTCAGCCCCTCTGTTTCAGCCCCTCTGTTTCTCGCCCTCTGTTTCAGCCCCTCTGTTTCAGCCCCTCTGTTTCAGCCTCTCTGTTTCTCGCCCTCTGTTTCAGCCCCTCTATTTCTCGCCCTCTGCTTCAGCTCCTCTGTTTCTCGCCCTCTGTTGCGTCCCCTCTGTTTCAGCCCCTCTGTTTCAAAACCTCTGTTTCAGCCCCTCAGTTTCAGCCCCTCTGTTTCTCGCCCTCTTTTTCTCGCCCTCTGTTTCTCGCCCTCTGTTTAAGACCCTCTGTTTCTCGCCCTCTGTTTCAGCCCCTCTGTTTCAGCCCCTCTGTTTCTCGCCCTCTGTTTCAGCCCCTCTGTTTCTTGCCATCTGTTTCAGCCCCTCTGTTTCTCGCCCTCTGTTGCAGTCCCTCTGTTTCAGACCCTCTGTTCCAGCCCCTCTTTTTCAGCCCCTCTGTTTCAGCCCCTCTGTTTCTCGCCCTCTGTTTCTCGCCCTCTGTTTCAGCCCCTCTGTTTCAGCCCCTCTGTTTCAGACCCTCTGTTTCTCGCCCTCTGTTTCAGCCCATCTGTTTCAGCCCCTCTGTTTCTCGCCCTCTGTTTCTCGCCCTCGGTTTCAGCCCCTCTGTTTCTCGCCCTCTGTTTCAGCCCCTCTGTTTCTCGACCTCTGTTTCACCCCCTCTGTTTCAGCCCCTCTGTTTCACCCCCTCTGTTTCAGCCCTTCTGTTTCAGCCCCCCTCTTTCAGCCCCTCTGTTTCTCGCTTCTCTGTTTCAGCCCCTCTGTTTCTCGCCCTCTGTTTCAGCCCCTCTGTATCAGCCCCTCTGTTTCAGCCCCTCTGTTTCTCGCTCTCTGTTTCTCGCCCTCTGTTTCTCGTCCAATGTCTCAGCTCCTCTGTTTCAGCCCCTCTGTTTCAGCCCATCTGTTTCAGCCCCTCTGTTTCAGCCCCTCTGTTTCAGCCCCTCAGTTTCAGCCCATCTGTTTCAGCCCCTCTGTTTCAGCCCCTCTGTTTCAGCCCCACTGTTTCTCGCGCTCTGTTTCAGCCCCTCTGTTTCAGCCCCTCTGTTTCAGCCCCTCTGTTTCAGCCCCTCTGTTTCTCGACCTCTGTTTCAGCCCCTCTGTTTCTCGCCCTCTGTTTCAGCCCCTCTGTTTCAGCCCCTCTGTTTAAGACCCTCTGTTTCTCGCCCTCTGTTTCAGCCCCTCTTTTTCAGCCCCTCTGATTCTCGCCCTCTGTTTCAGCCCCTCTGTTTCTTGCCATCTGTTTCAGCCCCTCTGTTTCTCGCCCTCTGTTGCAGTCCCTCTGTTTCAGCCCCTCTGTTTCAGCCCCTCTTTTTCAGCCCCTCTGTTTCAGCCCCTCTGTTTCTCGCCCTCTGTTTCTCTCCCTCTGTTTCAGCCCCTCTGTTTCAGCCCCTCTGTTTCAGCCCCTCTGTTTCTCGCCCTCTGTTTCAGCCCCTCTGTTTCGGCCCCTCTGTTTCAGCCCCTCTGTTTCTCGCCCTCTGTTTCTCGCCCTGGGTTTCAGCCCCTCTGTTTCTCGCCCTCTGTTTCAGCCCCTCTGTTTCTCGACCTCTGTTTCACCCCCTCTGTTTCAGCCCCTCTGTTTCAGCCCCTCTGTTTCAGCCCTTCTGTTTCAGCCCCCCTCTTTCAGCCCCTCTGTTTCTCGCTTCTCTGTTTCAGCCCCTCAGATTCTCGCCCTCTGTTTCAGCCCCTCTGTATCAGCCCCTCTGTTTCAGCCCCTCTGTTTCTCGCCCTCTGTTTCAGCCCCTCTGTTTCTCGTCCAATGTTTCAGCCCCTCTGTTTCAGCCCCTCTGATTCAGCCCATCTGTTTCAGCCCCTCTGTTTCAGCCCCTCTGTTTCAGCCCCTCTGTTTCAGCCCCTCTGTTTCTCGCCCTCTGTTTCAGCCCCTCTGTTTCAGCCCCTCTGTTTCAGCCCCTCTGTTTCAGCCCCTCTGTTTCTCGCCCTCTGTTTCAGACCCTCTGTTTCAGCCCCTCTGTTTCAGCCCCTCTGTTTCAGCCCCTCTGTCTCTCGCCCTCTGTTTCTCGACCTCTGTTTCAGCCCCTCTGTTTCTCGTCCTCTGTTTCAGCCCCTCTGTTTCAGCCCCTCTGTTTCAGCCCCTCTGTTGCAGCCCCTCTGTTTCTCGCCCTCTGTTTCAGCCCCTCTGTTTCAGCCCCTCTGTTTTCGCCCCTCTGTTTCAGCCCCTCTGTTTCTCGCCCTCTGTTTCAGCCCCTCTGTTTCTCGCCCTCTGTTTCAGCCTCTCTGTTTCTCGCCCTCTGTTGCAGCCCCTCTGTTTCAGCCCCTCTGTTTCAGCCCCTCTGTTTCAGCCCCTCTGTGTCTCGCCCTCTGTTTCCCGACCTCTGTTTCAGCCCCTCTGTTTCTCGCCCTCTGTTTCAGCCCCTCTGTTTCAGCCCCTCTATTTCAGCCCCTCTGTTGCAGCCCCTCTGTTTCTCGCCCTCTGTTTCAGCCCCTCTGTTTCAGCCCCTCTGTTTCAGCCCCTCTGTTTCTCGCCATCTGTTTCAGCCCCTCTGTTTCAGCCCCTCTGTTTCAGCCCCTCTGTTTCTCGCCCTCTGTTTCTCGCCCTCGGTTTCAGCCCCTCTGTTTCTCGCCCTCTGTTTCAGCCCCTCTGTTTCAGCACCTCTGTTTCTCGCCCTCTGTTTCAGCCCCTCTGTTTCAGCCCCTCTGTTTCAGCACCTCTATTTCAGCCCTTCTGTTTCAGCCCCTCTGTTTCAGCCCCTCTGTTTTTGCCCTCTGTTTCAGCCCCTCTGTTTCTCGCCCTCTGTTTCAGCCCCTCTGTTTCTCGCTCTCTGTTTCTCGCCCTCTATTTCTCGCCGACTGTTTCAGCCCTTCTGTTTCAGCCCCTCTGTTTCAGCCCATCTGTTTCAGCCCCTCTGTTTCTCGCCCTCTGTTTCAGCCCCTCTGTTTCTCGTCCAATGTTTCAGCCCCTCTGTTTCAGCCCCTCTGATTCAGCCCATCTGTTTCAGCCCCTCAGTTTCAGCCCCTCTGTTTCAGCCCCTCTGTTTCAGCCCCTCTGTTTCTCGCCCTCTGTTTCAGCCCCTCTGTTTCAGCCCCTCTGTTTCAGCCCCTCTGTTTCAGCCCCTCTGTTTCTCGCCCTCTGTTTCAGACCCTCTGTTTCAGCCCCTCTGTTTCAGCCCCTCTGTTTCAGCCCCTCTGTCTCTCGCCCTCTGTTTCTCGCCCTCTGTTTCAGCCCCTCTGTTTCTCGTCCTCTGTTTCAGCCCCTCTGTTGCAGCCCCTCTGTTTCAGCCCCTCTGTTGCAGCCCCTCTGTTTCTCGCCCTCTGTTTCAGCCCCTCTGTTTCAGCCCCTCTGTTTTCGCCCCTCTGTTTCAGCCCCTCTGTTTCTCGCCCTCTGTTTCAGCCCCTCTGTTTCTCGCCCTCTGTTTCAGCCTCTCTGTTTCTCGCCCTCTGTTGCAGCCCCTCTGTTTCAGCCCCTCTGTTTCAGCCCCTCTGTTTCAGCCCCTCTGTGTCTCGCCCTCTGTTTCTCGACCTCTGTTTCAGCCCCTTTGTTTCTCGCCCTCTGTTTCAGCCCCTCTGTTTCAGCCCCTCTATTTCAGCCCCTCTGTTGCAGCCCCTCTGTTTCTCGCCCTCTGTTTCAGCCCCTCTGTTTCAGCCCCTCTGTTTCAGCCCCTCTGTTTCAGCCCCTCTGTTTCTCGCCCTCGGTTTCAGCCCCTCTGTTTCTCGCCCTCTGTTTCAGCCCCTCTGTTTCAGCACCTCTGTTTCTCGCCCTCTGTTTCAGCCCCTCTGTTTCAGCCCCTCTGTTTCAGCACCTCTATTTCAGCCCTTCTGTTTCAGCCCCTCTGTTTCAACCCCTCTGTTTTTGCCCTCTGTTTCAGCCCCTCTGTTTCTCGCCCTCTGTTTCAGCCCCTCTGTATCAGCCCCTCTTTTTCAGCCACTCTGTTTCTCGCCGTCTGTTTCTCGCTCTCTGTTTCTCGCCCTCTATTTCTCGACCACTGTTTCAGCCCTTCTGTTTCAGCCCCTCTGTTTCAGCCCATCTGTTTCAGCCCCTCTGTTTCAGCCCCTCTGTTTCAGCCCCTCTGTTTCAGCCCCTCTGTTTCTCGCCCTCTGTTTCAGCCCCTCTGTTTCAGCCCCTCTGTTTCAGCCCCTCTGTTTCAGCCCCTCTGTTTCTCGCCCTCTGTTTCAGACCCTCTGTTTCAGCCCCTCTGTTTCAGCCCCTCTGTTTCAGCCCCTCTGTTTCTCGCCCTCTGTTTCTCGCCCTCTGTTTCAGCCCCTCTGTTTCTCGCCCTCTGTTTCAGCCCATCTGTTTCAGCCCCTCTGTTTCTCGCCCTCTGTTTCAGCCCCTCTGTTTCTCGTCCAATGTTTCAGCCCCTCTGTTTCAGCCCCTCTGATTCAGCCCATCTGTTTCAGCCCCTCAGTTTCAGCCCCTCTGTTTCAGCCCCTCTGTTTCAGCCCCTCTGTTTCTCGCCCTCTGTTTCAGCCCCTCTGTTTCAGCCCCTCTGTTTCAGCCCCTCTGTTTCAGCCCCTCTGTTTCTCGCCCTCTGTTTCAGACCCTCTGTTTCAGCCCCTCTGTTTCAGCCCCTCTGTTTCAGCCCCTCTGTCTCTCGCCCTCTGTTTCTCGCCCTCTGTTTCAGCCCCTCTGTTTCTCGTCCTCTGTTTCAGCCCCTCTGTTTCAGCCCCTCTGTTTCAGCCCCTCTGTTGCAGCCCCTCTGTTTCTCGCCCTCTGTTTCAGCCCCTCTGTTTCAGCCCCTCTGTATTCGCCCCTCTGTTTCAGCCCCTCTGTTTCTCGCCCTCTGTTTCAGCCCCTCTGTTTCTCGCCCTCTGTTTCAGCCTCTCTGTTTCTCGCCCTCTGTTGCAGCCCCTCTGTTTCAGCCCCTCTGTTTCAGCCCCTCTGTTTCAGCCCCTCTGTGTCTCGCCCTCTGTTTCTCGACCTCTGTTTCAGCCCCTTTGTTTCTCGCCCTCTGTTTCAGCCCCTCTGTTTCAGCCCCTCTATTTCAGCCCCTCTGTTGCAGCCCCTCTGTTTCTCGCCCTCTGTTTCAGCCCCCCTGTTTCAGCCCCTCTGTTTCAGCCCCTCTGTTTCAGCCCCTCTGTTTCTCGCCCTCGGTTTCAGCCCCTCTGTTTCTCGCCCTCTGTTTCAGCCCCTCTGTTTCAGCACCTCTGTTTCTCGCCCTCTGTTTCAGCCCCTCTGTTTCAGCCCCTCTGTTTCAGCACCTCTATTTCAGCCCTTCTGTTTCAGCCCCTCTGTTTCAACCCCTCTGTTTTTGCCCTCTGTTTCAGCCCCTCTGTTTCTCGCCCTCTGTTTCAGCCCCTCTGTATCAGCCCCTCTTTTTCAGCCCCTCTGTTTCTCGCCGTCTGTTTCTCGCTCTCTGTTTCTCGCCCTCTATTTCTCGACCACTGTTTCAGCCCTTCTGTTTCAGCCCCTCTGTTTCAGCCCATCTGTTTCAGCCCCTCTGTTTCAGCCCCTCTGTTTCAGCCCCTCTGTTTCAGCCCCTCTGTTTCTCGCCCTCTGTTTCAGCCCCTCTGTTTCAGCCCCTCTGTTTCAGCCCCTCTGTTTCAGCCCCTCTGTTTCTCGCCCTCTGTTTCAGACCCTCTGTTTCAGCCCCTCTGTTTCAGCCCCTCTGTTTCAGCCCCTCTGTTTCTCGCCCTCTGTTTCTCGCCCTCTGTTTCAGCCCCTCTGTTTCTCGCCCTCTGTTTCAGCCCCTCTGTTTCAGCCCCTCTGTTTCAGCCCCTCTGTTGCAGCCCCTCTGTTTCTCGCCCTCTGTTTCAGCCCCTCTGTTGTCGCCCTCTGTTTCAGCCTCTCTGTTTTTCGCCCTCTGTTGCAGCCCTTCTGTTTCAGCCCCTCTGTTTCAGCCCCTCTGTTTCAGCCGCTCTGTTTCTCGCCCTCTGTTTCAGCCCCTCTGTTTCAGCCCCTCTGTTTCAGCCCCTCTGTTTCAGCCTCTCTGTTTCTCGCCCTCTGTTTCAGCCCCTCTGTTTCTCGCCCTCTGTTTCAGCTCCTCTGTTTCTCGCCCTCTGTTGCGTCCCCTCTGTTTCAGCCCCTCTGTTTCAGCCCCTCTGTTTCTCGCCCTCTGTTTCTCGCCCTCTGTTTCAGCCCCTCTGTTTCAGCCCCTCTGTCTCTCGCCCTCTGTTTCTCGCCCTCTGTTTCAGCCCCTCTGTTTCTCGTCCTCTGTTTCAGCCCCTCTGTTTCAGCCCCTCTGTTTCAGCCCCTCTGTTGCAGCCCCTCTGTTTCTCGCCCTCTGTTTCAGCCCCTCTGTTTCAGCCCCTCTGTTTTCGCCCCTCTGCTTCAGCCCCTCTGTTTCTCGCCCTCTGTTTCAGCCCCTCTGTTTCTCGCCCTCTGTTTCAGCCTCTCTGTTTCTCGCCCTCTGTTGCAGCCCCTCTGTTTCAGCCCCTCTGTTTCAGCCCCTCTGTTTCAGCCCCTCTGTGTCTCGCCCTCTGTTTCTCGACCTCTGTTTCAGCCCCTCTGTTTCTCGCCCTCTGTTTCAGCCCCTCTGTTTCAGCCCCTCTATTTCAGCCCCTCTGTTGCAGCCCCTCTGTTTCTCCCCCTCTGTTTCAGCCCCTCTGTTTCTCGCCCTCTGTTTCAGCCCCTCTGTTTCTCGTCCAATGTTTCAGCCCCTCTGTTTCAGCCCCTCTGATTCAGCCCATCTGTTTCAGCCCCTCAGTTTCAGCCCCTCTGTTTCAGCCCCTCTGTTTCAGCCCCTCTGTTTCTCGCCCTCTGTTTCAGCCCCTCTGTTTCAGCCCCTCTGTTTCAGCCCCTCTGTTTCAGCCCCTCTGTTTCTCGCCCTCTGTTTCAGACCCTCTGTTTCAGCCCCTCTGTTTCAGCCCCTCTGTTTCAGCCCCTCTGTCTCTCGCCCTCTGTTTCTCGCCCTCTGTTTCAGCCCCTCTGTTTCTCGTCCTCTGTTTCAGCCCCTCTGTTTCAGCCCCTCTGTTTCAGCCCCTCTGTTGCAGCCCCTCTGTTTCTCGCCCTCTGTTTCAGCCCCTCTGTTTCAGCCCCTCTGTATTCGCCCCTCTGTTTCAGCCCCTCTGTTTCTCGCCCTCTGTTTCAGCCCCTCTGTTTCTCGCCCTCTGTTTCAGCCTCTCTGTTTCTCGCCCTCTGTTGCAGCCCCTCTGTTTCAGCCCCTCTGTTTCAGCCCCTCTGTTTCAGCCCCTCTGTGTCTCGCCCTCTGTTTCTCGACCTCTGTTTCAGCCCCTTTGTTTCTCGCCCTCTGTTTCAGCCCCTCTGTTTCAGCCCCTCTATTTCAGCCCCTCTGTTGCAGCCCCTCTGTTTCTCGCCCTCTGTTTCAGCCCCCCTGTTTCAGCCCCTCTGTTTCAGCCCCTCTGTTTCAGCCCCTCTGTTTCTCGCCCTCGGTTTCAGCCCCTCTGTTTCTCGCCCTCTGTTTCAGCCCCTCTGTTTCAGCACCTCTGTTTCTCGCCCTCTGTTTCAGCCCCTCTGTTTCAGCCCCTCTGTTTCAGCACCTCTATTTCAGCCCTTCTGTTTCAGCCCCTCTGTTTCAACCCCTCTGTTTTTGCCCTCTGTTTCAGCCCCTCTGTTTCTCGCCCTCTGTTTCAGCCCCTCTGTATCAGCCCCTCTTTTTCAGCCCCTCTGTTTCTCGCCGTCTGTTTCTCGCTCTCTGTTTCTCGCCCTCTATTTCTCGACCACTGTTTCAGCCCTTCTGTTTCAGCCCCTCTGTTTCAGCCCATCTGTTTCAGCCCCTCTGTTTCAGCCCCTCTGTTTCAGCCCCTCTGTTTCAGCCCCTCTGTTTCTCGCCCTCTGTTTCAGCCCCTCTGTTTCAGCCCCTCTGTTTCAGCCCCTCTGTTTCAGCCCCTCTGTTTCTCGCCCTCTGTTTCAGACCCTCTGTTTCAGCCCCTCTGTTTCAGCCCCTCTGTTTCAGCCCCTCTGTTTCTCGCCCTCTGTTTCTCGCCCTCTGTTTCAGCCCCTCTGTTTCTCGCCCTCTGTTTCAGCCCCTCTGTTTCAGCCCCTCTGTTTCAGCCCCTCTGTTGCAGCCCCTCTGTTTCTCGCCCTCTGTTTCAGCCCCTCTGTTGTCGCCCTCTGTTTCAGCCTCTCTGTTTTTCGCCCTCTGTTGCAGCCCTTCTGTTTCAGCCCCTCTGTTTCAGCCCCTCTGTTTCAGCCGCTCTGTTTCTCGCCCTCTGTTTCAGCCCCTCTGTTTCAGCCCCTCTGTTTCAGCCCCTCTGTTTCAGCCTCTCTGTTTCTCGCCCTCTGTTTCAGCCCCTCTGTTTCTCGCCCTCTGTTTCAGCTCCTCTGTTTCTCGCCCTCTGTTGCGTCCCCTCTGTTTCAGCCCCTCTGTTTCAGCCCCTCTGTTTCTCGCCCTCTGTTTCTCGCCCTCTGTTTCAGCCCCTCTGTTTCAGCCCCTCTGTCTCTCGCCCTCTGTTTCTCGCCCTCTGTTTCAGCCCCTCTGTTTCTCGTCCTCTGTTTCAGCCCCTCTGTTTCAGCCCCTCTGTTTCAGCCCCTCTGTTGCAGCCCCTCTGTTTCTCGCCCTCTGTTTCAGCCCCTCTGTTTCAGCCCCTCTGTTTTCGCCCCTCTGCTTCAGCCCCTCTGTTTCTCGCCCTCTGTTTCAGCCCCTCTGTTTCTCGCCCTCTGTTTCAGCCTCTCTGTTTCTCGCCCTCTGTTGCAGCCCCTCTGTTTCAGCCCCTCTGTTTCAGCCCCTCTGTTTCAGCCCCTCTGTGTCTCGCCCTCTGTTTCTCGACCTCTGTTTCAGCCCCTCTGTTTCTCGCCCTCTGTTTCAGCCCCTCTGTTTCAGCCCCTCTATTTCAGCCCCTCTGTTGCAGCCCCTCTGTTTCTCCCCCTCTGTTTCAGCCCCTCTGTTTCAGCCCCTCTGTTTCAGCCCATCTGTTTCTCGCCCTCTGTTTCAGCCCCTCTGTTTCAGCCCCTCTGTTTCAGCCCCTCTGTTTCTCGCCCTCTGTTTCTCGCCCTCGGTTTCAGCCCCTCTGTTTCTCGCCCTCTGTTTCAGCCCCTCTGTTTCAGCACCTCTGTTTCTCGCCCTCTGTTTCAGCCCCTCTGTTTCAGCCCCTCTGTTTCAGCACCTCTTTTTCAGCCCTTCTGTTTCAGCCCCTCTGTTACAGCCCCTCTGTTTTTGCCCTCTGTTTCAGCCCCTCTGTTTCTCGCCCTCTGTTTCAGCCCCTCTGTATCAGCCCCTCTTTTTCAGCCACTCTGTTTCTCGTCCTCTGTTTCTCGCTCTCTGTTTCTCGCCCTCTATTTCTCGCCCACTGTTTCAGTCCTTCTGTTTCAGCCCCTCTGTTTCAGCCCATCTGTTTCAGCCCCTCTGTTTCAGCCCCTCTGTTTCAGCCCCTCTGTTTCAGCCCCTCTGTTTCTCGCCCTCTGTTTCAGCCCCTCTGTTTCAGCCCCTCTGTTTCAGCCCCTCTGTTTCAGCCCCTCTGTTTCTCAACCTCTGTTTCAGACCCTCTGTTTCAGCCCCTCTGTTTCAGCCCCTCTGTTTCAGCCCCTCTGTTTCTCGCCCTCTGTTTCTCGCCCTCTGTTTCAGCCCCTCTGTTTCTCGCCCACTGTTTCAGCCCCTCTGTTTCAGCCCCTCTGTTTCAGCCCCTCTGTTGCAGCCCCTCTGTTTCTCGCCCTCTGTTTCAGCCCCTCTGTTGTCGCCCTCTGTTTCAGCCTCTCTGTTTTTCGCCCTCTGTTGCAGCCCTTCTGTTTCAGCCCCTCTGTTTCAGCCCCTCTGTTTCAGCCCCTCTGTTTCTCGCCCTCTGTTTCAGCCCCTCTGTTTCAGCCCCTCTGTTTCAGCCTCTCTGTTTCTCGCCCTCTGTTTCAGCCCCTCTGTTTCTCGCCCTCTGTTTCAGCTCCTCTGTTTCTCGCCCTCTGTTGCGTCCCCTCTGTTTCAGCCCCTCTGTTTCAGCCCCTCTGTTTCTCGCCCTCTGTTTCTCGCCCTCGGTTTCAGCCCCTCTGTTTCTCGCCCTCTGTTTCAGCCCCTCTGTTTCAGCCCCTCTATTTTAGCCCCTCTGTTGCAGCCCCTCTGTTTCTCGCCCTCTGTTTCAGCCCCTCTGTTTCAGCCCCTCTGTTTCAGCCCCTCTGTTTCTCGCCCTCTGTTTCAGCCCCTCTGTTTCAGCCCCTCTGTTTCAGCCCCTCTGTTTCAGCCACTCTGTTTCTCGCCCTCTGTTTCTCGCCCTCGGTTTCAGCCCCTCTGTTTCTCGCCCTCTGTTTCAGCCCCTCTGTTTCAGCACCTCTGTTTCTCGCCCTCTGTTTCAGCCCCTCTGTTTCAGCCCCTCTGTTTCAGCACCTCTATTTCAGCCCTTCTGTTTCAGCCCCTCTGTTTCAGCCCCTCTGTTTTTGCCCTCTGTTTCAGCCCCTCTGTTTCTCGCCCTCTGTTTCAGCCCCTCTGTATCAGCCCCTCTTTTTCAGCCCCTCTGTTTCTCGCCCTCTGTTTCTCGCTCTCTGTTTCTCGCCCTCTATTTCTCGCCCACTGTTTCAGCCCTTCTGTTTCAGCCCCTCTGTTTCAGCCCATCTGTTTCAGCCCCTCTGTTTCAGCCCCTCTGTTTCAGCCCCTCTGTTTCTCGCCCTCTGTTTCATCCCCTCTGTTTCAGCCCCTCTGTTTCAGCCCCTCTGTTTCTCGCCCTCTGTTTCAGATCCTCTGTTTCAGCCCCTCTGTTTCAGCCCCTCTGTTTCAGCCCCTCTGTTTCTCGCCCTCTGTTTCTCGCCCTCTGTTTCAGCCCCTCTGTTTCTCGCCCTCTGTTTCAGCCCCTCTGTTTCAGCCCCTCTGTTGCAGCCCCTCTGTTTCTCGCCCTTTGTTTCAGCCCCTCTGTTTGTCGCCCTCTCTTGCAGCCTCTCTGTTTTTCGCCCTCTGTTGCAGCCCCTCTGTTTCAGCCCCTCTGTTTCAGCCCCTCTGTTTCAGCCCCTCTGTTTCTCGCCCTCTGTTTCAGCCCCTCTGTTTCAGCCCCTCTGTTTCAGCCCCTCTGTTTCAGCCTCTCTGTTTCTCGCCCTCTGTTTCAGCCCCTCTATTTCTCGCCCTCTGTTTCAGCTCCTCTGTTTCTCGCCCTCTGTTGCGTCCCCTCTGTTTCAGCCCCTCTGTTTCAACCCCTCTGTTTCAGCCCCTCAGTTTCAGCCCCTCTGTTTCTCGCCCTCTTTTTCTCGCCCTCTGTTTCTCGCCCTCTGTTTAAGACCCTCTGTTTCTCGCCCTCTGTTTCAGCACCTCTGTTTCAGCCCCTCTGTTTCTCGCCCTCTGTTTCAGCCCCTCTGTTTCTTGCCATCTGTTTCAGCCCCTCTGTTTCAGCCCCTCTGTTTCAGCCCCTCTGTTTCTCGCCCTCTGTTTCAGCCCCTCTGTTTCAGGCCCTCTGTTTCAGCCCCTCTGTTTCAGCCACTCTGTTTCTCGCCCTCTGTTTCTCGCCCTCGGTTTCAGCCCCTCTGTTTCACGCCCTCTGTTTCAGCCCCTCTGTTTCAGCACCTCTGTTTCTCGCCCTCTGTTTCAGCCCCTCTGTTTCAGCCCCTCTGTTTCAGCACCTCTTTTTCAGCCCTTCTGTTTCAGCCCCTCTGTTTCACCCCTCTGTTTTTGCCCTCTGTTTCAGCCCCTCTGTTTCTCGCCCTCTGTTTCAGCCCCTCTGTATCAGCCCCTCTTTTTCAGCCCCTCTGTTTCTCGCCCTCTGTTTCTCGCTCTCTGTTTCTCGCCCTCTATTTCTCGCCCACTGTTTCAGCCCTTCTGTTTCAGCCCCTCTGTTTCAGCCCATCTGTTTCAGCCCCTCTGTTTCAGCCCCTCTGTTTCAGCCCCTCTGTTTCAGCCCCTCTGTTTCAGCCCCTCTGTTTCTCGCCCTCTGTTTCTCGCCCTCTGTTTCAGCCCCTCTGTTTCTCGCCCTCTGTTTCAGCCCCTCTGTTTCAGCCCCTCTGTTTCAGCCCCTCTGTTGCAGCCCCTCTGTTTCTCGCCCTTTGTTTCAGCCCCTCTGTTTGTCGCCCTCTGTTTCAGCCTCTCTGTTTTTCGCCCTCTGTTGCAGCCCCTCTGTTTCAGCCCCTCTGTTTCAGCCCCTCTGTTTCAGCCCCTCTGTTTCTCGCCCTCTGTTTCAGCCCCTCTGTTTCAGCCCCTCTGTTTCAGCCCCTCTGTTTCAGCCTCTCTGTTTCTCGCCCTCTGTTTCAGCCCCTCTATTTCTCGCCCTCTGCTTCAGCTCCTCTGTTTCTCGCCCTCTGTTGCGTCCCCTCTGTTTCAGCCCCTCTGTTTCAAAACCTCTGTTTCAGCCCCTCAGTTTCAGCCCCTCTGTTTCTCGCACTCTTTTTCTCGCCCTCTGTTTCTCGCCCTCTGTTTAAGACCCTCTGTTTCTCGCCCTCTGTTTCAGCCCCTCTGTTTCAGCCCCTCTGTTTCTCGCCCTCTGTTTCAGCCCCTCTGTTTCTTTCCATCTGTTTCAGCCCCTCTGTTTCTCGCCCTCTGTTGCAGTCCCTCTGTTTCAGACCCTCTGTTCCAGCCCCTCTTTTTCAGCCCCTCTGTTTCAGCCCCTCTGTTTCTCGCCCTCTGTTTCTCGCCCTCTGTTTCAGCCCCTCTGTTTCAGCCCCTCTGTTTCAGACCCTCTGTTTCTCGCCCTCTGTTTCAGCCCATCTGTTTCAGCCCCTCTGTTTCTCGCCCTCTGTTTCTCGCCCTCGGTTTCAGCCCCTCTGTTTCTCGCCCTCTGTTTCAGCCCCTCTGTTTCTCGACCTCTGTTTCACCCCCTCTGTTTCAGCCCCTCTGTTTCACCCCCTCTGTTTCAGCCCTTCTGTTTCAGCCCCCCTCTTTCAGCCCCTCTGTTTCTCGCTTCTCTGTTTCAGCCCCTCTGTTTCTCGCCCTCTGTTTCAGCCCCTCTGTATCAGCCCCTCTGTTTCAGCCCCTCTGTTTCTCGCTCTCTGTTTCTCGCTCTCTGTTTCTCGCCCTCTGTTTCTCGTCCAATGTTTCAGCTCCTCTGTTTCAGCCCCTCTGTTTCAGCCCATCTGTTTCAGCCCCTCTGTTTCAGCCCCTCTGTTTCAGCCCCTCAGTTTCAGCCCATCTGTTTCAGCCCCTCTGTTTCAGCCCCTCTGTTTCAGCCCCACTGTTTCTCGCGCTCTGTTTCAGCCCCTCTGTTTCAGCCCCTCTGTTTCAGCCCCTCTGTTTCAGCCCCTCTGTTTCTCGACCTCTGTTTCAGCCCCTCTGTTTCTCGCCCTCTGTTTCAGCCCCTCTGTTTCAGCCCCTCTGTTTAAGACCCTCTGTTTCTCGCCCTCTGTTTCAGCCCCTCTTTTTCAGCCCCTCTGATTCTCGCCCTCTGTTTCAGTCCCTCTGTTTCTTGCCATCTGTTTCAGCCCCTCTTTTTCTCGCACTCTGTTGCAGTCCCTCTGTTTCAGCCCCTCTGTTTCAGCCCCTCTTTTTCAGCCCCTCTGTTTCAGCCCCTCTGTTTCTCGCCCTCTGTTTCTCGCCCTCTGTTTCAGCCCCACTGTTTCAGCCCCTCTGTTTCAGCCCCTCTGTTTCTCGCCCTCTGTTTCAGCCCCTCTGTTTCGGCCCCTCTGTTTCAGCCCCTCTGTTTCTCGCCCTCTGTTTCTCGCCCTGGGTTTCAGCCCCTCTGTTTCTCGCCCTCTGTTTCAGCCCCTCTGTTTCTCGACCTCTGTTTCACCCCCTCTGTTTCAGCCCCTCTGTTTCAGCCCCTCTGTTTCAGCCCTTCTGTTTCAGCCCCCCTCTTTCAGCCCCTCTGTTTCTCGCTTCTCTGTTTCAGCCCCTCAGTTTCTCGCCCTCTGTTTCAGCCCCTCTGTATCAGCCCCTCTGTTTCAGCCCCTCTGTTTCTCGCCATCTGTTTCAGCCCCTCTGTTTCTCGCCCTCTGTTGCAGTCCCTCTGTTTCAGACCCTCTGTTCCAGCCCCTCTTTTTCAGCCCCTCTGTTTCAGCCCCTCTGTTTCTCGCCCTCTGTTTCTCGCCCTCTGTTTCAGCCCCTCTGTTTCAGCCCCTCTGTTTCAGACCCTCTGTTTCTCGCCCTCTGTTTCAGCCCATCTGTTTCAGCCCCTCTGTTTCTCGCCCTCTGTTTCTCGCCCTCGGTTTCAGCCCCTCTGTTTCTCGCCCTCTGTTTCAGCCCCTCTGTTTCTCGACCTCTGTTTCACCCCCTCTGTTTCAGCCCCTCTGTTTCACCCCCTCTGTTTCAGCCCTTCTGTTTCAGCCCCCCTCTTTCAGCCCCTCTGTTTCTCGCTTCTCTGTTTCAGCCCCTCTGTTTCTCGCCCTCTGTTTCAGCCCCTCTGTATCAGCCCCTCTGTTTCAGCCCCTCTGTTTCTCGCTCTCTGTTTCTCGCTCTCTGTTTCTCGCCCTCTGTTTCTCGTCCAATGTTTCAGCTCCTCTGTTTCAGCCCCTCTGTTTCAGCCCCTCTGTTTCAGCCCCTCTGTTTCAGCCCCTCAGTTTCAGCCCATCTGTTTCAGCCCCTCTGTTTCAGCCCCTCTGTTTCAGCCCCACTGTTTCTCGCGCTCTGTTTCAGCCCCTCTGTTTCAGCCCCTCTGTTTCAGCCCCTCTGTTTCAGCCCCTCTGTTTCTCGACCTCTGTTTCAGCCCCTCTGTTTCTCGCCCTCTGTTTCAGCCCCTCTGTTTCAGCCCCTCTGTTTAAGACCCTCTGTTTCTCGCCCTCTGTTTCAGCCCCTCTTTTTCAGCCCCTCTGATTCTCGCCCTCTGTTTCAGCCCCTCTGTTTCTTGCCATCTGTTTCAGCCCCTCTGTTTCTCGCTCTCTGTTGCAGTCCCTCTGTTTCAGCCCCTCTGTTTCAGCCCCTCTTTTTCAGCCCCTCTGTTTCAGCCCCTCTGTTTCTCGCCCTCTGTTTCTCGCCCTCTGTTTCAGCCCCTCTGTTTCAGCCCCTCTGTTTCAGCCCCTCTGTTTCTCGCCCTCTGTTTCAGCCCCTCTGTTTCGGCCCCTCTGTTTCAGCCCCTCTGTTTCTCGCCCTCTGTTTCTCGCCCTGGGTTTCAGCCCCTCTGTTTCTCGCCCTCTGTTTCAGCCCCTCTGTTTCTCGACGTCTGTTTCACTCCCTCTGTTTCAGCCCCTCTGTTTCAGCCCCTCTGTTTCAGCCCTTCTGTTTCAGCCCCCCTCTTTCAGCCCCTCTGTTTCTCGCTTCTCTGTTTCAGCCCCTCAGTTTCTCGCCCTCTGTTTCAGCCCCTCTGTATCAGCCCCTCTGTTTCAGCCCCTCTGTTTCTCGCCCTCTGTTTCAGCCCCTCTGTTTCTCGTCCAATGTTTCAGCCCCTCTGTTTCAGCCCCTCTGATTCAGCCCATCTGTTTCAGCCCCTCTGTTTCAGCCCCTCTGTTTCAGCCCCTCTGTTTCAGCCCCTCTGTTTCTCGCCCTCTGTTTCAGCCCCTCTGTTTCAGCCCCTCTGTTTCAGCCCCTCTGTTTCAGCCCCTCTGTTTCTCGCCCTCTGTTTCAGACCCTCTGTTTCAGCCCCTCTGTTTCAGCCCCTCTGTTTCAGCCCCTCTGTCTCTCGCCCTCTGTTTCTCGACCTCTGTTTCAGCCCCTCTGTTTCTCGTCCTCTGTTTCAGCCCCTCTGGTTCAGCCCCTCTGTTTCAGCCCCTCTGTTGCAGCCCCTCTGTTTCTCGCCCTCTGTTTCAGCCCCTCTGTTTCAGCCCCTCTGTTTTCGCCCCTCTGTTTCAGCCCCTCTGTTTCTCGCCCTCTGTTTCAGCCCCTCTGTTTCTCGCCCTCTGTTTCAGCCTCTCTGTTTCTCGCCCTCTGTTGCAGCCCCTCTGTTTCAGCCCCTCTGTTTCAGCCCCTCTGTTTCAGCCCCTCTGTGTCTCGCCCTCTGTTTCCCGACCTCTGTTTCAGCCCCTCTGTTTCTCGCCCTCTGTTTCAGCCCCTCTGTTTCAGCCCCTCTATTTCAGCCCCTCTGTTGCAGCCCCTCTGTTTCTCGCCCTCTGTTTCAGCCCCTCTGTTTCAGCCCCTCTGTTTCTCGCCCTCTGTTTCAGCCCCTCTGTTTCAGCCCCTCTGTTTCAGCCCCTCTGTTTCTCGCCCTCTGTTTCTCGCCCTCGGTTTCAGCCCCTCTGTTTCTCGCCCTCTGTTTCAGCCCCTCTGTTTCAGCACCTCTGTTTCTCGCCCTCTGTTTCAGCCCCTCTGTTTCAGCCCCTCTGTTTCAGCACCTCTATTTCAGCCCTTCTGTTTCAGCCCCTCTGTTTCAGCCCCTCTGTTTTTGCCCTCTGTTTCAGCCCCTCTGTTTCTCGCCCTCTGTTTCAGCCCCTCTGTATCAGCCCCTCTTTTTCAGCCCCTCTGTTTCTCGCCCTCTGTTTCTCGCTCTCTGTTTCTCGCCCTCTATTTCTCGCCGACTGTTTCAGCCCTTCTGTTTCAGCCCCTTCTTTTCAGCCCATCTGTTTCAGCCCCTCTGTTTCTCGCCCTCTGTTTCAGCCCCTCTGTTTCTCGTCCAATGTTTCAGCCCCTCTGTTTCAGCCCCTCTGATTCAGCCCATCTGTTTCAGCCCCTCTGTTTCAGCCCCTCTGTTTCAGCCCCTCTGTTTCAGCCCCTCTGTTTCTCGCCCTCTGTTTCAGCCCCTCTGTTTCAGCCCCTCTGTTTCAGCCCCTCTGTTTCAGCCCCTCTGTTTCTCGCCCTCTGTTTCAGACCCTCTGTTTCAGCCCCTCTGTTTCAGCCCCTCTGTTTCAGCCCCTCTGTCTCTCGCCCTCTGTTTCTCGCCCTCTGTTTCAGCCCCTCTGTTTCTCGTCCTCTGTTTCAGCCCCTCTGTTTCAGCCCCTCTGTTTCAGCCCCTCTGTTGCAGCCCCTCTGTTTCTCGCCCTCTGTTTCAGCCCCTCTGTTTCAGCCCCTCTGTTTTCGCCCCTCTGTTTCAGCCCCTCTGTTTCTCGCCCTCTGTTTCAGCCCCTCTGTTTCTCGCCCTCTGTTTCAGCCTCTCTGTTTCTCGCCCTCTGTTGCAGCCCCTCTGTTTCAGCCCCTCTGTTTCAGCCCCTCTGTTTCAGCCCCTCTGTGTCTCGCCCTCTGTTTCTCGACCTCTGTTTCAGCCCCTTTGTTTCTCGCCCTCTGTTTCAGCCCCTCTGTTTCAGCCCCTCTATTTCAGCCCCTCTGTTGCAGCCCCTCTGTTTCTCGCCCTCTGTTTCAGCCCCTCTGTTTCAGCCCCTCTGTTTCAGCCCCTCTGTTTCAGCCCCTCTGTTTCTCGCCCTCGGTTTCAGCCCCTCTGTTTCTCGCCCTCTGTTTCAGCCCCTCTGTTTCAGCACCTCTGTTTCTCGCCCTCTGTTTCAGCCCCTCTGTTTCAGCCCCTCTGTTTCAGCACCTCTATTTCAGCCCTTCTGTTTCAGCCCCTCTGTTTCAGCCCCTCTGTTTTTGCCCTCTGTTTCAGCCCCTCTGTTTCTCGCCCTCTGTTTCAGCCCCTCTGTATCAGCCCCTCTTTTTCAGCCCCTCTGTTTCTCGCCCTCTGTTTCTCGCTCTCTGTTTCTCGCCCTCTATTTCTCGACCACTGTTTCAGCCCTTCTGTTTCAGCCCCTCTGTTTCAGCCCATCTGTTTCAGCCCCTCTGTTTCAGCCCCTCTGTTTCAGCCCCTCTGTTTCAGCCCCTCTGTTTCTCGCCCTCTGTTTCAGCCCCTCTGTTTCAGCCCCTCTGTTTCAGCCCCTCTGTTTCAGCCCCTCTGTTTCTCGCCCTCTGTTTCAGACCCTCTGTTTCAGCCCCTCTGTTTCAGCCCCTCTGTTTCAGCCCCTCTGTTTCTCGCCCTCTGTTTCTCGCCCTCTGTTTCAGCCCCTCTGTTTCTCGCCCTCTGTTTCAGCCCCTCTGTTTCAGCCCCTCTGTTTCAGCCCCTCTGTTGCAGCCCCTCTGTTTCTCGCCCTCTGTTTCAGCCCCTCTGTTGTCGCCCTCTGTTTCAGCCTCTCTGTTTTTCGCCCTCTGTTGCAGCCCTTCTGTTTCAGCCCCTCTGTTTCAGCCCCTCTGTTTCAGCCGCTCTGTTTCTCGCCCTCTGTTTCAGCCCCTCTGTTTCAGCCCCTCTGTTTCAGCCCCTCTGTTTCAGCCTCTCTGTTTCTCGCCCTCTGTTTCAGCCCCTCTGTTTCTCGCCCTCTGTTTCAGCTCCTCTGTTTCTCGCCCTCTGTTGCGTCCCCTCTGTTTCAGCCCCTCTGTTTCAGCCCCTCTGTTTCTCGCCCTCTGTTTCTCGCCCTCTGTTTCAGCCCCTCTGTTTCAGCCCCTCTGTCTCTCGCCCTCTGTTTCTCGCCCTCTGTTTCAGCCCCTCTGTTTCTCGTCCTCTGTTTCAGCCCCTCTGTTTCAGCCCCTCTGTTTCAGCCCCTCTGTTGCAGCCCCTCTGTTTCTCGCCCTCTGTTTCAGCCCCTCTGTTTCAGCCCCTCTGTTTTCGCCCCTCTGCTTCAGCCCCTCTGTTTCTCGCCCTCTGTTTCAGCCCCTCTGTTTCTCGCCCTCTGTTTCAGCCTCTCTGTTTCTCGCCCTCTGTTGCAGCCCCTCTGTTTCAGCCCCTCTGTTTCAGCCCCTCTGTTTCAGCCCCTCTGTGTCTCGCCCTCTGTTTCTCGACCTCTGTTTCAGCCCCTCTGTTTCTCGCCCTCTGTTTCAGCCCCTCTGTTTCAGCCCCTCTATTTCAGCCCCTCTGTTGCAGCCCCTCTGTTTCTCCCCCTCTGTTTCAGCCCCTCTGTTTCAGCCCCTCTGTTTCAGCCCCTCTGTTTCTCGCCCTCTGTTTCAGCCCCTCTGTTTCAGCCCCTCTGTTTCAGCCCCTCTGTTTCTCGCCCTCTGTTTCTCGCCCTCGGTTTCAGCCCCTCTGTTTCTCGCCCTCTGTTTCAGCCCCTCTGTTTCAGCACCTCTGTTTCTCGCCCTCTGTTTCAGCCCCTCTGTTTCAGCCCCTCTGTTTCAGCACCTCTTTTTCAGCCCTTCTGTTTCAGCCCCTCTGTTACAGCCCCTCTGTTTTTGCCCTCTGTTTCAGCCCCTCTGTTTCTCGCCCTCTGTTTCAGCCCCTCTGTATCAGCCCCTCTTTTTCAGCCACTCTGTTTCTCGCCCTCTGTTTCTCGCTCTCTGTTTCTCGCCCTCTATTTCTCGCCCACTGTTTCAGCCCTTCTGTTTCAGCCCCTCTGTTTCAGCCCATCTGTTTCAGCCCCTCTGTTTCAGCCCCTCTGTTTCAGCCCCTCTGTTTCAGCCCCTCTGTTTCTCGCCCTCTGTTTCAGCCCCTCTGTTTCAGCCCCTCTGTTTCAGCCCCTCTGTTTCAGCCCCTCTGTTTCTCAACCTCTGTTTCAGACCCTCTGTTTCAGCCCCTCTGTTTCAGCCCCTCGGTTTCAGCCCCTCTGTTTCTCGCCCTCTGTTTCAGCCCCTCTGTTTCAGCACCTCTGTTTCTCGCCCTCTGTTTCAGCCCCTCTGTTTCAGCCCCTCTGTTTCAGCACCTCTATTTCAGCCCTTCTGTTTCAGCCCCTCTGTTTCAGCCCCTCTGTTTTTGCCCTCTGTTTCAGCCCCTCTGTTTCTCGCCCTCTGTTTCAGCCCCTCTGTATCAGCCCCTCTTTTTCAGCCCCTCTGTTTCTCGCCCTCTGTTTCTCGCTCTCTGTTTCTCGCCCTCTATTTCTCGCCGACTGTTTCAGCCCTTCTGTTTCAGCCCCTCTGTTTCAGCCCATCTGTTTCAGCCCCTCTGTTTCTCGCCCTCTGTTTCAGCCCCTCTGTTTCTCGTCCAATGTTTCAGCCCCTCTGTTTCAGCCCCTCTGATTCAGCCCATCTGTTTCAGCCCCTCTGTTTCAGCCCCTCTGTTTCAGCCCCTCTGTTTCAGCCCCTCTGTTTCTCGCCCTCTGTTTCAGCCCCTCTGTTTCAGCCCCTCTGTTTCAGCCCCTCTGTTTCAGCCCCTCTGTTTCTCGCCCTCTGTTTCAGACCCTCTGTTTCAGCCCCTCTGTTTCAGCCCCTCTGTTTCAGCCCCTCTGTCTCTCGCCCTCTGTTTCTCGCCCTCTGTTTCAGCCCCTCTGTTTCTCGTCCTCTGTTTCAGCCCCTCTGTTTCAGCCCCTCTGTTTCAGCCACTCTGTTGCAGCCCCTCTGTTTCTCGCCCTCTGTTTCAGCCCCTCTGTTTCAGCCCCTCTGTTTTCGCCCCTCTGTTTCAGCCCCTCTGTTTCTCGCCCTCTGTTTCAGCCCCTCTGTTTCTCGCCCTCTGTTTCAGCCTCTCTGTTTCTCGCCCTCTGTTGCAGCCCCTCTGTTTCAGCCCCTCTGTTTCAGCCCCTCTGTTTCAGCCCCTCTGTGTCTCGCCCTCTGTTTCTCGACCTCTGTTTCAGCCCCTTTGTTTCTCGCCCTGTGTTTCAGCCCCTCTGTTTCAGCCCCTCTATTTCAGCCCCTCTGTTGCAGCCCCTCTGTTTCTCGCCCTCTGTTTCAGCCCCTCTGTTTCAGCCCCTCTGTTTCAGCCCCTCTGTTTCAGCCCCTCTGTTTCTCGCCCTCGGTTTCAGCCCCTCTGTTTCTCGCCCTCTGTTTCAGCCCCTCTGTTTCAGCACCTCTGTTTCTCGCCCTCTGTTTCAGCCCCTCTGTTTCAGCCCCTCTGTTTCAGCACCTCTATTTCAGCCCTTCTGTTTCAGCCCCTCTGTTTCAGCCCCTCTGTTTTTGCCCTCTGTTTCAGCCCCTCTGTTTCTCGCCCTCTGTTTCAGCCCCTCTGTATCAGCCCCTCTTTTTCAGCCCCTCTGTTTCTCGCCCTCTGTTTCTCGCTCTCTGTTTCTCGCCCTCTATTTCTCGCCCACTGTTTCAGCCCTTCTGTTTCAGCCCCTCTGTTTCAGCCCATCTGTTTCAGCCCCTCTGTTTCAGCCCCTCTGTTTCAGCCCCTCTGTTTCAGCCCCTCTGTTTCTCGCCCTCTGTTTCAGCCCCTCTGTTTCAGCCCCTCTGTTTCAGCCCCTCTGTTTCAGCCCCTCTGTTTCTCGCCCTCTGTTTCAGACCCTCTGTTTCAGCCCCTCTGTTTCAGCCCCTCTGTTTCAGCCCCTCTGTTTCAGCCCCTCTGTCTCTCGCCCTCTGTTTCTCGACCTCTGTTTCAGCCCCTCTGTTTCTCGTCCTCTGTTTCAGCCCCTCTGGTTCAGCCCCTCTGTTTCAGCCCCTCTGTTGCAGCCCCTCTGTTTCTCGCCCTCTGTTTCAGCCCCTCTGTTTCAGCCCCTCTGTTTTCGCCCCTCTGTTTCAGCCCCTCTGTTTCTCGCCCTCTGTTTCAGCCCCTCTGTTTCTCGCCCTCTGTTTCAGCCTCTCTGTTTCTCGCCCTCTGTTGCAGCCCCTCTGTTTCAGCCCCTCTGTTTCAGCCCCTCTGTTTCAGCCCCTCTGTGTCTCGCCCTCTGTTTCCCGACCTCTGTTTCAGCCCCTCTGTTTCTCGCCCTCTGTTTCAGCCCCTCTGTTTCAGCCCCTCTATTTCAGCCCCTCTGTTGCAGCCCCTCTGTTTCTCGCCCTCTGTTTCAGCCCCTCTGTTTCAGCCCCTCTGTTTCTCGCCCTCTGTTTCAGCCCCTCTGTTTCAGCCCCTCTGTTTCAGCCCCTCTGTTTCTCGCCCTCTGTTTCTCGCCCTCGGTTTCAGCCCCTCTGTTTCTCGCCCTCTGTTTCAGCCCCTCTGTTTCAGCACCTCTGTTTCTCGCCCTCTGTTTCAGCCCCTCTGTTTCAGCCCCTCTGTTTCAGCACCTCTATTTCAGCCCTTCTGTTTCAGCCCCTCTGTTTCAGCCCCTCTGTTTTTGCCCTCTGTTTCAGCCCCTCTGTTTCTCGCCCTCTGTTTCAGCCCCTCTGTATCAGCCCCTCTTTTTCAGCCCCTCTGTTTCTCGCCCTCTGTTTCTCGCTCTCTGTTTCTCGCCCTCTATTTCTCGCCGACTGTTTCAGCCCTTCTGTTTCAGCCCCTCTGTTTCAGCCCATCTGTTTCAGCCCCTCTGTTTCTCGCCCTCTGTTTCAGCCCCTCTGTTTCTCGTCCAATGTTTCAGCCCCTCTGTTTCAGCCCCTCTGATTCAGCCCATCTGTTTCAGCCCCTCTGTTTCAGCCCCTCTGTTTCAGCCCCTCTGTTTCAGCCCCTCTGTTTCTCGCCCTCTGTTTCAGCCCCTCTGTTTCAGCCCCTCTGTTTCAGCCCCTCTGTTTCAGCCCCTCTGTTTCTCGCCCTCTGTTTCAGACCCTCTGTTTCAGCCCCTCTGTTTCAGCCCCTCTGTTTCAGCCCCTCTGTCTCTCGCCCTCTGTTATTCGCCCTCTGTTTCAGCCCCTCTGTTTCTCGTCCTCTGTTTCAGCCCATCTGTTTCAGCCCCTCTGTTTCAGCCCCTCTGTTGCAGCCCCTCTGTTTCTCGCCCTCTGTTTCAGCCCCTCTGTTTCAGCCCCTCTGTTTTCGCCCCTCTGTTTCAGCCCCTCTGTTTCTCGCCCTCTGTTTCAGCCCCTCTGTTTCTCGCCCTCTGTTTCAGCCTCTCTGTTTCTCGCCCTCTGTTGCAGCCCCTCTGTTTCAGCCCCTCTGTTTCAGCCCCTCTGTTTCAGCCCCTCTGTGTCTCTCCCTCTGTTTCTCGACCTCTGTTTCAGCCCCTTTGTTTCTCGCCCTCTGTTTCAGCCCCTCTGTTTCAGCCCCTCTATTTCAGCCCCTCTGTTGCAGCCCCTCTGTTTCTCGCCCTCTGTTTCAGCCCCTCTGTTTCAGCCCCTCTGTTTCAGCCCCTCTGTTTCAGCCCCTCTGTTTCTCGCCCTCGGTTTCAGCCCCTCTGTTTCTCGCCCTCTGTTTCAGCCCCTCTGTTTCAGCACCTCTGTTTCTCGCCCTCTGTTTCAGCCCCTCTGTTTCAGCCCCTCTGTTTCAGCACCTCTATTTCAGCCCTTCTGTTTCAGCCCCTCTGTTTCAGCCCCTCTGTTTTTGCCCTCTGTTTCAGCCCCTCTGTTTCTCGCCCTCTGTTTCAGCCCCTCTGTATCAGCCCCTCTTTTTCAGCCCCTCTGTTTCTCGCCCTCTGTTTCTCGCTCTCTGTTTCTCGCCCTCTATTTCTCGACCACTGTTTCAGCCCTTCTGTTTCAGCCCCTCTGTTTCAGCCCATCTGTTTCAGCCCCTCTGTTTCAGCCCCTCTGTTTCAGCCCCTCTGTTTCAGCCCCTCTGTTTCTCGCCCTCTGTTTCAGCCCCTCTGTTTCAGCCCCTCTGTTTCAGCCCCTCTGTTTCAGCCCCTCTGTTTCTCGCCCTCTGTTTCAGACCCTCTGTTTCAGCCCCTCTGTTTCAGCCCCTCTGTTTCAGCCCCTCTGTTTCTCGCCCTCTGTTTCTCGCCCTCTGTTTCAGCCCCTCTGTTTCTCGCCCTCTGTTTCAGCCCCTCTGTTTCAGCCCCTCTGTTTCAGCCCCTCTGTTGCAGCCCCTCTGTTTCTCGCCCTCTGTTTCAGCCCCTCTGTTGTCGCCCTCTGTTTCAGCCTCTCTGTTTTTCGCCCTCTGTTGCAGCCCTTCTGTTTCAGCCCCTCTGTTTCAGCCCCTCTGTTTCAGCCGCTCTGTTTCTCGCCCTCTGTTTCAGCCCCTCTGTTTCAGCCCCTCTGTTTCAGCCCCTCTGTTTCAGCCTCTCTGTTTCTCGCCCTCTGTTTCAGCCCCTCTGTTTCTCGCCCTCTGTTTCAGCTCCTCTGTTTCTCGCCCTCTGTTGCGTCCCCTCTGTTTCAGCCCCTCTGTTTCAGCCCCTCTGTTTCTCGCCCTCTGTTTCTCGCCCTCTGTTTCAGCCCCTCTGTTTCAGCCCCTCTGTCTCTCGCCCTCTGTTTCTCGCCCTCTGTTTCAGCCCCTCTGTTTCTCGTCCTCTGTTTCAGCCCCTCTGTTTCAGCCCCTCTGTTTCAGCCCCTCTGTTGCAGCCCCTCTGTTTCTCGCCCTCTGTTTCAGCCCCTCTGTTTCAGCCCCTCTGTTTTCGCCCCTCTGCTTCAGCCCCTCTGTTTCTCGCCCTCTGTTTCAGCCCCTCTGTTTCTCGCCCTCTGTTTCAGCCTCTCTGTTTCTCGCCCTCTGTTGCAGCCCCTCTGTTTCAGCCCCTCTGTTTCAGCCCCTCTGTTTCAGCCCCTCTGTGTCTCGCCCTCTGTTTCTCGACCTCTGTTTCAGCCCCTCTGTTTCTCGCCCTCTGTTTCAGCCCCTCTGTTTCAGCCCCTCTATTTCAGCCCCTCTGTTGCAGCCCCTCTGTTTCTCCCCCTCTGTTTCAGCCCCTCTGTTTCAGCCCCTCTGTTTCAGCCCCTCTGTTTCTCGCCCTCTGTTTCAGCCCCTCTGTTTCAGCCCCTCTGTTTCAGCCCCTCTGTTTCTCGCCCTCTGTTTCTCGCCCTCGGTTTCAGCCCCTCTGTTTCTCGCCCTCTGTTTCAGCCCCTCTGTTTCAGCACCTCTGTTTCTCGCCCTCTGTTTCAGCCCCTCTGTTTCAGCCCCTCTGTTTCAGCACCTCTTTTTCAGCCCTTCTGTTTCAGCCCCTCTGTTACAGCCCCTCTGTTTTTGCCCTCTGTTTCAGCCCCTCTGTTTCTCGCCCTCTGTTTCAGCCCCTCTGTATCAGCCCCTCTTTTTCAGCCACTCTGTTTCTCGCCCTCTGTTTCTCGCTCTCTGTTTCTCGCCCTCTATTTCTCGCCCACTGTTTCAGCCCTTCTGTTTCAGCCCCTCTGTTTCAGCCCATCTGTTTCAGCCCCTCTGTTTCAGCCCCTCTGTTTCAGCCCCTCTGTTTCAGCCCCTCTGTTTCTCGCCCTCTGTTTCAGCCCCTCTGTTTCAGCCCCTCTGTTTCAGCCCCTCTGTTTCAGCCCCTCTGTTTCTCAACCTCTGTTTCAGACCCTCTGTTTCAGCCCCTCTGTTTCAGCCCCTCGGTTTCAGCCCCTCTGTTTCTCGCCCTCTGTTTCAGCCCCTCTGTTTCAGCACCTCTGTTTCTCGCCCTCTGTTTCAGCCCCTCTGTTTCAGCCCCTCTGTTTCAGCACCTCTATTTCAGCCCTTCTGTTTCAGCCCCTCTGTTTCAGCCCCTCTGTTTTTGCCCTCTGTTTCAGCCCCTCTGTTTCTCGCCCTCTGTTTCAGCCCCTCTGTATCAGCCCCTCTTTTTCAGCCCCTCTGTTTCTCGCCCTCTGTTTCTCGCTCTCTGTTTCTCGCCCTCTATTTCTCGCCGACTGTTTCAGCCCTTCTGTTTCAGCCCCTCTGTTTCAGCCCATCTGTTTCAGCCCCTCTGTTTCTCGCCCTCTGTTTCAGCCCCTCTGTTTCTCGTCCAATGTTTCAGCCCCTCTGTTTCAGCCCCTCTGATTCAGCCCATCTGTTTCAGCCCCTCTGTTTCAGCCCCTCTGTTTCAGCCCCTCTGTTTCAGCCCCTCTGTTTCTCGCCCTCTGTTTCAGCCCCTCTGTTTCAGCCCCTCTGTTTCAGCCCCTCTGTTTCAGCCCCTCTGTTTCTCGCCCTCTGTTTCAGACCCTCTGTTTCAGCCCCTCTGTTTCAGCCCCTCTGTTTCAGCCCCTCTGTCTCTCGCCCTCTGTTTCTCGCCCTCTGTTTCAGCCCCTCTGTTTCTCGTCCTCTGTTTCAGCCCCTCTGTTTCAGCCCCTCTGTTTCAGCCCCTCTGTTGCAGCCCCTCTGTTTCTCGCCCTCTGTTTCAGCCCCTCTGTTTCAGCCCCTCTGTTTTCGCCCCTCTGTTTCAGCCCCTCTGTTTCTCGCCCTCTGTTTCAGCCCCTCTGTTTCTCGCCCTCTGTTTCAGCCTCTCTGTTTCTCGCCCTCTGTTGCAGCCCCTCTGTTTCAGCCCCTCTGTTTCAGCCCCTCTGTTTCAGCCCCTCTGTGTCTCGCCCTCTGTTTCTCGACCTCTGTTTCAGCCCCTTTGTTTCTCGCCCTCTGTTTCAGCCCCTCTGTTTCAGCCCCTCTATTTCAGCCCCTCTGTTGCAGCCCCTCTGTTTCTCGCCCTCTGTTTCAGCCCCTCTGTTTCAGCCCCTCTGTTTCAGCCCCTCTGTTTCAGCCCCTCTGTTTCTCGCCCTCGGTTTCAGCCCCTCTGTTTCTCGCCCTCTGTTTCAGCCCCTCTGTTTCAGCACCTCTGTTTCTCGCCCTCTGTTTCAGCCCCTCTGTTTCAGCCCCTCTGTTTCAGCACCTCTATTTCAGCCCTTCTGTTTCAGCCCCTCTGTTTCAGCCCCTCTGTTTTTGCCCTCTGTTTCAGCCCCTCTGTTTCTCGCCCTCTGTTTCAGCCCCTCTGTATCAGCCCCTCTTTTTCAGCCCCTCTGTTTCTCGCCCTCTGTTTCTCGCTCTCTGTTTCTCGCCCTCTATTTCTCGCCCACTGTTTCAGCCCTTCTGTTTCAGCCCCTCTGTTTCAGCCCATCTGTTTCAGCCCCTCTGTTTCAGCCCCTCTGTTTCAGCCCCTCTGTTTCAGCCCCTCTGTTTCTCGCCCTCTGTTTCAGCCCCTCTGTTTCAGCCCCTCTGTTTCAGCCCCTCTGTTTCAGCCCCTCTGTTTCTCGCCCTCTGTTTCAGACCCTCTGTTTCAGCCCCTCTGTTTCAGCCCCTCTGTTTCAGCCCCTCTGTTTCTCGCCCTCTGTTTCTCGCCCTCTGTTTCAGCCCCTCTGTTTCTCGCCCTCTGTTTCAGCCCCTCTGTTTCAGCCCCTCTGTTTCAGCCCCTCTGTTGCAGCCCCTCTGTTTCTCGCCCTCTGTTTCAGCCCCTCTGTTGTCGCCCTCTGTTTCAGCCTCTCTGTTTTTCGCCCTCTGTTGCAGCCCTTCTGTTTCAGCCCCTCTGTTTCAGCCCCTCTGTTTCAGCCGCTCTGTTTCTCGCCCTCTGTTTCAGCCCCTCTGTTTCAGCCCCTCTGTTTCAGCCCCTCTGTTTCAGCCTCTCTGTTTCTCGCCCTCTGTTTCAGCCCCTCTGTTTCTCGCCCTCTGTTTCAGCTCCTCTGTTTCTCGCCCTCTGTTGCGTCCCCTCTGTTTCAGCCCCTCTGTTTCAGCCCCTCTGTTTCTCGCCCTCTGTTTCTCGCCCTCTGTTTCAGCCCCTCTGTTTCAGCCCCTCTGTCTCTCGCCCTCTGTTTCTCGCCCTCTGTTTCAGACCCTCTGTTTCTCGTCCTCTGTTTCAGCCCCTCTGTTTCAGCCCCTCTGTTTCAGCCCCTCTGTTGCAGCCCCTCTGTTTCTCGCCCTCTGTTTCAGCCCCTCTGTTTCTCGCCCTCTGTTTCAGCCTCTCTGTTTCTCGCCCTCTGTTGCAGCCCCTCTGTTTCAGCCCCTCTGTTTCAGCCCCTCTGTTTCAGCCCCTCTGTGTCTCGCCCTCTGTTTCTCGACCTCTGTTTCAGCCCCTCTGTTTCTCGCCCTCTGTTTCAGCCCCTCTGTTTCAGCCCCTCTATTTCAGCCCCTCTGTTGCAGCCCCTCTGTTTCTCCCCCTCTGTTTCAGCCCCTCTGTTTCAGCCCCTCTGTTTCAGCCCCTCTGTTTCTCGCCCTCTGTTTCAGCCCCTCTGTTTCAGCCCCTCTGTTTCAGCCCCTCTGTTTCTCGCCCTCTGTTTCTCGCCCTCGGTTTCAGCCCCTCTGTTTCTCGCCCTCTGTTTCAGCCCCTCTGTTTCAGCACCTCTGTTTCTCGCCCTCTGTTTCAGCCCCTCTGTTTCAGCCCCTCTGTTTCAGCACCTCTTTTTCAGCCCTTCTGTTTCAGCCCCTCTGTTACAGCCCCTCTGTTTTTGCCCTCTGTTTCAGCCCCTCTGTTTCTCGCCCTCTGTTTCAGCCCCTCTGTATCAGCCCCTCTTTTTCAGCCACTCTGTTTCTCGCCCTCTGTTTCTCGCTCTCTGTTTCTCGCCCTCTATTTCTCGCCCACTGTTTCAGCCCTTCTGTTTCAGCCCCTCTGTTTCAGCCCATCTGTTTCAGCCCCTCTGTTTCAGCCCCTCTGTTTCAGCCCCTCTGTTTCAGCCCCTCTGTTTCTCGCCCTCTGTTTCAGCCCCTCTGTTTCAGCCCCTCTGTTTCAGCCCCTCTGTTTCAGCCCCTCTGTTTCTCAACATCTGTTTCAGACCCTCTGTTTCAGCCCCTCTGTTTCAGCCCCTCTGTTTCAGCCCCTCTGTTTCTCGCCCTCTGTTTCTCGCCCTCTGTTTCAGCCCCTCTGTTTCTCGCCCTCTGTTTCAGCCCCTCTGTTTCAGCCCCTCTGTTTCAGCCCCTCTGTTGCAGCCCCTCTGTTTCTCGCCCTCTGTTTCAGCCCCTCTGTTGTCGCCCTCTGTTTCAGCCTCTCTGTTTTTCGCCCTCTGTTGCAGCCCTTCTGTTTCAGCCCCTCTGTTTCAGCCCCTCTGTTTCAGCCCCTCTGTTTCTCGCCCTCTGTTTCAGCCCCTCTGTTTCAGCCCCTCTGTTTCAGCCCCTCTGTTTCAGCCTCTCTGTTTCTCGCCCTCTGTTTCAGCCCCTCTGTTTCTCGCCCTCTGTTTCAGCTCCTCTGTTTCTCGCCCTCTGTTGCGTCCCCTCTGTTTCAGCCCCTCTGTTTCAGCCCCTCTGTTTCTCGCCCTCTGTTTCTCGCCCTCGGTTTCAGCCCCTCTGTTTCTCGCCCTCTGTTTCAGCCCCTCTGTTTCAGCCCCTCTATTTCAGCCCCTCTGTTGCAGCCCCTCTGTTTCTCGCCCTCTGTTTCAGCCCCTCTGTTTCAGCCCCTCTGTTTCAGCCCCTCTGTTTCTCGCCCTCTGTTTCAGCCCCTCTGTTTCAGCCCCTCTGTTTCAGCCCCTCTGTTTTTGCCCTCTGTTTCAGCCCCTCTGTTTCTCGCCCTCTGTTTCAGCCCCTCTGTATCAGCCCCTCTTTTACAGCCCCTCTGTTTCTCGCCCTCTGTTTCTCGCTCTCTGTTTCTCGCCCTCTATTTCTCGCCCACTGTTTCAGCCCTTCTGTTTCAGCCCCTCTGTTTCAGCCCATCTGTTTCAGCCCCTCTGTTTCAGCCCCTCTGTTTCAGCCCCTCTGTTTCTCGCCCTCTGTTTCATCCCCTCTGTTTCAGCCCCTCTGTTTCAGCCCCTCTGTTTCTCGCCCTCTGTTTCAGATCCTCTGTTTCAGCCCCTCTGTTTCAGCCCCTCTGTTTCAGCCCCTCTGTTTCTCGCCCTCTGTTTCTCGCCCTCTGTTTCAGCCCCTCTGTTTCTCGCCCTCTGTTTCAGCCCCTCTGTTTCAGCCCCTCTGTTGCAGCCCCTCTGTTTCTCGCCCTTTGTTTCAGCCCCTCTGTTTGTCGCCCTCTCTTGCAGCCTCTCTGTTTTTCGCCCTCTGTTGCAGCCCCTCTGTTTCAGCCCCTCTGTTTCAGCCCCTCTGTTTCAGCCCCTCTGTTTCTCGCCCTCTGTTTCAGCCCCTCTGTTTCAGCCCCTCTGTTTCAGCCCCTCTGTTTCAGCCTCTCTGTTTCTCGCCCTCTGTTTCAGCCCCTCTATTTCTCGCCCTCTGTTTCAGCTCCTCTGTTTCTCGCCCTCTGTTGCGTCCCCTCTGTTTCAGCCCCTCTGTTTCAACCCCTCTGTTTCAGCCCCTCAGTTTCAGCCCCTCTGTTGCTCGCCCTCTTTTTCTCGCCCTCTGTTTAAGACCCTCTGTTTCTCGCCCTCTGTTTCAGCACCTCTGTTTCAGCCCCTCTGTTTCTCGCCCTCTGTTTCAGCCCCTCTGTTTCTTGCCATCTGTTTCAGCCCCTCTGTTTCTCGCCCTCTGTTGCAGTCCCTCTGTTTCAGCCCCTCTGTTTCAGCCCCTCTTTTTCAGCCCCTCTATTTCAGCCCCTCTGTTTCTCGCCCTCTGTTTCTCGCCCTCTGTTTCAGCCCCTCTGTTTCAGCCCCTCTGTTTCAGACCCTCTGTTTCTCGCCCTCTGTTTCAGCCCCTCTGTTTCAGCCCCTCTGTTTCTCGCCCTCTGTTTCTCGCCCTCGGTTTCAGCCCCTCTGTTTCTCGCCCTCTGTTTCAGCCCCTCTGTTTCTCGACCTCTGTTTCACCCCCTCTGTTTCAGCCCCTCTGTTTCAGCCCCTCTGTTTCAGCCCTTCTGTTTCAGCCCCCCTCTTTCAGCCCCTCTGTTTCTCGCTTCTCTGTTTCAGCCCCTCTGTTTCTCGCCCTCTGTTTCAGCCCCTCTGTATCAGCCCCTCTGTTTCAGCCCCTCTGTTTCTCGCTCTCTGTTTCTCGCTCTCTGTTTCTCGCCCTCTGTTTCTCGTCAAATGTTTCAGCCCCTCTGTTTCAGCCCCTCTGTTTCAGCCCATCTGTTTCAGCCCCTCTGTTTCAGCCCCTCTGTTTCAGCCCCTCAGTTTCAGCCCATCTGTTTCAGCCCCTCTGTTCCAGCCCCTCTGTTTCAGCCCCACTGTTTCTCGCGCTCTGTTTCAGCCCCTCTGTTTCAGCCCCTCTGTTTCAGCCCCTCTGTTTCAGCCCCTCTGTTTCTCGACCTCTGTTTCAGCCCCTCTGTTTCTCGCCCTCTGTTTCAGCCCCTCTGTTTCAGCCCCTCTGTTTAAGACCCTCTGTTTCTCGCCCTCTGTTTCAGCCCCTCTTTTTCAGCCCCTCTGATTCTCGCCCTCTGTTTCAGCCCCTCTGTTTCTTGCCATCTGTTTCAGCCCCTCTGTTTCTCGCCCTCTGTTGCAGTCCCTCTGTTTCAGCCCCTCTGTTTCAGCCCCTCTTTTTCAGCCCCTCTGTTTCAGCCCCTCTGTTTCTCGCCCTCTGTTTCTCGCCCTCTGTTTCAGCCTCTCTGTTTCAGCCCCTCTGTTTCAGCCCCTCTGTTTCTCGCCCTCTGTTTCAGCCCCTCTGTTTCGGCCCCTCTGTTTCAGCCCCTCTGTTTCTCGCCCTCTGTTTCTCGCCCTGGGTTTCAGCCCCTCTGTTTCTCGCCCTCTGTTTCAGCCCCTCTGTTTCTCGACCTCTGTTTCACCCCCTCTGTTTCAGCCCCTCTGTTTCAGCCCCTCTGTTTCAGCCCTTCTGTTTCAGCCCCCCTCTTTCATCCCCTCTGTTTCTCGCTTCTCTGTTTCAGCCCCTCTGTTTCTCGCCCTCTGTTTCACCCCCTCTGTATCAGCCCCACTGTTTCAGCCCCTCTGTTTCTCGCCCTCTGTTTCAGCCCCTCTGTTTCTCGTCCAATGTTTCAGCCCCTCTGTTTCAGCCCCTCTGATTCAGCCCATCTGTTTCAGCCCCTCTGTTTCAGCCCCTCTGTTTCAGCCCCTCTGTTTCAGCCCCTCTGTTTCTCGCCCTCTGTTTCAGCCCCTCTGTTTCAGCCCCTCGGTTTCAGCCCCTCTGTTTCAGCCCCTCTGTTTCTCGCCAACTGTTTCAGACCCTCTGTTTCAGCCCCTCTGTTTCAGCCCCTCTGTTTCAGCCCCTCTGTCTCTCGCCCTCTGTTTCTCGCCCTCTGTTTCAGCCCCTCTGTTTCTCGTCCTCTGTTTCAGCCCCTCTGTTTCAGCCCCTCTGTTTCAGCCCCTCTGTTGCAGCCCCTCTGTTTCTCGCCCTCTGTTGCAGCCCCTCTGTTTCTCGCCCTCTGTTTCAGCCCCTCTGTTTCAGCCCCTCTGTTTTCGCCCCTCTGTTTCAGCCCCTCTGCTTCTCGCCCTCTGTTTCAGCCCCTCTGTTTCTCGCCCTCTGTTTCAGCCCCTCTGTTTCTCGCCCTCTGTTTCAGCCCCTCTGTTTCTCGCCCTCTATTTCTCGCCCTCTGTTTCAGCCCCTCTGTTTCAGCCCCTCTGTTTCAGCACCTCTATTTCAGCCCTTCTGTTTCAGCCCCTCTGTTTCAGCCCCTCTGTTTTTGCCCTCTGTTTCAGCCCCTCTGTTTCTCGCCCTCTGTTTCAGCCCCTCTGTATCAGCCCCTCTTTTTCAGCCCCTCTGTTTCTCGCCCTCTGTTTCTCGCTCTCTGTTTCTCGCCCTCTATTTCTCGCCGACTGTTTCAGCCCTTCTGTTTCAGCCCCTCTGTTTCAGCCCATCTGTTTCAGCCCCTCTGTTTCAGCCCCTCTGTTTCAGCCCCTCTGTTTCAGCCCCTCTGTTTCTCGCCCTCTGTTTCAGCCCCTCTGTTTCAGCCCCTCTGTTTCAGCCCCTCTGTTTCAGCCCCTCTGTTTCTCGCCCTCTGTTTCAGACCCTCTGTTTCAGCCCCTCTGTTTCAGCCCCTCTGTTTCAGCCCCTCTGTTTCTCGCCCTCTGTTTCTCGCCCTCTGTTTCAGCCCCTCTGTTTCTCGCCCTCTGTTTCAGCCCCTCTGTTTCAGCCCCTCTGTTTCAGCCCCTCTGTTGCAGCCCCTCTGTTTCTCGCCCTCTGTTTCAGCCCCTCTGTTGTCGCCCTCTGTTTCAGCCTCTCTGTTTTTCGCCCTCTGTTGCAGCCCTTCTGTTTCAGCCCCTCTGTTTCAGCCCCTCTGTTTCAGCCCCTCTGTTTCTCGCCCTCTGTTAGGCCCCTCTGTTTCAGCCCCTCTGTTTCAGCCCCTCTGTTTCAGCCTCTCTGTTTCTCGCCCTCTGTTTCAGCCCCTCTGTTTCTCGCCCTCTGTTTCAGCTCCTCTGTTTCTCGCCCTCTGTTGCGTCCCCTCTGTTTCAGCCCCTCTGTTTCAGCCCCTCTGTTTCTCGCCCTCTGTTTCTCGCCCTCGGTTTCAGCCCCTCTGTTTCTCGCCCGCTGTTTCAGCCCCTCTGTTTCAGCCCCTCTATTTCAGCCCCTCTGTTGCAGCCCCTCTGTTTCTCGCCCTCTGTTTCAGCCCCTCTGTTTCAGCCCCTCTGTTTCAGCCCCTCTGTTTCTCGCCCTCTGTTTCAGCCCCTCTGTTTCAGCCCCTCTGTTTCAGCCCCTCTGTTTCAGCCACTCTGTTTCTCGCCCTCTGTTTCTCGCCCTCGGTTTCAGCCCCTCTGTTTCTCGCCCTCTGTTTCAGCCCCTCTGTTTCAGCACCTCTGTTTCTCGCCCTCTGTTTCAGCCCCTCTGTTTCAGCCCTTCTGTTTCAGCCCCTCTGTTTCAGCCCCTCTGTTTTTGCCCTCTGTTTCAGCCCCTCTGTTTCTCGCCCTCTGTTTCAGCCCCTCTGTATCAGCCCCTCTTTTTCAGCCCCTCTGTTTCTCGCCCTCTGTTTCTCGCTCTCTGTTTCTCGCCCTCTATTTCTCGCCCACTGTTTCAGCCCTTCTGTTTCAGCCCCTCTGTTTCAGCCCATCTGTTTCAGCCCCTCTGTTTCAGCCCCTCTGTTTCAGCCCCTCTGTTTCTCGCCCTCTGTTTCAGCCCCTCTGTTTCAGCCCCTCTGTTTCAGCCCCTCTGTTTCAGCCCCTCTGTTTCTCGCCCTCTGTTTCAGATCCTCTGTTTCAGCCCCTCTGTTTCAGCCCCTCTGTTTCAGCCCCTCTGTTTCTCGCCCTCTGTTTCTCGCCCTCTGTTTCAGCCCCTCTGTTTCTCGCCCTCTGTTTCAGCCCCTCTGTTTCAGCCCCTCTGTTTCAGCCCCTCTGTTGCAGCCCCTCTGTTTCTCGCCCTTTGTTTCAGCCCCTCTGTTTGTCGCGCTCTGTTTCAGCCTCTCTGTTTTTAGCCCTCTGTTGCAGCCCCTCTGTTTCAGCCCCTCTGTTTCAGCCCCTCTGTTTCAGCCCCTCTGTTTCTCGCCCTCTGTTTCAGCCCCTCTGTTTCAGCCCCTCTGTTTCAGCCCCTCTGTTTCAGCCTCTCTGTTTCTCGCCCTCTGTTTCAGCCCCTCTATTTCTCGCCCTCTGTTTCAGCTCCTCTGTTTCTCGCCCTCTGTTGCGTCCCCTCTGTTTCAGCCCCTCTGTTTCAACCCCTCTGTTTCAGCCCCTCAGTTTCAGCCCCTCTGTTTCTCGCCCTCTTTTTCTCGCCCTCTGTTTCTCGCCCTCTGTTTCTCGCCCTCTGTTTAAGACCCTCTGTTTCTCGCCCTCTGTTTCAGCCCCTCTGTTTCTGCCCCTCTGTTTCTCGCCCTCTGTTTCAGCCCCTCTGTTTCTTGCCATCTGTTTCAGCCCCTCTGTTTCTCGCCCTCTGTTGCAGTCCCTCTGTTTCAGCCGCTCTGTTTCAGCCCCTCTTTTTCAGCCCCTCTGTTTCAGCCCCTCTGTTTCTCGCCCTATGTTTCAGCCCCTCTGTTTCAGCCCCTCTGTTTCAGACCCTCTGTTTCTCGCCCTCTGTTTCAGCCCCTCTGTTTCAGCCCCTCTGTTTCTCGCCCTCTGTTTCTCGCCCTCGGTTTCAGCCCCTCTGTTTCTCGCCCTCTGTTTCAGCCCCTCTGTTTCTCGACCTCTGTTTCACCCCCTCTGTTTCAGCCCCTCTGTTTCAGCCCCTCTGTTTCAGCCCTTCTGTTTCAGCCCCCCTCTTTCAGCCCCTCTGTTTCTGGCTTCTCTGTTTCAGCCCCTCTGTTTCTCGCCCTCTGTATCAGCCCCTCTGTATCAGCCCCTCTGTTTCAGCCCCTCTGTTTCTCGCTCTCTGTTTCTCGCTCTCTGTTTCTCGCCCTCTGTTTCTCGTCCAATGTTTCAGCCCCTCTGTTTCAGCCCCTCTGTTTCAGCCCATCTGTTTCAGCCCCTCTGTTTCAGCCCCTCTGTTTCAGCCCCTCTGTTTCAGCCCCTCTGTTTCTCGCCCTCTGTTTCAGCCCCTCTGTTTCAGCCCCTCTGTTTCAGCCCCTCTGTTTCAGCCCCTCTGTTTCTCGCCCTCTGTTTCAGACCCTCTGTTTCAGCCCCTCTGTTTCAGCCCATCTGTTTCAGCCCCTCTGTTTCAGCCCCTCTGTTTCTCGCCCTCTGTTTCAGCCCCTCTGTTTCAGCCCCTCTGTTTCTCGCCCTCTGTTTCAGCCCCTCTGTTTCTTGCCATCTGTTTCAGCCCCTCTGTTTCTCGCCCTCTGTTGCAGTCCCTCTGTTTCAGCCCCTCTGTTTCAGCCCCTCTTTTTCAGCCCCTCTGTTTCAGCCCGTCTGTTTCTCGCCCTCTGTTTCTCGCCCTCTGTTTCAGCCCCTCTGTTTCAGCCCCTCTGTTTCAGCCCCTCTGTTTCTCGCCCTCTGATTCAGCCCCTCTGTTTCGGCCCCTCTGTTTCAGCCCCTCTGTTTTCGCCCCTCTGTTTCAGCCCCTCTGCTTCTCGCCCTCTGTTTCAGCCCCTCTGTTTCTCGCCCTCTGTTTCAGCCCCTCTGTTTCTCGCCCTCTGTTTCAGCCCCTCTGTTTCTCGCCCTCTATTTCTCGCCCTCTGTTTCAGCCCCTCTGTTTCAGCCCCTCTGTTTCAGCACCTCTATTTCAGCCCTTCTGTTTCAGCCCCTCTGTTTCAGCCCCTCTGTTTTTGCCCTCTGTTTCAGCCGCTCTGTTTCTCTCCCTCTGTTTCAGCCCCTCTGTATCAGCCCCTCTTTTTCAGCCCCTCTGTTTCTCGCCCTCTGTTTCTCGCTCTCTGTTTCTCGCCCTCTATTTCTCGCCGACTGTTTCAGCCCTTCTGTTTCAGCCCCTCTGTTTCAGCCCATCTGTTTCAGCCCCTCTGTTTCAGCCCCTCTGTTTCAGCCCCTCTGTTTCAGCCCCTCTGTTTCTCGCCCTCTGTTTCAGCCCCTCTGTTTCAGCCCCTCTGTTTCAGCCCCTCTGTTTCAGCCCCTCTGTTTCTCGCCCTCTGTTTCAGACCCTCTGTTTCAGCCCCTCTGTTTCAGCCCCTCTGTTTCAGCCCCTCTGTTTCTCGCCCTCTGTTTCTCGCCCTCTGTTTCAGCCCCTCTGTTTCTCGCCCTCTGTTTCAGCCCCTCTGTTTCAGCCCCTCTGTTTCAGCCCCTCTGTTGCAGCCCCTCTGTTTCTCGCCCTCTGTTTCAGCCCCTCTGTTGTCGCCCTCCGTTTCAGCCTCTCTGTTTTTCGCCCTCTGTTGCAGCCCTTCTGTTTCAGCCCCTCTGTTTCAGCCCCTCTGTTTCAGCCCCTCTGTTTCTCGCCCTCTGTTAGGCCCCTCTGTTTCAGCCCCTCTGTTTCAGCCCCTCTGTTTCAGCCTCTCTGTTTCTCGCCCTCTGTTTCAGCCCCTCTGTTTCTCGCCCTCTGTTTCAGCTCCTCTGTTTCTCGCCCTCTGTTGCGTCCCCTCTGTTTCAGCCCCTCTGTTTCAGCCCCTCTGTTTCTCGCCCTCTGTTTCTCGCCCTCGGTTTCAGCCCCTCTGTTTCTCGCCCTCTGTTTCAGCCCCTCTGTGTCAGCCCCTCTATTTCAGCCCCTCTGTTGCAGCCCCTCTGTTTCTCGCCCTCTGTTTCAGCCCCTCTGTTTCAGCCCCTCTGTTTCAGCCCCTCTGTTTCTCGCCCTCTGTTTCAGCCCCTCTGTTTCAGCCCCTCTGTTTCAGCCCCTCTGTTTCAGCCACTCTGTTTCTCGCCCTCTGTTTCTCGCCCTCGGTTTCAGCCCCTCTGTTTCTCGCCCTCTGTTTCAGCCCCTCTGTTTCAGCACCTCTGTTTCTCGCCCTCTGTTTCAGCCCCTCTGTTTCAGCCCCTCTGTTTCAGCACCTCTATTTCAGCCCTTCTGTTTCAGCCCCTCTGTTTCAGCCCCTCTGTTTTTGCCCTCTGTTTCAGCCCCTCTGTTTCTCGCCCTCTGTTTCAGCCCCTCTGTATCAGCCCCTCTTTTTCAGCCCCTCTGTTTCTCGCCCTCTGTTTCTCGCTCTCTGTTTCTCGCCCTCTATTTCTCGCCCACTGTTTCAGCCCTTCTGTTTCAGCCCCTCTGTTTCAGCCCATCTGTTTCAGCCCCTCTGTTTCAGCCCCTCTGTTTCAGCCCCTCTGTTTCTCGCCCTCTGTTTCAGCCCCTCTGTTTCAGCCCCTCTGTTTCAGCCCCTCTGTTTCAGCCCCTCTGTTTCTCGCCCTCTGTTTCAGATCCTCTGTTTCAGCCCCTCTGTTTCAGCCCCTCTGTTTCAGCCCCTCTGTTTCTCGCCCTCTGTTTCTCGCCCTCTGTTTCAGCCCCTCTGTTTCTCGCCCTCTGTTTCAGCACCTCTGTTTCAGCCCCTCTGTTTCAGCCCCTCTGTTGCAGCCCCTCTGTTTCTCGCCCTTTGTTTCAGCCCCTCTGTTTGTCGCGCTCTGTTTCAGCCTCTCTGTTTTTAGCCCTCTGTTGCAGCCCCTCTGTTTCAGCCCCTCTGTTTCAGCCCCTCTGTTTCAGCCCCTCTGTTTCTCGCCCTCTGTTTCAGCCCCTCTGTTTCAGCCCCTCTGTTTCAGCCCCTCTGTTTCAGCCTCTCTGTTTCTCGCCCTCTGTTTCAGCCCCTCTATTTCTCGCCCTCTGTTTCAGCTCCTCTGTTTCTCGCCCTCTGTTGCGTCCCCTCTGTTTCAGCCCCTCTGTTTCAACCCCTCTGTTTCAGCCCCTCAGTTTCAGCCCCTCTGTTTCTCGCCCTCTGTTTCTCGCCCTCTGTTTCTCGCCCTCTGTTTCTCGCCCTCTGTTTAAGACCCTCTGTTTCTCGCCCTCTGTTTCAGCCCCTCTGTTTCAGCCCCTCTGTTTCTCGCCCTCTGTTTCAGCCCCTCTGTTTCTTGCCATCTGTTTCAGCCCCTCTGTTTCTCGCCCTCTGTTGCAGTCCCTCTGTTTCAGCCGCTCTGTTTCAGCCCCTCTTTTTCAGCCCCTCTGTTTCAGCCCCTCTGTTTCTCGCCCTCTGTTTCAGCCCCTCTGTTTCAGCCCCTCTGTTTCAGACCCTCTGTTTCTCGCCCTCTGTTTCAGCCCCTCTGTTTCAGCCCCTCTGTTTCTCGCCCTCTGTTTCTCGCCCTCGGTTTCAGCCCCTCTGTTTCTCGCCCTCTGTTTCAGCCCCTCTGTTTCTCGACCTCTGTTTCACCCCCTCTGTTTCAGCCCCTCTGTTTCAGCCCCTCTGTTTCAGCCCTTCTGTTTCAGCCCCCCTCTTTCAGCCCCTCTGTTTCTGGCTTCTCTGTTTCAGCCCCTCTGTTTCTCGCCCTCTGTATCAGCCCCTCTGTATCAGCCCCTCTGTTTCAGCCCCTCTGTTTCTCGCTCTCTGTTTCTCGCTCTCTGTTTCTCGCCCTCTGTTTCTCGTCCAATGTTTCAGCCCCTCTGTTTCAGCCCCTCTGTTTCAGCCCATCTGTTTCAGCCCCTCTGTTTCAGCCCCTCTGTTTCAGCCCCTCTGTTTCAGCCCCTCTGTTTCTCGCCCTCTGTTTCAGCCCCTCTGTTTCAGCCCCTCTGTTTCAGCCCCTCTGTTTCAGCCCCTCTGTTTCTCGCCCTCTGTTTCAGACCCTCTGTTTCAGCCCCTCTGTTTCAGCCCATCTGTTTCAGCCCCTCTGTTTCAGCCCCTCTGTTTCTCGCCCTCTGTTTCAGCCCCTCTGTTTCAGCCCCTCTGTTTCTCGCCCTCTGTTTCAGCCCCTCTGTTTCTTGCCATCTGTTTCAGCCCCTCTGTTTCTCGCCCTCTGTTCCAGTCCCTCTGTTTCAGCCCCTCTGTTTCAGCCCCTCTTTTTCAGCCCCTCTGTTTCAGCCCGTCTGTTTCTCGCCCTCTGTTTCTCGCCCTCTGTTTCAGCCCCTCTGTTTCAGCCCCTCTGTTTCAGCCCCTCTGTTTCTCGCCCTCTGATTCAGCCCCTCTGTTTCGGCCCCTCTGTTTCAGCCCCTCTGTTTCTCGCCCTCTGTTTCTCGCCCTGGGTTTCAGCCCCTCTGTTTCTCGCCCTCTGTTTCAGCCCCTCTGTTTCTCGACCTCTGTTTCACCCCCTCTGTTTCAGCCCCTCTGTTTCAGCCCCTCTGTTTCAGCCCTTCTGTTTCAGCCCCCCTCTTTCAGCCCCTCTGTTTCTCGCTTCTCTGTTTCAGCCCCTCTGTTTCTCGCCCTCTGTTTCAGCCCCTCTGTATCAGCCCCTCTGTTTCAGCCCCTCTGTTTCTCGCCCTCTCTTTCAGCCCCTCTGTTTCTCGTCAAATGTTTCAGCCCCTCTGTTTCAGCCCCTCTGATTCAGCCCATCTGTTTCAGCCCCTCTGTTTCAGCCCCTCTGTTTCAGCCCCTCTGTTTCAGCCCCTCTGTTTCTCGCCCTCTGTTTCAGCCCCTCTGTTTCAGCCCCTCTGTTTCAGCCCCTCTGTTTCAGCCCCTCTGTTTCTCGCCCTCTGTTTCAGACCCTCTGTTTCAGCCCCTCTGTTTCAGCCCCTCTGTTTCAGCCCCTCTGTCTCTCGCCCTCTGTTTCTCGCCCTCTGTTTCAGCCCCTCTGTTTCTCGTCCTCTGTTTCAGCCCCTCTGTTTCAGCCCCTCTGTTTCAGCCCCTCTGTTGCAGCCCCTCTGTTTCTCGCCCTCTGTTTCAGACCCTCTGTTTTCGCCCCTCTGTTTCAGCCCCTCTGTTTCTCGCCCTCTGTTTCAGCCCCTCTGTTTCTCGCCCTCTGTTTCAGCCTCTCTGTTTCTCGCCCTCTGTTGCAGCCCCTCTGTTTCAGCCCCTCTGTTTCAGCCCCTCTGTTTCAGCCCCTCTGTGTCTCGCCCTCTGTTTCTCGACCTCTGTTTCAGCCCCTCTGTTTCTCGCCCTCTGTTTCAGCCCCTCTGTTTCAGCCCCTCTATTTCAGCCCCTCTGTTGCAGCCCCTCTGTTTCTCGCCCTCTGTTTCAGCCCCTCTGTATCAGCCCCTCTGTTTCAGCCCCTCTGTTTCTCGCCCTCTGTTTCAGCCCCTCTGTTTCTCGTCCAATGTTTCAGCCCCTCTGTTTCAGCCCCTCTGATTCAGCCCATCTGTTTCAGCCCCTCTGTTTCAGCCCCTCTGTTTCAGCCCCTCTGTTTCAGCCCCTCTGTTTCTCGCCCTCTGTTTCAGCCCCTCTGTTTCAGCCCCTCTGTTTCAGCCCCTCTGTTTCAGCCCCTCTGTTTCTCGCCCTCTGTTTCAGACCCTCTGTTTCAGCCCCTCTGTTTCAGCCCCTCTGTCTCTCGCCCTCTGTTTCTCGCCCTCTGTTTCAGCCCCTCTGTTTCTCGTCCTCTGTTTCAGCCCCTCTGTTTCAGCCCCTCTGTTTCAGCCCCTCTGTTGCAGCCCCTCTGTTTCTCGCCCTCTGTTGCAGCCCCTCTGTTTCTCGCCCTCTGTTTCAGCCACTCTGTTTCAGCCCCTGTGTTTTCGCCCCTCTGTTTCAGCCCCTCTGTTTCTCGCCCTCTGTTTCAGCCCCTCTGTTTCTCGCCCTCTGTTTCAGCCCCTCTGTTTCTCGCCCTCTGTTTCAGCCCCTCTGTTTCTCGCCCTCTATTTCTCGCCCTCTGTTTCAGCCCCTCTGTTTCAGCCCCTCTGTTTCAGCACCTCTATTTCAGCCCTTCTGTTTCAGCCCCTCTGTTTCAGCCCCTCTGTTTTTGCCCTCTGTTTCAGCCCCTCTGTTTCTCGCCCTCTGTTTCAGCCCCTCTGTATCAGCCCCTCTTTTTCAGCCCCTCTGTTTCTCGCCCTCTGTTTCTCGCTCTCTGTTTCTCGCCCTCTATTTCTCGCCCACTGTTTCAGCCCTTCTGTTTCAGCCCCTCTGTTTCAGCCCATCTGTTTCAGCCCCTCTGTTTCAGCCCCTCTGTTTCAGCCCCTCTGTTTCAGCCCCTCTGTTTCTCGCCCTCTGTTTCAGCCCCTCTGTTTCAGCCCCTCTGTTTCAGCCCCTCTGTTTCAGCCCCTCTGTTTCTCGCCCTCTGTTTCAGACCCTCTGTTTCAGCCCCTCTGTTTCAGCCCCTCTGTTTCTCGCCCTCTGTTTCTCGCCCTCTGTTTCAGCCCCTCTGTTTCTCGCCCTCTGTTTCAGCCCCTCTGTTTCAGCCCCTCTGTTTCAGCCCCTCTGTTGCAGCCCCTCTGTTTCTCGCCCTCTGTTTCAGCCCCTCTGTTGTCGCCCTCTGTTTCAGCCTCTCTGTTTTTCGCCCTCTGTTGCAGCCCTTCTGTTTCAGCCCCTCTGTTTCAGCCCCTCTGTTTTAGCCCCTCTGTTTCTCGCCCTCTGTTAGGCCCCTCTGTTTCAGCCCCTCTGTTTCAGCCCCTCTGTTTCAGCCTCTCTGTTTCTCGCCCTCTGTTTCAGCCCCTCTGTTTCTCGCCCTCTGTTTCAGCTCCTCTGTTTCTCGCCCTCTGTTGCGTCCCCTCTGTTTCAGCCCCTCTGTTTCAGCCCCTCTGTTTCTCGCCCTCAATTTCTCGCCCTCGGTTTCAGCCCCTCTGTTTCTCGCCCTCTGTTTCAGCCCCTCTGTTTCAGCCCCTCTATTTCAGCCCCTCTGTTGCAGCCCCTCTGTTTCTCGCCCTCTGTTTCAGCCCCTCTGTTTCAGCCCCTCTGTTTCAGCCCCTCTGTTTCTCGCCCTCTGTTTCAGCCCCTCTGTTTCAGCCCCTCTGTTTCAGCCCCTCTGTTGCAGCCCCTCTGTTTCTCGCCCTCTGTTTCAGCCCCTCTGTTGTCGCCCTCTGTTTCAGCCTCTCTGTTTTTCGCCCTCTGTTGCAGCCCTTCTGTTTCAGCCCCTCTGTTGCAGCCCCTCTGTTTCTCGCCCTTTGTTTCAGCCCCTCTGTTTGTCGCGCTCTGTTTCAGCCTCTCTGTTTTTAGCCCTCTGTTGCAGCCCCTCTGTTTCAGCCCCTCTGTTTCAGCCCCTCTGTTTCAGCCCCTCTGTTTCTCGCCCTCTGTTTCAGCGCCTCTGTTTCAGCCCCTCTGTTTCAGCCCCTCTGTTTCAGCCTCTCTGTTTCTCGCCCTCTGTTTCAGCCCCTCTATTTCTCGCCCTCTGTTTCAGCTCCTCTGTTTCTCGCCCTCTGTTGCGTCCCCTCTGTTTCAGCCCCTCTGTTTCAACCCCTCTGTTTCAGCCCCTCAGTTTCAGCCCCTCTGTTTCTCGCCCTCTTTTTCTCGCCCTCTGTTTCAGCCTCTCTGTTTCTCGCCCTCTGTTGCAGCCCCTCTGTTTCAGCCCCTCTGTTTCAGCCCCTCTGTTTCAGCCCCTCTGTTTCTCGCCCTCTGTTTCAGCCCCTCTGTTTCAGCCCCTCTATTTCAGCCCCTCTGTTGCAGCCCCTCTGTTTCTCGCCCTCTGTTTCAGACCCTCTGTATCAGCCCCTCTGTTTCAGCCCCTCTGTTTCTCGCCCTCTGTTTCAGCCCCTCTGTTTCTCGTCCAATGTTTCAGCCCCTCTGTTTCAGCCCCTCTGATTCAGCCCATCTGTTTCAGCCCCTCTGTTTCAGCCCCTCTGTTTCAGCCCCTCTGTTTCAGCCCCTCTGTTTCTCGCCCTCTGTTTCAGCCCCTCTGTTTCAGCCCCTCTGTTTCAGCCCCTCTGTTTCAGCCCCTCTGTTTCTCGCCCTCTGTTTCAGACCCTCTGTTTCAGCCCCTCTGTTTCAGCCCCTCTGTTTCAGCCCCTCTGTCTCTCGCCCTCTGATTCTCGCCCTCTGTTTCAGCCCCTCTGTTTCTCGTCCTCTGTTTCAGCCCCTCTGTTTCAGCCCCTCTGTTTCAGCCCCTCTGTTGCAGCCCCTCTGTTTCTCGCCCTCTGTTTCAGCCTCTCTGTTTCTCGCCCTCTGTTGCAGCCCCTCTGTTTCAGCCCCTCTGTTTCAGCCCCTCTGTTTCAGCCCCTCTGTTTCTCGCCCTCTGTTTCAGCCCCTCTGTTTCAGCCCCTCTATTTCAGCCCCTCTGTTGCAGCCCCTCTGTTTCTCGCCCTCTGTTTCAGACCCTCTGTTTTCGCCCCTCTGTTTCAGCCCCTCTGTTTCTCGCCCTCTGTTTCAGCCCCTCTGTTTCTCGCCCTCTGTTTCAGCCCCTCTGTTTCTCGCCCTCTGTTTCAGCCCCTCTGTTTCTCGCCCTCTATTTCTCGCCCTCTGTTTCAGCCCCTCTGTTTCAGCCCCTCTGTTTCAGCACCTCTATTTCAGCCCTTCTGTTTCAGCCCCTCTGTTTCAGCCCCTCTGTTTTTGCCCTCTGTTTCAGCCCCTCTGTTTCTCGCCCTCTGTTTCAGCCCCTCTGTATCAGCCCCTCTTTTTCAGCCCCTCTGTTTCTCGCCCTCTGTTTCTCGCTCTCTGTTTCTCGCCCTCTATTTCTCGCCCACTGTTTCAGCCCTTCTGTTTCAGCCCCTCTGTTTCAGCCCATCTGTTTCAGCCCCTCTGTTTCAGCCCCTCTGTTTCAGCCCCTCTGTTTCAGCCCCTCTGTTTCTCGCCCTCTGTTTCAGCCCCTCTGTTTCAGCCCCTCTGTTTCAGCCCCTCTGTTTCAGCCCCTCTGTTTCTCGCCCTCTGTTTCAGACCCTCTGTTTCAGCCCCTCTGTTTCAGCCCCTCTGTTTCAGCCCCTCTGTTTCTCGCCCTCTGTTTCTCGCCCTCTGTTTCAGCCCCTCTGTTTCTCGCCCTCTGTTTCAGCCCCTCTGTTTCAGCCCCTCTGTTTCAGCCCCTCTGTTGCAGCCCCTCTGTTTCTCGCCCTCTGTTTCAGCCCCTCTGTTGTCGCCCTCTGTTTCAGCCTCTCTGTTTTTCGCCCTCTGTTGCAGCCCTTCTGTTTCAGCCCCTCTGTTTCAGCCCCTCTGTTTTAGCCCCTCTGTTTCTCGCCCTCTGTTAGGCCCCTCTGTTTCAGCCCCTCTGTTTCAGCCCCTCTGTTTCAGCCTCTCTGTTTCTCGCCCTCTGTTTCAGCCCCTCTGTTTCTCGCCCTCTGTTTCAGCTCCTCTGTTTCTCGCCCTCTGTTGCGTCCCCTCTGTTTCAGCCCCTCTGTTTCAGCCCCTCTGTTTCTCGCCCTCTGTTTCTCGCCCTCGGTTTCAGCCCCTCTGTTTCTCGCCCTCTGTTTCAGCCCCTCTGTTTCAGCCCCTCTATTTCAGCCCCTCTGTTGCAGCCCCTCTGTTTCTCGCCCTCTGTTTCAGCCCCTCTGTTTCAGCCCCTCTGTTTCAGCCCCTCTATTTCAGCCCCTCTGTTGCAGCCCCTCTGTTTCTCGCCCTCTGTTTCAGCCCCTCTGTTTCAGCCCCTCTGTTTCAGCCCCTCTGTTTCTCGCCCTCTGTTTCAGCCCCTCTGTTTCAGCCCCTCTGTTTCAGCCCCTCTGTTGCAGCCCCTCTGTTTCTCGCCCTCTGTTTCAGCCCCTCTGTTGTCGCCCTCTGTTTCAGCCTCTCTGTTTTTCGCCCTCTGTTGCAGCCCTTCTGTTTCAGCCCCTCTGTTGCAGCCCCTCTGTTTCTCGCCCTTTGTTTCAGCCCCTCTGTTTGTCGCGCTCTGTTTCAGCCTCTCTGTTTTTAGCCCTCTGTTGCAGCCCCTCTGTTTCAGCCCCTCTGTTTCAGCCCCTCTGTTTCAGCCCCTCTGTTTCTCGCCCTCTGTTTCAGCGCCTCTGTTTCAGCCCCTCTGTTTCAGCCCCTCTGTTTCAGCCTCTCTGTTTCTCGCCCTCTGTTTCAGCCCCTCTATTTCTCGCCCTCTGTTTCAGCTCCTCTGTTTCTCGCCCTCTGTTGCGTCCCCTCTGTTTCAGCCCCTCTGTTTCAACCCCTCTGTTTCAGCCCCTCAGTTTCAGCCCCTCTGTTTCTCGCCCTCTTTTTCTCGCCCTCTGTTTCAGCCTCTCTGTTTCTCGCCCTCTGTTGCAGCCCCTCTGTTTCAGCCCCTCTGTTTCAGCCCCTCTGTTTCAGCCCCTCTGTTTCTCGCCCTCTGTTTCAGCCCCTCTGTTTCAGCCCCTCTATTTCAGCCCCTCTGTTGCAGCCCCTCTGTTTCTCGCCCTCTGTTTCAGACCCTCTGTATCAGCCCCTCTGTTTCAGCCCCTCTGTTTCTCGCCCTCTGTTTCAGCCCCTCTGTTTCTCGTCCAATGTTTCAGCCCCTCTGTTTCAGCCCCTCTGATTCAGCCCATCTGTTTCAGCCCCTCTGTTTCAGCCCCTCTGTTTCAGCCCCTCTGTTTCAGCCCCTCTGTTTCTCGCCCTCTGTTTCAGCCCCTCTGTTTCAGCCCCTCTGTTTCAGCCCCTCTGTTTCAGCCCCTCTGTTTCTCGCCCTCTGTTTCAGACCCTCTGTTTCAGCCCCTCTGTTTCAGCCCCTCTGTTTCAGCCCCTCTGTCTCTCGCCCTCTGATTCTCGCCCTCTGTTTCAGCCCCTCTGTTTCTCGTCCTCTGTTTCAGCCCCTCTGTTTCAGCCCCTCTGTTTCAGCCCCTCTGTTGCAGCCCCTCTGTTTCTCGCCCTCTGTTTCAGCCTCTCTGTTTCTCGCCCTCTGTTGCAGCCCCTCTGTTTCAGCCCCTCTGTTTCAGCCCCTCTGTTTCAGCCCCTCTGTTTCTCGCCCTCTGTTTCAGCCCCTCTGTTTCAGCCCCTCTATTTCAGCCCCTCTGTTGCAGCCCCTCTGTTTCTCGCCCTCTGTTTCAGACCCTCTGTTTTCGCCCCTCTGTTTCAGCCCCTCTGTTTCAGCCCCTCTGTCTCTCGCCCTCTGATTCTCGCCCTCTGTTTCAGCCCCTCTGTTTCTCGTCCTCTGTTTCAGCCCCTCTGTTTCAGCCCCTCTGTTTCAGCCCCTCTGTTGCAGCCCCTCTGTTTCTCGCCCTCTGTTTCAGCCTCTCTGTTTCTCGCCCTCTGTTGCAGCCCCTCTGTTTCAGCCCCTCTGTTTCAGCCCCTCTGATTCAGCCCATCTGTTTCAGCCCCTCTGTTTCAGCCCCTCTGTTTCAGCCCCTCTGTTTCAGCCCCTCTGTTTCTCGCCCTCTGTTTCAGCCCCTCTGTTTCAGCCCCTCTGTTTCAGCCCCTCTGTTTCAGCCCCTCTGTTTCTCGCCCTCTGTTTCAGACCCTCTGTTTCAGCCCCTCTGTTTCAGCCCCTCTGTTTCAGCCCCTCTGTCTCTCGCCCTCTGTTTCTCGCCCTCTGTTTCAGCCCCTCTGTTTCTCGTCCTCTGTTTCAGCCCCTCTGTTTCAGCCCCTCTGTTTCAGCCCCTCTGTTGCAGCCCCTCTGTTTCTCGCCCTCTGTTTCAGACCCTCTGTTTTCGCCCCTCTGTTTCAGCCCCTCTGTTTCTCGCCCTCTGTTTCAGCCCCTCTGTTTCTCGCCCTCTGTTTCAGCCTCTCTGTTTCTCGCCCTCTGTTGCAGCCCCTCTGTTTCAGCCCCTCTGTTTCAGGCCCTCTGTTTCAGCCCCTCTGTGTCTCGCCCTCTGTTTCTCGACCTCTGTTTCAGCCCCTCTGTTTCTCGCCCTCTGTTTCAGCCCCTCTGTTTCAGCCCCTCTATTTCAGCCCCTCTGTTGCAGCCCCTCTGTTTCTCGCCCTCTGTTTCAGCCCCTCTGTATCAGCCCCTCTGTTTCAGCCCCTCTGTTTCTCGCCCTCTGTTTCAGCCCCTCTGTTTCTCGTCCAATGTTTCAGCCCCTCTGTTTCAGCCCCTCTGATTCAGCCCATCTGTTTCAGCCCCTCTGTTTCAGCCCCTCTGTTTCAGCCCCTCTGTTTCAGCCCCTCTGTTTCTCGCCCTCTGTTTCAGCCCCTCTGTTTCAGCCCCTCTGTTTCAGCCCCTCTGTTTCAGCCCCTCTGTTTCTCGCCCTCTGTTTCAGACCCTCTGTTTCAGCCCCTCTGTTTCAGCCCCTCTGTCTCTCGCCCTCTGTTTCTCGCCCTCTGTTTCAGCCCCTCTGTTTCTCGTCCTCTGTTTCAGCCCCTCTGTTTCAGCCCCTCTGTTTCAGCCCCTCTGTTGCAGCCCCTCTGTTTCTCGCCCTCTGTTGCAGCCCCTCTGTTTCTCGCCCTCTGTTTCAGCCACTCTGTTTCAGCCCCTGTGTTTTCGCCCCTCTGTTTCAGCCCCTCTGTTTCTCGCCCTCTGTTTCAGCCCCTCTGTTTCTCGCCCTCTGTTTCAGCCCCTCTGTTTCTCGCCCTCTGTTTCAGCCCCTCTGTTTCTCGCCCTCTATTTCTCGCCCTCTGTTTCAGCCCCTCTGTTTCAGCCCCTCTGTTTCAGCACCTCTATTTCAGCCCTTCTGTTTCAGCCCCTCTGTTTCAGCCCCTCTGTTTTTGCCCTCTGTTTCAGCCCCTCTGTTTCTCGCCCTCTGTTTCAGCCCCTCTGTATCAGCCCCTCTTTTTCAGCCCCTCTGTTTCTCGCCCTCTGTTTCTCGCTCTCTGTTTCTCGCCCTCTATTTCTCGCCCACTGTTTCAGCCCTTCTGTTTCAGCCCCTCTGTTTCAGCCCATCTGTTTCAGCCCCTCTGTTTCAGCCCCTCTGTTTCAGCCCCTCTGTTTCAGCCCCTCTGTTTCTCGCCCTCTGTTTCAGCCCCTCTGTTTCAGCCCCTCTGTTTCAGCCCCTCTGTTTCAGCCCCTCTGTTTCTCGCCCTCTGTTTCAGACCCTCTGTTTCAGCCCCTCTGTTTCAGCCCCTCTGTTTCTCGCCCTCTGTTTCTCGCCCTCTGTTTCAGCCCCTCTGTTTCTCGCCCTCTGTTTCAGCCCCTCTGTTTCAGCCCCTCTGTTTCAGCCCCTCTGTTGCAGCCCCTCTGTTTCTCGCCCTCTGTTTCAGCCCCTCTGTTGTCGCCCTCTGTTTCAGCCTCTCTGTTTTTCGCCCTCTGTTGCAGCCCTTCTGTTTCAGCCCCTCTGTTTCAGCCCCTCTGTTTTAGCCCCTCTGTTTCTCGCCCTCTGTTAGGCCCCTCTGTTTCAGCCCCTCTGTTTCAGCCCCTCTGTTTCAGCCTCTCTGTTTCTCGCCCTCTGTTTCAGCCCCTCTGTTTCTCGCCCTCTGTTTCAGCTCCTCTGTTTCTCGCCCTCTGTTGCGTCCCCTCTGTTTCAGCCCCTCTGTTTCAGCCCCTCTGTTTCTCGCCCTCAATTTCTCGCCCTCGGTTTCAGCCCCTCTGTTTCTCGCCCTCTGTTTCAGCCCCTCTGTTTCAGCCCCTCTATTTCAGCCCCTCTGTTGCAGCCCCTCTGTTTCTCGCCCTCTGTTTCAGCCCCTCTGTTTCAGCCCCTCTGTTTCAGCCCCTCTGTTTCTCGCCCTCTGTTTCAGCCCCTCTGTTTCAGCCCCTCTGTTTCAGCCCCTCTGTTGCAGCCCCTCTGTTTCTCGCCCTCTGTTTCAGCCCCTCTGTTGTCGCCCTCTGTTTCAGCCTCTCTGTTTTTCGCCCTCTGTTGCAGCCCTTCTGTTTCAGCCCCTCTGTTGCAGCCCCTCTGTTTCTCGCCCTTTGTTTCAGCCCCTCTGTTTGTCGCGCTCTGTTTCAGCCTCTCTGTTTTTAGCCCTCTGTTGCAGCCCCTCTGTTTCAGCCCCTCTGTTTCAGCCCCTCTGTTTCAGCCCCTCTGTTTCTCGCCCTCTGTTTCAGCGCCTCTGTTTCAGCCCCTCTGTTTCAGCCCCTCTGTTTCAGCCTCTCTGTTTCTCGCCCTCTGTTTCAGCCCCTCTATTTCTCGCCCTCTGTTTCAGCTCCTCTGTTTCTCGCCCTCTGTTGCGTCCCCTCTGTTTCAGCCCCTCTGTTTCAACCCCTCTGTTTCAGCCCCTCAGTTTCAGCCCCTCTGTTTCTCGCCCTCTTTTTCTCGCCCTCTGTTTCAGCCTCTCTGTTTCTCGCCCTCTGTTGCAGCCCCTCTGTTTCAGCCCCTCTGTTTCAGCCCCTCTGTTTCAGCCCCTCTGTTTCTCGCCCTCTGTTTCAGCCCCTCTGTTTCAGCCCCTCTATTTCAGCCCCTCTGTTGCAGCCCCTCTGTTTCTCGCCCTCTGTTTCAGACCCTCTGTATCAGCCCCTCTGTTTCAGCCCCTCTGTTTCTCGCCCTCTGTTTCAGCCCCTCTGTTTCTCGTCCAATGTTTCAGCCCCTCTGTTTCAGCCCCTCTGATTCAGCCCATCTGTTTCAGCCCCTCTGTTTCAGCCCCTCTGTTTCAGCCCCTCTGTTTCAGCCCCTCTGTTTCTCGCCCTCTGTTTCAGCCCCTCTGTTTCAGCCCCTCTGTTTCAGCCCCTCTGTTTCAGCCCCTCTGTTTCTCGCCCTCTGTTTCAGACCCTCTGTTTCAGCCCCTCTGTTTCAGCCCCTCTGTTTCAGCCCCTCTGTCTCTCGCCCTCTGATTCTCGCCCTCTGTTTCAGCCCCTCTGTTTCTCGTCCTCTGTTTCAGCCCCTCTGTTTCAGCCCCTCTGTTTCAGCCCCTCTGTTGCAGCCCCTCTGTTTCTCGCCCTCTGTTTCAGCCTCTCTGTTTCTCGCCCTCTGTTGCAGCCCCTCTGTTTCAGCCCCTCTGTTTCAGCCCCTCTGTTTCAGCCCCTCTGTTTCTCGCCCTCTGTTTCAGCCCCTCTGTTTCAGCCCCTCTATTTCAGCCCCTCTGTTGCAGCCCCTCTGTTTCTCGCCCTCTGTTTCAGACCCTCTGTTTTCGCCCCTCTGTTTCAGCCCCTCTGTTTCTCGCCCTCTGTTTCAGCCCCTCTGTTTCTCGCCCTCTGTTTCAGCCCCTCTGTTTCTCGCCCTCTGTTTCAGCCCCTCTGTTTCTCGCCCTCTATTTCTCGCCCTCTGTTTCAGCCCCTCTGTTTCAGCCCCTCTGTTTCAGCACCTCTATTTCAGCCCTTCTGTTTCAGCCCCTCTGTTTCAGCCCCTCTGTTTTTGCCCTCTGTTTCAGCCCCTCTGTTTCTCGCCCTCTGTTTCAGCCCCTCTGTATCAGCCCCTCTTTTTCAGCCCCTCTGTTTCTCGCCCTCTGTTTCTCGCTCTCTGTTTCTCGCCCTCTATTTCTCGCCCACTGTTTCAGCCCTTCTGTTTCAGCCCCTCTGTTTCAGCCCATCTGTTTCAGCCCCTCTGTTTCAGCCCCTCTGTTTCAGCCCCTCTGTTTCAGCCCCTCTGTTTCTCGCCCTCTGTTTCAGCCCCTCTGTTTCAGCCCCTCTGTTTCAGCCCCTCTGTTTCAGCCCCTCTGTTTCTCGCCCTCTGTTTCAGACCCTCTGTTTCAGCCCCTCTGTTTCAGCCCCTCTGTTTCAGCCCCTCTGTTTCTCGCCCTCTGTTTCTCGCCCTCTGTTTCAGCCCCTCTGTTTCTCGCCCTCTGTTTCAGCCCCTCTGTTTCAGCCCCTCTGTTTCAGCCCCTCTGTTGCAGCCCCTCTGTTTCTCGCCCTCTGTTTCAGCCCCTCTGTTGTCGCCCTCTGTTTCAGCCTCTCTGTTTTTCGCCCTCTGTTGCAGCCCTTCTGTTTCAGCCCCTCTGTTTCAGCCCCTCTGTTTTAGCCCCTCTGTTTCTCGCCCTCTGTTAGGCCCCTCTGTTTCAGCCCCTCTGTTTCAGCCCCTCTGTTTCAGCCTCTCTGTTTCTCGCCCTCTGTTTCAGCCCCTCTGTTTCTCGCCCTCTGTTTCAGCTCCTCTGTTTCTCGCCCTCTGTTGCGTCCCCTCTGTTTCAGCCCCTCTGTTTCAGCCCCTCTGTTTCTCGCCCTCTGTTTCTCGCCCTCGGTTTCAGCCCCTCTGTTTCTCGCCCTCTGTTTCAGCCCCTCTGTTTCAGCCCCTCTATTTCAGCCCCTCTGTTGCAGCCCCTCTGTTTCTCGCCCTCTGTTTCAGCCCCTCTGTTTCAGCCCCTCTGTTTCAGCCCCTCTGTTTCTCGCCCTCTGTTTCAGCCCCTCTGTTTCAGCCCCTCTGTTTCAGCCCCTCTGTTTCAGCCACTCTGTTTCTCGCCCTCTGTTTCTCGCCCTCGGTTTCAGCCCCTCTGTTTCTCGCCCTCTGTTTCAGCCCCTCTGTTTCAGCACCTCTGTTTCTCGCCCTCTGTTTCATCCCCTCTGTTTCAGGCCCTCTGTTTCAGCACCTCTATTTCAGCCCTTCTGTTTCAGCCCCTCTGTTTCAGCCCCTCTGTTTTTGCCCTCTGTTTCAGCCCCTCTGTATCAGCCCCTCTTTTTCAGCCCCTCTGTTTCTCGCCCTCTGTTTCTCGCTCTCTGTTTCTCGCCCTCTATTTCTCGCCCACTGTTTCAGCCCTTCTGTTTCAGCCCCTCTGTTTCAGCCCATCTGTTTCAGCCCCTCTGTTTCAGCCCCTCTGTTTCTCGCCCTCTGTTTCAGCCCCTCTGTTTCTCGCCCTCCGTTTCAGCCCCTCTGTTTCAGCCCCTCTATTTCAGCCCCTCTGTTGCAGCCCCTCTGTTTCTCGCCCTCTGTTTCAGCCCCTCTGTTTCAGCCCCTCTGTTTCTCGCCCTCTGTTTCAGCCCCTCTGTTTCAGCCCCTCTGTTTCAGCCCCTCTGTTTCAGCCCCTCTGTTGCAGCCCCTCTGTTTCTCGCCCTCTGTTTCAGCCCCTCTGTTTCAGCCCCTCTGTTTCTCGCCCTTTGTTTCAGCCCCTCTGTTTGTCGCGCTCTGTTTCAGCCTCTCTGTTTTTAGCCCTCTGTTGCAGCCCCTCTGTTTCAGCCCCTCTGTTTCAGCCCCTCTGTTTCAGCCCCTCTGTTTCTCGCCCTCTGTTTCAGCCCCTCTGTTTCAGCCCCTCTGTTTCAGCCCCTCTGTTTCAGACCCTCTGTTTCTCGCCCTCTGTTTCAGCCCCTCTGTTTCAGCCACTCTGTTTCTCGCCCTCTGTTTCTCGCCCTCGGTTTCAGCCCCTCTGTTTCTCGCCCTCTGTTTCAGCCCCTCTGTTTCTCGACCTCTGTTTCACCCCCTCTGTTTCAGCCCCTCTGTTTCAGCCCCTCTGTTTCAGCCCTTCTGTTTCAGCCCCCCTCTTTCAGCCCCTCTGTTTCTCGCTTCTCTGTTTCAGCCCCTCTGTTTCTCGCCCTCTGTATCAGCCCCTCTGTATCAGCCCCTCTGTTTCAGCCCCTCTGTTTCTCGCTCTCTGTTTCTCGCTCTCTGTTTCTCGCCCTCTGTTTCTCGTCCAATGTTTCAGCCCCTCTGTTTCAGCCCCTCTGTTTCAGCCCATCTGTTTCAGCCCCTCTGTTTCAGCCCCTCTGTTTCAGCCCCTCTGTTTCAGCCCCTCTGTTTCTCGCCCTCTGTTTCAGCCCCTCTGTTTCAGCCCCTCTGTTTCAGCCCCTCTGTTTCAGCCCCTCTGTTTCTCGCCCTCTGTTTCAGACCCTCTGTTTCAGCCCCTCTGTTTCAGCCCATCTGTTTCAGCCCCTCTGTTTCAGCCCCTCTGTTTCTCGCCCTCTGTTTCAGCCCCTCTGTTTCAGCCCCTCTGTTTCTCGCCCTCTGTTTCAGCCCCTCTGTTTCTTGCCATCTGTTTCAGCCCCTCTGTTTCTCGCCCTCTGTTGCAGTCCCTCTGTTTCAGCCCCTCTGTTTCAGCCCCTCTTTTTCAGCCCCTCTGTTTCAGCCCGTCTGTTTCTCGCCCTCTGTTTCTCGCCCTCTGTTTCAGCCCCTCTGTTTCAGCCCCTCTGTTTCAGCCCCTCTGTTTCTCGCCCTCTGATTCAGCCCCTCTGTTTCGGCCCCTCTGTTTCAGCCCCTCTGTTTCTCGCCCTCTGTTTCTCGCCCTGGGTTTCAGCCCCTCTGTTTCTCGCCCTCTGTTTCAGCCCCTCTGTTTCTCGACCTCTGTTTCACCCCCTCTGTTTCAGCCCCTCTGTTTCAGCCCCTCTGTTTCAGCCCTTCTGTTTCAGCCCCCCTCTTTCAGCCCCTCTGTTTCTCGCTTCTCTGTTTCAGCCCCTCTGTTTCTCGCCCTCTGTTTCAGCCCCTCTGTATCAGCCCCTCTGTTTCAGCCCCTCTGTTTCTCGCCCTCTGTTTCAGCCCCTCTGTTTCTCGTCCAATGTTTCAGCCCCTCTGTTTCAGCCCCTCTGATTCAGCCCATCTGTTTCAGCCCCTCTGTTTCAGCCCCTCTGTTTCAGCCCCTCTGTTTCAGCCCCTCTGTTTCTCGCCCTCTGTTTCAGCCCCTCTGTTTCAGCCCCTCTGTTTCAGCCCCTCTGTTTCAGCCCCTCTGTTTCTCGCCCTCTGTTTCAGACCCTCTGTTTCAGCCCCTCTGTTTCAGCCCCTCTGTTTCAGCCCCTCTGTCTCTCGCCCTCTGTTTCTCGCCCTCTGTTTCAGCCCCTCTGTTTCTCGTCCTCTGTTTCAGCCCCTCTGTTTCAGCCCCTCTGTTTCAGCCCCTCTGTTGCAGCCCCTCTGTTTCTCGCCCTCTGTTTCAGACCCTCTGTTTTCGCCCCTCTGTTTCAGCCCCTCTGTTTCTCACCCTCTGTTTCAGCCCCTCTGTTTCTCGCCCTCTGTTTCAGCCTCTCTGTTTCTCGCCCTCTGTTGCAGCCCCTCTGTTTCAGCCCCTCTGTTTCAGCCCCTCTGTTTCAGCCCCTCTGTGTCTCGCCCTCTGTTTCTCGACCTCTGTTTCAGCCCCTCTGTTTCTCGCCCTCTGTTTCAGCCCCTCTGTTTCAGCCCCTCTATTTCAGCCCCTCTGTTGCAGCCCCTCTGTTTCTCGCCCTCTGTTTCAGCCCCTCTGTTTCAGCCCCTCTGTTTCTCGCCCTCTGTTTCAGCCCCTCTGTTTCAGCCCCTCTGTTTCAGCCCCTCTGTTTCAGCCCCTCTGTTTCAGCCCCTCTGTTTCTCGCCCTCGGTTTCAGCCCCTCTGTTTCTCGCCCTCTGTTTCAGCCCCTCTGTTTCAGCACCTCTGTTTCTCGCCCTCTTTTTCAGCCCCTCTGTTTCTCGCCCTCTGTTTCTCGCCCACTGTTTCAGCCCTTCTGTTTCAGCCCCTCTGTTTCAGCCCATCTGTTTCAGCCCCTCTGTTTCAGCCCCTCTGTTTCAGCCCCTCTGTTTCAGCCCCTCTGTTTCTCGCCCTCTGTTTCAGCCCCTCTGTTTCAGCCCCTCTGTTTCAGCCCCTGTTTCTCGCCCTCTGTTTCAGATCCTCTGTTTCAGCCCCTCTGTTTCAGCCCCTCTGTTTCAGCCCCTCTGATTCTCGCCCTCTGTTTCTCGCCCTCTGTTTCAGCCCCTCTGTTTCTCGCCCTCTGTTTCAGCCCCTCTGTTTCAGCCCCTCTGTTTCAGACCCTCTGTTGCAGCCCCTCTGTTTCTCGCCCTTTGTTTCAGCCCCTCTGTTTGTCGCCCTCTGTTTCAGCCTCTCTGTTTTTCGCCCTCTGTTGCAGCCCCTCTGTTTCAGCCCCTCTGTTTCAGCCCCTCTGTTTCAGCCCCTCTGTTTCTCGCCCTCTGTTTCAGCCCCTCTGTTTCAGCCCCTCTGTTTCAGCCCCTCTGTTTCAGCCTCTCTGTTTCTCGCCCTCTGTTTCAGCCCCTCTATTTCTCGCCCTCTGTTTCAGCTCCTCTGTTTCTCGCCCTCTGTTGCGTCCCCTCTGTTTCAGCCCCTCTGTTTCAACCCCTCTGTTTCAGCCCCTCAGTTTCAGCCCCTCTGTTTCTCGCCCTCTTTATCTCGCCCTCTGTTTCTCGCCCTCTGTTTAAGACCCTCTGTTTCTCGCCCTCTGTTTCAGCCCCTCTGTTTCAGCCCCTCTGTTTCTCGCCCTCTGTTTCAGCCCCTCTGTTTCTTGCCATCTGTTTCAGCCCCTCTGTTTCTCGCCCTCTGTTGCAGTCCCTCTGTTTCAGCCCCTCTGTTTCAGCCCCTCTTTTTCAGCCCCTCTGTTTCAGCCCCTCTGTTTCTCGCCCTCTGTTTCTCGCCCTCTGTTTCAGCCCCTCTGTTTCAGCCCCTCTGTTTCAGACCCTCTGTTTCTCGCCCTCTGTTTCAGCCCCTCTGTTTCAGCCCCTCTGTTTCTCGCCCTCTGTTTCTCGCCCTCGGTTTCAGCCCCTCTGTTTCTCGCCCTCTGTTTCAGCCCCTCTGTTTCTCGACCTCTGTTTCACCCCCTCTGTTTCAGCCCCTCTGTTTCAGCCCCTCTGTTTCAGCCCTTCTGTTTCAGCCCCCCTCTTTCAGCCCCTCTGTTTCTCGCCTCTCTGTTTCAGCACCTCTGTTTCTCGCCCTCTGTTTCAGCCCCTCTGTATCAGCCCCGCTGTTTCAGCCCCTCTGTTTCTCGCTCTCTGTTTCTCGCTCTCTGTTTCTCGCCCTCTGTTTCTCGTCCAATGTTTCAGCCCCTCTGTTTCAGCCCCTCTGTTTCAGCCCATCTGTTTCAGCCCCTCTGTTTCAGCCCCTCTGTTTCAGCCCCTCATTTTCAGCCCATCTGTTTCAGCCCCTCTGTTTCAGCCCCTCTGTTTCAGCCCCTCTATTTCTCGCCCTCTGTTTCAGCTCCTCTGTTTCTCGCCCTCTGTTGCGTCCCCTCTGTTTCAGCCCCTCTGTTTCAACCCCTCTGTTTCAGCCCCTCAGTTTCAGCCCCTCTGTTTCTCGCCCTCTTTATCTCGCCCTCTGTTTCTCGCCCTCTGTTTAAGACCCTCTGTTTCTCGCCCTCTGTTTCAGCCCCTCTGTTTCAGCCCCTCTGTTTCTCGCCCTCTGTTTCAGCCCCTCTGTTTCTTGCCATCTGTTTCAGCCCCTCTGTTTCTCGCCCTCTGTTGCAGTCCCTCTGTTTCAGCCCCTCTGTTTCAGCCCCTCTTTTTCAGCCCCTCTGTTTCAGCCCCTCTGTTTCTCGCCCTCTGTTTCTCGCCCTCTGTTTCAGCCCCTCTGTTTCAGCCCCTCTGTTTCAGACCCTCTGTTTCTCGCCCTCTGTTTCAGCCCCTCTGTTTCAGCCCCTCTGTTTCTCGCCCTCTGTTTCTCGCCCTCGGTTTCAGCCCCTCTGTTTCTCGCCCTCTGTTTCAGCCCCTCTGTTTCTCGACCTCTGTTTCACCCCCTCTGTTTCAGCCCCTCTGTTTCAGCCCCTCTGTTTCAGCCCTTCTGTTTCAGCCCCCCTCTTTCAGCCCCTCTGTTTCTCTCTTCTCTGTTTCAGCCCCTCTGTTTCTCGCCCTCTGTTTCAGCCCCTCTGTATCAGCCCCTCTGTTTCAGCCCCTCTGTTTCTCGCTCTCTGTTTCTCGCTCTCTGTTTCTCGCCCTCTGTTTCTCGTCCAATGTTTCAGCCCCTCTGTTTCAGCCCCTCTGTTTCAGCCCATCTGTTTCAGCCCCTCTGTTTCAGCCCCTCTGTTTCAGCCCCTCAGTTTCAGCCCATCTGTTTCAGCCCCTCTGTTTCAGCCCCTCTGTTTCAGCCCCACTGTTTCTCGCGCTCTGTTTCAGCCCCTCTGTTTCAGCCCCTCTGTTTCAGCCCCTCTGTTTCAGCCCCTCTGTTTCTCGACCTCTGTTTCAGCCCCTCTGTTTCTCGCCCTCTGTTTCAGCCCCTCTGTTTCAGCCCCTCTGTTTAAGACCCTCTGTTTCTCGCCCTCTGTTTCAGCCCCTCTTTTTCAGCCCCTCTGATTCTCGCCCTCTGTTTCAGCCCCTCTGTTTCTTGCCATCTGTTTCAGCCCCTCTGTTTCTCGCCCTCTGTTGCAGTCCCTCTGTTTCAGCCCCACTGTTTCAGCCCCTCTTTTTCAGCACCTCTGTTTCAGCCCCTCTGTTTCTCGCCCTCTGTTTCTCGCCCTCTGTTTCAGCCCCTCTGTTTCAGCCCCTCTGTTTCAGCCCCTCTGTTTCTCGCCCTCTGTTTCAGCCCCTCTGTTTCGGCCCCGCTGTTTCAGCCCCTCTGTTTCTCGCCCTCTGTTTCTCGCCCTGGGTTTCAGCCCCTCTGTTTCTCGCCCTCTGTTTCAGCCCCTCTGTTTCTCGACCTCTGTTTCACCCCCTCTGTTTCAGCCCCTCTGTTTCAGCCCCTCTGTTTCAGCCCTTCTGTTTCAGCCCCCCTCTTTCATCCCCTCTGTTTCTCGCTTCTCTGTTTCAGCCCCTCTGTTTCTCGCCCTCTGTTTCAGCCCCTCTGTATCAGCCCCTCTGTTTCAGCCCCTCGGTTTCTCGCCCTCTGTTTCAGCCCCTCTGTTTCTCGTCCAATGTTTCAGCCCCTCTGTTTCAGCCCCTCTGATTCAGCCCATCTGTTTCAGCCCCTCTGTTTCAGCCCCTCTGTTTCAGCCCCTCTGTTTCAGCCCCTCTGTTTCTCGCCCTCTGTTTCAGCCCCTCTGTTTCAGCCCCTCTGTTTCAGCCCCTCTGTTTCAGCCCCTCTGTTTCTCGCCCTCTGTTTCAGACCCTCTGTTTCAGCCCCTCTGTTTCAGCCCCTCTGTTTCAGACCCTCTGTCTCTCGCCCTCTGTTTCTCGCCCTCTGTTTCAGCCCCTCTGTTTCTCGTCCTCTGTTTCAGCCCCTCTGTTTCAGCCCCTCTGTTTCAGCCCCTCTGTTGCAGCCCCTCTGTTTCTCGCCCTCTGTTGCAGCCCCTCTGTTTCTCGCCCTCTGTTTCAGCCCCTCTGTTTCAGCCCCTCTGTTTTCGCCCCTCTGTTTCAGCCCCTCTGTTTCTCGCCCTCTGTTTCAGCCCCTCTGTTTCTCGCCCTCTGTTTCAGCCCCTCTGTTTCTCGCCCTCTGTTTCAGCCCCTCTGTTTCAGCACCTCTGTTTCTCGCCCTCTGTTTCAGCCCCTCTGTTTCAGCCCCTCTGTTTCAGCACCTCTATTTCAGCCCTTCTGTTTCAGCCCCTCTGTTTCAGCCCCTCTGTTTTTGCCCTCTGTTTCAGCCCCTCTGTTTCTCGCCCTCTGTTTCAGCCCCTCTGTATCAGCCCCTCTTTTTCAGCCCCTCTGTTTCTCGCCCTCTGTTTCTCGCTCTCTGTTTCTCGCCCTCTATTTCTCGCCGACTGTTTCAGCCCTTCTGTTTCAGCCCCTCTGTTTCAGCCCATCTGTTTCAGCCCCTCTGTTTCAGCCCCTCTGTTTCAGCCCCTCTGTTTCAGCCCCTCTGTTTCTCGCCCTCTGTTTCAGCCCCTCTGTTTCAGCCCCTCTGTTTCAGCCCCTCTGTTTCAGCCCCTCTGTTTCTCGCCCTCTGTTTCAGACCCTCTGTTTCAGCCCCTCTGTTTCAGCCCCTCTGTTTCAGCCCCTCTGTTTCTCGCCCTCTGTTTCTCGCCCTCTGTTTCAGCCCCTCTGTTTCTCGCCCTCTGTTTCAGCCCCTCTGTTTCAGCCCCTCTGTTTCAGCCCCTCTGTTGCAGCCCCTCTGTTTCTCGCCCTCTGTTTCAGCCCCTCTGTTGTCGCCCTCTGTTTCAGCCTCTCTGTTTTTCGCCCTCTGTTGCAGCCCTTCTGTTTCAGCCCCTCTGTTTCAGCCCCTCTGTTTCAGCCCCTCTGTTTCAGCCCCTCAGTTTCAGCCCCTCTGTTTCAGCCCCTCTGTTTCAGCCCCTCTGTTTCAGCCTCTCTGTTTCTCGCCCTCTGTTTCAGCCCCTCTGTTTCTCGCCCTCTGTTTCAGCTCCTCTGTTTCTCGCCCTCTGTTGCGTCCCCTCTGTTTCAGCCCCTCTGTTTCAGCCCCTCTGTTTCTCGCCCTCTGTTTCTCGCCCTCGGTTTCAGCCCCTCTGTTTCTCGCCCTCTGTTTCAGCCCCTCTGTTTCAGCCCCTCTATTTCAGCCCCTCTGTTGCAGCCCCTCTGTTTCTCGCCCTCTGTTTCAGCCCCTCTGTTTCAGCCCCTCTGTTTCAGCCCCTCTGTTTCTCGCCCTCTGTTTCAGCCCCTCTGTTTCAGCCCCTCTGTTTCAGCCCCTCTGTTTCAGCCACTCTGTTTCTCGCCCTCTGTTTCTCGCCCTCGGTTTCAGCCCCTCTGTTTCTCGCCCTCTGTTTCAGCCCCTCTGTTTCAGCACCTCTGTTTCTCGCCCTCTGTTTCAGCCCCTCTGTTTCAGCCCCTCTGTTTCAGCACCTCTATTTCAGCCCTTCTGTTTCAGCCCCTCTGTTTCAGCCCCTCTGTTTTTGCCCTCTGTTTCAGCCCCTCTGTTTCTCGCCCTCTGTTTCAGCCCCTCTGTATCAGCCCCTCTTTTTCAGCCCCTCTGTTTCTCGCCCTCTGTTTCTCGCTCTCTGTTTCTCGCCCTCTATTTCTCGCCCACTGTTTCAGCCCTTCTGTTTCAGCCCCTCTGTTTCAGCCCATCTGTTTCAGCCCCTCTGTTTCAGCCCCTCTGTTTCAGCCCCTCTGTTTCTCGCCCTCTGTTTCAGCCCCTCTGTTTCAGCCCCTCTGTTTCAGCCCCTCTGTTTCAGCCCCTCTGTTTCTCGCCCTCTGTTTCAGATCCTCTCTTTCAGCCCCTCTGTTTCAGCCCCTCTGTTTCAGCCCCTCTGTTTCTCGCCCTCTGTTTCTCGCCCTCTGTTTCAGCCCCTCTGTTTCTCGCCCTCTGTTTCAGCCCCTCTGTTTCAGCCCCTCTGTTTCAGCCCCTCTTTTGCAGCCCTTCTGTTTCTCGCCCTTTGTTTCAGCCCCTCTGTTTGTCGCGCTCTGTTTCAGCCTCTCTGTTTTTCGCCCTCTGTTGCAGCCCCTCTGTTTCAGCCCCTCTGTTTCAGCCCCTCTGTTTCAGCCCCTCTGTTTCTCGCCCTCTGTTTCAGCCCCTCTGTTTCAGCCCCTCTGTTTCAGCCCCTCTGTTTCAGCCCCTCTATTTCTCGCCCTCTGTTTCAGCTCCTCTGTTTCTCGCCCTCTGTTGCGTCCCCTCTGTTTCAGCCCCTCTGTTTCAACCCCTCTGTTTCAGCCCCTCAGTTTCAGCCCCTCTGTTTCTCGCCCTCTTTTTCTCGCCCTCTGTTTCTCGCCCTCTGTTTCTCGCCCTCTGTTTAAGACCCTCTGTTTCTCGCCCTCTGTTTCAGCCCCTCTGTTTCAGCCCCTCTGTTTCTCGCCCTCTGTTTCAGCCCCTCTGTTTCTTGCCATCTGTTTCAGCCCCTCTGTTTCTCGCCCTCTGTTGCAGTCCCTCTGTTTCAGCCGCTCTGTTTCAGCCCCTCTTTTTCAGCCCCTCTGTTTCAGCCCTTCTGTTTCTCGCCCTCTGTTTCTCGCCCTCTGTTTCAGCCCCTCTGTTTCAGCCCCTCTGTTTCAGACCCTCTGTTTCTCGCCCTCTGTTTCAGCCTCTCTGTTTCAGCCCCTCTGTTTCTCGCCCTCTGTTTCTCGCCCTCGGTTTCAACCCCTCTGTTTCTCGCCCTCTGTTTCAGCCCCTCTGTTTCTCGACCTCTGTTTCACCCCCTCTGTTTCAGCCCCTCTGTTTCAGCCCCTCTGTTTCAGCCCTTCTGTTTCAGCCCCCCTCTTTCAGCCCCTCTGTTTCTCGCTTCTCTGTTTCAGCCCCTCTGTTTCTCGCCCTCTGTATCAGCCCCTCTGTATCAGCCCCTCTGTTTCATCCCCTCTGTTTCTCGCTCTCTGATCCTCGCTGTCTGTTTCTCGCCCTCTGTTTCTCGTCCAATGTTTCAGCCCCTCTGTTTCAGGCCCTCTGTTTCAGCCCATCTGTTTCAGCCCGTCTGTTTCAGCCCCTCTGTTTCAGCCCCTCTGTTTCAGCCCCTCTGTTTCTCGCCCTCTGTTTCAGCCCCTCTGTTTCAGCCCCTCTGTTTCAGCCCCTCTGTTTCAGCCCCTCTGTTTCTCGCCCTCTGTTTCAGACCCTCTGTTTCAGCCCCTCTGTTTCAGCCCATCTGTTTCAGCCCCTCTGTTTCAGCCCCTCTGTTTCTCGCCCTCTGTTTCAGCCCCTCTGTTTCAGCCCCTCTGTTTCTCGCCCTCTGTTTCAGCCCCTCTGTTTCTTGCCATCTGTTTCAGCCCCTCTGTTTCTCGCCCTCTGTTGCAGTCCCTCTGTTTCAGCCCCACTGTTTCAGCCCCTCTGTTTCAGCCCCTCTGTTTCAGCCCGTCTGTTTCTCGCCCTCTGTTTCTCGCCCTCTGTTTCAGCCCCTCTGTTTCAGCCCCTCTGTTTCAGCCCCTCTGTTTCTCGCCCTCTGATTCAGCCCCTCTGTTTCGGCCCCTCTGTTTCAGCCCCTCTGTTTCTCGCCCTCTGTTTCTCGCCCTGGGTTTCAGCCCCTCTGTTTCTCGCCCTCTGTTTCAGCCCCTCTGTTTCTCGACCTCTGTTTCACCCCCTCTGTTTCAGCCCCTCTGTTTCAGCCCCTCTGTTTCAGCCCTTCTGTTTCAGCCCCCCTCTTTCAGCCCCTCTGTTTCTCGCTTCTCTGCTTCAGCCCCTCTGTTTCTCGCCCTCTGTTTCAGCCCCTCTGTATCAGCCCCTCTGTTTCAGCCCCTCTGTTTCTCGCCCTCTGTTTCAGCCCCTCTGTTTCTCGTCCAATGTTTCAGCCCCTCTGTTTCAGCCCCTCTGATTCAGCCCATCTGTTTCAGCCCCTCTGTTTCAGCCCCTCTGTTTCAGCCCCTCTGTTTCAGCCCCTCTGTTTCTCGCCCTCTGTTTCAGCCCCTCTGTTTCAGCCCCTCTGTTTCAGCCCCTCTGTTTCAGCCCCTCTGTTTCTCGCCCTCTGTTTCAGACCCTCTGTTTCAGCCCCTCTGTTTGAGCCCCTCTGTTTCAGCCCCTCTGTCTCTCGCCCTCTGTTTCTCGCCCTCTGTTTCAGCCCCTCTGTTTCTCGTCCTCTGTTTCAGCCCCTCTGTTTCAGCCCCTCTGTTTCAGCCCCTCTGTTGCAGCCCCTCTGTTTCTCGCCCTCTGTTTCAGACCCTCTGTTTTCGCCCCTCTGTTTCAGCCCCTCTGTTTCTCGCCCTCTGTTTCAGCCCCTCTGTTTCTCGCCCTCTGTTTCAGCCTCTCTGTTTCTCGCCCTCTGTTGCAGCCCCTCTGTTTCAGCCCCTCTGTTTCAGCCCCTCTGTTTCAGCCCCTCTGTGTCTCGCCCTCTGTTTCTCGACCTCTGTTTCAGCCCCTCTGTTTCTCGCCCTCTGTTTCAGCCCCTCTGTTTCAGCCCCTCTATTTCAGCCCCTCTGTTGCAGCCCCTCTGTTTCTCGCCCTCTGTTTCAGCCCCTCTGTTTCAGCCCCTCTGTTTCTCGCCCTCTGTTTCAGCCCCTCTGTTTCAGCCCCTCTGTTTCAGCCCCTCTGTTTCAGCCCCTCTGTTTCTCGCCCTCGGTTTCAGCCCCTCTGTTTCTCGCCCTCTGTTTCAGCCCCTCTGTTTCAGCACCTCTGTTTCTCGCCCTCATTTTCAGCCCCTCTGTTTCTCGCCCTCTGTTTCTACGCTCTCTGTTTCTCGCCCTCTATTTCTCGCCCACTGTTTCAGCCCTTCTGTTTCAGCCCCTCTGTTTCAGCCCATCTGTTTCAGCCCCTCTGTTTCAGCCCCTCTGTTTCAGCCCCTCTGTTTCAGCCCCTCTGTTTCTCGCCCTCTTTTTCAGCCCCTCTGTTTCAGCCCCTCTGTTTCAGCCCCTGTTTCTCGCCCTCTGTTTCAGATCCTCTGTTTCAGCCCCTCTGTTTCAGCCCCTCTGTTTCAGCCCCTCTGTTTCTCGCCCTCTGTTTCTCGCCCTCTGTTTCAGCCCCTCTGTTTCTCGCCCTCTGTTTCAGCCCCTCTGTTACAGCCCCTCTGTTTCAGCCCCTCTGTTGCAGCCCCTCTGTTTCTCGCCCTTTGTTTCAGCCCCTCTGTTTCGGCCCCTCTGTTTCAGCCCCTCTGTTTCTCGCCCTCTGTTTCTCGCCCTGGGTTTCAGCCCCTCTGTTTCTCGCCCTCTGTTTCAGCCCCTCTGTTTCTCGAACTCTGTTTCACCCCCTCTGTTTCAGCCCCTCTGTTTCAGCCCCTCTGTTTCAGCCCTTCTGTTTCAGCCCCCCTCTTTCATCCCCTCTGTTTCTCGCTTCTCTGTTTCAGCCCCTCTGTTTCTCGCCCTCTGTTTCAGCCCCTCTGTATCAGCCCCTCTGTTTCAGCCCCTCGGTTTCTCGCCCTCTGTTTCAGCCCCTCTGTTTCTCGTCCAATGTTTCAGCCCCTCTGTTTCAGCCCCTCTGATTCAGCCCATCTGTTTCAGCCCCTCTGTTTCAGCCCCTCTGTTTCAGCCCCTCTGTTTCAGCCCCTCTGTTTCTCGCCCTCTGTTTCAGCCCCTCTGTTTCAGCCCCTCTGTTTCAGCCCCTCTGTTTCAGCCCCTCTGTTTCTCGCCCTCTGTTTCAGACCCTCTGTTTCAGCCCCTCTGTTTCAGCCCCTCTGTTTCAGACCCTCTGTCTCTCGCCCTCTGTTTCTCGCCCTCTGTTTCAGCCCCTCTGTTTCTCGTCCTCTGTTTCAGCCCCTCTGTTTCAGCCCCTCTGTTTCAGCCCCTCTGTTTCAGCCCCTCTGTCTCTCGCCCTCTGTTTCTCGCCCTCTGTTTCAGCCCCTCTGTTTCTCGTCCTCTGTTTCAGCCCCTCTGTTTCAGCCCCTCTGTTTCAGCCCCTCTGTTGCAGCCCCTCTGTTTCTCGCCCTCTGTTTCAGACCCTCTGTTTTCGCCCCTCTGTTTCAGCCCCTCTGTTTCTCGCCCTCTGTTTCAGCCCCTCTGTTTCTCGCCCTCTGTTTCAGCCTCTCTGTTTCTCGCCCTCTGTTGCAGCCCCTCTGTTTCAGCCCCTCTGTTTCAGCCCCTCTGTTTCAGCCCCTCTGTTTCAGCCCCTCTGTTTCTCGCCCTCTGTTTCAGCCCCTCTGTTTCTCGCCCTCCGTTTCAGCCCCTCTGTTTCAGCCCCTCTATTTCAGCCCCTCTGTTGCAGCCCCTCTGTTTCTCGCCCTCTGTTTCAGCCCCTCTGTTTCAGCCCCTCTGTTTCTCGCCCTCTGTTTCAGCCCCTCTGTTTCAGCCCCTCTGTTTCAGCCCCTCTGTTTCAGCCCCTCTGTTGCAGCCCCTCTGTTTCTCGCCCTCTGTTTCAGCCCCTCTGTTTCAGCCCCTCTGTTTCTCGCCCTCTGTTTCAGCCCCTCTGTTTCAGCCCCTCTGTTTCAGCCCCTCTGTTTCAGCCCCTCTGTTTCAGCCCCTCTGTTTCTCGCCCTCGGTTTCAGCCCCTCTGTTTCTCGCCCTCTGTTTCAGCCCCTCTGTTTCAGCACCTCTGTTTCTCGCCCTCTTTTTCAGCCCCTCTGTTTCTCGCCCTCTGTTTCTACGCTCTCTGTTTCTCGCCCTCTATTTCTCGCCCACTGTTTCAGCCCTTCTGTTTCAGCCCCTCTGTTTCAGCCCATCTGTTTCAGCCCCTCTGTTTCAGCCCCTCTGTTTCAGCCCCTCTGTTTCAGCCCCTCTGTTTCTCGCCCTCTGTTTCAGCCCCTCTGTTTCAGCCCCTCTGTTTCAGCCCCTGTTTCTCGCCCTCTGTTTCAGATCCTCTGTTTCAGCCCCTCTGTTTCAGCCCCTCTGTTTCAGCCCCTCTGTTTCTCGCCCTCTGTTTCTCGCCCTCTGTTTCAGCCCCTCTGTTTCTCGCCCTCTGTTTCAGCCCCTCTGTTACAGCCCCTCTGTTTCAGCCCCTCTGTTGCAGCCCCTCTGTTTCTCGCCCTTTGTTTCAGCCCCTCTGTTTGTCGCCCTCTGTTTCAGCCTCTCTGTTTTTCGCCCTCTGTTGCAGCCCCTCTGTTTCAGCCCCTCTGTTTCAGCCCCTCTGGTTCAGCCCCTCTGTTTCTCGCCCTCTGTTTCAGCCCCTCTGTTTCAGCCCCTCTGTTTCAGCCCCTCTGTTTCAGCCTCTCTGTTTCTCGCCCTCTGTTTCAGCCCCTCTATTTCTCGCCCTCTGTTTCAGCTCCTCTGTTTCTCGCCCTCTGTTGCGTCCCCTCTGTTTCAGTCCCTCTGTTTCAACCCCTCTGTTTCAGCCCCTCAGTTTCAGCCCCTCTGTTTCTCGCCCTCTTTATCTCGCCCTCTGTTTCTCGCCCTCTGTTTAAGACCCTCTGTTTCTCGCCCTCTGTTTCAGCCCCTCTGTTTCAGCCCCTCTGTTTCTCGCCCTCTGTTTCAGCCCCTCTGTTTCTTGCCATCTGTTTCAGCCCCTCTGTTTCTCGCCCTCTGTTGCAGTCCCTCTGTTTCAGCCCCTCTGTTTCAGCCCCTCTTTTTCAGCCCCTCTGTTTCAGCCCCTCTGTTTCTCGCCCTCTGTTTCTCGCCCTCTGTTTCAGCCCCTCTGTTTCAGCCCCTCTGTTTCAGACCCTCTGTTTCTCGCCCTCTGTTTCAGCCCGTCTGTTTCAGCCCCTCTGTTTCTCGCCCTCTGTTTCTCGCCCTCGGTTTCAGCCCCTCTGTTTCTCGCCCTCTGTTTCAGCCCCTCTGTTTCTCGACCTCTGTTTCACCCCCTCTGTTTCAGCCCCTCTGTTTCAGCCCCTCTGTTTCAGCCCTTCTGTTTCAGCCCCCCTCTTTCAGCCCCTCTGTTTCTCGCTTCTCTGTTTCAGCCCCTCTGTTTCTCGCCCTCTGTTTCAGCCCCTCTGTATCAGCCCCTCTGTTTCAGCCCCTCTGTTTCTCGCTCTCTGTTTCTCGCTCTCTGTTTCTCGCCCTCTGTTTCTCGTCCAATGTTTCAGCCCCTCTGTTTCAGCCCCTCTGTTTCAGCCCATCTGTTTCAGCCCCTCTGTTTCAGCCCCTCTGTTTCAGCCCCTCAGTTTCAGCCCATCTGTTTCAGCCCCTCTGTTTCAGCCCCTCTGTTTCAGCCCCACTGTTTCTCGCGCTCTGTTTCAGCCCCTCTGTTTCAGCCCCTCTGTTTCAGCCCCTCTGTTTCAGCCCCTCTGTTTCTCGACCTCTGTTTCAGCCCCTCTGTTTCTCGCCCTCTGTTTCAGCCCCTCTGTTTCAGCCCCTCTCTTTAAGACCCTCTGTTTCTCGCCGTCTGTTTCAGCCCCTCTTTTTCAGCCCCTCTGATTCTCGCCCTCTGTTTCAGCCCCTCTGTTTCTTGCCATCTGTTTCAGCCCCTCGGTTTCTCGCCCTCTGTTGCAGTCCCTCTGTTTCAGCCCCTCTGTTTCAGCCCCTCTTTTTCAGCCCCTCTGTTTCAGCCCCTCTGTTTCTCGCCCTCTGTTTCTCGCCCTCTGTTTCAGCCCCTCTGTTTCAGCCCCTCTGTTTCAGCCCCTCTGTTTCTCGCCCTCTGTTTCAGCCCCTCTGTTTCGGCCCCTCTGTTTCAGCCCCTCTGTTTCTCGCCCTGGGTTTCAGCCCCTCTGTTTCTCGCCCTCTGTTTCAGCCCCTCTGTTTCTCGACCTCTTTTTCACCCCCTCTGTTTCAGCCCCTCTGTTTCAGCCCCTCTGTTTCAGCCCTTCTGTTTCAGCCCCCCTCTTTCAGCCCCTCTGTTTCTCGCTTCTCTGTTTCAGCCCCTCTGTTTCTCGCCCTCTGTTTCAGCCCCTCTGTATCAGCCCCTCTGTTTCAGCCCCTCTGTTTGTCCCCCTCTGTTTCTCGTCCAATGTTTCAGCCCCTCTGTTTCAGCCCCTCTGATTCAGCCCATCTGTTTCAGCCCCTCTGTTTCAGCCCCTCTGTTTCAGCCCCTCTGTTTCAGCCCCTCTGTTTCTCGCCCTCTGTTTCAGCCCCTCTGTTTCAGCCCCTCTGTTTCAGCCCCTCTGTTTCAGCCCCTCTGTTTCTCGCCCTCTGTTTCAGACCCTCTGTTTCAGCCCCTCTGTTTCAGCCCCTCTGTTTCAGCCCCTCTGTCTCTCGCCCTCTGTTTCTCGCCCTCTGTTTCAGCCCCTCTGTTTCTCGTCCTCTGTTTCAGCCCCTCTGTTTCAGCCCCTCTGTTTCAGCCCCTCTGTTGCAGCCCCTCAGTTTCTCGCCCTCTGTTTCAGCCCCTCTGTTTCAGCCGCTCTGTTTTCGCCCCTCTGTTTCAGCCCCTCTGTTTCTCGCCCTCTGTTTCAGCCCCTCTGTTTCTCGCCCTCTGTTTCAGCCTCTCTGTTTCTCGCCCTCTGTTGCAGCCCCTCTGTTTCAGCCCCTCTGTTTCAGCCCCTCTGTTTCAGCCCCTCTGTGTCTCGCCCTCTGTTTCTCGACCTCTGTTTCAGCCCCTCTGTTTCTCGCCCTCTGTTTCAGCCCCTCTGTTTCAGCCCCTCTATTTCAGCCCCTCTGTTGCAGCCCCTCTGTTTCTCGCCCTCTGTTTCAGCCCCTCTGTTTCAGCCCCTCTGTTTCAGCCCCTCTGTTTCTCGCCCTCTGTTTCAGCCCCTCTGTTTCAGCCCCTCTGTTTCAGCCCCTCTGTTTCTCGCCCTCTGTTTCTCGCCCTCGGTTTCAGCCCCTCTGTTTCTCGCCCTCTGTTTCAGCCCCTCTGTTTCAGCACCTCTGTTTCTCGCCCTCTGTTTCAGCCCCTCTGTTTCAGCCCCTCTGTTTCAGCACCTCTTTTTCAGACCTTCTGTTTCAGCCCCTCTGTTTCAGCCCCTCTGTTTTTGCCCTCTGTTTCAGCCCCTCTGTTTCTCGCCCTCTGGTTCAGCACCTCTGTATCAGCCCCTCTTTTTCAGCCCCTCTGTTTCTCGCCCTCTGTTTCTCGCTCTCTGTTTCTCGCCCTCTATTTCTCGCCCACTGTTTCAGCCCTTCTGTTTCAGCCCCTCTGTTTCAGCCCATCTGTTTCAGCCCCTCTGTTTCAGCCCCTCTGTTTCAGCCCCTCTGTTTCAGCCCCTCTGTTTCTCGCCCTCTGTTTCAGCCCCTCTGTTTCAGCCCCTCTGTTTCAGCCCCTCTGTTTCAGCCCCTCTGTTTCTCGCCCTCTGTTTCAGACCCTCTGTTTCAGCCCCTCTGTTTCAGCCCCTCTGATACAGCCCCTCTGTTTCGCGCCCTCTGTTTCTCGCCCTCTGTTTCAGCCCCTCTGTTTCTCGCCCTCTGTTTCAGCCCCTCTGTTTCAGCCCCTCTGTTTCAGCCCCTCTGTTGCAGCCCCTCTGTTTCTCGCCCTCTGTTTCAGCCCCTCTGTTGTCGCCCTCTGTTTCAGCCTCTCTGTTTTTCGCCCTCTGTTGCAGCCCTTCTGTTTCAGCCCCTCTGTTTCAGCCCCTCTGTTTCAGCCCCTCTGTTTCTCGCCCTCTGTTTCAGCCCCTCTGTTTCAGCCCCTCTGTTTCAGCCCCTCTGTTTCTCGCCCTCTGTTTCAGATCCTTTGTTTCAGCCCCTCTGTTTCAGCCCCTCTGTTTCAGCCCCTCTGTTTCTCGCCCTCTGTTTCTCGCCCTCTGTTTCAGCCCCTCTGTTTCTCGCCCTCTGTTTCAGCCCCTCTGTTTCAGCCCCTCTGTTTCAGCCCCTCTGTTGCAGCCCCTCTGTTTCTCGCCCTTTGTTTCAGCCCCTCTGTTTGTCGCCCTCTGTTTCAGCGCCTCTGTTTCATCCCCTCTGTTGCAGCCCCTCTGTTTCAGCCCCTCTGTTTCAGCCCCTCTGTTTCAGCCCCTCTGTTTCTCGCCCTCTGTTTCAGCCCCTCTGTTTCAGCCCCTCTGTTTCAGCCCCTCTGTTTCAGCCTCTCTGTTTCTCGCCCTCTGTTTCAGCCCCTCTATTTCCTGCCCTCTGTTTCAGCTCCTCTGTTTCTCGCCCTCTGTTGCGTCCCCTCTGTTTCAGCCCCTCTGTTTCAACCCCTCTGTTTCAGCCCCTCAGTTTCAGCCCCTCTGTTTCTCGCCCTCTTTTTCTCGCCCTCTGTTTCTCGCCCTCTGTTTCTCGCCCTCTGTTTAAGACCCTCTGTTTCTCGCCCTCTGTTTCAGCCCCTCTGTTTCAGCCCCTCTGTTTCTCGCCCTCTGTTTCAGCCCCTCTGTTTCTTGCCATCTGTTTCAGCCCCTCTGTTTCTCGCCCTCTGTTGCAGTCCCTCTGTTTCAGCCCCTCTGTTTCAGCCCCTCTTTTTCAGCCCCTCTGTTTCAGACCCTCTGTTTCTCGCCCTCTGTTTCTCGCCCTCTGTTTCAGCCCCTCTGTTTCAGCCCCTCTGTTTCAGACCCTCTGTTTCTCGCCCTCTGTTTCAGCTCCTCTGTTTCAGCCCCTCTGTTTCTCGCCCTCTGTTTCTCGCCCTCGGTTTCAGCCCCTCTGTTTCTCGCCCTCTGTTTCAGCCCCTCTGTTTCTCGACCTCTGTTTCACCCCCTCTGTTTCAGCCCCTCTGTTTCAGCCCCTCTGTTTCAGCCCTTCTGTTTCAGCCCCCCTCTTTCAGCCCCTCTGTTTCTCGCTTCTCTGTTTCAGCCCCTCTGTTTCTCGCCCTCTGTATCAGCCCCTCTGTATCAGCCCCTCTGTTTCAGCCCCTCTGTTTCTCGCTCTCTGTTTCTCGCTCTCTGTTTCTCGCCCTCTGTTTCTCGTCCAATGTTTCAGCCCCTCTGTTTCAGCCCCTCTGTTTCAGCCCATCTGTTTCAGCCCCTCTGTTTCAGCCCCTCTGTTTCAGCCCCTCTGTTTCAGCCCCTCTGTTTCTCGCCCTCTGTTTCAGCCCCTCTGTTTCAGCCCCTCTGTTTCAGCCCCTCTGTTTCAGCCCCTCTGTTTCTCGCCCTCTGTTTCAGACCCTCTGTTTCAGCCCCTCTGTTTCAGCCCATCTGTTTCAGCCCCTCTGTTTCAGCCCCTCTGTTTCTCGCCCTCTGTTTCAGCCCCTCTGTTTCAGCCCCTCTGTTTCTCGCCCTCTGTTTCAGCCCCTCTGTTTCTTGCCATCTGTTTCAGCCCCTCTGTTTCTCGCCCTCTGTTGCAGTCCCTCTGTTTCAGCCCCTCTGTTTCAGCCCCTCTTTTTCAGCCCCTCTGTTTCAGCCCGTCTGTTTCACTCCCTCTGTTTCTCGCCCTCTGTTTCAGCCCCTCTGTTTCAGCCCCTCTGTTTCAGCCCCTCTGTTTCTCGCCCTCTGATTCAGCCCCTCTGTTTCGGCCCCTCTGTTTCAGCCCCTCTGTTTCTCGCCCTCTGTTTCTCGCCCTGGGTTTCAGCCCCTCTGTTTCTCGCCCTCTGTTTCAGCCCCTCTGTTTCTCGACCTCTGTTTCACCCCCTCTGTTTCAGCCCCTCTGTTTCAGCCCCTCTGTTTCAGCCCTTCTGTTTCAGCCCCCCTCTTTCAGCCCCTCTGTTTCTCGCTTCTCTGTTTCAGCCCCTCTGTTTCTCGCCCTCTGTTTCAGCCCCTCTGTATCAGCCCCTCTGTTTCAGCCCCTCTGTTTCTCGCCCTCTGTTTCAGCCCCTCTGTTTCTCGTCCAATGTTTCAGCCCCTCTGTTTCAGCCCCTCTGATTCAGCCCATCTGTTTCAGCCCCTCTGTTTCAGCCCCTCTGTTTCAGCCCCTCTGTTTCAGCCCCTCTGTTTCTCGCCCTCTGTTTCAGCCCCTCTGTTTCAGCCCCTCTGTTTCAGCCCCTCTGTTTCAGCCCCTCTGTTTCTCGCCCTCTGTTTCAGACCCTCTGTTTCAGCCCCTCTGTTTCAGCCCCTCTGTTTCAGCCCCTCTGTCTCTCGCCCTCTGTTTCTCGCCCTCTGTTTCAGCCCCTCTGTTTCTCGTCCTCTGTTTCAGCCCCTCTGTTTCAGCCCCTCTGTTTCAGCCCCTCTGTTGCAGCCCCTCTGTTTCTCGCCCTCTGTTTCAGACCCTCTGTTTTCGCCCCTCTGTTTCAGCCCCTCTGTTTCTCGCCCTCTGTTTCAGCCCCTCTGTTTCTCGCCCTCTGTTTCAGCCTCTCTGTTTCTCGCCCTCTGTTGCAGCCCCTCTGTTTCAGCCCCTCTGTTTCAGCCCCTCTGTTTCAGCCCCTCTGTGTCTCGCCCTCTGTTTCTCGACCTCTGTTTCTGCCCCTCTGTTTCTCGCCCTCTGTTTCAGCCCCTCTGTTTCAGCCCCTCTATTTCAGCCCCTCTGTTGCAGCCCCTCTGTTTCTCGCCCTCTGTTTCAGCCCCTCTGTTTCAGCCCCTCTGTTTCTCGCCCTCTGTTTCAGCCCCTCTGTTTCAGCCCCTCTGTTTCAGCCCCTCTGTTTCAGCCCCTCTGTTTCTCGCCCTCGGTTTCAGCCCCTCTGTTTCTCGCCCTCTGTTTCAGCCCCTCTGTTTCAGCACCTCTGTTTCTCGCCCTCTTTTTCAGCCCCTCTGTTTCTCGCCCTCTGTTTCTCGCTCTCTGTTTCTCGCCCTCTATTTCTCGCCCACTGTTTCAGCCCTTCTGTTTCAGCCCCTCTGTTTCAGCCCATCTGTTTCAGCCCCTCTGTTTCAGCCCCTCTGTTTCAGCCCCTCTGTTTCAGCCCCTCTGTTTCTCGCCCTCTGTTTCAGCCCCTCTGTTTCAGCCCCTCTGTTTCAGCCCCTGTTTCTCGCCCTCTGTTTCAGATCCTCTGTTTCAGCCCCTCTGTTTCAGCCCCTCTGTTTCAGCCCCTCTGTTTCTCGCCCTCTGTTTCTCGCCCTCTGTTTCAGCCCCTCTGTTTCTCGCCCTCTGTTTCAGCCCCTCTGTTTCAGCCCCTCTGTTTCAGCCCCACTGTTGCAGCCCCTCTGTTTCTCGCCCTTTGTTTCAGCCCCTCTGTTTGTCGCCCTCTGTTTCAGCCTCTCTGTTTTTCGCCCTCTGTTGCAGCCCCTCTGTTTCAGCCCCTCTGTTTCAGCCCCTCTGTTTCAGCCCCTCTGTTTCTCGCCCTCTGTTTCAGCCCCTCTGTTTCAGCCCCTCTGTTTCAGCCCCTCTGTTTCAGCCTCTCTGTTTCTCGCCCTCTGTTTCAGCCCCTCTATTTCTCGCCCTCTGTTTCAGCTCCTCTGTTTCTCGCCCTCTGTTGCGTCCCCTCTGTTTCAGACCCTCTGTTTCAACCCCTCTGTTTCAGCCCCTCAGTTTCAGCCCCTCTGTTTCTCGCCCTCTTTATCTCGCCCTCTGTTTCTCGCCCTCTGTTTAAGACCCTCTGTTTCTCGCCCTCTGTTTCAGCCCCTCTGTTTCAGCCCCTCTGTTTCTCGCCCTCTGTTTCAGCCCCTCTGTTTCTTGCCATCTGTTTCAGCCCCTCTGTTTCTCGCCCTCTGTTGCAGTCCCTCTGTTTCAGCCCCTCTGTTTCAGCCCCTCTTTTTCAGCCCCTCTGTTTCAGCCCCTCTGTTTCTCGCCCTCTGTTTCTCGCCCTCTGTTTCAGCCCCTCTGTTTCAGCCCCTCTGTTTCAGACCCTCTGTTTCTCGCCCTCTGTTTCAGCCCCTCTGTTTCAGCCCCTCTGTTTCTCGCCCTCTGTTTCTCGCCCTCGGTTTCAGCCCCTCTGTTTCTCGCCCTCTGTTTCAGCCCCTCTGTTTCTCGACCTCTGTTTCACCCCCTCTGTTTCAGCCCCTCTGTTTCAGCCCCTCTGTTTCAGCCCTTCTGTTTCAGCCCCCCTCTTTCAGCCCCTCTGTTTCTCGCTTCTCTCTTTCAGCCCCTCTGTTTCTCGCCCTCTGTTTCAGCCCCTCTGTATCAGCCCCTCTGTTTCAGCCCCTCTGTTTCTCGCTCTCTGTTTCTCGCTCTCTGTTTCTCGCCCTCTGTTTCTCGTCCAATGTTTCAGCCCCTCTGTTTCAGCCCCTCTGTTAAAGCCCATCTGTTTCAGCCCCTCTGTTTCAGCCCCTCTGTTTCAGCCCCTCAGTTTCAGCCCATCTGTTTCAGCCCCTCTGTTTCAGCCCCTCTGTTTCAGCCCCACTGTTTCTCGCGCTCTGTTTCAGCCCCTCTGTTTCAGCCCCTCTGTTTCAGCCCCTCTGTTTCAGCCCCTCTGTTTCTCGACCTCTGTTTCAGCCCCTCTGTTTCTCGCCCTCTGTTTCAGCCCCTCTGTTTCAGCCCCTCTGTTTAAGACCCTCTGTTTCTCGCCCTCTGTTTCAGCCCCTCTTTTTCAGCCCCTCTGATTCTCGCCCTCTGTTTCAGCCCCTCTGTTTCTTGCCATCTGTTTCAGCCCCTCTGTTTCTCGCCCTCTGTCTCAGTCCCTCTGTTTCAGCCCCTCTGTTTCAGCCCCTCTTTTTCAGCCCCTCTGTTTCAGCCCCTCTGTTTCTCGCCCTCTGTTTCTCGCCCTCTGTTTCTCGCCCTCTGTTTCTCGCCCTGGGTTTCAGCCCCTCTGTTTCTCGCCCTCTGTTTCAGCCCCTCTGTTTCTCGACCTCTTTTTCACCCCCTCTGTTTCAGCCCCTCTGTTTCAGCCCCTCTGTTTCAGCCCTTCTGTTTCAGCCCCCCTCTTTCAGCCCCTCTGTTTCTCGCTTCTCTGTTTCAGCCCCTCTGTTTCTCGCCCTCTGTTTCAGCCCCTCTGTATCAGCCCCTCTGTTTCAGCCCCTCTGTTTCTCGCCCTCTGTTTCAGCCCCTCTGTTTCTCGTCCAATGTTTCAGCCCCTCTGTTTCAGCCCCTCTGATTCAGCCCATCTGTTTCAGCCCCTCTGTTTCAGCCCCTCTGTTTCAGCCCCTCTGTTTCAGCCCCTCTGTTTCTCGCCCTCTGTTTCAGCCCCTCTGTTTCAGCCCCTCTGTTTCAGCCCCTCTGTTTCAGCCCCTCTGTTTCTCGCCCTCTGTTTCAGACCCTCTGTTCCAGCCCCTCTGTTTCAGCCCCTCTGTTTCAGCCCCTCTGTCTCTGGCCCTCTGTTTCTCGCCCTCTGTTTCAGCCCCTCTGTTTCTCGTCCTCTGTTTCAGCCCCTCTGTTTCAGCCCCTCTGTTTCAGCCCCTCTGTTGCAGCCCCTCTGTTTCTCGCCATCTGTTTCAGCCCCTCTGTTTCAGCCCCACTGTTTTCGCCCCTCTGTTTCAGCCCCTCTGTTTCTCGCCCTCTGTTTCAGCCCCTCTGTTTCTCGCCCTCTGTTTCAGCCTCTCTGTTTCTCGCCCTCTGTTGCAGCCCCTCTGTTTCAGCCCCTCTGTTTCAGCCCCTCTGTTTCAGCCCCTCTGTGTCTCGCCCTCTGTTTCTCGACCTCTGTTTCAGACCCTCTGTTTCTCGCCCTCTGTTTCAGCCCCTCTGTTTCAGCCCCTCTATTTCAGCCCCTCTGTTGCAGCCCCTCTGTTTCTCGCCCTCTGTTTCAGCCCCTCTGTTTCAGCCCCTCTGTTTCAGCCCCTCTGTTTCTCGCCCTCTGTTTCAGCCCCTCTGTTTCAGCCCCTCTGTTTCAGCCCCTCTGTTTCTCGCCCTCTGTTTCTCGCCCTCGGTTTCAGCCCCTCTGTTTCTCGCCCTCTGTTTCAGCCCCTCTGTTTCAGCACCTCTGTTTCTCGCCCTCTGTTTCAGCCCCTCTGTTTCAGCCCCTCTGTTTCAGCACCTCTTTTTCAGCCCTTCTGTTTCAGCCCCTCTGTTTCAGCCCCTCTGTTTTTGCCCTCTGTTTCAGCCCCTCTGTTTCTCGCCCTCTGTTTCAGCCCCTCTGTATCAGCCCCTCTTTTTCAGCCCCTCTGTTTCTCGCCCTCTGTTTCTCGCTCTCTGTTTCTCGCCCTCTATTTCTCGCCCACTGTTTCAGCCCTTCTGTTTCAGCCCCTCTGTTTCAGCCCATCTGTTTCAGCCCCTCTGTTTCAGCCCCTCTGTTTCAGCCCCTCTGTTTCAGCCCCTCTGTTTCTCGCCCTCTGTTTCAGCCCCTCTGTTTCAGCCCCTCTGTTTCAGCCCCTCTGTTTCAGCCCCTCTGTTTCTCGCCCTCTGTTTCAGACCCTCTGTTTCAGCCCCTCTGTTTCAGCCCCTCTGTTACAGCCCCTCTGTTTCTCGCCCTCTGTTTCTCGCCCTCTGTTTCAGCCCCTCTGTTTCTCGCCCTCTGTTTCAGCCCCTCTGTTTCAGCCCCTCTGTTTCAGCCCCTCTGTTGCAGCCCCTCTGTTTCTCGCCCTCTGTTTCAGCCCCTCTGTTGTCGCCCTCTGTTTCAGCCTCTCTGTTTTTCGCCCTCTGTTGCAGCCCTTCTGTTTCAGCCCCTCTGTTTCAGCCCCTCTGTTTCAGCCCCTCTGTTTCTCGCCCTCTGTTTCAGCCCCTCTGTTTCAGCCCCTCTGTTTCAGCCCCTCTGTTTCAGCCTCTCTGTTTCTCGCCCTCTGTTTCAGCCCCTCTGTTTCTCGCCCTCTGTTTCAGCTCCTCTGTTTCTCGCCCTCTGTTGCGTCCCCTCTGTTTCAGCCCCTCTGTTTCAGCCCCTCTGTTTCTCGCCCTCTGTTTCTCGCCCTCGGTTTCAGCCCCTCTGTTTCTCGCCCTCTGTTTCAGCCCCTCTGTTTCAGCCCCTCTATTTCAGCCCCTCTGTTGCAGCCCCTCTGTTTCTCGCCCTCTGTTTCAGCCCCTCTGTTTCAGCCCCTCTGTTTCAGCCCCTCTGTTTCTCGCCCTCTCTTTCAGCCCCTCTGTTTCAGCCCCTCTGTTTCAGCCCCTCTGTTTCAGCCACTCTGTTTCTCGCCCTCTGTTTCTCGCCCTCGGTTTCAGCCCCTCTGTTTCTCGCCCTCTGTTTCAGCCCCTCTGTTTCAGCACCTCTGTTTCTCGCCCTCTGTTTCAGCCCCTCTGTTTCAGCCCCTCGGTTTCAGCACCTCTATTTCAGCTCTTCTGTTTCAGCCCCTCTGTTTCAGCCCCTCTGTTTTTGCCCTCTGTTTCAGCCCCTCTGTTTCAGTCCCTCTGTTTCAGCCCCTCTGTATCAGCCCCTCTTTTTCAGCCCCTCTGTTTCTCGCCCTCTGTTTCTCGCTCTCTGTTTCTCGCCCTCTATTTCTCGCCCACTGTTTCAGCCCTTCTGTTTCAGCCCCTCTGTTTCAGCCCATCTGTTTCAGCCCCTCTGTTTCAGCCCCTCTGTTTCAGCCCCTCTGTTTCAGCCCCTCTGTTTCTCGCCCTCTGTTTCAGCCCCTCTGTTTCAGCCCCTCTGTTTCAGCCCCTCTGTTTCAGCCCCTCTGTTTCTCGCCCTCTGTTTCAGACCCTCTGTTTCAGCCCCTCTGTTTCAGCCCCTCTGTTACAGCCCCTCTGTTTCTCGCCCTCTGTTTCTCGCCCTCTGTTTCAGCCCCTCTGTTTCTCGCCCTCTGTTTCAGCCCCTCTGTTTCAGCCCCTCTGTTTCAGCCCCTCTGTTGCAGCCCCTCTGTTTCTCGCCCTCTGTTTCAGCCCCTCTGTTGTCGCCCTCTGTTTCATGCTCTCTGTTTTTCGCCCTCTGTTGCAGCCCTTCTGTTTCATCCCCTCTGTTTCAGCCCCTCTGTTTCAGCCCCTCTGTTTCTCGCCCTCTGTTTCAGCCCCTCTGTTTCAGCCCCTCTGTTTCAGCCCCTCTGTTTCAGCCTCTCTGTTTCTCGCCCTCTGTTTCAGCCCCTCTGTTTCTCGCCCTCTGTTTCTCGCCCTCTGTTTCAGCCCCTCTGTTTCTCGCCCTCTGTTTCAGCCCCTCTGTTTCAGCCCCTCTGTTTCAGCCCCTCTGTTGCAGCCCCTCTGTTTCTCGCCCTTTGTTTCAGCCCCTCTGTTTGTCGCGCTCTGTTTCAGCCTCTCTGTTTTTCGCCCTCTGCTGCAGCCCCTCTGTTTCAGCCCCTCTGTTTCAGCCCCTCTGTTTCAGCCCCTCTGTTTCTCGCCCTCTGTTTCAGCCCCTCTGTTTCAGCCCCTCTGTTTCAGCCCCTCTGTTTCAGCCTCTCTGTTTCTCGCCCTCTGTTTCAGCCCCTCTATTTCTCGCCCTCTGTTTCAGCTCCTCTGTTTCAGCCCCTCACTTTCAGCCCCTCTGTTTCTCGCCCTCTTTTTCTCGCCCTCTGTTTCTCGCCCTCTGTTTCTCGCCCTCTGTTTAAGACCCTCTGTTTCTCGCCCTCTGTTTCAGCCCCTCTGTTTCAGCCCCTCTGTTTCTCGCCCTCTGTTTCAGCCCCTCTGTTTCTTGCCATCTGTTTCAGCCCCTCTGTTTCTCGCCCTCTGTTGCAGTCCCTCTGTTTCAGCCCCTCTGTTTCAGCCCCTCTTTTTCAGCCCCTCTGTTTCAGCCCCTCTGTTTCTCGCCCTCTGTTTCTCGCCCTCTGTTTCAGCCCCTCTGTTTCAGCCCCTCTGTTTCAGACCCTCTGTTTCTCGCCCTCTGTTTCAGCTCCTCTGTTTCAGCCCCTCTGTTTCTCGCCCTCTGTTTCTCGCCCTCGGTTTCAGCCCCTCTGTTTCTCGCCCTCTGTTTCAGCCCCTCTGTTTCTCGACCTCTGTTTCACCCCCTCTGTTTCAGCCCCTCTGTTTCAGCCCCTCTGTTTCAGCCCTTCTGTTTCAGCCCCCCTCTTTCAGCCCCTCTGTTTCTCGCTTCTCTGTTTCAGCCCCTCTGTTTCTCGCCCTCTGTATCAGCCCCTCTGTATCAGCCCCTCTGTTTCAGCCCCTCTGTTTCTCGCTCTCTGTTTCTCGCTCTCTGTTTCTCGCCCTCTGTTTCTCGTCCAATGTTTCAGCCCCTCTGTTTCAGCCCCTCTGTTTCAGCCCATCTGTTTCAGCCCCTCTGTTTCAGCCCCTCTGTTTCAGCCCCTCTGTTTCAGCCCCTCTGTTTCTCGCCCTCTGTTTCAGCCCCTCTGTTTCAGCCCCTCTGTTTCAGCCCCTCTGTTTCAGCCCCTCTGTTTCTCGCCCTCTGTTTCAGACCCTCTGTTTCAGCCCCTCTGTTTCAGCCCATCTGTTTCAGCCCCTCTGTTTCAGCCCCTCTGTTTCTCGCCCTCTGTTTCAGCCCCTCTGTTTCAGCCCCTCTGTTTCTCGCCCTCTGTTTCAGCCCCTCTGTTTCTTGCCATCTGTTTCAGCCCCTCTGTTTCTCGCCCTCTGTTGCAGTCCCTCTGTTTCAGCCCCTCTGTTTCAGCCCCTCTTTTTCAGCCCCTCTGTTTCAGCCCCTCTGTTTCTCGCCCTCTGTTTCTCGCCCTCTGTTTCAGCCCCTCTGTTTCAGCCCCTCTGTTTCAGACCCTCTGTTTCTCTCCCTCTGATTCAGCCCCTCTGTTTCGGCCCCTCTGTTTCAGCCCCTCTGTTTCTCGCCCTCTGTTTCTCGCCCTGGGTTTCAGCCCCTCTGTTTCTCGCCCTCTGTTTCAGCCCCTCTGTTTCTCGACCTCTGTTTCACCCCCTCTGTTTCAGCCCCTCTGTTTCAGCCCCTCTGTTTCAGCCCTTCTGTTTCAGCCCCCCTCTTTCAGCCCCTCTGTTTATCTCTTCTCTGTTTCAGCCCCTCTGTTTCTCGCCCTCTGTTTCAGCCCCTCTGTATCAGCCCAACTGTTTCAGCCCCTCTGTTTCTCGCCCTCTGTTTCAGCCCCTCTGTTTCTCGTCCAATGTTTCAGCCCCTCTGTTTCAGCCCCTCTGATTCAGCCCATCTGTTTCAGCCCCTCTGTTTCAGCCCCTCTGTTTCAGCCCCTCTGTTTCAGCCCCTCTGTTTCTCGCCCTCTGTTTCAGCCCCTCTGTTTCAGCCCCTCTGTTTCAGCCCCTCTGTTTCAGCCCCTCTGTTTCTCGCCCTCTGTTTCAGACCCTCTGTTTCAGCCCCTCTGTTTCAGCCCCTCTGTTTCAGCACCTCTGTCTCTCGCCCTCTGTTTCTCGCCCTCTGTTTCAGCCCCTCTGTTTCTCGTCCTCTGTTTCAGCCCCTCTGTTTCAGCCCCACTGTTTCAGCCCCTCTGTTGCAGCCCCTCTGTTTCTCGCCCTCTGTTTCAGCCCCTCTGTTTCAGCCCCTCTGTTTTCGCCCCTCTGTTTCAGCCCCTCTGTTTCTCGCCCTCTGTTTCAGCCCCTCTGTTTCTCGCCCTCTGTTTCAGCCTCTCTGTTTCTCGCCCTCTGTTGCAGCCCCTCTGTTTCAGCCCCTCTGTTTCAGCCCCTCTGTTTCAGCCCCTCTGTGTCTCGCCCTCTGTTTCTCGACCTCTGTTTCAGCCCCTCTGTTTCTCGCCCTCTGTTTCAGCCCCTCTGTTTCAGCCCCTCTATTTCAGCCCCTCTGTTGCAGCCCCTCTGTTTCTCGCCCTCTGTTTCAGCCCCTCTGTTTCAGCCCCTCTGTTTCAGCCCCTCTGTTTCTCGCCCTCTGTTTCGGCCCCTCTGTTTCAGCCCCTCTGTTTCAGCCCCTCTGTTTCAGCCCCTCTGTTTCTCGCCCTCTGTTTCTCGCCCTCGGTTTCAGCCCCTCTGTTTCTCGCCCTCTGTTTCAGCCCCTCTGTTTCAGCACCTCTGTTTCTCGCCCTCTGTTTCAGCCCCTCTGTTTCAGCCCCTCTGTTTCAGCACCTCTATTTCAGCCCTTCTGTTTCAGCCCCTCTGTTTCAGCCCCTCTGTTTTTGCCCTCTGTTTCAGCCCCTCTGTTTCTCGCCCTCTGTTTCAGCCCCTCTGTATCAGCCCCTCTTTTTCAGCCCCTCTGTTTCTCGCCCTCTGTTTCTCGCCCTCTGTTTCAGCCCCTCTGTTTCAGCCCCTCTGTTTCAGCCCCTCTGTTTCTCGCCCTCTGTTTCAGCCCCTCTGTTTCAGCCCCTCTGTTTCAGCCCCTCTGTTTCTCGCCCTCTGTTTCTCGCCCTCGGTTTCAGCCCCTCTGTTTCTCGCCCTCTGTTTCAGCCCCTCTGTTTCAGCACCTCTGTTTCTCGCCCTCTGTTTCAGCCCCTCTGTTTCAGCCCCTCTGTTTCAGCACCTCTTTTTCAGCCCTTCTGTTTCAGCCCCTCTGTTTCAGCCCCTCTGTTTTTGCCCTCTGTTTCAGCCCCTCTGTTTCTCGCCCTCTGTTTCAGCCCCTCTGTATCAGCCCCTCTTTTTCAGCCCCTCTGTTTCTCGCCCTCTGTTTCTCGCTCTCTGTTTCTCGCCCTCTATTTCTCGCCCACTGTTTCAGCCCTTCTGTTTCAGCCCCTCTGTTTCAGCCCATCTGTTTCAGCCCCTCTGTTTCAGCCCCTCTGTTTCAGCCCCTCTGTTTCAGCCCCTCTGTTTCTCGCCCTCTGTTTCAGCCCCTCTGTTTCAGCCCCTCTGTTTCAGCCCCTCTGTTTCAGCCCCTCTGTTTCTCGCCCTCTGTTTCAGACCCTCTGTTTCAGCCCCTCTGTTTCAGCCCCTCTGTTACAGCCCCTCTGTTTCTCGCCCTCTGTTTCTCGCCCTCTGTTTCAGCCCCTCTGTTTCTCGCCCTCTGTTTCAGCCCCTCTGTTTCAGCCCCTCTGTTTCAGCCCCTCTGTTGCAGCCCCTCTGTTTCTCGCCCTCTGTTTCAGCCCCTCTGTTGTCGCCCTCTGTTTCAGCCTCTCTGTTTTTCGCCCTCTGTTGCAGCCCTTCTGTTTCAGCCCCTCTGTTTCAGCCCCTCTGTTTCAGCCCCTCTGTTTCTCGCCCTCTGTTTCAGCCCCTCTGTTTCAGCCCCTCTGTTTCAGCCCCTCTGTTTCAGCCTCTCTGTTTCTCGCCCTCTGTTTCAGCCCCTCTGTTTCTCGCCCTCTGTTTCAGCTCCTCTGTTTCTCGCCCTCTGTTGCGTCCCCTCTGTTTCAGCCCCTCTGTTTCAGCCCCTCTGTTTCTCGCCCTCTGTTTCTCGCCCTCGGTTTCAGCCCCTCTGTTTCTCGCCCTCTGTTTCAGCCCCTCTGTTTCAGCCCCTCTATTTCAGCCCCTCTGTTGCAGCCCCTCTGTTTCTCGCCCTCTGTTTCAGCCCCTCTGTTTCAGCCCCTCTGTTTCAGCCCCTCTGTTTCTCGCCCTCTGTTTCAGCCCCTCTGTTTCAGCCCCTCTGTTTCAGCCCCTCTGTTTCAGCCACTCTGTTTCTCGCCCTCTGTTTCTCGCCCTCGGTTTCAGCCCCTCTGTTTCTCGCCCTCTGTTTCAGCCCCTCTGTTTCAGCACCTCTGTTTCTCGCCCTCTGTTTCAGCCCCTCTGTTTCAGCCCCTCGGTTTCAGCACCTCTATTTCAGCTCTTCTGTTTCAGCCCCTCTGTTTCAGCCCCTCTGTTTTTGCCCTCTGTTTCAGCCCCTCTGTTTCAGTCCCTCTGTTTCAGCCCCTCTGTATCAGCCCCTCTTTTTCAGCCCCTCTGTTTCTCGCCCTCTGTTTCTCGCTCTCTGTTTCTCGCCCTCTATTTCTCGCCCACTGTTTCAGCCCTTCTGTTTCAGCCCCTCTGTTTCAGCCCATCTGTTTCAGCCCCTCTGTTTCAGCCCCTCTGTTTCAGCCCCTCTGTTTCAGCCCCTCTGTTTCTCGCCCTCTGTTTCAGCCCCTCTGTTTCAGCCCCTCTGTTTCAGCCCCTCTGTTTCAGCCCCTCTGTTTCTCGCCCTCTGTTTCAGACCCTCTGTTTCAGCCCCTCTGTTTCAGCCCCTCTGTTACAGCCCCTCTGTTTCTCGCCCTCTGTTTCTCGCCCTCTGTTTCAGCCCCTCTGTTTCTCGCCCTCTGTTTCAGCCCCTCTGTTTCAGCCCCTCTGTTTCAGCCCCTCTGTTGCAGCCCCTCTGTTTCTCGCCCTCTGTTTCAGCCCCTCTGTTGTCGCCCTCTGTTTCATGCTCTCTGTTTTTCGCCCTCTGTTGCAGCCCTTCTGTTTCATCCCCTCTGTTTCAGCCCCTCTGTTTCAGCCCCTCTGTTTCTCGCCCTCTGTTTCAGCCCCTCTGTTTCAGCCCCTCTGTTTCAGCCCCTCTGTTTCAGCCTCTCTGTTTCTCGCCCTCTGTTTCAGCCCCTCTGTTTCTCGCCCTCTGTTTCTCGCCCTCTGTTTCAGCCCCTCTGTTTCTCGCCCTCTGTTTCAGCCCCTCTGTTTCAGCCCCTCTGTTTCAGCCCCTCTGTTGCAGCCCCTCTGTTTCTCGCCCTTTGTTTCAGCCCCTCTGTTTGTCGCGCTCTGTTTCAGCCTCTCTGTTTTTCGCCCTCTGCTGCAGCCCCTCTGTTTCAGCCCCTCTGTTTCAGCCCCTCTGTTTCAGCCCCTCTGTTTCTCGCCCTCTGTTTCAGCCCCTCTGTTTCAGCCCCTCTGTTTCAGCCCCTCTGTTTCAGCCTCTCTGTTTCTCGCCCTCTGTTTCAGCCCCTCTATTTCTCGCCCTCTGTTTCAGCTCCTCTGTTTCAGCCCCTCACTTTCAGCCCCTCTGTTTCTCGCCCTCTTTTTCTCGCCCTCTGTTTCTCGCCCTCTGTTTCTCGCCCTCTGTTTAAGACCCTCTGTTTCTCGCCCTCTGTTTCAGCCCCTCTGTTTCAGCCCCTCTGTTTCTCGCCCTCTGTTTCAGCCCCTCTGTTTCTTGCCATCTGTTTCAGCCCCTCTGTTTCTCGCCCTCTGTTGCAGTCCCTCTGTTTCAGCCCCTCTGTTTCAGCCCCTCTTTTTCAGCCCCTCTGTTTCAGCCCCTCTGTTTCTCGCCCTCTGTTTCTCGCCCTCTGTTTCAGCCCCTCTGTTTCAGCCCCTCTGTTTCAGACCCTCTGTTTCTCGCCCTCTGTTTCAGCTCCTCTGTTTCAGCCCCTCTGTTTCTCGCCCTCTGTTTCTCGCCCTCGGTTTCAGCCCCTCTGTTTCTCGCCCTCTGTTTCAGCCCCTCTGTTTCTCGACCTCTGTTTCACCCCCTCTGTTTCAGCCCCTCTGTTTCAGCCCCTCTGTTTCAGCCCTTCTGTTTCAGCCCCCCTCTTTCAGCCCCTCTGTTTCTCGCTTCTCTGTTTCAGCCCCTCTGTTTCTCGCCCTCTGTATCAGCCCCTCTGTATCAGCCCCTCTGTTTCAGCCCCTCTGTTTCTCGCTCTCTGTTTCTCGCTCTCTGTTTCTCGCCCTCTGTTTCTCGTCCAATGTTTCAGCCCCTCTGTTTCAGCCCCTCTGTTTCAGCCCATCTGTTTCAGCCCCTCTGTTTCAGCCCCTCTGTTTCAGCCCCTCTGTTTCAGCCCCTCTGTTTCTCGCCCTCTGTTTCAGCCCCTCTGTTTCAGCCCCTCTGTTTCAGCCCCTCTGTTTCAGCCCCTCTGTTTCTCGCCCTCTGTTTCAGACCCTCTGTTTCAGCCCCTCTGTTTCAGCCCATCTGTTTCAGCCCCTCTGTTTCAGCCCCTCTGTTTCTCGCCCTCTGTTTCAGCCCCTCTGTTTCAGCCCCTCTGTTTCTCGCCCTCTGTTTCAGCCCCTCTGTTTCTTGCCATCTGTTTCAGCCCCTCTGTTTCTCGCCCTCTGTTGCAGTCCCTCTGTTTCAGCCCCTCTGTTTCAGCCCCTCTTTTTCAGCCCCTCTGTTTCAGCCCCTCTGTTTCTCGCCCTCTGTTTCTCGCCCTCTGTTTCAGCCCCTCTGTTTCAGCCCCTCTGTTTCAGACCCTCTGTTTCTCGCCCTCTGATTCAGCCCCTCTGTTTCGGCCCCTCTGTTTCAGCCCCTCTGTTTCTCGCCCTCTGTTTCTCGCCCTGGGTTTCAGCCCCTCTGTTTCTCGCCCTCTGTTTCAGCCCCTCTGTTTCTCGACCTCTGTTTCACCCCCTCTGTTTCAGCCCCTCTGTTTCAGCCCCTCTGTTTCAGCCCTTCTGTTTCAGCCCCCCTCTTTCAGCCCCTCTGTTTATCTCTTCTCTGTTTCAGCCCCTCTGTTTCTCGCCCTCTGTTTCAGCCCCTCTGTATCAGCCCAACTGTTTCAGCCCCTCTGTTTCTCGCCCTCTGTTTCAGCCCCTCTGTTTCTCGTCCAATGTTTCAGCCCCTCTGTTTCAGCCCCTCTGATTCAGCCCATCTGTTTCAGCCCCTCTGTTTCAGCCCCTCTGTTTCAGCCCCTCTGTTTCAGCCCCTCTGTTTCTCGCCCTCTGTTTCAGCCCCTCTGTTTCAGCCCCTCTGTTTCAGCCCCTCTGTTTCAGCCCCTCTGTTTCTCGCCCTCTGTTTCAGACCCTCTGTTTCAGCCCCTCTGTTTCAGCCCCTCTGTTTCAGCACCTCTGTCTCTCGCCCTCTGTTTCTCGCCCTCTGTTTCAGCCCCTCTGTTTCTCGTCCTCTGTTTCAGCCCCTCTGTTTCAGCCCCTCTGTTTCAGCCCCTCTGTTGCAGCCCCTCTGTTTCTCGCCCTCTGTTTCAGCCCCTCTGTTTCAGCCCCTCTGTTTTTGCCCCTCTGTTTCAGCCCCTCTGTTTCTCGCCCTCTGTTTCAGCCCCTCTGTTTCTCGCCCTCTGTTTCAGCCTCTCTGTTTCTCGCCCTCTGTTGCAGCCCCTCTGTTTCAGCCCCTCTGTTTCAGCCCCTCTGTTTCAGCCCCTCTGTGTCTCGCCCTCTGTTTCTCGACCTCTGTTTCAGCCCCTCTGTTTCTCGCCCTCTGTTTCAGCCCCTCTGTTTCAGCCCCTCTATTTCAGCCCCTCTGTTGCAGCCCCTCTGTTTCTCGCCCTCTGTTTCAGCCCCTCTGTTTCAGCCCCTCTGTTTCAGCCCCTCTGTTTCTCGCCCTCTGTTTCGGCCCCTCTGTTTCAGCCCCTCTGTTTCAGCCCCTCTGTTTCAGCCCCTCTGTTTCTCGCCCTCTGTTTCTCGCCCTCGGTTTCAGCCCCTCTGTTTCTCGCCCTCTGTTTCAGCCCCTCTGTTTCAGCACCTCTGTTTCTCGCCCTCTGTTTCAGCCCCTCTGTTTCAGCCCCTCTGTTTCAGCACCTCTATTTCAGCCCTTCTGTTTCAGCCCCTCTGTTTCAGCCCCTCTGTTTTTGCCCTCTGTTTCAGCCCCTCTGTTTCTCGCCCTCTGTTTCAGCCCCTCTGTATCAGCCCCTCTTTTTCAGCCCCTCTGTTTCTCGCCCTCTGTTTCTCGCTCTCTGTTTCTCGCCCTCTATTTCTCGCCCACTGTTTCAGCCCTTCTGTTTCAGCCCCTCTGTTTCAGCCCATCTGTTTCAGCCCCTCTGTTTCAGCCCCTCTGTTTCAGCCCCTCTGTTTCAGCCCCTCTGTTTCTCGCCCTCTGTTTCAGCCCCTCTGTTTCAGCCCCTCTGTTTCAGCCCCTCTGTTACAGCCCCTCTGTTTCTCGCCCTCTGTTTCTCGCCCTCTGTTTCAGCCCCTCTGTTTCTCGCCCTCTGTTTCAGCCCCTCTGTTTCAGCCCCTCTGTTTCAGCCCCTCTGTTGCAGCCCCTCTGTTTCTCGCCCTCTGTTTCAGCCCCTCTGTTGTCGCCCTCTGTTTCAGGCTCTCTGTTTTTCGCCCTCTGTTGCAGCCCTTCTGTTTCAGCCCCTCTGTTTCAGCCCCTGTGTATCAGCCCCTCTGTTTCTCGCCCTCTGTTTCAGCCCCTCTGTTTCAGCCCCTCTGTTTCAGCCCCTCTGTTTCAGCCTCTCTGTTTCTCGCCCTCTGTTTCAGCCCCTCTGTTTCTCGCCCTCTGTTTCTCGCCCTCTGTTTCAGCCCCTCTGTTTCTCGCCCTCTGTTTCAGCCCCTCTGTTTCAGCCCCTCTGTTTCAGCCCCTCTGTTGCAGCCCCTCTGTTTCTCGCCCTTTGTTTCAGCCCCTCTGTTTGTCGCGCTCTGTTTCAGCCTCTCTGTTTTTCGCCCTCTGCTGCAGCCCCTCTGTTTCAGCCCGTCTGTTTCAGCCCCTCTGTTTCAGCCCCTCTGTTTCTCGCCCTCTGTTTCAGCCCCTCTGTTTCAGCCCCTCTGTTTCAGCCCCTCTGTTTCAGCCTCTCTGTTTCTCGCCCTCTGTTTCAGCCCCTCTATTTCTCGCCCTCTGTTTCAGCTCCTCTGTTTCAGCCCCTCAGTTTCAGCCCCTCTGTTTCTCGCCCTCTTTTTCTCGCCCTCTGTTTCTCGCCCTCTGTTTCTCGCCCTCTGTTTAAGACCCTCTGTTTCTCGCCCTCTGTTTCAGCCCCTCTGTTTCAGCCCCTCTGTTTCTCGCCCTCTGTTTCAGCCCCTCTGTTTCTTGCCATCTGTTTCAGCCCCTCTGTTTCTCGCCCTCTGTTGCAGTCCCTCTGTTTCAGCGCCTCTGTTTCAGCCCCTCTTTTTCAGCCCCTCTGTTGCAGCCCCTCTGTTTCTCGCCCTCTGTTTCTCGCCCTCTGTTTCAGCCCCTCTGTTTCAGCCCCTCTGTTTCAGACCCTCTGTTTCTCGCCCTCTGTTTCAGCCCCTCTGTTTCAGCCCCTCTGTTTCTCGCCCTCTGTTTCTCGCCCTCGGTTTCAGCCCCTCTGTTTCTCGCCCTCTGTTTCAGCCCCTCTGTTTCTCGACCTCTGTTTCACCCCCTCTGTTTCAGCCCCTCTGTTTCAGCCCCTCTGTTTCAGCCCTTCTGTTTCAGCCCCCCTCTTTCAGCCCCTCTGTTTCTCGCTTCTCTGTTTCAGCCCCTCCGTTTCTCGCCCTCTGTATCAGCCGCTCTGTATCAGCCCCTCTGTTTCAGCCCCTCTGTTTCAGCCCCTCTGTTTCAGCCCCTCTGTTTCTCGCCCTCTGTTTCAGCCCCTCTGTTTCAGCCCCTCTGTTTCAGCCCCTCTGTTTCAGCCCCTCTGTTTCTCGCCCTCTGTTTCAGACCCTCTGTTTCAGCCCCTCTGTTTCAGCCCATCTGTTTCAGCCCCTCTGTTTCAGCCCCTCTGTTTCTCGCCCTCTGTTTCAGCCCCTCTGTTTCAGCCCTTCTGTTTCTCGCCCTCTGTTTCAGCCCCTCTGTTTCTTGCCATCTGTTTCAGCCCCTCTGTTTCTCGCCCTCTGTTGCAGTCCCTCTGTTTCAGCCCCTCTGTTTCAGCCCCTCTTTTTCAGCCCCTCTGTTTCAGCCCCTCTGTTTCTCGCCCTCTGTTTCTCGCCCTCTGTTTCAGCCCCTCTGTTTCAGCCCCTCTGTTTCAGCCCCTCTGTTTCTCGCCCTCTGATTCAGCCCCTCTGTTTCGGCCCCTCTGTTTCAGCCCCTCTGTTTCTCGCCCTCTGTTTCTCGCCCTGGGTTTCAGCCCCTCTGTTTCTCGCCCTCTGTTTCAGCCCCTCTGTTTCTCGACCTCTGTTTCACCCCCTCTGTTTCAGCCCCTCAGTTTCAGCCCCTCTGTTTCAGCCCTTCTGTTTCAGCCCCCCTCTTTCAGCCCCTCTGTTTCTCTCTTCTCTGTTTCAGCCCCTCTGTTTCTCGCCCTCTGTTTCAGCCCCTCTGTATCAGCCCCTCTGTTTCAGCCCCTCTGTTTCTCGCCCTCTGTTTCAGCCCCTCTGTTTCTCGTCCAATGTTTCAGCCCCTCTGTTTCAGCCCCTCTGATTCAGCCCATCTGTTTCAGCCCCTCTGTTTCAGCCCCTCTGTTTCAGCCCCTCTGTTTCAGCCCCTCTGTTTCTCGCCCTCTGTTTCAGCCCCTCTGTTTCAGCCCCTCTGTTTCAGCCCCTCTGTTTCAGCCCCTCTGTTTCTCGCCCTCTGTTTCAGACCCTCTGTTTCAGCCCCTCTGTTTCAGCCCCTCTGTTTCAGCACCTCTGTCTCTCGCCCTCTGTTTCTCGCCCTCTGTTTCAGCCCCTCTGTTTCTCGTCCTCTGTTTCAGCCCCTCTGTTTCAGCCCCTCTGTTTCAGCCCCTCTGTTGCAGCCCCTCTGTTTCTCGCCCTCTGTTTCAGCCCCTCTGTTTCAGCCCCTCTGTTTTCGCCCCTCTGTTTCAGCCCCTCTGTTTCTCGCCCTCTGTTTCAGCCCCTCTGTTTCTCGCCCTCTGTTTCAGCCTCTCTGTTTCTCGCCCTCTGTTGCAGCCCCTCTGTTTCAGCCCCTCTGTTTCAGCCCATCTGTTTCAGCCCCTCTGAGTCTCGCCCTCTGTTTCTCGACCTCTGTTTCAGCCCCTCTGTTTCTCGCCCTCTGTTTCAGCCCCTCTGTTTCAGCCCCTCTATTTCAGCCCCTCTGTTGCAGCCCCTCTGTTTCTCGCCCTCTGTTTCAGCCCCTCTGTTTCAGCCCCTCTGTTTCAGCCCCTCTGTTTCTCGCCCTCTGTTTCGGCCCCTCTGTTTCAGCCCCTCTGTTTCAGCCCCTCTGTTTCAGCCCCTCTGTTTCTCGCCCTCTGTTTCTCGCCCTCGGTTTCAGCCCCTCTGTTTCTCGCCCTCTGTTTCAGCCCCTCTGTTTCAGCACCTCTGTTTCTCGCCCTCTGTTTCAGCCCCTCTGTTTCAGCCCCTCTGTTTCAGCACCTCTATTTCAGCCCTTCTGTTTCAGCCCCTCTGTTTTTGCCCTCTGTTTCAGCCCCTCTGTTTCTCGCCCTCTGTTTCAGCCCCTCTGTATCAGCCCCTCTTTTTCAGCCCCTCTGTTTCTCGCCCTCTGTATCTCGCTCTCTGTTTCTCGCCCTCTATTTCTCGCCCACTGTTTCAGCCCTTCTGTTTCAGCCCCTCTGTTTCAGCCCATCTGTTTCAGCCCCTCTGTTTCAGCCCCTCTGTTTCAGCCCCTCTGTTTCAGCCCCTCTGTTTCTCGCCCTCTGTTTCAGCCCCTCTGTTTCAGCCCCTCTGTTTCAGCCCCTCTGTTTCTCGCCCTCTGTTTCAGACCCTCTGTTTCAGCTCCTATGTTTCAGCCCCTCTCTTTCAGCCCCTCTGTTTCTCGCCCTCTGTTTCTCGCCCTCTGTTTCAGCCCCTCTGTTTCTCGCCCTCTGTTTCAACCCCTCTGTTTCAGCCCCTCTGTTGCAGCCCCTCTGTTTCTCGCCCTCTGTTTCAGCTCCTCTGTTTGTCGCCCTCTGTTTCAGCCTCTCTGTTTTTCGCCCTCTGTTGCAGCCCCTCTGTTTCAGCCCCTCTGTTTCAGCCCCTCTGTTTCAGCCCCTCTGTTTCTCGCCCTCTGTTTCAGCCCCTCTGTTTCAGCCCCTCTGTTTCAGCCTCTCTGTTTCTCGCCCTCTGTTTCAGCCCCTCTGTTTCTCGCCCTCTGTTTCAGCTCCTCTGTTTCTCGCCCTCTGTTGCGTCCCCTCTGTTTCAGCCCCTCTGTTTCAGCCCCTCTGTTTCAGCCCCTCTGTTTCTCGCCCTCTGTTTCTCGCCCTCGGTTTCAGCCCCTCTGTTTCTCGCCCTCTGTTTCAGCCCCTCTGTTTCAGCCCCTCTATTTCAGCCCCTCTGTTGCAGCCCCTCTGTTTCTCGCCCTCTGTTTGAGCCCCTCTGTTTCAGCCCCTCTGTTTCAGCCCCTCTGTTTCTCGCCCTCTGTTTCAGCCCCTCTGTTTCAGCCCCTCTGTTTCAGCCCCTCAGTTTCAGCCCCTCTGTTTCTCGCCCTCTGTTTCTCGCCCTCGGTTTCAGCCCCTCTGTTTCTCGCCCTCTGTTTCAGCCCCTCTGTTTCAGCACCTCTGTTTCTCGCCCTGTGTTTCAGCCCCTCTGTTTCAGCCCCTCTGTTTCAGCACCTCTATTTCAGCCCTTCTGTTTCAGCCGCTCTGTTTCAGCCCCTCTGTTTTTGCCCTCTGTTTCAGCCCCTCTGTTTCTCGCCCTCTGTTTCAGCCCCTCTGTATCAGCCCCTCTTTTTCAGCCCCTCTATTTCTCGCCCTCTGTTTCTCGCTCTCTGTTTCTCGCCCTCTATTTCTCGCCCACTGTTTCAGCCCTTCTGTTTCAGCCCCTCTGTTTCAGCCCATCTGTTTCTCGCCCTCTGTTTCTCGCCCTCTGTTTCAGCCCCTCTGTTTCTCGCCCTCTGTTTCAGACCCTCTGTTTCAGCCCCTCTGTTTCAGCCCCTCTGTTTCAGCCCCTCTGTTTCTCGCCCTCTGTTTCTCGCCCTCTGTTTCAGCCCCTCTGTTTCTCGCCCTCTGTTTCAGCCCCTCTGTTTCAGCCCCTCTGTTTCGGCCCCTCTGTTTCTCGCCCTCTGTTTCTCGCCCTCTGTTTCAGCCCCTCTGTTTGTCGCCCTCTGTTTCAGCCTCTCTGCTTTTCGCCCTCTGTTGCAGCCTCTCTGTTTCAGCCCCTCTGTTTCAGCCCCTCTGTTTCAGCCCCTCTGTTCCTCGCCCTCTGTTTCAGCCCGTCTGTTTCAGCCCCTCTGTTTCAGCCCCTCTGTTTCAGCCTCTCTGTTTCTCGCCCTCCGTTTCAGCCCCTCTGTTTCTCGCCCTCTGTTTCAGCTCCTTGTTTCTCGCCCTCTGTTGCGTCCCCTCTGTTTCAGCCCCTCTGTTTCAATCCCTCTGTTTCAGCCCCTCAGTTTCAGCCCCTCTGTTTCTCGCCCTCTTTTTCTCGCCTCCTGTTTCTCGCCCTCTGTTTCTCGCCCTCTGTTTAAGACCCTCTGTTTCTCGCCCTCTGTTTCAGCCCCTCTGTTTCAGCCCCTCTGTTTCTCGCCCTCTGATTCAGCCCCTCTGTTTCTTGCCATCTGTTTCAGCCCCTCTGTTTCTCGCCCTCTGTTGCAGTCCCTCTGTTTCAGCCCCTCTGTTTCAGCCCCTCTTTTTCAGCCCCTCTGTTTCAGCCCCTCTGTTTCTCGCCCTCTGTTTCTCGCCCTCGGTTTCAGCCCCTCTGTTTCTCGCCCTCTGTTTCAGCCCCTCTGTTTCTCGACCTCTGTTTCACCCCCTCTGTTTCAGCCCCTCGGTTTCAGCCCCTCTGTTTCAGCCCTTCTGTTTCAGCCCCCCTCTTTCAGCCCCTCTGTTTCTCGCTTCTCTGTTTCAGCTCCTCTGTTTCTCGCCCTCTGTTTCAGCCCCTCTGTATCAGCCCCTCTGTTTCAGCCCCTCTGTTTCTCGCTCTCTGTTTCTCGCTCTCTGTTTCTCGCCCTCTGTTTCTCGTCCAATGTTTCAGCCCCTCTGTTTCAGCACCTCTGTTTCAGCCCATCTGTTTCAGCCCCTCTGTTTCAGCCCCTCTGTTTCAGCCCCTCTGTTTCAGCCCCTCTGTTTCTCGCCCTCTGTTTCAGCCCCTCTGTTTCAGCCCCTCTGTTTCAGCCCCTCTGTTTCAGCCCCTCTGTTTCTCGCCCTCTGTTTCAGACCCTCTGTTTCAGCCCCTCTGTTTCAGCCCCTCAGTTTCAGCCCCTCTGTCTCTCGCCCTCTGTTTCAGCCCCTCTGTTTCTCGTCCTCTGTTTCAGCCCCTCTATTTCAGCCCCTCTGTTTCAGCCACTCTGTTGCAGCCCCTCTGTTTCTCGCCCTCTGTTTCAGCCCCTCTGTTTCAGCCCCTCTGTTTTCGCCCCTCTGTTTCAGCCCCTCTGTTTCTCGCCCTCTGTTTCAGCCCCTCTGTTTCTCGCCCTCTGTTTCAGCCTCTCTGTTTCTCGCCCTCTGTTGCAGCCCCTCTGTTTCAGCCCCTCTGTTTCAGCCCCTCTGTTTCAGCCCCTCTGTTTCAGCCCCTCTGTGTCTCGCCCTCTGTTTCTCGACCTCTGTTTCAGCCCCTCTGTTTCTCGCCCTCTGTTTCAGCCCCTCTGTTTCAGCCCCTCTATTTCAGCCCCTCTGTTGCAGCCCCTCTGTTTCTCGCCCTCTGTTTCAGCCCCTCTGTTTCAGCCCCTCTGTTTCAGCCCCTCTGTTTCTCGCCCTCTGTTTCAGCCCCTCTGTTTCAGCCCCTCTGTTTCAGCCCCTCTGTTTCAGCCCCTCTGTTTCTCGCCCTCTGTTTCTCGCCCACGGTTTCAGCCCCTCTGTTGCTCGCCCTCTGTTTCAGCCCCTCTGTTTCAGCACCTCTGTTTCTCGCCCTCTGTTTCAGCCCCTCTGTTTCAGCCCCTCTGTTTCAGCCCCTCTATTTCAGCCCTTCTTTTTCAGCCCCTCTGTTTCAGCCCCTCTGTTTCTCGCCCTCTGTTTCAGCCCCTCTGTTTCTCGCCCTCTGTTTCAGCCCCTCTGTATCAGCCCCTCTGTTTCAGCCCCTCTGTATCAGCCCCTCTGTTTCAGCCCTTCTGTTTATCGCCCTCTGTTTCAGCCCCTCTGTTTCTCGCCCTCTGTTTCAGCCCCTCTGTATCAGCCCCTCTGTTTCAGCCCTTCTGTTTCAGCCCCTCTGTTTCAGCCCATCTGTTTCAGCCCCTCTGTTTCAGCCCCTCTGTTTCAGCCCCTCTGTTTCTCGCCCTCTGTTTCAGCCCCTCTGTTTCAGCCCCTCTGTTTCAGCCCCTCTGTTTCAGCCCCTCTGTTTCTCGCCCTCTGTTTCAGACCCTCTGTTTCAGCCCCTCTGTTTCAGCCCCTCTGTTTCAGCCCCTCTGTTTCTCGCCCTCTGTTTCTCGCCCTCTGTTTCAGCCCCTCTGTTTCTCGTCCTCTGTTTCAGCCCCTCTGTTTCAGCCCCTCTGTTTCGGCCCCTCTGTTGCGGCCCCTCTGTTTCTCGCCCTCTGTTTCAGCCCCTCTGTTTGTCGCCCTCTGTTTCAGCCTCTCTGTTTTTCGCCCTCTGTTTCAGCCCCTCAGTTTCAGCCCCTCTGTTTCAGCCCCTCTGTTTCAGCCCCTCTGTTTCTCGCCCTCTGTTTCAGCCCGTCTGTTTCAGCCCCTCTGTTTCAGCCCCTCTGTTTCAGCCTCTCTGTTTCTCGCCCTCCGTTTCAGCCCCTCTGTTTCTCGCCCTCTGTTTCAGCTCCTTGTTTCTCGCCCTCTGTTGCGTCCCCTCTGTTTCAGCCCCTCTGTTTCAATCCCTCTGTTTCAGCCCCTCAGTTTCAGCCCCTCTGTTTCTCGCCCTCTTTTTCTCGCCTCCTGTTTCTCGCCCTCTGTTTCTCGCCCTCTGTTTAAGACCCTCTGTTTCTCGCCCTCTGTTTCAGCCCCTCTGTTTCAGCCCCTCTGTTTCTCGCCCTCTGTTTCAGCCCCTCTGTTTCTTGCCATCTGTTTCAGCCCCTCTGTTTCTCGCCCTCTGTTGCAGTCCCTCTGTTTCAGCCCCTCTGTTTCAGCCCCTCTTTTTCAGCCCCTCTGTTTCAGCCCCTCTGTTTCTCGCCCTCTGTTTCTCGCCCTCTGTTTCAGCCCCTCTGTTTCAGCCCCTCTGTTTCAGCCCCTCTGTTTCTCGCCCTCTGTTTCAGCCCCTCTGTTTCAGCCCCTCTGTTTCAGCCCCTCTGTTTCTCGCCCTCTGTTTCTCGCCCTCGGTTTCAGCCCCTCTGTTTCTCGCCCTCTGTTTCAGCCCCTCTGTTTCTCGACCTCTGTTTCACCCCCTCTGTTTCAGCCCCTCGGTTTCAGCCCCTCTGTTTCAGCCCTTCTGTTTCAGCCCCCCTCTTTCAGCCCCTCTGTTTCTCGCTTCTCTGTTTCAGCCCCTCTGTTTCTCGCCCTCTGTTTCAGCCCCTCTGTATCAGCCCCTCTGTTTCAGCCCCTCTGTTTCTCGCTCTCTGTTTCTCGCTCTCTGTTTCTCGCCCTCTGTTTCTCGTCCAATGTTTCAGCCCCTCTGTTTCAGCACCTCTGTTTCAGCCCATCTGTTTCAGCCCCTCTGTTTCAGCCCCTCTGTTTCAGCCCCTCTGTTTCAGCCCCTCTGTTTCTCGCCCTCTGTTTCAGCCCCTCTGTTTCAGCCCCTCTGTTTCAGCCCCTCTGTTTCAGCCCCTCTGTTTCTCGCCCTCTGTTTCAGACCCTCTGTTTCAGCCCCTCTGTTTCAGCCCCTCAGTTTCAGCCCCTCTGTCTCTCGCCCTCTGTTTCTCGCCCTCTGTTTCAGCCCCTCTGTTTCTCGTCCTCTGTTTCAGCCCCTCAGTTTCAGCCCCTCTGTTTCAGCCACTCTGTTGCAGCCCCTCTGTTTCTCGCCCTCTGTTTCAGCCCCTCTGTTTCAGCCCCTCTGTTTTCGCCCCTCTGTTTCAGCCCCTCTGTTTCTCGCCCTCTGTTTCAGCCCCTCTGTTTCTCGCCCTCTGTTTCAGCCTCTCTGTTTCTCGCCCTCTGTTGCAGCCCCTCTGTTTCAGCCCCTCTGTTTCAGCCCCTCTGTTTCAGCCCCTCTGTTTCAGCCCCTCTGTGTCTCGCCCTCTGTTTCTCGACCTCTGTTTCAGCCCCTCTGTTTCTCGCCCTCTGTTTCAGCCCCTCTGTTTCAGCCCCTCTATTTCAGCCCCTCTGTTGCAGCCCCTCTGTTTCTCGCCCTCTGTTTCAGCCCCTCTGTTTCAGCCCCTCTGTTTCAGCCCCTCTGTTTCTCGCCCTCTGTTTCAGCCCCTCTGTTTCAGCCCCTCTGTTTCAGCCCCTCTGTTTCAGCCCCTCTGTTTCTCGCCCTCTGTTTCTCGCCCACGGTTTCAGCCCCTCTGTTGCTCGCCCTCTGTTTCAGCCCCTCTGTTTCACCACCTCTGTTTCTCGCCCTCTGTTTCAGCCCCTCTGTTTCAGCCCCTCTGTTTCAGCCCCTCTATTTCAGCCCTTCTTTTTCAGCCCCTCTGTTTCAGCCCCTCTGTTTCTCGCCCTCTGTTTCAGCCCCTCTGTTTCTCGCCCTCTGTTTCAGCCCCTCTGTATCAGCCCCTCTGTTTCAGCCCCTCTGTATCAGCCCCTCTGTTTCAGCCCTTCTGTTTATCGCCCTCTGTTTCTCGCTCTCTGTTTCTCGCCCTCTATTTCTCGCCCATTGTTTCAGCCCCTCTGTTTCAGCCCCTCTGTTTCAGCCCATCTGTTTCAGCCCCTCTGTTTCAGCCCCTCTGTTTCACCCCTTCTGTTTCAGCCCCTCTGTTTCTCGACCTCTGTTTCAGCCCCTCTTTTTCAGCCCCTCTGTTTCTGCCCCACTGTTTCAGCCCCTCTGTTTCTCGCCCTCTGTTTCAGCCCCTCTGTTTCAGCCCCTCTGTTTTCGCCCCTCTGTTTCAGCCCCTCTGTTTCTCGGCCTCTGTTTCAGACCCTCTGTTTCTCGCCCTCTGTTTCAGCCCCTCTGATTCAGTCCCTCTGTCTCAGCCCCTCTGTTGCAGCACCTCTGTTTCTCGACCTCTGTTTCAGACCCTCTGTTTCTCGCCCTCTGTTTCAGCCCCTCTCTTTCAGTCCCTCTGTTTCAGCCCCTCTGTTGCAGCACCTCTGTTTCTCGCCCTCTGTTTCAGCCCCTCTGTTTCAGCCCCTCTGTTTTCGCCCCTCTGTTTCAGCCCCTCTGTTTCTCGCCCTCTGTTTCTGCCCCTCTGTTTCTCGCCCTCTGTTTCAGCCTCTCTGTTTCTCGCCCTCTGTTTCAGCCCCTCTGTTTCAGCCCCGCTGTTTCAGCCCCTCTGTTTCTCGCAATCTGTTTCTCGCCCTCGGTTTCACCCCCTCTGTTTCTCGCACTCTGTTTCAGCCCCTCTGTTTCTCGCCCTCTGTTCCAGCCCCTCTGTTTCAGTCCCTCTGTTTCAGCCCCTCTGTTTCAGCCCTTCTGTTTCAGCCCCTCTGTTTCATCCCCTCTGTTTCAGCCCCTCTGTATCAGCCCCTCTGTTTCAGCCCCTCTGTTTCTCGCCCTCTGTTTCTCGCTCTCTGTTTCTCGCCCTCTGTTTCAGCCCGTCTCTTTCAGCCCCTCTGTTTCAGCCCCTCTGTTTCTGGCCCTCTGTTTCTCGCCCTCTGTTTCTCGCCCTCTGTTTCTCGCTCTCTGTTTCACGCCCTCTGTTTCTCGCACTCTGTTTCAGCCCCTCTGTTTCAGCCCCTCTGTTTCTCGCCCTCTGTTTCAGCCCCTCTGTTTCAGACCCTCTGTTTCTCGCCCTCTGTTTCTCTCCCTCTGTTTCTCGCCGTCTGTTTCTCGCCCTCTGTTTAAGCCCCTCTGTTTCAGCCCCTCTGTTTCAGCCCCTCTGTTTCAGCCACTCTGTTTCTCGCCCTCTGTTTCTCGCCCTCTGTTTCTCGCAGTCTGATTCAGCCCCTCTGTTTTAGCCCCTCTGTATCAGCCCCTCTGTTTCAGCCCCTCTGTTTCAGCCCCTCTGTTTCTCGCCCTCTCTTTAAGCCCCACTGTTTCAGCCCGTCTCTTTCAGCCCCTCAGTTTCAGCCCCTCTGAATCTCGCCCTCAGTTTCACGCCCTCTGTTTCTCGCCCTCTGTTTCTCGCTCTCTCTTGCTCGCCCTCTGTTTCTCGCCCTCTGTTTCAGCCCCTCTGTTTCAGCCCCTCTGTTTCAGCCCCTCTATTTCAGCCCCTCTGTTTCAGCCACTCTGTTGCAGCCCCTCTGTTTCTCGCCCTCTGTTTCAGCCCCTCTGTTTCAGCCCCTCTGTTTTCGCCCCTCTGTTTCAGCCCCTCTGTTTCTCGCCCTCTGTTTCAGCCCCTCTGTTTCTCGCCCTCTGTTTCAGCCTCTCTGTTTCTCGCCCTCTGTTGCAGCCCCTCTGTTTCAGCCCCTCTGTTTCAGCCCCTCTGTTTCAGCCCCTCTGTTTCAGCCCCTCTGTGTCTCGCCCTCTGTTTCTCGACCTCTGTTTCAGCCCCTCTGTTTCTCGCCCTCTGTTTCAGCCCCTCTGTTTCAGCCCCTCTATTTCAGCCCCTCTGTTGCAGCCCCTCTGTTTCTCGCCCTCTGTTTCAGCCCCTCTGTTTCAGCCCCTCTGTTTCAGCCCCTCTGTTTCTCGCCCTCTGTTTCAGCCCCTCTGTTTCAGCCCCTCTGTTTCAGCCCCTCTGTTTCAGCCCCTCTGTTTCTCGCCCTCTGTTTCTCGCCCACGGTTTCAGCCCCTCTGTTGCTCGCCCTCTGTTTCAGCCCCTCTGTTTCAGCACCTCTGTTTCTCGCCCTCTGTTTCAGCCCCTCTGTTTCAGCCCCTCTGTTTCAGCCCCTCTATTTCAGCCCTTCTTTTTCAGCCCCTCTGTTTCAGCCCCTCTGTTTCTCGCCCTCTGTTTCAGCCCCTCTGTTTCTCGCCCTCTGTTTCAGCCCCTCTGTATCAGCCCCTCTGTTTCAGCCCCTCTGTATCAGCCCCTCTGTTTCAGCCCTTCTGTTTATCGCCCTCTGTTTCAGCCCCTCTGTTTCTCGCCCTCTGTTTCAGCCCCTCTGTATCAGCCCCTCTGTTTCAGCCCTTCTGTTTCAGCCCCTCTGTTTCAGCCCATCTGTTTCAGCCCCTCTGTTTCAGCCCCTCTGTTTCAGCCCCTCTGTTTCTCGCCCTCTGTTTCAGCCCCTCTGTTTCAGCCCCTCTGTTTCAGCCCCTCTGTTTCAGCCCCTCTGTTTCTCGCCCTCTGTTTCAGACCCTCTGTTTCAGCCCCTCTGTTTCAGCCCCTCTGTTTCAGCCCCTCTGTTTCTCGCCCTCTGTTTCTCGCCCTCTGTTTCAGCCCCTCTGTTTCTCGTCCTCTGTTTCAGCCCCTCTGTTTCAGCCCCTCTGTTTCGGCCCCTCTGTTGCGGCCCCTCTGTTTCTCGCCCTCTGTTTCAGCCCCTCTGTTTGTCGCCCTCTGTTTCAGCCTCTCTGTTTTTCGCCCTCTGTTTCAGCCCCTCAGTTTCAGCCCCTCTGTTTCAGCCCCTCTGTTTCAGCCCCTCTGTTTCTCGCCCTCTGTTTCAGCCCGTCTGTTTCAGCCCCTCTGTTTCAGCCCCTCTGTTTCAGCCTCTCTGTTTCTCGCCCTCCGTTTCAGCCCCTCTGTTTCTCGCCCTCTGTTTCAGCTCCTTGTTTCTCGCCCTCTGTTGCGTCCCCTCTGTTTCAGCCCCTCTGTTTCAATCCCTCTGTTTCAGCCCCTCAGTTTCAGCCCCTCTGTTTCTCGCCCTCTTTTTCTCGCCTCCTGTTTCTCGCCCTCTGTTTCTCGCCCTCTGTTTAAGACCCTCTGTTTCTCGCCCTCTGTTTCAGCCCCTCTGTTTCAGCCCCTCTGTTTCTCGCCCTCTGTTTCAGCCCCTCTGTTTCTTGCCATCTGTTTCAGCCCCTCTGTTTCTCGCCCTCTGTTGCAGTCCCTCTGTTTCAGCCCCTCTGTTTCAGCCCCTCTTTTTCAGCCCCTCTGTTTCAGCCCCTCTGTTTCTCGCCCTCTGTTTCTCGCCCTCTGTTTCAGCCCCTCTGTTTCAGCCCCTCTGTTTCAGCCCCTCTGTTTCTCGCCCTCTGTTTCAGCCCCTCTGTTTCAGCCCCTCTGTTTCAGCCCCTCTGTTTCTCGCCCTCTGTTTCTCGCCCTCGGTTTCAGCCCCTCTGTTTCTCGCCCTCTGTTTCAGCCCCTCTGTTTCTCGACCTCTGTTTCACCCCCTCTGTTTCAGCCCCTCGGTTTCAGCCCCTCTGTTTCAGCCCTTCTGTTTCAGCCCCCCTCTTTCAGCCCCTCTGTTTCTCGCTTCTCTGTTTCAGCCCCTCTGTTTCTCGCCCTCTGTTTCAGCCCCTCTGTATCAGCCCCTCTGTTTCAGCCCCTCTGTTTCTCGCTCTCTGTTTCTCGCTCTCTGTTTCTCGCCCTCTGTTTCTCGTCCAATGTTTCAGCCCCTCTGTTTCAGCACCTCTGTTTCAGCCCATCTGTTTCAGCCCCTCTGTTTCAGCCCCTCTGTTTCAGCCCCTCTGTTTCAGCCCGTCTGTTTCTCGCCCTCTGTTTCAGCCCCTCTGTTTCAGCCCCTCTGTTTCAGCCCCTCTGTTTCAGCCCCTCTGTTTCTCGCCCTCTGTTTCAGACCCTCTGTTTCAGCCCCTCTGTTTCAGCCCCTCAGTTTCAGCCCCTCTGTCTCTCGCCCTCTGTTTCTCGCCCTCTGTTTCAGCCCCTCTGTTTCTCGTCCTCTGTTTCAGCCCCTCAGTTTCAGCCCCTCTGTTTCAGCCACTCTGTTGCAGCCCCTCTGTTTCTCGCCCTCTGTTTCAGCCCCTCTGTTTCAGCCCCTCTGTTTTCGCCCCTCTGTTTCAGCCCCTCTGTTTCTCGCCCTCTGTTTCAGCCCCTCTGTTTCTCGCCCTCTGTTTCAGCCTCTCTGTTTCTCGCCCTCTGTTGCAGCCCCTCTGTTTCAGCCCCTCTGTTTCAGCCCCTCTGTTTCAGCCCCTCTGTTTCAGCCCCTCTGTGTCTCGCCCTCTGTTTCTCGACCTCTGTTTCAGCCCCTCTGTTTCTCGCCCTCTGTTTCAGCCCCTCTGTTTCAGCCCCTCTATTTCAGCCCCTCTGTTGCAGCCCCTCTGTTTCTCGCCCTCTGTTTCAGCCCCTCTGTTTCAGCCCCTCTGTTTCAGCCCCTCTGTTTCTCGCCCTCTGTTTCAGCCCCTCTGTTTCAGCCCCTCTGTTTCAGCCCCTCTGTTTCAGCCCCTCTGTTTCTCGCCCTCTGTTTCTCGCCCACGGTTTCAGCCCCTCTGTTGCTCGCCCTCTGTTTCAGCCCCTCTGTTTCACCACCTCTGTTTCTCGCCCTCTGTTTCAGCCCCTCTGTTTCAGCCCCTCTGTTTCAGCCCCTCTATTTCAGCCCTTCTTTTTCAGCCCCTCTGTTTCAGCCCCTCTGTTTCTCGCCCTCTGTTTCAGCCCCTCTGTTTCTCGCCCTCTGTTTCAGCCCCTCTGTATCAGCCCCTCTGTTTCAGCCCCTCTGTATCAGCCCCTCTGTTTCAGCCCTTCTGTTTATCGCCCTCTGTTTCTCGCTCTCTGTTTCTCGCCCTCTATTTCTCGCCCATTGTTTCAGCCCCTCTGTTTCAGCCCCTCTGTTTCAGCCCATCTGTTTCAGCCCCTCTGTTTCAGCCCCTCTGTTTCACCCCTTCTGTTTCAGCCCCTCTGTTTCTCGACCTCTGTTTCAGCCCCTCTTTTTCAGCCCCTCTGTTTCTGCCCCACTGTTTCAGCCCCTCTGTTTCTCGCCCTCTGTTTCAGCCCCTCTGTTTCAGCCCCTCTGTTTTCGCCCCTCTGTTTCAGCCCCTCTGTTTCTCGGCCTCTGTTTCAGACCCTCTGTTTCTCGCCCTCTGTTTCAGCCCCTCTGATTCAGTCCCTCTGTCTCAGCCCCTCTGTTGCAGCACCTCTGTTTCTCGACCTCTGTTTCAGACCCTCTGTTTCTCGCCCTCTGTTTCAGCCCCTCTCTTTCAGTCCCTCTGTTTCAGCCCCTCTGTTGCAGCACCTCTGTTTCTCGCCCTCTGTTTCAGCCCCTCTGTTTCAGCCCCTCTGTTTTCGCCCCTCTGTTTCAGCCCCTCTGTTTCTCGCCCTCTGTTTCTGCCCCTCTGTTTCTCGCCCTCTGTTTCAGCCTCTCTGTTTCTCGCCCTCTGTTTCAGCCCCTCTGTTTCAGCCCCGCTGTTTCAGCCCCTCTGTTTCTCGCAATCTGTTTCTCGCCCTCGGTTTCACCCCCTCTGTTTCTCGCACTCTGTTTCAGCCCCTCTGTTTCTCGCCCTCTGTTCCAGCCCCTCTGTTTCAGTCCCTCTGTTTCAGCCCCTCTGTTTCAGCCCTTCTGTTTCAGCCCCTCTGTTTCATCCCCTCTGTTTCAGCCCCTCTGTATCAGCCCCTCTGTTTCAGCCCCTCTGTTTCTCGCCCTCTGTTTCTCGCTCTCTGTTTCTCGCCCTCTGTTTCAGCCCGTCTCTTTCAGCCCCTCTGTTTCAGCCCCTCTGTTTCTGGCCCTCTGTTTCTCGCCCTCTGTTTCTCGCCCTCTGTTTCTCGCTCTCTGTTTCACGCCCTCTGTTTCTCGCACTCTGTTTCAGCCCCTCTGTTTCAGCCCCTCTGTTTCTCGCCCTCTGTTTCAGCCCCTCTGTTTCAGACCCTCTGTTTCTCGCCCTCTGTTTCTCTCCCTCTGTTTCTCGCCGTCTGTTTCTCGCCCTCTGTTTAAGCCCCTCTGTTTCAGCCCCTCTGTTTCAGCCCCTCTGTTTCAGCCACTCTGTTTCTCGCCCTCTGTTTCTCGCCCTCTGTTTCTCGCAGTCTGATTCAGCCCCTCTGTTTTAGCCCCTCTGTATCAGCCCCTCTGTTTCAGCCCCTCTGTTTCAGCCCCTCTGTTTCTCGCCCTCTCTTTAAGCCCCACTGTTTCAGCCCGTCTCTTTCAGCCCCTCAGTTTCAGCCCCTCTGAATCTCGCCCTCAGTTTCACGCCCTCTGTTTCTCGCCCTCTGTTTCTCGCTCTCTCTTGCTCGCCCTCTGTTTCTCGCCCTCTGTTTCAGCCCCTCTGTTTCAGCCCCTCTGTTTCAGCCCCTCTGTTTCTCGCCCTCTGTTTCTCGCCCACTGTTCCTCGCCCTCTGTTTCTCGCCCTCTGTTTCAGCCCCTCTGTTTCAGCCCCTCTGTTTCAGCCCCTCTGTTTCTCGCCCTCTGTTTCTCGCCCACTGTTTCTCGCCCTCTGTTTCAGCCCCTCTGTTTCAGCCCCTCTGTTTCAGCCCCTCTGTTTCAGCTCCTCTGTTTCAGCCCCTCTGTTTCAGCCCCTCTGTTTCAGCTCCTCTGTTTCTCGCCCTCTGTTTCAGCCCCTCTGTTTCAGCCCCTCTGTTTCAGCCCCTCTGTTACAGCCCCTCTGTTTCTCGCCCTCTGTTTCAGCCCCTCTGTTTCTCGCCCTCTGTTTCAGCCCCTCTGTTTCTCGCCCTCTGTTGCAGCCACTCTTTTTCAGCCCCTCTGTTTCAACCCCTCTGTTTCAGCCCCTCTGATTCAGCCCCTCTGTTTCTCGCCCTCTTTTTCTCGCCCTCTGTTTCTCGCCCTCTGTTTCAGCCCCTCTGTTTCAGCCCCTCTGTTGCAGCCCCTCTGTTTCTCGCCCTCTGTTTCTGCCCCTCTGTTTCAGCCCCTCTGTTTCAGCCCCTCTGTTTCAGCCCCTCAGTTTCAGCCCATCTGTTTCAGCCCCTCTGTTTCAGCCCCTCTGTTTCAGCCCCACTGTTTCTCGCGCTCTGTTTCAGCCCCTCTGTTTCAGCCCCTCTGTTTCAGCCCCTCTGTTTCAGCCCCTCTGTTTCTCGACCTCTCTTTCAGCCCCTCTGTTTCTCGCCCTCTGTTTCAGCCCCTCTGTTTCAGCCCCTCTGTTTCAGCCCCTCTGTTTAAGACCCTCTGTTTCTCGCCCTCTGTTTCAGCCCCTCTGTTTCAGCCCCTCTGTTTCTCGCCCTCTGTTTCAGCCCCTCTGTTTCTTGACATCTGTTTCAGCCCCTCTGTTTCTCGCCCTCTGTTGCAGTCCCTCTGTTTCAGCCCCTCTGTTTCAGCCCCTCTGTTTCAGCCCCTCTGTTTCAGCCCCTCTGTTTCTCGCCCTCTGTTTCTCGCCCTCTGTTTCAGCCCCTCTGTTTCAGCCGCTCTGTTTCAGCCCCTCTCTTTCTCGCCCTCTGTTTCAGCCCCTCTGTTTCAGCCCCTCTGTTTCAGCCCCTCTGTTTCTCGCTCTCTGTTTCTCGCCCTCGGTTTCAGCCCCTCTGTTTCTCGCCCTCCGTTTCAGCCCCTCTGTTTCTCGACCTCTGTTTCACCCCCTCTGTTTCAGCCCCTCTGTTTCAGCCCCTCTGTTTCAGCCCTTCTGTTTCAGCCCCCCTCTTTCAGCCCCTCTGTTTCTCGCTTCTCTGTTTAAGCCCCTCTGTTTCTCGCCCTCTGTTTCAGCCCCTCTGTATCAGCCCCTCTGTTTCAGCCCCTCTGTTTCTCGCCCTCTGTTTCACGCTCTCTGTTTCAGACCCTCTGTTTCTCGTCCAATGTTTCAGCCCTCTGTTTCAGCCCCTCTGATTCAGCCCATCTGTTTCAGCCCCTCTGTTTCAGCCCCTCTGTTTCAGCCCCTCTGTTTCAGCCCCTCTGTTTCAGCCCCTCTGTTGCAGCCCCTCTGTTTCTCGCCCTCTGTTTCAGCCCCTCTGTTTCAGCCCCTCTGTTTTCGCCCATCTGTTTCAGCCCCTCTGTTTCTCGCCCTCTGTTTTTCGCCCTCGGTTTCAGCCCCTCTGTTTCTCGCCCTCTGTTTCAGCCCCTCTGTTTCAGCACCTCTGTTTCTCGCCCTGTGTTTCAGCCCCTCTGTTTCAGCCCCTCTGTTTCAGCACCTCTATTTCAGCCCTTCTGTTTCAGCCCCTCTGTTTCAGCCCCTCTGTTTTTGCCCTCTGTTTCAGCCCCTCTGTTTCTCGCCCTCTGTTTCAGCCCCTCTGTATCAGCCCCTCTTTTTCAGCCCCTCTATTTCTCGCCCTCTGTTTCTCGCTCTCTGTTTCTCGCCCTCTATTTCTCGCCCACTGTTTCAGCCCTTCTGTTTCAGCCCCTCTGTTTCAGCCCATCTGTTTCAGCCCCTCTGTTTCAGCCCCTCTGTTTCAGCCCCTCTGTTTCAGCCCCTCTGTTTCTCGCCCTCTGTTTCAGCCCCTCTGTTTCAGCCCCTCTGTTTCAGCCCCTCTGTTTCAGCCCCTCTGTTTCTCGCCCTCTGTTTCAGACCCTCTGTTTCAGCCCCTCTGTTTCAGCCCCTCTGTTTCAGCCCCTCTGTTTCTCGCCCTCTGTTTCTCGCCCTCTGTTTCAGCCCCTCTGTTTCTCGCCCTCTGTTTCAGCCCCTCTGTTTCAGCCCCTCTGTTTCAGCCCCTCTGTTGCAGCCCCTCTGTTTCTCGCCCTCTGTTTCAGCCCCGCTGTTTGTCGCCCTCTGTTTCAGCCTCTCTGTTTTTCGCCCTCTGTTGCAGCCCCTCTGTTTCAGCCCCTCTGTTTCAGCCCCTCTGTTTCAGCCCCTCTGTTTCTCGCCCTCTGTTTCAGCCCCTCTGTTTCAGCCCCTTTGTTTCAGCCCCTCTGTTTCAGCCTCTCTGTTTCTCGCCCTCCGTTTCAGCCCCTCTGTTTCTCGCCCTCTGTTTCAGCTCCTCTGTTTCTCGCCCTCTGTTGCGTCCCCTCTGTTTCAGCCCCTCTGTTTCAATCCCTCTGTTTCAGCCCCTCAGTTTCAGCCCCTCTGTTTCTCGCCCTCTTTTTCTCGCCCTCTGTTTCTCGCCCTCTGTTTCTCACCCTCTGTTTAAGACCCTCTGTTTCTCGCCCTCTGTTTCAGCCCCTCTGTTTCAGCCCCTCTGTTTCTCGCCCTCTGTTTCAGCCCCTCTGTTTCTTGCCATCTGTTTCAGCCCCTCTGTTTCTCGCCCTCTGTTGCAGTCCCTCTGTTTCAGCCCCTCTGTTTCAGCCCCTCTTTTTCAGCCCCTCTGTTTCAGCCCCTCTGTTTCTCGCCCTCTGTTTCTCGCCCTCTGTTTCAGCCCCTCTGTTTCAGCCCCTCTGTTTCAGACCCTCTGTTTCTCGCCCTCTGTTTCAGCCCCTCTGTTTCAGCCCCTCTGTTTCAGCCCCTCTGTTTCTCGCCCTCTGTTTCTCGCCCTCGGTTAGAGCCCCTCTGTTTCTCGCCCTCTGTTTCAGCCCCTCTGTTTCTCGACCTCTGTTTCACCCCCTCTGTTTCAGCCCTCGGTTTCAGCCCCTCTGTTTCAGCCCGTCTGTTTCAGCCCCCCTCTTTCAGCCACTCTGTTTCTCGCTTCTCTGTTTCAGCCCCTCTGTTTCTCGCCCTCTGTTTCAGCCCCTCTGTATCAGCCCCTCTGTTTCAGCCCCTCTGTTTCTCGCTCTCTGTTTCAGCCCCTCTGTTTCAGCCCCTCTGTTTCTCGCCCTCTGTTTCAGCCCCTCTGTTTCAGCCCCTCTGTTTCAGCCCCTCTGTTTCAGCCCCTCTGTTTCTCGCCCTCTGTTTCAGACCCTCTGTTTCAGCCCCTCTGTTTCAGCCCCTCTGTTTCAGCCCCTCTGTCTCTCGCCCTCTGTTTCTCACCCTCTGTTTCAGCCCCTCTGTTTCTCGTCCTCTGTTTCAGCCCCTCTGTTTCAGCCCCTCTGTTTCAGCCACTCTGTTCCAGCCCCTCTGTTTCTCGCCCTCTGTTTCAGACCCTCTGTTTCAGCCCCTCTGTTTCTCGCCCCTTTGTTTCAGCCCCTCTGTTTCTCGCCCTCTGTTTCAGCCCCTCTGTTTCTCGCCCTCTGTTTCAGCCTCTCTGTTTCTCGCCCTCTGTTGCAGCCCCTCTGTTTCAGCCCCTCTGTTTCAGCCCCTCTGTTTCAGCCCCTCTGTTTCAGCCCCTCTGTGTCTCGCCATCTGTTTCTCGACGTCTGTTTCAGGCCCTCTGTTTCTCGCCCTCTGTTTCAGCCCCTCTGTTTCAGCCCCTCTATTTCAGCCCCTCTGTTGCAGCCCCTCTGTTTCTCGCCCTCTGTTTCAGCCCCTCTGTTTCAGCCCCTCTGTTTCAGCCCCTCTGTTTCTCGCCCTCTGTTTCAGCCCCTCTGTTTCAGCCCCTCTGTTTCAGCCCCTCTGTTTCAGCCCCTCTGTTTCTCGCCCTCTGTTTCTCGCCCTCGGTTTCAGCCCCTCTGTTGCTCGCCCTCTGTTTCAGCCCCTCTGTTTCAGCACCTCTGTTTCTCGCCCTCTGTTTCAGCCCCTCTGTTTCAGCCCCTCTGTTTCAGCCCCTCTATTTCAGCCCTTCTTTTTCAGCCCCTCTGTTTCTCGCCCACTGTTTCAGCCCCTCTGTATCAGCCCCTCTGTTTCAGCCCCTCTGTATCAGCCCCTCTGTTTCAGCCCTTCTGTTTATCGCCCTCTGTTTCTCGCTCTCTGTTTCTCGCCCTCTATTTCTCGCCCATTGTTTCAGCCCCTCTGTTTCAGCCCCTCTGTTTCAGCCCATCTCTTTCAGCCCCTCTGTTTCAGCCCCTCTGTTTCATCCCCTCTGTTTCAGCCCCTCTGTTTCTCGCCCTCTGTTTCAGCCCCTCTGTTTCAGCCCCTCTGTTTCTGCCCCACTGTTTCAGCCCCTCTGTTTCTCGTCCTCTGTTTCAGCCCCTCTGTTTCAGCCCCTCTGTTTTCGCCCCTCTGTTTCAGCCCCTCTGTTTCTCGACCTCTGTTTCAGACCCTCTGTTTCTCGCCCTCTGTTTCAGCCCCTCTGTTTCAGTCCCTCTGTTTCAGCCCCTCTGTTGCAGTACCTCTGTTTCTCGACCTCTGTTTCAGACCCTCTGTTTCTCGCCCTCTGTTTCAGCCCCTCTGTTTCAGTCCCTCTGTTTCAGCCCCTCTGTTGCAGCACCTCTGTTTCTCGCCCTCTGTTTCAGCCCCTCTGTTTCAGCCCCTCTGTTTTCGCCCCTCTGTTTCAGCCCCTCTGTTTCTCGCCCTCTGTTTCTGCCCCTCTGTTTCTCGCCCTCTGTTTCAGCCTCTCTGTTTCTCGCCCTCTGTTTCAGCCCCTCTGTTTCAGCACCGCTGTTTCAGCCCCTCTGTTTCTCGCAATCTGTTTCTCGCCCTCGGTTTCACCCCCTCTGTTTCTCGCACTCTGTTCCAGCCCCTCTGTTTCAGCCCCTCTGTTTCAGCCCCTCTGTTTCAGCGCTTCTGTTTCAGCCCCTCTGTTTCATCCCCTCTGTTTCAGCCCCTCTGTATCAGCCCCTCTGTTTCAGCCCCTCTGTTTCTCGCCCTCTGTTTCTCGCTCTCTGTTTCTCGCCCTCTGTTTCAGCCCGTCTCTTTCAGCCCCTCTGTTTCAGCCCCTCTGTTTCTGGCCCTCTGTTTCTCGCCCTCTGTTTCTCGCCCTCTGTTTCTCGCTCTCTGTTTCACGCCCTCTGTTTCTCGCACTCTGTTTCAGCCCCTCTGTTTCAGCCCCTCTGTTTCAGCCCCTCTGTTTCTCCCCCTCTGTTTCAGCCCCTCTGTTTCTCGCCCTCTGTTTCAGCCCCTCTGTTTCAGCCCCTCTGTTTCTCGCCCTCTGTTTCAGCCCCTCTGTTTCAGCCCCTCTGTTTCTCGCCCTCTATTTCAGCCCCTCTGTTTCAGCCCGTCTGTATCAGCCACTCTGTTTCTCTCCCTCTGTTTCTCGCCCTCTGTTTCTCGCCCTCTGTTTCAGCCCCTCTGTTTCAGCCCCTCTGTTTCAGCCCCTCTGTTTCAGCCACTCTGTTTCTCGCCCTCTGTTTCTCGCCCTCTGTTTCTCGCACTCTGATTCAGCCCCTCTGTTTCAGCCCCTCTGTATCAGCCCCTCTGTTTCAGCCCCTCTGTTTCTCGCCCTCTGTTTCTCGCCCTCTCTTTCAGCCCCACTGTTTCAGCCCGTCTCTTTCAGCCCCTCTGTTTCAGCCCCTCTGAATCTCGCCCTCAGTTTCACGCCCTCTGTTTCTCGCCCTCTGTTTCTCGCTCTCTCTTGCTCGCCCTCTGTTTCTCGCCCTCTGTTTCAGCCCCACTGTTTCAGCCCCTCTGTTTCAGCCCCTCTGTTTCTCGCCCTCTGTTTCTCGCCCACTGTTTCTCGCCCTCTGTTTCTCGCCCTCTGTTTCAGCCCCTCTGTTTCAGCCCGTCTGTTTCAGCCCCTCTGTTTCTCGCCCTCTGTTTCTCGCCCTCTGTTTCTCGCCCTCTGTTTCAGCCCCTCTGTTTCAGCCCCTCTGTTTCAGCCCCTCTGTTTCAGCTCCTCTGTTTCGGCCCCTCTGTTTCAGCCCCTCTGTTACAGCTCCTCTGTTTCTCGCCCTCTGTTTCAGCCCCTCTGTTTCAGCCCCTCTGTTTCAGCCCCTCTGTTACAGCCCCTCTGTTTCTCGCCCTCTGTTTCAGCCCCTCTGTTTCTCGCCCTCTGTTTCAGCCCCTCTGTTTCTCGCCCTCTGTTGCAGCCCCTCTTTTTCAGCCCCTCTGTTTCAACCCCTCTGTTTCAGCCCCTCTGATTCAGCCCCTCTGTTTCTCGCCCTCTTTTTCTCGCCCTCTGTTTCTCGCCCTCTGTTTCAGCCCCTCTGTTTCAGCCCCTCTGTTTCAGCCCCTCTGTTTCTCGCCCTCTGTTTCTGCCCCTCTGTTTCAGCCCCTCTGTTTCAGCCCCTCTGTTTCAGCCCCTCAGTTTCAGCCCCTCTGTTTCAGCCCCTCTGTTTCAGCCCCTCTGTTTCAGCCCCTCTGTTTCTCGCCCTCTGTTTCTCGCCCTCTGTTTCAGCCCCTCTGTTTCAGCCGCTCTGTTTCAGCCCCTCTGTTTCTCGCCCTCTGTTTCAGCCCCTCTGTTTCAGCCCCTCTGTTTCAGCCCCTCTGTTTCTCGCCCTCTGTTTCTCGCCCTCGGTTTCAGCCCCTCTGTTTCTCGCCCTCTGTTTCAGCCCCTCTGTTTCTCGACCTCTGTTTCACCCCCTCTGTTTCAGCCCCTCTGTTTCAGCTCCTCTGTTTCAGCCCTTCTGTTTCAGCCCCCCTCTTTCAGCCCCTCTGTTTCTCGCTTCTCTGTTTCAGCCCCTCTGTTTCTCGCCCTCTGTTTCAGCCCCTCTGTATCAGCCCAACTGTTTCAGCCCCTCTGTTTCTCGCCCTCTGTTTCACGCTCTCTGTTTCAGACCCTCTGTTTCTCATCCAATGTTTCAGCCCCTCTGTTTCAGCACCTCTGATTCAGCCCATCTGTTTCAGCCCCTCTGTTTCAGCCCCTCTGTTTCAGCCCCTCTGTTTCAGCCCCTCTGTTTCAACCCCTCTGTTGCAAACCCTCTGTTTCTCGCCCTCTGTTTCAGCCCCTCTGTTTGAGCCCCTCTGTTTTCGCCCCTCTGTTTCAGCCCCTCGGTTTCTCGCCCTCTGTTTCAGCCCCTCTGTTTCTCGCCCTCTGTTTCAGCCTCTCTGTTTCTCGCCCTCTGTTGCAGCCCCTCTGTTTCAGCCCCTCTGTTTCAGCCTCTCTGTTTCAGCCCCTCTGTGTCTCGCCCTCAGTTTCTCGACCTCTGTTTCAGCCCCTCTGTTTCTCGCCCTCTGTTTCAGCCCCTCTGTTTCAGCCCCTCTATTTCAGCCCCTCTGTTGCAGCCCCTCTGTTTCTCGCCCTCTGTTTCAGCCCCTCTGTTTCAGCCCCTCTGTTTCAGCCCCTCTGTTTCTCGCCCTCTGTTTCGGCCCCTCTGTTTCAGCCCCTCTGTTTCAGCCCCTCTGTTTCAGCCCCTCTGTTTCTCGCCCTCTGTTTCTCGCCCTCGGTTTCAGCCCCTCTGTTTCTCGCCCTCTGTTTCAGCCCCTCTGTTTCAGCACCTCTGTTTCTCGCCCTCTGTTTCAGCCCCTCTGTTTCAGCCCCTCTGTTTCAGCACCTCTATTTCAGCCCTTCTGTTTCAGCACCTCTGTTTCAGCCCCTCTGTTTTTGCCCTCTGTTTCAGCCCCTCTGTTTCTCGCCCTCTGTTTCAGCCCCTCTGTATCAGCCCCTCTTTTTCAGCCCCTCTGTTTCTCGCCCTCTGTTTCTCGCTCTCTGTTTCTCGCCCTCTATTTCTCGCCCACTGTTTCAGCCCTTCTGTTTCAGCCCCTCTGTTTCAGCCCATCTGTTTCAGCCCCTCTGTTTCAGCCCCTCTGTTTCAGCCCCTCTGTTTCAGCCCCTCTGTTTCTCGCCCTCTGTTTCAGCCCATCTGTTTCAGCCCCTCTGTTTCAGACCCTCTGTTTCAGCCCCTCTGTTTCTCGCCCTCTGTTTCAGACCCTCTGTTTCAGCCCCTCTGTTTCAGCCCCTCTGTTTCAGCCCCTCTGTTTCTCGCCCTCTGTTTCTCGCCTTCTGTTTCAGCCCCTCTGTTTCTCGCCCTCTGTTTCAGCCCCTCTGTTTCAGCCCCTCTGTTTCAGCCCCTCTTTTGCAGCCCCTCTGTTTCTCGCCCTCTGTTTCAGCCACTCTGTTTCAGCCCCTCTGTTTTCGCCCCTCTGTTTCAGCCCCTCTGTTTCTCGCCCTCTGTTTCGGCCCCTCTGTTTCAGCCCCTCTGTTTCAGCCCCTCTGTTTCAGCCCCTCTGTTTCTCGCCCTCTGTTTCTCGCCCTCGGTTTCAGCCCCTCTGTTTCTCGCCCTCTGTTTCAGCCCCTCTGTTTCAGCACCTCTGTTTCTCGCCCTCTGTTTCAGCCCCTCTGTTTCAGCCCCTCTGTTTCAGCACCTCTATTTCAGCCCTTCTGTTTCAGCACCTCTGTTTCAGCCCCTCTGTTTTTGCCCTCTGTTTCAGCCCCTCTGTTTCTCGCCCTCTGTTTCAGCCCCTCTGTATCAGCCCCTCTTTTTCAGCCCCTCTGTTTCTCGCCCTCTGTTTCTCGCTCTCTGTTTCTCGCCCTCTATTTCTCGCCCACTGTTTCAGCCCTTCTGTTTCAGCCCCTCTGTTTCAGCCCATCTGTTTCAGCCCCTCTGTTTCAGCCCCTCTGTTTCAGCCCCTCTGTTTCAGCCCCTCTGTTTCTCGCCCTCTGTTTCAGCCCATCTGTTTCAGCCCCTCTGTTTCAGACCCTCTGTTTCAGCCCCTCTGTTTCTCGCCCTCTGTTTCAGACCCTCTGTTTCAGCCCCTCTGTTTCAGCCCCTCTGTTTCAGCCCCTCTGTTTCTCGCCCTCTGTTTCTCGCCTTCTGTTTCAGCCCCTCTGTTTCTCGCCCTCTGTTTCAGCCCCTCTGTTTCAGCCCCTCTGTTTCAGCCCCTCTTTTGCAGCCCCTCTGTTTCTCGCCCTCTGTTTCAGCCACTCTGTTTCAGCCCCTCTGTTTTCGCCCCTCTGTTTCAGCCCCTCTGTTTCTCGCCCTCTGTTTCAGCCCCTCTGTTTGTCGCCCTCTGTTTCAGCCTCTCTGTTTTTCGCCCTCTGTTGCAGCCCCTCTGTTTCAGCCCCTCTGTTTCAGCCCCTCTGTTTCTCGCCCTCTGTTTCAGCCCCTCTGTTTCAGCCCCTCTGTTTCAGCCCCTCTGTTTCAGCCTCTCTGTTTCTCGCCCTCGGTTTCAGCGCCTCTGTTTCTCGCCCTCTGTTTCAGCTCCTCTGTTTCTCGCCCTCTGTTGCGTCCCCTCTGTTTCAGCCCCTCTGTTTCAACCCCTCTGTTTCAGCCCCTCAGTTTCAGCCCCTCTGTTTCTCGCCCTCTTTTTCTCGCCCTCTGTGTCTCGCCCTCTGTTTCTCGCCCTCTGTTTAAGACCCTCTGTTTCTCGCCCTCTGTTTCAGCCCCTCTGTTTCTCGCCCTCTGTTGCAGTCCCTCTGTTTCAGCCCCTCTGTTTCAGCCCCTCTTTTTCAGCCCCTCTGTTTCAGCCCCTCTGTTTCTCGCCCTCTGTTTCTCGCCCTCTGTTTCAGCCCCTCTGTTTCAGCCCCTCTGTTTCAGCCCCTCTGTTTCTCGCCCTCTGTTTCAGCCCCTCTGTTTCAGCCCCTCTGTTTCAGCCCCTCTGTTTCTCGCCCTCTGTTTCTCGCCCTCGGTTTCAGCCCCTCTGTTTCTCGCCCTCTGTTTCAGCCCCTCTGTTTCTCGACCTCTGTTCACCTCCTCTGTTTCAGCCCCTCTGTTTCAGCCCCTCTGTTTCAGCCCTTCTGTTTCAGCCCCCCTCTTTCAGCCCCTCTGTTTCTCGCTTCTCTGTTTCAGCCCCTCTGTTTCTAGCCCTCTGTTTCAGCCCCTCTGTATCAGCCCCTCTGTTTCAGCCCCTCAGTTTCTCGCCCTCTGTTTCTCGCTCTCTGTTTCTCGCCCTCTGTTTATCGTCCAATGTTTCAGCCCCTCTGTTTCAGCCCCTCTGTTTTAGCCCATCTGTTTCAGCCACTCTGTTTCAGCCCCTCTGTTTCAGCCCCTCTGTTTCAGCCCCTCTGTTTCTCGCCCTCTGTTTCAGCCCCTCTGTTTCAGCCCCTCTGTTTCAGCCCCTCTGTTTCAGCCCCTCTGTTTCTCGCCCTCTGTTTCAGACCCTCTGTTTCAGCCCCTCTGTTTCAGCCCCTCTGTTTCAGCCCCTCTGTCTCTCGCCCTCTGTTTCTCGCCCTCTGTTTCAGCCCCTCTGTTTCTCGTCCTCTGTTTCAGCCCCTCTGTTTCAGCCCCTCTGTTGCAGCCCCTCTGTTTCTCGCCCTCTGTTTCAGCCCCTCTGTTTCTACCCCTCTGTTTTCGCCCATCTGTTTCAGCCCCTCTGTTTCTCGCCCTCTGTTTCAGCCCCTCTGTTTGTCGCCCTCTGTTTCAGCCTCTCTGTTTCTCGCCCTCTGTTGCAGCCCCTCTGTTTCAGCCCCTCTGTTTCAGCCCCTCTGTTACAGCCCCTCTGTTTCAGCCCCTCTGTGTCTCGCCCTCTGTTTCTCGACCTCTGTTTCAGCCCCTCTGTTTCTCGCCCTCTGTTTCAGCCCCTCTGTTTCAGCCCCTCTATTTCAGCCCCTCTGTTGCAGCCCCTCTGTTTCTCGCCCTCTGTTTCAGCCCCTCTGTATCAGCCCCTCTGCTTCAGCCCCTCTGTATCAGCCCCTCTGTTTCAGCCCTTCTGTTTATCGCCCTCTGTTTCTCGCTCTCTGTTTCTCGACCTCTATTTCTCGCCCACTGTTTCAGCCCCTCTGTTTCAGCCCCTCTGTTTCAGCCCATCTGTTTCAGCCCCTCTGTTTCAGCCCCTCTGTTTCATCCCCTCTGTTTCAGCCCCTCTGTTTCTCGCCCTCTGTTTCAGCCCCTCTGTTTCAGCCCCTCTGTTTCAGCCCCTCTGTTTCAGCCCCTCTGTTTCTCGCCCTCTGTTTCAGACCCTCTGTTTCAGCCCCTCTGTTTCAGCCCCTCTGTTTCTCGCCCTCTGTTTCTCGCCCTCTGTTTCTCGCCCTCAGTTTCAGCCCCTCTGTTTCTCGCCCTCTGTTTCAGCCCCTCTGTTTCAGCCCAACTGTTTCAGCCCCTCTGTATCAGCCCGTCTGTTTCTCGCCCTCTGTTTCTCGCCCTCTGGTTCTCGCCCTCTGTTTCTCGCCCTCTGTTTCAGCCCCTCTGTTTCAGCCCCTCTGTTTCAGCCCCTCTGTTTCTCGCCCTCTGTTTCTCGCCCTCTGTTTCAGCGCCTCTGTTTCATCCCCTCTGTTTCAGCCCCTCTGTTTCTCGCCCTCTGTTTCAGCCCCTCTGTATCTCGCCCTCTCTTTCAGCCCCTCTCTTTCTCGCGCTCTGTTGCAGACCCTCTGTTTCAGCCCGTCTTTTTCAGCCCCTCTGTTTCAGCCCCTCTGTTTCTCGCCCTCCTTTTCAGCCCCTCTGTTTCTCGCCCTCTGTTTCCGCCCCTCTGTTTCTCGCCCTCTGTTGCAGCCCCTCTGTTTCAGCCCCTCTGTTTCAGCCCCTCTGTTTCAGCCCCTCTGTTTCAGCCCCTCTGTTTCAGCCCTTCTGTTTCAGCCCCTCTGTTTCAGCCCCTCTGTTTCTCGCCCTCTGTTTCAGCCCCTCTGTTTCTCGCCCTCTGTTTCAGACACTCTGTTTCAGCCCCTCAGTATCAGCCCGTCTGTTTCAGCCCCTCTGTTTCTCGCCCTCGGTGTATCGCCCTCTGTTTCTCGCCCTCTGTTTCTCGCCCACTGTTTCAGCCCCTCTGTTTCAGCCCCTCTGTTTCAGCCCCTCTGTTTCAGCCCCTCTGTTTCTCCCCCTCTGTTTCTCGCTCTCTGTTTCTCGCCCTCTGTTTCAGCCCCTCTGTTTCTCGCCCACTGTTTCAGCCCCTCTGTTTCTCGCCATCTGTTTCAGCCCCTCTGTTTCAATCCTCTGTTTCTCGCCCTCTGTTTCAGACCATCTGTTTCAGCCCCTCTGTTTCAGCCCCTCTGTTTCAGCCCCTCTGTTTCAGCCCCTCTGTTTCAGCCCCTCTGTTTCTCGCCCTCTGTTTCTCGCCCTCTGTTTCTCGCTCTCTGTTTCTCGCCCTCTGTTTCAGCCCATCTGTTTCTCGCCCACTGTTTCAGCCCCTCTGTTTCTCGCCATCTGCTTCAGCCCATCTGTTTCAGCCCCTCTGCTTCTCCCCCTCTGTTTCAGCCCCTCTGTTTCAGCCCCTCTGTTTCAGCACCTCTGTTTCAGCCCCTCTGTTTCTCGCCCACGGTTTCTCGCCCTCTGTTTCTCGCCCTCTGTTTCTCGCCCACTGTTTCAGCCCCTCTGTTTCAGCCCCTCTGTTTCAGCCCCTCTGTTTCAGCCCCTCTGTTTCAGCCCCTCTGTTTCTCCCCCTCTGTTTCTCGCTCTCTGTTTCTCGCCCTCTGTTTCAGCCCCTCTGTTTCTCGCCCACTGTTTCAGCCCCTCTGTTTCTCGCCCTCTGTTTCAGCCCCTCTGTTTGTCGCCCTCTGTTTCAGCCTCTCTGTTTCTCGCCCTCTGTTGCAGCCCCTCTGTTTCAGCCCCTCTGTTTCAGCCCCTCTGTTTCAGCCCCTCTGTTTCAGCCCCTCTGTGTCTCGCCCTCTGTTTCTCGACCTCTGTTTCAGCCCCTCTGTTTCTCGCCCTCTGTTTCAGCCCCTCTGTTTCAGCCCCTCTATTTCAGCCCCTCTGTTGCAGCCCCTCTGTTTCTCGCCCTCTGTTTCAGCCCCTCTGTATCAGCCCCTCTGTTTCAGCCCCTCTGTATCAGCCCCTCTGTTTCAGCCCTTCTGTTTATCGCCCTCTGTTTCTCGCTCTCTGTTTCTCGCCCTCTATTTCTCGCACACTGTTTCAGCCCCTCTGTTTCAGCCCCTCTGTTTCAGCCCATCTGTTTCAGCCCCTCTGTTTCAGCCCCTCTGTTTCATCCCCTCTGTTTCAGCCCCTCTGTTTCTCGCCCTCTGTTTCAGCCCCTCTGTTTCAGCCCCTCTGTTTCAGCCCCTCTGTTTCAGCCCCTCTGTTTCTCGCCCTCTGTTTCAGACACTCTGTTTCAGCCCCTCTGTTTCAGCCCCTCTGTTTCTCGCCCTCTGTTTCTCGCCCTCTGTTTCTCGCCCTCAGTTTCAGCCCCTCTGTTTCTCGCCCTCTGTTTCAGGCCCTCTGTTTCAGCCCCTCTGTTTCAGCCCCTCTGTATCAGCCCGTCTGTTTCTCGCCCTCTGTTTCTCGCCCTCTGGTTCTCGCCCTCTGTTTCTCGCCCTCTGTTTCAGCCCCTCTGTTTCAGCCCCTCTGTTTCAGCCCCTCTGTTTCTCGCCCTCTGTTTCTCGCCCTCTGTTTCAGCGCCTCTGTTTCAGCCCCTCTGTTTCAGCCCCTCTGTTTCTCGCCCTCTGTTTCAGCCCCTCTGTATCTCGCCCTCTCTTTCAGCCCCTCTCTTTCTCGCGCTCTGTTGCAGACCCTCTGTTTCAGCCCGTCTGTTTCAGCCCCTCTGTTTCAGCCCCTCTGTTTCTCGCCCTCCGTTTCAGCCCCTCTGTTTCTCGCCCTCTGTTTCCGCCCCTCTGTTTCTCGCCCTCTGTTGCAGCCCCTCTGTTTCAGCCCCTCTGTTTCAGCCCCTCTGTTTCAGCCCCTCTGTTTCTCGCCGTCTGTTTCTCGCCCTCTGTTTCAGCCCCTCTGTTTCAGCACCTCTGTTTCTCGCCCTCTGTTTCTGCCCCTCTGTTTCAGCGCCTCGGTTTCAGCCCCTCTGTTTCAGCCCCTCTGTTTCTCGCCCTCGGTTTCAGCCCCTCTGTTTCTCGCCCTCTGTTTCAGCCCCTCTGTTTCTCGCCCTCTGATTCAGCCCCTCTGTTTCATCCACTCTGTTTCAGCCCCTCTGTTTCAGCCCATCTGTTTCAGCCCCTCTGTTTCAGCCCCTCTGTTTCAGCCCCTCTGTTTCAGCCCCTCTGTTTCTCGCCCTCTGTTTCAGCCCCTCTGTTTCATCCCCTCTGTTTCAGCCCCTCTGTTTCAGCCCCTCTGTTTCTCGCCCTCTGTTTCAGACCCTCTGTTTCAGCCCCTCTGTTTCAGCCCCTCTGTTTCAGCCCCTCTGTTTCTCGCCCTCTGTTTCTCGCCCTCTGTTTCAGCCCCTCTGTTTCTCGCCCTCTGTTTCAGCCCCTCTGTTTCAGCCCCTCTGTTTCAGCCCCTCTGTTGCAGCCCCTCTGTTTCTCGCCCTCTGTTTCAGCCCCTCTGTTTGTCGCCCTCTGTTTCAGCCTCTCTGTTTTTCGCCCTCTGTTGCAGCCCCTCTGTTTCAGCCCCTCTGTTTCAGCCCCTCTGTTTCAGCCCCTCTGTTTCTCGCCCTCTGTTTCAGCCCCTCTGTTTCAGCCCCTTTGTTTCAGCCCCTCTGTTTCAGCCTCTCTGTTTCTCGCCCTCCGTTTCAGCCCCTCTGTTTCTCGCCCTCTGTTTCAGCTCCTCTGTTTCTCGCCCTCTGTTGCGTCCCCTCTGTTTCAGCCCCTCTGTTTCAATCCCTCTGTTTCAGCCCCTCAGTTTCAGCCCCTCTGTTTCTCGCCCTCTTTTTCTCGCCCTCTGTTTCTCGCCCTCTGTTTCTCGCCCTCTGTTTAAGACCCTCTGTTTCTCGCCCTCTGTTTCAGCCCCTCTGTTTCAGCCCCTCTGTTTCTCGCCCTCTGTTTCAGCCCCTCTGTTTCTTGCCATCTGTTTCAGCCCCTCTGTTTCTCGCCCTCTGTTGCAGTCCCTCTGTTTCAGCCCCTCTGTTTCAGCCCCTCTTTTTCAGCCCCTCTGTTTCAGCCCCTCTGTTTCTCGCCCTCTGTTTCTCGCCCTCTGTTTCAGCCCCTCTGTTTCAGCCCCTCTGTTTCAGACCCTCTGTTTCTCGCCCTCTGTTTCAGCCCCTCTGTTTCAGCCCCTCTGTTTCAGTCCCTCTGTTTCTCGCCCTCTGTTTCTCGCCCTCGGTTTCAGCCCCTCTGTTTCTCGCCCTCTGTTTCAGCCCCTCTGTTTCTCGACCTCTGTTTCACCCCCTCTGTTTCAGCCCTCGGTTTCAGCCCCTCTGTTTCAGCCCTTCTGTTTCAGCCTCCCTCTTTCAGCCACTCTGTTTCTCGCTTCTCTGTTTCAGCCCCTCTGTTTCTCGCCCTCTGTTTCAGCCCCTCTGTATCAGCCCCTCTGTTTCAGCCCCTCTGTTTCTCGCTCTCTGTTTCAGCCCCTCTGTTTCAGCCCCTCTGTTTCTCGCCCTCTGTTTCAGCCCCTCTGTTTCAGCCCCTCTGTTTCAGCCCCTCTGTTTCAGCCCCTCTGTTTCTCGCCCACTGTTTCAGACCCTCTGTTTCAGCCCCTCTGTTTCAGCCCCTCTGTTTCAGCCCCTCTGTCTCTCGCCCTCTGTTTCTCGCCCTCTGTTTCAGCCCCTCTGTTTCTCGTCCTCTGTTTCAGCCCCTCTGTTTCAGCCCCTCTGTTTCAGCCACTCTGTTGCAGCCCCTCTGTTTCTCGCCCTCTGTTTCAGCCCCTCTGTTTCAGCCCCTCTGTTTCTCGCCCCTCTGTTTCAGCCCCTCTGTTTCTCGCCCTCTGTTTCAGCCCCTCTGTTTCTCGCCCTCTGTTTCAGCCTCTCTGTTTCTCGCCCTCTGTTGCAGCCCCTCTGTTTCAGCCCCTCTGTTTCAGCCCCTCTGTTTCAGCCCCTCTGTGTCTCGCCCTCTGTTTCTCGACGTCTGTTTCAGCCCCTCTGTTTCTCGCCCTCTGTTTCAGCCCCTCTGTTTCAGCCCCTCTATTTCAGCCCCTCTGTTGCAGCCCCTCTGTTTCTCGCCCTCTGTTTCAGCCCCTCTGTTTCCGCCCCTCTGTTTCAGCCCCTCTGTTTCTCGCCCTCTGTTTCAGCCCCTCTGTTTCAGCCCCTCTGTTTCAGCCCCTCTGTTTCAGCCCCTCTGTTTCTCGCCCTCTGTTTCTCGCCCTCGGTTTCAGCCCCTCTGTTGCTCGCCCTCTGTTTCAGCCCCTCTGTTTCAGCACCTCTGTTTCTCGCCCTCTGTTTCAGCCCCTCTGTTTCAGCCCCTCTGTTTCAGCCCCTCTATTTCAGCCCTTCTTTTTCAGCCCCTCTGTTTCTCGCCCACTGTTTCAGCCCCTCTGTATCAGCCCCTCTGTTTCAGCCCCTCTGTATCAGCCCCTCTGTTTCAGCCCTTCTGTTTATCGCCCTCTGTTTCTCGCTCTCTGTTTCTCGCCCTCTATTTCTCGCCCATTGTTTCAGCCCCTCTGTTTCAGCCCCTCTGTTTCAGCCCATCTCTTTCAGCCCCTCTGTTTCAGCCCCTCTGTTTCATCCCCTCTGTTTCAGCCCCTCTGTTTCTCGTCCTCTGTTTCAGCCCCTCTGTTTCAGCCCCTCTGTTTTCGCCCCTCTGTTTCAGCCCCTCTGTTTCTCGACCTCTGTTTCAGACCCTCTGTTTCTCGCCCTCTGTTTCAGCCCCTCTGTTTCAGTTCCTCTGTTTCAGCCCCTCTGTTGCAGCACCTCTGTTTCTCGACCTCTGTTTCAGACCCTCTGTTTCTCGCCCTCTGTTTCAGCCCCTCTGTTTCAGTCCCTCTGTTTCAGCCCCTCTGTTGCAGCACCTCTGTTTCTCGCCCTCTGTTTCAGCCCCTCTGTTTCAGCCCCTCTGTTTTCGCCCCTCTGTTTCAGCCCCTCTGTTTCTCGCCCTCTGTTTCTGCCCCTCTGTTTCTCGCCCTCTGTTTCAGCCTCTCTGTTTCTCGCCCTCTGTTTCAGCCCCTCTGTTTCAGCCCCGCTGTTTCAGCCCCTCTGTTTCTCGCAATCTGTTTCTCGCGCTCGGTTTCACCCCCTCTGTTTCTCGCACTCTGTTTCAGCCCCTCTGTTTCTCGCCCTCTGTTCCAGCCCCTCTGTTTCAGCCCCTCTGTTTCAGCCCCTCTGTTTCAGCGCTTCTGTTTCAGCCCCTCTGTTTCATCCCCTCTGTTTCAGCCCCTCTGTATCAGCCCCTCTGTTTCAGCCCCTCTGTTTCTCGCCCTCTGTTTCTCGCTCTCTGTTTCTCGCCCTCTGTTTCAGCCCGTCTCTTTCAGCCCCTCTGTTTCAGCCCCTCTGTTTCTGGCCCTCTGTTTCAGCCCCTCTGTTTCTCGCCCTCTGATTCTCGCCCTCTGTGTCTCGCTCTCTGTTTCTCGCCCTCTTTTTCTCGCCCTCTGTTACAGCCCCTCTGTTTCAGCCCCTCTGTTTCAGCCCCTCTGTTTCTCGCCCTCTGTTTCTCGCCCTCTGTTTCTCGCCCTCTGTTTCAGCCCCACTGTTTCATCCCCTTTGTTTCAGCCCCTCTGTTTCAGCCCCTCTGTTTCTCGCCCTCTGTTTCAGCCCCTCTGTTTCAGCCCACCTGTTTCAGCCCCTCTGTTTCAGCCCCTCTGTTTCAGCCCCTCTGTTTCTCGCCCTCTGATTCAGCCCCTCTGTTTCAGTCCCTCGGTTTCAGCCCCTCTGTTTCTCGCCCTCTGTTTCTCGCCCTCTGTTTCAGCCCCTCTGTTTCAGCCCCTCTGTTTCTCGCCCTATGTTTCAGCCCCTCTGTTTCAGCCCCTCTGTTTTTCGCCCTCTGTTTCAGCCCCTCTGTTTCAGCCCCTCTGTATCAGCGCCTCTGTTTCAGCCCCTCTGTTTCTCGCCCTCTGTTTCTCGCCCTCTGTTTCTCGCTGTCTGTTTCTCGCCCTCTGTTTCAGCCCCTCTGTTTCTCGCCCCCTGTTTCAGCCCCTCTGTTCCTCGCCATCTGTTTCAGCCCCTCTGTTTCAACCCCTCTGTTTCTCGCCCTCTGTTTCAGCCCCTCTGTTTCAGCCCCTCTGTTTCAGCCCCTCTGTTTCAGCACCTCTGTTTCTCGCCCTTTGTTTCTCGCCCTCTGTTTCAGCCCCTCTGTTTCAGCCCCTCTGTTTCAGCCCCTCTGTTTCTCGCCCTCTGTTTCAGCCCCTCTGTTTCAGTCCCTCTGTTTCAGCCCCTCTGTTTCAGCCCCTCTGTTTCTCGCCCTCAGTTTCAGCCCCTCTGTTTCAGCCCCTCTGTTTCTCGCCCTCTGTTTCAGCCCCTCTGTTTCAGCCCCGCTGTTTCAGCCACTCTGTTTCAGCCCCTCTGTTTCTCGCCCTCTGTTTCGAGCCCTCTGTTTCAGCCCCTCTGTTTCAGCCCCGCTGTTTCAGCGCCTCTGTTTCTCGCCCTCTGTTTCTCGCCCTCTGTTTCTCGCCCTCTGTTTCTCGCTCTCTGTTTCTCGCCCTCTGTTTCTCGCCCTCTGTTTCAGCCCCTCTGTTTCAGCCCCTCTGTTTCAGCCCCTCTGTTTCAGCCCTCTGTTTCAGCCCCTCTGTCTCTCGACCTCTGTTTCTCGCCCTCTGTTTCTCGCTCTCTCTTTCTCGCCCTCTGTTTCTCGCCCTCTGTTTCAGCCCCTCTGTTTCAGCCCCTCTGTTTCAACCCCTCTGTTTCAGCCCCTCTGTTTCAGCCCCTCTCTTTATCGCCCTCTGTTTCTTGCCCTCTGTTTCTCGCCCACTGTTTCAGCCCCTCTGTTTCAGCCCCTCTGTTTCTCGCGCGCTGTTTCTCGCCCTCTGTTTCAGCCCCTCTGTTTCAGCCCCTCAGTTTCAGCCCCTCTGTTTCTCGCCCTCTGTTTCAGCCCCTCTGTTTCTCGCCCTCTCTTTCAGCCCCTCTCTTTCTCGCCCTCTGTTGCAGACCCTCTGTTTCAGCCCCTCTGTTTCAGCTCCTCTGTTTCAGCCCCTCTGTTTCTCGCCCTCTGTTTCAGCCCCTCTGTTTCTCGCCCTCTGTTTCCGCCCCTCTGTTTCTCGCCCTCTGTTGCAGCCCCTCTGTTTCAGTCCCTCTGTTTCAGCCCCTCTGTTTCAGCCCCTCTGTTTCTCGCCCTAAGTTTCAGCCCCTCTGTTTCAGCCCCTCTGTTTCTCGCCCTCTGTTTCAGCTCCTCTGTTTCAGCCCCGCTGTTTCAGCCCCTCTGTTTCAGCCCCTCTGTTTCTCGCCCTCTGTTTCTCGCACTCTGTTTCAGCCCCTCTGTTTCAGCCCCGCTGTTTCAGCCCCTCTGTTTCAGCCCCTCTGTTTCTCGCCCTCTGTTTCTCGCTCTCTGTTTCTCGCCGTCTGTTTCTCGCCCTCTGTTTCAGCCCCTCTGTTTCAGCCCCTCTGTTTCAGCCCCTCTGTTTCAGCCCTCTGTTTCAGCCCCTCTGTTTCAGCCCCTCTGTTTCTCGACCTCTGTTTCTCGCCCTCTGTTTCTCGCTCTCTGTTTCTCGCCCTCTGTTTCTCGCCCTCTGTTTCAGCCCCTCTGTTTCAGCCCCTCTGTTTCAGCCCCTCTGTTTCAGCCCCTCTGTTTCTCGCCCTCTGTTTCAGCCACTCTGTTTCTCGCTCTCTGTTTCAGCCCCTCTGTTTCAGCCCCTCTGTATCAGCCCCTCTGTTTCAGCCCCACTGTTTCTCGCCCTAAGTTTCTCGCCCTCTGTTTCAGCCCCTCTGTTTCAGCCCCTCTGTTTCAGCCCCTCTGTTTCAGCCCCTCTGTTTCTCGCCCTCTGTTTCGCGCCCCCTGTTTCTCCCTCTCTGTTTCTCGCCCTCTGTTTCTCGCCCTCTGTTTCAGCCCCTCTGTTTCAGCCCCTCTGTTTCAGCCCCTCTGTTTCAGCCCCTCTGTTTCTCGCCCTCTGTTTCAGCCCCTCTGTTTCTCGCCCTCTGTTTCAGCCCCTCTGTTTCAGCCCCTCTGTATCAGCCCCTCTTTTTCAGCCCCACTGTTTCTCGCCTTCTGTTTCTCGCCCTCTGTTTCAGCCCCTCTGTTTCAGCCACTCTGTTTCAGCCCCTCTGTTTCAGCCCCTCTGTTTCTCGCCCTCTGTTTCTCGCCCTCTGTTTCTCGCTCTCTGTTTCTCGCCCTCTGTTTCTCGCCCTCTGTTTCAGCCCCTCTGTTTCAGCCCCTCTGTTTCAGCCCCTCTGTTTCTCGCCCTCTGTTTCTCGCCCTCTGTTTCTCGCCCTCTGTTTCAGCCCCTCTGTTTCAGCACCATTGTTTCAGCAACTCTGTTTCAGCCCCTCTGTTTCTCGCCCTCTGTTTCAGCCCCTCTGTTTCAGCCCACCTGTTTCAGCCCCTCTGTTTCAGCCCCTCTGTTTCAGCCCCTCTGTTTCTCGCCCTCTGTTTCTCGCCCTCTGTTTCAGCCCCTCTGTTTCAGCCCCTCTGTTTCAGCCCCTCTGTTTCTCGCCCTCTGTTAATCGCCCTCTGTTTCAGCCCCTCTGTTTCAGCCCCTCTGTTTCAGCCCCTCTGTTTCTCGCCCTATGTTTCAGCCCCTCTTTTTCAGCCCCTCTGTTTTTCGCCCTCTGTTTCAACCCCCCTGTTTCAGCCCCTCTGTATCAGCGCCTCTCTTTCAGCCCCTCTGTTTCTCGCCCTCTGTTTCTCGCCCTCTGTTTCAGCCCCTCTGTTTCAGCACCTCTGGTTCAGCCCCTCTGTTTCAGCCCCTCTGTTTCTCGCTCTCTCTTTCTCGCCCTCTGTTTCTCGCCCTCTGTTTCAGCCCCTCTGTTTCAGCCCCTCTGTTTCAACCCCTCTGTTTCAGCCCCTCTGTTTCAGCCCCTCTGTTTATCGCCCTCTGTTTCTTGCCCTCTGTTTCTCGCCCACTGTTTCAGCCCCTCTGTTTCAGCCCCTCTGTTTCAGCCCCTCTGTTTCTCGCGCGCTGTTTCTCGCCCTCTGTTTCAGCCCCTCTGTTTCAGCCCCTCAGTTTCAGCCCCTCTGTTTCTCGCCCTCTGTTTCAGCCCCTCTGTTTCTCGCCCTCTCTTTCAGCCCCTCTCTTTCTCGCCCTCTGTTGCAGACCCTCTGTTTCAGCCCCTCTGTTTCAGCTCCTCTGTTTCAGCCCCTCTGTTTCTCGCCCTCTGTTTCAGCCCCTCTGTTTCTCGCCCTCTGTTTCCGCCCCTCTGTTTCTCGCCCTCTGTTGCAGCCCCTCTGTTTCAGTCCCTCTGTTTCAGCCCCTCTGTTTCAGCCCCTCTGTTTCTCGCCCTAAGTTTCAGCCCCTCTGTTTCAGCCCCTCTGTTTCTCGCCCTCTGTTTCAGCTCCTCTGTTTCAGCCCCGCTGTTTCAGCCCCTCTGTTTCAGCCCCTCTGTTTCTCGCCCTCTGTTTCTCGCACTCTGTTTCAGCCCCTCTGTTTCAGCCCCGCTGTTTCAGCCCCTCTGTTTCAGCCCCTCTGTTTCTCGCCCTCTGTTTCTCGCTCTCTGTTTCTCGCCGTCTGTTTCTCGCCCTCTGTTTCAGCCCCTCTGTTTCAGCCCCTCTGTTTCAGCCCCTCTGTTTCAGCCCTCTGTTTCAGCCCCTCTGTTTCAGCCCCTCTGTTTCTCGACCTCTGTTTCTCGCCCTCTGTTTCTCGCTCTCTGTTTCTCGCCCTCTGTTTCTCGCCCTCTGTTTCAGCCCCTCTGTTTCAGCCCCTCTGTTTCAGCCCCTCTGTTTCATCCCCTCTGTTTCTCGCCCTCTGTTTCAGCCACTCTGTTTCTCGCTCTCTCTTTCAGCCCCTCTGTTTCAGCCCCTCTGTATCAGCCCCTCTGTTTCAGCCCCACTGTTTCTCGCCCTAAGTTTCTCGCCCTCTGTTTCAGCCCCTCTGTTTCAGCCCCTCTGTTTCAGCCCCTCTGTTTCAGCCCCTCTGTTTCTCGCCCTCTGTTTCGCGCCCCCTGTTTCTCCCTCTCTGTTTCTCGCCCTCTGTTTCTCGCCCTCTGTTTCAGCCCCTCTGTTTCAGCCCCTCTGTTTCAGCCCCTCTGTTTCAGCCCCTCTGTTTCTCGCCCTCTGTTTCAGCCCCTCTGTTTCTCGCCCTCTGTTTCAGCCCCTCTGTTTCAGCCCCTCTGTATCAGCCCCTCTTTTTCAGCCCCACTGTTTCTCGCCTTCTGTTTCTCGCCCTCTGTTTCAGCCCCTCTGTTTCAGCCACTCTGTTTCAGCCCCTCTGTTTCAGCCCCTCTATTTCTCGCCCTCTGTTTCTCGCCCTCTGTTTCTCGCTCTCTGTTTCTCGCCCTCTGTTTCTCGCCCTCTGTTTCAGCCCCTCTGTTTCAGCCCCTCTGTTTCAGCCCCTCTGTTTCTCGCCCTCTGTTTCTCGCCCTCTGTTTCTCGCCCTCTGTTTCAGCCCCTCTGTTTCAGCACCATTGTTTCAGCCCCTCTGTTTCAGCCCCTCTGTTTCTCGCCCTCTGTTTCAGCCCCTCTGTTTCAGCCCACCTGTTTCAGCCCCTCTGTTTCAGCCCCTCTGTTTCAGCCCCTCTGTTTCTCGCCCTCTGTTTCTCGCCCTCTGTTTCAGCCCCTCTGTTTCAGCCCCTCTGTTTCAGCCCCTCTGTTTCTCGCCCTCTGTTTCTCGCCCTCTGTTTCAGCCCCTCTGTTTCAGCCCCTCTGTTTCAGCCCCTCTGTTTCTCGCCCTATGTTTCAGCCCCTCTGTTTCAGCCCCTCTGTTTTTCGCCCTCTGTTTCAACCCCTCTGTTTCAGCCCCTCTGTATCAGCGCCTCTCTTTCAGCCCCTCGGTTTCTCGCCCTCTGTTTCTCGCCCTCTGTTTCAGCCCCTCTGTTTCAGCACCTCTGGTTCAGCCCCTCTGTTTCAGCCCCTCTGTTTCTCGCTCTCTCTTTCTCGCCCTCTGTTTCTCGCCCTCTGTTTCAGCCCCTCTGTTTCAGCCCCTCTGTTTCAACCCCTCTGTTTCAGCCCCTCTGTTTCAGCCCCTCTGTTTATCGCCCTCTGTTTCTTGCCCTCTGTTTCTCGCCCACTGTTTCAGCCCCTCTGTTTCAGCCCCTCTGTTTCAGCCCCTCTGTTTCTCGCCATCTGTTTCTCGCCCTATGTTTCAGCCCCTCTGTTTCAGCCCCTCAGTTTCAGCCCCTCTGTTTCTCGCCCTCTGTTTCAGCCCCTCTGTTTCTCGCCCTCTCTTTCAGCCCCTCTCTTTCTCGCCCTCTGTTGCAGACCCTCTGTTTCAGCCCCTCTGTTTCAGCTCCTCTGTTTCAGCCCCTCTGTTTCTCGCCCTCTGTTTCAGCCCCTCTGTTTCTCGCCCTCTGTTTCCGCCCCTCTGTTTCTCGGCCTCTGTTGCAGCCCCTCTGTTTCAGTCCCTCTGTTTCAGCCCCTCTGTTTCAGCCCCTCTGTTTCTCGCCCTAAGTTTCAGCCCCTCTGTTTCAGCCCCTCTGTTTCTCGCCCTCTGTTTCTGCTCCTCTGTTTCAGCCCCGCTGTTTCAGCCCCTCTGTTTCAGCCCCTCTGTTTCTCGCCCTCTGTTTCTCGCACTCTGTTTCAGCCCCTCTGTTTCAGCCCCGCTGTTTCAGCCCCTCTGTTTCAGCCCCTCTGTTTCTCGCCCTCTGTTTCTCGCTCTCTGTTTCTCGCCGTCTGTTTCTCGCCCTCTGTTTCAGCCCCTCTGTTTCAGCCCCTCTGTTTCAGCCCCTCTGTTTCAGCCCTCTGTTTCAGCCCCTCTGTTTCAGCCCCTCTGTTTCTCGACCTCTGTTTCTCGCCCTCTGTTTCTCGCTCTCGGTTTCTCGCCCTCTGTTTCTCGCCCTCTGTTTCAGCCCCTCTGTTTCAGCCCCTCTGTTTCAGCCCCTCTGTTTCAGCCCCTCTGTTTCTCGCCCTCTGTTTCAGTCACTCTGTTTCTCGCTCTCTCTTTCAGCCCCTCTGTTTCAGCCCCTCTGTATCAGCCCCTCTGTTTCAGCCCCACTGTTTCTCGCCCTAAGTTTCTCGCCCTCTGTTTCAGCCCCTCTGTTTCAGCCCCTCTGTTTCAGCCCCTCTGTTTCAGCCCCTCTGTTTCTCGCCCTCTGTTTCGCGCCCCCTGTTTCTCCCTCTCTGTTTCTCGCCCTTTGTTTCTCGCCCTCTGTTTCAGCCCCTCTGTTTCAGCCCCTCTGTTTCAGCCCCTCTGTTTCAGCCCCTCTGTTTCTCGCCCTCTGTTTCAGCCCCTCTGTTTCTCGCCCTCTGTTTCAGCCCCTCTGTTTCAGCCCCTCTGTATCAGCCCCTCTTTTTCAGCCCCACTGTTTCTCGCCTTCTGTTTCTCGCCCTCTGTTTCAGCCCCTCTGTTTCAGCCACTCTGTTTCAGCCCCTCTGTTTCAGCCCCTCTGTTTCTCGCCCTCTGTTTCTCACCCTCTGTTTCTCGCTCTCTGTTTCTCGCCCTCTGTTTCTCGCCCTCTGTTTCAGCCCCTCTGTTTCAGCCCCTCTGTTTCAGCCCCTCTGTTTCTCGCCCTCTGTTTCTCGCCCTCTGTTTCTCGCCCTCTGTTTCAGCCCCTCTGTTTCAGCACCATTGTTTCAGCCCCTCTGTTTCAGCCCCTCTGTTTCTCGCCCTCTGTTTCAGCCCCTCTGTTTCAGCCCACCTGTTTCAGCCCCTCTGTTTCAGCCCCTCTGTTTCAGCCCCTCTGTTTCTCGCCCTCTGTTTCTCGCCCTCTGTTTCAGCCCCTCTGTTTCAGCCCCTCTGTTTCAGCTCCTCTGTTTCTCGCCCTCTGTTTCTCGCCCTCTGTTTCAGCCCCTCTGTTTCAGCCCCTCTGTTTCAGCCCCTCTGTTTCTCGCCCTATGTTTCAGCCCCTCTGTTTCAGCCCCTCTGTTTTTCGCCCTCTGTTTCAACCCCTCTGTTTCAGCCCCTCTGTATCAGCGCCTCTCTTTCAGCCCCTCTGTTTCTCGCCCTCTGTTTCTCGCCCTCTGTTTCAGCCCCTCTGTTTCAGCACCTCTGGTTCAGCCCCTCTGTTTCAGCCCCTCTGTTTCAGCCCCTCTGTTTCTCGCCCTCTGTTTTTCGCCCTCTGTTTCTCGCCCTCTGTTTCTCGCTGACTGTTTCTCGCCCTCTGTTTCAGCCCCTCTGTTTCTCGCCCCCTGTTTCAGCCCCTCTGTTCCTCGCCATCTGTTTCAGCCCCTCTGTTTCAACCCCTCTGTTTCTCGCCCTCTGTTTCAGCCCCTCTGTTTCAGCCCCTCTGTTTCAGCCCCTCTGTTTCAGCCCCTCAGTTTCAGCACCTCTGTTTCTCGCCCTTTGTTTCTCGCCCTCTGTTTCAGCCCCTCTGTTTCAGTCCCTCTGTTTCAGCCCCTCTGTTTCAGCCCCTCTGTTTCTCGCCCTCAGTTTCAGCCCCTCTGTTTCAGCCCCTCTGTTTCTCGCCCTCTGTTTCAGCCCCTCTGTTTCAGCCCCGCTGTTTCAGCCACTCTGTTTCAGCCCCACTGTTTCTCGCCCTCTGTTTCTCGCCCTCTGTTTCAGCCCCTCTGTTTCAGCCCCGCTGTTTCAGCGCCTCTGTTTCTCGCCCTCTGTTTCTCGCCCTCTGTTTCTCGCCCTCTGTTTCTCGCTCTCTGTTTCTCGCCCTCTGTTTCTCGCCCTCTGTTTCAGCCCCTCTGTTTCAGCCCCTCTGTTTCAGCCCCTCTGTTTCAGCCCTCTGTTTCAGCCCCTCTGTTTCAGCCCCTCTGTTTCTCGCCCTCTGTTTCTCGCCCTCTGTTTCTCGCCCTCTGTTTCAGCCCCTCTGTTTCAGCCCCTTTGTTTCAGCCCCTCTGTTTCAGCCCCTCTGTTTCTCGCCCTCTGTTTCAGCCCCTCTGTTTCAGCCCACCTGTTTCAGCCCCTCTGTTTCAGCCCCTCTGTTTCAGCCCCTCTGTTTCTCGCACTCTGATTCAGCCCCTCTGTTTCAGTCCCTCTGTTTCAGCCCCTCTGTTTTCGCCCTCTGTTTCTCGCCCTCTGTTTCAGCCCCTCTGTTTCAGCCCCTCTGTTTCTCGCCCTATGTTTCAGCCCCTCTGTTTCAGCCCCTCTGTTTTTCGACACTGTTTCAGCCCCTCTGTTTCAGCCCCTCTGTATCAGCGCCTCTGTTTCAGCCCCTCTGTTTCTCGCCCTCTGTTTCTCGCCCTCTGTTTCTCGCTGTCTGTTTCTCGCCCTCTGTTTCAGCCCCTCTGTTTCTCGCCCCCTGTTTCAGCCCCTCTGTTCCTCGCCATCTGTTTCAGCCCCTCTGTTTCAACCCCTCTGTTTCTCGCCCTCTGTTTCAGCCCCTCTGTTTCAGCCCCTCTGTTTCAGCCCCTCTGTTTCAGCCCCTCTGTTTCAGCACCTCTGTTTCTCGCCCTTTGTTTCTCGCCCTCTGTTTCAGCCCCTCTGTTTCAGCCCCTCTGTTTCAGCCCCTCTGTTTCTCGCCCTCTGTTTCAGCCCCTCTGTTTCAGTCCCTCTGTTTCAGCCCCTCTGTTTCAGCCCCTCTGTTTCTCGCCCTCAGTTTCAGCCCCTCTGTTTCAGCCCCTCTGTTTCTCGCCCTCTGTTTCAGCCCCTCTGTTTCAGCCCCGCTGTTTCAGCCACTCTGTTTCAGCCCCTCTGTTTCTCGCCCTCTGTTTCGAGCCCTCTGTTTCAGCCCCTCTGTTTCAGCCCCGCTGTTTCAGCGCCTCTGTTTCTCGCCCTCTGTTTCTCGCCCTCTGTTTCTCGCCCTCTGTTTCTCGCTCTCTGTTTCTCGCCCTCTGTTTCTCGCCCTCTGTTTCAGCCCCTCTGTTTCAGCCCCTCTGTTTCAGCCCCTCTGTTTCAGCCCTCTGTTTCAGCCCCTCTGTCTCTCGACCTCTGTTTCTCGCCCTCTGTTTCTCGCTCTCTCTTTCTCGCCCTCTGTTTCTCGCCCTCTGTTTCAGCCCCTCTGTTTCAGCCCCTCTGTTTCAACCCCTCTGTTTCAGCCCCTCTGTTTCAGCCCCTCTGTTTATCGCCCTCTGTTTCTTGCCCTCTGTTTCTCGCCCACTGTTTCAGCCCCTCTGTTTCAGCCCCTCTGTTTCAGCCCCTCTGTTTCTCGCGCGCTGTTTCTCGCCCTCTGTTTCAGCCCCTCTGTTTCAGCCCCTCAGTTTCAGCCCCTCTGTTTCTCGCCCTCTGTTTCAGCCCCTCTGTTTCTCGCCCTCTGTTTCGCGCCCCCTGTTTCTCCCTCTCTGTTTCTCGCACTCTGTTTCTCGCCCTCTGTTTCAGCCCCTCTGTTTCAGCCCCTCTGTTTCAGCCCCTCTGTTTCAGCCCCTCTGTTTCTCGCCCTCTGTTTCAGCCCCTCTGTTTCTCGCCCTCTGTTTCAGTCCCTCTGTTTCAGCCCCTCTGTATCAGCCCCTCTTTTTCAGCCCCACTGTTTCTCGCCTTCTGTTTCACGCCCTCTGTTTCAGCCCCTCTGTTTCAGCCACTCTGTTTCAGCCCCTCTGTTTCAGCCCCTCTGTTTCTCGCCCTCTGTTTCTCACCCTCTGTTTCTCGCTCTCTGTTTCTCGCCCTCTGTTTCTCGCCCTCTGTTTCAGCCCCTCTGTTTCAGCCCCTCTGTTTCAGCCCCTCTGTTTCTCGCCCTCTGTTTCTCGCCCTCTGTTTCTCGCCCTCTGTTTCAGCCCCTCTGTTTCAGCACCATTGTTTCAGCCCCTCTGTTTCAGCCCCTCTGTTTCTCGCCCTCTGTTTCAGCCCCTCTGTTTCAGCCCACCTGTTTCAGCCCCTCTGTTTCAGCCCCTCTGTTTCAGCCCCTCTGTTTCTCGCCCTCTGTTTCTCGCCCTCTGTTTCAACCCCTCTGTTCAAGCCCCTCTGTTTCAGCCCCTCTGTTTCTCGCCCTCTGTTTCTCGCCCTCTGTTTCAGCCCCTCTGTTTCAGCCCCTCTGTTTCAGCCCCTCTGTTTCTCGCCCTATGTTTCAGCCCCTCTGTTTCAGCCCCTCTGTTTTTCGCCCTCTGTTTCAACCCCTCTGTTTCAGCCCCTCTGTATCAGCGCCTCTCTTTCAGCCCCTCTGTTTCTCGCCCTCTGTTTCTCGCCCTCTGTTTCAGCCCCTCTGTTTCAGCACCTCTGGTTCAGCCCCTCTGTTTCAGCCCCTCTGTTTCAGCCCCTCTGTTTCTCGCCCTCTGTTTTTCGCCCTCTGTTTCCCGCCCTCTGTTTCTCGCTGACTGTTTCTCGCCCTCTGTTTCAGCCCCTCTGTTTCTCGCCCCCTGTTTCAGCCCCTCTGTTCCTCGCCATCTGTTTCAGCCCCTCTGTTTCAACCCCTCTGTTTCTCGCCCTCTGTTTCAGCCCCTCTGTTTCAGCCCCTCTGTTTCAGCCCCTCTGTTTCAGCCCCTCTGTTTCAGCACCTCTGTTTCTCGCCCTTTGTTTCTCGCCCTCTGTTTCAGCCCCTCTGTTTCAGCCCCTCTGTTTCAACCCCTCTGTTTCAGCCCCTCTGTTTCTCGCCCTCAGTTTCAGCCCCTCTGTTTCAGCCCCTCTGTTTCTCGCCCTCTGTTTCAGCCCCTCTGTTTCAGCTCCGCTGTTTCAGCCACTCTGTTTCAGCCCCTCTGTTTCTCGCCCTCTGTTTCTCGCCCTCTGTTTCAGCCCCTCTGTTTCAGCCCCGCTGTTTCAGCGCCTCTGTTTCTCGCCCTCTGTTTCTCGCCCTCTGTTTCTCGCCCTCTGTTTCTCGCTCTCTGTTTCTCGCCCTCTGTTTCTCGCCCTCTGTTTCAGCCCCTCTGTTTCAGCCCCTCTGTTTCAGCCCCTCTGTTTCAGCCCTCTGTTTCAGCCCCTCTGTTTCAGCCCCTCTGTTTCTCGCCCTCTGTTTCTCGCCCTCTGTTTCTCGCCCTCTGTTTCAGCCCCTCTGTTTCAGCCCCTTTGTTTCAGCCCCTCTGTTTCAGCCCCTCTGTTTCTCGCCCTCTGTTTCAGCCCCTCTGTTTCAGCCCACCTGTTTCAGCCACTCTGTTTCAGCCCCTCTGTTTCAGCCCCTCTGTTTCTCGCCCTCTGATTCAGCCCCTCTGTTTCAGTCCCTCTGTTTCAGCCCCTCTGTTTCTCGCCCTCTGTTTCTCGCCCTCTGTTTCAGCCCCTCTGTTTCAGCCCCTCTGTTTCTCGCCCTATGTTTCAGCCCCTCTGTTTCAGCCCCTCTGTTTTTCGCCCTCTGTTTCAGCCCCTCTGTTTCAGCCCCTCTGTATCAGCGCCTCTGTTTCAGCCCCTCTGTTTCTCGCCCTCTGTTTCTCGCCCTCTGTTTCTCGCTGTCTGTTTCTCGCCCTCTGTTTCAGCCCCTCTGTTTCTCGCCCCCTGTTTCAGCCCCTCTGTTCCTCGCCATCTGTTTCAGCCCCTCTGTTTCAACCCCTCTGTTTCTCGCCCTCTGTTTCAGCCCCTCTGTTTCAGCCCCTCTGTTTCAGCCCCTCTGTTTCAGCCCCTCTGTTTCAGCACCTCTGTTTCTCGCCCTTTGTTTCTCGCCCTCTGTTTCAGCCCCTCTGTTTCAGCCCCTCTGTTTCAGCCCCTCTGTTTCTCGCCCTCTGTTTCAGCCCCTCTGTTTCAGTACCTCTGTTTCAGCCCCTCTGTTTCAGCCCCTCTGTTTCTCGCCCTCAGTTTCAGCCCCTCTGTTTCAGCCCCTCTGTTTCTCGCCCTCTGTTTCAGCCCCTCTGTTTCAGCCCCGCTGTTTCAGCCACTCTGTTTCAGCCCCTCTGTTTCTCGCCCTCTGTTTCGAGCCCTCTGTTTCAGCCCCTCTGTTTCAGCCCCGCTGTTTCAGCGCCTCTGTTTCTCGCCCTCTGTTTCTCGCCCTCTGTTTCTCGCCCTCTGTTTCTCGCTCTCTGTTTCTCGCCCTCTGTTTCTCGCCCTCTGTTTCAGCCCCTCTGTTTCAGCCCCTCTGTTTCAGCCCCTCTGTTTCAGCCCTCTGTTTCAGCCCCTCTGTCTCTCGACCTCTGTTTCTCGCCCTCTGTTTCTCGCTCTCTCTTTCTCGCCCTCTGTTTCTCGCCCTCTGTTTCAGCCCCTCTGTTTCAGCCCCTCTGTTTCAACCCCTCTGTTTCAGCCCCTCTGTTTCAGCCCCTCTGTTTACCGCCCTCTGTTTCTTGCCCTCTGTTTCTCGCCCACTGTTTCAGCCCCTCTGTTTCAGCCCCTCTGTTTCAGCCCCTCTGTTTCTCGCGCGCTGTTTCTCGCCCTCTGTTTCAGCCCCTCTGTTTCAGCCCCTCAGTTTCAGCCCCTCTGTTTCTCGCCCTCTGTTTCAGCCCCTCTGTTTCTCGCCCTCTCTTTCAGCCCCTCTCTTTCTCGCCCTCTGTTGCAGACCCTCTGTTTCAGCCCCTCTGTTTCAGCTCCTCTGTTTCAGCCACCCTGTTTCTCGCCCTCTGTTTCAGCCCCTCTGTTTCTCGCCCTCTGTTTCCGCCCCTCTGTTTCTCGCCCTCTGTTGCAGCCCCTCTGTTTCAGTCCCTCTGTTTCAGCCCCTCTGTTTCAGCCCCTCTGTTTCTCGCCCTAAGTTTCAGCCCCTCTGTTTCAGCCCCTCTGTTTCTCGCCCTCTGTTTCAGCTCCTCTGTTTCAGCCCCGCTGTTTCAGCCCCTCTGTTTCAGCCCCTCTGTTTCTCGCCCTCTGTTTCTCGCACTCTGTTTCAGCCCCTCTGTTTCAGCCCCGCTGTTTCAGCCCCTCTGTTTCAGCCCCTCTGTTTCTCGCCCTCTGTTTCTCGCTCTCTGTTTCTCGCCGTCTGTTTCTCGCCCTCTGTTTCAGCCCCTCTGTTTCAGCCCCTCTGTTTCAGCCCCTCTGTTTCAGCCCTCTGTTTCAGCACCTCTGTTTCAGCCCCTCTGTTTCTCGACCTCTGTTTCTCGCCCTCTGTTTCTCGCTCTCTGTTTCTCGCCCTCTGTTTCTCGCCCTCTGTTTCAGCCCCTCTGTTTCAGCCCCTTTGTTTCAGCCCCTCTGTTTCAGCCCCTCTGTTTCTCGCCCTCTGTTTCAGCCACTCTGTTTCTCGCTCTCTGTTTCAGCCCCTCTGTTTCAGCCCCTCTGTATCAGCCCCTCTGTTTCAGCCCCACTGTTTCTCGCCCTAAGTTTCTCGCCCTCTGTTTCAGCCCCTCTGTTTCAGCCCCTCTGTTTCAGCCCCTCTGTTTCAGCCCCTCTGTTTCTCGCCCTCTGTTTCGCGCCCCCTGTTTCTCCCTCTCTGTTTCTCGCCCTCTGTTTCTCGCCCTCTGTTTCTCGCCCTCTGTTTCAGCCCCTCTGTTTCAGCCCCTCTGTTTCAGCCCCTCTGTTTCTCGCCCTCTGTTTCAGCCCCTCTGTTTCTCGCCCTCTGTTTCAGCCCCTCTGTTTCAGCCCCTCTGTATCAGCCCCTCTTTTTCAGCCCCACTGTTTCTCGCCTTCTGTTTCTCGCCCTCTGTTTCAGCCCCTCTGTTTCAGCCACTCTGTTTCAGCCCCTCTGTTTCAGCCCCTCTGTTTCTCGCCCTCTGTTTCTCGCCCTCTGTTTCTCGCTCTCTGTTTTTCGCCCTCTGTTTCTCGCCCTCTGTTTCAGCCCCTCTGTTTCAGCCCCTCTGTTTCAGCCCCTCTGTTTCTCGCCCTCTGTTTCTCGCCCTCTGTTTCTCGCCCTCTGTTTCAGCCCCTCTGTTTCAGCACCATTGTTTCAGCCCCTCTGTTTCAGCCCCTCTGTTTCTCGCCCTCTGTTTCAGCCCCTCTGTTTCAGCCCACCTGTTTCAGCCCCTCTGTTTCAGCCCCTCTGTTTCAGCCCCTCTGTTTCTCGCCCTCTGTTTCTCGCCCTCTGTTTCAGCCCCTCTGTTTCAGCCCCTCTGTTTCAGCCCCTCTGTTTCTCGCCCTCTGTTTCTCGCCCTCTGTTTCAGCCCCTCTGTTTCAGCCCCTCTGTTTCAGCCCCTCTGTTTCTCGCCCTATGTTTCAGCCCCTCTGTTTCAGCCCCTCTGTTTTTCGCCCTCTGTTTCAACCCCTCTGTTTCAGCCCCTCTGTATCAGCGCCTCTCTTTCAGCCCCTCTGTTTCTCGCCCTCTGTTTCTCGCCCTCTGTTTCAGCCCCTCTGTTTCAGCACCTCTGGTTCAGCCCCTCTGTTTCAGCCCCTCTGTTTCTCGCTCTCTCTTTCTCGCCCTCTGTTTCTCGCCCTCTGTTTCAGCCCCTCTGTTTCAGCCCCTCTGTTTCAACCCCTCTGTTTCAGCCCCTCTGTTTCAGCCCCTCTGTTTATCGCCCTCTGTTTCTTGCCCTCTGTTTCTCGCCCACTGTTTCAGCCCCTCTGTTTCAGCCCCTCTGTTTCAGCCCCTCTGTTTCTCGCGCGCTGTTTCTCGCCCTCTGTTTCAGCCCCTCTGTTTCAGCCCCTGAGTTTCAGCCCCTCTGTTTCTCGCCCTCTGTTTCAGCCCCTCTGTTTCTCGCCCTCTCTTTCAGCCCCTCTCTTTCTCGCCCTCTGTTGCAGACCCTCTGTTTCAGCCCCTCTGTTTCAGCTCCTCTGTTTCAGCCCCTCTGTTTCTCGCCCTCTGTTTCAGCCCCTCTGTTTCTCGCCCTCTGTTTCCGCCCCTCTGTTTCTCGCCCTCTGTTGCAGCCCCTCTGTTTCAGTCCCTCTGTTTCAGCCCCTCTGTTTCAGCCCCTCTGTTTCTCGCCCTAAGTTTCAGCCCCTCTGTTTCAGCCCCTCTGTTTCTCGCCCTCTGTTTCAGCTCCTCTGTTTCAGCCCCGCTGTTTCAGCCCCTCTGTTTCAGCCCCTCTGTTTCTCGCCCTCTGTTTCTCGCACTCTGTTTCAGCCCCTCTGTTTCAGCCCCGCTGTTTCAGCCCCTCTGTTTCAGCCCCTCTGTTTCTCGCCCTCTGTTTCTCGCTCTCTGTTTCTCGCCGTCTGTTTCTCGCCCTCTGTTTCAGCCCCTCTGTTTCAGCCCCTCTGTTTCAGCCCCTCTGTTTCAGCCCTCTGTTTCAGCCCCTCTGTTTCAGCCCCTCTGTTTCTCGACCTCTGTTTCTCGCCCTCTGTTTCTCGCTCTCTGTTTCTTGCCCTCTGTTTCTCGCCCTCTGTTTCAGCCCCTCTGTTTCAGCCCCTCTGTTTCAGCCCCTCTGTTTCAGACCCTCTGTTTTTCGCCCTCTGTTTCAACCCCTCTGTTTCAGCCCCTCTGTATCAGCGCCTCTCTTTCAGCCCCTCTGTTTCTCGCCCTCTGTTTCTCGCCCTCTGTTTCAGCCCCTCTGTTTCAGCACCTCTGGTTCAGCCCCTCTGTTTCAGCCCCTCTGTTTCTCGCTCTCTCTTTCTTGCCCTCTGTTTCTCGCCCTCTGTTTCAGCCCCTCTGTTTCAGCCCCTCTGTTTCAACCCCTCTGTTTCAGCCCCTCTGTTTCAGCCCCTCTGTTTATCGCCCTCTGTTTCTTGCCCTCTGTTTCTCGCCCACTGTTTCAGCACCTCTGTTTCAGCCCCTCTGTTTCAGCCCCTCTGTTTCTCGCGCGCTGTTTCTCGCCCTCTGTTTCAGCCCCTCTGTTTCAGCCCCTCAGTTTCAGCCCCTCTGTTTCTCGCCCTCTGTTTCAGCCCCTCTGTTTCTCGCCCTCTCTTTCAGCCCCTCTCTTTCTCGCCCTCTGTTGCAGACCCTCTGTTTCAGCCCCTCTGTTTCAGCTCCTCTGTTTCAGCCCCTCTGTTTCTCGCCCTCTGTTTCAGCCCCTCTGTTTCTCGCCCTCTGTTTCCGCCCCTCTGTTTCAGCCCCTCTGTTTCTCGCCCTCTGTTTCCGCCCCTCTGTTTCTCGCCCTCTGTTGCAGCCCCTCTGTTTCAGTCCCTCTGTTTCAGCCCCTCTGTTTCAGCCCCTCTGTTTCTCGCCCTAAGTTTCAGCCCCTCTGTTTCAGCCCCTCTGTTTCTCGCCCTCTGTTTCAGCTCCTCTGTTTCAGCCCCGCTGTTTCAGCCCCTCTGTTTCAGCCCCTCTGTTTCTCGCCCTCTGTTTCTCGCACTCTGTTTCAGCCCCTCTGTTTCAGCCCCGCTGTTTCAGCCCCTCTGTTTCAGCCCCTCTGTTTCTCGCCCTCTGTTTCTCGCTCTCTGTTTCTCGCCGTCTGTTTCTCGCCCTCTGTTTCAGCCCCTCTGTTTCAGCCCCTCTGTTTCAGCCCCTCTGTTTCAGCCCTCTGTTTCAGCCCCTCTGTTTCAGCCCCTCTGTTTCTCGACCTCTGTTTCTCGCCCTCTGTTTCTCGCTCTCTGTTTCTCGCCCTCTGTTTCTCGCCCTCTGTTTCAGCCCCTCTGTTTCAGCCCCTCTGTTTCAGCCCCTCTGTTTCAGCCCCTCTGTTTCTCGCCCTCTGTTTCAGCCACTCTGTTTCTCGCTCTCTCTTTCAGCCCCTCTGTTTCAGCCCCTCTGTATCAGCCCCTCTGTTTCAGTCCCACTGTTTCTCGCCCTAAGTTTCTCGCCCTCTGTTTCAGCCCCTCTGTTTCAGCCCCTCTGTTTCAGCCCCTCTGTTTCAGCCCCTCTGTTTCTCGCCCCCTGTTTCGCGCCCCCTGTTTCTCCCTCTCTGTTTCTCGCCCTCTGTTTCTCGCCCTCTGAATCAGCCCCTCTGTTTCAGCCCCTCTGTTTCAGCCCCTCTGTTTCAGCCCCTCTGTTTCTCGCCCTCTGTTTCAGCCCCTCTGTTTCTCGCCCTCTGTTTCAGCCCCTCTGTTTCAGCCCCTCTGTATCAGCCCCTCTTTTTCAGCCCCACTGTTTCTCGCCTTCTGTTTCTCGCCCTCTGTTTCAGCCCCTCTGTTTCAGCCACTCTGTTTCAGCCCCTCTGTTTCAGCCCCTCTGTTTCTCGCCCTCTGTTTCTCACCCTCTGTTTCTCGCTCTCTGTTTCTCGCCCTCTGTTTCTCGCCCTCTGTTTCAGCCCCTCTGTTTCAGCCCCTGTTTCAGCCCCTCTGTTTCTCGCCCTCTGTTTCTCGCCCTCTGTTTCTCGCCCTCTGTTTCAGCCCCTCTGTTTCAGCACCATTGTTTCAGCCCCTCTGTTTCAGCCCCTCTGTTTCTCGCCCTCTGTTTCAGCCCCTCTGTTTCAGCCCACCTGTTTCAGCCCCTCTGTTTCAGCCCCTCTGTTTCAGCCCCTCTGTTTCTCGCCCTCTGTTTCTCGCCCTCTGTTTCAGCCCCTCTGTTTCATCCCCTCTGTTAGGCCCCTCTGCTTCTCGCCCTCTGTTTCTCGCCCTCTGTTTCAGCCCCTCTGTTTCAGCCCCTCTGTTTCAGCCCCTCTGTTTCTCGCCCTATGTTTCAGCCCCTCTGTTTCAGCCCCTCTGTTTTTCGCCCTCTGTTTCAACCCCTCTGTTTCAGCCCCTCTGTATCAGCGCCTCTCTTTCAGCCCCTATGTTTCTCGCCCTCTGTTTCTCGCCCTCTGTTTCAGCCCCTCTGTTTCAGCACCTCTGGTTCAGCCCCTCTGTTTCAGCCCCTCTGTTTCAGCCCCTCTGTTTCTCGCCCTCTGTTTTTCGCCGTCTGTTTCTCGCCCTCTGTTTCTCGCTGACTGTTTCTCGCCCTCTGTTTCAGCCCCTCTGTTTCTCGCCCCCTGTTTCAGCCCCTCTGTTCCTCGCCATCTGTTTCAGCCCCTCTGTTTCAACCCCTCTGTTTCTCGCCCTCTGTTTCAGCCCCTCTGTTTCAGCACCTCTGTTTCTCGCCCGTTGTTTCTCGCCCTCTGTTTCAGCCCCTCTGTTTCAGTCCCTCTGTTTCAACCCCTCTGTTTCAGCCCCTCTGTTTCTCGCCCTCAGTTTCAGACTCTCTGTTTCAGCCCCTCTGTTTCTCGCCCTCTGTTTCAGCCCCTCTGTTTCAGCCCCGCTGTTTCAGCCACTCTGTTTCAGCGCCTCTGTTTCTCGCCCTCTGTTTCAGCCCCTCTGTTTCAGCCCCGCTGTTTCAGCGCCTCTGTTTCTCGCCCTCTGTTTCTCGCCCTCTGTTTCTCGCCCTCTGTTTCTCGCTCTCTGTTTCTCGCCCTCTGTTTCTCGCCCTCTGTTTCAGCCCCTCTGTTTCAGCCCCTCTGTTTCAGCCGCTCTGTTTCAGCCCTCTGTTTCAGCCCCTCTGTTTCTCGACCTCTGTTTCTCGCCCTCTGTTTCTCGCTCTCTCTTTCTCGCCCTGTGTTTCTCGCCCTCTGTTTCAGCCCCTCTGTTTCATCCCCTCTGTTTCAACCCCTCTGTTTCAGCCCCTCTGTTTCAGCCCCTCTGTTTATCGCCCTCTGTTTCTTGCCCTCTGTTTCTCGCCCACTGTTTCAGCCCCTCTGTTTCAGCCCCTCTGTTTCAGCCCCTCTGTTTCTCGCGCTCTGTTTCTCGCCCTCTGTTTCAGCCCCTCTGTTTCAGCCCCTCAGTTTCAGCCCCTCTGTTTCTCGCCCTCTGTTTCAGCCCCTCTGTTTCTCGCCCTCTCTTTCAGCCCCTCTCTTTCTCGCCCTCTGTTGCAGACCCTCTGTTTCAGCCCCTCTGTTTCAGCCCCTCTGTTTCAGCCCCTCTGTTTCTCGCTCCCTGTTTCAGCCCCTCTGTTTCTCGCCCTCTGTTTCCGCCCCACTGTTTCTCGCCCTCTGTTGCAGCCCCTCTGTTTCAGCCCCTCTGTTTCTCGCCCTCAGATTCAGCCCCTCTGTTTCAGCCCCTCTGTTTCTCGCCCTCTGTTTCAGCTCCTCTGTTTCAGCCCCGCTGTTTCAGCCCCTCTGTTTCAGCCCCTCTGTTTCTCGCCCTCTGTTTCTCGCACTCTGTTTCAGCCCCTCTGTTTCAGCCCCGCTGTTTCAGCCCCTCTGTTTCAGCCACTCTGTTTCAGCCCCTCTGTTTCTCGCCCTCTGTTTCTCGCTCTCTGTTTCTCGCCCTCTGTTTCTCGCCCTCTGTTTCAGCCCCTCTGTTTCAGCCCCTCTGTTTCAGCCCCTCTGTGTCAGCCCTCTGTTTCAGCCCCTCTGTTTCAGCCCCTCTGTTTCTCGACCTCTGTTTCTCGCCCTCTGTTTCTCGCTCTCTGTTTCTCGCCCTCTGTTTCTCGCCCTCTGTTTCAGCCCCTCTGTTTCAGCCCCACTGTTTCAGCCCTTCTGTTTCAGCCCCTCTGTTTCTCGCCCTCTGTTTCAGCCACTCAGTTTCTCGCTCTCTGTTTCAGCCCCTCTGTTTCAGCCCCTCTGTATCAGCCCCTCTGTTTCAGCCCCACTGTTTCTCGCCCTAAGTTTCTCGCCCTCTGTTTCAGCCCCTCTGTTTCAGCCCCTCTGTTTCAGCCCCTCTGTTTCAGCCCCTCTGTTTCTCGCCCTCTGTTTCAGCCCCTCTGTTTCTCGCCCTCTGTTTCAGCCCCTCTGTTTCAACCCCTCTGTATCAGCCCCTCTTTTTCAGCCCCACTGTTTCTCGCCTTCTGTTTCTCGCCCTCTGTTTCAGCCCCTCTGTTTCAGCCACTCTGTTTCAGCCCCTCTGTTTCAGCCCCTCTGTTTCTCGCCCTCTGATTCTCGCCCTCTGTGTCTCGCTCTCTGTTTCTCGCCCTCTTTTTCTCGCCCTCTGTTACAGCCCCTCTGTTTCAGCCCCTCTGTTTCAGCCCCTCTGTTTCTCGCCCTCTGTTTCTCGCCCTCTGTTTCTCGCCCTCTGTTTCAGCCCCTCTGTTTCAGCCCCTTTGTTTCAGCCCCTCTGTTTCAGCCCCTCTGTTTCTCGCCCTCTGTTTCAGCCCCTCTGTTTCAGCCCACCTGTTTCAGCCCCTCTGTTTCAACCCCTCTGTTTCAGCCCCTCTGTTTCTCGCCCTCTGTTTCTCGCCCTCTGTTTCAGTCCCTCTGTTTCAGTCCCTCTGTTTCAGCCCCTCTGTTTCTCGCCCTCTGTTTCTCGCCCTCTGTTTCAGCCCCTCTGTTTCAGCCCCTCTGTTTCTCGCCCTATGTTTCAGCCCCTCTGTTTCAGCCCCTCTGTTTTTCGCCCTCTGTTTCAGCCCCTCTGATTCAGCCCCTCTGTATCAGCGCCTCTGTTTCAGCCCCTCTGTTTCTCGCCCTCTGTTTCTCGCCCTCTGTTTCTCGCTGTCTGTTCCTCGCCCTCTGTTTCAGCCCCTCTGTTTCTCGCCCCCTGTTTCAGCCCCTCTGTTCCTCGCCCTATGTTTCAGCCCCTCTGTTTCAGCCCCTCTGTTTTTCGCCCTCTGTTTCAGCAACTCTGATTCAGCCCCTCTGTATCAGCGCCTCTGTTTCAGCCCCTCTGTTTCTCGCCCTCTGTTTCTCGCCCTCTGTTTCTCGCTGTCTGTTCCTCGCCCTCTGTTTCAGCCCCTCTGTTTCAACCCCTCTGTTTCTCGCCCTCTGTTTCAGCCCCTCTGTTTCAGCCCCTCTGTTTCAGCCCCTCTGTTTCAGCCCCTCTGTTTCAGCACCTCTGTTTCTCGCCCTTTGTTTCTCGCCCTCTGTTTCAGCCCCTCTGTTTCAGCCCCTCTGTTTCAGCCCCTCTGTTTCTCGCCCTCTGTTTCAGCCCCTCTGTTTCAGTCCCTCTGTTTCAGCCCCTCTGTTTCAGCCCCTCTGTTTCTCGCCCTCAGTTTCAGCCCCTCTGTTTCAGCCCCTCTGTTTCTCGCCCTCTGTTTCAGCCCCTCTGTTTCAGCCCCGCTGTTTCAGACCCTCTGTTTCAGCCCCTCTGTTTCTCGCCCTCTGTTTCTAGCCCTCTGTTTCAGCCCCTCTGTTTCAGCCCCGCTATTTCAGCGCCTCTGTTTCTCGCCCTCTGTTTCTCGCCCTCTGTTTCTCGCCCTCTGTTTCTCGCTCTCTGTTTCTCGCCCTCTGTTTCTCGCCCTCTGTTTCAGCCCCTCTGTTTCAGCCACTCTGTTTCAGCCCCTCTGTTTCAGCCCTCTGTTTCAGCCCCTCTGTTTCTCGACCTCTGTTTCTCGCCCTCTGTTTCTCGCTCTCTCTTTCTCGCCCTCTGTTTCTCGCCCTCTGTTTCAGCCCCTCTGTTTATGCCCCTCTGTTTCAACCCCTCTGTTTCAGCCCCTCTGTTTCAGCCCCTCTGTTTATCGCCCTCTGTTTCTTGCCCTCTGTTTCTCGCCCACTGTTTCAGCCCCTCTGTTTCAGCCCCTCTGTTTCAGCCCCTCTGTTTCTCGCGCTCTGTTTCTCGCCCTCTGTTTCAGCCCCTCTGTTTCAGCCCCTCAGTTTCAGCCCCTCTGTTTCTCGCCCTCTGTTTCAGCCCCTCTGTTTCTCGCCCTCTCTTTCAGCCCCTCTCTTTCTCGCCCTCTGTTGCAGACCCTCTGTTTCAGCCCCTCTGTTTCTGCCCCTCTGTTTCAGCCCCTCTGTTTCTCGCCCTCTGTTTCAGCCCCTCTGTTTCTCGCCCTCTGTTTCCGCCCCTCTGTTTCTCGCCCTCTGTTGCAGCCCCTCTGTTTCAGTCCCTCTGTTTCAGCCTCTCTGTTTCAGCCCCTCTGTTTCTCGCCCTCTGTTTCAGCTCCTCTGTTTCAGCCCCGCTGTTTCAGCCCCTCTGTTTCAGCCCCTCTGTTTCTCGCCCTCTGTTTCTCGCACTCTGTTTCAGCCCCTCTGTTTCAGCCCCGCTGTTTCAGCCCCTCTGTTTCAGCCCCTCTGTTTCAGCCCCTCTGTTTCTCGCCCTCTGTTTCTCGCTCTCTGTTTCTCGCCGTCTGTTTCTCGCCCTCTTTTTCAGACCCTCTGTTTCAGCCCCTCTGTTTCAGCCCCTCTGTTTCAGCCCTCTGTTTCAGCCCCTCTGTTTCAGCCCCTCTGTTTCTCGACCTCTGTTTCTCGCCCTCTGTTTCTCGCTCTCTGTTTCTCGCCCTCTGTTTCTCGCCCTCTGTTTCAGCCCCTCTGTTTCAGCCCCTCTGTTTCAGCCCCTCTGTTTCAGCCCCTCTGTTTCTCGCCCTCTGTTTCAGCCACTCTGTTTCAGCCCCTCTGTATCAGCCCCTCTGTTTCAGCCCCACTGTTTCTCGCCCTAAGTTTCTCGCCCTCTCTTTCAGACCCCCTGTTTCAGCCCCTCTGTTTCAGCCCCTCTGTTTCAGCCCTTCGGTTTCTCGCCCTCTGTTTCGCGCCCTCTGTGTCTCCCTCTCTGTTTCTCGCCCTCTGTTTCTCGCCCTCTGTTTCAGCCCCTCTGTTTCAGCCCCTCTGTTTCAGCCCCTCTGTTTCAGCCCCTCTGTTTCTCGCCCTCTGTTTCAGCCCCTCTGTTTCTCGCCCTCTGTTTCTCGCCCTCTGTTTCAGCCCCTCTGTTTCAGCCCCTCAGTTTCAGCCCCTCTGTTTCTCGCCCTCTGTTTCAGCCCCTCTGTTTCTCGCCCTCTCTTTCAGCCCCTCTCTTTCTCGCCCTCTGTTGCAGACCCTCTGTTTCAGCCCCTCTGTTTCAGCCCCTCTGTTTCAGCCCCTCTGTTTCTCGCCCTCTGTTTCAGCCCCTCTGTTTCTCGCCCTCTGTTTCCGCCCCTCTGTTTCTCGCCCTCTGTTGCAGCCCCTCTGTTTCAGTCCCTCTGTTTCAGCCCCTCTGTTTCAGCCCCTCTGTTTCTCGCCCTCAGTTTCAGCCCCTCTGTTTCAGCCCCTCTGTTTCTCGCCCTCTGTTTCTCGCTCTCTGTTTCTCGCCCTCTGTTTCTCGCCCTCTGTTTCAGCCCCTCTGTTTCAGCCCCTCTGTTTCAGCCCCTCTGTTTCAGCCCCTCTGTTTCTCGCCCTCTGTTTCAGCCACTCTGTTTCAGCCCCTCTGTATCAGCCCCTCTGTTTCAGCCCCACTGTTTCTCGCCCTAAGTTTCTCGCCCTCTCTTTCAGACCCTCTGTTTCAGCCCCTCTGTTTCAGCCCCTCTGTTTCAGCCCCTCTGTTTCTCGACCTCTGTTTCTCGCCCTCTGTTTCTCGCTCTCTGTTTCTCGCCCTCTGTTTCTCGCCCTCTGTTTCAGCCCCTCTGTTTCAGCCCCTCTGTTTCAGCCCCTCTGTTTCTCGCCCTCTGTTTCAGCCACTCTGTTTCTCGCTCTCTGTTTCAGCCGCTCTGTTTCAGCCCCTCTGTATCAGCCCCTCTGTTTCAGCCCCACTGTTTCTCGCCCTAAGTTTCTCGCCCTCTCTTTCAGACCCTCTGTTTCAGCCCCTCTGTTTCAGCCCTTCGGTTTCTCGCCCTCTGTTTCGCGCCCTCTGTGTCTCCCTCTCTGTTTCTCGCCCTCTGTTTCTCGCCCTCTGTTTCAGCCCCTCTGTTTCAGCCCCTCTGTTTCAGCCCCTCTGTTTCAGCCCCTCTGTTTCTCGCCCTCAGTTTCAGCCCCTCTGTTTCTCGCCCTCTGTTTCAGCCCCTCTGTTTCAGCCCCTCTGTATCAGCCCCGCTTTTTCAGCCCCACTGTTTCTCGCCTTCTGTTTCTCGCCCTCTGTTTCAGCCCCTCTGTTTCAGCCCCTCTGTTTCAGCCCCTCTGTTTCAGCCCCTCTGTTTCTCGCCCTCTGTTTCAGCCCCTCTGATTCTCGCCCTCTGTTTCAGCCCCTCTGTTTCAACCCCTCTGTATCAGCCCCTCTTTTTCAGCCCCACTGTTTCTCGCCTTCTGTTTCTCGCCCTCTGTTTCAGCCCCTCTGTTTCAGCCACTCTGTTTCAGCCCCTCTGTTTCAGCCCCTCTGTTTCTCGCCCTCTGATTCTCGCCCTCTGTGTCTCGCTCTCTGTTTCTCGCCCTCTTTTTCTCGCCCTCTGTTACAGCCCCTCTGTTTCAGCCCCTCTGTTTCAGCCCCTCTGTTTCTCGCCCTCTGTTTCTCGCCCTCTGTTTCTCGCCCTCTGTTTCAGCCCCTCTGTTTCAGCCCCTTTGTTTCAGCCCCTCTGTTTCAGCCCCTCTGTTTCTCGCCCTCTGTATCAGCCCCTCTGTTTCAGCCCACCTGTTTCAGCCCCTCTGTTTCAACCCCTCTGTTTCAGCCCCTCTGTTTCTCGCCCTCTGTTTCTCGCCCTCTGTTTCAGTCCCTCTGTTTCAGTCCCTCTGTTTCAGCCCCTCTGTTTCTCGCCCTCTGTTTCTCGCCCTCTGTTTCAGCCCCTCTGTTTCAGCCCCTCTGTTTCTCGCCCTATGTTTCAGCCCCTCTGTTTCAGCCCCTCTGTTTTTCGCCCTCTGTTTCAGCCCCTCTGATTCAGCCCCTCTGTATCAGCGCCTCTGTTTCAGCCCCTCTGTTTCTCGCCCTCTGTTTCTCGCCCTCTGTTTCTCGCTGTCTGTTCCTCGCCCTCTGTTTCAGCCCCTCTGTTTCTCGCCCCCTGTTTCAGCCCCTCTGTTCCTCGCCCTATGTTTCAGCCCCTCTGTTTCAGCCCCTCTGTTTTTCGCCCTCTGTTTCAGCAACTCTGATTCAGCCCCTCTGTATCAGCGCCTCTGTTTCAGCCCCTCTGTTTCTCGCCCTCTGTTTCTCGCCCTCTGTTTCTCGCTGTCTGTTCCTCGCCCTCTGTTTCAGCCCCTCTGTTTCAACCCCTCTGTTTCTCGCCCTCTGTTTCAGCCCCTCTGTTTCAGCCCCTCTGTTTCAGCCCCTCTGTATCAGCCCCTCTGTTTCAGCACCTCTGTTTCTCGCCCTTTGTTTCTCGCCCTCTGTTTCAGCCCCTCTGTTTCAGCCCCTCTGTTTCAGCCCCTCTGTTTCTCGCCCTCTGTTTCAGCCCCTCTGTTTCAGTCCCTCTGTTTCAGCCCCTCTGTTTCAGCCCCTCTGTTTCTCGCCCTCAGTTTCAGCCCCTCTGTTTCAGCCCCTCTGTTTCTCGCCCTCTGTTTCAGCCCCTCTGTTTCAGCCCCGCTGTTTCAGACCTTCTGTTTCAGCCCCTCTGTTTCTCGCCCTCTGTTTCTAGCCCTCTGTTTCAGCCCCTCTGTTTCAGCCCCGCTATTTCAGCGCCTCTGTTTCTCGCCCTCTGTTTCTCGCCCTCTGTTTCTCGCCCTCTGTTTCTCGCTCTCTGTTTCTCGCCCTCTGTTTCTCGCCCTCTGTTTCAGCCCCTCTGTTTCAGCCACTCTGTTTCAGCCCCTCTGTTTCAGCCCTCTGTTTCAGCCCCTCTGTTTCTCGACCTCTGTTTCTCGCCCTCTGTTTCTCGCTCTCTCTTTCTCGCCCTCTGTTTCTCGCCCTCTGTTTCAGCCCCTCTGTTTATGCCCCTCTGTTTCAACCCCTCTGTTTCAGCCCCTCTGTTTCAGCCCCTCTGTTTATCGCCCTCTGTTTCTTGCCCTCTGTTTCTCGCCCACTGTTTCAGCCCCTCTGTTTCAGCCCCTCTGTTTCAGCCCCTCTGTTTCTCGCGCTCTGTTTCTCGCCCTCTGTTTCAGCCCCTCTGTTTCAGCCCCACAGTTTCAGCCCCTCTGTTTCTCGCCCTCTGTTTCAGCCCCTCTGTTTCTCGCCCTCTCTTTCAGCCCCTCTCTTTCTCGCCCTCTGTTGCAGACCCTCTGTTTCAGCCCCTCTGTTTCAGCCCCTCTGTTTCAGCCCCTCTGTTTCTCGCCCTCTGTTTCAGCCCATCTGTTTCTCGCCCTCTGTTTCCGCCCCTATGTTTCTCGCCCTCTGTTGCAGCCCCTCTGTTTCAGTCCCTCTGTTTCAGCCTCTCTGTTTCAGCCCCTCTGTTTCTCGCCCTCAGTTTCAGCCCCTCTGTTTCAGCCCCTCTGTTTCTCGCCCTCTGTTTCAGCTCCTCTGTTTCAGCCCCGCTGTTTCAGCCCCTCTGTTTCAGCCCCTCTGTTTCTCGCCCTCTGTTTCTCGCACTCTGTTTCAGCCCCTCTGTTTCAGCCCCGCTGTTTCAGCCCCTCTGTTTCAGCCCCTCTGTTTCAGCCCCTCTGTTTCTCGCCCTCTGTTTCTCGCTCTCTGTTTCTCGCCGTCTGTTTCTCGCCCTCTTTTTCAGACCCTCTGTTTCAGCCCCTCTGTTTCAGCCCCTCTGTTTCAGCCCTCTGTTTCAGCCCCTCTGTTTCAGCCCCTCTGTTTCTCGACCTCTGTTTCTCGCCCTCTGTTTCTCGCTCTCTGTTTCTCGCCCTCTGTTTCTCGCCCTCTGTTTCAGCCCCTCTGTTTCAGCCCCTCTGTTTCAGCCCCTCTGTTTCAGCCCCTCTGTTTCTCGCCCTCTGTTTCAGCCACTCTGTTTCTCGCTCTCTGTTTCAGCCGCTCTGTTTCAGCCCCTCGGTATCAGCCCCTCTGTTTCAGCCCCACTGTTTCTCGCCCTAAGTTTCTCGCCCTCTCTTTCAGACCCTCTGTTTCAGCCCCTCTGTTTCAGCCCCTCTGTTTCAGCCCTTCGGTTTCTCGCCCTCTGTTTCGCGCCCTCTGTGTCTCCCTCTCTGTTTCTCGCCCTCTGTTTCTCGCCCTCTGTTTCAGCCCCTCTGTTTCAGCCCCTCTGTTTCAGCCCCTCTGTTTCAGCCCCTCTGTTTCTCGCCCTCTGTTTCAGCCCCTCTGTTTCTCGCCCTCTGTTTCTCGCCCTCTGTTTCAGCCCCTCTGTTTCAGCCCCTCAGTTTCAGCCCCTCTGTTTCTCGCCCTCTGTTTCAGCCCCTCTGTTTCTCGCCCTCTCTTTCAGCCCCTCTCTTTCTCGCCCTCTGTTGCAGACCCTCTGTTTCCGCCCCTCTGTTTCTCGCCCTCTGTTTCAGCCCCTCTGTTTCAGCCCCTCTGTTTCAGCCCCTCTGTTTCTCTCCCTCTGTTTCTCGCCCACTGTTTCTCGCCCTCTGTTGCAGCCCCTCTGTTTCAGTCCCTCTGTTTCAGCCCCTCTGTTTCAGCCCCTCTGTTTCTCGCCCTCAGTTTCAGCCCCTCTGTTTCAGCCCCTCTGTTTCTCGCCCTCTGTTTCAGCTCCTCTGATTCAGCCCCGCTGTTTCAGCCCCTCTGTTTCAGCCCCTCTGTTTCTCGCCCCCTGTTTCTCGCACTCTGTTTCAGCCCCTCTGTTTCAGCCCCGCTGTTTCAGCCCCTCTGTTTCAGCCCCTCTGTTTCAGCCCCTCTGTTTCTCGCCCTCTGTTTCTCGCTCTCTGTTTCTCGCCGTCTGTTTCTCGCCCTCTGTTTCAGACCCTCTGGTTCAGCCCCTCTGTTTCAGCCCCTCTGTTTCAGCCCTCTGTTTCAGCCCCTCTGTTTCAGCCCCTCTGTTTCTCGACCTCTGTTTCTCGCCCTCTGTTTCTCGCTCTCTGTTTCTCGCCCTCTGTTTCTCGCCCTCTGTTTCAGCCCCTCTGTTTCAGCCCCTCTGTTTCAGCCCCTCTGTTTCTCGCCCTCTGTTTCAGCCACTCTGTTTCTCGCTCTCTGTTTCAGCCGCTCTGTTTCAGCCACTCTGTATCAGCCCCTCTGTTTCAGCCCCACTGTTTCTCGCCCTAAGTTTCTCGCCCTCTCTTTCAGACCCTCTGTTTCAGCCCCTCTGTTTCAGCCCTTCGGTTTCTCGCCCTCTGTTTCGCGCCCTCTGTGTCTCCCTCTCTGTTTCTCGCCCTCTGTTTCTCGCCCTCTGTTTCAGCCCCTCTGGTTCAGCCCCTCTGTTTCAGCCCCTCTGTTTCAGCCCCTCTGTTTCTCGCCCTCAGTTTCAGCCCCTCTGTTTCTCGCCCTCTGTTTCAGCCCCTCTGTTTCAGCCCCTCTGTATCAGCCCCGCTTTTTCAGCCCCACTGTTTCTCGCCTTCTGTTTCTCGCCCTCTGTTTCAGCCCCTCTGTTTCAGCCACTCTGTTTCAGACCCTCTGTTTCAGCCCCTCTGTTTCTCGCCCTCTGTTTCTCGCCCTCTGTTTCTCGCTCTCTGTTTCTCGCCCTCTGTTTCTCGCCCTCTCTTTCAGCCCCTCTGTTTCAGCCCCTCTGTTTCACCCCCTCTGTTTCTCGCCCTCTGTTTCTCGCCCTCTGTTTCTCGCCCTCTGTTTCAGCCCCTCTGTTTCAGCACCTTTGTTTCAGCCCCTCTGTTTCAGCCCCTCTGTTTCTCGCCCTCTGTTTCAGCCCCTCTGTTTCAGCCCACCTGTTTCAGCCCCTCTGTTTCAGCCCCTCTGTTTCAGCCCCTCTGTTTCTCGCCCTCTGTTTCTCGCCCTCTGTTTCAGCCCCTCTGTTTCAGCCCCTCTGTTTCAGCCCCTCTGTTTCTCGCCCTCTGTTTCTCGCCCTCTGTTTCAGCCCCTCTGTTTCAGCCCCTCTGTTTCAGCCCCTCTGTTTCTCGCACTATGTTTCAGCCCCTCTGTTTCAGCCCCTCTGTTTTTCGCCCTCTGTTTCAGCCCCTCTGTTTCAGCCCCTCTGTATCAGCGCCTCTCTTTCAGCCCCTCTGTTTCTCGCCCTCTGTTTCTCGCCCTCTGTTTCAGCCCCGCTGTTTCAGCGCCTCTGTTTCTCGCCCTCTGTTTCTCGCCCTCTGTTTCTCGCCCTCTGTTTCTCGCTCTCTGTTTCTCGCCCTCTGTTTCTCGCCCTCTGTTTCAGCCCCTCTGTTTCAGCCCCTCTGTTTCAGCCCCTCTGTTTCAGCCCTCTGTTTCAGCCCCTCTGTTTCAGCCCCTCTGTTTCTCGCCCTCTGTTTCTCGCCCTCTGTTTCTCGCCCTCTGTTTCAGCCCCTCTGTTTCAGCCCCTTTGTTTCAGCCCCTCTGTTTCAGCCCCTCTGTTTCTCGCCCTCTGTTTCAGCCCCTCTGTTTCAGCCCACCTGTTTCAGCCCCTCTGTTTCAGCCCCTCAGTTTCAGCCCCTCTGTTTCTCGCCCTCTGTTTCAGCCCCTCTGTTTCAGCCCCTCTGTATCAGCCCCGCTTTTTCAGCCCCACTGTTTCTCGCCTTCTGTTTCTCGCCCTCTGTTTCAGCCCCTCTGTTTCAGCCACTCTGTTTCAGCCCCTCTGTTTCAGCCCCTCTGTTTCTCGCCCTCTGTTTCTCGCCCTCTGTTTCTCGCTCTCTGTTTCTCGCCCTCTGTTTCTCGCCCTCTCTTTCAGCCCCTCTGTTTCAGCCCCTCTGTTTCACCCCCTCTGTTTCTCGCCCTCTGTTTCTCGCCCTCTGTTTCTCGCCCTCTGTTTCAGCCCCTCTGTTTCAGCACCTTTGTTTCAGCCCCTCTGTTTCAGCCCCTCTGTTTCTCGCCCTCTGTTTCAGCCCCTCTGTTTCAGCCCACCTGTTTCAGCCCCTCTGTTTCAGCCCCTCTGTTTCAGCCCCTCTGTTTCTCGCCCTCTGTTTCTCGCCCTCTGTTTCAGCCCCTCTGTTTCAGCCCCTCTGTTTCAGCCCCTCTGTTTCTCGCCCTCTGTTTCTCGCCCTCTGTTTCAGCCCCTCTGTTTCAGCCCCTCTGTTTCAGCCCCTCTGTTTCTCGCACTATGTTTCAGCCCCTCTGTTTCAGCCCCTCTGTTTTTCGCCCTCTGTTTCAGCCCCTCTGTTTCAGCCCCTCTGTATCAGCGCCTCTCTTTCAGCCCCTCTGTTTCTCGCCCTCTGTTTCTCGCCCTCTGTTTCAGCCCCGCTGTTTCAGCGCCTCTGTTTCTCGCCCTCTGTTTCTCGCCCTCTGTTTCTCGCCCTCTGTTTCTCGCTCTCTGTTTCTCGCCCTCTGTTTCTCGCCCTCTGTTTCAGCCCCTCTGTTTCAGCCCCTCTGTTTCAGCCCCTCTGTTTCAGCCCTCTGTTTCAGCCCCTCTGTTTCAGCCCCTCTGTTTCTCGCCCTCTGTTTCTCGCCCTCTGTTTCTCGCCCTCTGTTTCAGCCCCTCTGTTTCAGCCCCTTTGTTTCAGCCCCTCTGTTTCAGCCCCTCTGTTTCTCGCCCTCTGTTTCAGCCCCTCTGTTTCAGCCCACCTGTTTCAGCCCCTCTGTTTCAGCCCCTCTGTTTCAGCCCCTCTGTTTCTCGCCCTCTGTTTCTCGCCCTCTGTTTCAGCCCCTCTGTTTCAGCCCCTCTGTTTCTCGCCCTATGTTTCAGCCCCTCTGTTTCAGCCCCTCTGTTTTTCGACACTGTTTCAGCCCCTCTGTTTCAGCCCCTCTGTATCAGCGCCTCTGTTTCAGCCCCTCTGTTTCTCGCCCTCTGTTTCTCGCCCTCTGTTTCTCGCTGTCTGTTTCTCGCCCTCTGTTTCAGCCCCTCTGTTTCTCGCCCCCTGTTTCAGCCCCTCTGTTCCTCGCCATCTGTTTCAGCCCCTCTGTTTCAACCCCTCTGTTTCTCGCCCTCTGTTTCAGCCCCTCTGTTTCAGCCCCTCTGTTTCAGCCCCTCTGTTTCAGCCCCTCTGTTTCAGCACCTCTGTTTCTCGCCCTTTGTTTCTCGCCCTCTGTTTCAGCCCCTCTGTTTCAGCCCCTCTGTTTCAGCCCCTCTGTTTCTCGCCCTCTGTTTCAGCCCCTCTGTTTCAGTCCCTCTGTTTCAGCCCCTCTGTTTCAGCCCCTCTGTTTCTCGCCCTCAGTTTCAGCCCCTCTGTTTCAGCCCCTCTGTTTCTCGCCCTCTGTTTCAGCCCCTCTGTTTCAGCCCCGCTGTTTCAGCCACTCTGTTTCAGCCCCTCTGTTTCTCGCCCTCTGTTTCGAGCCCTCTGTTTCAGCCCCTCTGTTTCAGCCCCGCTGTTTCAGCGCCTCTGTTTCTCGCCCTCTGTTTCTCGCCCTCTGTTTCTCGCCCTCTGTTTCTCGCTCTCTGTTTCTCGCCCTCTGTTTCTCGCCCTCTGTTTCAGCCCCTCTGTTTCAGCCCCTCTGTTTCAGCCCCTCTGTTTCAGCCCTCTGTTTCAGCCCCTCTGTCTCTCGACCTCTGTTTCTCGCCCTCTGTTTCTCGCTCTCTCTTTCTCGCCCTCTGTTTCTCGCCCTCTGTTTCAGCCCCTCTGTTTCAGCCCCTCTGTTTCAACCCCTCTGTTTCAGCCCCTCTGTTTCAGCCCCTCTGTTTATCGCCCTCTGTTTCTTGCCCTCTGTTTCTCGCCCACTGTTTCAGCCCCTCTGTTTCAGCCCCTCTGTTTCAGACCCTCTGTTTCTCGCGCGCTGTTTCTCGCCCTCTGTTTCAGCCCCTCTGTTTCAGCCCCTCAGTTTCAGCCCCTCTGTTTCTCGCCCTCTGTTTCAGCCCCTCTGTTTCTCGCCCTCTGTTTCGCGCCCCCTGTTTCTCCCTCTCTGTTTCTCGCACTCTGTTTCTCGCCCTCTGTTTCAGCCCCTCTGTTTCAGCCCCTCTGTTTCAGCCCCTCTGTTTCAGCCCCTCTGTTTCTCGCCCTCTGTTTCAGCCCCTCTGTTTCTCGCCCTCTGTTTCAGTCCCTCTGTTTCAGCCCCTCTGTATCAGCCCCTCTTTTTCAGCCCCACTGTTTCTCGCCTTCTGTTTCACGCCCTCTGTTTCAGCCCCTCTGTTTCAGCCACTCTGTTTCAGCCCCTCTGTTTCAGCCCCTCTGTTTCTCGCCCTCTGTTTCTCACCCTCTGTTTCTCGCTCTCTGTTTCTCGCCCTCTGTTTCTCGCCCTCTGTTTCAGCCCCTCTGTTTCAGCCCCTCTGTTTCAGCCCCTCTGTTTCTCGCCCTCTGTTTCTCGCCCTCTGTTTCTCGCCCTCTGTTTCAGCCCCTCTGTTTCAGCACCATTGTTTCAGCCCCTCTGTTTCAGCCCCTCTGTTTCTCGCCCTCTGTTTCAGCCCCTCTGTTTCAGCCCACCTGTTTCAGCCCCTCTGTTTCAGCCCCTCTGTTTCAGCCCCTCTGTTTCTCGCCCTCTGTTTCTCGCCCTCTGTTTCAACCCCTCTGTTCAAGCCCCTCTGTTTCAGCCCCTCTGTTTCTCGCCCTCTGTTTCTCGCCCTCTGTTTCAGCCCCTCTGTTTCAGCCCCTCTGTTTCAGCCCCTCTGTTTCTCGCCCTATGTTTCAGCCCCTCTGTTTCAGCCCCTCTGTTTTTCGCCCTCTGTTTCAACCCCTCTGTTTCAGCCCCTCTGTATCAGCGCCTCTCTTTCAGCCCCTCTGTTTCTCGCCCTCTGTTTCTCGCCCTCTGTTTCAGCCCCTCTGTTTCAGCACCTCTGGTTCAGCCCCTCTGTTTCAGCCCCTCTGTTTCAGCCCCTCTGTTTCTCGCCCTCTGTTTTTCGCCCTCTGTTTCTCGCCCTCTGTTTCTCGCTGACTGTTTCTCGCCCTCTGTTTCAGCCCCTCTGTTTCTCGCCCCCTGTTTCAGCCCCTCTGTTCCTCGCCATCTGTTTCAGCCCCTCTGTTTCAACCCCTCTGTTTCTCGCCCTCTGTTTCAGCCCCTCTGTTTCAGCCCCTCTGTTTCAGCCCCTCTGTTTCAGCCCCTCTGTTTCAGCACCTCTGTTTCTCGCCCTTTGTTTCTCGCCCTCTGTTTCAGCCCCTCTGTTTCAGCCCCTCTGTTTCAACCCCTCTGTTTCAGCCCCTCTGTTTCTCGCCCTCAGTTTCAGCCCCTCTGTTTCAGCCCCTCTGTTTCTCGCCCTCTGTTTCAGCCCCTCTGTTTCAGCTCCGCTGTTTCAGCCACTCTGTTTCAGCCCCTCTGTTTCTCGCCCTCTGTTTCTCGCCCTCTGTTTCAGCCCCTCTGTTTCAGCCCCGCTGTTTCAGCGCCTCTGTTTCTCGCCCTCTGTTTCTCGCCCTCTGTTTCTCGCCCTCTGTTTCTCGCTCTCTGTTTCTCGCCCTCTGTTTCTCGCCCTCTGTTTCAGCCCCTCTGTTTCAGCCCCTCTGTTTCAGCCCCTCTGTTTCAGCCCTCTGTTTCAGCCCCTCTGTTTCAGCCCCTCTGTTTCTCGCCCTCTGTTTCTCGCCCTCTGTTTCTCGCCCTCTGTTTCAGCCCCTCTGTTTCAGCCCCTTTGTTTCAGCCCCTCTGTTTCAGCCCCTCTGTTTCTCGCCCTCTGTTTCAGCCCCTCTGTTTCAGCCCACCTGTTTCAGCCACTCTGTTTCAGCCCCTCTGTTTCAGCCCCTCTGTTTCTCGCCCTCTGATTCAGCCCCTCTGTTTCAGTCCCTCTGTTTCAGCCCCTCTGTTTCTCGCCCTCTGTTTCTCGCCCTCTGTTTCAGCCCCTCTGTTTCAGCCCCTCTGTTTCTCGCCCTATGTTTCAGCCCCTCTGTTTCATCCCCTCTGTTTTTCGCCCTCTGTTTCAGCCCCTCTGTTTCAGCCCCTCTGTATCAGCGCCTCTGTTTCAGCCCCTCTGTTTCTCGCCCTCTGTTTCTCGCCCTCTGTTTCTCGCTGTCTGTTTCTCGCCCTCTGTTTCAGCCCCTCTGTTTCTCGCCCCCTGTTTCAGCCCCTCTGTTCCTCGCCATCTGTTTCAGCCCCTCTGTTTCAACCCCTCTGTTTCTCGCCCTCTGTTTCAGCCCCTCTGTTTCAGCCCCTCTGTTTCAGCCCCTCTGTTTCAGCCCCTCTGTTTCAGCACCTCTGTTTCTCGCCCTTTGTTTCTCGCCCTCTGTTTCAGCCCCTCTGTTTCAGCCCCTCTGTTTCAGCCCCTCTGTTTCTCGCCCTCTGTTTCAGCCCCTCTGTTTCAGTCCCTCTGTTTCAGCCCCTCTGTTTCAGCCCCTCTGTTTCTCGCCCTCAGTTTCAGCCCCTCTGTTTCAGCCCCTCTGTTTCTCGCCCTCTGTTTCAGCCCCTCTGTTTCAGCCCCGCTGTTTCAGCCACTCTGTTTCAGCCCCTCTGTTTCTCGCCCTCTGTTTCGAGCCCTCTGTTTCAGCCCCTCTGTTTCAGCCCCGCTGTTTCAGCGCCTCTGTTTCTCGCCCTCTGTTTCTCGCCCTCTGTTTCTCGCCCTCTGTTTCTCGCTCTCTGTTTCTCGCCCTCTGTTTCTCGCCCTCTGTTTCAGCCCCTCTGTTTCAGCCCCTCTGTTTCAGCCCCTCTGTTTCAGCCCTCTGTTTCAGCCCCTCTGTCTCTCGACCTCTGTTTCTCGCCCTCTGTTTCTCGCTCTCTCTTTCTCGCCCTCTGTTTCTCGCCCTCTGTTTCAGCCCCTCTGTTTCAGCCCCTCTGTTTCAACCCCTCTGTTTCAGCCCCTCTGTTTCAGCCCCTCTGTTTATCGCCCTCTGTTTCTTGCCCTCTGTTTCTCGCCCACTGTTTCAGCCCCTCTGTTTCAGCCCCTCTGTTTCAGCCCCTCTGTTTCTCGCGCGCTGTTTCTCGCCCTCTGTTTCAGCCCCTCTGTTTCAGCCCCTCAGTTTCAGCCCCTCTGTTTCTCGCCCTCTGTTTCAGCCCCTCTGTTTCTCGCCCTCTCTTTCAGCCCCTCTCTTTCTCGCCCTCTGTTGCAGACCCTCTGTTTCAGCCCCTCTGTTTCAGCTCCTCTGTTTCAGCCACCCTGTTTCTCGCCCTCTGTTTCAGCCCCTGTGTTTCTCGCCCTCTGTTTCCGCCCCTCTGTTTCTCGCCCTCTGTTGCAGCCCCTCTGTTTCAGTCCCTCTGTTTCAGCCCCTCTGTTTCAGCCCCTCTGTTTCTCGCCCTAAGTTTCAGCCCCTCTGTTTCAGCCCCTCTGTTTCTCGCCCTCTGTTTCAGCTCCTCTGTTTCAGCCCCGCTGTTTCAGCCCCTCTGTTTCAGCCCCTCTGTTTCTCGCCCTCTGTTTCTCGCACTCTGTTTCAGCCCCTCTGTTTCAGCCCCGCTGTTTCAGCCCCTCTGTTTCAGCCCCTCTGTTTCTCGCCCTCTGTTTCTCGCTCTCTGTTTCTCGCCGTCTGTTTCTCGCCCTCTGTTTCAGCCCCTCTGTTTCAGCCCCTCTGTTTCAGCCCCTCTGTTTCAGCCCTCTGTTTCAGCACCTCTGTTTCAGCCCCTCTGTTTCTCGACCTCTGTTTCTCGCCCTCTGTTTCTCGCTCTCTGTTTCTCGCCCTCTGTTTCTCGCCCTCTGTTTCAGCCCCTCTGTTTCAGCCCCTCTGTTTCAGCCCCTCTGTTTCAGCCCCTCTGTTTCTCGCCCTCTGTTTCAGCCACTCTGTTTCTCGCTCTCTGTTTCAGCCCCTCTGTTTCAGCCCCTCTGTATCAGCCCCTCTGTTTCAGCCCCACTGTTTCTCGCCCTAAGTTTCTCGCCCTCTGTTTCAGCCCCTCTGTTTCAGCCCCTCTGTTTCAGCCCCTCTGTTTCAGCCCCTCTGTTTCTCGCCCTCTGTTTCGCGCCCCCTGTTTCTCCCTCTCTGTTTCTCGCCCTCTGTTTCTCGCCCTCTGTTTCAGCACCTCTGTTTCAGCCCCTCTGTTTCAGCCCCTCTGTTTCAGCCCCTCTGTTTCTCGCCCTCTGTTTCAGCCCCTCTGTTTCTCGCCCTCTGTTTCAGCCCCTCTGTTTCAGCCCCTCTGTATCAACCCCTCTTTTTCAGCCCCACTGTTTCTCGCCTTCTGTTTCTCGCCCTCTGTTTCAGCCCCTCTGTTTCAGCCACTCTGTTTCTGCCCCTCTGTTTCAGCCCCTCTGTTTCTCGCCCTCTGTTTCTCGCCCTCTGTTTCTCGCTCTCTGTTTTTCGCCCTCTGTTTCTCGCCCTCTGTTTCAGCCCCTCTGTTTCAGCCCCTCTGTTTCAGCCCCTCTGTTTCTCGCCCTCTGTTTCTCGCCCTCTGTTTCTCGCCCTCTGTTTCAGCCCCTCTGTTTCAGCACCATTGTTTCAGCCCCTCTGTTTCAGCCCCTCTGTTTCTCGCCCTCTGTTTCAGCCCCTCTGTTTCAGCCCACCTGTTTCAGCCCCTCTGTTTCAGCCCCTCTGTTTCAGCCCCTCTGTTTCTCGCCCTCTGTTTCTCGCCCTCTGTTTCAGCCCCTCTGTTTCAGCCCCTCTGTTTCAGCCCCTCTGTTTCTCGCCCTCTGTTTCTCGCCCTCTGTTTCAGCCCCTCTGTTTCAGCCCCTCTGTTTCAGCCCCTCTGTTTCTCGCCCTATGTTTCAGCCCCTCTGTTTCAGCCCCTCTGTTTTTCGCCCTCTGTTTCAACCCCTCTGTTTCAGCCCCTCTGTATCAGCGCCTCTCTTTCAGCCCCTCTGTTTCTCGCCCTCTGTTTCTCGCCCTCTGTTTCAGCCCCTCTGTTTCAGCACCTCTGGTTCAGCCCCTCTGTTTCAGCCCCTCTGTTTCTCGCTCTCTCTTTCTCGCCCTCTGTTTCTCGCCCTCTGTTTCAGCCCCTCTGTTTCAGCCCCTCTGTTTCAACCCCTCTGTTTCAGCCCCTCTGTTTCAGCCCCTCTGTTTATCGCCCTCTGTTTCTTGCCCTCTGTTTCTCGCCCACTGTTTCAGCCCCTCTGTTTCAGCCCCTCTGTTTCAGCCCCTCTGTTTCTCGCGCGCTGTTTCTCGCCCTCTGTTTCAGCCCCTCTGTTTCAGCCCCTGAGTTTCAGCCCCTCTGTTTCTCGCCCTCTGTTTCAGCCCCTCTGTTTCTCGCCCTCTCTTCCAGCCCCTCTCTTTCTCGCCCTCTGTTGCAGACCCTCTGTTTCAGCCCCTCTGTTTCAGCTCCTCTGTTTCAGCCCCTCTGTTTCTCGCCCTCTGTTTCAGCCCCTCTGTTTCTCGCCCTCTGTTTCCGCCCCTCTGTTTCTCGCCCTCTGTTGCAGCCCCTCTGTTTCAGTCCCTCTGTTTCAGCCCCTCTGTTTCAGCCCCTCTGTTTCTCGCCCTAAGTTTCAGCCCCTCTGTTTCAGCCCCTCTGTTTCTCGCCCTCTGTTTCAGCTCCTCTGTTTCAGCCCCGCTGTTTCAGCCCCTCTGTTTCAGCCCCTCTGTTTCTCGCCCTCTGTTTCTCGCACTCTGTTTCAGCCCCTCTGTTTCAGCCCCGCTGTTTCAGCCCCTCTGTTTCAGCCCCTCTGTTTCTCGCCCTCTGTTTCTCGCTCTCTGTTTCTCGCCGTCTGTTTCTCGCCCTCTGTTTCAGCCCCTCTGTTTCAGCCCCTCTGTTTCAGCCCCTCTGTTTCAGCCCTCTGTTTCAGCCCCTCTGTTTCAGCCCCTCTGTTTCTCGACCTCTGTTTCTCGCCCTCTGTTTCTCGCTCTCTGTTTCTTGCCCTCTGTTTCTCGCCCTCTGTTTCAGCCCCTCTGTTTCAGCCCCTCTGTTTCAGCCCCTCTGTTTCAGACCCTCTGTTTTTCGCCCTCTGTTTCAACCCCTCTGTTTCAGCCCCTCTGTATCAGCGCCTCTCTTTCAGCCCCTCTGTTTCTCGCCCTCTGTTTCTCGCCCTCTGTTTCAGCCCCTCTGTTTCAGCACCTCTGGTTCAGCCCCTCTGTTTCAGCCCCTCTGTTTCTCGCTCTCTCTTTCTCGCCCTCTGTTTCTCGCCCTCTGTTTCAGCCCCTCTGTTTCAGCCCCTCTGTTTCAACCCCTCTGTTTCAGCCCCTCTGTTTCAGCCCCTCTGTTTATCGCCCTCTGTTTCTTGCCCTCTGTTTCTCGCCCACTGTTTCAGCACCTCTGTTTCAGCCCCTCTGTTTCAGCCCCTCTGTTTCTCGCGCGCTGTTTCTCGCCCTCTGTTTCAGCCCCTCTGTTTCAGCCCCTCAGTTTCAGCCCCTCTGTTTCTCGCCCTCTGTTTCAGCCCCTCTGTTTCTCGCCCTCTCTTTCAGCCCCTCTCTTTCTCGCCCTCTGTTGCAGACCCTCTGTTTCAGCCCCTCTGTTTCAGCTCCTCTGTTTCAGCCCCTCTGTTTCTCGCCCTCTGTTTCAGCCCCTCTGTTTCTCGCCCTCTGTTTCCGCCCCTCTGTTTCAGCCCCTCTGTTTCTCGCCCTCTGTTTCCGCCCCTCTGTTTCTCGCCCTCTGTTGCAGCCCCTCTGTTTCAGTCCCTCTGTTTCAGCCCCTCTGTTTCAGCCCCTCTGTTTCTCGCCCTAAGTTTCAGCCCCTCTGTTTCAGCCCCTCTGTTTCTCGCCCTCTGTTTCAGCTCCTCTGTTTCAGCCCCGCTGTTTCAGCCCCTCTGTTTCAGCCCCTCTGTTTCTCGCCCTCTGTTTCTCGCACTCTGTTTCAGCCCCTCTGTTTCAGCCCCGCTGTTTCAGCCCCTCTGTTTCAGCCCCTCTGTTTCTCGCCCTCTGTTTCTCGCTCTCTGTTTCTCGCCGTCTGTTTCTCGCCCTCTGTTTCAGCCCCTCTGTTTCAGCCCCTCTGTTTCAGCCCCTCTGTTTCAGCCCTCTGTTTCAGCCCCTCTGTTTCAGCCCCTCTGTTTCTCGACCTCTGTTTCTCGCCCTCTGTTTCTCGCTCTCTGTTTCTCGCCCTCTGTTTCTCGCCCTCTGTTTCAGCCCCTCTGTTTCAGCCCCTCTGTTTCAGCCCCTCTGTTTCAGCCCCTCTGTTTCTCGCCCTCTGTTTCAGCCACTCTGTTTCTCGCTCTCTCTTTCAGCCCCTCTGTTTCAGCCCCTCTGTATCAGCCCCTCTGTTTCAGTCCCACTGTTTCTAGCCCTAAGTTTCTCGCCCTCTGTTTCAGCCCCTCTGTTTCAGCCCCTCTGTTTCAGCCCCTCTGTTTCAGCCCCTCTGTTTCTCGCCCCCTGTTTCGCGCCCCCTGTTTCTCCCTCTCTGTTTCTCGCCCTCTGTTTCTCGCCCTCTGAATCAGCCCCTCTGTTTCAGCCCCTCTGTTTCAGCCCCTCTGTTTCAGCCCCTCTGTTTCTCGCCCTCTGTTTCAGCCCCTCTGTTTCTCGCCCTCTGTTTCAGCCCCTCTGTTTCAGCCCCTCTGTATCAGCCCCTCTTTTTCAGCCCCACTGTTTCTCGCCTTCTGTTTCTCGCCCTCTGTTTCAGCCCCTCTGTTTCAGCCACTCTGTTTCAGCCCCTCTGTTTCAGCCCCTCTGTTTCTCGCCCTCTGTTTCTCACCCTCTGTTTCTCGCTCTCTGTTTCTCGCCCTCTGTTTCTCGCCCTCTGTTTCAGCCCCTCTGTTTCAGCCCCTGTTTCAGCCCCTCTGTTTCTCGCCCTCTGTTTCTCGCCCTCTGTTTCTCGCCCTCTGTTTCAGCCCCTCTGTTTCAGCACCATTGTTTCAGCCCCTCTGTTTCAGCCCCTCTGTTTCTCGCCCTCTGTTTCAGCCCCTCTGTTTCAGCCCACCTGTTTCAGCCCCTCTGTTTCAGCCCCTCTGTTTCAGCCCCTCTGTTTCTCGCCCTCTGTTTCTCGCCCTCTGTTTCAGCCCCTCTGTTTCATCCCCTCTGTTAGGCCCCTCTGTTTCTCGCCCTCTGTTTCTCGCCCTCTGTTTCAGCCCCTCTGTTTCAGCCCCTCTGTTTCAGCCCCTCTGTTTCTCGCCCTATGTTTCAGCCCCTCTGTTTCAGCCCCTCTGTTTTTCGCCCTCTGTTTCAACCCCTCTGTTTCAGCCCCTCTGTATCAGCGCCTCTCTTTCAGCCCCTATGTTTCTCGCCCTCTGTTTCTCGCCCTCTGTTTCAGCCCCTCTGTTTCAGCACCTCTGGTTCAGCCCCTCTGTTTCAGCCCCTCTGTTTCAGCCCCTCTGTTTCTCGCCCTCTGTTTTTCGCCGTCTGTTTCTCGCCCTCTGTTTCTCGCTGACTGTTTCTCGCCCTCTGTTTCAGCCCCTCTGTTTCTCGCCCCCTGTTTCAGCCCCTCTGTTCCTCGCCATCTGTTTCAGCCCCTCTGTTTCAACCCCTCTGTTTCTCGCCCTCTGTTTCAGCCCCTCTGTTTCAGCACCTCTGTTTCTCGCCCGTTGTTTCTCGCCCTCTGTTTCAGCCCCTCTGTTTCAGTCCCTCTGTTTCAACCCCTCTGTTTCAGCCCCTCTGTTTCTCGCCCTCAGTTTCAGACTCTCTGTTTCAGCCCCTCTGTTTCTCGCCCTCTGTTTCAGCCCCTCTGTTTCAGCCCCGCTGTTTCAGCCACTCTGTTTCAGCGCCTCTGTTTCTCGCCCTCTGTTTCAGCCCCTCTGTTTCAGCCCCGCTGTTTCAGCGCCTCTGTTTCTCGCCCTCTGTTTCTCGCCCTCTGTTTCTCGCCCTCTGTTTCTCGCTCTCTGTTTCTCGCCCTCTGTTTCTCGCCCTCTGTTTCAGCCCCTCTGTTTCAGCCCCTCTGTTTCAGCCGCTCTGTTTCAGCCCTCTGTTTCAGCCCCTCTGTTTCTCGACCTCTGTTTCTCGCCCTCTGTTTCTCGCTCTCTCTTTCTCGCCCTGTGTTTCTCGCCCTCTGTTTCAGCCCCTCTGTTTCATCCCCTCTGTTTCAACCCCTCTGTTTCAGCCCCTCTGTTTCAGCCCCTCTGTTTATCGCCCTCTGTTTCTTGCCCTCTGTTTCTCGCCCACTGTTTCAGCCCCTCTGTTTCAGCCCCTCTGTTTCAGCCCCTCTGTTTCTCGCGCTCTGTTTCTCGCCCTCTGTTTCAGCCCCTCTGTTTCAGCCCCTCAGTTTCAGCCCCTCTGTTTCTCGCCCTCTGTTTCAGCCCCTCTGTTTCTCGCCCTCTCTTTCAGCCCCTCTCTTTCTCGCCCTCTGTTGCAGACCCTCTGTTTCAGCCCCTCTGTTTCAGCCCCTCTGTTTCAGCCCCTCTGTTTCTCGCTCCCTGTTTCAGCCCCTCTGTTTCTCGCCCTCTGTTTCCGCCCCACTGTTTCTCGCCCTCTGTTGCAGCCCCTCTGTTTCAGCCCCTCTGTTTCTCGCCCTCAGATTCAGCCCCTCTGTTTCAGCCCCTCTGTTTCTCGCCCTCTGTTTCAGCTCCTCTGTTTCAGCCCCGCTGTTTCAGCCCCTCTGTTTCAGCCCCTCTGTTTCTCGCCCTCTGTTTCTCGCACTCTGTTTCAGCCCCTCTGTTTCAGCCCCGCTGTTTCAGCCCCTCTGTTTCAGCCACTCTGTTTCAGCCCCTCTGTTTCTCGCCCTCTGTTTCTCGCTCTCTGTTTCTCGCCCTCTGTTTCTCGCCCTCTGTTTCAGCCCCTCTGTTTCAGCCCCTCTGTTTCAGCCCCTCTGTGTCAGCCCTCTGTTTCAGCCCCTCTGTTTCAGCCCCTCTGTTTCTCGACCTCTGTTTCTCGCCCTCTGTTTCTCGCTCTCTGTTTCTCGCCCTCTGTTTCTCGCCCTCTGTTTCAGCCCCTCTGTTTCAGCCCCACTGTTTCAGCCCCTCTGTTTCAGCCCCTCTGTTTCTCGCCCTCTGTTTCAGCCACTCTGTTTCTCGCTCTCTGTTTCAGCCCCTCTGTTTCAGCCCCTCTGTATCAGCCCCTCTGTTTCAGCCCCACTGTTTCTCGCCCTAAGTTTCTCGCCCTCTGTTTCAGCCCCTCTGTTTCAGCCCCTCTGTTTCAGCCCCTCTGTTTCAGCCCCTCTGTTTCTCGCCCTCTGTTTCAGCCCCTCTGTTTCTCGCCCTCTGTTTCAGCCCCTCTGTTTCAACCCCTCTGTATCAGCCCCTCTTTTTCAGCCCCACTGTTTCTCGCCTTCTGTTTCTCGCCCTCTGTTTCAGCCCCTCTGTTTCAGCCACTCTGTTTCAGCCCCTCTGTTTCAGCCCCTCTGTTTCTCGCCCTCTGATTCTCGCCCTCTGTGTCTCGCTCTCTGTTTCTCGCCCTCTTTTTCTCGCCCTCTGTTACAGCCCCTCTGTTTCAGCCCCTCTGTTTCAGCCCCTCTGTTTCTCGCCCTCTGTTTCTCGCCCTCTGTTTCTCGCCCTCTGTTTCAGCCCCTCTGTTTCAGCCCCTTTGTTTCAGCCCCTCTGTTTCAGCCCCTCTGTTTCTCGCCCTCTGTTTCAGCCCCTCTGTTTCAGCCCACCTGTTTCAGCCCCTCTGTTTCAACCCCTCTGTTTCAGCCCCTCTGTTTCTCGCCCTCTGTTTCTCGCCCTCTGTTTCAGTCCCTCTGTTTCAGTCACTCTGTTTCAGCCCCTCTGTTTCTCGCCCTCTGTTTCTCGCCCTCTGTTTCAGCCCCTCTGTTTCAGCCCCTCTGTTTCTCGCCCTATGTTTCAGCCCCTCTGTTTCAGCCCCTCTGTTTTTCGCCCTCTGTTTCAGCCCCTCTGATTCAGCCCCTCTGTATCAGCGCCTCTGTTTCAGCCCCTCTGTTTCTCGCCCTCTGTTTCTCGCCCTCTGTTTCTCGCTGTCTGTTCCTCGCCCTCTGTTTCAGCCCCTCTGTTTCTCGCCCCCTGTTTCAGCCCCTCTGTTCCTCGCCCTATGTTTCAGCCCCTCTGTTTCAGCCCCTCTGTTTTTCGCCCTCTGTTTCAGCAACTCTGATTCAGCCCCTCTGTATCAGCGCCTCTGTTTCAGCCCCTCTGTTTCTCGCCCTCTGTTTCTCGCCCTCTGTTTCTCGCTGTCTGTTCCTCGCCCTCTGTTTCAGCCCCTCTGTTTCAACCCCTCTGTTTCTCGCCCTCTGTTTCAGCCCCTCTGTTTCAGCCCCTCTGTTTCAGCCCCTCTGTTTCAGCCCCTCTGTTTCAACACCTCTGTTTCTCGCCCTTTGTTTCTCGCCCTCTGTTTCAGCCCCTCTGTTTCAGCCCCTCTGTTTCAGCCCCTCTGTTTCTCGCCCTCTGTTTCAGCCCCTCTGTTTCAGTCCCTCTGTTTCAGCCCCTCTGTTTCAGCCCCTCTGTTTCTCGCCCTCAGTTTCAGCCCCTCTGTTTCAGCCCCTCTGTTTCTCGCCCTCTGTTTCAGCCTCTGTTTCAGCCCCGCTGTTTCAGACCCTCTGTTTCAGCCCCTCTGTTTCTCGCCCTCTGTTTCTAGCCCTCTGTTTCAGCCCCTCTGTTTCAGCCCCGCTATTTCAGCGCCTCTGTTTCTCGCCCTCTGTTTCTCGCCCTCTGTTTCTCGCCCTCTGTTTCTCGCTCTCTGTTTCTCGCCCTCTGTTTCTCGCCCTCTGTTTCAGCCCCTCTGTTTCAGCCACTCTGTTTCAGCCCCTCTGTTTCAGCCCTCTGTTTCAGCCCCTCTGTTTCTCGACCTCTGTTTCTCGCCCTCTGTTTCTCGCTCTCTCTTTCTCGCCCTCTGTTTCTCGCCCTCTGTTTCAGCCCCTCTGTTTATGCCCCTCTGTTTCAACCCCTCTGTTTCAGCCCCTCTGTTTCAGCCCCTCTGTTTATCGCCCTCTGTTTCTTGCCCTCTGTTTCTCGCCCACTGTTTCAGCCCCTCTGTTTCAGCCCCTCTGTTTCAGCCCCTCTGTTTCTCGCGCTCTGTTTCTCGCCCTCTGTTTCAGCCCCTCTGTTTCAGCCCCTCAGTTTCAGCCCCTCTGTTTCTCGCCCTCTGTTTCAGCCCCTCTGTTTCTCGCCCTCTCTTTCAGCCCCTCTCTTTCTCGCCCTCTGTTGCAGACCCTCTGTTTCAGCCCCTCTGTTTCTGCCCCTCTGTTTCAGCCCCTCTGTTTCTCGCCCTCTGTTTCAGCCCCTCTGTTTCTCGCCCTCTGTTTCCGCCCCTCTGTTTCTCGCCCTCTGTTGCAGCCCCTCTGTTTCAGTCCCTCTGTTTCAGCCTCTCTGTTTCAGCCCCTCTGTTTCTCGCCCTCTGTTTCAGCTCCTCTGTTTCAGCCCCGCTGTTTCAGCCCCTCTGTTTCAGCCCCTCTGTTTCTCGCCCTCTGTTTCTCGCACTCTGTTTCAGCCCCTCTGTTTCAGCCCCGCTGTTTCAGCCCCTCTGTTTCAGCCCCTCTGTTTCAGCCCCTCTGTTTCTCGCCCTCTGTTTCTCGCTCTCTGTTTCTCGCCGTCTGTTTCTCGCCCTCTTTTTCAGACCCTCTGTTTCAGCCCCTCTGTTTCAGCCCCTCTGTTTCAGCCCTCTGTTTCAGCCCCTCTGTTTCAGCCCCTCTGTTTCTCGACCTCTGTTTCTCGCCCTCTGTTTCTCGCTCTCTGTTTCTCGCCCTCTGTTTCTCGCCCTCTGTTTCAGCCCCTCTGTTTCAGCCCCTCTGTTTCAGCCCCTCTGTTTCAGCCCCTCTGTTTCTCGCCCTCTGTTTCAGCCACTCTGTTTCAGCCCCTCTGTATCAGCCCCTCTGTTTCAGCCCCACTGTTTCTCGCCCTAAGTTTCTCGCCCTCTCTTTCAGACCCTCTGTTTCAGCCCCTCTGTTTCAGCCCCTCTGTTTCAGCCCTTCGGTTTCTCGCCCTCTGTTTCGCGCCCTCTGTGTCTCCCTCTCTGTTTCTCGCCCTCTGTTTCTCGCCCTCTGTTTCAGCCCCTCTGTTTCAGCCCCTCTGTTTCAGCCCCTCTGTTTCAGCCCCTCTGTTAATCGCCCTCTGTTTCAGCCCCTCTGTTTCTCGCCCTCTGTTTCTCGCCCTCTGTTTCAGCCCCTCTGTTTCAGCCCCTCAGTTTCAGCCCCTCTGTTTCTCGCCCTCTGTTTCAGCCCCTCTGTTTCTCGCCCTCTCTTTCAGCCCCTCTCTTTCTCGCCCTCTGTTGCAGACCCTCTGTTTCAGCCCCTCTGTTTCAGCCCCTCTGTTTCAGCCCCTCTGTTTCTCGCCCTCTGTTTCAGCCCCTCTGTTTCTCGCCCTCTGTTTCCGCCCCTCTGTTTCTCGCCCTCTGTTGCAGCCCCTCTGTTTCAGTCCCTCTGTTTCAGCCCCTCTGTTTCAGCCCCTCTGTTTCTCGCCCTCAGTTTCAGCCCCTCTGTTTCAGCCCCTCTGTTTCTCGCCCTCTGTTTCAGCTCCTCTGATTCAGCCCCGCTGTTTCAGCCCCTCTGTTTCAGCCCCTCTATTTCTCGCCCCCTGTTTCTCGCACTCTGTTTCAGCCCCTCTGTTTCAGCCCCGCTGTTTCAGCCCCTCTGTTTCAGCCCCTCTGTTTCAGCCCCTCTGTTTCTCGCCCTCTGTTTCTCGCTCTCTGTTTCTCGCCGTCTGTTTCTCGCCCTCTGTTTCAGACCCTCTGGTTCAGCCCCTCTGTTTCAGCCCCTCTGTTTCAGCCCTCTGTTTCAGCCCCTCTGTTTCAGCCCCTCTGTTTCTCGACCTCTGTTTCTCGCCCTCTGTTTCTCGCTCTCTGTTTCTCGCCCTCTGTTTCTCGCCCTCTGTTTCAGCCCCTCTGTTTCAGCCCCTCTGTTTCAGCCCCTCTGTTTCTCGCCCTCTGTTTCAGCCACTCTGTTTCTCGCTCTCTGTTTCAGCCGCTCTGTTTCAGCCCCTCTGTATCAGCCCCTCTGTTTCAGCCCCACTGTTTCTCGCCCTAAGTTTCTCGCCCTCTCTTTCAGACCCTCTGTTTCAGCCCCTCTGTTTCAGCCCTTCGGTTTCTCGCCCTCTGTTTCGCGCCCTCTGTGTCTCCCTCTCTGTTTCTCGCCCTCTGTTTCTCGCCCTCTGTTTCAGCCCCTCTGTTTCAGCCCCTCTGTTTCAGCCCCTCTGTTTCAGCCCCTCTGTTTCTCGCCCTCAGTTTCAGCCCCTCTGTTTCTCGCCCTCTGTTTCAGCCCCTCTGTTTCAGCCCCTCTGTATCAGCCCCGCTTTTTCAGCCCCACTGTTTCTCGCCTTCTGTTTCTCGCCCTCTGTTTCAGCCCCTCTGTTTCAGCCCCTCTGTTTCAGCCCCTCTGTTTCAGCCCCTCTGTTTCTCGCCCTCTGTTTCAGCCCCTCTGATTCTCGCCCTCTGTTTCAGCCCCTCTGTTTCAACCCCTCTGTATCAGCCCCTCTTTTTCAGCCCCACTGTTTCTCGCCTTCTGTTTCTCGCCCTCTGTTTCAGCCCCTCTGTTTCAGCCACTCTGTTTCAGCCCCTCTGTTTCAGCCCCTCTGTTTCTCGCCCTCTGATTCTCGCCCTCTGTGTCTCGCTCTCTGTTTCTCGCCCTCTTTTTCTCGCCCTCTGTTACAGCCCCTCTGTTTCAGCCCCTCTGTTTCAGCCCCTCTGTTTCTCGCCCTCTGTTTCTCGCCCTCTGTTTCTCGCCCTCTGTTTCAGCCCCTCTGTTTCAGCCCCTTTGTTTCAGCCCCTCTGTTTCAGCCCCTCTGTTTCTCGCCCTCTGTATCAGCCCCTCTGTTTCAGCCCACCTGTTTCAGCCCCTCTGTTTCAACCCCTCTGTTTCAGCCCCTCTGTTTCTCGCCCTCTGTTTCTCGCCCTCTGTTTCAGTCCCTCTGTTTCAGTCCCTCTGTTTCAGCCCCTCTGTTTCTCGCCCTCTGTTTCTCGCCCTCTGTTTCAGCCCCTCTGTTTCAGCCCCTCTGTTTCTCGCCCTATGTTTCAGCCCCTCTGTTTCAGCCCCTCTGTTTTTCGCCCTCTGTTTCAGCCCCTCTGATTCAGCCCCTCTGTATCAGCGCCTCTGTTTCAGCCCCTCTGTTTCTCGCCCTCTGTTTCTCGCCCTCTGTTTCTCGCTGTCTGTTCCTCGCCCTCTGTTTCAGCCCCTCTGTTTCTCGCCCCCTGTTTCAGCCCCTCTGTTCCTCGCCCTATGTTTCAGCCCCTCTGTTTCAGCCCCTCTGTTTTTCGCCCTCTGTTTCAGCAACTCTGATTCAGCCCCTCTGTATCAGCGCCTCTGTTTCAGCCCCTCTGTTTCTCGCCCTCTGTTTCTCGCCCTCTGTTTCTCGCTGTCTGTTCCTCGCCCTCTGTTTCAGCCCCTCTGTTTCAACCCCTCTGTTTCTCGCCCTCTGTTTCAGCCCCTCTGTTTCAGCCCCTCTGTTTCAGCCCCTCTGTTTCAGCCCCTCTGTTTCAGCACCTCTGTTTCTCGCCCTTTGTTTCTCGCCCTCTGTTTCAGCCCCTCTGTTTCAGCCCCTCTGTTTCAGCCCCTCTGTTTCTCGCCCTCTGTTTCAGCCCCTCTGTTTCAGTCCCTCTGTTTCAGCCCCTCTGTTTCAGCCCCTCTGTTTCTCGCCCTCAGTTTCAGCCCCTCTGTTTCAGCCCCTCTGTTTCTCGCCCTCTGTTTCAGCCCCTCTGTTTCAGCCCCGCTGTTTCAGACCCTCTGTTTCAGCCCCTCTGTTTCTCGCCCTCTGTTTCTAGCCCTCTGTTTCAGCCCCTCTGTTTCAGCCCCGCTATTTCAGCGCCTCTGTTTCTCGCCCTCTGTTTCTCGCCCTCTGTTTCTCGCCCTCTGTTTCTCGCTCTCTGTTTCTCGCCCTCTGTTTCTCGCCCTCTGTTTCAGCCCCTCTGTTTCAGCCACTCTGTTTCAGCCCCTCTGTTTCAGCCCTCTGTTTCAGCCCCTCTGTTTCTCGACCTCTGTTTCTCGCCCTCTGTTTCTCGCTCTCTCTTTCTCGCCCTCTGTTTCTCGCCCTCTGTTTCAGCCCCTCTGTTTATGCCCCTCTGTTTCAACCCCTCTGTTTCAGCCCCTCTGTTTCAGCCCCTCTGTTTATCGCCCTCTGTTTCTTGCCCTCTGTTTCTCGCCCACTGTTTCAGCCCCTCTGTTTCAGCCCCTCTGTTTCAGCCCCTCTGTTTCTCGCGCTCTGTTTCTCGCCCTCTGTTTCAGCCCCTCTGTTTCAGCCCCACAGTTTCAGCCCCTCTGTTTCTCGCCCTCTGTTTCAGCCCCTCTGTTTCTCGCCCTCTCTTTCAGCCCCTCTCTTTCTCGCCCTCTGTTGCAGACCCTCTGTTTCAGTCCCTCTGTTTCAGCCCCTCTGTTTCAGCCCCTCTGTTTCTCGCCCTCTGTTTCAGCCCCTCTGTTTCTCGCCCTCTGTTTCCGCCCCTCTGTTTCTCGCCCTCTGTTGCAGCCCCTCTGTTTCAGTCCCTCTGTTTCAGCCTCTCTGTTTCAGCCCCTCTGTTTCTCGCCCTCAGTTTCAGCCCCTCTGTTTCAGCCCCTCTGTTTCTCGCCCTCTGTTTCAGCTCCTCTGTTTCAGCCCCGCTGTTTCAGCCCCTCTGTTTCAGCCCCTCTGTTTCTCGCCCTCTGTTTCTCGCACTCTGTTTCAGCCCCTCTGTTTCAGCCCCGCTGTTTCAGCCCCTCTGTTTCAGCCCCTCTGTTTCAGCCCCTCTGTTTCTCGCCCTCTGTTTCTCGCTCTCTGTTTCTCGCCGTCTGTTTCTCGCCCTCTTTTTCAGACCCTCTGTTTCAGCCCCTCTGTTTCAGCCCCTCTGTTTCAGCCCTCTGTTTCAGCCCCTCTGTTTCAGCCCCTCTGTTTCTCGACCTCTGTTTCTCGCCCTCTGTTTCTCGCTCTCTGTTTCTCGCCCTCTGTTTCTCGCCCTCTGTTTCAGCCCCTCTGTTTCAGCCCCTCTGTTTCAGCCCCTCTGTTTCAGCCCCTCTGTTTCTCGCCCTCTGTTTCAGCCACTCTGTTTCTCGCTCTCTGTTTCAGCCGCTCTGTTTCAGCCCCTCTGTATCAGCCCCTCTGTTTCAGCCCCACTGTTTCTCGCCCTAAGTTTCTCGCCCTCTCTTTCAGACCCTCTGTTTCAGCCCCTCTGTTTCAGCCCCTCTGTTTCAGCCCTTCGGTTTCTCGCCCTCTGTTTCGCGCCCTCTGTGTCTCCCTCTCTGTTTCTCGCCCTCTGTTTCTCGCCCTCTGTTTCAGCCCCTCTGTTTCAGCCCCTCTGTTTCAGCCCCTCTGTTTCAGCCCCTCTGTTTCTCGCCCTCTGTTTCAGCCCCTCTGTTTCTCGCCCTCTGTTTCTCGCCCTCTGTTTCAGCCCCTCTGTTTCAGCCCCTCAGTTTCAGCCCCTCTGTTTCTCGCCCTCTGTTTCAGCCCCTCTGTTTCTCGCCCTCTCTTTCAGCCCCTCTCTTTCTCGCCCTCTGTTGCAGACCCTCTGTTTCAGCCCCTCTGTTTCAGCCCCTCTGTTTCAGCCCCTCTGTTTCTCGCCCTCTGTTTCAGCCCCTCTGTTTCTCGCCCTCTGTTTCCGCCCCTCTGTTTCTCGCCCTCTGTTGCAGCCCCTCTGTTTCAGTCCCTCTGTTTCAGCCCCTCTGTTTCAGCCCCTCTGTTTCTCGCCCTCAGTTTCAGCCCCTCTGTTTCAGCCCCTCTGTTTCTCGCCCTCTGTTTCAGCTCCTCTGATTCAGCCCCGCTGTTTCAGCCCCTCTGTTTCAGCCCCTCTGTTTCTTGCCCCCTGTTTCTCGCACTCTGTTTCAGCCCCTCTGTTTCAGCCCCGCTGTTTCAGCCCCTCTGTTTCAGCCCCTCTGTTTCAGCCCCTCTGTTTCTCGCCCTCTGTTTCTCGCTCTCTGTTTCTCGCCGTCTGTTTCTCGCCCTCTGTTTCAGACCCTCTGGTTCAGCCCCTCTGTTTCAGCCCCTCTGTTTCAGCCCTCTGTTTCAGCCCCTCTGTTTCAGCCCCTCTGTTTCTCGACCTCTGTTTCTCGCCCTCTGTTTCTCGCTCTCTGTTTCTCGCCCTCTGTTTCTCGCCCTCTGTTTCAGCCCCTCTGTTTCAGCCCCTCTGTTTCAGCCCCTCTGTTTCTCGCCCTCTGTTTCAGCCACTCTGTTTCTCGCTCTCTGTTTCAGCCGCTCTGTTTCAGCCACTCTGTATCAGCCCCTCTGTTTCAGCCCCACTGTTTCTCGCCCTAAGTTTCTCGCCCTCTCTTTCAGACCCTCTGTTTCAGCCCCTCTGTTTCAGCCCTTCGGTTTCTCGCCCTCTGTTTCGCGCCCTCTGTGTCTCCCTCTCTGTTTCTCGCCCTCTGTTTCTCGCCCTCTGTTTCAGCCCCTCTGGTTCAGCCCCTCTGTTTCAGCCCCTCTGTTTCAGCCCCTCTGTTTCTCGCCCTCAGTTTCAGCCCCTCTGTTTCTCGCCCTCTGTTTCAGCCCCTCTGTTTCAGCCCCTCTGTATCAGCCCCGCTTTTTCAGCCCCACTGTTTCTCGCCTTCTGTTTCTCGCCCTCTGTTTCAGCCCCTCTGTTTCAGCCACTCTGTTTCAGCCCCTCTGTTTCAGCCCCTCTGTTTCTCGCCCTCTGTTTCTCGCCCTCTGTTTCTCGCTCTCTGTTTCTCGCCCTCTGTTTCTCGCCCTCTCTTTCAGCCCCTCTGTTTCAGCCCCTCTGTTTCACCCCCTCTGTTTCTCGCCCTCTGTTTCTCGCCCTCTGTTTCTCGCCCTCTGTTTCAGCCCCTCTGTTTCAGCACCTTTGTTTCAGCCCCTCTGTTTCAGCCCCTCTGTTTCTCGCCCTCTGTTTCAGCCCCTCTGTTTCAGCCCACCTGTTTCAGCCCCTCTGTTTCAGCCCCTCTGTTTCAGCCCCTCTGTTTCTCGCCCTCTGTTTCTCGCCCTCTGTTTCAGCCCCTCTGTTTCAGCCCCTCTGTTTCAGCCCCTCTGTTTCTCGCCCTCTGTTTCTCGCCCTCTGTTTCAGCCCCTCTGTTTCAGCCCCTCTGTTTCAGCCCCTCTGTTTCTCGCACTATGTTTCAGCCCCTCTGTTTCAGCCCCTCTGTTTTTCGCCCTCTGTTTCAGCCCCTCTGTTTCAGCCCCTCTGTATCAGCGCCTCTCTTTCAGCCCCTCTGTTTCTCGCCCTCTGTTTCTCGCCCTCTGTTTCAGCCCCTCTGTTTCAGCACCTCTGTTTCAGCCCCTCTGTTTCAGCCCCTCTGTTTCAGCCCCTCTGTTTCTCGCCCTCTGTTTCTCGCCCTCTGTTTCTCGCCCTCTGTTTCACGCTGACTGTTTCTCGCCCTCTGTTTCAGCCCCTCTGCTTCTCGCCCCCTGTTTCAGCCCCTCTGTTCCTCGCCATCTGTTTCAGCCCCTCTGTTTCAACCCCTCTGTTTCTCGCCCTGTTTCAGCCCCTCTGTTTCAGCCCCTCTGTTTCAGCCCCTCTGTTTCAGCACCTCTGTTTCTCGCCCTTTGTTTCTCGCCCTCTGTTTCAGCCCCTCTGTTTCAGCCCCTCTGTTTCAGCCCCTCTGTTTCTCGCCCTCTGTTTCAGCCCCTCTGTTTCAGTCCCTCTGTTTCAGCCCCTCTGTTTCAGCCCCTCTGTTTCTCGCCCTCAGTTTCAGCCCCTCTGTTTCAGCCCCTCTGTTTCTCGCCCTCTGTTTCTCGCCCTCTGTTTCAGCCCCTCTGTTTCAGCCCCTCTGTTTCAGCCCCTCTGTTTCTCGCCCTCTGTTTCAGCCCCTCTGTTTCAGTCCCTCTGTTTCAGCCCCTCTGTTTCAGCCCCTCTGTTTCTCGCCCTCAGTTTCAGCCCCTCTGTTTCAGCCCCTCTGTTTCTCGCCCTCTGTTTCAGCCCCTCTGTTTCAGCCCCGCTGTTTCAGCCACTCTGTTTCAGCCCCTCTGTTTCTCGCCCTCTGTTTCTCGCCCTCTGTTTCAGCCCCTCTGTTTCAGCCCCACTGTTTCAGCGCCTCTGTTTCTCGCCCTCTGTTTCTCGCCCTCTGTTTCTCGCCCTCTGTTTCTCGCTCTCTGTTTCTCGCCCTCTGTTTCTCGCCCTCTGTTTCAGCCCCTCTGTTTCAGCCCCTCTGTTTCAGCCCCTCTGTTTATCGCCCTCTGTTTCTTGCCCTCTGTTTCTCGCCCACTGTTTCAGCCCCTCTGTTTCAGCCCCTCTGTTTCAGCCCCTCTGTTTCTCGCGCTCTGTTTCTCGCCCTCTGTTTCAGCCCCTCTGTTTCAGCCCCTCAGTTTCAGCCCCTCTGTTTCTCGCCCTCTGTTTCAGCCCCTCTGTTTCTCGCCCTCTCTTTCAGCCCCTCTCTTTCTCGCCCTCTGTTGCAGACCCTCTGTTTCAGCCCCTCTGTTTCAGCCCCTCTGTTTCAGCCCCTCTGTTTCTCGCCCTCTGTTTCAGCCCCTCTGTTTCTCGCCCTCTGTTTCCGCCCCACTGTTTCTCGCCCTCTGTTGCAGCCCCTCTGTTTCAGCCCCTCTGTTTCTCGCCCTCAGATTCAGCCCCTCTGTTTCAGCCCCTCTGTTTCTCGCCCTCTGTTTCAGCTCCTCTGTTTCAGCCCCGCTGTTTCAGCCCCTCTGTTTCAGCCCCTCTGTTTCTCGCCCTCTGTTTCTCGCACTCTGTTTCAGCCCCTCTGTTTCAGCCCCGCTGTTTCAGCCCCTCTGTTTCAGCCACTCTGTTTCAGCCCCTCTGTTTCTCGCCCTCTGTTTCTCGCTCTCTGTTTCTCGCCCTCTGTTTCTCGCCCTCTGTTTCAGCCCCTCTGTTTCAGCCCCTCTGTTTCAGCCCCTCTGTGTCAGCCCTCTGTTTCAGCCCCTCTGTTTCAGCCCCTCTGTTTCTCGACCTCTGTTTCTCGCCCTCTGTTTCTCGCTCTCTGTTTCTCGCCCTCTGTTTCTCGCCCTCTGTTTCAGCCCCTCTGTTTCAGCCCCACTGTTTCAGCCCCTCTGTTTCAGCCCCTCTGTTTCTCGCCCTCTGTTTCAGCCACTCTGTTTCTCGCTCTCTGTTTCAGCCCCTCTGTTTCAGCCCCTCTGTATCAGCCCCTCTGTTTCAGCCCCACTGTTTCTCGCCCTAAGTTTCTCGCCCTCTGTTTCAGCCCCTCTGTTTCAGCCCCTCTGTTTCAGCCCCTCTGTTTCAGCCCCTCTGTTTCTCGCCCTCTGTTTCAGCCCCTCTGTTTCTCGCCCTCTGTTTCAGCCCCTCTGTTTCAACCCCTCTGTATCAGCCCCTCTTTTTCAGCCCCACTGTTTCTCGCCTTCTGTTTCTCGCCCTCTGTTTCAGCCCCTCTGTTTCAGCCACTCTGTTTCAGCCCCTCTGTTTCAGCCCCTCTGTTTCTCGCCCTCTGATTCTCGCCCTCTGTGTCTCGCTCTCTGTTTCTCGCCCTCTTTTTCTCGCCCTCTGTTACAGCCCCTCTGTTTCAGCCCCTCTGTTTCAGCCCCTCTGTTTCTCGCCCTCTGTTTCTCGCCCTCTCTTTCTCGCCCTCTGTTTCAGCCCCTCTGTTTCAGCCCCTTTGTTTCAGCCCCTCTGTTTCAGCCCCTCTGTTTCTCGCCCTCTGTTTCAGCCCCTCTGTTTCAGCCCACCTGTTTCAGCCCCTCTGTTTCAACCCCTCTGTTTCAGCCCCTCTGTTTCTCGCCCTCTGTTTCTCGCCCTCTGTTTCAGTCCCTCTGTTTCAGTCCCTCTGTTTCAGCCCCTCTGTTTCTCGCCCTCTGTTTCTCGACCTCTGTTTCAGCCCCTCTGTTTCAGCCCCTCTGTTTCTCGCCCTATGTTTCAGCCCCTCTGTTTCAGCCCCTCTGTTTTTCGCCCTCTGTTTCAGCCCCTCTGATTCAGCCCCTCTGTATCAGCGCCTCTGTTTCAGCCCCTCTGTTTCTCGCCCTCTGTTTCTCGCCCTCTGTTTCTCGCTGTCTGTTCCTCGCCCTCTGTTTCAGCCCCTCTGTTTCTCGCCCCCTGTTTCAGCCCCTCTGTTCCTCGCCCTATGTTTCAGCCCCTCTGTTTCAGCCCCTCTGTTTTTCGCCCTCTGTTTCAGCCCCTCTGATTCAGCCCCTCTGTATCAGCGCCTCTGTTTCAGCCCCTCTGTTTCTCGCCCTCTGTTTCTCGCCCTCTGTTTCTCGCTGTCTGTTCCTCGCCCTCTGTTACAGCCCCTCTGTTTCAACCCCTCTGTTTCTCGCCCTCTGTTTCAGCCCCTCTGTTTCAGCCCCTCTGTTTCAGCCCCTCTGTTTCAGCCCCTCTGTTTCAGCACCTCTGTTTCTCGCCCTTTGTTTCTCGCCCTCTGTTTCAGCCCCTCTGTTTCAGCCCCTCTGTTTCAGCCCCTATGTTTCTCGCCCTCTGTTTCAGCCCCTCTGTTTCAGTCCCTCTGTTTCAGCCCCTCTGTTTCAGCCCCTCTGTTTCTCGCCCTCAGTTTCAGCCCCTCTGTTTCAGCCCCTCTGTTTCTCGCCCTCTGTTTCAGCCCCTCTGTTTCAGCCCCGCTGTTTCAGACCCTCTGTTTCAGCCCCTCTGTTTCTCGCGCTCTGTTTCTAGCCCTCTGTTTCAGCCCCTCTGTTTCAGCCCCGCTATTTCAGCGCCTCTGTTTCTCGCCCTCTGTTTCTCGCCCTCTGTTTCTCGCCCTCTGTTTCTCGCTCTCTGTTTCTCGCCCTCTGTTTCTCGCCCTCTGTTTCAGCCCCTCTGTTTCAGCCACTCTGTTTCAGCCCCTCTGTTTCAGCCCTCTGTTTCAGCCCCTCTGTTTCTCGACCTCTGTTTCTCGCCCTCTGTTTCTCGCTCTCTCTTTCTCGCCCTCTGTTTCTCGCCCTCTGTTTCAGCCCCTCTGTTTATGCCCCTCTGTTTCAACCCCTCTGTTTCAGCCCCTCTGTTTCAGCCCCTCTGTTTATCGCCCTCTGTTTCTTGCCCTCTGTTTCTCGCCCACTGTTTCAGCCCCTCTGTTTCAGCCCCTCTGTTTCAGCCCCTCTGTTTCTCGCGGTCTGTTTCTCGCCCTCTGTTTCAGCCCCTCTGTTTCAGCCCCTCAGTTTCAGCCCCTCTGTTTCTCGCCCTCTGTTTCAGCCCCTCTGTTTCTCGCCCTCTCTTTCAGCCCCTCTCTTATTCGCCCTCTGTTGCAGACCCTCTGTTTCAGCCCCTCTGTTTCAGCCCCTCTGTTTCAGCCCCTCTGTTTCTCGCCCTCTGTTTCAGCCCCTCTGTTTCTCGCCCTCTGCTTCCACCCCTCTGTTTCTCGCCCTCTGTTGCAGCCCCTCTGTTTCAGTCCCTCTGTTTCAGCCCCTCTGTTTCAGCCCCTCTGTTTCTCGCCCTCAGTTTCAGCCCCTCTGTTTCAGCCCCTCTGTTTCTCGCCCTCTGTTTCAGCTCCTCTGTTTCAGCCCCGCTGTTTCAGCCCCTCTGTTTCAGCCCCTCTGTTTCTCGCCCTCTGTTTCTCGCACTCTGTTTCAGCCCCTCTGTTTCAGCCCCGCTGTTTCAGCCCCTCTGTTTCAGCCCCTCTGTTTCAGCCCCTCTGTTTCTCGCCCTCTGTTTCTCGCTCTCTGTTTCTCGCCGTCTGTTTCTCGCCCTCTGTTTCAGACCCTCTGTTTCAGCCCCTCTGTTTCAGCCCCTCTGTTTCAGCCCTCTGTTTCAGCCCCTCTGTTTCAGCCCCTCTGTTTCACGACCTCTGTTTCTCGCCCTCTGTTTCTTGCTCTCTGTTTCTCGCCCTCTGTTTCTCGCCCTCTGTTTCAGCCCCTCTGTTTCAGCCCCTCTGTTTCAGCCCCTCTGTTTCAGCCCCTCTGTTTCTTGCCCTCTGTTTCAGCCACTCTGTTTCTCGCTCTCTGTTTCAGCCGCTCTGTTTCAGCCCCTCTGTATCAGCCCCTCTGTTTCAGCCCCACTGTTTCTCGCCCTAAGTTTCTCGCCCTCTCTTTCAGACCCTCTGTTTCAGCCCCTCTGTTTCAGCCCCTCTGTTTCAGCCCTTCGGTTTCTCGCCCTCTGTTTCGCGCCCTCTGTGTCTCCCTCTCTGTTTCTCGCCCTCTGTTTCTCGCCCTCTGTTTCAGCCCCTCTGTTTCAGCCCCTCTGTTTCAGCCCCTCTGTTTCAGCCCCTCTGTTTCTCGCCCTCTGTTTCAGCCCCTCTGTTTCTCGCCCTCTGTTTCTCGCCCTCTGTTTCAGCCCCTCTGTTTCAGCCCCTCAGTTTCAGCCCCTCTGTTTCTCGCCCTCTGTTTCAGCCCCTCTGTTTCTCGCCCTCTCTTTCAGCCCCTCTCTTTCTCGCCCTCTGTTGCAGACCCTCTGTTTCAGCCCCTCTGTTTCAGCCCCTCTGTTTCAGCCCCTCTGTTTCTCGCCCTCTGTTTCAGCCCCTCTGTTTCTCGCCCTCTGTTTCCGCCCCTCTGTTTCTCGCCCTCTGTTTCAGCCCCTCTGTTTCAGCCCCTCTGTATCAGCGCCTCTCTTTCAGCCCCTCTGTTTCTCGCCCTCTGTTTCTCGCCCTCTGTTTCAGCCCCTCTGTTTCAGCACCTCTGTTTCAGCCCCTCTGTTTCTCGCCCTCTGTTTCTCGCCCTCTGTTTCTCGCCCTCTGTTTCACGCTGACTGTTTCTCGCCCTCTGTTTCAGCCCCTCTGCTTCTCGCCCCCTGTTTCAGCCCCTCTGTTCCTCGCCATCTGTTTCAGCCCCTCTGTTTCAACCCCTCTGTTTCTCGCCCTGTTTCAGCCCCTCTGTTTCAGCCCCTCTGTTTCAGCCCCTCTGTTTCAGCCCCTCTGTTTCAGCACCTCTGTTTCTCGCCCTTTGTTTCTCGCCCTCTGTTTCAGCCCCTCTGTTTCAGCCCCTCTGTTTCAGCCCCTCTGTTTCTCGCCCTCTGTTTCAGCCCCTCTGTTTCAGTCCCTCTGTTTCTCGCCCTCTGTTTCACGCTGACTGTTTCTCGCCCTCTGTTTCAGCCCCTCTGCTTCTCGCCCCCTGTTTCAGCCCCTCTGTTCCTCGCCATCTGTTTCAGCCCCTCTGTTTCAACCCCTCTGTTTCTCGCCCTGTTTCAGCCCCTCTGTTTCAGCCCCTCTGTTTCAGCCCCTCTGTTTCAGCCCCTCTGTTTCAGCTCCTCTGTTTCTCGCCCTTTGTTTCTCGCCCTCTGTTTCAGCCCCTCTGTTTCAGCCCCTCTGTTTCAGCCCCTCTGTTTCTCGCCCTCTGTTTCAGCCCCTCTGTTTCAGTCCCTCTGTTTCAGCCCCTCTGTTTCAGCCCCTCTGTTTCTCGCCCTCAGTTTCAGCCCCTCTGTTTCAGCCCCTCTGTTTCTCGCCCTCTGTTTCTCGCCCTCTGTTTCAGCCCCTCTGTTTCAGCCCCTCTGTTTCAGCCCCTCTGTTTCTCGCCCTCTGTTTCAGCCCCTCTGTTTCAGTCCCTCTGTTTCAGCCCCTCTGTTTCAGCCCCTCTGTTTCTCGCCCTCAGTTTCAGCCCCTCTGTTTCAGCCCCTCTGTTTCTCGCCCTCTGTTTCAGCCCCTCTGTTTCAGCCCCGCTGTTTCAGCCACTCTGTTTCAGCCCCTCTGTTTCTCGCCCTCTGTTTCTCGCCCTCTGTTTCAGCCCCTCTGTTTCAGCCCCACTGTTTCAGCGCCTCTGTTTCTCGCCCTCTGTTTCTCGCCCTCTGTTTCTCGCCCTCTGTTTCTCGCTCTCTGATTCTCGCCCTCTGTTTCTCGCCCTCTGTTTCAGCCCCTCTGTTTCAGCCCCTCTGTTTCAGCCCCTCTGTTTCAGCCCTCTGTTTCAGCCCCTCTGTTTCTCGACCTCTGTTTCTCGCCCTCTGTTTCTCGCTCTCTCTTTCTCGCCCTCTGTTTCTCGCCCTCTGTTTCAGCCCCTCTGTTTCATCCCCTCTGTTTCAACCCCTCTGTTTCAGCCCCTCTGTTTCAGCCCCTCTGTTTATCGCCCTCTGTTTCTTGCCCTCTGTTTCTCGCCCACTGTTTCAGCCCCTCTGTTTCAGCCCCTCTGTTTCAGCCCCTCTGTTTCTCGCGCTCTGTTTCTCGCCCTCTGTTTCTCGCCCACTGTTTCAGCCCCTCTGTTTCAGCCCGTCTGTTTCAGCCCCTCTGTTTCTCGCCCTCTGTTTCTCGCCCTCTGTTTCTCGCACTCTGTTTCAGCCCCTCTGTTTCTCGCCCTCTGTTTCAGACCCTCTGTTTCAGACCCTCAGTATCAGCCCCTCTGTTTCAGCCCCTCTGTTTCTCGCCCTCTGTTTCTCGCCATCTGTTTCTCGCCCTCTGTTTCTAGCCCACTGTTTCAGCCCCTCTGTTTCAGCCCCTCTGTTTCAGCCCATCTGTTTCAGCCCCTCTGTTTCAGCCCCTCTGTTTCAGCCCCTCTGTTTCAGCCCCTCTGTTTCTCGTCCACTGTTTCAGCCCCTCTGTTTCTCGCCTTCTGTTTCAGCCCCTCTGTTTCAGCCCCTCTGTTTCTCGCCCTCTGTTTCAGCCCCTCTGTTTCAGTCCCTCTGTTTCAGCCCCTCTGTTTCAGCCCCTCAGTTTCAGCCCCTCTGTTTCTCGCCCTCTGTTTCAGCCGCTCTGTTTCAGACCCTCTGTTTCTCGCCCTCTGTTTCAGCCCCTCTGTTTCAGCCCCTCTGTATCAGCACCTCTGTTTCAGCCCCTCTGTTTCTCGCCCTCTGTTTCTCGCCCTCTGTTTCAGCCCGTCTGTTTCAGCCCCTCTGTTTCAACCCCTATGTTTCAGCCCCTCTGTTTCTCGCCCTCTGTTTCAGCCCCTCTGTTTCTCGCCCACTGTTTCAGCCCCTCTGTTTCTCTGCATCTGTTTCAGCCCCTCTGTTTCAGCCCCTCTGTTTCTCGCCCTGTGTTTCAGCCCCTCTGTTTCAGCCCCACTGTTTCAGCCCCTCTGTTTCAGCCCCTCTGTTTCAGCACCTCTGTTTCTCGCCCTTTGTTTCTCGCCCTCAGTTTCAGCCCCTCTGTTTCTCGCCCTCTGTTTCAGCCCCTCTGTTTCTCTCCCTCTGTTTCAGCCCCTCTGTTTCAGTCCCTCTGTTTCAGCCCCTCTGTTTCAGCCCCTCTGTTTCTCGCCCTCTGTTTCAGCCCCTCTGTTTCAGCCCCTCTGTTTCTCGCCCTCTGTTTCAGCCACTCTGTTTCTGCCCCTCTGTATCAGCCCCTCTGTTTCAGCCCCTCTGTTTCTCGCCCTCTGTTTCTCGCCCTCTGTTTCAGCCCCTCTGTTTCAGCCCCTCTGTTTCAACCCCTCTGTTTCTCGCCCTCTGTTTCTCGCCCTCTGTTTTTCGGCCTCTGTTTCTCGCTCTCTGTTTCTCGCCCTCTGTTTCTCGCCCTCTGTTTCAGCCCCTCTGTTTCAGCCCCTCTGTTTCAGCCCCTCTGTTTCAGCCCCTCTGTTTCTCGCCCTCTGTTTCAGCCACTCTGTTTCTCGGTCTCTGTTTCAGCCCCTCTGTTTCAGCCCCTCTGTATCAGCCCCTCTGTTTCAGCCCCACTGTTTCTCGCCCTAAGTTTCTCGCCCTCTGTTTCAGCCCCTCTGTTTCAGCCCCTCTGTTTCAGCCCCTCTGTTTCAGCCCCTCTGTTTCTCGCCCTCTGTCTCTCGCCCTCTGTTTCTCGACCTCTGTTTCTCGCTCTCTGATTCTCGCCCTCTGTTTCTCGCCCTCTGTTTCAGCCCCTCTGTTTCAGCCCCTCTGTTTCAGCCCCTCTGTTTCAGCCCCTCTGTTTCTCGCCCTCTGTTTCTCGCCCTCTGTTTCTTGCCCTCTGTTTCTCGCTCTCTGTTTCTCGCCCTCTGTTTCTCGCCCTCTGTTTCAGCCCCTCTGTTTCAGCCCCTCTGTTTCAGCCCCTCTGTTTCTCCGCCTCTGTTTGTCGCCCTCTGTTTGTCGCCCTCAGTTTCAGCCCCTCTGTTTCAGCCCCTTTGTTTCAGCCCCTCTGTTTCAGCCCCTCTGTTTCAGCCCCTCTGTTTCAGCCCCTCTGTTTCAGCCCCTCTGTTTCTCGCCCTCTGTTTCTCGCCCTCTGTTTCAGCCCCTCTGTTTCAGCCCCTCTGTTTCAGCCCCTCTATTTCTCGCCCTCTGTTTCTCGCCCTCTGTTTCAGCCCCTCTGTTTCAGCCCCTCAGTTTCAGCCCCTCTGTTTCTCGCCCTCTGTGCCAGCCCTTCTGTTTCTCGCCCTCTCTTTTTGCCCCTCTCTTTCTCGCCCTCTGTTGCAGACCCTCTGTTTCAGCCCCTCTGTTTCAGCCCCTCAGTTTCAGCCCCTTTGTTTCTCGCCCTCTGTGTCAGCCCCTCTGTTTATCGCCCTCTCTTTCAGCCCCTCTCTTTCTCGCCCTCTGTTGCAGACCCTCTGTTTCAGCCCCTCTGTTTCAGCCCCTCTGTTTCAGCCCCTCTGTTTCAGCCCCTCTGTTTCTCGCCCTCTGTTTCTCGCCCTCAGTTTCAGCCACTCTGTTTCAGCCCCTTTGTTTCAGCCCCTCTGTTTCAGCCCCTCTGTTTCTCGCCCACTGTTTCTCGCCCTCTGTTTCAGCGCCTCTGTTTCAGCCCCTCTGTTTCAGCCGCACTGTTTCAGCCAATCTGTTTCAGCCCCTCTGTTTCAGCCCCTCTGTTTCAGCCCCTCTGTTTCTCGCCCTCTGTTTCTCGCCCTCTGTTTCAGCCCCTCTGTTTCAGTCCCTCTGTTTCAGCCCCTCTGTTTCAGCCCCTCAGTTTCAGCCCCTCTGTTTCTCGCCCACTGTTTCAGCCGCTCTGTTTCAGCCCCTCTGTTGCTCGCCCTCTGTTTCAGCCCCTCTGTTTCAGCCCCTCTGTATCAGCACCTCTGTTTCAGCCCCTCTGTTTCTCGCCCTCTGTTTCTCGCCCTCTGTTTCAGCCCGTCTGTTTCAGCCCCTCTGTTTCAACCCCTATGTTTCAGCCCCTCTGTTTCTCGCCCTCTGTTTCAGCGCCTCTGTTTCTCGCCCACTGTTTCAGCCCCTCTGTTTCTCGGCATCTGTTTCAGCCCCTCTGTTTCAGCCCCTCTGTTTCTCGCCCTGTGTTTCAGCCCCTCTGTTTCAGCCCCACTGTTTCAGCCCCTCTGTTTCAGCCCCTCTGTTTCAGCACCTCTGTTTCTCGCCCTTTGTTTCTCGCCCTCAGTTTCAGCCCCTCTGTTTCTCGCCCTCTGTTTCAGCCCCTCTGTTTCTCGCCCTCTGTTTCAGCCCCTCTGTTTCAGTCCCTCTGTTTCAGCCCCTCTGTTTCAGCCCCTCTGTTTCTCGCCCTCTGTTTCAGCCCCTCTGTTTCAGCCCCTCTGTTTCTCGCCCTCTGTTTCAGCCACTCTGTTTCTGCCCCTCTGTATCAGCCCCTCTGTTTCAGCCCCTCTGTTTCTCGCCCTCTGTTTCACGCCCTCTGTTTCAGCCCCTCTGTTTCAGCCCCTCTGTTTCAACCCCTCTGTTTCTCGCCCTCTGTTTCTCGCCCTATGTTTCTCGGCCTCTGTTTCTCGCTCTCTGTTTCTCGCCCTCTGTTTCTCGCCCTCTGTTACAGCCCCTCTGTTTCAGCCCCTCTGTTTCAGCCCCTCTGTTTCAGCCCCTCTGTTTCTCGCCCTCTGTTTCAGCCACTCTGTTTCTCGCTCTCTGTTTCAGCCCCTCTGTTTCAGCCCCTCTGTATCAGCCCCTCTGTTTCAGCCCCACTGTTTCTCGCCCTAAGTTTCTCGCCCTCTGTTTCAGACCCTCTGTTTCAGCCCCTCTGTTTCAGCCCCTCTGTTTCAGCCCCTCTGTTTCTCGCCCTCTGTCTCTCGCCCTCTGTTTCTCGACCTCTGTTTCTCGCTCTCTGATTCTCGCCATCTGTTTCTCGCCCTCTGTTTCTTGCCCTCTGTTTCAGCCCCTCTGTTTCAGCCCCTCTGTTTCAGCCCCTCTGTTTCTCGCCCTCTGTTTCTCGCCCTCTGTTTCTTGCCCTCTGTTTCTCGCTCTCTGTTTCTCGCCCTCTGTTTCTCGCCCTCTGTTTCAGCCCCTCTGTTTCAGCCCCTCTGTTTCAGCCCCTCTGTTTCTCGCCCTCTGTTTGTCGCCCTCTGTTTGTCGCCCTCAGTTTCAGCCCCTCTGTTTCAGCCCCTTTGTTTCAGCCCCTCTGTTTCAGCCCCTCTGTTTCAGCCCCTCTGTTTCAGCCCCTCTGTTTCAGCCCCTCTGTTTCTCGCCCTCTGTTTCTCGCCCTCTGTTTCAGCCCCTCTGTTTCAGACCCTCTGTTTCAGCCCCTCTGTTTCTCGCCCTCTGTTTCTCGCCCTCTGTTTCAGCCCCTCTGTTTCAGCCCCTCAGTTTCAGCCCCTCTGTTTCTCGCCCTCTGTGCCAGCCCCTCTGTTTCTCGCCCTCTCTTTCAGCCCCTCTCTTTCTCGCCCTCTGTTGCAGACCCTCTGTTTCAGCCCCTCTGTTTCAGCCCCTCAGTTTCAGCCCCTCTGTTTCTCGCCCTCTGTGTCAGCCCCTCTGTTTATCGCCCTCTCTTTCAGCCCCTCTCTTTCTCGCCCTCTGTTGCAGACCCTCTGTTTCAGCCCCTCTGTTTCAGCCCCTCTGTTTCAGCCCCTCTGTTTCTCGCCCTCTGTTTCTCGCCCTCAGTTTCAGCCCCTCTGTTTCAGCCCCTTTGTTTCAGCCCCTCTGTTTCAGCCCCTCTGTTTCTCGCCCACTGTTTCTCGCCCTCTGTTTCAGCGCCTCTGTTTCAGCCCCTCTGTTTCAGCCCCACTGTTTCAGCCAATCTGTTTCAGCCCCTCTGTTTCAGACCCTCTGTTTCAGCCCCTCTGTTTCTCGCCCTCTGTTTCTCGCCCTCTGTTTCAGCCCCTCTGTTTCAGCCCCTCTGTTTCAGCCCCTCTGCTTCTCGGCCTCTGTTTCTCGCACTCTGTTTCAGCCCCTCTGTTTCAGCCCCTCAGTTTCAGCCCCTCTGTTTCTCGCCCTCTGTGTCAGCCCCTCTGTTTCTCGCCCTCTCTTTCAGCCCCTCACTTTCTCGCCCTCTGTTGCAGACCCTCTGTTTCAGCCCCTCTGTTTCAGCCCCTCTGTTTCTCGCCCTCTGTTTCAGCCCATCTGTTTCAGCCAATCTGTATCAGCACCTCTGTTTCAGCCACTCTGTTTCTCGCCCTCTGTTTCTCGCCCTCTGTTTCAGCCCCTCTGTTTCTCACCCTCTGTTTCAGACCCTCTGTTTCAGACCCTCAGTGTCAGCCCCTCTGTTTCAGCCCCTCTGTTTCTCGCCCTCTGTTTCTCGCCATCTGTTTCTCGCCCTCTGTTTCTCGCCCACTGTTTCAGCCCCTCTGTTTCAGCCCCTCTGTTTCAGCCCATCTGTTTCAGCCCCTCTGTTTCAGCCCCTCTGTTTCAGCCCCTCTGTTTCAGCCCCTCTGTTTATCGTCCAATGTTTCAGCCCCTCTGTTTCTCGCCCTCTGTTTCAGCCCCTCTGTTTCAGCCCCTCTGTTTCTCGCCCTCTGTTTCAGCCCCTCTGTTTCAGCCCCTCTGTTTCAGCCCCTCTGTTTCAGCACCTCTGTTTCTCGCCCTTTGTTTCTCGCCCTCTGTTTCAGCCCCTCTGTTTCTCGCCATCTGTTTCAGCCCCTCTGTTTCTCGCCCTCTGTTTCAGCCCCTCTGTTTCAGTCCCTCTGTTTCAGCCCCTCTGTTTCAGCCCCTCAGTTTCAGCCCCTCTGTTTCTCGCCCTCTGTTTCAGCCGCTCTGTTTCAGCCCCTCTGTTTCTCGCCCTCTGTTTCAGCCCCTCTGTTTCAGCCCCTCTGTATCAGCCCCTCTGTTTCAGCCCCTCTGTTTCTCGACCTCTGTTTCTCGCCCTCTGTTTCGCGCCCTCTGTTTCAGCCCCTCTGTTTCTCGCCCACTGTTTCAGCCCCTCTGTTTCTCGCCATCTGTTTCAGCCCCTCTGTTTCAGCCCCTCTGTTTCTCGCCCTCTGTTTCAGCCCCTCTGTTTCAGCCCCACTGTTTCAGCCCCTCTGTTTCAGCCCCTCTGTTTCAGCACCTCTGTTTCTCGCCCTTTGTTTCTCGCCCTCAGTTTCAGCCCCTCTGTTTCTCGCCCTCTGTTTCAGCCCCTCTGTTTCTCGCCCTCTGTTTCAGCCCCTCTGTTTCAGTCCCTCTGTTTCAGCCCCTCTGTTTCAGCCCCTCTGTTTCTCGCCCTCTGTTTCAGTCCCTCTGTTTCAGCCCCTCTGTTTCTCGCCCTCTGTTTCAGCCCCTCTGTTTCTGCCCAACTGTATCAGTCCCTCTGTTTCAGCCCCTCTGTTCCTCGCCCTCTGTTTCTCGCCCTCTGTTTCAGCCCCTCTGTTTCAGCCCCACTGTTTCAACCCCTCTGTTTCTCGCCCTCTGTTTCTCGCCCTCTGTTTCTCGGCCTCTGTTTCTCGCTCTCTGTTTCTCGCCCTCTGTTTCTCGCCCTCTGTTTCTCGCTCTCTGTTTCTCGCCCTCTGTTTCTCGCCCTCTGTTTCAGCCCCTCTGTTTCAGCCCCTCTGTTTCAGCCCCTCTGTTTCAGCCCTCTGTTTCAGCCCCTCTGTTTCTCGACCTCTGTTTCTCGCCCTCTGTTTCTCGCTCTCTCTTTCTCGCCCTCTGTTTCTCGCCCTCTGATTCAGCCCCTCTGTTTCAGCCCCTCTGTTTCAACCCCTCTGTTTCAGCCCCTCTGTTTCAGCCCCTCTGTTTATCGCCCTCTGTTTCTTGCCCTCTGTTTCTCGCCCACTGTTTCTGCCCCTCTGTTTCAGCCCCTCTGTTTCAGCCCCTCTGTTTCTCGCGCTCTGTTTCTCGCCCTCTGTTTCAGCCCCTCTGTTTCAGCCCCTCAGTTTCAGCCCCTCTGTTTCTCGCCCTCTGTTTCTCGCCCTCTGTTTCAGCCCCTCTGTTTCAGTCCCTCTGTTTCAGCCCCTCTGTTTCAGCCCCTCAGTTTCAGCCCCTCTGTTTCTCGCCCTCTGTTGCAGACCCTCTGTTTCAGCCCCTCTGTTTCAGCCCCTCTGTTTCAGCCCCTCTGTTTCTCGCCCTCTGTTTCAGCCCCTCTGTTTCTCGCCCTCTGTTTCCGCCCCTCTGTTTCTCGCCCTCTGTTGCAGCCCCTCTGTTTCAGCCCCTCTGTTTCTCGCCCTCAGTTTCAGCCCCTCTGTTTCAGCCCCTCTGTTTCTCGCCCTCTGTTTCAGCCCCTCTGTTTCAGCCCCTCTGTTTCAGCCCCTCTGTTTCTCGCCCTCTGTTTCTCGCACTCTGTTTCAGCCCCTCTGTTTCAGCCCCTCAGTTTCAGCCCCTCTGTTTCTCGCCCTCTCTTTCAGCCCCTCTCTTTCTCGCCCTCTGTTGCAGACCCTCTGTTTCATCCCCTCTGTTTCAGCCCCTCTGTTTCAGCCCCTCTGTTTCTCGCCCTCTGTTTCAGCCCATCTGTTTCAGCCCCTCTGTATCAGCACCTCTGTTTCAGCCACTCTGTTTCTCGCCCTCTGTTTCTCGCCCTCTGTTTCAGCCCCTCTGTTTCAGATCGTCTGTTTCAGCCCCTTTGTTTCAGCCCCTATGTTTCAGCCCCTCTGTTTCTCGCCCTCTGTTTCTCGCCCTCTGTTTCTCGCCCTCTGTTTCAGCCCCTCTGTTTCTCGCCCTCTGTTTCAGACCCTCTGTTTCAGACCCTCAGTATCAGCCCCTCTGTTTCAGCCCCTCTGTTTCTCGCCCTCTCTTTCAGCCCCTCTCTTTCTCGCCCTCTGTTGCAGACCCTCTGTTTCAGCCCCTCTGTTTCAGCCCCTCAGTTTCAGCCCCTCTGTTTCTCGCCCTCTGTGTCAGCCCCTCTGTTTATCTCCCTCTCTTTCAGCCCCTCTCTTTCTCGCCCTCTGTTGCAGACCCTCTGTTTCAGCCCCTCTGTTTCAGCCCCTCTGTTTCAGCCCCTCTGTTTCAGCCCCTCTGTTTCTCGCCCTCTGTTTCTCGCCCTCAGTTTCAGCCCCTCTGTTTCAGCCCCTTTGTTTCAGCCCCTCTGTTTCAGCCCCTCTGTTTCTCGCCCACTGTTTCTCGCCCTCTGTTTCAGCGCCTCTGTTTCAGCCCCTCTGTTTCAGCCCCACTGTTTCAGCCCCTCTGTTTCAGCCCCTCTGTTTCAGCCCCTCTGTTTCAGCCCCTCTGTTTCTCGCCCTCTGTTTCTCGCCCTCTGTTTCAGCCCCTCTGTTTCAGCCCCTCTGTTTCTCGCCCTCTGTTTCTCGCACTCTGTTTCAGCCCCTCTGTTTCAGCCCCTCAGTTTCAGCCCCTCTGTTTCTCGCCCTCTCTTTCAGCCCCTCTCTTTCTCGCCCTCAGTTGCAGACCCTCTGTTTCATCCCCTCTGTTTCAGCCCCTCTGTTTCAGCCCCTCTGTTTCTCGCCCTCTGTTTCAGCCCATCTGTTTCAGCCCCTCTGTATCAGCACCTCTGTTTCAGCCACTCTGTTTCTCGCCCTCTGTTTCTCGCCCTCTGTTTCAGCCCCTCTGTTTCAGATCGTCTGTTTCAGCCCCTTTGTTTCAGCCCCTATGTTTCAGCCCCTCTGTTTCTCGCCCTCTGTTTCTCGCCCTCTGTTTCTCGCCCTCTGTTTCAGCCCCTCTGTTTCTCGCCCTCTGTTTCAGACCCTCTGTTTCAGACCCTCAGTATCAGCCCCTCTGTTTCAGCCCCTCTGTTTCTCGCCCTCTGTTTCTCGCCATCTGTTTCTCGCCCTCTGTTTCTCGCCCACTGTTTCAGCCCCTCTGTTTCAGCCCCTCTGTTTCAGCCCATCTGTTTCAGCCCCTCTGTTTCAGCCCCTCTGTTTCAGCCCCTCTGTTTCAGCCCCTCTGTTTCTCGTCCACTGTTTCAGCCCCTCTGTTTCTCGCCCTCTGTTTCAGCCCCTCTGTTTCAGCCCCTCTGTTTCTCGCCCTCTGTTTCAGCCCCTCTGTTTCAGCCCCTCTGTTTCAGCCCCTCTGTTTCAGCACCTCTGTTTCTCGCCCTTTGTTTCTCGCCCTCTGTTTCAGCCCCTCTGTTTACCGCCATCTGTTTCAGCCCCTCTGTTTCTCGCCCTCTGTTTCAGGCCCTATGTTTCAGTCCCTCTGTTTCAGCCCCTCTGTTTCATCCCCTCTGTTTCAGCCCCTCTGTTTCAGCCCCTCTGTTTCTCGCCCTCTGTTTCAGCCCATCTGTTTCAGCCCCTCTGTATCAGCACCTCTGTTTCAGCCACTCTGTTTCTCGCCCTCTGTTTCTCGCCCTCTATTTCAGCCCCTCTGTTTCAGATCGTCTGTTTCAGCACCTTTGTTTCAGCCCCTATGTTTCAGCCCCTCTGTTTCTCGCCCTCTGTTTCTCGCCCTCTGTTTCTCGCCCTCTGTTTCAGCCCCTCTGTTTCTCGCCCTCTGTTTCAGACCCTCTGTTTCAGACCCTCAGTATCAGCCCCTCTGTTTCAGCCCCTCTGTTTCTCGCCCTCTCTTTCAGCCCCTCTCTTTCTCGCCCTCTGTTGCAGACCCTCTGTTTCAGCCCCTCTGTTTCAGCCCCTCAGTTTCAGCCCCTCTGTTTCTCGCCCTCTGTGTCAGCCCCTCTGTTTATCGCCCTCTCTTTCAGCCCCTCTCTTTCTCGCCCTCTGTTGCAGACCCTCTGTTTCAGCCCCTCTGTTTCAGCCCCTCTGTTTCAGCCCCTCTGTTTCAGCCCCTCTGTTTCTCGCCCTCTGTTTCTCGCCCTCAGTTTCAGCCCCTCTGTTTCAGCCCCTTTGTTTCAGCCCCTCTGTTTCAGCCCCTCTGTTTCTCGCCCACTGTTTCTCGCCCTCTGTTTCAGCGCCTCTGTTTCAGCCCCTCTGTTTCAGCCCCACTGTTTCAGCCCCTCTGTTTCAGCCCCTCTGTTTCAGCCCCTCTGTTTCAGCCCCTCTGTTTCTCGCCCTCTGTTTCTCGCCCTCTGTTTCAGCCCCTCTGTTTCAGCCCCTCTGTTTCAGCCCCTCTGTTTCTCGCCCTCTGTTTCTCGCACTCTGTTTCAGCCCCTCTGTTTCAGCCCCTCAGTTTCAGCCCCTCTGTTTCTCGCCCTCTCTTTCAGCCCCTCTCTTTCTCGCCCTCTGTTGCAGACCCTCTGTTTCATCCCCTCTGTTTCAGCCCCTCTGTTTCAGCCCCTCTGTTTCTCGCCCTCTGTTTCAGCCCATCTGTTTCAGCCCCTCTGTATCAGCACCTCTGTTTCAGCCACTCTGTTTCTCGCCCTCTGTTTCTCGCCCTCTGTTTCAGCCCCTCTGTTTCAGATCGTCTGTTTCAGCCCCTTTGTTTCAGCCCCTATGTTTCAGCCCCTCTGTTTCTCGCCCTCTGTTTCTCGCCCTCTGTTTCTCGCCCTCTGTTTCAGCCCCTCTGTTTCTCGCCCTCTGTTTCAGACCCTCTGTTTCAGACCCTCAGTATCAGCCCCTCTGTTTCAGCCCCTCTGTTTCTCGCCCTCTGTTTCTCGCCATCTGTTTCTCGCCCTCTGTTTCTCGCCCACTGTTTCAGCCCCTCTGTTTCAGCCCCTCTGTTTCAGCCCATCTGTTTCAGCCCCTCTGTTTCAGCCCCTCTGTTTCAGCCCCTCTGTTTCAGCCCCTCTGTTTCTCGTCCACTGTTTCAGCCCCTCTGTTTCTCGCCCTCTGTTTCAGCCCCTCTGTATCAGCCCCTCTGTTTCTCGCCCTCTGTTTCAGCCCCTCTGTTTCAGCCCCTCTGTTTCAGCCCCTCTGTTTCAGCACCTCTGTTTCTCGCCCTTTGTTTCTCGCCCTCTGTTTCAGCCCCTCTGTTTACCGCCATCTGTTTCAGCCCCTCTGTTTCTCGCCCTCTGTTTCAGGCCCTATGTTTCAGTCCCTCTGTTTCAGCCCCTCTGTTTCAGCCCCTCAGTTTCAGCCCCTCTGTTTCTCGCCCTCTGTTTCAGCCGCTCTGTTTCAGCCCCTCTGTTTCTCGCCCTCTGTTTCAGCCCCTCTGTTTCAGCCCCTCTGTATCAGCACCTCTGTTTCAGCCCCTCTGTTTCTCGCCCTCTGTTTCTCGCCCTCTGTTTCGCGCCCTCTGTTTCAGCCCCTCTGTTTCTCGCCCACTGTTTCCGCCCCTCTGTTTCTCGCCATCTGTTTCTGCCCCTCTGTTTCAGCCCCTCTGTTTCTCGCCCTCTGTTTCAGCCCCTCTGTTTCAGCCCCACTGTTTCAGCTCCTCTGTTTCAGCCCCTCTGTTTCAGCACCTCTGTTTCTCGCCCTTTGTTTCTCGCCCTCAGTTTCAGCCCCTCTGTTTCTCGCCCTCTGTTTCAGCCCCTCTGTTTCAGCCCCTCAGTTTCAGCCCCTCTGTTTCTCGCCCTCTGTGTCAGCCCCTCTGTTTATCGCCCTCTCTTTCAGCCCCTCTCTTTCTCGCCCTCTGTTGCAGACCCTCTGTTTCAGCCCCTCTGTTTCAGCCCCTCTGTTTCAGCCCCTCTGTTTCAGCCCCTCTGTTTCTCGCCCTCTGTTTCTCGCCCTCAGTTTCAGCCCCTCTGTTTCAGCCCCTTTGTTTCAGCCCCTCTGTTTCAGCCCCTCTGTTTCTCGCCCACTGTTTCTCGCCCTCTGTTTCAGCGCCTCTGTTTCAGCCCCTCTGTTTCAGCCCCACTGTTTCAGCCCCTCTGTTTCAGCCCCTCTGTTTCAGCCCCTCTGTTTCAGCCCCTCTGTTTCTCGCCCTCTGTTTCTCGCCCTCTGTTTCAGCCCCTCTGTTTCAGCCCCTCTGTTTCAGCCCCTCTGTTTCTCGCCCTCTGTTTCTCGCACTCTGTTTCAGCCCCTCTGTTTCAGCCCCTCAGTTTCAGCCCCTCTGTTTCTCGCCCTCTCTTTCAGCCCCTCTCTTTCTCGCCCTCTGTTGCAGACCCTCTGTTTCATCCCCTCTGTTTCAGCCCCTCTGTTTCAGCCCCTCTGTTTCTCGCCCTCTGTTTCAGCCCATCTGTTTCAGCCCCTCTGTATCAGCACCTCTGTTTCAGCCACTCTGTTTCTCGCCCTCTGTTTCTCGCCCTCTGTTTCAGCCCCTCTGTTTCAGATCGTCTGTTTCAGCCCCTTTGTTTCAGCCCCTATGTTTCAGCCCCTCTGTTTCTCGCCCTCTGTTTCTCGCCCTCTGTTTCTCGCCCTCTGTTTCAGCCCCTCTGTTTCTCGCCCTCTGTTTCAGACCCTCTGTTTCAGACCCTCAGTATCAGCCCCTCTGTTTCAGCCCCTCTGTTTCTCGCCCTCTCTTTCAGCCCCTCTCTTTCTCGCCCTCTGTTGCAGACCCTCTGTTTCAGCCCCTCTGTTTCAGCCCCTCAGTTTCAGCCCCTCTGTTTCTCGCCCTCTGTGTCAGCCCCTCTGTTTATCGCCCTCTCTTTCAGCCCCTCTCTTTCTCGCCCTCTGTTGCAGACCCTCTGTTTCAGCCCCTCTGTTTCAGCCCCTCTGTTTCAGCCCCTCTGTTTCAGCCCCTCTGTTTCTCGCCCTCTGTTTCTCGCCCTCAGTTTCAGCCCCTCTGTTTCAGCCCCTTTGTTTCAGCCCCTCTGTTTCAGCCCCTCTGTTTCTCGCCCACTGTTTCTCGCCCTCTGTTTCAGCGCCTCTGTTTCAGCCCCTCTGTTTCAGCCCCACTGTTTCCGCCCCTCTGTTTCAGCCCCTCTGTTTCAGCCCCTCTGTTTCAGCCCCTCTGTTTCTCGCCCTCTGTTTCTCGCCCTCTGTTTCAGCCCCTCTGTTTCAGCCCCTCTGTTTCAGCCCCTCTGTTTCTCGCCCTCTGTTTCTCGCACTCTGTTTCAGCCCCTCTGTTTCAGCCCCTCAGTTTCAGCCCCTCTGTTTCTCGCCCTCTCTTTCAGCCCCTCTCTTTCTCGCCCTCTGTTGCAGACCCTCTGTTTCATCCCCTCTGTTTCAGCCCCTCTGTTTCAGCCCCTCTGTTTCTCGCCCTCTGTTTCAGCCCATCTGTTTCAGCCCCTCTGTATCAGCACCTCTGTTTCAGCCACTCTGTTTCTCGCCCTCTGTTTCTCGCCCTCTGTTTCAGCCCCTCTGTTTCAGATCGTCTGTTTCAGCCCCTTTGTTTCAGCCCCTATGTTTCAGCCCCTCTGTTTCTCGCCCTCTGTTTCTCGCCCTCTGTTTCTCGCCCTCTGTTTCAGCCCCTCTGTTTCTCGCCCTCTGTTTCAGACCCTCTGTTTCAGACCCTCAGTATCAGCCCCTCTGTTTCAGCCCCTCTGTTTCTCGCCCTCTGTTTCTCGCCATCTGTTTCTCGCCCTCTGTTTCTCGCCCACTGTTTCAGCCCCTCTGTTTCAGCCCCTCTGTTTCAGCCCATCTGTTTCAGCCCCTCTGTTTCAGCCCCTCTGTTTCAGCCCCTCTGTTTCAGCCCCTCTGTTTCTCGTCCACTGTTTCAGCCCCTCTGTTTCTCGCCCTCTGTTTCAGCCCCTCTGTTTCAGCCCCTCTGTTTCTCGCCCTCTGTTTCAGCCCCTCTGTTTCAGCCCCTCTGTTTCAGCCCCTCTGTTTCAGCACCTCTGTTTCTCGCCCTTTGTTTCTCGCCCTCTGTTTCAGCCCCTCTGTTTACCGCCATCTGTTTCAGCCCCTCTGTTTCTCGCCCTCTGTTTCAGCCCATCTGTTTCAGCCCCTCTGTATCAGCACCTCTGTTTCAGCCCCTCAGTTTCAGCCCCTCTGTTTCTCGCCCTCTGTTTCAGCCCCTCTGTTTCAGATCGTCTGTTTCAGCCCCTTTGTTTCAGCCCCTATGTTTCAGCCCCTCTGTTTCTCGCCCTCTGTTTCTCGCCCTCTGTTTCTCGCCCTCTGTTTCAGCCCCTCTGTTTCTCGCCCTCTGTTTCAGACCCTCTGTTTCAGACCCTCAGTATCAGCCCCTCTGTTTCAGCCCCTCTGTTTCTCGCCCTCTCTTTCAGCCCCTCTCTTTCTCGCCCTCTGTTGCAGACCCTCTGTTTCAGCCCCTCTGTTTCAGCCCCTCAGTTTCAGCCCCTCTGTTTCTCGCCCTCTGTGTCAGCCCCTCTGTTTATCGCCCTCTCTTTCAGCCCCTCTCTTTCTCGCCCTCTGTTGCAGACCCTCTGTTTCAGCCCCTCTGTTTCAGCCCCTCTGTTTCAGCCCCTCTGTTTCAGCCCCTCTGTTTCTCGCCCTCTGTTTCTCGCCCTCAGTTTCAGCCCCTCTGTTTCAGCCCCTTTGTTTCAGCCCCTCTGTTTCAGCCCCTCTGTTTCTCGCCCACTGTTTCTCGCCCTCTGTTTCAGCGCCTCTGTTTCAGCCCCTCTGTTTCAGCCCCACTGTTTCCGCCCCTCTGTTTCAGCCCCTCTGTTTCAGCCCCTCTGTTTCAGCCCCTCTGTTTCTCGCCCTCTGTTTCTCGCCCTCTGTTTCAGCCCCTCTGTTTCAGCCCCTCTGTTTCAGCCCCTCTGTTTCTCGCCCTCTGTTTCTCGCACTCTGTTTCAGCCCCTCTGTTTCAGCCCCTCAGTTTCAGCCCCTCTGTTTCTCGCCCTCTCTTTCAGCCCCTCTCTTTCTCGCCCTCTGTTGCAGACCCTCTGTTTCATCCCCTCTGTTTCAGCCCCTCTGTTTCAGCCCCTCTGTTTCTCGCCCTCTGTTTCAGCCCATCTGTTTCAGCCCCTCTGTATCAGCACCTCTGTTTCAGCCACTCTGTTTCTCGCCCTCTGTTTCTCGCCCTCTGTTTCAGCCCCTCTGTTTCAGATCGTCTGTTTCAGCCCCTTTGTTTCAGCCCCTATGTTTCAGCCCCTCTGTTTCTCGCCCTCTGTTTCTCGCCCTCTGTTTCTCGCCCTCTGTTTCAGCCCCTCTGTTTCTCGCCCTCTGTTTCAGACCCTCTGTTTCAGACACTCAGTATCAGCCCCTCTGTTTCAGCCCCTCTGTTTCTCGCCCTCTGTTTCTCGCCATCTGTTTCTCGCCCTCTGTTTCTCGCCCACTGTTTCAGCCCCTCTGTTTCAGCCCCTCTGTTTCAGCCCATCTGTTTCAGCCCCTCTGTTTCAGCCCCTCTGTTTCAGCCCCTCTGTTTCAGCCCCTCTGTTTCTCGTCCACTGTTTCAGCCCCTCTGTTTCTCGCCCTCTGTTTCAGCCCCTCTGTTTCAGCCCCTCTGTTTCTCGCCCTCTGTTTCAGCCCCTCTGTTTCAGCCCCTCTGTTTCAGCCCCTCTGTTTCAGCACCTCTGTTTCTCGCCCTTTGTTTCTCGCCCTCTGTTTCAGCCCCTCTGTTTACCGCCATCTGTTTCAGCCCCTCTGTTTCTCGCCCTCTGTTTCAGGCCCTATGTTTCAGTCCCTCTGTTTCAGCCCCTCTGTTTCAGCCCCTCAGTTTCAGCCCCTCTGTTTCTCGCCCTCTGTTTCAGCCGCTCTGTTTCAGCCCCTCTGTTTCTCGCCCTCTGTTTCAGCCCCTCTGTTTCAGCCCCTCTGTATCAGCACCTCTGTTTCAGCCCCACTGTTTCTCGCCCTCTGTTTCTCGCCCTCTGTTTCGCGCCCTCTGTTTCAGCCCCTCTGTTTCTCGCCCACTGTTTCAGCCCCTCTGTTTCTCGCCATCTGTTTCTGCCCCTCTGTTTCAGCCCCTCTGTTTCTCGCCCTCTGTTTCAGCCCCTCTGTTTCAGCCCCACTGTTTCAGCTCCTCTGTTTCAGCCCCTCTGTTTCAGCACCTCTGTTTCTCGCCCTTTGTTTCTCGCCCTCAGTTTCAGCCCCTCTGTTTCTCGCCCTCTGTTTCAGCCCCTCTGTTTCTCGCCCTCTGTTTCAGCCCCTCTGTTTCAGTCCCTCTGTTTCAGCCCCTCTGTTTCAGCCCCTCTGTTTCTCGCCCTCTGTTTCAGCCCCTCTGTTTCAACCCCTCTGTTTCTCGCCCTCTGTTTCAGCCCCTCTGTTTCTGCCCGTCTGTATCAGCCCCTCTGTTTCAGCCCCTCTGTTTCTCGCCCTCTGTTTCTCGCCCTCTGTTTCAGCCCCTCTGTTTCAGCCCCTCTGTTTCAACCCCTCTGTTTCTCGCCCTCTGTTTCTCGCCCTCTGTTTCTCGGCCTCTGTTTCTCGCTGTCTGTTTCTCGCCCTCTGTTTCTCGCCCTCTGTTTCAGACCCTCTGTTTCAGCCCCTCTGTTTCAGCCACTCTGTTTCAGCCCCTCTGTTTCAGCCCGTCTGTTTCAGCCCCTCTGTTTCAGCCCCTATGTTTCAGCCCCTCTGTTTCTCGCCCTCTGTTTCTCGCCCTCTGTTTCTCGCCCTCTGTTTCAGCCCCTCTGTTTCTCGCCCTCTGTTTCAGACCCTCTGTTTCAGACCCTCAGTATCAGCCCCTCTGTTTCAGCCCCTCTGTTTCTCGCCCTCTGTTTCTCGCCATCTGTTTCTCGCCCTCTGTTTCTCGCCCACTGTTTCAGTCCCTCTGTTTCAGCCCCTCTGTTTCAGCCCATCTGTTTCAGCCCCTCTGTTTCAGCCCCTCTGTTTCAGCTCCTCTGTTTCAGCCCCTCTGTTTCTCGTCCACTGTTTCAGCCCCTCTGTTTCTCGCCCTCTGTTTCAGCCCCTCTGTTTCAGCCCCTCTGTTTCAGCCCCTCTGTTTCAGCACCTCTGTTTCTCGCCCTTTGTTTCTCGCCCTCTGTTTCAGCCCATCTGTTTACCGCCATCTGTTTCAGCCCCTCTGTTTCTCGCCCTCTGTTTCAGCCCCTCTGTTTCAGTCCCTCTGTTTCAGCCCCTCTGTTTCAGCCCCTCAGTTTCAGCCCCTCTGTTTCTCGCCCTCTGTTTCAGCCGCTCTGTTTCAGCCCCTCTGTTTCTCGCCCTCTGTTTCAGCCCCTCTGTTTCAGCCCCTCTGTATCAGCACCTCTGTTTCAGCCCCTCTGTTTCTCGCCCTCTGTTTCTCGCCCTCTGTTTCGCGCCCTCTGTTTCAGCCCCTCTGTTTCTCGCCCACTGTTTCAGCCCCTCTGTTTCTCGCCATCTGTTTCAGCCCCTCTGTTTCAGCCCCTCTGTTTCTCGCCCTCTGTTTCAGCCCCTCTGTTTCAGCCCCTCTGTTTCAGCCCCTCTGTTTCAGCCCCTCTGTTTCAGAACCTCTGTTTCTCGCCCTTTGTTTCTCGCCCTCAGTTTCAGCCCCTCTGTTTCTCGCCCTCTGTTTCAGCCCCTCTGTTTCTCGCCCTCTGTTTCAGCCCCACTGTTTCAGTCCCTCTGTTTCAGCCCCTCTGTTTCAGCCCCTCTGTTTCTCGCCCTCTGTTTCAGCCCCTCTGTTTCAGCCCCTCTGTTTCAACCCCTCTGTTTCTAACCCTCTGTTTCTCGCCCTCTGTTTCTCGCCCTCTGTTTCTCGGCCTCTGTTTCTCGCTCTCTGTTTCTCGCCCTCTGTTTCTCGCCCTCTGTTTCAGACCCTCTGTTTCAGCCCCTCTGTTTCAGCCACTCTGTTTCAGCCCCTCTGTTTCAGCCCGTCTGTTTCAGCCCCTCTGTTTCAGCCCCTATGTTCCAGCCCCTCTGTTTCTCGCCCTCTGTTTCTCGCCCTCTGTTTCTCGCCCTCTGTTTCAGCCCCTCTGTTTCTCGCCCTCTGTTTCAGACCCTCTGTTTCAGACCCTCAGTATCAGCCCCTCTGTTTCAGCCCCTCTGTTTCTCGCCCTCTGTTCCTCGCCATCTGTTTCTCGCCCTCTGTTTCTCGCCCACTGTTTCAGTCCCTCTGTTTCAGCCCGTCTGTTTCAGCCCCTCTGTTTCAGCCCCTATGTTTCAGCCCCTCTGTTTCTCGCCCTCTGTTTCAGCCGCTCTGTTTCAGCCCCTCTGTTTCTCGCCCTCTGTTTCAGCCCCTCTGTTTCAGCCCCTCTGTATCAGCACCTCTGTTTCAGCCCCTCTGTTTCTCGCCCTCTGTTTCTCGCCCTCTGTTTCGCGCCCTCTGCTTCAGCCCCTCTGTTTCTCGCCCACTGTTTCAGCCCCTCTGTTTCTCGCCATCTGTTTCAGCCCCTCTGTTTCAGCCCCTCTGTTTCTCGCCCTCTGTTTCAGCCCCTCTGTTTCAGCCCCTCTGTTTCAGCCCCTCTGTTTCAGCCCCTCTGTTTCTCGCCCTCTGTTTCAGCCCATCTGTTTCAGCCCCTCTGTATCAGCACCTCTGTTTCAGCCACTCTGTTTCTCGCCCTCTGTTTCTCGCCCTCTGTTTCAGCCCCTCTGTTTCAGCCCGTCTGTTTCAGCCCCTTTGTTTCAGCCCCTATGTTTCAGCCCCTCTGTTTCTCGCCCTCTGTTTCTCGCCCTCTGTTTCTCGCCCTCTGTTTCAGCCCCTCTGTTTCTCGCCCTCTGTTTCAGACCCTCTGTTTCAGACCCTCAGTATCAGCCCCTCTGTTTCAGCCCCTCTGTTTCTCGCCCTCTGTTTCTCGCCATCTGTTTCTCGCCCTCTGTTTCTCGCCCACTGTTTCAGCCCCTCTGTCTCAGCCCCTCTGTTTCAGCCCATCTGTTTCAGCCCCTCTGTTTCAGCCCCTCTGTTTCAGCCCCTCTGTTTCAGCCCCTCTGTTTCTCGTCCACTGTTTCAGCCCCTCTGTTTCTCGCCCTCTGTTTCAGCCCCTCTGTTTCAGCCCCTCTGTTTCTCGCCCTCTGTTTCAGCCCCTCTGTTTCAGCACCTCTGTTTCTCGCCCTTTGTTTCTCGCCCTCTGTTTCAGCCCTTCTGTTTACCGCCATCTGTTTCAGCCCCTCTGTTTCTCGCCCTCTGTTTCAGTCCCTCTGTTTCAGTCCCTCTGTTTCAGCCCCTCTGTTTCAGCCCCTCAGTTTCAGCCCCTCTGTTTCTCGCCCTCTGTTCCAGCCGCTCTGTTTCAGCCCCTCTGTTTCTCGCCCTCTGTTTCAGCCCCTCTGTTTCAGCCCCTCTGTATCAGCACCTCTGTTTCAGCCCCTCTGTTTCTCGCCCTCTGTTTCTCGCCCTCTGTTTCGCGCCCTCTGTTTCAGCCCCTCTGTTTCTCACCCACTGTTTCAGCCCCTCTGTTTCTCGCCATCTGTTTCAGCCCCTCTGTTTCAGCCCCTCTGTTTCTCGCCCTCTGTTTCAGCGCCTCTGTTTCAGCCCCACTGTTTCAGCCCCTCTGTTTCTGCCCCTCTGTTTCAGCACCTCTGTTTCTCGCCCTTTGTTTTTCGCCCTCAGTTTCAGCCCCTCTGTTTCTCGCCCTCTGTTTCAGCCCCTCTGTTTCTCGCCCTCTGTTTCAGCCCCTCTGTTTCAGTCCCTCTGCTTCAGCCCCTCTGTTTCAGCCCCTCTGTTTCTCGCCCTCTGTTTCAGCCCCTCTGTTTCAGCCCCTCTGTTTCTCGCCCTCTGTTTCAGCCCCTCTGTTTCTGCCCGTCTGTATCAGCCCCTCTGTTTCAGCCCCTCTGTTTCTCGCCCTCTGTTTCTCGCCCTCTGTTTCAGCCCCTCTGTTTCAGCCCCTCTGTTTCAACCCCTCTGTTTCTCGCCCTCTGTTTGTCGCCCTCTGTTTCTCGGCCTCTGTTTCTTGCTCTCTGTTTCTCGCCCTCTGTTTCTCGCCCTCTGTTTCAGACCCTCTGTTTCAGCCCCTCTGTTTCAGCCACTCTGTTTCAGGCCCTCTGTTTCAGCCCGTCTGTTTCAGCCCCTCTGTTTCAGCCCCTATGTTTCAGCCCCTCTGTTTCTCGCCCTCTGTTTCTCGCCCTCTGTTTCTCGCCCTCTGTTTCAGCCCCTCTGTTTCTCGCCCTCTGTTTCAGACCCTCTGTTTCAGACCCTCAGTATCAGCCCCTCTGTTTCAGCCCCTCTGTTTCTCGCCCTCTGTTTCTCGCCATCTGTTTCTCGCCCTCTGTTTCTCGCCCACTGTTTCAGTCCCTCTGTTTCAGCCCCTCTGTTTCAGCCCATCTGTTTCAGCCCCTCTGTTTCAGCCCCTCTGTTTCAGCCCCTCTGTTTCAGCCCCTCTGTTTCTCGTCCACTGTTTCAGCCCCTCAGTTTCTCGCCCTCTGTTTCAGCCCCTCTGTTTCAGCCCCTCTGTTTCTCGCCCTCTGTTTCAGCCCCTCTGTTTCAGCCCCTCTGTTTCAGCCCCTCTGTTTCAGCACCTCTGTTTCTCGCCCTTTGTTTCTCGCCCTCTGTTTCAGCCCCTCTGTTTACCGCCATCTGTTTCAGCCCCTCTGTTTCTCGCCCTCTGTTTCAGCCCCTCTGTTTCAGTCCCTCTGTTGCAGCCCCTCTGTTTCAGCCCCTCAGTTTCAGCCCCTCTGTTTCTCGCCCACTGTTTCAGCCACTCTGTTTCAGCCCCTCTGTTTCAGCCCGTCTGTTTCAGCCCCTCTGTTTCAGCCCCTATGTTTCAGCCCCTCTGTTTCTCGCCCTCTGTTTCTCGCCCTCTGTTTCTCGCCCTCTGTTTCAGCCCCTCTGTTTCTCGCCCTCTGTTTCAGACCCTCTGTTTCAGACCCTCAATATCAGCCCCTCTGTTTCAGCCCCTCTGTTTCTCGCCCTCTGTTTCTCGCCATCTGTTTCTCGCCCTCTGTTTCTCGCCCACTGTTTCAGTCCCTCTGTTTCAGCCCCTCTGTTTCAGCCCATCTGTTTCAGCCCCTCTGTTTCAGCCCCTCTGTTTCAGCTCCTCTGTTTCAGCCCCTCTGTTTCTCGTCCACTGTTTCAGCCCCTCTGTTTCTCGCCCTCTGTTTCAGCCCCTCTGTTTCAGCCCCTCTGTTTCAGCCCCTCTGTTTCAGCACCTCTGTTTCTCGCCCTTTGTTTCTCGCCCTCTGTTTCAGCCCCTCTGTTTACCGCCATCTGTTTCAGCCCCTCTGTTTCTCGCCCTCTGTTTCAGCCCCTCTGTTTCAGTCCCTCTGTTTCAGCCCCTCTGTTTCAGCCCCTCAGTTTCAGCCCCTCTGTTTCTCGCCCTCTGTTTCAGCCGCTCTGTTTCAGCCCCTCTGTTTCTCGCCCTCTGTTTCAGCCCCTCTGTTTCAGCCCCTCTGTATCAGCACCTCTGTTTCAGCCCCTCTGTTTCTCGCCCTCTGTTTCTCGCCCTCTGTTTCGCGCCCTCTGTTTCAGCCCCTCTGTTTCTCGCCCACTGTTTCAGCCCCTCTGTTTCTCGCCATCTGTTTCAGCCCCTCTGTTTCAGCCCCTCTGTTTCTCGCCCTCTGTTTCAGCCCCTCTGTTTCAGCCCCTCTGTTTCAGCCCCTCTGTTTCAGCCCCTCTGTTTCAGAACCTCTGTTTCTCGCCCTTTGTTTCTCGCCCTCAGTTTCAGCCCCTCTGTTTCTCGCCCTCTGTTTCAGCCCCTCTGTTTCTCGCCCTCTGTTTCAGCCCCACTGTTTCAGTCCCTCTGTTTCAGCCCCTCTGTTTCAGCCCCTCTGTTTCTCGCCCTCTGTTTCAGCCCCTCTGTTTCAGCCCCTCTGTTTCAACCCCTCTGTTTCTAACCCTCTGTTTCTCGCCCTCTGTTTCTCGCCCTCTGTTTCTCGGCCTCTGTTTCTCGCTCTCTGTTTCTCGCCCTCTGTTTCTCGCCCTCTGTTTCAGACCCTCTGTTTCAGCCCCTCTGTTTCAGCCACTCTGTTTCAGCCCCTCTGTTTCAGCCCGTCTGTTTCAGCCCCTCTGTTTCAGCCCCTATGTTTCAGCCCCTCTGTTTCTCGCCCTCTGTTTCTCGCCCTCTGTTTCTCGCCCTCTGTTTCAGCCCCTCTGTTTCTCGCCCTCTGTTTCAGACCCTCTGTTTCAGACCCTCAGTATCAGCCCCTCTGTTTCAGCCCCTCTGTTTCTCGCCCTCTGTTCCTCGCCATCTGTTTCTCGCCCTCTGTTTCTCGCCCACTGTTTCAGTCCCTCTGTTTCAGCCCGTCTGTTTCAGCCCCTCTGTTTCAGCCCCTATGTTTCAGCCCCTCTGTTTCTCGCCCTCTGTTTCAGCCGCTCTGTTTCAGCCCCTCTGTTTCTCGCCCTCTGTTTCAGCCCCTCTGTTTCAGCCCCTCTGTATCAGCACCTCTGTTTCAGCCCCTCTGTTTCTCGCCCTCTGTTTCTCGCCCTCTGTTTCGCGCCCTCTGCTTCAGCCCCTCTGTTTCTCGCCCACTGTTTCAGCCCCTCTGTTTCTCGCCATCTGTTTCAGCCCCTCTGTTTCAGCCCCTCTGTTTCTCGCCCTCTGTTTCAGCCCCTCTGTTTCAGCCCCTCTGTTTCAGCCCCTCTGTTTCAGCCCCTCTGTTTCTCGCCCTCTGTTTCAGCCCATCTGTTTCAGCCCCTCTGTATCAGCACCTCTGTTTCAGCCACTCTGTTTCTCGCCCTCTGTTTCTCGCCCTCTGTTTCAGCCCCTCTGTTTCAGCCCGTCTGTTTCAGCCCCTTTGTTTCAGCCCCTATGTTTCAGCCCCTCTGTTTCAGCCCCTCTGTTTCAGCCCCTCTGTTTCTCGCCCTCTGTTTCAGCCCCTCTGTTTCTCGCCCTCTGTTTCAGACCCTCTGTTTCAGACCCTCAGTATCAGCCCCTCTGTTTCAGCCCCTCTGTTTCTCGCCCTCTGTTTCTCGCCATCTGTTTCTCGCCCTCTGTTTCTCGCCCACTGTTTCAGCCCCTCTGTTTCAGCCCCTCTGTTTCAGCCCATCTGTTTCAGCCCCTCTGTTTCAGCCCCTCTGTTTCAGCCCCTCTGTTTCAGCCCCTCTGTTTCTCGTCCACTGTTTCAGCCCCTCTGTTTCTCGCCCTCTGTTTCAGCCCCTCTGTTTCAGCCCCTCTGTTTCTCGCCCTCTGTTTCAGCCTCTCTGTTTCAGCCCCTCTGTTTCAGCACCTCTGTTTCTCGCCCTTTGTTTCTCGCCCTCTGTTTCAGCCCTTCTGTTTACCGCCATCTGTTTCAGCCCCTCTGTTTCTCGCCCTCTGTTTCAGCCCCTCTGTTTCAGTCCCTCTGTTTCAGCCCCTCTGTTTCAGCCCCTCAGTTTCAGCCCCTCTGTTTCTCGCCCTCTGTTCCAGCCGCTCTGTTTCAGCCCCTCTGTTTCTCGCCCTCTGTTTCAGCCCCTCTGTTTCAGCCCCTCTGTATCAGCACCTCTGTTTCAGCCCCTCTGTTTCTCGCCCTCTGTTTCTCGCCCTCTGTTTCGCGCCCTCTGTTTCAGCCCCTCTGTTTTTCACCCACTGTTTCAGCCCCTCTGTTTCTCGCCATCTGTTTCAGCCCCTCTGTTTCAGCCCCTCTGTTTCTCGCCCTCTGTTTCAGCCCCTCTGTTTCAGCCCCACTGTTTCAGCCCCTCTGTTTCTGCCCCTCTGTTTCAGCACCTCTGTTTCTCGCCCTTTGTTTCTCGCCCTCAGTTTCAGCCCCTCTGTTTCTCGCCCTCTGTTTCAGCCCCTCTGTTTCTCGCCCTCTGTTTCAGCCCCTCTGTTTCAGTCCCTCTGCTTCAGCCCCTCTGTTTCAGCCCCTCTGTTTCTCGCCCTCTGTTTCAGCCCCTCTGTTTCAGCCCCTCTGTTTCTCGCCCTCTGTTTCAGCCCCTCTGTTTCTGCCCGTCTGTATCAGCCCCTCTGTTTCAGCCCCTCTGTTTCTCGCCCTCTGTTTCTCGCCCTCTGTTTCAGCCCCTCTGTTTCAGCCCCTCTGTTTCAACCCCTCTGTTTCTCGCCCTCTGTTTCTCGCCCTCTGTTTCTCGGCCTCTGTTTCTTGCTCTCTGTTTCTCGCCCTCTGTTTCTCGCCCTCTGTTTCAGACCCTCTGTTTCAGCCCCTCTGTTTCAGCCACTCTGTTTCAGCCCCTCTGTTTCAGCCCGTCTGTTTCAGCCCCTCTGTTTCAGCCCCTATGTTTCAGCCCCTCTGTTTCTCGCCCTCTGTTTCTCGCCCTCAGTTTCTCGCCCTCTGTTTCAGCCCCTCTGTTTCTCGCCCTCTGTTTCAGACCCTCTGTTTCAGACCCTCAGTATCAGCCCCTCTGTTTCAGCCCCTCTGTTTCTCGCCCTCTGTTTCTCGCCATCTGTTTCTCGCCCTCTGTTTCTCGCCCACTGTTTCAGTCCCTCTGTTTCAGCCCCTCTGTTTCAGCCCATCTGTTTCAGCCCCTCTGTTTCAGCCCCTCTGTTTCAGCCCCACTGTTTCAGCCCCTCTGTTTCTCGTCCACTGTTTCAGCCCCTCAGTTTCGCGCCCTCTGTTTCAGCCCCTCTGTTTCAGCCCCTCTGTTTCTCGCCCTCTGTTTCAGCCCCTCTGTTTCAGCCCCTCTGTTTCAGCCCCTCTGTTTCAGCACCTCTGTTTCTCGCCCTTTGTTTCTCGCCCTCTGTTTCAGCCCCTCTGTTTACCGCCATCTGTTTCAGCCCCTCTGTTTCTCGCCCTCTGTTTCAGCCCCTCTGTTTCAGTCCCTCTGTTGCAGCCCCTCTGTTTCAGCCCCTCAGTTTCAGCCCCTCTGTTTCTCGCCCTCTGTTTCAGCCACTCTGTTTCAGCCCCTCTGTTTCTCGCCCTCTGTTTCAGTACCTCTGTTTCAGCCCCTCTGTATCAGCACCTCTGTTTCAGCCCCTCTGTTTCTCGCCCTCTGTTTCTCGCCCTCTGTTTCGCGCCCTCTGTTTCAGCCCCTCTGTTTCTCGCCCACTGTTTCAGCCCCTCTGTTTCTCGCCATCTGTTTCAGCCCCTCTGTTTCAGCCCCTCTGTTTCTCGCCCTCTGTTTCAGCCCCTCTGTTTCAGCCCCACTGTTTCAGCCCCTCTGTTTCAGCCCCTCTGTTTCAGCACCTCTGTTTCTCGCCCTTTGTTTCTCGCCCTCAGTTTCAGCCCCTCTGTTTCTCGCCCTCTGTTTCAGCCCCTCTGTTTCTCGCCCTCTGTTTCAGCCCCTCTGTTTCAGTCCCTCTGTTTCAGCCCCTCTGTTTCAGCCCCTCTGTTTCTCGCCCTCTGTTTCAGCCCCTCTGTTTCAGCCCCTCTGTTTCTCGCCCTCTGTTTCAGCCCCTCTGTTTCTGCCCGTCTGTATCAGCCCCTCTGTTTCAGCCCCTCTGTTTCTCGCCCTCTGTTTCTCGCCCTCTGTTTCAGCCCCTCTGTTTCAGCCCCTCTGTTTCAACCCCTCTGTTTCTCGCCCTCTGTTTCTCGCACTCTGTTTCTCGGCCTCTGTTTCTCGCTCTCTGTTTCTCGCCCTCTGTTTCTCGCCCTCTGTTTCAGACCCTCTGTTTCAGCCCCTCTGTTTCAGCCACTCTGTTTCAGCCCCTCTGTTTCAGCCCGTCTGTTTCAGCTCCTCTGTTTCAGCCCCTATGTTTCAGCCCCTCTGTTTCTCGCCCTCTGTTTCTCGCCCTCTGTTTCTCGCCCTCTGTTTCAGCCCCTCTGTTTCTCGCCCTCTGTTTCAGACCCTCTGTTTCAGACCCTCAGTATCAGCCCCTCTGTTTCAGCCCCTCTGTTTCTCGCCCTCTGTTTCTCGCCATCTGTTTCTCGCCCTCTGTTTCTCGCCCACTGTTTCAGTCCCTCTGTTTCAGCCCCTCTGTTTCAGCCCATCTGTTTCAGCCCCTCTGTTTCAGCCCCTCTGTTTCAGCCCCTCTGTTTCAGCCCCTCTGTTTCTCGTCCACTGTTTCAGCCCCTCTGTTTCTCGCCCTCTGTTTCAGCCCCTCTGTTTCAGCCCCTCTGTTTCTCGCCCTCTGTTTCAGCCCCTCTGTTTCAGCCCCTCTGTTTCAGCCCCTCTGTTTCAGCACCTCTGTTTCTCGCCCTTTGTTTCTCGCCCTCTGTTTCAGCCCCTCTGTTTACCGCCATCTGTTTCAGCCCCTCTGTTTCTCGCCCTCTGTTTCAGCCCCTCTGTTTCAGTCCCTCTGTTTCAGCCCCTCTGTTTCAGCCCATCTGTTTCAGCCCCTCTGTTTCAGCCCCTCTGTTTCAGCCCCTCTGTTTCAGCCCATCTGTTTCAGCCCCTCTGTTTCAGCCCCTCTGTTTCAGCCCCTCTGTTTCAGCCCCTCTGTTTCTCGTCCACTGTTTCAGCCCCTCTGTTTCTCGCCCTCTGTTTCAGCCCCTCTGTTTCAGCCCCTCTGTTTCTCGCCCTCTGTTTCAGCCTCTCTGTTTCAGCCCCTCTGTTTCAGCACCTCTGTTTCTCGCCCTTTGTTTCTCGCCCTCTGTTTCAGCCCTTCTGTTTACCGCCATCTGTTTCAGCCCCTCTGTTTCTCGCCCTCTGTTTCAGCCCCTCTGTTTCAGTCCCTCTGTTTCAGCCCCTCTGTTTCAGCCCCTCAGTTTCAGCCCCTCTGTTTCTCGCCCTCTGTTCCAGCCGCTCTGTTTCAGCCCCTCTGTTTCTCGCCCTCTGTTTCAGCCCCTCTGTTTCAGCCCCTCTGTATCAGCACCTCTGTTTCAGCCCCTCTGTTTCTCGCCCTCTGTTTCTCGCCCTCTGTTTCGCGCCCTCTGTTTCAGCCCCTCTGTTTTTCACCCACTGTTTCAGCCCCTCTGTTTCTCGCCATCTGTTTCAGCCCCTCTGTTTCAGCCCCTCTGTTTCTCGCCCTCTGTTTCAGCCCCTCTGTTTCAGCCCCACTGTTTCAGCCCCTCTGTTTCTGCCCCTCTGTTTCAGCACCTCTGTTTCTCGCCCTTTGTTTCTCGCCCTCAGTTTCAGCCCCTCTGTTTCTCGCCCTCTGTTTCAGCCCCTCTGTTTCTCGCCCTCTGTTTCAGCCCCTCTGTTTCAGTCCCTCTGCTTCAGCCCCTCTGTTTCAGCCCCTCTGTTTCTCGCCCTCTGTTTCAGCCCCTCTGTTTCAGCCCCTCTGTTTCTCGCCCTCTGTTTCAGCCCCTCTGTTTCTGCCCGTCTGTATCAGCCCCTCTGTTTCAGCCCCTCTGTTTCTCGCCCTCTGTTTCTCGCCCTCTGTTTCAGCCCCTCTGTTTCAGCCCCTCTGTTTCAACCCCTCTGTTTCTCGCCCTCTGTTTCTCGCCCTCTGTTTCTCGGCCTCTGTTTCTTGCTCTCTGTTTCTCGCCCTCTGTTTCTCGCCCTCTGTTTCAGACCCTCTGTTTCAGCCCCTCTGTTTCAGCCACTCTGTTTCAGCCCCTCTGTTTCAGCCCGTCTGTTTCAGCCCCTCTGTTTCAGCCCCTATGTTTCAGCCCCTCTGTTTCTCGCCCTCTGTTTCTCGCCCTCAGTTTCTCGCCCTCTGTTTCAGCCCCTCTGTTTCTCGCCCTCTGTTTCAGACCCTCTGTTTCAGACCCTCAGTATCAGCCCCTCTGTTTCAGCCCCTCTGTTTCTCGCCCTCTGTTTCTCGCCATCTGTTTCTCGCCCTCTGTTTCTCGCCCACTGTTTCAGTCCCTCTGTTTCAGCCCCTCTGTTTCAGCCCATCTGTTTCAGCCCCTCTGTTTCAGCCCCTCTGTTTCAGCCCCACTGTTTCAGCCCCTCTGTTTCTCGTCCACTGTTTCAGCCCCTCAGTTTCGCGCCCTCTGTTTCAGCCCCTCTGTTTCAGCCCCTCTGTTTCTCGCCCTCTGTTTCAGCCCCTCTGTTTCAGCCCCTCTGTTTCAGCCCCTCTGTTTCAGCACCTCTGTTTCTCGCCCTTTGTTTCTCGCCCTCTGTTTCAGCCCCTCTGTTTACCGCCATCTGTTTCAGCCCCTCTGTTTCTCGCCCTCTGTTTCAGCCCCTCTGTTTCAGTCCCTCTGTTGCAGCCCCTCTGTTTCAGCCCCTCAGTTTCAGCCCCTCTGTTTCTCGCCCTCTGTTTCAGCCGCTCTGTTTCAGCCCCTCTGTTTCTCGCCCTCTGTTTCAGTACCTCTGTTTCAGCCCCTCTGTATCAGCACCTCTGTTTCAGCCCCTCTGTTTCTCGCCCTCTGTTTCTCGCCCTCTGTTTCGCGCCCTCTGTTTCAGCCCCTCTGTTTCTCGCCCACTGTTTCAGCCCCTCTGTTTCTCGCCATCTGTTTCAGCCCCTCTGTTTCAGCCCCTCTGTTTCTCGCCCTCTGTTTCAGCCCCTCTGTTTCAGCCCCACTGTTTCAGCCCCTCTGTTTCAGCCCCTCTGTTTCAGCACCTCTGTTTCTCGCCCTTTGTTTCTCGCCCTCAGTTTCAGCCCCTCTGTTTCTCGCCCTCTGTTTCAGCCCCTCTGTTTCTCGCCCTCTGTTTCAGCCCCTCTGTTTCAGTCCCTCTGTTTCAGCCCCTCTGTTTCAGCCCCTCTGTTTCTCGCCCTCTGTTTCAGCCCCTCTGTTTCAGCCCCTCTGTTTCTCGCCCTCTGTTTCAGCCCCTCTGTTTCTGCCCGTCTGTATCAGCCCCTCTGTTTCAGCCCCTCTGTTTCTCGCCCTCTGTTTCTCGCCCTCTGTTTCAGCCCCTCTGTTTCAGCCCCTCTGTTTCAACCCCTCTGTTTCTCGCCCTCTGTTTCTCGCACTCTGTTTCTCGGCCTCTGTTTCTCGCTCTCTGTTTCTCGCCCTCTGTTTCTCGCCCTCTGTTTCAGACCCTCTGTTTCAGCCCCTCTGTTTCAGCCACTCTGTTTCAGCCCCTCTGTTTCAGCCCGTCTGTTTCAGCTCCTCTGTTTCAGCCCCTATGTTTCAGCCCCTCTGTTTCTCGCCCTCTGTTTCTCGCCCTCTGTTTCTCGCCCTCTGTTTCAGCCCCTCTGTTTCTCGCCCTCTGTTTCAGACCCTCTGTTTCAGACCCTCAGTATCAGCCCCTCTGTTTCAGCCCCTCTGTTTCTCGCCCTCTGTTTCTCGCCATCTGTTTCTCGCCCTCTGTTTCTCGCCCACTGTTTCAGTCCCTCTGTTTCAGCCCCTCTGTTTCAGCCCATCTGTTTCAGCCCCTCTGTTTCAGCCCCTCTGTTTCAGCCCCTCTGTTTCAGCCCCTCTGTTTCTCGTCCACTGTTTCAGCCCCTCTGTTTCTCGCCCTCTGTTTCAGCCCCTCTGTTTCAGCCCCTCTGTTTCTCGCCCTCTGTTTCAGCCCCTCTGTTTCAGCCCCTCTGTTTCAGCCCCTCTGTTTCAGCACCTCTGTTTCTCGCCCTTTGTTTCTCGCCCTCTGTTTCAGCCCCTCTGTTTACCGCCATCTGTTTCAGCCCCTCTGTTTCTCGCCCTCTGTTTCAGCCCCTCTGTTTCAGTCCCTCTGTTGCAGCCCCTCTGTTTCAGCCCCTCAGTTTCAGCCCCTCTGTTTCTCGCCCTCTGTTTCAGCCACTCTGTTTCAGCCCCTCTGTTTCAGCCCGTCTGTTTCAGCCCCTCTGTTTCAGCCCCTATGTTTCAGCCCCTCTGTTTCTCGCCCTCTGTTTCTCGCCCTCTGTTTCAGCCCCTCTGTTTCTCGCCCTCTGTTTCAGACCCTCTGTTTCAGACCCTCAGTATCAGCCCCTCTGTTTCAGCCCCTCTGTTTCTCGCCCTCTGTTTCTCGCCATCTGTTTCTCGCCCTCTGTTTCTCGCCCACTGTTTCAGTCCCTCTGTTTCAGCCCCTCTGTTTCAGCCCATCTGTTTCAGCCCCTCTGTTTCAGCCCCTCTGTTTCAGCCCCTCTGTTTCAGCCCCTCTGTTTCTCGTCCACTGTTTCAGCCCCTCTGTTTCTCGCCCTCTGTTTCAGCCCCTCTGTTTCAGCCCCTCTGTTTCTCGCCCTCTGTTTCAGCCCCTCTGTTTCAGCCCCTCTGTTTCAGCCCCTCTGTTTCAGCACCTCTGTTTCTCGCCCTTTGTTTCTCGCCCTCTGTTTCAGCCCCTCTGTTTACCGCTATCTGTTTCAGCCCCTCTGTTTCTCGCCCTCTGTTTCAGCCCCTCTGTTTCAGTCCCTCTGTTTCAGCCCCTCTGTTTCAGCCCCTCAGTTTCAGCCCCTCAGTTTCTCGCCCTCTGTTTCAGCCGCTCTGTTTCAGCCTCTCTGTTTCTCGCCCTCTGTTTCAGCCCCTCTGTTTCAGCCCCTCTGTATCAGCACCTCTGTTTCAGCCCCTCTGTTTCTCGCCCTCTGTTTCTCGCCCTCTGTTTCGCGCCCTCTGTTTCAGCCCCTCTGTTTCTCGCCCACTGTTTCAGCCCCTCTGTTTCTCGCCATCTGTTTCAGCCCCTCTGTTTCAGCCCCTCTGTTTCTCGCCCTCTGTTTCAGCCCCTCTGTTTCAGACCCACTGTTTCAGCCCCTCTGTTTCAGCCCCTCTGTTTCAGCCCCTCTGTTTCTCGCCCTTTGTTTCTCGCCCTCAGTTTCAGCCCCTCTGTTTCTCGCCCTCTGTTTCAGCCCCTCTGTTTCTCGCCCTCTGTTTCAGCCCCTCTGTTTCAGTCCCTCTGTTTCAGCCCCTCTGTTTCAGCCCCTCTGTTTCTCGCCCTCTGTTTCAGCCCCTCTGTTTCAGCCCCTCTGTTACAGCCCCTCTGTTTCAGCACCTCTGTTTCTCGCCCTTTGTTTCTCGCCCTCTGTTTCAGCCCCTCTGTTTACCGCCATCTGTTTCAGCCCCTCTGTTTCTCGCCCTCTGTTTCAGCCCCTCTGTTTCAGTCCCTCTGTTTCAGCCCCTCTGTTTCAGCCCCTCAGTTTCAGCCCCTCTGTTTCTCGCCCTCTGTTTCAGCCGCTCTGTTTCAGCCCCTCTGTTTCTCGCCCTCTGTTTCAGCCCCTCTGTTTCAGCCCCTCTGTATCAGCACCTCTGTTTCAGCCCCTCTGTTTCTCGCCCTCTGTTTCTCGCCCTCTGTTTCGCGCCCTCTGTTTCAGCCCCTGTTTCTCGCCCACTGTTTCAGCCCCTCTGTTTCTCGCCATCTGTTTCAGCCCCTCTGTTTCAGCCCCTCTGTTTCTCGCCCTCTGTTTCAGCCCCTCTGTTTCAGCCCCTCTGTTTCAGCCCCTCTGTTTCAGCACCTCTGTTTCTCGCCCTTTGTTTCTCGCCCTCAGTTTCAGATCCTGTGTTTCTCGCCCTCTGTTTCAGCCCCTCTGTTTCTCGCCCTCTGTTTCAGCCCCTCTGTTTCAGTCCCTCTGTTTCAGCCCCTCTGTTTCAGCCCCACTGTTTCTCGCCCTCTGTTTCAGCCCCTCTGTTTCAGCCCCTCTGTTTCAACCCCTCTGTTTCTCGCCCTCTGTTTCTCGCCCTCTGTTTCTCGGCCTCTGTTTCTCGCTGTCTGTTTCTCGCCCTCTGTTTCTCGCCCTCTGTTTCAGACCCTCTGTTTCAGCCCCTCTGTTTCAGCCACTCTGTTTCAGCCCCTCTGTTTCAGCCCGTCTGTTTCAGCCCCTCTGTTTCAGCCCCTATGTTTCAGCCCCTCTGTTTCTCGCCCTCTGTTTCTCGCCCTCTGTTTCTCGCCCTCTGTTTCAGCCCCTCTGTTTCTCGCCCTCTGTTTCAGACCCTCTGTTTCAGACCCTCAGTATCAGCCCCTCTGTTTCAGCCCCTCTGTTTCTCGCCCTCTGTTTCTCGCCATCTGTTTCTCGCCCTCTGTTTCTCGCCCACTGTTTCAGTCCCTCTGTTTCAGCCCCTCTGTTTCAGCCCATCTGTTTCAGCCCCTCTGTTTCAGCCCCTCTGTTTCAGCCCCTCTGTTTCAGCCCCTCTGTTTCTCGTCCACTGTTTCAGCCCCTCTGTTTCTCGCCCTCTGTTTCAGCCCCTCTGTTTCAGCCCCTCTGTTTCTCGCCCTCTGTTTCAGCCCCTCTGTTTCAGCCCCTCTGTTTCAGCCCCTCTGTTTCAGCACCTCTGTTTCTCGCCCTTTGTTTCTCGCCCTCTGTTTCAGCCCCACTGTTTACCGCCATCTGTTTCAGCCCCTCTGTTTCTCGCCCTCTGTTTCAGCCCCTCTGTTTCAGTCCCTCTGTTTCAGCCCCTCTGTTTCAGCCCCTCAGTTTCAGCCCCTCTGTTTCTCGCCCTCTGTTTCGGCCGCTCTGTTTCAGCCCCTCTGTTTCTCGCCCTCTGTTTCAGCCCCTCTGTTTCAGCCCCTCTGTATCAGCACCTCTGTTTCAGCCCCTCTGTTTCTCGCCCTCTGTTTCTCGCCCTCTGTTTCGCGCCCTCTGTTTCAGCCCCTCTGTTTCTCGCCCACTGTTTCAGCCCCTCTGTTTCTCGCCATCTGTTTCAGCCCCTCTGTTTCAGCCCCTCTGTTTCTCGCCCTCTGTTTCAGCCCCTCTGTTTCAGCCCCACTGTTTCAGCCCCTCTGTTTCAGCCCCTCTGTTTCAGCACCTCTGTTTCTCGCCCTTTGTTTCTCGCCCTCAGTTTCAGCCCCTCTGTTTCTCGCCCTCTGTTTCAGCCCCTCTGTTTCTCGCCCTCTGTTTCAGCCCCTCTGTTTCAGTCCCTCTGTTTCAGCCCCTGTGTTTCAGCCCCTCTGTTTCTCGCCCTCTGTTTCAGCCCCTCTGTTTCAGCCCCTCTGTTTCTCGCCCTCTGTTTCAGCCCCTCTGTTTCTGCCCCTCTGTATCAGCCCCTCTGTTTCAGCCCCTCTGTTTCTCGCCCTCTGTTTCTCGCCCTCTGTTTCAGCCCCTCTGTTTCAGCCCCTCTGTTTCAACCCCTCTGTTTCTCGCCCTCTGTTTCTCGCCCTCTGTTTCTCGGCCTCTGTTTCTCGCTCTCTGTTTCTCGCCCTCTGTTTCTCGCCCTCTGTTTCAGACCCTCTGTTTCAGCCCCTCTGTTTCAGCCACTCTGTTTCAGCCCCTCTGTTTCTCGCCCTCTGTTTCAGCCACTCTGTTTCTCGCTCTCTGTTTCAGCCCCTCTGTTTCAGCCCCTCTGTATCAGCCCCTCTGTTTCAGCCCCACTGTTTCTCGCCCTAAGTTTCTCGCCCTCTGTTTCAGCCCCTCTGTTTCAGCCCATCTGTTTCAGCCCCTCTGTTTCAGCCCCTCTGTTTCTCGCCCTCTGTTTCTCGCCCTCTGTTTCTCGACCTCTGTTTCTCGCTCTCTGATTCTCGCCCTCTGTTTCTCGGCCTCTGTTTCAGCCCCTCTGTTTCAGCCCCTCTGTTTCAGCCCCTCTGTTTCAGCCCCTCTGTTTCTCGCCCTCTGTTTCTCGCCCTCTGTTTCTTGCCCTCTGTTTCTCGCTCTCTGTTTCTCGCCCTCTGTTTCTCGCCCTCTGTTTCAGCCCCTCTGTTTCAGCCCCTCTGTTTCAGCCCCTCTGTTTCTCGCCCTCTGTTTGTCGCCCTCTGTTTGTCGCCCTCAGTTTCAGCCCCTCTGTTTCAGCCCCTTTGTTTCAGCCCCTCTGTTTCAGCCCCTCTGTTTCAGCCCCTCTGTTTCAGCCCCTCTGTTTCAGCCCCTCTCTTTCTCGCCCTCTGTTTCAGCCCCTCTGTTTCAGCCCCTCTGTTTCAGCCCCTCTGTTTCTCGCCCTCTGTTTCTCGCCCTCTGTTTCAGCCCCTCTGTTTCAGCCCCTCAGTTTCAGCCCCTCTGTTTCTCGCCCTCTGTGCCAGCCCCTCTGTTTCTCGCCCTCTCTTTCAGCCCCTCTCTTTCTCGCCCTCTGTTGCAGACCCTCTGTTTCAGCCCCTCAGTTTCAGCCCCTCAGTTTCAGCCCCTCTGTTTCTCGCCCTCTGTGTCAGCCCCTCTGTTTATCGCCCTCTCTTTCAGCCCCTCTCTTTCTCGCCCTCTGTTTCAGACCCTCTGTTTCAGACCCTCAGTATCAGCCTCTCTGTTTCAGCCCCTCTGTTTCTCGCCCTCTGTTTCTCGCCCTCTGTTTCTCGCCCTCAGTTTCAGCCCCTCTGTTTCAGTCCCTCTGTTTCAGCCCCTCTGTTTCAGCCCATCTGTTTCAGCCCCTCTCTTTCAGCCCCACTGTTTCAGCCCCTCTGTTTCAGCCCCTCTGTTTCTCGTCCACTGTTTCAGCCCCTCTGTTTCTCGCCCTCTGTTTCAGCCCCTCTGTTTCAGCCCCTCTGTTTCTCGCCCTCTGTTTCAGCCCCTCTGTTTCAGCCCCTCTGTTTCAGCCCCTCTGTTTCAGCACCTCTGTTTCTCGCCCTTTGTTTCTCGCCCTCTGTTTCAGCCCCTCTGTTTACCGCCATCTGTTTCAGCCCCTCTGTTTCTCGCCCTCTGTTTCAGCCCCTCTGTTTCAGTCCCTCTGTTTCAGCCCCTCTGTTTCAGCCCCTCAGTTTCAGCCCCTCTGTTTCTCGCCCTCTGTTTCAGCCGCTCTGTTTCAGCCCCTCTGTTTCTCGCCCTCTGTTTCAGCCCCTCTGTTTCAGCCCCTCTGTATCAGCACCTCTGTTTCAGCCCCTCTGTTTCTCGCCCTCTGTTTCTCGCCCTCTGTTTCGTGCCCTCTGTTTCAGCCCCTCTGTTTCTCGCCCACTGTTTCAGCCCCTCTGTTTCTCGCCATCTGTTTCAGCCCCTCTGTTTCAGCCCCTCTGTTTCTCGCCCTCTGTTTCAGCCCCTCTGTTTCAGCCCCTCTGTTTCAGCCCCTCTGTTTCAGCCCCTCTGTTTCAGCACCTCTGTTTCTCGCCCTTTGTTTCTCGCCCTCAGTTTCAGCCCCTCTGTTTTTCGCCCTCTGTTTCAGCCCCTCTGTTTCTCGCCCTCTGTTTCAGCCCCTCGGTTTCAGTCCCTCTGTTTCAGCCCCTCTGTTTCAGCCCCTCTGTTTCTCGCCCTCTGTTTCAGCCCCTCTGTTTCAGCCCCTCTGTTTCAACCCCTCTGTTTCTCGCCCTCTGTTTCTCGCCCTCTGTTTCTCGGCCTCTGTTTCTCGCTCTCTGTTTCTCGCCCTCTGTTTCTCGCCCTCTGTTTCAGACCCACTGTTTCAGCCCCTCTGTTTCAGCCACTCTGTTTCAGCCCCTCTGTTTCAGCCCGTCTGTTTCAGCCCCTCTGTTTCAGCCCCTATGTTTCAGCCCCTCTGTTTCTCGCCCTCTGTTTCTCGCCCTCTGTTTCTCGCCCTCTGTTTCAGCCCCTCTGTTTCTCGCCATCTGTTTCAGACCCTCTGTTTCAGACCCTCAGTATCAGCCCCTCTGTTTCAGCCCCTCTGTTTCTCGCCCTCTGTTTCTCGCCATCTGTTTCTCGCCCTCTGTTTCTCGCCCACTGTTTCAGTCCCTCTGTTTCAGCCCCTCTGTTTCAGCCCATCTGTTTCAGCCCCTCTGTTTCAGCCCCTCTGTTTCAGCCCCTCTGTTTCAGCCCCTCTGTTTCTCGTCCACTGTTTCAGCCCCTCTGTTTCTCGCCCTCTGTTTCAGCCCCTCTGTTTCAGCCCCTCTGTTTCTCGCCCTCTGTTTCAGCCCCTCTGTTTCAGCCCCTCTGTTTCAGCCCCTCTGTTTCAGCACCTCTGTTTCTCGCCCTTTGTTTCTCGCCCTCTGTTTCAGCCCCTCTGTTTACCGCCATCTGTTTCAGTCCCTCTGTTTCTCGCCCTCTGTTTCAGCCCCTCTGTTTCAGTCCCTCTGTTTCAGCCCCTCTGTTTCAGCCCCTCAGTTTCAGCCCCTCAGTTTCTCGCCCTCTGTTTCAGCCGCTCTGTTTCAGCCTCTCTGTTTCTCGCCCTCTGTTTCAGCCCCTCTGTTTCAGCCCCTCTGTATCAGCACCTCTGTTTCAGCCCCTCTGTTTCTCGCCCTCTGTTTCTCGCCCTCTGTTTCGCGCCCTCTGTTTCAGCCCCTCTGTTTCTCGCCCACTGTTTCAGCCCCTCTGTTTCTCGCCATCTGTTTCAGCCCCTCTGTTTCAGCCCCTCTGTTTCTCGCCCTCTGTTTCAGCCCCTCTGTTTCAGCCCCACTGTTTCAGCCCCTCTGTTTCAGCCCCTCTGTTTCAGCCCCTCTGTTTCTCGCCCTTTGTTTCTCGCCCTCAGTTTCAGCCCCTCTGTTTCTCGCCCTCTGTTTCAGCCCCTCTGTTTCTCGCCCTCTGTTTCAGCCCCTCTGTTTCAGTCCCTCTGTTTCAGCCCCTCTGTTTCAGCCCCTCTGTTTCTCGCCCTCTGTTTCAGCCCCTCTGTTTCAGCCCCTCTGTTTCAGCCCCTCTGTTTCAGCACCTCTGTTTCTCGCCCTTTGTTTCTCGCCCTCTGTTTCAGCCCCTCTGTTTACCGCCATCTGTTTCAGCCCCTCTGTTTCTCGCCCTCTGTTTCAGCCCCTCTGTTTCAGTCCCTCTGTTTCAGCCCCTCTGTTTCAGCCCCTCAGTTTCAGCCCCTCTGTTTCTCGCCCTCTGTTTCAGCCGCTCTGTTTCAGCCCCTCTGTTTCTCGCCCTCTGTTTCAGCCCCTCTGTTTCATCCCCTCTGTATCAGCACCTCTGTTTCAGCCCCTCTGTTTCTCGCCCTCTGTTTCTCGCCCTCTGTTTCGCGCCCTCTGTTTCAGCCCCTCTGTTTCTCGCCCACTGTTTCAGCCCCTCTGTTTCTCGCCATCTGTTTCAGCCCCTCTGTTTCTCGCCCTCTGTTTCAGCCCCTCTGTTTCAGCCCCTCTGTTTCTCGCCCTCTGTTTCAGCCCCTCTGTTTCAGCCCCTCTGTTTCAGCCCCTCTGTTTCAGCACCTCTGTTTCTCGCCCTTTGTTTCTCGCCCTCTGTTTCAGCCCCTCTGTTTACCGCTATCGGTTTCAGCCCCTCTGTTTCTCGCCCTCTGTTTCAGCCCCTCTGTTTCAGTCCCTCTGTTTCAGCCCCTCTGTTTCAGCCCCTCAGTTTCAGCCCCTCAGTTTCTCGCCCTCTGTTTCAGCCGCTCTGTTTCAGCCTCTCTGTTTCTCGCCCTCTGTTTCAGCCCCTCTGTTTCAGCCCCTCTGTATCAGCACCTCTGTTTCAGCCCCTCTGTTTCTCGCCCTCTGTTTCTCGCCCTCTGTTTCGCGCCCTCTGTTTCAGCCCCTCTGTATCTCGCCCACTGTTTCAGCCCCTCTGTTTCTCGCCATCTGTTTCAGCCCCTCTGTTTCAGCCCCTCTGTTTCTCGCCCTCTGTTTCAGCCCCTCTGTTTCAGCCCCACTGTTTCAGCCCCTCTGTTTCAGCCCCTCTGTTTCAGCCCCTCTGTTTCTCGCCCTTTGTTTCTCGCCCGCAGTTTCAGCCCCACTGTTTCTCGCCCTCTGTTTCAGCCCCTCTGTTTCTCGCCCTCTGTTTCAGCCCCTCTGTTTCAGTCCCTCTGTTTCAGCCCCTCTGTTTCAGCCCCTCTGTTTCTCGCCCTCTGTTTCAGCCCCTCTGTTTCAGCCCCTCTGTTTCAGCCCCTCTGTTTCAGCACCTCTGTTTCTCGCCCTTTGTTTCTCGCCCTCTGTTTCAGCCCCTCTGTTTACCGCCATCTGTTTCAGCCCCTCTGTTTCTCGCCCTCTGTTTCAGCCCCTCTGTTTCAGTCCCTCTGTTTCAGCCCCTCTGTTTCAGCCCCTCAGTTTCAGCCCCTCTGTTTCTCGCCCTCTGTTTCAGCCGCTCTGTTTCAGCCCCTCTGTTCCTCGCCCTCTGTTTCAGCCCCTCTGTTTCAGCCCCTCTGTATCAGCACCTCTGTTTCAGCCCCTCTGTTTCTCGCCCTCTGTTTCTCGCCCTCTGTTTCGCGCCCTCTGTTTCAGCCCCTCTGTTTCTCGCCCACTGTTTCAGCCCCTCTGTTTCTCGCCATCTGTTTCAGCCCCTCTGTTTCAGCCCCTCTGTTTCTCGCCCTCTGTTTCAGCCCCTCTGTTTCAGCCCCTCTGTTTCAGCCCCTCTGTTTCAGCACCTCTGTTTCTCGCCCTTTGTTTCTCGCCCTCAGTTTCAGACCCTCTGTTTCTCGCCCTCTGTTTCAGCCCCTCTGTTTCTCGCCCTCTGTTTCAGCCCCTCTGTTTCAGTCCCTCTGTTTCAGCCCCTCTGTTTCAGCCCCACTGTTTCTCGCCCTCTGTTTCAGCCCCTCTGTTTCAGCCCCTCTGTTTCAACCCCTCTGTTTCTCGCCCTCTGTTTCTCGCCCTCTGTTTCTCGGCCTCTGTTTCTCGCTGTCTGTTTCTCGCCCTCTGTTTCTCGCCCTCTGTTTCAGACCCTCTGTTTCAGCCCCTCTGTTTCAGCCACTCTGTTTCAGCCCCTCTGTTTCAGCCCGTCTGTTTCAGCCCCTCTGTTTCAGCCCCTCTGTTTCTCGTCCACTGTTTCAGCCCCTCTGTTTCTCGCCCTCTGTTTCAGCCCCTCTGTTTCAGCCCCTCTGTTTCTCGCCCTCTGTTTCAGCCCCTCTGTTTCAGCCCCTCTGTTTCAGCCCCTCTGTTTCAGCACCTCTGTTTCTCGCCCTTTGTTTCTCGCCCTCTGTTTCAGCCCCACTGTTTACCGCCATCTGTTTCAGCCCCTCTGTTTCTCGCCCTCTGTTTCAGCCCCTCTGTTTCAGTCCCTCTGTTTCAGCCCCTCTGTTTCAGCCCCTCAGTTTCAGCCCCTCTGTTTCTCGCCCTCTGTTTCGGCCGCTCTGTTTCAGCCCCTCTGTTTCTCGCCCTCTGTTTCAGCCCCTCTGTTTCAGCCCCTCTGTATCAGCACCTCTGTTTCAGCCCCTCAGTTTCTCGCCCTCTGTTTCTCGCCCTCTGTTTCGCGCCCTCTGTTTCAGCCCCTCTGTTTCTCGCCCACTGTTTCAGCCCCTCTGTTTCTCGCCATCTGTTTCAGCCCCTCTGTTTCAGCCCCTCTGTTTCTCGCCCTCTGTTTCAGCCCCTCTGTTTCAGCCCCACTGTTTCAGCCCCTCTGTTTCAGCCCCTCTGTTTCAGCACCTCTGTTTCTCGCCCTTTGTTTCTCGCCCTCAGTTTCAGCCCCTCTGTTTCTCGCCCTCTGTTTCAGCCCCTCTGTTTCTCGCCCTCTGTTTCAGCCCCTCTGTTTCAGTCCCTCTGTTTCAGCCCCTCTGTTTCAGCCCCTCTGTTTCTCGCCCTCTGTTTCAGCCCCTCTGTTTCAGCCCCTCTGTTTCTCGCCCTCTGTTTCAGCCCCTCTGTTTCTGCCCCTCTGTATCAGCCCCTCTGTTTCAGCCCCTCTGTTTCTCGCCCTCTGTTTCTCGCCCTCTGTTTCAGCCCCTCTGTTTCAGCCCCTCTGTTTCAACCCCTCTGTTTCTCGCCCTCTGTTTCTCGCCCTTTGTTTCTCGGCCTCTGTTTCTCGCTCTCTGTTTCTCGCCCTCTGTTTCTCGCCCTCTGTTTCAGACCCTCTGTTTCAGCCCCTCTGTTTCAGCCACTCTGTTTCAGCCCCTCTGTTTCTCGCCCTCTGTTTCAGCCACTCTGTTTCTCGCTCTCTGTTTCAGCCCCTCTGTTTCAGCCCCTCTGTATCAGCCCCTCTGTTTCAGCCCCACTGTTTCTCGCCCTAAGTTTCTCGCCCTCTGTTTCAGCCCCTCTGTTTCAGCCCCTCTGTTTCAGCCCCTCTGTTTCAGCCCCTCTGTTTCTCGCCCTCTGTTTCTCGCCCTCTGTTTCTCGACCTCTGTTTCTCGCTCTCTGATTCTCGCCCTCTGTTTCTCGGCCTCTGTTTCAGCCCCTCTGTTTCAGCCCCTCTGTTTCAGCCCCTCTGTTTCAGCCCCTCTGTTTCTCGCCCTCTGTTTCTCGCCCTCTGTTTCTTGCCCTCTGTTTCTCGCTCTCTGTTTCTCGCCCTCTGTTTCTCGCCCTCTGTTTCAGCCCCTCTGTTTCAGCCCCTCTGTTTCAGCCCCTCTGTTTCTCGCCCTCTGTTTGTCGCCCTCTGTTTGTCGCCCTCAGTTTCAGCCCCTCTGTTTCAGCCCCTTTGTTTCAGCCGCTCTGTTTCAGCCCCTCTGTTTCAGCCCCTCTGTTTCAGCCCCTCTGTTTCAGCCCCTCTGTTTCTCGCCCTCTGTTTCTCGCCCTCTGTTTCAGCCCCTCTGTTTCAGCCCCTCTGTTTCAGCCCCTCTGTTTCTCGCCATCTGTTTCTCGCCCTCTGTTTCAGCCCCTCTGTTTCAGCCCCTCAGTTTCAGCCCCTCTGTTTATCGCCCTCTGTGCCAGCCCCTCTGTTTCTCGCCCTCTCTTTCAGCCCCTCTCTTTCTCGCCCTCTGTTGCAGACCCTCTGTTTCAGCCCCTCTGTTTCAGCCCCTCAGTTTCAGCCCCTCTGTTTCTCGCCCTCTGTGTCAGCCCCTCTGTTTATCGCCCTCTCTTTCAGCCCCTCTCTTTCTCGCCCTCTGTTTCAGACCCTCTGTTTCAGACCCTCAGTATCAGCCTCTCTGTTTCAGCCCCTCTGTTTCTCGCCCTCTGTTTCTCGCCCTCTGTTTCTCGCCCTCAGTTTCAGCCCCTCTGTTTCAGTCCCTCTGTTTCAGCCCCTCTGTTTCAGCCCATCTGTTTCAGCCCCTCTCTTTCAGCCCCACTGTTTCAGCCCCTCTGTTTCAGCCCCTCTGTTTCTCGTCCACTGTTTCAGCCCCTCTGTTTCTCGCCCTCTGTTTCAGCCCCTCTGTTTCAGCCCCTCTGTTTCTCGCCCTCTGTTTCAGCCCCTCTGTTTCAGCCCCTCTGTTTCAGCCCCTCTGTTTCAGCACCTCTGTTTCTCGCCCTTTGTTTCTCGCCCTCTGTTTCAGCCCCTCTGTTTACCGCCATCTGTTTCAGCCCCTCTGTTTCTCGCCCTCTGTTTCAGCCCCTCTGTTTCAGTCCCTCTGTTTCAGCCCCTCTGTTTCAGCCCCTCAGTTTCAGCCCCTCTGTTTCTCGCCCTCTGTTTCAGCCGCTCTGTTTCAGCCCCTCTGTTTCTCGCCCTCTGTTTCAGCCCCTCTGTTTCAGCCCCTCTGTATCAGCACCTCTGTTTCAGCCCCTCTGTTTCTCGCCCTCTGTTTCTCGCCCTCTGTTTCGTGCCCTCTGTTTCAGCCCCTCTGTTTCTCGCCCACTGTTTCAGCCCCTCTGTTTCTCGCCATCTGTTTCAGCCCCTCTGTTTCAGCCCCTCTGTTTCTCGCCCTCTGTTTCAGCCCCTCTGTTTCAGCCCCTCTGTTTCAGCCCCTCTGTTTCAGCCCCTCTGTTTCAGCACCTCTGTTTCTCGCCCTTTGTTTCTCGCCCTCAGTTTCAGCCCCTCTGTTTCTCGCCCTCTGTTTCAGCCCCTCTGTTTCTCGCCCTCTGTTTCAGCCCCTCGGTTTCAGTCCCTCTGTTTCAGCCCCTCTGTTTCAGCCCCTCTGTTTCTCGCCCTCTGTTTCAGCCCCTCTGTTTCAGCCCCTCTGTTTCAACCCCTCTGTTTCTCGCCCTCTGTTTCTCGCCCTCTGTTTCTCGGCCTCTGTTTCTCGCTCTCTGTTTCTCGCCCTCTGTTTCTCGCCCTCTGTTTCAGACCCTCTGTTTCAGCCCCTCTGTTTCAGCCACTCTGTTTCAGCCCCTCTGTTTCAGCCCGTCTGTTTCAGCCCCTCTGTTTCAGCCCCTATGTTTCAGCCCCTCTGTTTCTCGCCCTCTGTTTCTCGCCCTCTGTTTCTCGCCCTCTGTTTCAGCCCCTCTGTTTCTCGCCCTCTGTTTCAGACCCTCTGTTTCAGACCCTCAGTATCAGCCCCTCTGTTTCAGCCCCTCTGTTTCTCGCCCTCTGTTTCTCGCCATCTGTTTCTCGCCCTCTGTTTCTCGCCCACTGTTTCAGTCCCTCTGTTTCAGCCCCTCTGTTTCAGCCCATCTGTTTCAGCCCCTCTGTTCAGCCCCTCTGTTTCAGCCCCTCTGTTTCAGCCCCTCTGTTTCTCGTCCACTGTTTCAGCCCCTCTGTTTCTCGCCCTCTGTTTCAGCCCCTCTGTTTCAGCCCCTCTGTTTCTCGCCCTCTGTTTCAGCCCCTCTGTTTCAGCCCCTCTGTTTCAGCCCCTCTGTTTCAGCACCTCTGTTTCTCGCCCTTTGTTTCTCGCCCTCTGTTTCAGCCCCTCTGTTTACCGCCATCTGTTTCAGTCCCTCTGTTTCTCGCCCTCTGTTTCAGCCCCTCTGTTTCAGTCCCTCTGTTTCAGCCCCTCTGTTTCAGCCCCTCAGTTTCAGCCCCTCAGTTTCTCGCCCTCTGTTTCAGCCGCTCTGTTTCAGCCTCTCTGTTTCTCGCCCTCTGTTTCAGCCCCTCTGTTTCAGCCCCTCTGTATCAGCACCTCTGTTTCAGCCCCTCTGTTTCTCGCCCTCTGTTTCTCGCCCTCTGTTTCGCGCCCTCTGTTTCAGCCCCTCTGTTTCTCGCCCACTGTTTCAGCCCCTCTGTTTCTCGCCATCTGTTTCAGCCCCTCTGTTTCAGCCCCTCTGTTTCTCGCCCTCTGTTTCAGCCCCTCTGTTTCAGCCCCACTGTTTCAGCCCCTCTGTTTCAGCCCCTCTGTTTCAGCCCCTCTGTTTCTCGCCCTTTGTTTCTCGCCCTCAGTTTCAGCCCCTCTGTTTCTCGCCCTCTGTTTCAGCCCCTCTGTTTCTCGCCCTCTGTTTCAGCCCCTCTGTTTCAGTCCCTCTGTTTCAGCCCCTCTGTTTCAGCCCCTCTGTTTCTCGCCCTCTGTTTCAGCCCCTCTGTTTCAGCCCCTCTGTTTCAGCCCCTCTGTTTCAGCACCTCTGTTTCTCGCCCTTTGTTTCTCGCCCTCTGTTTCAGCCCCTCTGTTTACCGCCATCTGTTTCAGCCCCTCTGTTTCTCGCCCTCTGTTTCAGCCCCTCTGTTTCAGTCCCTCTGTTTCAGCCCCTCTGTTTCAGCCCCTCAGTTTCAGCCCCTCTGTTTCTCGCCCTCTGTTTCAGCCGCTCTGTTTCAGCCCCTCTGTTTCTCGCCCTCTGTTTCAGCCCCTCTGTTTCAGCCCCTCTGTATCAGCACCTCTGTTTCAGCCCCTCTGTTAATCGCCCTCTGTTTCTCGCCCTCTGTTTCGCGCCCTCTGTTTCAGCCCCTCTGTTTCTCGCCCACTGTTTCAGCCCCTCTGTTTCTCGCCATCTGTTTCAGCCCCTCTGTTTCAGCCCCTCTGTTTCTCGCCCTCTGTTTCAGCCCCTCTGTTTCAGCCCCTCTGTTTCAGCCCCTCTGTTTCAGCCCCTCTGTTTCAGCACCTCTGTTTCTCGCCCTTTGTTTCTCGCCCTCAGTTTCAGCACCTCTGTTTCTCGCCCTCTGTTTCAGCCCCTCTGTTTCTCGCCCTCTGTTTCAGCCGCTCTGTTTCAGTCCCTCTGTTTCAGCCCCTCTGTTTCAGCCCCTCTGTTTCTCGCCCTCTGTTTCAGCCCCTCTGTTTCAGCCCCTCTGTTTCAACCCCTCTGTTTCTCGCCCTCTGTTTCTCGCCCTCTGTTTCTCGGCCTCTGTTTCTCGCTGTCTGTTTCTCGCCCTCTGTTTCTCGCCCTCTGTTTCAGCCCCTCTGTTTCAGCCCCTCTGTTTCAGCCACTCTGTTTCAGCCCCTCTGTTTCAGCCCGTCTGTTTCAGCCCCTCTGTTTCAGCCCCTATGTTTCAGCCCCTCTGTTTCTCGCCCTCTGTTTCTCGCCCTCTGTTTCTCGCCCTCTGTTTCAGCCCCTCTGTTTCTCGCCCTCTGTTTCAGACCCTCTGTTTCAGACCCTCAGTATCAGCCCCTCTGTTTCAGCCCCTCTGTTTCTCGCCCTCTGTTTCTCGCCATCTGTTTCTCGCCCTCTGTTTCTCGCCCACTGTTTCAGTCCCTCTGTTTCAGCCCCTCTGTTTCAGCCCATCTGTTTCAGCCCCTCTGTTTCAGCCCCTCTGTTTCAGCCCCTCTGTTTCAGCCCCTCTGTTTCTCGTCCACTGTTTCAGCCCCTCTGTTTCTCGCCCTCTGTTTCAGCCCCTCTGTTTCAGCCCCTCTGTTTCTCGCCCTCTGTTTCAGCCCCTCTGTTTCAGTCCCTCTGTTTCAGCCCCTCTGTTTCAGCCCCTCAGTTTCAGCCCCTCTGTTTCTCGCCCTCTGTTTCAGCCGCTCTGTTTCAGCCCCTCTGTTTCTCGCCCTCTGTTTCAGCCCCTCTGTTTCAGCCCCTCTGTATCAGCACCTCTGTTTCAGCCCCTCTGTTTCTCGCCCTCTGTTTCTCGCCCTCTGTTTCGCGCCCTCTGTTTCAGCCCCTCTGTTTCTCGCCCACTGTTTCAGCCCCTCTGTTTCTCGCCATCTGTTTCAGCCCCTCTGTTTCAGCCCCTCTGTTTCTCGCCCTCTGTTTCAGCCCCTCTGTTTCAGCCCCACTGTTTCAGCCCCTCTGTTTCAGCCCCTCTGTTTCAGCACCTCTGTTTCTCGCCCTTTGTTTCTCGCCCTCAGTTTCAGCCCCTCTGTTTCTCGCCCTCTGTTTCAGCCCCTCTGTTTCTCGCCCTCTGTTTCAGCCCCTCTGTTTCAGTCCCTCTGTTTCAGCCCCTCTGTTTCAGCCCCTCTGTTTCTCGCCCTCTGTTTCAGCCCCTCTGTTTCAGCCCCTCTGTTTCTCGCCCTCTGTTTCAGCCCCTCTGTTTCTGCCCCTCTGTATCAGCCCCTCTGTTTCAGCCCCTCTGTTTCTCGCCCTCTGTTTCTCGCCCTCTGTTTCAGCCCCTCTGTTTCAGCCCCTCTGTTTCAACCCCTCTGTTTCTCGCCCTCTGTTTCTCGCCCTCTGTTTCTCGGCCTCTGTTTCTCGCTCTCTGTTTCTCGCCCTCTGTTTCTCGCCCTCTGTTTCAGACCCTCTGTTTCAGCCCCTCTGTTTCAGCCACTCTGTTTCAGCCCCTCTGTTTCTCGCCCTCTGTTTCAGCCACTCTGTTTCTCGCTCTCTGTTTCAGCCCCTCTGTTTCAGCCCCTCTGTATCAGCCCCTCTGTTTCAGCCCCACTGTTTCTCGCCCTAAGTTTCTCGCCCTCTGTTTCAGCCCCTCTGTTTCAGCCCCTCTGTTTCAGCCCCTCTGTTTCAGCCCCTCTGTTTCTCGCCCTCTGTTTCTCGCCCTCTGTTTCTCGACCTCTGTTTCTCGCTCTCTGATTCTCGCCCTCTGTTTCTCGGCCTCTGTTTCAGCCCCTCTGTTTCAGCCCCTCTGTTTCAGCCCCTCTGTTTCAGCCCCTCTGTTTCTCGCCCTCTGTTTCTCGCCCTCTGTTTCTTGCCCTCTGTTTCTCGCTCTCTGTTTCTCGCCCTCTGTTTCTCGCCCTCTGTTTCAGCCCCTCTGTTTCAGCCCCTCTGTTTCAGCCCCTCTGTTTCTCGCCCTCTGTTTGTCGCCCTCTGTTTCTCGCCCTCAGTTTCAGCCCCTCTGTTTCAGCCCCTTTGTTTCAGCCCCTCTGTTTCAGCCCCTCTGTTTCAGCCCCTCTGTTTCAGCCCCTCTGTTTCAGCCCCTTTGTTTCTCGCCCTCTGTTTCTCGCCCTCTGTTTCAGCCCCTCTGTTTCAGCCCCTCTGTTTCAGCCCCTCTGTTTCTCGCCCTCTGTTTCTCGCCCTCTGTTTCAGCCCCTCTGTTTCAGCCCCTCAGTTTCAGCCCCTCTGTTTCTCGCCCTCTGTGCCAGCCCCTCTGTTTCTCGCCCTCTCTTTCAGCCCCTCTCTTTCTCGCCCTCTGTTGCAGACCCTCTGTTTCAGCCCCTCTGTTTCAGCCCCTCAGTTTCAGCCCCTCTGTTTCTCGCCCTCTGTGTCAGCCCCTCTGTTTATCGCCCTCTCTTTCAGCCCCTCTCTTTCTCGCCCTCTGTTGCAGACCCTCTGTTTCAGCCCCTCTGTTTCAGCCCCTCTGTTTCAGCCCCTCTGTTTCAGCCCCTCTGTTTCTCGCACTCTGTTTCTCGCCCTCAGTTTCAGCCCCTCTGTTTCAGCCCCTTTGTTTCAGCCCCTCTGTTTCAGCCCCTCTGTCTCTCGCCCACTGTTTCTCGCCCTCTGTTTCAGCGCCTCTGTTTCAGCCCCTCTGTTTCAGCCCCACTGTTTCAGCCCCTCTGTTTCAGCCCCTATGTTTCAGCCCCTCTGTTTCAGCCCCTCTGTTTCTCGCCCTCTGTTTCTCGCCCTCTGTTTCAGCCCCTCTGTTTCAGCCCCTCTGCTTCAGCCCCTCTGTTTCTCGCCCTCTGTTTCTCGCACTCTGTTTCAGCCCCTCTGTTTCTCGCCCTCTGTGTCAGCCCCTCTGTTTCTCGCCCTCTCTTTCAGCCCCTCTCTTTCTCGCCCTCTGTTGCAGACCCTCTGTTTCAGCCCCTCTGTTTCAGCCCCTCTGTTTCAGCCCCTCTGTGTCTCGCCCTCTGTTTCAGCCCATCTGTTTCAGCCCCTCTGTATCAGCACCTCTGTTTCAGCCACTCTGTTTCTCGCCCTCTGTTTCTCGCCCTCTGTTTCAGCCCCTCTGTTTCAGCCCGTCTGTTTCAGCCCCTCTGTTTCAGCCCCTATGTTTCAGCCCCTCTGTTTCTCGCCCTCTGTTTCTCGCCCTCTGTTTCTCGCCCTCTGTTTCAGCCCCTCTGTTTCTCGCCCTCTGTTTCAGACCCTCTGTTTCAGACCCTCAGTATCAGCCCCTCTGTTTCAGCCCCTCTGTTTCTCGCCCTCTGTTTCTCGCCATCTGTTTCTCGCCCTCTGTTTCTCGCCCACTGTTTCAGCCCCTCTGTTTCAGCCCCTCTGTTTCAGCCCATCTGTTTCAGCCCCTCTGTTTCAGCCCCTCTGTTTCAGCCCCTCTGTTTCAGCCCCTCTGTTTCTCGTCCACTGTTTCAGCTCCTCTGTTTCTCGCCATCTGTTTCAGCCCCTCTGTTTCAGCCCCTCTGTTTCTCGCCCTCTGTTTCAGCCCCTCTGTTTCAGCCCCTCTGTTTCAGCCCCTCTGTTTCAGCACCTCTGTTTCTCGCCCTTTGTTTCTCGCCCTCTGTTTCAGCCCCTCTGTTTCTCGCCATCTGTTTCAGCCCCTCTGTTTCTCGCCCTCTGTTTCAGCCCCTCTGTTTCAATCCCTCTGTTTCAGCCCCTCTGTTTCAGCCCCTCAGTTTCAGCCCCTCTGTTTCTCGCCCTCTGTTTCAGCCGCTCTGTTTCAGCCCCTATGTTTCAGCCCCTCTGTTTCAGCCCCTCTGTTTCTCGCCCTCTGTTTCTCGCCCTCTGTTTCAGCCCCTCTGTTTCAGCCCCTCTGCTTCAGCCCCTCTGTTTCTCGCCCTCTGTTTCTCGCACTCTGTTTCAGCCCCTCTGTTTCTCGCCCTCTGTGTCAGCCCCTCTGTTTCTCGCCCTCTCTTTCAGCCCCTCTCTTTCTCGCCCTCTGTTGCAGACCCTCTGTTTCAGCCCCTCTGTTTCAGCCCCTCTGTTTCAGCCCCTCTGTGTCTCGCCCTCTGTTTCAGCCCATCTGTTTCAGCCCCTCTGTATCAGCACCTCTGTTTCAGCCACTCTGTTTCTCGCCCTCTGTTTCTCGCCCTCTGTTTCAGCCCCTCTGTTTCAGCCCGTCTGTTTCAGCCCCTCTGTTTCAGCCCCTATGTTTCAGCCCCTCTGTTTCTCGCCCTCTGTTTCTCGCCCTCTGTTTCTCGCCCTCTGTTTCAGCCCCTCTGTTTCTCGCCCTCTGTTTCAGACCCTCTGTTTCAGACCCTCAGTATCAGCCCCTCTGTTTCAGCCCCTCTGTTTCTCGCCCTCTGTTTCTCGCCATCTGTTTCTCGCCCTCTGTTTCTCGCCCACTGTTTCAGCCCCTCTGTTTCAGCCCCTCTGTTTCAGCCCATCTGTTTCAGCCCCTCTGTTTCAGCCCCTCTGTTTCAGCCCCTCTGTTTCAGCCCCTCTGTTTCTCGTCCACTGTTTCAGCTCCTCTGTTTCTCGCCATCTGTTTCAGCCCCTCTGTTTCAGCCCCTCTGTTTCTCGCCCTCTGTTTCAGCCCCTCTGTTTCAGCCCCTCTGTTTCAGCCCCTCTGTTTCAGCACCTCTGTTTCTCGCCCTTTGTTTCTCGCCCTCTGTTTCAGCCCCTCTGTTTCTCGCCATCTGTTTCAGCCCCTCTGTTTCTCGCCCTCTGTTTCAGCCCCTCTGTTTCAATCCCTCTGTTTCAGCCCCTCTGTTTCAGCCCCTCAGTTTCAGCCCCTCTGTTTCTCGCCCTCTGTTTCAGCCGCTCTGTTTCAGCCCCTCTGTTTCTCGCCCTCTGTTTCAGCCCCTCTGTTTCAGCCCCTCTGTATCAGCACCTCTGTTTCAGCCCCTCTGTTTCTCGCCCTCTGTTTCTCGCCCTCTGTTTCAGCCCCTCTGTTTCTCGCCCACTGTTTCAGCCCCTCTGTTTCTCGCCATCTGTTTCAGCCCCTCTGTTTCAGCCCCTCTGTTTCTCGCCCTCTGTTTCAGCCCCTCTGTTTCAGCCCCACTGTTTCAGCCCCTCTGTTTCAGTCCCTCTGTTTCAGCACCTCTGTTTCTCGCCCTTTTTTTCTCGCCCTCAGTTTCAGCCCCTCTGTTTCTCGCCCTCTGTTTCAGCCCCTCTGTTTCTCGCCCTCTGTTTCAGCGCCTCTGTTTCAGTCCCTCTGTTTCAGCCCCTCTGTTTCAGCCCCTCTGTTTCTCGCCCTCTGTTTCAGCCCCTCTGTTTCAGCCCCTCTGTTTCTCGCCCTCTGTTTCAGCCCCTCTGTTTCTGCCCCTCTGTATCAGCCCCTCTGTTTCAGCCCCTCTGTTTCTCGCCCTCTGTTTCTCGCCCTCTGTTTCAGCCCCTCTGTTTCAGCCCCTCTGTTTCAACCCCTCTGTTTCTCGCCCAATGTTTCTCGCCCTCTGTTTCTCGGCCTCTGTTTCTCGCTCTCTGTTTCTCGCCCTCTGTTTCTCACCCTCTGTTTCAGCCCCTCTGTTTCAGCCCATCTGTTTCAGCCCCTCTGTTTCAGCCCCTCTGATTCTCGCCCTCTCTTTCAGCCACTCTGTTTCTCGCTCTCTGTTTCAGCCCCTCTGTTTCAGCCCCTCTGTATCAGCCCCTCTGTTTCAGCCCCACTGTTTCTCGCCCTAAGTTTCTCGCCCTCTGTTTCAGCCCCTCAGTTTCAGCCCGTCTGTTTCAGCCCCTCTGTTTCAGCCCCTCTGTTTCTCGCCCTCTGTTTCTCGCCCTCTGTTTCTCGACCTCTGTTTCTCGCTCTCTGATTCTCGCCCTCTGTTTCTCGCCCTCTGTTTCAGCCCCTCTGTTTCAGCCCCTCTGTTTCAGCCCCTCTGTTTCAGCCCCTCTGTTTCTCGCCCTCTGTTTCTCGCCCTCTGTTTCTTGCCCTCTGTTTCTCGCTCTCTGTTTCTCGCCCTCTGTTTCTCGCCCTCTGTTTCAGCCCCTCTGTTTCAGCACCTCTGTTTCAGCCCCTCTGTTTCTCGCCCTCTGTTTGTCGCCCTCTGTTTGTCGCCCTCAGTTTCAGCCCCTCTGTTTCAGCCCCTCTGTTTCAGCCCCTCTGTTTCAGCCCCTCTGTTTCAGCCCCTCTGTTTCTTGCCCTCTGTTTCTCGCCCTCTGTTTCAGCCCCTCTGTTTCAGCCCCTCTGTTTCACCCCCACTGTTTCTCGCCCTCTGTTTCTCGCCCTCTGTTTCAGCCCCTCTGTTTCAGCCCCTCAGTTTCAGCCCCTCTGTTTCTCGCCCTCTGTGCCAGCCCCTCTGTTTCTCGCCCTCTCTTTCAGCCCCTCTGTTTCTCGCCCTCTGTTTCTCGCCCTCTGTTTCAGCCCCTCTGTTTCAGCCCCTCAGTTTCAGCCACTCTGTTTCTCGCCCTCTGTTTCAGCCCCTCTGTTTCAGCCCCACTGTTTCAGCCCCTTTGTTTCAGCCCCTATGTTTCAGCCCCTCTGTTTCAGCCCCTCTGTTTCTCGCCCTCTGTTTCTCGCCCTCTGTTTCAGCCCCTCTGTTTCAGCCCCTCTGTTTCAGCCCCTCTGTTTCTCGCCCTCTGTTTCTCGCACTCTGTTTCAGCCCCTCTGTTTCTCGCCCTCTGTGTCAGCCCCTCTGTTTCTCGCCCTCTCTTTCAGCCCCTCTCTTTCTCGCCCTCTGTTGCAGACCCTCTGTTTCAGCCCCTCTGTTTCAGCCCCTCTGTTTCAGCCCCTCTGTGTCTCGCCCTCTGTTTCAGCCCATCTGTTTCAGCCCCTCTGTATCAGCACCTCTGTTTCAGCCACTCTGTTTCTCGCCCTCTGTTTCTCGCCCTCTGTTTCAGCCCCTCTGTTTCAGCCCGTCTGTTTCAGCCCCTCTGTTTCAGCCCCTATGTTTCAGCCCCTCTGTTTCTCGCCCTCTGTTTCTCGCCCTCTGTTTCTCGCCCTCTGTTTCAGCCCCTCTGTTTCTCGCCCTCTGTTTCAGACCCTCTGTTTCAGACCCTCAGTATCAGCCCCTCTGTTTCAGCCCCTCTGTTTCTCGCCCTCTGTTTCTCGCCATCTGTTTCTCGCCCTCTGTTTCTCGCCCACTGTTTCAGCCCCTCTGTTTCAGCCCCTCTGTTTCAGCCCAGCTGTTTCAGCCCCTCTGTTTCAGCCCCTCTGTTTCAGCCCCTCTGTTTCAGCCCCTCTGTTTCTCGTCCACTGTTTCAGCTCCTCTGTTTCTCGCCATCTGTTTCAGCCCCTCTGTTTCAGCCCCTCTGTTTCTCGCCCTCTGTTTCAGCCCCTCTGTTTCAGCCCCTCTGTTTCAGCCCCTCTGTTTCAGCACCTCTGTTTCTCTCCCTTTGTTTCTCGCCCTCTGTTTCAGCCCCTCTGTTTCTCGCCATCTGTTTCAGCCCCTCTGTTTCTCGCCCTCTGTTTCAGCCCCTCTGTTTCAATCCCTCTGTTTCAGCCCCTCTGTTTCAGCCCCTCAGTTTCAGCCCCTCTGTTTCTCGCCCTCTGTTTCAGCCGCTCTGTTTCAGCCCCTCTGTTTCTCGCCCTCTGTTTCAGCCCCTCTGTTTCAGCCCCTCTGTATCAGCACCTCTGTTTCAGCCCCTCTGTTTCTCGCCCTCTGTTTCTCGCCCTCTGTTTCAGCCCCTCTGTTTCTCGCCCACTGTTTCAGCCCCTCTGTTTCTCGCCATCTGTTTCAGCCCCTCTGTTTCAGCCCCTCTGTTTCTCGCCCTCTGTTTCAGCCCCTCTGTTTCAGCCCCTCTGTTTCAGCCCCACTGTTTCAGCCCCTCTGTTTCAGCCCCTCTGTTTCAGCACCTCTGTTTCTCGCCCTTTTTTTCTCGCCCTCAGTTTCAGCCCCTCTGTTTCTCGCCCTCTGTTTCAGCCCCTCTGTTTCTCGCCCTCTGTTTCAGCGCCTCTGTTTCAGTCCCTCTGTTTCAGCCCCTCTGTTTCAGCCCCTCTGTTTCTCGCCCTCTGTTTCAGCCCCTCTGTTTCAGCCCCTCTGTTTCTCGCCCTCTGTTTCAGCCCCTCTGTTTCTGCCCCTCTGTATCAGCCCCTCTGTTTCAGCCCCTCTGTTTCTCGCCCTCTGTTTCTCGCCCTCTGTTTCAGCCCCTCTGTTTCAGCCCCTCTGTTTCAACCCCTCTGTTTCTCGCCCAATGTTTCTCGCCCTCTGTTTCTCGGCCTCTGTTTCTCGCTCTCTGTTTCTCGCCCTCTGTTTCTCACCCTCTGTTTCAGCCCCTCTGTTTCAGCCCATCTGTTTCAGCCCCTCTGTTTCAGCCCCTCTGATTCTCGCCCTCTCTTTCAGCCACTCTGTTTCTCGCTCTCTGTTTCAGCCCCTCTGTTTCAGCCCCTCTGTATCAGCCCCTCTGTTTCAGCCCCACTGTTTCTCGCCCTAAGTTTCTCGCCCTCTGTTTCAGCCCCTCTGTTTCAGCCCGTCTGTTTCAGCCCCTCTGTTTCAGCCCCTCTGTTTCTCGCCCTCTGTTTCTCGCCCTAAGTTTCTCGCCCTCTGTTTCAGCCCCTCTGTTGCAGACCCTATGTTTCAGCCCCTCTGTTTCAGCCCCTCAGTTTCAGCCCCTCTGTTTCTCGCCCTCTGTGTCAGCCCCTCTGTTTCTCGCCCTCTCTTTCAGCCCCTCTCTTTCTCGCCCTTGGTTGCAGACCCTCAGTTTCAACCCCTCTGTATCAGCCCCTCTGTTTCAGCCCCTCTGTTTCAGCCCCTCTGTTTCTCGCCCTCTGTTTCTCGCCCTCTGTTTCAGCCCCTCTGTTTCAGCCCCTCTGTATCAGCCCCTCTTTTTCAGCCCCACTGTTTCTCGCCTTCTGTTTCTCGCCCTCTGTTTCAGTCCCTCTGTTTCAGCCACTATGTTTCAGCCCCTCTGTTTCAGCCCCTCTGTTTCTCGCCCTCTGTTTCTCGCCCTCTGTTTCTCGCTCTATGTTTCTCGCCCTCTGTTTCTCGCCCTCTGTTTCTCGCTCTCTCTTTCTCGCCCTCTGTTTCTCGCCCTCTGTTTCAGCCCCTCTGTTTCAGCCCCTCTGTTGCAGACCCTATGTTTCAGCCCCTCTGTTTCAGCCCCTCAGTTTCAGCCCCTCTGTTTCTCGCCCTCTGTGTCAGCCCCTCTGTTTCTCGCCCTCTCTTTCAGCCCCTCTCTTTCTCGCCCTTGGTTGCAGACCCTCAGTTTCAACCCCTCTGTATCAGCCCCTCTGTTTCAGCCCCTCTGTTTCAGCCCCTCTGTTTCTCGCCCTCTGTTTCTCGCCCTCTGTTTCAGCCCCTCTGTTTCAGCCCCTCTGTATCAGCCCCTCTTTTTCAGCCCCACTGTTTCTCGCCTTCTGTTTCTCGCCCTCTGTTTCAGCCCCTCTGTTTCAGCCACTATGTTTCAGCCCCTCTGTTTCAGCCCCTCTGTTTCTCGCCCTCTGTTTCTCGCCCTCTGTTTCTCGCTCTCTGTTTCTCGCCCTCTGTTTCTCGCCCTCTGTTTCTCGCTCTCTCTTTCTCGCCCTCTGTTTCTCGCCCTCTGTTTCAGCCCCTCTGTTTCAGCCCCTCTGTTTCAACCCCTCTGTTTCAGCCCCTCTGTTTCAGCCACTCTGTTTATCGCCCTCTGTTTCTTGCCCTCTGTTTCTCGCCCACTGTTTCAGCCCCTCTGTTTCAGCCCCTCTGTTTCAGCCCCTCTGTTTCTCGCGCTCTGTTTCACGCCCTCTGTTTCAGCCCCTCTCTTTCAGCCCCTCAGTTTCAGCCCCTCTGTTTCTCGCCCTCTGTTTCTCGCCCTCTCTTTCAGCCCCTCTCTTTCTCGCCCTCTGTTGCAGACCCTCTGTTTCAGCCCCTCTGTTTCAGCCCCTCTGTTAGGCCCCTCTGTTTCTCGCCCTCTGTTTCAGCCCCTCTGTTTCTCGCCCTCTGTTTCTCGCCCTCTGTTTCAGCCCCTCTGTTTCAGCCCCTCTGTTTCAGCCCCTCTGTTTCTCGCCCTCTGTTTCTCGCACTCTGTTTCAGCCCCTCTGTTTCTCGCCCTCTGTGTCAGCCCCTCTGTTTCTCGCCCTCTCTTTCAGCCCCTCTCTTTCTCGCCCTCTGTTGCAGACCCTCTGTTTCAGCCCCTCTGTTTCAGCCCCTCTGTTTCAGCCCCTCTGTTTCTCGCCCTCTGTTTCAGCCCATCTGTTTCAGCCCCTCTGTATCAGCACCTCTGTTTCAGCCACTCTGTTTCTCGCCCTCTGTTTCTCGCCCTCTGTTTCAGCCCCTCTGTTTCAGCCCGTCTGTTTCAGCCCCTCTGTTTCAGCCCCTATGTTTCAGCCCCTCTGTTTCTCGCCCTCTGTTTCTCGCCCTCTGTTTCTCGCCCTCTGTTTCAGCTCCTCTGTTTCTCGCCCTCTGTTTCAGACCCTCTGTTTCAGACCCTCAGTATCAGCCCCTCTGTTTCAGCCCCTCTGTTTCTCGCCCTCTGTTTCTCGCCATCTGTTTCTCGCCCTCTGTTTCTAGCCCACTGTTTCAGCCCCTCTGTTTCAGCCCCTCTGTTTCAGCCCATCTGTTTCAGCCCCTCTGTTTCAGCCCCTCTGTTTCAGCCCCTCTGTTTCAGCCCCTCTGTTTCTCGTCCACTGTTTCAGCTCCTCTGTTTCTCGCCATCTGTTTCAGCCCCTCTGTTTCAGCCCCTCTGTTTCTCGCCCTCTGTTTCAGCCCCTCTGTTTCAGCCCCTCTGTTTCAGCCCCTCTGTTTCAGCACCTCTGTTTCTCGCCCTTTGTTTCTCGCCCTCTGTTTCAGCCCCTCTGTTTCTCGCCATCTGTTTCAGCCCCTCTGTTTCTCGCCCTCTGTTTCAGCCCCTCTGTTTCAGTCCCTCTGTTTCAGCCCCTCTGTTTCAGCCCCTCAGTTTCAGCCACTCTGTTTCTCGCCCTCTGTTTCAGCCGCTCTGTTTCAGCCCCTCTGTTTCTCGCCCTCTGTTTCAGCCCCTCTGTTTCAGCCCCTCTGTATCAGCACCTCTGTTTCAGCCCCTCTGTTTCTCGCCCTCTGTTTCTCGCCCTCTGTTTCTCGCCCTCTGTTTCAGCCCCTCTGTTTCTCGCCCACTGTTTCAGCCCCTCTGTTTCTCGCCATCTGTTTCAGCCCCTCTGTTTCAGCCCCTCTGTTTCTCGCCCTCTGTTTCAGCCCCTCTGTTTCAGCCCCACTGTTTCAGCCCCTCTGTTTCAGCCCCTCTGTTTCAGCACCTCTGTTTCTCGCCCTTTTTTTCTCGCCCTCAGTTTCAGCCCCTCTGTTTCTCGCCCTCTGTTTCAGCCCCTCTGTTTCTCGCCCTCTGTTTCAGCGCCTCTGTTTCAGTCCCTCTGTTTCAGCCCCTCTGTTTCAGCCCCTCTGTTTCTCGCCCTCTGTTTCAGCCCCTCTGTTTCAGCCCCTCTGTTTCTCGCCCTCTGTTTCAGCCCCTCTGTTTCTGCCCCTCTGTATCAGCCCCTCTGTTTCAGCCCCTCTGTTTCTCGCCCTCTGTTTCTCGCCCTCTGTTTCAGCCCCTCTGTTTCAGCCCCTCTGTTTCAACCCCTCTGTTTCTCGCCCAATGTTTCTCGCCCTCTGTTTCTCGGCCTCTGTTTCTCGCTCTCTGTTTCTCGCCCTCTGTTTCTCACCCTCTGTTTCAGCCCCTCTGTTTCAGCCCATCTGTTTCAGCCCCTCTGTTTCAGCCCCTCTGTTTCTCGCCCTCTCTTTCAGCCACTCTGTTTCTCGCTCTCTGTTTCAGCCCCTCTGTTTCAGCCCCTCTGTATCAGCCCCTCTGTTTCAGCCCCACTGTTTCTCGCCCTGGGTTTCTCGCCCTCTGTTTCAGCCCCTCTGTTTCAGCCCGTCTGTTTCAGCCCCTCTGTTTCAGCCCCTCTGTTTCTCGCCCTCTGTTTTTCGCCCTCTGTTTCTCGACCTCTGTTTCTCGCTCTCTGATTCTCGCCCTCTGTTTCTCGCCCTCTGTTTCAGCCCCTCTGTTTCAGCCCCTCTGTTTCTCGCCCTCTGTTTCTCGCCCTCTGTTTCTTGCCCTCTGTTTCTCGCTCTCTGTTTCTCGCCCTCTGTTTCTCGCCCTCTGTTTCAGCCCCTCTGTTTCAGCACCTCTGTTTCAGCCCCTCTGTTTCTCGCCCTCTGTTTGTCGCCCTCTGTTTGTCGCCCTCAGTTTCAGCCCCTCTGTTTCAGCCCCTCTGTTTCAGCCCCTCTGTTTCAGCCCCTCTGTTTCAGCCCCTCTGTTTCTTGCCCTCTGTTTCTCGCCCTCTGTTTCAGCCCCTCTGTTTCAGCCCCTCTGTTTCAGCCCCTCTGTTTCTCGCCCTCTGTTTCTCGCCCTCTGTTTCAGCCCCTCTGTTTCAGCCCCTCAGTTTCAGCCCCTCTGTTTCTCGCCCTCTGTGCCAGCCCCTCTGTTTCTCGCCCTCTCTTTCAGCCCCTCTCTTTCTCGCCCTCTGTTGCAGACCCTATGTTTCAGCCCCTCTGTTTCAGCCCCTCAGTTTCACCCCCTCTGTTTCTCGCCCTCTGTGTCAGCCCCTCTGTTTCTCGCCCTCTCTTTCAGCCCCTCTCTTTCTCGCCCTCTGTTGCAGACCCTCTGTTTCAACCCCTCTGTATCAGCCCCTCTGTTTCAGCCCCTCTGTTTCAGCCCCTCTGTTTCTCGCCCTCTGTTTCTCGCCCTCAGTTTCAGCCCCTCTGTTTCAGCCCCTTTGTTTCAGCCCCTCTGTTTCAGCCCCTCTGTTTCTCGCCCACTGTTTCTCGCCCTCTGTTTCAGACCCTCTGTTTCAGCCCCTCTGTTTCAGCCCCACTGCTCAGCCCCTCTGTTTCAGCCCCCCTGTTTCAGCCCCTCTGTTTCAGCCCCTCTGTTTCTCGCCCTCTGTTTCTCGCCCTCTGTTTCAGCCCCTCTGTTTCAGCCCCTCTGTTTCAGCCCCTCTGTTTCTCGCCCTCTGTTTCTCGCCCTCTGTTTCAGCCCCTCTGTTTCAGCCCCTCATTTTCAGCCCCTCTGTTTCTCGCCCTCTGTGTCAGCCCCTCTGTTTCTCGCCCTCTCTTTCAGCCCCTCTCTTTCTCGCCCTCTGTTGCAGACCCTCTGTTTCAGCCCCTCTGTTTCAGCCCCTCTGTTTCAGCCCCTCTGTTTCTCGCCCTCTGTTTCAGCCCATCTGTTTCTCGCCCTTTGTTTCCGCCCCTCTGTTTCTCGCACTCTGTTGCAGCCCCTCTGTTTCCGCCCCTCTGTTTCAGCCCCTCTGTTTCAGCTCCTCTGTTTCTCGCCCTCTGTTTCTCACCCTCTGTTTCAGCCCCTCTGTTTCATCCCCTCTGTTTCAGCCCCTCTGTTTCTCGCCCTCTGTTTCAGACCCTCTGTTTCAGCCCCTCAGTATCAGCCCCTCTGTTTCAGCCCCTCTGTTTCTCGCCCTCTGTAACTCGCCCTCGGTTTCAGCCCCTCTGTTTCTCGCCCTCTGTTTCAGACCCTCTGTTTCAGCCCCTCTGTTTCAGCCCCTCTGTTTCAGCCCTTCTGTTTCAGCCCCTCTGTTTCAGCCCATCTGTTTCTCGCCCTCTGTTTCAGCCCCTCTGTTTCTCACCCTCTGTTTCAGCCCCTCTGTTTCAGCCCATCTGTTTCAGCCCCTCTGTTTAAGCCCCTCTGTTTCTCGCCCTCTCTTTCAGCCACTCTGTTTCTCGCTTTCTGTTTCAGCCCCTCTGTTTCAGCCCCTCTGTATCAGCCCCTCTGTTTCAGCCCCACTGTTTCTCGCCCTAAGTTTCTCGCCCTCTGTTTCAGCCCCTCTGTTTCAGCCCGTCTGTTTCAGCCCCTCTGTTTCAGCCCCTCTGTTTCTCGCCCTCTGTTTCTCGCCCTCTGTTTCTCGACCTCTGTTTCTCGCTCTCTGATTCTCGCCCTCTGTTTCTCGCCCTCTGTTTCAGCCCCTCTGTTTCAGCCCCTCTGTTTCAGCCCCTCTGTTTCAGCCCCTCTGTTTCTCGCCCTCTGTTTCTCGCCCTCTGTTTCTTCCCTCTGTTTCTCGCTCTCTGTTTCTCGCCCTCTGTTTCTCGCCCTCTGTTTCAGCCCCTCTGTTTCAGCACCTCTGTTTCAGCCCCTCTGTTTCTCGCCCTCTGTTTGTCGCCCTCTGTTTGTCGCCCTCAGTTTCAGCCCCTCTGTTTCAGCCCCTCTGTTTCAGCCCCTCAGTTTCAGCCCCTCTGTTTCAGCCCCTCTGTTTCTTGCCCTCTGTTTCTCGCCCTCTGTTTCAGCCCCTCTGTTTCAGCCCCTCTGTTTCAGCCCCTCTGTTTCTCGCCCTCTGTTTCTCGCCCTCTGTTTCAGCCCCTCTGTTTCAGCCCCTCAGTTTCAGCCCCTCTGTTTCTCGCCCTCTGTGCCAGCCCCTCTGTTTCTCGCCCTCTCTTTCAGCCCCTCTCTTTCTCGCCCTCTGTTGCAGACCCTATGTTTCAGCCCCTCTGTTTCAGCCCCTCAGTTTCAGCCCCTCTGTTTCTCGCCCTCTGTGTCAGCCCCTCTGTTTCTCGCCCTCTCTTTCAGCCCCTCTCTTTCTCGCCCTCTGTTGCAGACCCTCAGTTTCAACCCCTCTGTATCAGCCCCTCTGTTTCAGCCCCTCTGTTTCAGCCCCTCTGTTTCTCGCCCTCTGTTTCTCGCCCTCAGTTTCAGCCCCTCTGTTTCAGCCCCTTTGTTTCAGCCCCTCTGTTTCAGCCCCTCTGTTTCTCGCCCACTGTTTCTCGCCCTCTGTTTCAGACCCTCTGTTTCAGCCCCTCTGTTTCAGCCCCACTGCTCAGCCCCACTGTTTCAGCCCCCCTGTTTCAGCCCCTCTGTTTCAGCCCCTCTGTTTCTCGCCCTCTGTTTCTCGCCCTCTGTTTCAGCCCCTCTGTTTCAGCCCCTCTGTTTCAGCCCCTCTGTTTCTCGCCCTCTGTTTCTCGCCCTCTGTTTCAGCCCCTCTGTTTCAGCCCCTCAGTTTCAGCCCCTCTGTTTCTCGCCCTCTGTGTCAGCTGCTCTGTTTCTCGCCCTCTCTTTCAGCCCCTCTCTTTCTCGCCCTCTGTTGCAGACCCTCTGTTTCAGCCCCTCTGTTTCAGCCCCTCTGTTTCAGCCCCTCTGTTTCTCGCCCTCTGTTTCAGCCCATCTGTTTCTCGCCCTTTGTTTCCGCCCCTCTGTTTCTCGCACTCTGTTGCAGCCCCTCTGTTTCCGCCCCTCTGTTTCAGCCCCTCTGTTTCAGCTCCTCTGTTTCTCGCCCTCTGTTTCATACCCTCTGTTTCTCGCCCTCTGTTTCACACCCTCTGTTTCAGCCCCTCAGTATCAGCCCCTCTGTTTCAGCCCCTCTGTTTCTCGCCCTCTGTTTCTCGCCCTCGGTTTCAGCCCCTCTGTTTCTCGCCCTCTGTTTCAGACCCTCTGTTTCAGCCCCTCTGTTTCAGCCCCTCTGTTTCAGCCCTTCTGTTTCAGCCCCTCTGTTTCAGCCCATCTGTTTCTCGCCCTCTGTTTCAGCCCCTCTGTTTCTCGCCCTCTGTTTCAGACCCTCTGTTTCAGCCCCTCTGTTTCAGCCCCTCTGTTTCAGGCCCTCTGTTTCTCGCCCTCTGTTAATCGCCCTCTGTTTCTCACCCACTGTTTCAGCCCCTCTGTTTCAGCCCCTCTGTTTCAGCCCATCTGTTTCAGCCCCACTGTTTCAGCCCCTCTGTTTCAATCCCTCTGTTTCAGCCCCTCTGTTTCTCGCCCTCTGTTTCTCGCTCTCTGTTTCTCGCCCTCTGTTTCAGCCCCTCTGTTTCTCGCCCACTGTTTCAGCCCCTCTGTTTCTCGCCATCTGTTTCAACCCCTCTGTTTCAGCCCCTCTGTTTCTCGCCCTCTGTTTCAGCCCCTCTGTTTCAGCCCCTCTGTTTCAGACCCTCTGTTTCAGCACCTCTGTTTCTCGCCCTTTGTTTCTCGCCCTCTGTTTCAGCCCCTCTGTTTCTCGCCCTCTGTTTCAGCCCCTCTGTTTCTCGCCCTCTGTTTCAGCCCCTCTGTTTCAGTCCCTCTGTTTCAGCCCCTCTGTTTCAGCCCCTCTGATTCAGCCCCTCTGTTTCACGCCCACTGTTTCAGCCCCTCTGTTTCAGCCCCTCTGTTTCTCGCCCTCTGTTTCAGCCCCTCTGTTTCAGCCCCTCTGTATCAGCCCCTCTGTTTCAGCCCCTCTGTTTCAGCCCCTCTGTTTCTCGCCCTCTGTTTCTCGCCCTCTGTTTCAGCCCCTCTGTTTCAGCCCCTCTGTTTCAGCCCCTCTGTTTCTCGCCCTCTGTTTCTCGCCCTCTGTTTCAGCCCCTCTGTTTCAGCCCCTCAGTTTCAGCCCCTCTGTTTCTCGCCCTCTGTGCCAGCCCCTCTGTTTCTCGCCCTGTCTTTCAGCCCCTCTCTTTCTCGCCCTCTGTTGCAGACCCTCTGTTTCAGCCCCTCTGTTTCAGCCCCTCAGTTTCAGCCCCTCTGTTTCTCGCCCTCTGTGTCAGCCCCTCTGTTTCTCGCCCTCTCTTTCAGCCCCTCTCTTTCTCGCCCTCTGTTGCAGACCCTCTGTTTCAGCCCCTCTGTTTCAGCCCCTCTGTTTCAGCCCCTCTGTTTCTCGCCCTCTGTTTCTCGCCCTCAGTTTCAGCCCCTCTGTTTCAGCCCCTTTGTTTCAGCCCCTCTGTTTCAGCCCCTCTGTTTCTCGCCCACTGTTTCTCGCCCTCTGTTTCAGCCCCTCTGTTTCAGCCCCTCTGTTTCAGCCCCACTGTTTCAGCCCCTCTGTTTCAGCCCCTCTGTTTCAGCCCCTCTGTTTCAGCCCCTCTGTTTCTCGCCCTCTGTTTCTCGCCCTCTGTTTCAGCCCCTCTGTTTCAGCCCCTCTGTTTCAGCCCCTCTGTTTCTCACCCTCTGTTTCTCGCCCTCTGTTTCAGCCCCTCTGTTTCAGCCCCTCAGTTTCAGCCCCTCTGTTTCTCGCCCTCTGTGTCAGCCCCTCTGTTTCTCGCCCTCTCTTTCAGCCCCTCTCTTTCTCGCCCTCTGTTTCAGACCCTCTGTTTCAGCCCCTCTGTTTCAGCCCCTCTGTTTCAGCCCCTCTGTTTCTCGCCCTCTGTATCAGCCCATCTGTTTCTCGCCCTTTGTTTCCGCACCTCTGCTTCTCGCACTCTGTTGCAGCCCCTCTGTTTCCGCCCCTCTGGTTCAGCCCCTCTGTTTCAGCTCCTCTGTTTCTCGCCCTCTGTTTCTCGCCCTCTGATTCAGCCCCTCTGTTTCAGCCCATCTGTTTCAGCCCCTCTGTTTCTCGCCCTCTGTTTCAGACCCTCTGTTTCAGCCCCTCAGTATCAGCCCCTCTGTTTCAGCCCCTCTGTTTGTCGCCCTCTGTTTCTCGCCCTCGGTTTCAGCCCCTCTGTTTCTCGCCCTCTGTTACAGCCCCTCTGTTTCAGCCCCTCTGTTTCAGCCCCTCTGTTTCAGCCCTTCTGTTTCAGCCCCTCTGTTTCAGCCCCTCTGTTTCTCGCCCTCTGTTTCAGCCCCTCTGTTTCTCGCCCTCTGTTTCAGTCCCTCTGTTTCAGCCCCTCAGTATCAGCCCCTCTGTTTCAGCCCCTCTGTTTCTCGCCCTCTGTTAATCGCCCTCTGTTTCTCACCCACTGTTTCAGCCCCTCTGTTTCAGCCCCTCTGTTTCAGCCCATCTGTTTCAGCCCCACTGTTTTAGCCCCTCTGTTTCAATCCCTCTGTTTCAGCCCCTCTGTTTCTCGCCCTCTGTTTCTCGCTCTCTGTTTCTCGCCCTCTGTTTCAGCCCCTCTGTTTCTCGCCCACTGTTTCAGCCCCTCTGTTTCTCGCCATCTGTTTCAACCCCTCTGTTTCAGCCCCTCTGTTTCTCGCCCTCTGTTTCAGCCCCTCTGTTTCAGCCCCTCTGTTTCTCGCCCTCTGTTTCAGCCCCTCTGTTTCAGCCCCTCTGTTTCAGCCCCTCTGTTTCTCGCCCTCTGTTTCTCGCCCTCTGTTCCTCCCTCTCTGTTTCTCGCCCTCTGTTTCTCGCCCTCTGTTTCAGCCCCACTGTTTCTCGCACTCTGTTTCTCGGCCTCTGTTTCTCCCTCTCTGTTTCTCGCACTCTGTTTCTCGCCGTCTGTTTCAGCCCCTCTGTTTCAGCCCCTCTGTTTCAGCCCCTCTGTTTCAGCACCTCTGTTTCTCGCCCTCTGTTTCAGCCCCTCTGTTTCTCGCCCTCTGTTTCAGCCCCTCTGTTTCAGCCCCACTGTATCAGCCCCTCTTTTTCAGCCCCACTGTTTCTCGCCTTCTGTTTCTCGCCCTCTGTTTCAGCCCCTCTGTTTCAGCCACTATGTTTCAGCCCCTCTGTTTCAGCCCCTCTGTTTCTCGCCCTCTGTTTCTCGCCCTCTGTTTCTCGCTCTCTGTTTCTCGCCCTCTGTTTCTCGCCCTCTGTTTCTCGCTCTCTCTTTCTCGCCCTCTGTTTCTCGCCCTCTGTTTCAGCCCCTCTGTTTCAGCCCCTCTGTTTCAACCCCTCTGTTTCAGCCCCTCTGTTTCAGCCCCTCTGTTTATCGCCCTCTGTTTCTTGCCCTCTGTTTCTCGCCCACTGTTTCAGCCCCTCTGTTTCAGCCCCTCTGTTTCAGCCCCTCTGTTTCTCGCGCTCTGTTTTACACCCTCTGTTTCAGCCCCTCTCTTTCAGCCCCTCAGTTTCAGCCCCTCTGTTTCTCGCCCTCTGTTTCTCGCCCTCTCTTTCAGCCCCTCTCTTTCTCGCCCTCTGTTGCAGACCCTCTGTTTCAGCCCCTCTGTTTCAGCCCCTCTGTTAGGCCCCTCTGTTTCTCGCCCTCTGTTTCAGCCCCTCTGTTTCTCGCCCTCTGTTTCCGCCCCTCTGTTTCTCGCCCTCTGTTGCAGCCCCTCTGTTTCAGTCCCTCTGTTTCAGCCCCTCTGTTTCAGCCCCTCTGTTTCTCGCCCTCAGTTTCAGCACCTCTGTTTCAGCCCCTCTGTTTCTCGCCCTCTGTTTCAGCTCCTCTGTTTCAGCCCCGCTGTTTCAGCCCCTCTGTTTCAGCCCCTCTGTTTCTCGCCCTCTGTTTCTCGCACTCTGTTTCAGCCCCTCTGTTTCAGCCCCGCTGTTTCAGGCCCTCTGTTTCAGCCCCTCAGTTTCAGCCCCTCTGTTTCACGCCCTCTGTTTCAGCCACTCTGTTTCTCGCTCTCTGTTTCAGCCCCTCTGTTTCAGCACCTCTGTTTCAGCCCCTCTGTTTCTCGCTCTCTGTTTCTCGCCCTCTGTTTCTCGCCCTCTGTTTCAGCCCCTCTGTTTCAGCACCTCTGTTTCAGCCCCTCTGTTTCAGCCCCTCTGTTTCTTGCCCTCTGTTTCAGCCCCTCTGTTTCAGCCCCTCTGTTTCAGCCCCTCTGTTTCTCGCCCTCTGTTTCTCGCCCTCTGTTTCAGCCCCTCTGTTTCAGCCCCTCTGTTTCAGCCCCTCTGTTTCTCGCCCTCTGTGCCAGCCCCTCTGTTTCTCGCCCTCTCTTTCAGCCCCTCTCTTTCTCGCCCTCTGTTGCAGACCCTATGTTTCAGCCCCTCTGTTTCAGCCCCTCAGTTTCAGCCCCTCTGTTTCTCGCCCTCTGTGTCAGCCCCTCTGTTTCTCGCCCTCTCTTTCAGCCCCTCTCTTTCTCGCCCTCTGTTGCAGACCCTCTGTTTCAACCCCTCTGTTTCAGCCCCTCTGTTTCTCGCCCTCTGTTTCTCGCCCTCAGTTTCAGCCCCTCTGTTTCAGCCCCTTTGTTTCAGCCCCTCTGTTTCAGCCCCTCTGTTTCTCGCCCACTGTTTCTCGCCCTCTGTTTCAGACCCTCTGTTTCAGCCCCTCTGTTTCAGCCCCACTGCTCAGCCCCTCTGTTTCAGCTCCCCTGTTTCAGCCCCTCTGTTTCAGCCCCTCTGTTTCTCGCCCTCTGTTTCTCGGCCTCTGTTTCAGCCCCTCTGTTTCAGCCCCTCTGTTTCAGCCCCTCTGTTTCTCGCCCTCTGTTTCTCGCCCTCTGTTTCAGCCCCTCTGTTTCAGCCCCTCAGTTTCAGCCCCTCTGTTTCTCGCCCTCTGTGTCAGCCCCTCTGTTTCTCGCCCTCTCTTTCAGCCCCTCTCTTTCTCGCCCTCTGTTGCAGACCCTCTGTTTCAGCCCCTCTGTTTCAGCCCCTCTGTTTCAGCCCCTCTGTTTCTCGCCCTCTGTTTCAGCCCATCTGTTTCTCGCCCTTTGTTTCCGTCCCTCTGTTTCTCGCACTCTGTTGCAGCCCCTCTGTTTCCGCCCCTCTGTTTCAGCCCCTCTGTTTCAGCTCCTCTGTTTCTCGCCCTCTGTTTCTCACCCTCTGTTTCAGCCCCTCTGTTTCATCCCCTCTGTTTCAGCCCCTCTGTTTCTCGCCCTCTGTTTCAGACCCTCTGTTTCAGCCCCTCAGTATCAGCCCCTCTGTTTCAGCCCCTCTGTTTCTCGCCCTCTGTTTCTCGCCCTCGGTTTCAGCCCCTCTGTTTCTCGCCCTCTGTTTCAGACCCTCTGTTTCAGCCCCTCTGTTTCAGCCCCTCTGTTTCAGCCCTTCTGTTTCAGCCCCTCTGTTTCAGCCCATCTGTTTCTCGCCCTCTGTTTCAGCCCCTCTGTTTCTCGCCCTCTGTTTCAGACCCTCTGTTTCAGCCCCTCAGTATCAGCCCCTCTGTTTCAGGCCCTCTGTTTCTCGCCCTCTGTTAATCGCCCTCTGTTTCTCACCCACTGTTTCAGCCCCTCTGTTTCAGCCCCTCTGTTTCAGCCCATCTGTTTCAGCCCCACTGTTTCAGCCCCTCTGTTTCAATCCCTCTGTTTCAGCCCCTCTGTTTCTCGCCCTCTGTTTCTCGCTCTCTGTTTCTCGCCCTATGTTTCAGCCCCTCTGTTTCTCGCCCACTGTTTCAGCCCCTCTGTTTCTCGCCATCTGTTTCAACCCCTCTGTTTCAGCCCCTCTGTTTCTCGCCCTCTGTTTCAGCCCCTCTGTTTCAGCCCCTCTGTTTCAGACCCTCTGTTTCAGCACCTCTGTTTCTCGCCCTTTGTTTCTCGCCCTCTGTTTACGCCCCTCTGTTTCTCGCCCTCTGTTTCAGCCCCTCTGTTTCTCGCCCTCTGTTTCAGCCCCTCTGTTTCTCGCCCTCAGTTTCAGCCCCTCTGTTTCAGCCCCTTTGTTTCAGCCCCACTGTTTCAGCCCCTCTGTTTCTCGCCCACTGTTTCTCGCCCTCTGTTTCAGCCCCTCTGTTTCAGCCCCTCTGTTTCAGCCCCACTGTTTCAGCCCCTCTGTTTCAGCCCCTCTGTTTCAGCCCCTCTGTTTCAGCCCCTCTGTTTCTCGCCCTCTGTTTCTCGCCCTCTGTTTCAGCCCCTCTGTTTCAGCCGCTCGGTTTCAGCCCCTCTGTTTCTCGCCCTCTGTTTCTCGCCCTCTGTTTCAGCCCCTCTGTTTCAGCCCCTCAGTTTCAGCCCCTCTGTTTCTCGCCCTCTGTGTCAGCCCCTCTGTTTCTCGCCCTCTCTTTCAGCCCCTCTCTTTCTCGCCCTCTGTTTCAGACCCTCTGTTTCAGCCCCTCTGTTTCAGCCCCTCTGTTTCAGCCCCTCTGTTTCTCGCCCTCTGTATCAGCCCATCTGTTTCTCGCCCTTTGTTTCCGCACCTCTGCTTCTCGCACTCTGTTGCAGCCCCTCTGTTTCCGCCCCTCTGGTTCAGCCCCTCTGTTTCAGCTCCTCTGTTTCTCGCCCTCTGTTTCTCGCCCTCTGATTCAGACCCTCTGTTTCAGCCCCTCTGTTTCAGCCCCTCTGTTTCTCGCCCTCTGTTTCAGACCCTCTGTTTCAGCCCCTCAGTATCAGCCCCTCTGTTTCAGCCCCTCTGTTTCTCGCCCTCTGTTTCTCGCCCTCGGTTTCAGCCCCTCTGATTCTCGCCCTCTGTTACAGCCCCTCTGTTTCAGCCCCTCTGTTTCAGCCCCTCTGTTTCAGCCCTTCTGTTTCAGCCCCTCTGTTTCAGCCCCTCTGTTTCTCGCCCTCTGTTTCAGCCCCTCTGTTTCTCGCCCTCTGTTTCAGTCCCTCTGTTTCAGCCCCTCAGTATCAGCCCCTCTGTTTCAACCCCTCTGTTTCTCGCCCTCTGTTAATCGCCCTCTGTTTCTCACCCACTGTTTCAGCCCCTCTGTTTCAGCCCCTCTGTTTCAGCCCATCTGTTTCAGCCCCACTGTTTCAGCCCCTCTGTTTCAATCCCTGTGTTTCAGCCCCTCTGTTTCTCGCCCTCTGTTTCTCGCTCTCTGTTTCTCGCCCTCTGTTTCAGCCCCTCTGTTTCTCGCCCATTGTTTCAGCCCCTCTGTTTCTCGCCATCTGTTTCAACCCCTCTGTTTCAGCCCCTCTGTTTCTCGCCCTCTGTTTCAGCCCCTCTGTTTCAGCCCCTCTGTTTCTCGCCCTCTGTTTCAGCCCCTCTGTTTCAGCCCCTCTGTTTCAGCCCCTCTGTTTCTCGCCCTCTGTTTCTCGCCCTCTGTTCCTCCCTCTCTGTTTCTCGCCCTCTGTTTCTCGGCCTCTGTTTCAGCCCCTCTGTTTCAGCCCCTCTGTTTCTCGCCGTCTGTTTCAGCCCCTCTGTTTCAGCCCCTCTGTTTCAGCCCCTCTGTTTCAGCACCTCTGTTTCTCGCCCTCTGTTTCAGCCCCTCTGTTTCTCGCCCTCTGTTTCAGCCCCTCTGTTTCAGCCCCTCTGTATCAGCCCCTCTTTTTCAGCCCCACTGTTTCTCGCCTTCTGTTTCTCGCCCTCTGTTTCAGCCCCTCTGTTTCAGCCACTCTGTTTCAGCCCCTCTGTTTCAGCCCCTCTGTTTCTCGCCCTCTGTTTCTCGCCCTCTGTTTCTCGCTCTCTGTTTCTCGCCCTCTGTTTCTCGCCCTCTGTTTCTCGCTCTCTCTTTCTCGCCCTCTGTTTCTCGCCCTCTGTTTCAGCCCCTCTGTTTCAGCCCCTCTGTTTCAACCCCTCTGTTTCAGCCCCTCTGTTTCAGCCCCTCTGTTTATCGCCCTCTGTTTCTTGCCCTCTGTTTCTCGCCCACTGTTTCAGCCCCTCTGTTTCAGCCCCTCTGTTTCAGCCCCTCTGTTTCTCGCGCTCTGTTTCACGCCCTCTGTTTCAGCCCCTCTCTTTCAGCCCCTCAGTTTCAGCCCCTCTGTTTCTCGCTCTCTGTTTCTCGCCCTCTCTTTCAGCCCCTCTCTTTCTCGCCCTCTGTTGCAGACCCTCTGTTTCAGCCCCTCTGTTTCAGCCCCTCTGTAAGGCCCCTCTGTTTCTCGCCCTCTGTTTCAGCCCCTCTGTTTCTCGCCCTCTGTTTCCGCCCCTCTGTTTCTCGCCCTCTGTTGCAGCCCCTCTGTTTCAGTCCCTCTGTTTCAGCCCCTCTGTTTCAGCCCCTCTGTTTCTCGCCCTCAGTTTCAGCACCTCTGTTTCAGCCCCTCTGTTTCTCGCCCTCTGTTTCAGCTCCTCTGTTTCAGCCCCGCTGTTTCAGCCCCTCTGTTTCAGCCCCTCTGTTTCTCGCCCTCTGTTTCTCGCACTCTGTTTCAGCCCCTCTGTTTCAGCCCCGCTGTTTCAGCCCCTCTGTTTCAGCCCCTCAGTTTCAGCCCCTCTGTTTCACGCCCTCTGTTTCAGCCACTCTGTTTCTCGCTCTCTGTTTCAGCCCCTCTGTTTCAGCCCCTCTGAAACAGCCCCTCTGTTTCAGCCCCACTGTTTCAACCCCTCTGTTTCTCGCCCTCTGTTTCAGCCCCTCTGTTTCAGCCCCTCTGTTTCTCGCCCTCTGTCTCAGCCCCTCTGTTTCAGCCCCTCTGTTTCAGCCCCTCTATTTCTCGCCCACTGTTTCTCCCCCACTGTTTCTCGCCCTCTGTTTCAACCCCTCTGTTTCAGCCCCTCTGTTTCAGCCCCTCTGTTTCAGACCCTCTGTCTCAGCCCCTCTGTTTCTCGCCCTCTGTTTCTCGCCCTCTGTTTCTTGCCCTCTGTTTCTCGCTCTCTGTTTCTCGACCTCTGTTTCACGCCCTCTGTTTCAGCCCCTCTGTTTCAGCCCCTCTGTTTCAGCCCCTCTGTTTCAGCACCTCTGTTTCTCGCCCTCTGTTTCTCGCCCTCAGTTTCAGCCCCTCTGTTTCAGCCCCTTTGTTTCAGCCCCTCTGTTTCAGCCCCTCTGTTTCTCGCCCAATGTTTCTCGCCCTGTGTTTCAGCCCCTCTGTTTCAGCCCCTCTGTTTCAGCCCCACTGTTTCCGCCCCTCTGTTTCAGCCCCTCTGTTTCAGCCCCTCTGTTTCAGACCCTCTGTTTCTCGCCCTCTGTTTCTCGCCCTCTGTTTCAGCCCCTCTGTTTCAGCCCCTCTGTTTCAGCCCCTCTGTTTCTCGCCCTCTGTTTCTCGACCTCTGTTTCAGCCCCTCTGTTTCAGCCCCTCAGTTTCAGCCCCTCTGTTTCTCGCCCTCTGTGCCAGCCCCTCTGTTTCTCGCCCTCTCTTTCTGCCCCTCTCTTTCTCGCCCTCTGTTGCAGACCCTCTGTTTCAGCCCCTCTGTTTCAGCCCCTCTGTTTCAGCCCCTCTGTTTCTCGCCCTCTGTTTCTCGCCCTCAGTTTCAGCCCCTCTGTTTCAGCCCCTTTGTTTCAGCCCCTCTGTTTCAGCCCCTCTGTTTCTCGCCCACTGTTTCTCGCCCTCTGTTTCAGCCCCTCTGTTTCAGCCCCTCTGTTTCAGCCCCACTGTTTCAGCCCCTCAGTTTCAGCCCCTCTGTTTCAGCCCCTCTGTTTCAGCCCCTCTGTTTCTCGCCCTCTGTTTCTCGCCCTCTGTTTCAGCCCCTCTGTTTCAGCCCCTCTGTTTCAGCCCCTCTGTTTCTCGCCCTCTGTTTCTCGCCCTCTGTTTCAGCCCCTCTGTTTCAGCCCCTCAGTTTCAGCCCCTCTGTTTCTCGCCCTCTGTGTCAGCCCCTCTGTTTCTCGCCCTCTCTTTCAGCCCCTCTCTTTCTCGCCGTCTGTTGCAGACCCTCTGTTTCAGCCCCTCTGTTTCAGCCCCTCTGTTTCAGCCCCTCTGTTTCTCGCCCTCTGTTTCAGCCCATCTGTTTCTCGCCCTTTGTTTCCGCCCCTCTGTTTCTCGCACTCTGTTGCAGCCCCACTGCTTCTCGCCCTCTGTTTCTCGCCCTCTGTTTCAGCCCCTCTGTTTCAGCCCCTCTGTTTCAGCCCCTCTGTTTCTCTCCCTCTGTTTCAGACCCTCTGTTTCAGCCCCTCAGTATCAGCCACTCTGTTTCAGCCCCTCTGTTTCTCGCCCTCTGTTTCTCGCCCTCGATTTCAGCCCCTCTGTTTCTCGCCCTCTGTTTCAGCCCCTCTGTTTCAGCCCCTCTGTTTCAGCCCCTCTGTTTCAGCCCTTCTGTTTCAGCCCCTCTGTTTCAGCCCCTCTGTTTCTCGCCCTCTGTTTCAGCCCCTCTGTTTCTCGCCCTCTGTTTCAGACCCTCTGTTTCAGCCCCTCAGTATCAGCCCCTCTGTTTCAGCCCCTCTGTTTCTCGCCCTCTGTTCATCGCCCTCTGTTTCTCACCCACTGTTTCAGCCCCTCTGTTTCAGCCCCTCTGTTTCAGCCCATCTGTTTCAGCCCCACTGTTTCAGCCCCTCTGTTTCAATCCCTCTGTTTCAGCCTCTCTGTTTCTCGCTCTCTGTTTCTCGCTCTCTGTTTCTCGCCCTCTGTTTCAGCCCCTCTGTTTCTCGCCCACTTTTTCAGCCCCTCTGTTTCTCGCCATCTGTTTCAACCCCTCTGTTTCAGCCCCTCTGTTTCTCGCCCTCTGTTTCAGCCCCTCTGTTTCAGACCCTCTGTTTCAGCACCTCTGTTTCTCGCCCTTTGTTTCTCGCCCTCTGTTTCAGCCCCTCTGTTTCTCGCCCTCTGTTTCAGCCCCTCTGTTTCTCGCCCTCTGTTTCAGCCCCTCTGTTTCAGTCCCTCTGTTTCAGCCCCTCTGTTTCAGCCCCTCTGTTTCAGCCCCTCTGTTTCACGCCCACTGTTTCAGCCCCTCTGTTTCAGCCCCTCTGTTTCTCGCCCTCTGTTTCAGCCCCTCTGTTTCAGCCCCTCTGTATCAGCCCCTCTGTTTCAGCCCCTCTGTTTCAGCCCCTCTGTTTCTCGCCCTCTGTTTCTCGCCCTCTGTTTCAGCCCCTCTGTTTCAGCCCCTCTGTTTCAGCCCCTCTGTTTCTCGCCCTCTGTTTCTCGCCCTCTGTTTCAGCCCCTCTGTTTCAGCCCCTCAGTTTCAGCCCCTCTGTTTCTCGCCCTCTGTGCCAGCCCCTCTGTTTCTCGCCCTCTCTTTCAGCCCCTCTCTTTCTCGCCCTCTGTTGCAGACCCTCTGTTTCAGCCCCTCTGTTTCAGCCCCTCAGTTTCAGCCCCTTTGTTTCTCGCCCTCTGTGTCAGCCCCTCTGTTTCTCGCCCTCTCTTTCAGCCCCTCTCTTTCTCGCCCTCTGTTGAAGACCCTCTGTTTCAGCCCCTCTGTTTCAGCCCCTCTGTTTCAGCCCCTCTGTTTCAGCCCCTCTGTTTCTCGCCCTCTGTTTCTCGCCCTCAGTTTCAGCCCCTCTGTTTCAGCCCCTTTGTTTCAGCCACTCTGTTTCAGCCCCTCTGTTTCTCGCACAATGATTCTCGCCCTCTGTTGCAGCCCCTCTGTTTCAGTCCCTCTGTTTCAGCCCCTCTGTTTCAGCCCCTCTGTTTCGAGCCCTCAGTTTCAGCCCCTCTGTTTCAGCCCCTCTGTTTCTCGCCCTCTGTTTCAGCTCCTCTGTTTCAGCCCCACTGTTTCAGCCCCTCTGTTTCAGCCCCACTGTTTCTCGCCCTCTGTTTCTCGCACTCTGTTTCAGCCCCTCTGTTTCAGCCCCTCTGTTTCAGCCCCTCTGTTTCTCGCCCTCTGTTTCTCGCCATCTGTTCCTCCCTCTCTGTTTCTCGCCCTCTGTTTCTCGCCCTCTGTTTCAGCCCCTCTGTTTCTCGCCCTCTGTTTCTCGGCCTCTGTTTCTCCATCTCTGTTTCTCGCCCTCTGTTTCTCGCCGTCTGTTTCAGCCCCTCTGTTTCAGCCCCTCTGTTTCAGCCCCTCTGTTTCAGCACCTCTGTTTCTCGCCCTCTGTTTCAGCCCCTCTGTTTCTCGCCCTCTGTTTCAGCCCCTCTGTTTCAGCCCCTCTGTATCAGCCCCTCTTTTTCAGCCCCACTGTTTCTCGCCTTCTGTTTCTCGCCCTCTGTTTCAGCCCCTCTGTTTCAGCCACTCTGTTTCAGCCCCTCTGTTTCAGCCCCTCTGTTTCTCGCCCTCTGTTTCTCGCCCTCTGTTTCTCGCTCTCTGTTTCTCGCCCTCTGTTTCAGCCCCTCTGTTTCAGCCCCTCTGTTTCAGCCCCTCTGTTTCTCGCCCTCTGTTTCTCGACCTCTGTTTCAGCCCCTCTGTTTCAGCCCCTCAGTTTCAGCCCCTCTGTTTCTCGCCCTCTGTGCCAGCCCCTCTGTTTCTCGCCCTCTCTTTCAGCCCCTCTCTTTCTCGCCCTCTGTTGCAGACCCTCTGTTTCAGCCCCTCAGTTTCAGCCCCTCTGTTTCTCGCCCTCTGTGTCAGCCCCTCTGTTTCTCGCCCTCTCTTTCAGCCCCTCTCTTTCTCGCCCTCTGTTGCAGACCCTCTGTTTCAGCCCCTCAGTTTCAGCCCCTCTGTTTCAGCCCCTTTGTTTCAGCCCCTCTGTTTCAGCCCCTCTGTTTCTCGCCCACTGTTTCTCGCCCTCTGTTTCAGCCCCTCTGTTTCAGCCCCTCTGTTTCAGCCCCACTGTTTCAGCCCCTCTGTTTCAGCCCCTCTGTTTCAGCCCCTCTGTTTCAGCCCCTCTGTTTCTCGCCCTCTGTTTCTCGCCCTCTGTTTCAGCCCCTCAGTTTCAGCCCCTCTGTTTCAGCCCCTCAGTTTCATCCCCTCTGTTTCTCGCCCTCTGTGTCAGCCCCTCTGTTTCTCGCCCTCTCTTTCAGCCCCTCTCTTTCTCGCCCTCTGTTGCAGACCCTCTGTTTCAGCCCCTCTGTTTCAGCCCCTCTGTTTCAGCCCCTCTGTTTCAGCCCCTCTGTTTCTCGCCCTCTGTTTCTCGCCCTCTGTTTCAGCCCCTCTGTTTCAGCCCCTCTGTTTCAGCCCCTCTGTTTCAGCCCCTCTGTTTCTCGCCCTCTGTTTCTCGCACTCTGTTTCAGCCCCTCTGTTTCAGCCCCTCTGTTTCAGCCCCTCTGTTTCTCGCCCTCTGTTTCTCGCCCTCTGTTCCTCCCTCTCTGTTTCTCGCCCTCTGTTTCTCGCCCTCTGTTTCAGCCCCTCTGTTTCTCGCCCTCTGTTTCTCGGCCTCTGTTTCTCCATCTCTGTTTCTCGCCCTCTGTTTCTCGCCGTCTGTTTCAGCCCCTCTGTTTCAGCCCCTCTGTTTCAGCCCCTCTGTTTCAGCACCTCTGTTTCTCGCCCTCTGTTTCAGCCCCTCTGTTTCTCGCCCTCTGTTTCAGCCCCTCTGTTTCAGCCCCTCTGTATCAGCCCCTCTTTTTCAGCCCCACTGTTTCTCGCCTTCTGTTTCTCGCCCTCTGTTTCAGCCCCTCTGTTTCAGCCACTCTGTTTCAGCCCCTCTGTTTCAGCCCCTCTGTTTCTCGCCCTCTGTTTCTCGCCCTCTGTTTCTCGCTCTCTGTTTCTCGCCGTCTGTTTCTCGCCCTCTGTTTCTCGCTCTCTCTTTCTCGCCCTCTGTTTCTCGCCCTCTGTTTCAGCCCCTCTGGTTCAGCCCCTCTGTTTCAACCCCTCTGTTTCAGCCCCTCTGTTTCAGCCCCTCTGTTTATCGCCCTCTGTTTCTTGCCCTCTGTTTCTCGCCCACTGTTTCAGCCCCTCTGTTTCAGCCCCTCTGTTTCAGCCCCTCTGTTTCTCGCGCTCTGTTTCACGCCCTCTGTTTCAGCCCCTCTCTTTCAGCCCCTCAGTTTCAGTCCCTCTGTTTCTCGCACTCTGTTTCTCGCCCTCTCTTTCAGCCCCTCTCTTTCTCGCCCTCTGTTGCAGACCCGCTGTTTCAGCCCCTCTGTTTCAGCCCCTCTGTTTCTCGCCCTCTGTTTCAGCCCCTCTGTTTCTCGCCCTCTGTTTCCGCCCCTCTGTTTCTCGCCCTCTGTTGCAGCCCCTCTGTTTCAGTCCCTCTGTTTCAGCCCCTCTGTTTCAGCCCCTCTGTTTCTCGCCCTCAGTTTCAGCACCTCTGTTTCAGCCCCTCTGTTTCTCGCCCTCTGTTTCAGCTCCTCTGTTTCAGCCCCTCTGGTTCAGACCCTCTGTTTCAGCCCCTCTGTTTCTCGCCCTCTGTTTCTCGCACTCTGTTTCAGCCCCTCTGTTTCAGCCCCGCTGTTTCAGCCCCTCTGTTTCAGCCCCTCAGTTTCAGCCCCTCTGTTTCACGCCCTCTGTTTCAGCCACTCTGTTTCTCGCTCTCTGTTTCAGCCCCTCTGTTTCAGCCCCTCTGAATCAGCCCCTCTGTTTCAGCCCCACTGTTTCTCGCCCTAAGTTTCTCGCCCTCTGTTTCAGCCCCTCTGTTTCAGCCCCTCTGTTTCACCCCCTCTGTTTCAGCCCCTCTGTTTCTCGCCCTCTGTTTCTCGACCTCTGTTTCTCGCTCTCTGATTCTCGCCCTCTGTTTCTCGCCCTCTGTCTCAGCCCCTCTGTTTCAGCCCCTCTGTTTCAGCCCCTCTGTTTCTCGCCCACTGTTTCTCCCCCACTGTTTCTCGCCCTCTGTTTCAACCCCTCTGTTTCAGCCCCTCTGTTTCAGCCCCTCTGTTTCAGACCCTCTGTCTCAGCCCCTCTGTTTCTCGCCCTCTGTTTCTCGCCCTCTGTTTCTTGCCCTCTGTTTCTCGCTCTCTGTTTCTCGACCTCTGTTTCACGCCCTCTGTTTCAGCCCCTCTGTTTCAGCCCCTCTGTTTCAGCCCCTCTGTTTCTCGCCCTCTGTTTGTCGCCCTCTGTTTCTCGCCCTCAGTTTCAGCCCCTCTGTTTCAGCCCCTTTGTTTCAGCCCCTCTGTTTCAGCCCCTCTGTTTCTCGCCCAATGTTTCTCGCCCTGTGTTTCAGCCCCTCTGATTCAGCCCCTCTGTTTCAGCCCCACTGTTTCCGCCCCTCTGTTTCAGCCCCTCTGTTTCAGCCCCTCTGTTTCAGCCCCTCTGTTTCTCGCCCTCTGTTTCTCGCCCTCTGTTTCAGCCCCTCTGTTTCAGCCCCTCTGTTTCAGCCCCTCTGTTTCTCGCCCTCTGTTTCTCGACCTCTGTTTCAGCCCCTCTGTTTCAGTCCCTCAGTTTCAGCCCCTCTGTTTCTCGCCCTCTGTGCCAGCCCCTCTGTTTCTCGCCCTCTCTTTCAGCCCCTCTCTTTCTCGCCCTCTGTTGCAGACCCTCTGTTTCAGCCCCTCTGTTTCAGCCCCTCAGTTTCAGCCCCTCTGTTTCTCGCCCTCTGTGTCAGCCCCTCTGTTTCTCGCCCTCTCTTTCAGCCCCTCTCTTTCTCGCCCTCTGTTGCAGACCCTCTGTTTCAGCCCCTCTGTTTCAGCCCCTCTGTTTCAGCCCCTCTGTTTCTCGCCCTCTGTTTCTCGCCCTCAGTTTCAGCCCCTCTGTTTCAGCCCCTTTGTTTCAGCCCCTCTGTTTCAGCCCCTCTGTTTCTCGCCCACTGTTTCTCGCCCTCTGTTTCAGCCCCTCTGTTTCAGCCCCTCTGTTTCAGCCCCACTGTTTCAGCCCCTCAGTTTCAGCCCCTCTGTTTCAGCCCCTCTGTTTCAGCCCCTCTGTTTCTCGCCCTCTGTTTCTCGCCCTCTGTTTCAGCCCCTCTGTTTCAGCCCCTCTGTTTCAGCCCCTCTGTTTCTCGCCCTCTGTTTCTCGCCCTCTGTTTCAGCCCCTCTGTTTCAGCCCCTCAGTTTCAGCCCCTCTGTTTCTCGCCCTCTGTGTCAGCCCCTCTGTTTCTCGCCCTCTCTTTCAGCCCCTCTCTTTCTCGCCCTCTGTTGCAGACCCTCTGTTTCAGCCCCTCTGTTTCAGCCCCTCTGTTTCAGCCCCTCTGTTTCTCGCCCTCTGTTTCAGCCCATCTGTTTCTCGCCCTTTGTTTCCGCCCCTCTGTTTCTCGCACTCTGTTGCAGCCCCTCTGCTTCTCGCCAATCTGTTTCTCGCCCTCTGTTTCAGCCCCTCTGTTTCAGCCCCTCTGTTTCAGCCCCTCTGTTTCTCTCCCTCTGTTTCAGACCCTCTGTTTCAGCCCCTCAGTATCAGCCCCTCTGTTTCAGCCCCTCTGTTTCTCGCCCTCTGTTTCTCGCCCTCGATTTCAGCCCCTCTGTTTCTCGCCCTCTGTTTCAGCCCCTCTGTTTCAGCCGTTCTGTTTCAGCCCCTCTGTTTCAGCCCTTCTGTTTCATCCCCTCTGTTTCAGCCCCTCTGTTTCTCGCCCTCTGTTTCAGCCCCTCTGTTTCTCGCCCTCTGTTTCAGACCCTCTGTTTCAGCCCCTCAGTATCAGCCCCTCTGTTTCAGCCCCTCTGTTTCTCGCCCTCTGTTCATCGCCCTCTGTTTCTCACCCACTGTTTCAGCCCCTCTGTTTCAGCCCCTCTGTTTCAGCCCATCTGTTTCAGCCCCACTGTTTCAGCCCCTCTGTTTCAATCCCTCTGTTTCAGCCCCTCTGTTTCTCGCTCTCTGTTTCTCGCTCTCTGTTTCTCGCCCTCTGTTTCAGCCCCTCTGTTTCTCGCCCACTTTTTCAGCCCCTCTGTTTCTCGCCATCTGTTTCAACCCCTCTGTTTCAGCCCCTCTGTTTCTCGCCCTCTGTTTCAGCCCCTCTGTTTCAGACCCTCTGTTTCAGCACCTCTGTTTCTCGCCCTTTGTTTCTCGCCCTCTGTTTCAGCCCCTCTGTTTCTCGCCCTCTGTTTCAGCCCCTCTGTTTCTCGCCCTCTGTTTCAGCCCCTCTGTTTCAGTCCCTCTGTTTCAGCCCCTCTGTTTCAGCCCCTCTGTTTCAGCCCCTCTGTTTCACGCCCACTGTTTCAGCCCCTCTGTTTCAGCCCCTCTGTTTCTCGCCCTCTGTTTCAGCCCCTCTGTTTCAGCCCCTCTGTATCAGCCCCTCTGTTTCAGCCCCTCTGTTTCAGCCCCTCTGTTTCTCGCCCTCTGTTTCTCGCCCTCTGTTTCAGCCCCTCTGTTTCAGCCCCTCTGTTTCAGCCCCTCTGTTTCTCGCCCTCTGTTTCTCGCCCTCTGTTTCAGCCCCTCTGTTTCAGCCCCTCAGTTTCAGCCCCTCTGTTTCTCGCCCTCTGTGCCAGCCCCTCTGTTTCTCGCCCTCTCTTTCAGCCCCTCTCTTTCTCGCCCTCTGTTGCAGACCCTCTGTTTCAGCCCCTCTGTTTCAGCCCCTCAGTTTCAGCCCCTTTGTTTCTCGCCCTCTGTGTCAGCCCCTCTGTTTCTCGCCCTCTCTTTCAGCCCCTCTCTTTCTCGCCCTCTGTTGCAGACCCTCTGTTTCAGCCCCTCTGTTTCAGCCCCTCTGTTTCAGCCCCTCTGTTTCAGCCCCTCTGTTTCTCGCCCTCTGTTTCTCGCCCTCAGTTTCAGCCCCTCTGTTTCAGCCCCTTTGTTTCAGCCACTCTGTTTCAGCCCCTCTGTTTCTCGCACAATGATTCTCGCCCTCTGTTGCAGCCCCTCTGTTTCAGTCCCTCTGTTTCAGCCCCTCTGTTTCAGCCCCTCTCTTTCTCGCCCTCAGTTTCAGCCCCTCTGTTTCAGCCCCTCTGTTTCTCGCCCTCTGTTTCAGCTCCTCTGTTTCAGCCCAACTGTTTCAGCCCCTCTGTTTCAGCCCCTCTGTTTCTCGCCCTCTGTTTCTCGCACTCTGTTTCAGCCCCTCTGTTTCAGCCCCGCTGTTTCAGCCCCTCTGTTTCAGCCCCTCTGTTTCAGCCCCTCTGTTTCTCGCCCTCTGTTTCAGCCACTCTGTTTCTCGCTCTCTGTGTCAGCCCCTCTGTTTCAGCCCCTCTGAATCAGCCCCTCTGTTTCAGCCCCACTGTTTCTCGCCCTAAGTTTCTCGCCCTCTGTTTCAGCCCCTCTGTTTCAGCCCCTCTGTTTCAGCCCCTCTGTTTCAGCCCCTATGTTTCTCGACCTCTGTTTCTCGCCATCTGTTTCTCGACCTCTGTTTCTCGCTCTGTGATTCTCGCCCTCTGTTTCTCGCCCTCTGTTTCAGCCCCTCTGTTTCAGCCACTCTGTTTCAGCCCCTCTGTTTCTCGCCCACTGTTTCTCCCACACTGTTTCTCGCCCTCTGTTTCAACCCCTCTGTTTCAGCCCCTCTGTTTCAGCCCCTCTGTTTCAGACCCTCTGTCTCAGCCCCTCTGTTTCTCGCCCTCTGTTTCTCGCCCTCTGTTTCTTGCCCTCTGTTTCTCGCTCTCTGTTTCTCGCCCTCAGTTTCTCGCCCTCGGTTTCAGCCCCTCTGTTTCAGCCCCTCTGTTTCAGCCCCTCTGTTTCTCGCCCTCTGTTTGTCGCCCTCTGTTTCTCGCCCTCAGTTTCAGCCCCTCTGTTTCAGCCCCTTTGTTTCAGCCCCTCTGTTTCAGCCCCTCTGTTTCTCGCCCAATGTTTCTCGCCCTCTGTTTCAGCCCCTCTGTTTAAGCTCCTCAGTTTCAGCCACACTGTTTCCGCCCCTCTGTTTCAGCCCCTCTGTTTCAGCCCCTCTGTTTCAGCCCCTCTGTTTCTCGCCCTCTGTTTCTCGCCCTCTGTTTCAGCCCCTCTGTTTCAGCCCCTCTGTTTCAGCCCCTCTGTTTCTCGCCCTCTGTTTCTCGCCCTCTGTTTCAGCCCCTCTGTTTCAGCCCCTCAGTTTCAGCCCCTCTGGTTCTCGCCCTCTGTGCCAGCCCCTCTGTTTCTCGCCCTCTCTTTCAGCCCCTCTCTTTCTCGCCCTCTGTTGCAGACCCTCTGTTTCAGCCCCTCTGTTTCAGACCCTCAGTTTCAGCCCCTCTGTTTCTCGCCCTCTGTGTCAGCCCCTCTGTTTCTCGCCCTCTCTTTCAGCCCCTCTCTTTCTCGCTCTCTGTTGCAGACCCTCTGTTTCAGCCCCTCTGTTTCAGCCCCTCTGTTTCAGCCCCTCTGTTTCTCGCCCTCAGTTTCTCGCCCTCAGTTTCAGCCCTGCTGTTTCAGCCCCTTTGTTTCAGCCCCTCTGTGTCAGCCCCTCTGTTTCTCGCCCACTGTTTCTCGCCCTCTGTTTCAGCCCCTCTGTTTCAGCCCCTCTGTTTCAGCCCCACTGTTTCAGCCCCTCTGTTTCAGCCCCTCTGTTTCAGCCCCTCTGTTTCAGCCCCTCGGTTTCTCGCCCTCTGTTTCTCGCCCTCTGTTTCAGCCCCTCTGTTTCAGCCCCTCTGTTTCAGCCCCTCTGTTTCTCGCCCTCTGTTTCTCGCCCTCTGTTTCAGCCCCTCTGTTTCAGCCCCTCAGTTTCAGCCCCTCTGTTTCTCGCCCTCTGTGTCAGCCCCTCTGTTTCTCGCCCTCTCTTTCAGCCCCTCTCCTTCTCGCCCTCTGTTGCAGACCCTCTGTTTCAGCCCCTCTGTTTCAGCCCCTCTGTTTCAGCCCCTCTGTTTCTCGCCCTCTGTTTCAGCCCATCTGTTTCTCGCCCTTTGTTTCCGCCCCTCTGTTTCTCGCACTCTGTTGCAGCCCCTCTGTTTCCGCCCCTCTGTTTCAGCCCCTCTGTTTCAGCTCCTCTGTTTCTCGCCCTCTGTTTCTCGCCCTCTGTTTCAGCCCCTCTGTTTCAGCCCCTCTGTTTCAGCCCCTCTGTTTCTCGCCCTCTGTTTCAGACCCTCTGTTTCAGCCCCTCAGTATCAGCCCCTCTGTTTCAGCCCCTCTGTTTCTCGCCCTCTGTTTCTCGCCCTCGGTTTCAGCCCCTCTGTTTCTCGCCCTCTGTTTCAGCCCCTCTGTTTCAGCCCCTCTGTTTCAGCCCCTCTGTTTCAGCCCTTTTGTTTCAGCCCCTCTGTTTCAGCCCCTCTGTTTCTCGCCCTCTGTTTCAGCCCCTCTGTTTCTCGCCCTCTGTTTCAGACCCTCGGTTTCAGCCCCTCAGTATCAGCCCCTCTGTTTCAGCCCCTGTGTTTCTCGCCCTCTGTTTCTCGCCCTCTGTTTCAGCCCCTCTGTTTCAGCCCCTCAGTTTCAGCCCCTCTGTTTCTCGCCCTCTGTGTCAGCCCCTCTGTTTCTCGCCCTCTCTTTCAGCCCCTCTCTTTCTCGCCCTCTGTTGCAGACCCTCTGTTTCAGCCCCTCTGTTTCAGCCCCTCTGTTTCAGCCCCTCTGTTTCTCGCCCTCTGTTTCAGCCCATCTGTTTCACGCCCTTTGTTTCCGCCCCTCTGTTTCTCGCACTCTGTTGCAGCCCCTCTGTTTCCGCCCCTCTGGTTCAGCCCCTCTGTTTCAGCTCCTCTGTTTCTCGCCCTCTGTTTCTCGCCCTCTGTTTCAGCCCCTCTGTTTCAGCCCCACTGTTTCAGCCCCTCTGTTTCTCGCCCTCTGTTTCAGACCCTCTGTTTCAGCCCCTCAGTATCAGCCCCTCTGTTTCAGTCCCTCTGTTTCTCGCCCTCTGTTTCTCGCCCTCGGTTTCAGCCCCTCTGTTTCTCGCCCTCTGTTTCAGCCCCTCTGTTTCAGCCCCTCTGTTTCAGCCCCTCTGTTTCAGCCCTTCTGTTTCAGCCCCTCTGTTTCAGCCCCTCTGGTTCAGCCCCTCTGTTTCAGCTCCTCTGTTTCTCGCCCTCTGTTTCTCGCCCTCTGTTTCAGCCCCTCTGTTTCTCGCCCTCTGTTTCAGCCCCTCTGTTTCTCGCCCTCAGTTTCAGACCCTCTGTTTCAGCCCCTCCGTATCAGCCCCTCTGTTTCAGCCCCTCTGTTTCTCGCCCTCTGTTAATCGCCCTCTGTTTCTCACCCACTGTTTCAGCCCCTCTGTTTCAGCCCCTCTGTTTCAGCCCATCTGTTTCAGCCCCACTGTTTCAGCCCCTCTGTTTCAATCGCTCTGTTTCAGCCCCTCTGTTTCTCGCCCTCTGTTTCTCGCTCTCTGTTTCTCGTCCTCTGTTTCAGCCCCTCTGTTTCTCGCCCACTGTTTCAGCCCCTCTGTTTCTCGCCATCTGTTTCAACCCCTCTGTTTCAGCCCCTCTGTTTCTCGCCCTCTGTTTCAGCCCCTCTGTTTCAGCCCCTCTGTTTCTCGCCCTCTGTTTCAGCCCCTCTGTTTCAGCCCCTCTGTTTCAGCCCCTCTGTTTCTCGCCCTCTGTTTCTCGCCCTCTGTTCCTCCCTCTCTGTTTCTCGCCCTCTGTTTCTCGCCCTCTGTTTCAGCCCCTCTGTTTCTCGCCCTCTGTTTCTCGCCCTCTGTTTCTCCCTCTCTGTTTCTCGCCCTCTGTTTCTCGCCCTCTGTTTCAGCCCCTCTGTTTCAGCCCCTCTGTTTCACCCCCTCTGTTTCAGCCCCTCTGTTTCTCGCCCTCTGTTTCAGCCCCTCTGTTTCTCGCCCTCTGTTTCAGCCCCTCTGTTTCAGCCCCTCTGTATCAGCCCCTCTTTTTCAGCCGCACTGTTTCTCGCCTTCTGTTTCTCGCCCTATGTTTCAGCCCCTCTGTTTCAGCCCCTCTGTTTCAGCCCCTCTGTTGCTCGCCCTCTGTTTCTCGCCCTCTGTTTCTCGCTCTCTGTTTCTCGCCCTCTGTTTCTCGCCCTCTGTTTCTCGCTCTCTCTTTCTCGCCCTCTGTTTCTCGCCCTCTGTTTCAGCCCCTCTGTTTCAGCCCCTCTGTTTCAACCCCTCTGTTTCAGCCCCTCTGTTTCAGCCCCTCTGTTTCTCGCCCTCTGTTTCTCCCCCACTGTTTCTCGCCCTCTGTTTCAACCCCTCTGTTTCAGCCCCTCTGTTTCAGCCCCTCTGTTTCAGCCCCTCTGTTTCAGCCCCTCTGTTTCAGCCCTTCTGTTTCAGCCCCTCTGTTTCAGCCCCTCTGTTTCAGCCCCTCTGTTTCAGCCCCTCTGTTTCAGCCCCTCTGTTTCAGCCCTTCTGTTTCAGCCCCTCTGTTTCAGCCACTCTGTTTCTCGCTCTCTGTTTCAGCCCCTCTGTTTCAGCCCCTCTGAATCAGCCCCTCTGTTTCAGCCCCACTGTTTCTCGCCCTAAGTTTCTCGCCCTCTGTTTCAGCCCCTCTGTTTCAGCCCCTCTGTTTCAGCCCCTCTGTTTCAGCCCCTCTGTTTCAGCCCCTCTGTTTCTTGCCCACTGTTTCTCCCCCACTGTTTCTCGCCCTCTGTTTCAACCCCTCTGTTTCAGCCCCTCTGTTTCAGCCCCTCTGTTTCAGACCCTCTGTCTCAGCCCCTCTGTTTCTCGCCCTCTGTTTCTCGCCCTCTGTTTCTTGCCCTCTGTTTCTCGCTCTCTGTTTCTCGCCCTCTGTTTCTCGCCCTCTGTTTCAGCCCCTCTGTTTCAGCCCCTCTGTTTCAGCCCCTCTGTTTCTCGCCCTCTGTTTGTCGCCCTCTGTTTCTCGCCCTCAGTTTCAGCCCCTCTGTTTCAGCCCCTTTGTTTCAGCCCCTCTGTTTCAGCCCCTCTGTTTCTCGCCCAATGTTTCTCGCCCTCTGTTTCAGCCCCTCTGTTTCAGCCCCTCTGTTTCAGCCCCACTGTTTCCGCCCCTCTGTTTCAGCCCCTCTGTTTCAGCCCCTCAGTTTCAGCCCCTCTGTTTCTCGCCCTCTGTTTCTCGCCCTCTGTTTCAGCCAATCTGTTTCAGCCCCTCTGTTTCAGCCCCTCTGTTTCTCGCCCTCTGTTTCTCGGCCTCTGTTTCAGCCCCTCTGTTTCAGCCCCTCAGTTTCAGCCCCTCTGTTTCTCGCCCTCTGTGCCAGCCCCTCTGTTTCTCGCCCTCTCTTTCAGCCCCTCTCTTTCTCGCCCTCTGTTGCAGACCCTCTGTTTCAGCCCCTCTGTTTCAGCCCCTCAGTTTCAGCCCCTCTGTTTCTCGCCCTCTGTTCCTCCCTCTCTGTTTCTCGCCCTCTGTTTCTCGCCCTCTGTTTCAGCCCCTCTGTTTCTCGCCCTCTGTTTCTCGCCCTCTGTTTCTCCCTCTCTGTTTCTCGGCCTCTGTTTCAGCCCCTCTGTTTCAGCCCCTCAGTTTCAGCCCCTCTGTTTCTCGCCCTCTGTGCCAGCCCCTCTGTTTCTCGCCCTCTCTTTCAGCCCCTCTCTTTCTCGCCCTCTGTTGCAGACCCTCTGTTTCAGCCCCTCTGTTTCAGCCCCTCAGTTTCAGCCCCTCTGTTTCTCGCCCTCTGTTCCTCCCTCTCTGTTTCTCGCCCTCTGTTTCTCGCCCTCTGTTTCAGCCCCTCTGTTTCTCGCCCTCTGTTTCTCGCCCTCTGTTTCTCCCTCTCTGTTTCTCGCCCTCTGTTTCTCGCCCTCTGTTTCAGCCCCTCTGTTTCAGCCCCTCTGTTTCTCGCCCTCTGTTTCAGCCCCTCTGTTTCTCGCCCTCTGTTTCAGCCCCTCTGTTTCAGCCCCTCTGTATCAGCCCCTCTTTTTCAGCCGCACTGTTTCTCGCCTTCTGTTTCTCGCCCTATGTTTCAGCCCCTCTGTTTCAGCCCCTCTGTTTCAGCCCCTCTGTTGCTCGCCCTCTGTTTCTCGCCCTCTGTTTCTCGCTCTCTGTTTCTCGCCCTCTGTTTCTCGCCCTCTGTTTCTCGCTCTCTCTTTCTCGCCCTCTGTTTCTCGCCCTCTGTTTCAGCCCCTCTGTTTCAGCCCCTCTGTTTCAACCCCTCTGTTTCAGCCCCTCTGTTTCAGCCCCTCTGTTTATCGCCCTCTGTTTTTGCCCTCTGTTTCTCGCCCACTGTTTCAGCCCCTCTGTTTCAGCCCCTCTGTTTCAGCCCCTCTGTTTCTCGCGCTCTGTTTCTCGCCCTCTGTTTCAGCCCCTCTGTTTCAGCCCCTCAGTTTCAGCCCCTCTGTTTCTCGCCCTCTGTTTCAGCCCCTCTGTTTCTCGCCCTCTCTTTCAGCCCCTCTCTTTCTCGCCCTCTGTTGCAGACCCTCTGTTTCAGCCCCTCTGTTTCAGCCCCTCTGTTTCAGCCCCTCTGTTTCTCGCCCTCTGTTTCAGCCCCTCTGTTTCTCGCCCTCTGTTTCCGCCCCTCTGTTTCTCGCCCTCTGTTGCAGCCCCTCTGTTTCAGTCCCTCTGTTTCAGCCCCTCTGTTTCAGCCCCTCTGTTTCTCGCCCACAGTTTCAGCCCCTCTGTTTCAGCCCCTCTGTTTCTCGCCCTCTGTTTCAGCTCCTCTGTTTCAGCCCCGCTGTTTCAGCCCCTCTGTTTCAGCCCCTCTGTTTCTCGCCCTCTGTTTCTCGCACTCTGTTTCAGCCCCTCTGTTTCAGCCCCGCTGTTTCAGCCCCTCTGTTTCAGCCCCTCTGTTTCAGACCCTCTGTTTCTCGCCCTCTGTTTCTCGCTCTCTGTTTCTCGCCCTCTGTTTCTCGCCCTCTGTTTCAGCCCCTCTGTTTCAGCCCCTCTGTTTCAGCCCCTCTGTTTCAGCCCTCTGTTTCAGCCCCTCTGTTTCAGCCCCTCTGTTTCTCGACCTCTGTTTCTCGCCCTCTGTTTCTCGCTCTCTGTTTCTCGCCCTCTGTTTCTCGCCCTCTGTTTCAGCCCCTCTGTTTCAGCCCCTCTGTTTCAGCCCCTCTGTTTCAGCCCCTCTGTTTCTCGCCCTCTGTTTCAGCCACTCTGTTTCTCGCTCTCTGTTTCAGCCCCTCAGTTTCAGAACCTCTGTATCAGGCCCTCTGTTTCAGCCCCACTGTTTCTCGCCCTAAGTTTCAGCCCCTCTGTTTCAGCCCCTCTGTTTCAGCCCCTCTGTTTCAGCCCCTCTGTTTCAGCCCCTCTGTTTCTTGCCCTCTGTTTCTCGCCCTCTGTTTCAGCCCCTCTGTTTCAGCCCCTCTGTTTCAGCCCCTCAGTTTCAGCCCCTCTGTTTCACGCCCTCTGTTTCTCCCCCACTGTTTCTCGCCCTCTGTTTCAACCCCTCTGTTTCAGCCCCTCTGTTTCAGCCCCTCTGTTTCAGCCCCTCTGTTTCAGCCCCTCTGTTTCAGCCCTTCTGTTTCAGCCCCTCTGTTTCAGACCCTCTGTTTCTCGCCCTCTGTTTCAGCCCCTCTGTTTCTCGCCCTCTGTTTCAGACCCTCTGTTTCAGCCCCTCAGTATCAGCCCCTCTGTTTCAGCCCCACTGTTTCTCGCCCTAAGTTTCTCGCCCTCTGTTTCAGCCCCTCTGTTTCAGCCCCTCTGTTTCAGCCCCTCTGTTTCAGCCCCTCTGTTTCTCGCCCTCTGTTTCTCGCCCTCTGTTTCTCGACCTCTGTTTCTCGCTCTCTGATTCTCGCCCTCTGTTTCTCGCCCTCTGTTTCAGCCCCTCTGTTTCAGCCCCTCAGTTTCAGCCCCGCTGTTTCAGCCCCTCTGTTTCAGCCCCTCTGTTTCTCGCCCTCTGTTTCTCGCCCTCTGTTTCTCGCCCTCTGTTTCAGCCCCTCTGTTTCAGCCCCTCTGTTTCAGCCCCTCTGTTTCAGCCCCTCTGTTTCTCGCCCTCTGTTTCAGCCACTCTGTTTCTCGCTCTCTGTTTCAGCCCCTCTGTTTCAGACCCTCTGTATCAGCCCCTCTGTTTCAGCCCCACTGTTTCTCGCCCTAAGTTTCTCGCCCTCTGTTTCAGCCCCTCTGTTTCAGCCCCACTGTTTCAGCCCCTCTGTTTCAGCCCCTCTGTTTCTCGCACTCTGTTTCTCGCCCTCTGATTCTCGCCCTCTGTTTCTCGCCCTCTGTTTCAGCCCCTCAGTTTCAGCCCCTCTGTTTCTCGCCCTCTGTTTCTCCCCCACTGTTTCTCGCCCTCTGTTTCAACCCCTCTGTTTCAGCCCCTCTGTTTCAGCCCCTCTGTTTCAGCCCCTCTGTTTCAGCCCCTCTGTTTCAGCCCTTCTGTTTCAGCCCCTCTGTTTCAGCCCCTCTGTTTCTCGCCCTCTGTTTCAGCCCATCTGTTTCTCGCCCTCTGTTTCAGACCCTCTGTTTCAGCCCCTCAGTATCAGCCCCTCTGTTTCAGCCCCACTGTTTCTCGCCCTAAGTTTCTCGCCCTCTGTTTCAGCCCCTCTGTTTCAGCCCCTCTGTTTCAGCCCCTCTGTTTCAGCCCCTTTGTTTCTCGCCCTCTGTTTCTCGCCCTCTGTTTCTCGACCTCTGTTTCTCGCTCTCTGATTCTCGCCCAATGTTTCTCGCCCTCTGTTTCAGCCCCTCTGTTTCAGCCCCTCTGTTTCAGCCCCTCTGTTTCAGCCCCACTGTTTCTCGCCCTAAGTTTCTCGCCCTCTGTTTCAGCCCCTCTGTTTCAGCCCCTCTGTTTCAGCCCCTCTGTTTCAGCCCCTTTGTTTCTCGCCCTCTGTTTCTCGCCCTCTGTTTCTCGACCTCTGTTTCTCGCTCTCTGATTCTCGCCCAATGTTTCTCGCCCTCTGTTTCAGCCCCTCAGTATCAGCCCCTCTGTTTCAGCCCCACTGTTTCTCGCCCTAAGTTTCTCGCCCTCTGTTTCAGCCCCTCTGTTTCAGCCCCTCAGTTTCAGCCCCGCTGTTTCAGCCCCTCTGTTTCAGCCCCTCTGTTTCTCGCCCTCTGTTTCTCGCACTCTGTTTCAGCCCCTCTGTTTCAGCCCCGCTGTTTCAGCCCCTCTGTTTCAGCCCCTCAGTTTCAGCCCCTCTGTTTCTCGCCCTCTGTTTCAGCCACTCTGTTTCTCGCTCTCTGTTTCAGCCCCTCTGTTTCAGCCCCTCTGAACCAGCCCCTCTGTTTCAGCCCCACTGTTTCTCGCCCTAAGTTTCTCGCCCTCTGTTTCAGCCCCTCTGTTTCAGCCCCTCTGTTTCAGCCCCTCTGTTTCAGCCCCTCTGTTTCAGCCCCTCTGTTTCTCGCCCACTGTTTCTCCCCCACTGTTTCTCGCCCTCTGTTTCAACCCCTCTGTTTCAGCCCCTCTGTTTCAGCCCCTCTGTTTCAGACCCTCTGTCTCAGCCCCTCTGTTTCTCGCCCTCTGTTTCTCGCCCTCTGTTTCTTGCCCTCTGTTTCTCGCTCTCTGTTTCTCGCCCTCTGTTTCTCGCCCTCTGTTTCAGCCCCTCAGTTTCAGCCCCTCTGTTTCAGCCCCTTTGTTTCAGCCCCTCTGTTTCAGCCCCTCTGTTTCTCGCCCAATGTTTCTCGCCCTCTGTTTCAGCCCCTCTGTTTCAGCCCCTCTGTTTCAGCCCCACTGTTTCCGCCCCTCTGTTTCAGCCCCTCTGTTTCAGCCCCTCAGTTTCAGCCCCTCTGTTTCTCGCCCTCTGTTTCTCGCCCTCTGTTTCAGCCCCTCTGTTTCAGCCCCTCTGTTTCAGCCCCTCTGTTTCTCGCCCTCTGTTTCTCGACCTCTGTTTCAGCCCCTCTGTTTCAGCCCCTCAGTTTCAGCCCCTCTGTTTCTCGCCCTCTGTGCCAGCCCCTCTGTTTCTCGCCCTCTCTTTCAGCCCCTCTCTTTCTCGCCCTCTGTTGCAGACCCTCTGTTTCAGCCCCTCTGTTTCAGCCCCTCAGTTTCAGCCCCTCTGTTTCTCGCCCTCTGTGTCAGCCCCTCTGTTTCTCGCCCTCTCTTTCAGCCCCTCTCTTTCTCGCCCTCTGTTGCAGACCCTCTGTTTCAGCCCCTCTGTTTCAGCCCCTCTGTTTCAGCCCCTCTGTTTCTCGCCCTCTGTTTCTCGCCCTCAGTTTCAGCCCCTCTGTTTCAGCCCCTTTGTTTCAGCCCCTCTGTTTCAGCCCCTCTGTTTCTCGCCTACTGTTTCTCGCCCTCTGTTTCAGCCCCTCTGTTTCAGCCCCTCTGTTTCAGCCCCACTGTTTCAGCCCCTCTGTTTCAGCCCCTCTGTTTCAGCCCCTCTGTTTCAGCCCCTCTGTTTCTCGCCCTCTGTTTCTCGCCCTCTGTTTCAGCCCCTCTGTTTCAGCCCCTCTGTTTCAGCCCCTCTGTTTCTCGCCCTCTGTTTCAGACCCTCTGTTTCAGCCCCTCTGTTTCAGCCCCTCAGTTTCAGCCCCTCTGTTTCTCGCCCTCTGTGTCAGCCCCTCTGTTTCTCGCCCTCTCTTTCAGCCCCTCTCTTTCTCGCCCTCTGTTGCAGACCCTCTGTTTCAGCCCCTCTGTTTCAGCCCCTCTGTTTCAGCCCCTCTGTTTCTCGCCCTCTGTTTCAGCCCATCTGTTTCTCGCCCTTTGTTTCCGCCCCTCTGTTTCTCGCACTCTGTTGCAGCCCCTCTGTTTCCGCCCCTCTGTTTCAACCCTCTGTTTCAGCTCCTCTGTTTCTCGCCCTCTGTTTCTCGCCCTCTGTTTCAGCCCCTCTGTTTCACCCCTCTGTTTCAGCCCCTCTGTTTCTCTCCCTCTGTTTCAGACCCTCTGTTTCAGCCCCTCAGTATCAGCCCCTCTGTTTCAGCCCCTCTGTTTCTCGCCCTCTGTTTCTCGCCCTCGATTTCAGCCCCTCTGTTTCAGCCCCTCTGTTTCAGCCCCTCTGTTTCAGCCCCTCTGTTTCAGCCCCTCTGTTTCAGCCCTTCTGTTTCAGCCCCTCTGTTTCAGCCCCTCTGTTTCTCGCCCTCTGTTTCAGCCCCTCTGTTTCTCGCCCTCTGTTTCAGACCCTCTGTTTCAGCCCCTCAGTATCAGCCCCTCTGTTTCAGCCCCTCTGTTTCTCGCCCTCTGTTCATCGCCCTCTGTTTCAGCCACTCTGTTTCTCGCTCTCTGTTTCAGCCCCTCTGTTTCAGACCCTCTGTATCAGCCCCTCTGTTTCAGCCCCACTGTTTCTCGCCCTAAGTTTCTCGCCCTCTGTTTCAGCCCCTCTGTTTCAGCCCCTCTGTTTCAGCCCCTCTGTTTCAGCCCCTCTGTTTCTCGCCCTCTGTTTCTCGCCCTCTGATTCTCGCCCTCTGTTTCTCGCCCTCTGTTTCAGCCCCTCAGTTTCAGCCCCTCTGTTTCTCGCCCTCTGTTTCAGACCCTCTGTTGCAGCCCCTCAGTATCAGCCCCTCTGTTTCAGCCCCACTGTTTCTCGCCCTAAGTTTCTCGCCCTCTGTTTCAGCCCCTCTGTTTCAGCCCCTCTGTTTCAGCCCCTCTGTTTCAGCCCCTCTGTTTCTCGCCCTCTGTTTCTCGCCCTCTGTTTCTCGACCTCTGTTTCTCGCTCTCTGATTCTCGCCCTCTGTTTCTCGCCCTCTGTTTCAGCCCCTCTGTTTCAGCCCCTCAGTTTCAGCCCCGCTGTTTCAGCCCCTCTGTTTCAGCCCCTCTGTTTCTCGCCCTCTGTTTCTCGCCCTCTGTTTCTCGCCCTCTGTTTCAGCCCCTCTGTTTCAGCCCCTCTGTTTCAGCCCATCTGTTTCAGCCCCTCTGTTTCTCGCCCTCTGTTTCAGCCACTCTGTTTCTCGCTCTCTGTTTCAGCCCCTCTGTTTCAGACCCTCTGTATCAGCCCCTCTGTTTCAGCCCCACTGTTTCTCGCCCTAAGTTTCTCGCCCTCTGTTTCAGCCCCTCTGTTTCAGCCCCTCTGTTTCAGCCCCTCTGTTTCAGCCCCTCTGTTTCTCGCCCTCTGTTTCTCGCCCTCTGATTCTCGCCCTCTGTTTCTCGCCCTCTGTTTCAGCCCCTCAGTTTCAGCCCCTCTGTTTCTCGCTCTCTGTTTCTCCCCCACTGTTTCTCGCCCTCTGTTTCAACCCCTCTGTTTCAGCCCCTCTGTTTCGCGCCCTCTGTTCATCGACCTCTGTTTCTCACCCACTGTTTCAGCCCCTCTGTTTCAGCCCCTCTGTTTCAGCCCATCTGTTTCAGCCCCACTGTTTCAGCCCCTCTGTTTCAATCCCTCTGTTTCAGCCCCTCTGTTTCTCGCCCTCTGTTTCTCGCTCACTGTTTCTCGCACTCTGTTTCAGCCCCTCTGTTTCTCGCCCACTTTTTCAGCCCCTCTGTTTCTCGCCATCTGTTTCAACCCCTCTGTTTCAGCCCCTCTGTTTCTCGCCCTCTGTTTCAGCCCCTCTGTTTCAGACCCTCTGTTTCAGCACCTCTGTTTCTCGCCCTCTGTTTCTCGCTCACTGTTTCTCGCACTCTGTTTCAGCCCCTCTGTTTCTCGCCCACTTTTTCAGCCCCTCTGTTTCTCGCCATCTGTTTCAACCCCTCTGTTTCAGCCCCTCTGTTTCTCGCCCTCTGTTTCAGCCCCTCTGTTTCAGACCCTCTGTTTCAGCACCTCTGTTTCTCGCCCTTTGTTTCTCGCCCTCTGTTTCAGCCCCTCTGTTTCAGTCCCTCTGTTTCAGCCCCTCTGTTTCAGCCCCTCTGTTTCAGCCCCTCTGTTTCACGCCCACTGTTTCAGCCCCTCTGTTTCAGCCCCTCTGTTTCTCGCCCTCTGTTTCAGCCCCTCTGTTTCAGCCCCTCTGTATCAGCCCCTCTGTTTCAGCCCCTCTGTTTCAGCCCCTCTGTTTCTCGCCCTCTGTTTCTCGCCCTCTGTTTCAGCCCCTCTGTTTCAGCCCCTCTGTTTCAGCCCCTCTGTTTCTCGCCCTCTGTTTCTCGCCCTCTGTTTCAGCCCCTCTGTTTCAGCCACTCAGTTTCAGCCCCTCTGTTTCTCGCCCTCTGTGCCAGCCCCTCTGTTTCTCGCCCTCTCTTTCAGCCCCTCTCTTTCTCGCCCTCTGTTGCAGACCCTCTGTTTCAGCCCCTCTGTTTCAGCCCCTCAGTTTCAGCCCCTCTGTTTCTCGCCCTCTGTGTCAGCCCCTCTGTTTCTCGCCCTCTCTTTCAGCCCCTCTCTTTTTTTCGCCCTCTGTTGCAGACCCTCTGTTTCAGCCCCTCTGTTTCAGCCCCTCTGTTTCAGCCCCTCTGTTTCTCGCCCTCTGTTTCTCGCCATCAGTTTCAGCCCCTCTGTTTCAGCCCCTTTGTTTCAGCCACTCTGTTTCAGCCCCTCTGTTTCTCGCCCAATGATTCTCGCCCTCTGTTGCAGCCCCTCTGTTTCAGTCCCTCTGTTTCAGCCCCTCTGTTTCAGCCCCTCTGTTTCTCGCCCACAGTTTCAGCCCCTCTGTTTCAGCCCCTCTGTTTCTCGCCCTCTGTTTCAGCTCCTCTGTTTCAGCCCCACTGTTTCAGCCCCTCTGTTTCAGCCCCACTGTTTCAGCCCCTCTGTTTCAGCCCCTCTGTTTCAGCCCCTCTGTTTCAGCCCCTCTGTTTCTCGCCCTCTGTTTCTCGCCCTCTGTTTCAGCCCCTCTGTTTCAGCCCCTCTGTTTCAGCCCCTCTGTTTCTCGCCCTCTGTTTCAGACCCTCTGTTTCAGCCCCTCTGTTTCAGCCCCTCAGTTTCAGCCCCACTGTTTCTCGCCCTCTGTGTCAGCCCCTCTGTTTCTCGCCCTCTCTTTCAGCCCCTCTCTTTCTCGCCCTCTGTTGCAGACCCTCTGTTTCAGCCCCTCTGTTTCAGCCCCTCTGTTTCAGCCCCTCTGTTTCTCGCCCTCTGTTTCAGCCCATCTGTTTCTCGCCCTTTGTTTCCGCCCCTCTGTTTCTCGCACTCTGTTGCAGCCCCTCTGTTTCCGCCCCTCTGTTTCAACCCTCTGTTTCAGCTCCTCTGTTTCTCGCCCTCTGTTTCAGCCCCTCTGTTTCACCCCTCTGTTTCAGCCCCTCTGTTTCTCTCCCTCTGTTTCAGACCCTCTGTTTCAGCCCCTCAGTATCAGCCCCTCTGTTTCAGCCCCTCTGTTTCTCGCCCTCTGTTTCTCGTCCTCGATTTCAGCCCCTCTGTTTCAGCCCCTCTGTTTCAGCCCCTCTGTTTCAGCCCCTCTGTTTCAGCCCCTCTGTTTCAGCCCTTCTGTTTCAGCCCCTCTGTTTCAGCCCCTCTGTTTCTCGCCCTCTGTTTCAGCCCCTCTGTTTCTCGCCCTCTGTTTCAGACCCTCTGTTTCAGCCCCTCAGTATCAGCCCCTCTGTTTCAGCCCCTCTGTTTCTCGCCCTCTGTTCATCGCCCTCTGTTTCAGCCACTCTGTTTCTCGCTCTCTGTTTCAGCCCCTCTGTTTCAGACCCTCTGTATCAGCCCCTCTGTTTCAGCCCCACTGTTTCTCGCCCGAAGTTTCTCGCCCTCTGTTTCAGCCCCTCTGTTTCAGCCCCTCTGTTTCAGCTCCTCTGTTTCAGCCCCTCTGTTTCTCGCCCTCTGTTTCTCGCCCTCTGATTCTCGCCCTCTGTTTCTCGCCCTCCGTTTCAGCCCCTCAGTTTCAGCCCCTCTGTTTCTCGCCCTCTGTTTCAGACCCTCTGTTTCAGCCCCTCAGTATCAGCCCCTCTGTTTCAGCCCCACTGTTTCTCGCCCTAAGTTTCTCGCCCTCTGTTTCAGCCCCTCTGTTTCAGCCCCTCTGTTTCAGCCCCTCTGTTTCAGCCCCTCTGTTTCTCGCCCTCTGTTTCTCGCCCTCTGTTTCTCGACCTCTGTTTCTCGCTCTCTGATTCTCGCCCTCTGTTTCTCGCCCTCTGTTTCAGCCCCTCTGTTTCAGCCCCTCAGTTTCAGCCCCGCTGTTTCAGCCCCTCTGTTTCAGCCCCTCTGTTTCTCGCCCTCTGTTTCTCGCCCTCTGTTTCTCGCCCTCTGTTTCAGCCCCTCTGTTTCAGCCCCTCTGTTTCAGCCCATCTGTTTCAGCCCCTCTGTTTCTCGCCCTCTGTTTCAGCCACTCTGTTTCTCGCTCTCTGTTTCAGCCCCTCTGTTTCAGACCCTCTGTATCAGCCCATCTGTTTCAGCCCCACTGTTTCTCGCCCTAAGTTTCTCGCCCTCTGTTTCAGCCCCTCTGTTTCAGCCCCTCTGTTTCAGCCCCTCTGTTTCAGCCCCTCTGTTTCTCGCCCTCTGTTTCTCGCCCTCTGATTCTCGCCCTCTGTTTCTCGCCCTCTGTTTCAGCCCCTCAGTTTCAGCCCCTCTGTTTCTCGCTCTCTGTTTCTCCCCCACTGTTTCTCGCCCTCTGTTTCAACCCCTCTGTTTCAGCCCCTCTGTTTCAGCCCCTCTGTTTCAGCCCCTCTGTTTCAGCCCCTCTGTTTCAGCCCTTCTGTTTCAGCCCCTCTGTTTCAGCCCCTCTGTTTCTCGCCCTCTGTTCATCGACCTCTGTTTCTCACCCACTGTTTCAGCCCCTCTGTTTCAGCCCCTCTGTTTCAGCCCATCTGTTTCAGCCCCACTGTTTCAGCCCCTCTGTTTCAATCCCTCTGTTTCAGCCCCTCTGTTTCTCGCCCTCTGTTTCTCGCTCACTGTTTCTCGCACTCTGTATCAGCCCCTCTGTTTCTCGCCCACTTTTTCAGCCCCTCTGTTTCTCGCCATCTGTTTCAACCCCTCTGTTTCAGCCCCTCTGTTTCTCGCCCTCTGTTTCAGCCCCTCTGTTTCAGACCCTCTGTTTCAGCACCTCTGTTTCTCGCCCTTTGTTTCTCGCCCTCTGTTTCAGCCCCTCTGTTTCAGTCCCTCTGTTTCAGCCCCTCTGTTTCAGCCCCTCTGTTTCAGCCCCTCTGTTTCACGCCCACTGTTTCAGCCCCTCTGTTTCAGCCCCTCTGTTTCTCGCCCTCTGTTTCAGCCCCTCTGTTTCAGCCCCTCTGTATCAGCCCCTCTGTTTCAGCCCCTCTGTTTCAGCCCCTCTGTTTCTCGCCCTCTGTTTCTCGCCCTCTGTTTCAGCCCCTCTGTTTCAGCCCCTCTGTTTCAGCCCCTCTGTTTCTCGCCCTCTGTTTCTCGCCCTCTGTTTCAGCCCCTCTGTTTCAGCCACTCAGTTTCAGCCCCTCTGTTTCTCGCCCTCTGTGCCAGCCCCTCTGTTTCTCGCCCTCTCTTTCAGCCCCTCTCTTTCTCGCCCTCTGTTGCAGACCCTCTGTTTCAGCCCCTCTGTTTCAGCCCCTCAGTTTCAGCCCCTCTGTTTCTCGCCCTCTGTGTCAGCCCCTCTGTTTCTCGCCCTCTCTTTCAGCCCCTCTCTTTTTTTCGCCCTCTGTTGCAGACCCTCTGTTTCAGCCCCTCTGTTTCAGCCCCTCTGTTTCAGCCCCTCTGTTTCTCGCCCTCTGTTTCTCGCCCTCAGTTTCAGCCCCTCTGTTTCAGCCCCTTTGTTTCAGCCACTCTGTTTCAGCCCCTCTGTTTCTCGCCCAATGATTCTCGCCCTCTGTTGCAGCCCCTCTGTTTCAGTCCCTCTGTTTCAGCCCCTCTGTTTCAGCCCCTCTGTTTCTCGCCCACAGTTTCAGCCCCTCTGTTTCAGCCCCTCTGTTTCTCGCCCTCTGTTTCAGCTCCTCTGTTTCAGCCCCACTGTTTCAGCCCCTCTGTTTCAGCCCCTCTGTTTCTCGCCCTCTGTTTCTCGCACTCTGTTTCAGCCCCTCTGTTTCAGCCCCGCTGTTTCAGCCCCTCTGTTTCAGCCCCTCTGTTTCAGCCCCTCTGTTTCTCGCCCTCTGTTTCAGCCACTCTGTTTCTCGCTCTCTGTTTCAGCCCCTCTGTTTCAGCCCCTCTGAATCAGCCCCTCTGTTTCAGCCCCACTGTTTCTCGCCCTAAGTTTCTCGCCCTCTGTTTCAGCCCCTCTGTTTCAGCCCCTCTGTTTCAGCCCCTCTGTTTCAGCCCCTCTGTTTCTCGCCCTCTGTTTCTCGCCCTCTGTTTCTCGACCTCTGTTTCTCGCTCTCTGATTCTCGCCCTCTGTTTCTCGCCCTCTGTTTCAGCCCCTCTGTTTCTCGCCCTCTGTTTCAGCCCCTCTGTTTCTCGCCCTCTGTTTCAGCCCCTCTGTTTCAGCCCCTCTGTTTCAGCCCCTCTGTTTCACGCCCACTGTTTCAGCCCCTCTGTTTCAGCCCCTCTGTTTCTCGCCCTCTGTTTCAGCCCCTCTGTTTCAGCCCCTCTGTATCAGCCTCTCTGTTTCAGCCCCTCTGTTTCAGCCCCTCTGTTTCTCGCCCTCTGTTTCTCGCCCTCTGTTTCAGCCCCTCTGTTTCAGCCCCTCTGTTTCAGCCCCTCTGTTTCTCGCCCTCTGTTTCTCGCCCTCTGTTTCAGCCCCTCTGTTTCAGCCCCTCAGTTTCAGCCCCTCTGTTTCTCGCCCTCTGTGCCAGCCCCTCTGTTTCTCGCCCTCTCTTTCAGCCCCTCTCTTTCTCGCCCGCTGTTGCAGACCCTCTGTTTCAGCCCCTCTGTTTCAGCCCCTCAGTTTCAGCCCCTCTGTTTCTCGCCCTCTGTGTCAGCCCCTCTGTTTCTCGCCCTCTCTTTCAGCCCCTCTCTTTTTTTCGCCCTCTGTTGCAGACCCTCTGTTTCAGCCCCTCTGTTTCAGCCCCTCTGTTTCAGCCCCTCTGTTTCAGCCCCTCTGTTTCTCGCCCTCTGTTTCTCGCCCTCAGTTTCAGCCCCTCTGTTTCAGCCCCTTTGTTTCAGCCACTCTGTTTCAGCCCCTCTGTTTCTCGCCCAATGATTCTCGCCCTCTGTTGCAGCCCCTCTGTTTCAGTCCCTCTGTTTCAGCCCCTCTGTTTCAGCCCCTCTGTTTCTCGCCCACAGTTTCAGCCACTCTGTTTCAGCCCCTCTGTTTCTCGCCCTCTGTTTCAGCTCCTCTGTTTCAGCCCCACTGTTTCAGCCCCTCTGTTTCAGCCCCTCTGTTTCTCGCCCTATGTTTCTCGCACTCTGTTTCAGCCCCTCTGTTTCAGCCCCGCTGTTTCAGCCCCTCTGTTTCAGCCCCTCTGTTTCAGCCCCTCTGTTTCTCGCCCTCTGTTTCAGCCACTCTGTTTCTCGCTCTCTGTTTCAGCCCCTCTGTTTCAGCCCCTCTGAATCAGCCCCTCTGTTTCAGTCCCACTGTTTCTCGCCCTAAGTTTCTCGCCCTCTGTTTCAGCCCCTCTGTTTCAGCCCCTCTGTTTCAGCCCCTCTGTTTCAGCCCCTCTGTTTCTCGCCCTCTGTTTCTCGCCCTCTGTTTCTCGACCTCTGTTTCTCGCTCTCTGATTCTCGCCCTCTGTTTCTCGCCCTCTGTTTCAGCCCCTCTGTTTCAGCCACTCTGTTTCAGCCCCTCTGTTTCTCGCCCACTGTTTCTCCCACACTGTTTCTCGCCCTCTGTTTCAACCCCTCTGTTTCAGCTCCTCTGTTTCAGCCCCTCTGTTTCAGACCCTCTGTCTCAGCCCCTCTGTTTCTCGCCCTCTGTTTCTCGCCCTCTGTTTCTTGCCCTCTGTTTCTCGCTCTCTGTTTCTCGCCCTCTGTTTCTCGCCCTCGGTTTCAGCCCCTCTGTTTCAGCCCCTCTGTTTCAGCCCCTCTGTTTCTCGCCCTCTGTTTGTCGACCTCTGTTTCTCGCCCTCAGTTTCAGCCCCTCTGTTTCAGCCCCTCAATTTCAGCCCCTCTGTTTCAGCCCCTCTGTTTCTCGCCCAATGTTTCTCGCCCTCTGTTTCAGCCCCACTGTTTCAGCCCCTCAGTTTTAGCCCCACTGTTTCCGCCCCTCTGTTTCAGCCCCTCTGTTTCAGCCCCTCTGTTTCTCGCCCTCTGTTTCTCGCCCTCTGTTTCAGCCCCTCTGTTTCAGCCCCTCTGTTTCAGCCCCTCTGTTTCTCGCCCTCTGTTTCTCGCCCTCTGTTTCAGCCCCTCTGTTTCAGCCCCTCAGTTTCAGCCCCTCTGTTTCTCGCCCTCTGTGCCAGCCCCTCTGTTTCTCGCCCTCTCTTTCAGCCCCTCTCTTTCTCGCCCTCTGTTGCAGACCCTCTGTTTCAGCCCCTCTGTTTCAGGCCCTCAGTTTCAGCCCCTCTGTTTCTCGCCCTCTGTGTCAGCCCCTCTGTTTCTCGCCCTCTCTTTCAGCCCCTCTCTTTCTCGCCCTCTGTTGCAGACCCTCTGTTTCAGCCCCTCTGTTTCAGCCCCTCTGTTTCAGCCCCTCTGTTTCAGCCCCTCTGTTTCTCGCCCTCTGTTTCTCGCCCTCAGTTTCAGCCCCTCTGTTTCAGCCCCTTTGTTTCAGCCCCTCCTTTTCAGCCCCTCTGTTTCTCGCCCACTGTTTCTCGCCCTCTGTTTCAGCCCCTCTGTTTCAGCCCCTCTGTTTCAGCCCCTCTGTTTCAGCCCCTCTGTTTCAGCCCCTCCTTTTCAGCCCCTCTGTTTCTCGCCCTCTGTTTCTCGCCCTCTGTTTCAGCCCCTCTGTTTCAGCCCCTCTGTTTCAGCCCCTCTGTTTCTCGCCCTCTGTTTCTCGCCCTCTGTTTCAGCCCCTCTGTTTCTCGCCCTTTGTTTCCGCCCCTCTGTTTCTCGCACTCTGTTGCAGCCCCTCTGTTTCCGCCCCTCTGTTTCAGCCCCTCTGTTTCAGCTCCTCTGTTTCTCGCCCTCTGTTTCTCGCCCTCTGTTTCAGCCCCTCTGTTTCAGCCCCTCTGTTTCAGCCCCTCTGTTTCTCGCCCTCTGTGTCAGCCCCTCTGTTTCTCGCCCTCTCTTTCAGCCCCTCTCTTTCTCGCCCTCTGTTGCAGACCCTCTGTTTCAGCCCCTCTGTTTCAGCCCCTCTGTTTCAGCCCCTCTGTTTCTCGCCCTCTCTTTCAGCCCATCTGTTTCTCGCCCTTTGTTTCCGCCCCTCTGTTTCTCGCACTCTGTTTCAGCCCCTCTGTTTCCGCCCCTCTGTTTCAGCCCCTCTGTTTCAGCTCCTCTGTTTCTCGCCCTCTGTTTCTCGCCCTCTGTTTCAGCCCCTCTGTTTCAGCCCCTCTGTTTCAGCCCCTCTGTTTCTCGCCCTCTGTTTCAGACCCTCTGTTTCAGCCCCTCAGTATCAGCCCCTCTGTTTCAGCCCCTCTGTTTCTCGCCCTCTGTTTCTCGCCCTCGGTTTCAGCCCCTCTGTTTCTCGCCCTCTGTTTCAGCCCCTCTGTTTCAGCCCCTCTGTTTCAGCCCCTCTGTTTCAGCCCTTTTGTTTCAGCCCCTCTGTTTCAGCCCCTCTGTTTCTCGCCCTCTGTTTCAGCCCCTCTGTTTCTCGCCCTCTGTTTCAGACCCTCTGTTTCAGCCCCTCAGTATCAGCCCCTCTGTTTCAGCCCCTCTGTTTCTCGCCCTCTGTTAATCGCCCTCTGTTTCTCACCCACTGTTTCAGCCCCTCTGTTTCAGCCCCTCTGTTTCAGCCCATCTGTTTCAGCCCCACTGTTTCAGCCCCTCTGTTTCAATCCCTCTGTTTCAGCCCCTCTGTTTCTGGCCCTCTGTTTCTCGCTCTCTGTTTCTCGCCGTCTGTTTCAGCCCCTCTGTTTCTCGCCCACTGTTTCAGCCCCTCTGTTTCTCGCCATCTGTTTCAACCCCTCTGTTTCAGCCCCTCTGTTTCTTGCCCTCTGTTTCAGCCCCTCTGTTTCAGCCCCTCTGTTTCAGACCCTCTGTTTCAGCACCTCTGTTTCTCGCCCTTTGTTTCTCGCCCTCTGTTTCAGCCCCTCTGTTTCTCGCCCTCTGTTTCAGCCCCTCTGTTTCTCGCCCTCTGTTTCAGCCCCTCTGTTTCAGTCCCTCTGTTTCAGCCCCTCTGTTTCAGCCCCTCTGTTTCAGCCCCTCTGTTTCACGCCCACTGTTTCAGCCCCTCTGTTTCAGCCCCTCTGTTTCTGGCCCTCTGTTTCAGCCCCTCTGTTTCAGCCCCTCTGTATCAGCCCCTCTGTTTCAGCCCCTCGGTTTCAGCCCCTCTGTTTCTCGCCCTCTGTTTCTCGCCCTCTGTTTCAGCCCCTCTGTTTCAGCCCCTCTGTTTCAGCCCCTCTGTTTCTCGCCCTCTGTTTCTCGCCCTCTGTTTCAGCCCCTCTGTTTCAGCCCCTCAAGTTTCAGCCCCTCTGTTTCTCGCCCTCTGTGCCAGCCCCTCTGTTTCTCGCCCTCTCTTTCAGCCCCTCTCTTTCTCGCCCTCTGTTGCAGACCCTCTGTTTCAGCCCCTCTGTTTCAGCCCCTCAGTTTCAGCCCCTCTGTTTCTTGCCCTCTGTGTCAGGCCCTCTGTTTCTCGCCCTCTCTTTCAGCCCCTCTCTTTCTCGCCCTCTGTTGCAGACCCTCTGTTTCAGCCCCTCTGTTTCAGCCCCTCTGTTTCAGCCCCTCTGTTTCAGCCCCTCTGTTTCTCGCCCTCTGTTTCTCGCCCTCAGTTTCAGCCCCTCTGTTTCAGCCCCTTTGTTTCAGCCCCTCTGTTTCAGCCCCTCTGTTTCTCGCCCACTGTTTCTCGCCCTCTGTTTCAGCCCCTCTGTTTCAGCCCCTCTGTTTCAGCCCCACTGTTTCAGCCCCTCTGTTTCAGCCCCTCTGTTTCAGCCCCTCTGTTTCAGCCCCTCTGTTTCTCGCCCTCTGTTTCTCGCCCTCTGTTTCAGCCCCTCTGTTTCAGCCCCTCTGTTTCAGCCCCTCTGTTTCTCGCCCTCTGTTTCTCGCCCTCTGTTTCTCGCCCTCTGTTTCAGCCCCTCTGTTTCTCGCCCTCTGTTTCAGCCCCTCTGTTTCTCGCCCTCTGTTTCAGCCCCTCTGTTTCAGCCCCTCTGTTTCAGCCCCTCTGTTTCACGCCCACTGTTTCAGCCCCTCTGTTTCAGCCCCTCTGTTTCTCGCCCTCTGTTTCAGCCCCTCTGTTTCAGCCCCTCTGTATCAGCCTCTCTGTTTCAGCCCCTCTGTTTCAGCCCCTCTGTTTCTCGCCCTCTGTTTCTCGCCCTCTGTTTCAGCCCCTCTGTTTCAGCCCCTCTGTTTCAGCCCCTCTGTTTCTCGCCCTCTGTTTCTCGCCCTCTGTTTCAGCCCCTCTGTTTCAGCCCCTCAGTTTCAGCCCCTCTGTTTCTCGCCCTCTGTGCCAGCCCCTCTGTTTCTCGCCCTCTCTTTCAGCCCCTCTCTTTCTCGCCCGCTGTTGCAGACCCTCTGTTTCAGCCCCTCTGTTTCAGCCCCTCAGTTTCAGCCCCTCTGTTTCTCGCCCTCTGTGTCAGCCCCTCTGTTTCTCGCCCTCTCTTTCAGCCCCTCTCTTTTTTTCGCCCTCTGTTGCAGACCCTCTGTTTCAGCCCCTCTGTTTCAGCCCCTCTGTTTCAGCCCCTCTGTTTCAGCCCCTCTGTTTCTCGCCCTCTGTTTCTCGCCCTCAGTTTCAGCCCCTCTGTTTCAGCCCCTTTGTTTCAGCCACTCTGTTTCAGCCCCTCTGTTTCTCGCCCAATGATTCTCGCCCTCTGTTGCAGCCCCTCTGTTTCAGTCCCTCTGTTTCAGCCCCTCTGTTTCAGCCCCTCTGTTTCTCGCCCACAGTTTCAGCCACTCTGTTTCAGCCTCTCTGTTTCTCGCCCTCTGTTTCAGCTCCTCTGTTTCAGCCCCACTGTTTCAGCCCCTCTGTTTCAGCCCCTCTGTTTCTCGCCCTATGTTTCTCGCACTCTGTTTCAGCCCCTCTGTTTCAGCCCCGCTGTTTCAGCCCCTCTGTTTCAGCCCCTCTGTTTCAGCCCCTCTGTTTCTCGCCCTCTGTTTCAGCCACTCTGTTTCTCGCTCTCTGTTTCAGCCCCTCTGTTTCAGCCCCTCTGAATCAGCCCCTCTGTTTCAGTCCCACTGTTTCTCGCCCTAAGTTTCTCGCCCTCTGTTTCAGCCCCTCTGTTTCAGCCCCTCTGTTTCAGCCCCTCTGTTTCAGCCCCTCTGTTTCTCGCCCTCTGTTTCTCGCCCTCTGTTTCTCGACCTCTGTTTCTCGCTCTCTGATTCTCGCCCTCTGTTTCTCGCCCTCTGTTTCAGCCCCTCTGTTTCAGCCACTCTGTTTCAGCCCCTCTGTTTCTCGCCCACTGTTTCTCCCACACTGTTTCTCGCCCTCTGTTTCAACCCCTCTGTTTCAGCTCCTCTGTTTCAGCCCCTCTGTTTCAGACCCTCTGTCTCAGCCCCTCTGTTTCTCGCCCTCTGTTTCTCGCCCTCTGTTTCTTGCCCTCTGTTTCTCGCTCTCTGTTTCTCGCCCTCTGTTTCTCGCCCTCGGTTTCAGCCCCTCTGTTTCAGCCCCTCTGTTTCAGCCCCTCTGTTTCTCGCCCTCTGTTTGTCGACCTCTGTTTCTCGCCCTCAGTTTCAGCCCCTCTGTTTCAGCCCCTCAATTTCAGCCCCTCTGTTTCAGCCCCTCTGTTTCTCGCCCAATGTTTCTCGCCCTCTGTTTCAGCCCCTCTGTTTCAGCCCCTCAGTTTTAGCCCCACTGTTTCCGCCCCTCTGTTTCAGCCCCTCTGTTTCAGCCCCTCTGTTTCTCGCCCTCTGTTTCTCGCCCTCTGTTTCAGCCCCTCTGTTTCAGCCCCTCTGTTTCAGCCCCTCTGTTTCTCGCCCTCTGTTTCTCGCCCTCTGTTTCAGCCCCTCTGTTTCAGCCCCTCAGTTTCAGCCCCTCTGTTTCTCGCCCTCTGTGCCAGCCCCTCTGTTTCTCGCCCTCTCTTTCAGCCCCTCTCTTTCTCGCCCTCTGTTGCAGACCCTCTGTTTCAGCCCCTCTGTTTCAGGCCCTCAGTTTCAGCCCCTCTGTTTCTCGCCCTCTGTGTCAGCCCCTCTGTTTCTCGCCCTCTCTTTCAGCCCCTCTCTTTCTCGCCCTCTGTTGCAGACCCTCTGTTTCAGCCCCTCTGTTTCAGCCCCTCTGTTTCAGCCCCTCTGTTTCAGCCCCTCTGTTTCTCGCCCTCTGTTTCTCGCCCTCAGTTTCAGCCCCTCTGTTTCAGCCCCTTTGTTTCAGCCCCTCCTTTTCAGCCCCTCTGTTTCTCGCCCACTGTTTCTCGCCCTCTGTTTCAGCCCCTCTGTTTCAGCCCCTCTGTTTCAGCCCCTCTGTTTCAGCCCCGCTGTTTCAGCCCCTCTGTTTCAGCCCCTCTGTTTCTCGCCCTCTGTTTCTCGCCCTCTGTTTCAGCCCCTCTGTTTCAGCCCCTCTGTTTCAGCCCCTCTGTTTCTCGCCCTCTGTTTCTCGCCCTCTGTTTCAGCCCCTCTGTTTCTCGCCCTTTGTTTCCGCCCCTCTGTTTCTCGCACTCTGTTGCAGCCCCTCTGTTTCCGGCCCTCTGTTTCAGCCCCTCTGTTTCAGCTCCTCTGTTTCTCGCCCTCTGTTTCTCGCCCTCTGTTTCAGCCCCTCTGTTTCAGCCCCTCTGTTTCAGCCCCTCTGTTTCTCGCCCTCTGTGTCAGCCCCTCTGTTTCTCGCCCTCTCTTTCAGCCCCTCTCTTTCTCGCCCTCTGTTGCAGACCCTCTGTTTCAGCCCCTCTGTTTCAGCCCCTCTGTTTCAGCCCCTCTGTTTCTCGCCCTCTCTTTCAGCCCATCTGTTTCTCGCCCTTTGTTTCCGCCCCTCTGTTTCTCGCACTCTGTTTCAGCCCCTCTGTTTCCGCCCCTCTGTTTCAGCCCCTCTGTTTCAGCTCCTCTGTTTCTCGCCCTCTGTTTCTCGCCCTCTGTTTCAGCCCCTCTGTTTCAGCCCCTCTGTTTCAGCCCCTCTGTTTCTCGCCCTCTGTTTCAGACCCTCTGTTTCAGCCCCTCAGTATCAGCCCCTCTGTTTCAGCCCCTCTGTTTCTCGCCCTCTGTTTCTCGCCCTCGGTTTCAGCCCCTCTGTTTCTCGCCCTCTGTTTCAGCCCCTCTGTTTCAGCCCCTCTGTTTCAGCCCCTCTGTTTCAGCCCTTTTGTTTCAGCCCCTCTGTTTCAGCCCCTCTGTTTCTCGCCCTCTGTTTCAGCCCCTCTGTTTCTCGCCCTCTGTTTCAGACCCTCTGTTTCAGCCCCTCAGTATCAGCCCCTCTGTTTCAGCCCCTCTGTTTCTCGCCCTCTGTTAATCGCCCTCTGTTTCTCACCCACTGTTTCAGCCCCTCTGTTTCAGCCCCTCTGTTTCAGCCCATCTGTTTCAGCCCCACTGTTTCAGCCCCTCTGTTTCAATCCCTCTGTTTCAGCCCCTCTGTTTCTGGCCCTCTGTTTCTCGCTCTCTGTTTCTCGCCGTCTGTTTCAGCCCCTCTGTTTCTCGCCCACTGTTTCAGCCCCTCTGTTTCTCGCCATCTGTTTCAACCCCTCTGTTTCAGCCCCTCTGTTTCTTGCCCTCTGTTTCAGCCCCTCTGTTTCAGCCCCTCTGTTTCAGACCCTCTGTTTCAGCACCTCTGTTTCTCGCCCTTTGTTTCTCGCCCTCTGTTTCAGCCCCTCTGTTTCTCGCCCTCTGTTTCAGCCCCTCTGTTTCTCGCCCTCTGTTTCAGCCCCTCTGTTTCAGTCCCTCTGTTTCAGCCCCTCTGTTTCAGCCCCTCTGTTTCAGCCCCTCTGTTTCACGCCCACTGTTTCAGCCCCTCTGTTTCAGCCCCTCTGTTTCTGGCCCTCTGTTTCAGCCCCTCTGTTTCAGCCCCTCTGTATCAGCCCCTCTGTTTCAGCCCCTCGGTTTCAGCCCCTCTGTTTCTCGCCCTCTGTTTCTCGCCCTCTGTTTCAGCACCTCTGTTTCAGCCCCTCTGTTTCAGCCCCTCTGTTTCTCGCCCTCTGTTTCTCGCCCTCTGTTTCAGCCCCTCTGTTTCAGCCCCTCAGTTTCAGCCCCTCTGTTTCTCGCCCTCTGTGCCAGCCCCTCTGTTTCTCGCCCTCTCTTTCAGCCCCTCTCTTTCTCGCCCTCTGTTGCAGACCCTCTGTTTCAGCCCCTCTGTTTCAGCCCCTCAGTTTCAGCCCCTCTGTTTCTTGCCCTCTGTGTCAGGCCCTCTGTTTCTCGCCCTCTCTTTCAGCCCCTCTCTTTCTCGCCCTCTGTTGCAGACCCTCTGTTTCAGCCCCTCTGTTTCAGCCCCTCTGTTTCAGCCCCTCTGTTTCAGCCCCTCTGTTTCTCGCCCTCTGTTTCTCGCCCTCAGTTTCAGCCCCTCTGTTTCAGCCCCTTTGTTTCAGCCCCTCTGTTTCAGCCCCTCTGTTTCTCGCCCACTGTTTCTCGCCCTCTGTTTCAGCCCCTCTGTTTCAGCCCCTCTGTTTCAGCCCCACTGTTTCAGCCCCTCTGTTTCAGCCCCTCTGTTTCAGCCCCTCTGTTTCAGCCCCTCTGTTTCTCGCCCTCTGTTTCTCGCCCTCTGTTTCAGCCCCTCTGTTTCAGCCCCTCTGTTTCAGCCCCTCTGTTTCTCGCCCTCTGTTTCTCGCCCTCTGTTTCAGCCCCTCTGTTTCAGCCCCTCAGTTTCATCCCCTCTGTTTCTCGCCCTCTGTGTCAGCCCCTCTGTTTCTCGCCCTCTCTTTCAGCCCCTCTCTTTCTCGCCCTCTGTTGCAGACCCTCTGTTTCAGCCCCTCTGTTTCAGCCCCTCTGTTTCAGCCCCTCTGTTTCTCGCCCTCTGTTTCAGCCCATCTGTTTCTCGCCCTTTGTTTCCGCCCCTCTGTTTCTCGCACTCTGTTGCAGCCCCTCTGTTTCCGCCCCTCTGGTTCAGCCCCTCTGTTTCAGCTCCTCTGTTTCTCGCCCTCTGTTTCTCGCCCTCTGTTTCAGCCCCTCTGTTTCAGCCCCTCTGTTTCAGCCCCTCTGTTTCTCGCCCTCTGTTTCAGACCCTCTGTTTCAGCCCCTCAGTATCAGCCCCTCTGTTTCAGTCCCTCTGTTTCTCGCCCTCTGTTTCTCGCCCTCGGTTTCAGCCCCTCTGTTTCTCGCCCTCTGTTTCAGCCCCTCTGTTTCAGCCCCTCTGTTTCAGCCCCTCTGTTTCAGCCCTTCTGTTTCAGCCCCTCTGTTTCTCGCCCTCTGTTAATCGCCCTCTGTTTCTCACCCACTGTTTCAGCCCCTCTGTTTCCGCCACTCTGGTTCAGCCCCTCTGTTTCAGCTCCTCTGTTTCTCGCCCTCTGTTTCTCGCCCTCTGTTTCAGCCCCTCAGTTTCTCGCCCTCTGTTTCAGCCCCTCTGTTTCTCGCCCTCTGTTTCAGACGCTCTGTTTCAGCCACTCCGTATCAGCCCCTCTGTTTCAGCCCCTCTGTTTCTCGCCCTCTGTTAATCGCCCTCTGTTTCTCACCCACTGTTTCAGCCCCTCTGTTTCAGCCCCTCTGTTTCAGCCCATCTGTTTCAGCCCCACTGTTTCAGCCCCTCTGTTTCAATCCCTCTGTTTCAGCCCCTCTGTTTCTCGCCCTCTGTTTCTCGTTCTCTGTTTCTCGCCCTCTGTTTCAGCCCCTCTGTTTCTCGCCCACTGTTTCAGCCCCTCTGTTTCTCGCCATCTGTTTCAACCCCTCTGTTTCAGCCCCTCTGTTTCTCGCCCTCTGTTTCAGCCCCTCTGTTTCAGCCCCTCTGTTTCTCGCCCTCTGTTTCAGCCCCTCTGTTTCAGCCCCTCTGTTTCAGCCCCTCTGTTTCTCGCCCTCTGTTTCTCGCCCTCTGTTCCTCCCTCTCTGTTTCTCGCCCTCTGTTTCTCGCCCTCTGTTTCAGCCCCTCTGTTTCTCGCCCTCTGTTTCTCGCCCTCTGTTTCTCCCTCTCTGTTTCTCGCCCTCTGTTTCTCGCCCTCTGTTTCAGCCCCTCTGTTTCAGCCCCTCTGTTTCAGCCCCTCTGTTTCAGCCCCTCTGTTTCTCGCCCTCTGTTTCAGCCCCTCTGTTTCTCGCCCTCTGTTTCAGCCCCTCTGTTTCAGCCCCTCTGTATCAGCCCCTCTTTTTCAGCCGCACTGTTTCTCGCCTTCTGTTTCTCGCCCTCTGTTTCAGCCCCTCTGTTTCAGCCCCTCTGTTTCAGCCCCTCTGTTTCAGCCCCTCTGTTGCTCGCCCTCTGTTTCTCGCCCTCTGTTTGTCGCTCTCTGTTTCTCGCCCTCTGTTTCTCGCCCTCTGTTTCTCGCTCTCTCTTCTTCGCACTCTGTTTCTCGCCCTCTGTTTCAGCCCCTCTGTTTCAGCCCCTCTGTTTCAACCCCTCTGTTTCAGCCCCTCTGTTTCAGCCCCTCTGTTTATCGCCCTCTGTTTTTGCCCTCTGTTTCTCGCCCACTGTTTCAGCCCCTCTGTTTCAGCCCCTCTGTTTCAGCCCCTCTGTTTCTCGCGCTCTGTTTCTCGCCCTCTGTTTCAGCCCCTCTGTTTCAGGCCCTCAGTTTCAGCCCCTCTGTTTCTCGCCCTCTGTTTCAGCCCCTCTGTTTCTCGCCCTCTCTTTCAGCCCCTCTCTTTCTCGCCCTCTGTTGCAGACCCTCTGTTTCAGCCCCTCTGTTTCAGCCCCTCTGTTTCAGCCCCTCTGTTTCTCGCCCTCTGTTTCAGCCCCTCTGTTTCTCGCCCTCTGTTTCCGCCCCTCTGTTTCTCGCCCTCTGTTGCAGCCCCTCTGTTTCAGTCCCTCTGTTTCAGCCCCTCTGTTTCAGCTCCTCTGTTTCTCGCCCTCAGTTTCAGCCCCTCTGTTTCAGCCCCTCTGTTTCTCGCCCTCTGTTTCAGCTCCTCTGTTTCAGCCCCGCTGTTTCAGCCCCTCTGTTTCAGCCCCTCTGTTTCTCGCCCTCTGTTTCTCGCACTCTGTTTCAGCCCCTCTGTTTCAGCCCCGCTGTTTCAGCCCCTCTGTTTCAGCCCCTCTGTTTCAGCCCCTCTGTTTCTCGCCCTCTGTTTCTCGCTCTCTGTTTCTCGCCCTCTGTTTCTCGCCCTCTGTTTCAGCCCCTCTGTTTCAGCCCCTCTGTTTCAGCCCCTCTGTTTCAGCCCTCTGTTTCAGCCCCTCTGTTTCAGCCCCTCTGTTTCTCGACCTCTGTTTCTCGCCGTCTGTTTCTCGCTCTCTGTTTCTCGCCCTCTGTTTCTCGCCCTCTGTTTCAGCCCCTCTGTTTCAGCCCCTCTGTTTCAGCCCCTCTGTTTCAGCCCCTCTGTTTCTCGCCCTCTGTTTCAGCCACTCTGTTTCTCGCTCTCTGTTTCAGCCCCTCTGTTTCAGACCCTCTGAATCAGCCCCTCTGTTTCAGCCCCACTGTTTCTCGCCCTAAGTTTCTCGCCCTCTGTTTCAGCCCCTCTGTTTCAGCCCCTCTGTTTCAGCCCCTCTGTTTCAGCCCCTCTGTTTCTCGCCCTCTGTTTCTCGCCCTCTGTTTCTCGACCTCTGTTTCTCGCTCTCTGATTCTCGCCCTCTGTTTCTCGCCCTCTGTTTCAGCCCCTCTGTTTCAGCCCCTCAGTTTCAGCCCCTCTGTTTCTCGCCCTCTGTTTCTCCCCCACTGTTTCTCGCCCTCTGTTTCAACCCCTCTGTTTCAGCCCCTCTGTTTCAGCCCCTCTGTTTCAGCCCCTCTGTTTCAGCCCCTCTGTTTCAGCCCTTCTGTTTCAGCCCCTCTGTTTCAGCCCCTCTGTTTCTCGCCCTCTGTTTCAGCCCCTCTGTTTCTCGCCCTCTGTTTCAGACCCTCTGTTTCAGCCCCTCAGTATCAGCCCCTCTGTGTCAGCCCCTCTGTTTCTCGCCCTCTGTTAATCGCCCTCTGTTTCTCACGCACTGTTTCAGCCCCTCTGTTTCAGCCCCTCTGTTTCAGCCCATCTGTTTCAGCCCCACTGTTTCAGCCCCTCTGTTTCAATCCCTCTGTTTCAGCCCCTCTGTTTCTCGCCCTCTGTTTCTCGCTCTCTGTTTCTCGCCCTCTGTTTCCGCCCCTCTGTTTCTCGCCCACTGTTTCAGCCCCTCTGTTTCTCGCCATCTGTTTCAACCCCTCTGTTTCAGCCCCTCTGTTTCTCGCCCTCTGTTTCAGCCCTTCTGTTTCAGCCCCTCTATTTCTCGCCCTCTGTTTCAGCCCCTCTGTTTCAGCCCCTCTGTTTCAGCCCCTCTGTTTCTCGCCCTCTGTTTCTCGCCCTCTGTTCCTCCCTCTCTGTTTCTCGCCCTCTGTTTCTCGCCCTCTGTTTCAGCCCCTCTGTTTCTCGCCCTCTGTTTCTCGCCCTCTGTTTCTCCCTCTCTGTTTCTCGCCCTCTGTTTCTCGCCCTCTGTTTCAGACCCTCTGTTTCTCGCCCTCTGTTTCTCGCCCTCTGTTTCTCGCTCTCTGTTTCCCGCCCTCTGTTTCTCGCCCTCTGTTTCTCGCTCTCTCTTTCTCGCCCTCTGTTTCTCGCCCTCTGTTTCAGCCCCTCTGTTTCAGCCCCTCTGTTTCAACCCCTCTGTTTCAGCCCCTCTGTTTCAGCCCCTCTGTTTATCGCCCTCTGTTTTTGCCCTCTGTTTCTCGCCCACTGTTTCAGCCCCTCTGTTTCAGCCCCTCTGTTTCAGCCCCTCTGTTTCTCGCGCTCTGTTTCTCGCCCTCTGTTTCAGCCCCTCTGTTTCAGCCCCTCAGTTTCAGCCCCTCTGTTTCTCGCCCTCTGTTTCAGCCCCTCTGTTTCTCGCCCTCTCTTTCAGCCCCTCTCTTTCTCGCCCTCTGTTGCAGACCCTCTGTTTCAGCCCCTCTGTTTCAGCCCCTCTGTTTCAGCCCCTCTGTTTCTCGCCCTCTGTTTCAGCCCCTCTGTTTCTCGCCCTCTGTTTCCGCCCCTCTGTTTCTCGCCCTCTGTTGCAGCCCCTCTGTTTCAGTCCCTCTGTTTAAGCCCCTCTGTTTCAGCCCCTCTGTTTCTCGCCCTCAGTTTCAGCCCCTCTGTTTCAGCCCCACTGTTTCTCGCCCTCTGTTTCAGCTCCTCTGTTTCAGCCCCGCTGTTTCAGCCCCTCTGTTTCAGCCCCTCTGTTTCTCGCCCTCTGTTTCTCGCACTCTGTTTCAGCCCCTCTGTTTCAGCCCCGCTGTTTCAGCCCCTCTGTTTCAGCCCCTCTGTTTCAGCCCCTCTGTTTCTCGCCCTCTGTTTCTCGCTCTCTGTTTCTCGCCCTCTGTTTCTCGCTCTCTGTTTCAGCCCCTCTGTTTCAGCCCCTCTGTTTCTCGCCCTCTGTTTCAGCCCATCTGTTTCTCGCCCTTTGTTTCCGCCCCTCTGTTTCTCGCACTCTGTTGCAGCCCCTCTGTTTCCGCCCCTCTGTTTCAGCCCCTCTGTTTCAGCTCCTCTGTTTCTCGCCCTCTGTTTCTCGCCCTCTGTTTCAGCCCCTCTGTTTCAGCCCCTCTGTTTCAGCCCCTCTGTTTCTCTCCCTCTGTTTCAGACCCTCTGTTTCAGCCCCTCAGTATCAGCCCCTCTGTTTCAGCCCCTCTGTTTCTCGCCCTCTGTTACTCGCCCTCGATTTCAGCCCCTCTGTTTCTCGCCCTCTGTTTCAGCCCCTCTGTTTCAGCCCCTCGGTTTCAGCCCCTCTGTTTCAGCCCTTCTGTTTCAGCCCCTCTATTTCAGCCCCTCTGTTTCTCGCCCTCTGTTTCAGCCCCTCTGTTTCTCGCCCTCTGTTTCAGACCCTCTGTTTCAGCCCCTCAGTATCAGCCCCTCTGTTTCAGCCCCTCTGTTTCTCGCCCTCTGTTCATCGACCTCTGTTTCTCACCCACTGTTTCAGCCCCTCTGTTTCAGCCCCTCTGTTTCAGCCCATCTGTTTCAGCCCCACTGTTTCAGCCCCTCTGTTTCAATCCCTCTGTTTCAGCCCCTCTGTTTCTCGCCCTCTGTTTCTCGCTCACTGTTTCTCGCACTCTGTTTCAGCCCCTCTGTTTCTCGCCCACTTTTTCAGCCCCTCTGTTTCTCGCCATCTGTTTCAACCCCTCTGTTTCAGCCCCTCTGTTTCTCGCCCTCTGTTTCAGCCCCTCTGTTTCAGACCCTCTGTTTCAGCACCTCTGTTTCTCGCCCTTTGTTTCTCGCCCTCTGTTTCAGCCCCTCTGTTTCAGTCCCTCTGTTTCAGCCCCTCTGTTTCAGCCCCTCTGTTTCAGCCCCTCTGTTTCACGCCCACTGTTTCAGCCCCTCTGTTTCAGCCCCTCTGTTTCTCGCCCTCTGTTTCAGCCCCTCTGTTTCAGCCCCTCTGTATCAGCCCCTCTGTTTCAGCCCCTCTGTTTCAGCCCCTCTGTTTCTCGCCCTCTGTTTCTCGCCCTCTGTTTCAGCCCCTCTGTTTCAGCCCCTCTGTTTCAGCCCCTCTGTTTCTCGCCCTCTGTTTCTCGCCCTCTGTTTCAGCCCCTCTGTTTCAGCCCCTCAGTTTCAGCCCCTCTGTTTCTCGCCCTCTGTGCCAGCCCCTCTGTTTCTCGCCCTCTTTCAGCCCCTCTCTTTCTCGCCCTCTGTTGCAGACCCTCTGTTTCAGCCCCTCTGTTTCAGCCCCTCAGTTTCAGCCCCTCTGTTTCTCGCCCTCTGTGTCAGCCCCTCTGTTTCTCGCCCTCTCTTTCAGCCCCTCTCTTTTTTTCGCCCTCTGTTGCAGACCCTCTGTTTCAGCCCCTCTGTTTCAGCCCCTCTGTTTCAGCCCCTCTGTTTCTCGCCCTCTGTTTCTCGCCCTCAGTTTCAGCCCCTCTGTTTCAGCCCCTTTGTTTCAGCCACTCTGTTTCAGCCCCTCTGTTTCTCGCCCAATGATTCTCGCCCTCTGTTGCAGCCCCTCTGTTTCAGTCCCTCTGTTTCAGCCCCTCTGTTTCAGCCCCTCTGTTTCTCGCCCACAGTTTCAGCCCCTCTGTTTCAGCCCCTCTGTTTCTCGCCCTCTGTTTCAGCTCCTCTGTTTCAGCCCCACTGTTTCAGCCCCTCTGTTTCAGCCCCTCTGTTTCTCGCCCTCTGTTTCTCGCACTCTGTTTCAGCCCCTCTGTTTCAGCCCCGCTGTTTCAGCCCCTCTGTTTCAGCCCCTCTGTTTCAGCCCCTCTGTTTCTCGCCCTCTGTTTCAGCCACTCTGTTTCTCGCTCTCTGTTTCAGCCCCTCTGTTTCAGCCCCTCTGAATCAGCCCCTCTGTTTCAGCCCCACTGTTTCTCGCCCTAAGTTTCTCGCCCTCTGTTTCAGCCCCTCTGTTTCAGCCCCTCTGTTTCAGCCCCTCTGTTTCAGCCCCTCTGTTTCTCGCCCTCTGTTTCTCGCCCTCTGTTTCTCGACCTCTGTTTCTCGCTCTCTGATTCTCGCCCTCTGTTTCTCGCCCTCTGTTTCAGCCCCTCTGTTTCTCGCCCTCTGTTTCAGCCCCTCTGTTTCTCGCCCTCTGTTTCAGCCCCTCTGTTTCAGCCCCTCTGTTTCAGCCCCTCTGTTTCACGCCCACTGTTTCAGCCCCTCTGTTTCTCGCCCTCTGTTTCTCGCCCTCTGTTTCAGCCCCTCTGTTTCAGCCCCTCTGTATCAGCCCCTCTGTTTCAGCCCCTCTGTTTCAGCCCCTCTGTTTCTCGCCCTCTGTTTCAGCCCCTCTGTTTCAGCCCCTCTGTTTCAGCCCCTCTGTTTCAGCCCCTCTGTTTCTCGCCCTCTGTTACTCGCCCTCTGTTCCTCCCTCTCTGTTTCTCGCCCTCTGTTTCTCGCCCTCTGTTTCAGCCCCTCTGTTTCTCGCCCTCTGTTTCTCGCTCTCTGTTTCTCCCTCTCTGTTTCTCGCCCTCTGTTTCTCGCCCTCTGTTTCAGCCCCTCTGTTTCAGCCCCTCTGTTTCAGCCCCTCTGTTTCAGCCCCTCTGTTTCTCGCCCTCTGTTTCAGCCCCTCTGTTTCTCGCCCTCTGTTTCAGCCCCTCTGTTTCAGCCCCTCTGTATCAGCCCCTCTTTTTCAGCCGCACTGTTTCTCGCCTTCTGTTTCTCGCCCTCTGTTTCAGCCCCTCTGTTTCAGCCCCTCTGTTTCAGCCCCTCTGTTGCTCGCCCTCTGTTTCTCGCCCTCTGTTTCTCGCTCTCTGTTTCTCGCCCTCTGTTTCTCGCCCTCTGTTTCTCGCTCTCTCTTCCACGCCCTCTGTTTCTCGCCCTCTGTTTCAGCCCCTCTGTTTCAGCCCCTCTGTTTCAACCCATCTGTTTCAGCCCCTCTGTTTCAGCCCCTCTGTTTATCGCCCTCTGTTTTTGCCCTCTGTTTCTCGCCCACTGTTTCAGCCACTCTGTTTCAGTCCCTCTGTTTCAGCCCCTCTGTTTCTCGCGCTCTGTTTCTCGCCCTCTGTTTCAGCCCCTCTGTTTCAGCCCCTCAGTTTCAGCCCCTCTGTTTCTCGCCCTCTGTTTCAGCCCCTCTGTTTCTCGCCCTCTCTTTCAGCCCCTCTCTTTCTCGCCCTCTGTTGCAGACCCTCTGTTTCAGCCCCTCTGTTTCAGCCCCTCTGTTTCAGCCCCTCTGTTTCTCGCCCTCTGTTTCAGCCCCTCTGTTTCTCGCCCTCTGTTTCCGCCCCTCTGTTCTCGCCCTCTGTTGCAGCCCCTCTGTTTCAGTCCCTCTGTTTCAGCCCCTCTGTTTCAGCTCCTCTGTTTCTCGCCCTCAGTTTCAGCCCCTCTGTTTCAGCCCCTCTGTTTCTCGCCCTCTGTTTCAGCTCCTCTGTTTCAGCCCCGCTGTTTCAGCCCCTCTGTTTCAGCCCCTCTGTTTCTCGCCCTCTGTTTCTCGCACTCTGTTTCAGCCCCTCTGTTTCAGCCCCGCTGTTTCAGCCCCTCTGTTTCAGCCCCTCTGTTTCTCGCCCTCTGTTTCTCGCCCTCTGTTTCTCGCCCTCTGTTACTCGCCCTCGATTTCAGCCCCTCTGTTTCTCGCCCTCTGTTTCAGCCCCTCTGTTTCAGCCCCTCGGTTTCAGCCCCTCTGTTTCAGCCCTTCTGTTTCAGCCCCTCTATTTCAGCCCCTCTGTTTCTCGCCCTCTGTTTCAGCCCCTCTGTTTCTCGCCCTCTGTTTCAGACCCTCTGTTTCAGCCCCTCAGTATCAGCCCCTCTGTTTCAGCCCCTCTGTTTCTCGCCCTCTGTTCATCGACCTCTGTTTCTCACCCACTGTTTCAGCCCCTCTGTTTCAGCCCCTCTGTTTCAGCCCATCTGTTTCAGCCCCACTGTTTCAGCCCCTCTGTTTCAATCCCTCTGTTTCAGCCCCTCTGTTTCTCGCCCTCTGTTTCTCGCTCACTGTTTCTCGCACTCTGTTTCAGCCCCTCTGTTTCTCGCCCACTTTTTCAGCCCCTCTGTTTCTCGCCATCTGTTTCAACCCCTCTGTTTCAGCCCCTCTGTTTCTCGCCCTCTGTTTCAGCCCCTCTGTTTCAGACCCTCTGTTTCAGCACCTCTGTTTCTCGCCCTTTGTTTCTCGCCCTCTGTTTCAGCCCCTCTGTTTCAGTCCCTCTGTTTCAGCCCCTCTGTTTCAGCCCCTCTGTTTCAGCCCCTCTGTTTCACGCCCTCTGTTTCAGCCCCTCTGTTTCAGCCCCTCTGTTTCTCGCCCTCTGTTTCAGCCCCTCTGTTTCAGCCCCTCTGTATCAGCCCCTCTGTTTCAGCCCCTCTGTTTCAGCCCCTCTGTTTCTCGCCCTCTGTTTCTCGCCCTCTGTTTCAGCCCCTCTGTTTCAGCCCCTCAGTTTCAGCCCCTCTGTTTCTCGCCCTCTGTGCCAGCCCCTCTGTTTCTCGCCCTCTTTCAGCCCCTCTCTTTCTCGCCCTCTGTTGCAGACCCTCTGTTTCAGCCCCTCTGTTTCAGCCCCTCAGTTTCAGCCCCTCTGTTTCTCGCCCTCTGTGTCAGCCCCTCTGTTTCTCGCCCTCTCTTTCAGCCCCTCTCTTTTTTTCGCCCTCTGTTGCAGACCCTCTGTTTCAGCCCCTCTGTTTCAGCCCCTCTGTTTCAGCCCCTCTGTTTCTCGCCCTCTGTTTCTCGCCCTCAGTTTCAGCCCCTCTGTTTCAGCCCCTTTGTTTCAGCCACTCTGTTTCAGCCCCTCTGTTTCTCGCCCAATGATTCTCGCCCTCTGTTGCAGCCCCTCTGTTTCAGTCCCTCTGTTTCAGCCCCTCTGTTTCAGCCCCTCTGTTTCTCGCCCACAGTTTCAGCCCCTCTGTTTCAGCCCCTCTGTTTCTCGCCCTCTGTTTCAGCTCCTCTGTTTCAGCCCCACTGTTTCAGCCCCTCTGTTTCAGCCCCTCTGTTTCTCGCCCTCTGTTTCTCGCACTCTGTTTCAGCCCCTCTGTTTCAGCCCCGCTGTTTCAGCCCCTCTGTTTCAGCCCCTCTGTTTCAGCCCCTCTGTTTCTCGCCCTCTGTTTCAGCCACTCTGTTTCTCGCTCTCTGTTTCAGCCCCTCTGTTTCAGCCCCTCTGAATCAGCCCCTCTGTTTCAGCCCCACTGTTTCTCGCCCTAAGTTTCTCGCCCTCTGTTTCAGCCCCTCTGTTTCAGCCCCTCTGTTTCAGCCCCTCTGTTTCAGCCCCTCTGTTTCTCGCCCTCTGTTTCTCGCCCTCTGTTTCTCGACCTCTGTTTCTCGCTCTCTGATTCTCGCCCTCTGTTTCTCGCCCTCTGTTTCAGCCCCTCTGTTTCAGTCCCTCTGTTTCAGCCCCTCTGTTTCAGCCCCTCTGTTTCAGCCCCTCTGTTTCACGCCCACTGTTTCAGCCCCTCTGTTTCAGCCCCTCTGTTTCTCGCCCTCTGTTTCAGCCCCTCTGTTTCAGCCCCTCTGTATCAGCCCCTCTGTTTCATCCCCTCTGTTTCAGCCCCTCTGTTTCTCGCCCTCTGTTTCTCGCCCTCTGTTTCAGCCCCTCTGTTTCAGCCCCTCTGATTCTCGCCCTCTGTTTCTCGCCCTCTGTTTCAGCCCCTCTGTTTCAGCCCCTCAGTTTCAGCCCCTCTGTTTCTCGCCCTCTGTTTCTCCCCCACTGTTTCTCGCCCTCTGTTTCAACCCCTCTGTTTCAGCCCCTCTGTTTCAGCCCCTCTGTTTCAGCCCCTCTGTTTCAGCCCCTCTGTTTCAGCCCTTCTGTTTCAGCCCCTCTGTTTCAGCCCCTCTGTTTCTCGCCCTCTGTTTCAGCCCCTCTGTTTCTCGCCCTCTGTTTCAGACCCTCTGTTTCAGCCCCTCAGTATCAGCCCCTCTGTGTCAGCCCCTCTGTTTCTCGCCCTCTGTTAATCGCCCTCTGTTTCTCACGCACTGTTTCAGCCCCTCTGTTTCAGCCCCTCTGTTTCAGCCCATCTGTTTCAGCCCCACTGTTTCAGCCCCTCTGTTTCAATCCCTCTGTTTCAGCCCCTCTGTTTCTCGCCCTCTGTTTCTCGCTCTCTGTTTCTCGCCCTCTGTTTCCGCCCCTCTGTTTCTCGCCCACTGTTTCAGCCCCTCTGTTTCGCGCCATCTGTTTCAACCCCTCTGTTTCAGCCCCTCTGTTTCTCGCCCTCTGTTTCAGCCCTTCTGTTTCAGCCCCTCTATTTCTCGCCCTCTGTTTCAGCCCCTCTGTTTCAGCCCCTCTGTTTCAGCCCCTCTGTTTCTCGCCCTCTGTTTCTCGCCCTCTGTTCCTCCCTCTCTGTTTCTCGCCCTCTGTTTCTCGCCCTCTGTTTCAGCCCCTCTGTTTCTCGCCCTCTGTTTCTCGCCCTCTGTTTCTCCCTCTCTGTTTCTCCCCCTCTGTTTCTCGCCCTCTGTTTCAGCCCCTCTGTTTCTCGCCCTCTGTTTCTCGCCCTCTGTTTCTCGCTCTCTGTTTCCCGCCCTCTGTTTCTCGCCCTCTGTTTCTCGCTCTCTCTTTCTCGCCCTCTGTTTCTCGCCCTCTGTTTCAGCCCCTCTGTTTCAGCCCCTCTGTTTCAACCCCTCTGTTTCAGCCCCTCTGTTTCAGCCCCTCTGTTTATCGCCCTCTGTTTTTGCCCTCTGTTTCTCGCCCACTGTTTCAGCCCCTCTGTTTCAGCCCCTCTGTTTCAGCCCCTCTGTTTCTCGCGCTCTGTTTCTCGCCCTCTGTTTCAGCCCCTCTGTTTCAGCCCCTCAGTTTCAGCCCCTCTGTTTCTCGCCCTCTGTTTCAGCCCCTCTTTTTTTCGCCCTCTCTTTCAGCCCCTCTCTTTCTCGCCCTCTGTTGCAGACCCTTTGTTTCAGCCCCTCTGTTTCAGCCCCTCTGTTTCAGCCCCTCTGTTTCTCGCCCTCTGTTTCAGCCCCTCTGTTTCTCGCCCTCTGTTTCCGCCCCTCTGTTTCTCGCCCTCTGTTGCAGCCCCTCTGTTTCAGTCCCTCTGTTTAAGCCCCTCTGTTTCAGCCCCTCTGTTTCTCGCCCTCAGTTTCTGCCCCTCTGTTTCAGCCCCACTGTTTCTCGCCCTCTGTTTCAGCTCCTCTGTTTCAGCCCCGCTGTTTCAGCCCCTCTGTTTCAGCCCCTCTGTTTCTCGCCCTCTGTTTCTCGCACTCTGTTTCAGCCCCTCTGTTTCAGCCCCGCTGTTTCAGCCCTTCTGTTTCAGCCCCTCTATTTCAGCCCCTCTGTTTCTCGCCCTCTGTTTCAGCCCCTCTGTTTCTCGCCCTCTGTTTCAGACCCTCTGTTTCAGCCCCTCAGTATCAGCCCCTCTGTTTCAGCCCCTCTGTTTCTCGCCCTCTGTTCATCGACCTCTGTTTCTCACCCACTGTTTCAGCCCCTCTGTTTCAGCCCCTCTGTTTCAGCCCATCTGTTTCAGCCCCACTGTTTCAGCCCCTCTGTTTCAATCCCTCTGTTTCAGCCCCTCTGTTTCTCGCCCTCTGTTTCTCGCTCACTGTTTCTCGCACTCTGTTTCAGCCCCTCTGTTTCTCGCCCACTTTTTCAGCCCCTCTGTTTCTCGCCATCTGTTTCAACCCCTCTGTTTCAGCCCCTCTGTTTCTCGCCCTCTGTTTCAGCCCCTCTGTTTCAGACCCTCTGTTTCAGCACCTCTGTTTCTCGCCCTTTGTTTCTCGCCCTCTGTTTCAGCCCCTCTGTTTCAGTCCCTCTGTTTCAGCCCCTCTGTTTCAGCCCCTCTGTTTCAGCCCCTCTGTTTCACGCCCACTGTTTCAGCCCCTCTGTTTCAGCCCCTCTGTTTCTCGCCCTCTGTTTCAGCCCCTCTGTTTCAGCCCCTCTGTATCAGCCCCTCTGTTTCAGCCCCTCTGTTTCAGCCCCTCTGTTTCTCGCCCTCTGTTTCTCGCCCTCTGTTTCAGCCCCTCTGTTTCAGCCCCTCTGTTTCAGCCCCTCTGTTTCTCGCCCTCTGTTTCTCGCCCTCTGTTTCAGCCCCTCTGTTTCAGCCCCTCAGTTTCAGCCCCTCTGTTTCTCGCCCTCTGTGCCAGCCCCTCTGTTTCTCGCCCTCTTTCAGCCCCTCTCTTTCTCGCCCTCTGTTGCAGACCCTCTGTTTCAGCCCCTCTGTTTCAGCCCCTCAGTTTCAGCCCCTCTGTTTCTCGCCCTCTGTGTCAGCCCCTCTGTTTCTCGCCCTCTCTTTCAGCCCCTCTCTTTTTTTCGCCCTCTGTTGCAGACCCTCTGTTTCAGCCCCTCTGTTTCAGCCCCTCTGTTTCAGCCCCTCTGTTTCTCGCCCTCTGTTTCACGCCCTCAGTTTCAGCCCCTCTGTTTCAGCCCCTTTGTTTCAGCCACTCAGTTTCAGCCCCTCTGTTTCTCGCCCAATGATTCTCGCCCTCTGTTGCAGCCCCTCTGTTTCAGTCCCTCTGTTTCAGCCCCTCTGTTTCAGCCCCTCTGTTTCTCGCCCACAGTTTCAGCCCCTCTGTTTCAGCCCCTCTGTTTCTCGCCCTCTGTTTCAGCTCCTCTGTTTCAGCCCCACTGTTTCAGCCCCTCTGTTTCAGCCCCTCTGTTTCTCGCCCTCTGTTTCTCGCACTCTGTTTCAGCCCCTCTGTTTCAGCCCCGCTGTTTCAGCCCCTCTGTTTCAGCCCCTCTGTTTCAGCCCCTCTGTTTCTCGCCCTCTGTTTCAGCCACTCTGTTTCTCGCTCTCTGTTTCAGCCCCTCTGTTTCAGCCCCTCTGAATCAGCCCCTCTGTTTCAGCCCCACTGTTTCTCGCCCTAAGTTTCTCGCCCTCTGTTTCAGCCCCTCTGTTTCAGCCCCTCTGTTTCAGCCCCTCTGTTTCAGCCCCTCTGTTTCTCGCCCTCTGTTTCTCGCCCTCTGTTTCTCGACCTCTGTTTCTCGCTCTCTGATTCTCGCCCTCTGTTTCTCGCCCTCTGTTTCAGCCCCTCTGTTTCAGTCCCTCTGTTTCAGCCCCTCTGTTTCAGCCCCTCTGTTTCAGCCCCTCTGTTTCACGCCCACTGTTTCAGCCCCTCTGTTTCAGCCCCTCTGTTTCTCGCCCTCTGTTTCAGCCCCTCTGTTTCAGCCCCTCTGTTTCAGCCCCTCTGTTTCAGCCCCTCTGTTTCAGCCCTCTGTTTCAGCCCCTCTGTTTCAGCCCCTCTGTTTCTCGACCTCTGTTTCTCGCCGTCTGTTTCTCGCTCTCTGTTTCTCGCCCTCTGTTTCTCGCCCTCTGTTTCAGCCCCTCTGTTTCAGCCCCTCTGTTTCAGCCCCTCTGTTTCAGCCCCTCTGTTTCTCGCCCTCTGTTTCAGCCACTCTGTTTCTCGCTCTCTGTTTCAGCCCCTCTGTTTCAGACCCTCTGAATCAGCCCCTCTGTTTCAGCCCCACTGTTTCTCGCCCTAAGTTTCTCGCCCTCTGTTTCAGCCCCTCTGTTTCAGCCCCTCTGTTTCAGCCCCTCTGTTTCAGCCCCTCTGTTTCTCGCCCTCTGTTTCTCGCCCTCTGTTTCTCGACCTCTGTTTCTCGCTCTCTGATTCTCGCCCTCTGTTTCTCGCCCTCTGTTTCAGCCCCTCTGTTTCAGCCCCTCAGTTTCAGCCCCTCTGTTTCTCGCCCTCTGTTTCTCCCCCACTGTTTCTCGCCCTCTGTTTCAACCCCTCTGTTTCAGCCCCTCTGTTTCAGCCCCTCTGTTTCAGCCCCTCTGTTTCAGCCCCTCTGTTTCAGCCCTTCTGTTTCAGCCCCTCTGTTTCAGCCCCTCTGTTTCTCGCCCTCTGTTTCAGCCCCTCTGTTTCTCGCCCTCTGTTTCAGACCCTCTGTTTCAGCCCCTCAGTATCAGCCCCTCTGTGTCAGCCCCTCTGTTTCTCGCCCTCTGTAAATCGCCCTCTGTTTCTCACGCACTGTTTCAGCCCCTCTGTTTCAGCCCCTCTGTTTCAGCCCATCTGTTTCAGCCCCACTGTTTCAGCCCCTCTGTTTCAATCCCTCTGTTTCAGCCCCTCTGTTTCTCGCCCTCTGTTTCTCGCTCTCTGTTTCTCGCCCTCTGTTTCCGCCCCTCTGTTTCTCGCCCACTGTTTCAGCCCCTCTGTTTCTCGCCATCTGTTTCAACCCCTCTGTTTCAGCCCCTCTGTTTCTCGCCCTCTGTTTCAGCCCTTCTGTTTCAGCCCCTCTATTTCTCGCCCTCTGTTTCAGCCCCTCTGTTTCAGCCCCTCTGTTTCAGCCCCTCTGTTTCTCGCCCTCTGTTTCTCGCCCTCTGTTCCTCCCTCTCTGTTTCTCGCCCTCTGTTTCAGCCCCTCTCTTTCTCGCCCTCTGTTTCTCGCCCTCTGTTTCTCCCTCTCTGTTTCTCGCCCTCTGTTTCTCGCCCTCTGTTTCAGCCCCTCTGTTTCTCGCCCTCTGTTTCTCGCCCTCTGTTTCTCGCTCTCTGTTTCCCGCCCTCTGTTTCTCGCCCTCTGTTTCTCGCTCTCTCTTTCTCGCCCTCTGTTTCTCGCCCTCTGTTTCAGCCCCTCTGTTTCAGCCCCTCTGTTTCAACCCCTCTGTTTCAGCCCCTCTGTTTCAGCCCCTCTGTTTATCGCCCTCTGTTTTTGCCCTCTGTTTCTCGCCCACTGTTTCAGCCCCTCTGTTTCAGCCCCTCTGTTTCAGCCCCTCTGTTTCTCGCGCTCTGTTTCTCGCCCTCTGTTTCAGCCCCTCTGTTTCAGCCCCTCAGTTTCAGCCCCTCTGTTTCTCGCCCTCTGTTTCAGCCCCTCTGTTTCTCGCCCTCTCTTTCAGCCCCTCTCTTTCTCGCCCTCTGTTGCAGACCCTCTGTTTCAGCCCCTCTGTTTCAGCCCCTCTGTTTCAGCCCCTCTGTTTCTCGCCCTCTGTTTCAGCCCCTCTGTTTCTCGCCCTCTGTTTCCGCCCCTCTGTTTCTCGCCCTCTGTTGCAGCCCCTCTGTTTCAGTCCCTCTGTTTAAGCCCCTCTGTTTCAGCCCCTCTGTTTCTCGCCCTCAGTTTCAGCCCCTCTGTTTCAGCCCCACTGTTTCTCGCCCTCTGTTTCAGCTCCTCTGTTTCAGCCCCGCTGTTTCAGCCCCTCTGTTTCAGCCCCTCTGTTTCTCGCCCTCTGTTTCTCGCACTCTGTTTCAGCCCCTCTGTTTCAGCCCCGCTGTTTCAGCCCCTCTGTTTCAGCCCCTCTGTTTCAGCCCCTCTGTTTCTCGCCCTCTGTTTCTCGCTCTCTGTTTCTCGCCCTCTGTTTCTCGCTCTCTGTTTCAGCCCCTCTGTTTCAGCCCCTCTGTTTCTCGCCCTCTGTTTCAGCCCATCTGTTTCTCGCCCTTTGTTTCCGCCCCTCTGTTTCTCGCACTCTGTTGCAGCCCCTCTGTTTCCGCCCCTCTGTTTCAGCCCCTCTGTTTCAGCTCCTCTGTTTCTCGCCCTCTGTTTCTCGCCCTCTGTTTCAGCCCCTCTGTTTCAGCCCCTCTGTTTCAGCCCCTCTGTTTCTCTCCCTCTGTTTCAGACCCTCTGTTTCAGCCCCTCAGTATCAGCCCCTCTGTTTCAGCCCCTCTGTTTCTCGCCCTCTGTTACTCGCCCTCGATTTCAGCCCCTCTGTTTCTCGCCCTCTGTTTCAGCCCCTCTGTTTCAGCCCCTCGGTTTCAGCCCCTCTGTTTCAGCCCTTCTGTTTCAGCCCCTCTATTTCAGCCCCTCTGTTTCTCGCCCTCTGTTTCAGCCCCTCTGTTTCTCGCCCTCTGTTTCAGACCCTCTGTTTCAGCCCCTCAGTATCAGCCCCTCTGTTTCAGCCCCTCTGTTTCTCGCCCTCTGTTCATCGACCTCTGTTTCTCACCCACTGTTTCAGCCCCTCTGTTTCAGCCCCTCTGTTTCAGCCCATCTGTTTCAGCCCCACTGTTTCAGCCCCTCTGTTTCAATCCCTCTGTTTCAGCCCCTCTGTTTCTCGCCCTCTGTTTCTCGCTCACTGTTTCTCGCACTCTGTTTCAGCCCCTCTGTTTCTCGCCCACTTTTTCAGCCCCTCTGTTTCTCGCCATCTGTTTCAACCCCTCTGTTTCAGCCCCTCTGTTTCTCGCCCTCTGTTTCAGCCCCTCTGTTTCAGACCCTCTGTTTCAGCACCTCTGTTTCTCGCCCTTTGTTTCTCGCCCTCTGTTAAAGCCCCTCTGTTTCAGTCCCTCTGTTTCAGCCCCTCTGTTTCAGCCCCTCTGTTTCAGCCCCTCTGTTTCACGCCCACTGTTTCAGCCCCTCTGTTTCAGCCCCTCTGTTTCTCGCCCTCTGTTTCAGCCCCTCTGTTTCAGCCCCTCTGTATCAGCCCCTCTGTTTCAGCCCCTCTGTTTCAGCCCCTCTGTTTCTCGCCCTCTGTTTCTCGCCCTCTGTTTCAGCCCCTCTGTTTCAGCCCCTCTGTTTCAGCCCCTCTGTTTCTCGCCCTCTGTTTCTCGCCCTCTGTTTCAGCCCCTCTGTTTCAGCCCCTCAGTTTCAGCCCCTCTGTTTCTCGCCCTCTGTGCCAGCCCCTCTGTTTCTCGCCCTCTTTCAGCCCCTCTCTTTCTCGCCCTCTGTTGCAGACCCTCTGTTTCAGCCCCTCTGTTTCAGCCCCTCAGTTTCAGCCCCTCTGTTTCTCGCCCTCTGTGTCAGCCCCTCTGTTTCTCGCCCTCTCTTTCAGCCCCTCTCTTTTTTTCGCCCTCTGTTGCAGACCCTCTGTTTCAGCCCCTCTGTTTCAGCCCCTCTGTTTCAGCCCCTCTGTTTCTCGCCCTCTGTTTCTCGCCCTCAGTTTCAGCCCCTCTGTTTCAGCCCCTTTGTTTCAGCCACTCTGTTTCAGCCCCTCTGTTTCTCGCCCAATGATTCTCGCCCTCTGTTGCAGCCCCTCTGTTTCAGTCCCTCTGTTTCAGCCCCTCTGATTCAGCCCCTCTGTTTCTCGCCCACAGTTTCAGCCCCTGTGTTTCAGCCCCTCTGTTTCTCGCCCTCTGTTTCAGCTCCTCTGTTTCAGCCCCACTGTTTCAGCCCCTCTGTTTCAGCCCCTCTGTTTCTCGCCCTCTGTTTCTCGCACTCTGTTTCAGCCCCTCTGTTTCAGCCCCGCTGTTTCAGCCCCTCTGTTTCAGCCCCTCTGTTTCAGCCCCTCTGTTTATCGCCCTCTGTTTCAGCCACTCTGTTTCTCGCTCTCTGTTTCAGCCCCTCTGTTTCAGCCCCTCTGAATCAGCCCCTCTGTTTCAGCCCCACTGTTTCTCGCCCTAAGTTTCTCGCCCTCTGTTTCAGCCCCTCTGTTTCAGCCCCTCTGTTTCAGCCCCTCTGTTTCAGCCCCTCTCTTTCTCGCCCTCTGTTTCTCGCCCTCTGTTTCTCGACCTCTGTTTCTCGCTCTCTGATTCTCGCCCTCTGTTTCTCGCCCTCTGTTTCAGCCCCTCTGTTTCTCGCCCTCTGTTTCAGCCCCTCTGTTTCTCGCCCTCTGTTTCAGCCCCTCTGTTTCAGCCCCTCTGTTTCAGCCCCTCTGTTTCACGCCCACTGTTTCAGCCCCTCTGTTTCTCGCCCTCTGTTTCTCGCCCTCTGTTTCAGCCCCTCTGTTTCAGCCCCTCTGTATCAGCCCCTCTGTTTCAGCCCCTCTGTTTCAGCCCCTCTGTTTCTCGCCCTCTGTTTCAGCCCCTCTGTTTCAGCCCCTCTGTTTCAGCCCCTCTGTTTCAGCCCCTCTGTTTCTCGCCCTCTGTTTCTCGCCCTCTGTTCCTCCCTCTCTGTTTCTCGCCCTCTGTTTCTCGCCCTCTGTTTCAGCCCCTCTGTTTCTCGCCCTCTGTTTCTCGCCCTCTGTTTCTCCCTCTCTGTTTCTCGCCCTCTGTTTCTCGCCCTCTGTTTCAGCCCCTCTGTTTCAGCCCCTCTGTTTCAGCCCCTCTGTTTCAGCCCCTCTGTTTCTCGCCCTCTGTTTCAGCCCCTCTGTTTCTCGCCCTCTGTTTCAGCCCCTCTGTTTCAGCCCCTCTGTATCAGCCCCTCTTTTTCAGCCGCACTGTTTCTCGCCTTCTGTTTCTCGCCCTCTGTTTCAGCCCCTCTGTTTCAGCCCCTCTGTTTCAGCCCCTCTGTTGCTCGCCCTCTGTTTCTCGCCCTCTGTTTCTCGCTCTCTGTTTCTCGCCCTCTGTTTCTCGCCCTCTGTTTCTCGCTCTCTCTTCCTCGCCCTCTGTTTCTCGCCCTCTGTTTCAGCCCCTCTGTTTCAGCCCCTCTGTTTCAACCCCTCTGTTTCAGCCCCTCTGTTTCAGCCCCTCTGTTTATCGCCCTCTGTTTTTGCCCTCTGTTTCTCGCCCACTGTTTCAGCCACTCTGTTTCAGTCCCTCTGTTTCAGCCCCTCTGTTTCTCGCGCTCTGTTTCTCGCCCTCTGTTTCAGCCCCTCTGTTTCAGCCCCTCAGTTTCAGCCCCTCTGTTTCTCGCCCTCTGTTTCAGCCCCTCTGTTTCTCGCCCTCTCTTTCAGCCCCTCTCTTTCTCGCCCTCTGTTGCAGACCCTCTGTTTCAGCCCCTCTGTTTCAGCCCCTCTGTTTCAGCCCCTCTGTTTCTCGCCCTCTGTTTCAGCCCCTCTGTTTCTCGCCCTCTGTTTCCGCCCCTCTGTTCTCGCCCTCTGTTGCAGCCCCTCTGTTTCAGTCCCTCTGTTTCAGCCCTCTGTTTCAGCTCCTCTGTTTCTCGCCCTCAGTTTCAGCCCCTCTGTTTCAGCCCCTCTGTTTCTCGCCCTCTGTTTCAGCTCCTCTGTTTCAGCCCCGCTGTTTCAGCCCCTCTGTTTCAGCCCCTCTGTTTCTCGCCCTCTGTTTCTCGCACTCTGTTTCAGCCCCTCTGTTTCAGCCCCGCTGTTTCAGCCCCTCTGTTTCAGCCCCTCTGTTTCTCGCACTCTGTTTCTCGCCCTCTGTTTCTCGCTCTCTGTTTCTCGCCCTCTGTTTCTCGCCCTCTGTTTCAGCCCCTCTGTTTCAGCCCCTCTGTTTCAGCCCCTCTGTTTCAGCCCTCTGTTTCAGCCCCTCTGTTTCAGCCCCTCTGTTTCTCGACCTCTGTTTCTCGCCGTCTGTTTCTCGCTCTCTGTTTCTCGCCCTCTGTTTCTCGCCCTCTGTTTCAGCCCCTCTGTTTCAGCCCCTCTGTTTCAGCCCCTCTGTTTCAGCCCCTCTGTTTCTCGCCCTCTGTTTCAGCCACTCTGTTTCTCGCTCTCTGTTTCAGCCCCTCTGTTTCAGACCCTCTGAATCAGCCCCTCTGTTTCAGCCCCACTGTTTCTCGCCCTAAGTTTCTCGCCCTCTGTTTCAGCCCCTCTGTTTCAGCCCCTCTGTTTCAGCCCCTCTGTTTCAGCCCCTCTGTTTCTCGCCCTCTGTTTCTCGCCCTCTGTTTCTCGACCTCTGTTTCTCGCTCTCTGATTCTCGCCCTCTGTTTCTCGCCCTCTGTTTCAGCCCCTCTGTTTCAGCCCCTCAGTTTCAGCCCCTCTGTTTCTCGCCCTCTGTTTCTCCCCCACTGTTTCTCGCCCTCTGTTTCAACCCCTCTGTTTCAGCCCATCTGTTTCAGCCCCTCTGTTTCAGCCCCTCTGTTTCAGCCCCTCTGTTTCAGCCCTTCTGTTTCAGCCCCTCTGTTTCAGCCCCTCTGTTTCTCGCCCTCTGTTTCAGCCCCTCTGTTTCTCGCCCTCTGTTTCAGACCCTCTGTTTCAGCCCCTCAGTATCAGCCCCTCTGTGTCAGCCCCTCTGTTTCTCGCCCTCTGTTAATCGCCCTCTGTTTCTCACGCACTGTTTCAGCCCCTCTGTTTCAGCCCCTCTGTTTCAGCCCATCTGTTTCAGCCCCACTGTTTCAGCCCCTCTGTTTCAATCCCTCTGTTTCAGCCCCTCTGTTTCTCGCCCTCTGTTTCTCGCTCTCTGTTTCTCGCCCTCTGTTTCCGCCCCTCTGTTTCTCGCCCACTGTTTCAGCCCCTCTGTTTCTCGCCATCTGTTTCAACCCCTCTGTTTCAGCCCCTCTGTTTCTCGCCCTCTGTTTCAGCCCTTCTGTTTCAGCCCCTCTATTTCTCGCCCTCTGTTTCAGCCCCTCTGTTTCAGCCCCTCTGTTTCAGCCCCTCTGTTTCTCGCCCTCTGTTTCTCGCCCTCTGTTCCTCCCTCTCTGTTTCTCGCCCTCTGTTTCTCGCCCTCTGTTTCAGCCCCTCTGTTTCTCGCCCTCTGTTTCTCGCCCTCTGTTTCTCCCTCTCTGTTTCTCGCCCTCTGTTTCTCGCCCTCTGTTTCAGCCCCTCTGTTTCTCGCCCTCTGTTTCTCGCCCTCTGTTTCTCGCTCTCTGTTTCCCGCCCTCTGTTTCTCGCCCTCTGTTTCTCGCTCTCTCTTTCTCGCCCTCTGTTTCTCGCCCTCTGTTTCAGCCCCTCTGTTTCAGCCCCTCTGTTTCAACCCCTCTGTTTCAGCCCCTCTGTTTCAGCCCCTCTGTTTATCGCCCTCTGTTTTTGCCCTCTGTTTCTCGCCCACTGTTTCAGCCCCTCTGTTTCAGCCCCTCTGTTTCAGCCCCTCTGTTTCTCGCGCTCTGTTTCTCGCCCTCTGTTTCAGCCCCTCTGTTTCAGCCCCTCAGTTTCAGCCCCTCTGTTTCTCGCCCTCTGTTTCAGCCCCTCTTTTTTTCGCCCTCTCTTTCAGCCCCTCTCTTTCTCGCCCTCTGTTGCAGACCCTCTGTTTCAGCCCCTCTGTTTCAGCCCCTCTGTTTCAGCCCCTCTGTTTCTCGCCCTCTGTTTCAGCCCCTCTGTTTCTCGCCCTCTGTTTCCGCCCCTCTGTTTCTCGCCCTCTGTTGCAGCCCCTCTGTTTCAGTCCCTCTGTTTAAGCCCCTCTGTTTCAGCCCCTCTGTTTCTCGCCCTCAGTTTCAGCCCCTCTGTTTCAGCCCCACTGTTTCTCGCCCTCTGTTTCAGCTCCTCTGTTTCAGCCCCGCTGTTTCAGCCCCTCTGTTTCAGCCCCTCTGTTTCTCGCCCTCTGTTTCTCGCACTCTGTTTCAGCCCCTCTGTTTCAGCCCCGCTGTTTCAGCCCCTCTGTTTCAGCCCCTCTGTTTCAGCCCCTCTGTTTCTCGCCCTCTGTTTCTCGCTCTCTGTTTCTCGCCCTCTGTTTCTCGCTCTCTGTTTCAGCCCCTCTGTTTCAGCCCCTCTGTTTCTCGCCCTCTGTTTCAGCCCATCTGTTTCTCGCCCTTTGTTTCCGCCCCTCTGTTTCTCGCACTCTGTTGCAGCCCCTCTGTTTCCGCCCCTCTGTTTCAGCCCCTCTGTTTCAGCTCCTCTGTTTCTCGCCCTCTGTTTCTCGCCCTCTGTTTCAGCCCCTCTGTTTCAGCCCCTCTGTTTCAGCCCCTCTGTTTCTCTCCCTCTGTTTCAGACCCTCTGTTTCAGCCCCTCAGTATCAGCCCCTCTGTTTCAGCCCCTCTGTTTCTCGCCCTCTGTTACTCGCCCTCGATTTCAGCCCCTCTGTTTCTCGCCCTCTGTTTCAGCCCCTCTGTTTCAGCCCCTCGGTTTCAGCCCCTCTGTTTCAGCCCTTCTGTTTCAGCCCCTCTATTTCAGCCCCTCTGTTTCTCGCCCTCTGTTTCAGCCCCTCTGTTTCTCGCCCTCTGTTTCAGACCCTCTGTTTCAGCCCCTCAGTATCAGCCCCTCTGTTTCAGCCCCTCTGTTTCTCGCCCTCTGTTCATCGACCTCTGTTTCTCACCCACTGTTTCAGCCCCTCTGTTTCAGCCCCTCTGTTTCAGCCCATCTGTTTCAGCCCCACTGTTTCAGCCCCTCTGTTTCAATCCCTCTGTTTCAGCCCATCTGTTTCTCGCCCTCTGTTTCTCGCTCACTGTTTCTCGCACTCTGTTTCAGCCCCTCTGTTTCTCGCCCACTTTTTCAGCCCCTCTGTTTCTCGCCATCTGTTTCAACCCCTCTGTTTCAGCCCCTCTGTTTCTCGCCCTCTGTTTCAGCCCCTCTGTTTCAGACCCTCTGTTTCAGCACCTCTGTTTCTCGCCCTTTGTTTCTCGCCCTCTGTTTCAGCCCCTCTGTTTCAGTCCCTCTGTTTCAGCCCCTCTGTTTCAGCCCCTCTGTTTCAGCCCCTCTGTTTCACGCCCACTGTTTCAGCCCCTCTGTTTCAGCCCCTCTGTTTCTCGCCCTCTGTTTCAGCCCCTCTGTTTCAGCCCCTCTGTATCAGCCCCTCTGTTTCAGCCCCTCTGTTTCAGCCCCTCTGTTTCTCGCCCTCTGTTTCTCGCCCTCTGTTTCAGCCCCTCTGTTTCAGCCCCTCTGTTTCAGCCCCTCTGTTTCTCGCCCTCTGTTTCTCGCCCTCTGCTTTAGCCCCTCTGTTTCAGCCCCTCAGTTTCAGCCCCTCTGTTTCTCGCCCTCTGTGCCAGCCCCTCTGTTTCTCGCCCTCTTTCAGCCCCTCTCTTTCTCGCCCACTGTTGCAGACCCTCTGTTTCAGCCCCTCTGTTTCAGCCCCTCAGTTTCAGCCCCTCTGTTTCTCGCCCTCTGTGTCAGCCCCTCTGTTTCTCGCCCTCTCTTTCAGCCCCTCTCTTTTTTTCGCCCTCTGTTGCAGACCCTCTGTTTCAGCCCCTCTGTTTCAGCCCCTCTGTTTCAGCCCCTCTGTTTCTCGCCCTCTGTTTCTCGCCCTCAGTTTCAGCCCCTCTATTTCTCGCCCTCTGTGTCAGCCCCTCTGTTTCTCGCCCTCTCTTTCAGCCCCTCTCTTTTTTTCGCCCTCTGTTGCAGACCCTCTGTTTCAGCCCCTCTGTTTCAGCCCCTCTGTTTCAGCCCCTCTGTTTCTCGCCCTCTGTTTCTCGCCCTCTGTTTCAGCCCCTCTGTTTCAGCCCCTCTGTTTCAGCCCCTCTGTTTCTCGCCCTCTGTTTCTCGCCCTCTGTTTTAGCCCCTCTGTTTCAGCCCCTCAGTTTCAGCCCCTCTGTTTCTCGCCCTCTGTGCCAGCCCCTCTGTTTCTCGCCCTCTTTCAGCCCCTCTCTTTCTCGCCCTCTGTTGCAGACCCTCTGTTTCAGCCCCTCTGTTTCAGCCCCTCAGTTTCAGCCCCTCTGTTTCTCGCCCTCTGTGTCAGCCCCTCTGTTTCTCGCCCTCTCTTTCAGCCCCTCTCTTTTTTTCGCCCTCTGTTGCAGACCCTCTGTTTCAGCCCCTCTGTTTCAGCCCCTCTGTTTCTCGCCCTCTGTTTCTCGCCCTCAGTTTCAGCCCCTCTATTTCTCGCCCTCTGTGTCAGCCCCTCTGTTTCTCGCCCTCTCTTTCAGCCCCTCTCTTTTTTTCGCCCTCTGTTGCAGACCCTCTGTTTCAGCCCCTCTGTTTCAGCCCCTCTGTTTCAGCCCCTCTGTTTCTCGCCCTCTGTTTCTCGCTCTCTGTTTCTCGCCCTCTGTTTCTCGCTCTCTGTTTCAGCCCCTCTGTTTCAGCCCCTCTGTTTCTCGCCCTCTGTTTCAGCCCATCTGTTTCTCGCCCTTTGTTTCCGCCCCTCTGTTTCTCGCACTCTGTTGCAGCCCCTCTGTTTCCGCCCCTCTGTTTCAGCCCCTCTGTTTCAGCTCCTCTGTTTCTCGCCCTCTGTTTCTCGCCCTCTGTTTCAGCCCCTCTGTTTCAGCCCCTCTGTTTCAGCCCCTCTGTTTCTCTCCCTCTGTTTCAGACCCTCTGTTTCAGCCCCTCAGTATCAGCCCCTCTGTTTCAGCCCCTCTGTTTCTCGCCCTCTGTTACTCGCCCTCGATTTCAGCCCCTCTGTTTCTCGCCCTCTGTTTCAGCCCCTCTGTTTCAGCCCCTCGGTTTCAGCCCCTCTGTTTCAGCCCTTCTGTTTCAGCCCCTCTATTTCAGCCCCTCTGTTTCTCGCCCTCTGTTTCAGCCCCTCTGTTTCTCGCCCTCTGTTTCAGACCCTCTGTTTCAGCCCCTCAGTATCAGCCCCTCTGTTTCAGCCCCTCTGTTTCTCGCCCTCTGTTCATCGACCTCTGTTTCTCACCCACTGTTTCAGCCCCTCTGTTTCAGCCCCTCTGTTTCAGCCCATCTGTTTCAGCCCCACTGTTTCAGCCCCTCTGTTTCAATCCCTCTGTTTCAGCCCCTCTGTTTCTCGCCCTCTGTTTCTCGCTCACTGTTTCTCGCACTCTGTTTCAGCCCCTCTGTTTCTCGCCCACTTTTTCAGCCCCTCTGTTTCTCGCCATCTGTTTCAACCCCTCTGTTTCAGCCCCTCTGTTTCTCGCCCTCTGTTTCAGCCCCTCTGTTTCAGACCCTCTGTTTCAGCACCTCTGTTTCTCGCCCTTTGTTTCTCGCCCTCTGTTTCAGCCCCTCTGTTTCAGTCCCTCTGTTTCAGCCCCTCTGTTTCAGCCCCTCTGTTTCAGCCCCTCTGTTTCACGCCCACTGTTTCAGCCCCTCTGTTTCAGCCCCTCTGTTTCTCGCCCTCTGTATCAGCCCCTCTGTTTCAGCCCCTCTGTTTCAGCCCCTCTGTTTCTCGCCCTCTGTTTCTCGCACTCTGTTTCAGTCCCTCTGTTTCAGCCCCTCTGTTTCAGCCCCTCTGTTTCTCGCCCTCTGTTTCTCGCCCTCTGTTTCAGCCCCTCTGTTTCAGCCCCTCAGTTTCAGCCCCTCTGTTTCTCGCCCTCTGTGCCAGCCCCTCTGTTTCTCGCCCTCTTTCAGCCCCTCTCTTTCTCGCCCTCTGTTGCAGACCCTCTGTTTCAGCCCCTCTGTTTCAGCCCCTCAGTTTCAGCCCCTCTGTTTCTCGCCCTCTGTGTCAGCCCCTCTGTTTCTCGCCCTCTCTTTCAGCCCCTCTCTTTTTTTCGCCCTCTGTTGCAGACCCTCTGTTTCAGCCCCTCTGTTTCAGCCCCTCTGTTTCAGCCCCTCTGTTTCTCGCCCTCTGTTTCTCGCCCTCAGTTTCAGCCCCTCTGTTTCAGCCCCTTTGTTTCAGCCACTCTGTTTCAGCCCCTCTGTTTCTCGCCCAATGATTCTCGCCCTCTGTTGCAGCCCCTCTGTTTCAGTCCCTCTGTTTCAGCCCCTCTGTTTCAGCCCCTCTGTTTCTCGCCCACAGTTTCAGCCCCTCTGTTTCAGCCCCTCTGTTTCTCGCCCTCTGTTTCAGCTCCTCTGTTTCAGCCCCACTGTTTCAGCCCCTCTGTTTCAGCCCCTCTGTTTCTCGCCCTCTGTTTCTCGCACTCTGTTTCAGCCCCTCTGTTTCAGCCCCTCTGTTTCTCGCCCTCTGTTTCAGCCACTCTGTTTCTCGCTCTCTGTTTCAGCCCCTCTGTTTCAGCCCCTCTGAATCAGCCCCTCTGTTTCAGCCCCACTGTTTCTCGCCCTAAGTTTCTCGCCCTCTGTTTCAGCCCCTCTGTTTCAGCCCCTCTGTTTCAGCCCCTCTGTTTCAGCCCCTCTGTTTCTCGCCCTCTGTTTCTCGCCCTCTGTTTCTCGACCTCTGTTTCTCGCTCTCTGATTCTCGCCCTCTGTTTCTCGCCCTCTGTTTCAGCCCCTCTGTTTCTCGCCCTCTGTTTCAGCCCCTCTGTTTCTCGCCCTCTGTTTCAGCCCCTCTGTTTCAGCCCCTCTGTTTCAGCCCCTCTGTTTCACGCCCACTGTTTCAGCCCCTCTGTTTCTCGCCCTCTGTTTCTCGCCCTCTGTTTCAGCCCCTCTGTTTCAGCCCCTCTGTATCAGCCCCTCTGTTTCAGCCCCTCTGTTTCAGCCCCTCTGTTTCTCGCCCTCTGTTTCAGCCCCTCTGTTTCAGCCCCTCTGTTTCAGCCCCTCTGTTTCAGCCCCTCTGTTTCTCGCCCTCTGTTTCTCGCCCTCTGTTCCTCCCTCTCTGTTTCTCGCCCTCTGTTTCTCGCCCTCTGTTTCAGCCCCTCTGTTTCTCGCCCTCTGTTTCTCGCCCTCTGTTTCTCCCTCTCTGTTTCTCGCCCTCTGTTTCTCGCCCTCTGTTTCAGCCCCTCTGTTTCAGCCCCTCTGTTTCAGCCCCTCTGTTTCAGCCCCTCTGTTTCTCGCCCTCTGTTTCAGCCCCTCTGTTTCTCGCCCTCTGTTTCAGCCCCTCTGTTTCAGCCCCTCTGTATCAGCCCCTCTTTTTCAGCCGCACTGTTTCTCGCCTTCTGTTTCTCGCCCTCTGTTTCAGCCCCTCTGTTTCAGCCCCTCTGTTTCAGCCCCTCTGTTGCTCGCCCTCTGTTTCTCGCCCTCTGTTTCTCGCTCTCTGTTTCTCGCCCTCTGTTTCTCGCCCTCTGTTTCTCGCTCTCTCTTCCTCGCCCTCTGTTTCTCGCCCTCTGTTTCAGCCCCTCTGTTTCAGCCCCTCTGTTTCAACCCCTCTGTTTCAGCCCCTCTGTTTCAGCCCCTCTGTTTATCGCCCTCTGTTTTTGCCCTCTGTTTCTCGCCCACTGTTTCAGCCACTCTGTTTCAGTCCCTCTGTTTCAGCCCCTCTGTTTCTCGCGCTCTGTTTCTCGCCCTCTGTTTCAGCCCCTCTGTTTCAGCCCCTCAGTTTCAGCCCCTCTGTTTCTCGCCCTCTGTTTCAGCCCCTCTGTTTCTCGCCCTCTCTTTCAGCCCCTCTCTTTCTCGCCCTCTGTTGCAGACCCTCTGTTTCAGCCCCTCTGTTTCAGCCCCTCTGTTTCAGCCCCTCTGTTTCTCGCCCTCTGTTTCAGCCCCTCTGTTTCTCGCCCTCTGTTTCCGCCCCTCTGTTCTCGCCCTCTGTTGCAGCCCCTCTGTTTCAGTCCCTCTGTTTCAGCCCCTCTGTTTCAGCTCCTCTGTTTCTCGCCCTCAGTTTCAGCCCCTCTGTTTCAGCCCCTCTGTTTCTCGCCCTCTGTTTCAGCTCCTCTGTTTCAGCCCCGCTGTTTCAGCCCCTCTGTTTCAGCCCCTCTGTTTCTCGCCCTCTGTTTCTCGCACTCTGTTTCAGCCCCTCTGTTTCAGCCCCGCTGTTTCAGCCCCTCTGTTTCAGCCCCTCTGTTTCTCGCCCTCTGTTTCTCGCCCTCTGTTTCTCGCTCTCTGTTTCTCGCCCTCTGTTTCTCGCCCTCTGTTTCAGCCCCTCTGTTTCAGCCCCTCTGTTTCAGCCCCTCTGTTTCAGCCCTCTGTTTCAGCCCCTCTGTTTCAGCCCCTCTGTTTCTCGACCTCTGTTTCTCGCCGTCTGTTTCTCGCTCTCTGTTTCTCGCCCTCTGTTTCTCGCCCTCTGTTTCAGCCCCTCTGTTTCAGCCCCTCTGTTTCAGCCCCTCTGTTTCAGCCCCTCTGTTTCTCGCCCTCTGTTTCAGCCACTCTGTTTCTCGCTCTCTGTTTCAGCCCCTCTGTTTCAGATCCTCTGAATCAGCCCCTCTGTTTCAGCCCCACTGTTTCTCGCCCTAAGTTTCTCGCCCTCTGTTTCAGCCCCTCTGTTTCAGCCCCTCTGTTTCAGCCCCTCTGTTTCAGCCCCTCTGTTTCTCGCCCTCTGTTTCTCGCCCTCTGTTTCTCGACCTCTGTTTCTCGCTCTCTGATTCTCGCCCTCTGTTTCTCGCCCTCTGTTTCAGCCCCTCTGTTTCAGCCCCTCAGTTTCAGCCCCTCTGTTTCTCGCCCTCTGTTTCTCCCCCACTGTTTCTCGCCCTCTGTTTCAACCCCTCTGTTTCAGCCCATCTGTTTCAGCCCCTCTGTTTCAGCCCCTCTGTTTCAGCCCCTCTGTTTCAGCCCTTCTGTTTCAGCCCCTCTGTTTCAGCCCCTCTGTTTCTCGCCCTCTGTTTCAGCCCCTCTGTTTCTCGCCCTCTGTTTCAGACCCTCTGTTTCAGCCCCTCAGTATCAGCCCCTCTGTGTCAGCCCCTCTGTTTCTCGCCCTCTGTTAATCGCCCTCTGTTTCTCACGCACTGTTTCAGCCCCTCTGTTTCAGCCCCTCTGTTTCAGCCCATCTGTTTCAGCCCCACTGTTTCAGCCCCTCTGTTTCAATCCCTCTGTTTCAGCCCCTCTGTTTCTCGCCCTCTGTTTCTCGCTCTCTGTTTCTCGCCCTCTGTTTCCGCCCCTCTGTTTCTCGCCCACTGTTTCAGCCCCTCTGTTTCTCGCCATCTGTTTCAACCCCTCTGTTTCAGCCCCTCTGTTTCTCGCCCTCTGTTTCAGCCCTTCTGTTTCAGCCCCTCTATTTCTCGCCCTCTGTTTCAGCCCCTCTGTTTCAGCCCCTCTGTTTCAGCCCCTCTGTTTCTCGCCCTCTGTTTCTCGCCCTCTGTTCCTCCCTCTCTGTTTCTCGCCCTCTGTTTCTCGCCCTCTGTTTCAGCCCCTCTGTTTCTCGCCCTCTGTTTCTCGCCCTCTGTTTCTCCCTCTCTGTTTCTCGCCCTCTGTTTCTCGCCCTCTGTTTCAGACCCTCTGTTTCTCGCCCTCTGTTTCTCGCCCTCTGTTTCTCGCTCTCTGTTTCCCGCCCTCTGTTTCTCGCCCTCTGTTTCTCGCTCTCTCTTTCTCGCCCTCTGTTTCTCGCCCTCTGTTTCAGCCCCTCTGTTTCAGCCCCTCTGTTTCAACCCCTCTGTTTCAGCCCCTCTGTTTCAGCCCCTCTGTTTATCGCCCTCTGTTTTTGCCCTCTGTTTCTCGCCCACTGTTTCAGCCCCTCTGTTTCAGCCCCTCTGTTTCAGCCCCTCTGTTTCTCGCGCTCTGTTTCTCGCCCTCTGTTTCAGCCCCTCTGTTTCAGCCCCTCAGTTTCAGCCCCTCTGTTTCTCGCCCTCTGTTTCAGCCCCTCTTTTTTTCGCCCTCTCTTTCAGCCCCTCTCTTTCTCGCCCTCTGTTGCAGACCCTCTGTTTCAGCCCCTCTGTTTCAGCCCCTCTGTTTCAGCCCCTCTGTTTCTCGCCCTCTGTTTCAGCCCCTCTGTTTCTCGCCCTCTGTTTCCGCCCCTCTGTTTCTCGCCCTCTGTTGCAGCCCCTCTGTTTCAGTCCCTCTGTTTAAGCCCCTCTGTTTCAGCCCCTCTGTTTCTCGCCCTCAGTTTCAGCCCCTCTGTTTCAGCCCCACTGTTTCTCGCCCTCTGTTTCAGCTCCTCTGTTTCAGCCCCGCTGTTTCAGCCCCTCTGTTTCAGCCCCTCTGTTTCTCGCCCTCTGTTTCTCGCACTCTGTTTCAGCCCCTCTGTTTCAGCCCCGCTGTTTCAGCCCCTCTGTTTCAGCCCCTCTGTTTCAGCCCCTCTGTTTCTCGCCCTCTGTTTCTCGCTCTCTGTTTCTCGCCCTCTGTTTCTCGCTCTCTGTTTCAGCCCCTCTGTTTCAGCCCCTCTGTTTCTCGCCCTCTGTTTCAGCCCATCTGTTTCTCGCCCTTTGTTTCCGCCCCTCTGTTTCTCGCACTCTGTTGCAGCCCCTCTGTTTCCGCCCCTCTGTTTCAGCCCCTCTGTTTCAGCTCCTCTGTTTCTCGCCCTCTGTTTCTCGCCCTCTGTTTCAGCCCCTCTGTTTCAGCCCCTCTGTTTCAGCCCCTCTGTTTCTCTCCCTCTGTTTCAGACCCTCTGTTTCAGCCCCTCAGTATCAGCCCCTCTGTTTCAGCCCCTCTGTTTCTCGCCCTCTGTTACTCGCCCTCGATTTCAGCCCCTCTGTTTCTCGCCCTCTGTTTCAGCCCCTCTGTTTCAGCCCCTCGGTTTCAGCCCCTCTGTTTCAGCCCTTCTGTTTCAGCCCCTCTATTTCAGCCCCTCTGTTTCTCGCCCTCTGTTTCAGCCCCTCTGTTTCTCGCCCTCTGTTTCAGACCCTCTGTTTCAGCCCCTCAGTATCAGCCCCTCTGTTTCAGCCCCTCTGTTTCTCGCCCTGTGTTCATCGACCTCTGTTTCTCACCCACTGTTTCAGCCCCTCTGTTCAAGCCCCTCTGTTTCAGCCCATCTGTTTCAGCCCCACTGTTTCAGCCCCTCTGTTTCAATCCCTCTGTTTCAGCCCCTCTGTTTCTCGCCCTCTGTTTCTCGCTCACTGTTTCTCCCACTCTGTTTCAGCCCCTCTGTTTCTCGCCCACTTTTTCAGCCCCTCTGTTTCTCGCCATCTGTTTCAACCCCTCTGTTTCAGCCCCTCTGTTTCTCGCCCTCTGTTTCAGCCCCTCTGTTTCAGACCCTCTGTTTCAGCACCTCTGTTTCTCGCCCTTTGTTTCTCGCCCTCTGTTTCAGCCCCTCTGTTTCAGTCCCTCTGTTTCAGCCCCTCTGTTTCAGCCCCTCTGTTTCAGCCCCTCTGTTTCACGCCCACTGTTTCAGCCCCTCTGTTTCAGCCCCTCTGTTTCTCGCCCTCTGTTTCAGCCCCTCTGTTTCAGCCCCTCTGTATCAGCCCCTCTGTTTCAGCCCCTCTGTTTCAGCCCCTCTGTTTCTCGCCCTCTGTTTCTCGCCCTCTGTTTCAGCCCCTCTGTTTCAGCCCCTCTGTTTCAGCCCCTCTGTTTCTCGCCCTCTGTTTCTCGCCCTCTGCTTTAGCCCCTCTGTTTCAGCCCCTCAGTTTCAGCCCCTCTGTTTCTCGCCCTCTGTGCCAGCCCCTCTGTTTCTCGCCCTCTTTCAGCCCCTCTCTTTCTCGCCCTCTGTTGCAGACCCTCTGTTTCAGCCCCTCTGTTTCAGCCCCTCAGTTTCAGCCCCTCTGTTTCTCGCCCTCTGTGTCAGCCCCTCTGTTTCTCGCCCTCTCTTTCAGCCCCTCTCTTTTTTTCGCCCTCTGTTGCAGACCCTCTGTTTCAGCCCCTCTGTTTCAGCCCCTCTGTTTCAGCCCCTCTGTTTCTCGCCCTCTGTTTCTCGCCCTCAGTTTCAGCCCCTCTATTTCTCGCCCTCTGTGTCAGCCCCTCTGTTTCTCGCCCTCTCTTTCAGCCCCTCTCTTTTTTTCGCCCTCTGTTGCAGACCCTCTGTTTCAGCCCCTCTGTTTCAGCCCCTCTGTTTCAGCCCCTCTGTTTCTCGCCCTCTGTTTCTCGCCCTCTGTTTCAGCCCCTCTGTTTCAGCCCCTCTGTTTCAGCCCCTCTGTTTCTCGCCCTCTGTTTCTCGCCCTCTGTTTTAGCCCCTCTGTTTCAGCCCCTCAGTTTCAGCCCCTCTGTTTCTCGCCCTCTGTGCCAGCCCCTCTGTTTCTCGCCCTCTTTCAGCCCCTCTCTTTCTCGCCCTCTGTTGCAGACCCTCTGTTTCAGCCCCTCTGTTTCAGCCCCTCAGTTTCAGCCCCTCTGTTTCTCGCCCTCTGTGTCAGCCCCTCTGTTTCTCGCCCTCTCTTTCAGCCCCTCTCTTTTTTTCGCCCTCTGTTGCAGACCCTCTGTTTCAGCCCCTCTGTTTCAGCCCCTCTGTTTCTCGCCCTCTGTTTCTCGCCCTCAGTTTCAGCCCCTCTATTTCTCGCCCTCTGTGTCAGCCCCTCTGTTTCTCGCCCTCTCTTTCAGCCCCTCTCTTTTTTTCGCCCTCTGTTGCAGACCCTCTGTTTCAGCCCCTCTGTTTCAGCCCCTCTGTTTCAGCCCCTCTGTTTCTCGCCCTCTGTTTCTCGCTCTCTGTTTCTCGCCCTCTGTTTCTCGCTCTCTGTTTCAGCCCCTCTGTTTCAGCCCCTCTGTTTCTCGCCCTCTGTTTCAGCCCATCTGTTTCTCGCCCTTTGTTTCCGCCCCTCTGTTTCTCGCACTCTGTTGCAGCCCCTCTGTTTCCGCCCCTCTGTTTCAGCCCCTCTGTTTCAGCTCCTCTGTTTCTCGCCCTCTGTTTCTCGCCCTCTGTTTCAGCCCCTCTGTTTCAGCCCCTCTGTTTCAGCCCCTCTGTTTCTCTCCCTCTGTTTCAGACCCTCTGTTTCAGCCCCTCAGTATCAGCCCCTCTGTTTCAGCCCCTCTGTTTCTCGCCCTCTGTTACTCGCCCTCGATTTCAGCCCCTCTGTTTCTCGCCCTCTGTTTCAGCCCCTCTGTTTCAGCCCCTCGGTTTCAGCCCCTCTGTTTCAGCCCTTCTGTTTCAGCCCCTCTATTTCAGCCCCTCTGTTTCTCGCCCTCTGTTTCAGCCCCTCTGTTTCTCGCCCTCTGTTTCAGACCCTCTGTTTCAGCCCCTCAGTATCAGCCCCTCTGTTTCAGCCCCTCTGTTTCTCGCCCTCTGTTCATCGACCTCTGTTTCTCACCCACTGTTTCAGCCCCTCTGTTTCAGCCCCTCTGTTTCAGCCCCTCTGTTTCAGCCCCACTGTTTCAGCCCCTCTGTTTCAATCCCTCTGTTTCAGCCCCTCTGTTTCTCGCCCTCTGTTTCTCGCTCACTGTTTCTCGCACTCTGTTTCAGCCCCTCTGTTTCTCGCCCACTTTTTCAGCCCCTCTGTTTCTCGCCATCTGTTTCAACCCCTCTGTTTCAGCCCCTCTGTTTCTCGCCCTCTGTTTCAGCCCCTCTGTTTCAGACCCTCTGTTTCAGCACCTCTGTTTCTCGCCCTTTGTTTCTCGCCCTCTGTTTCAGCCCCTCTGTTTCAGTCCCTCTGTTTCAGCCCCTCTGTTTCAGCCCCTCTGTTTCAGCCCCTCTGTTTCACGCCCACTGTTTCAGCCCCTCTGTTTCAGCCCCTCTGTTTCTCGCCCTCTGTATCAGCCCCTCTGTTTCAGCCCCTCTGTTTCAGCCCCTCTGTTTCTCGCCCTCTGTTTCTCGCACTCTGTTTCAGCCCCTCTGTTTCAGCCCCTCTGTTTCAGCCCCTCTGTTTCTCGCCCTCTGTTTCTCGCCCTCTGTTTCAGCCCCTCTGTTTCAGCCCCTCAGTTTCAGCCCCTCTGTTTCTCGCCCTCTGTGCCAGCCCCTCTGTTTCTCGCCCTCTTTCAGCCCCTCTCTTTCTCGCCCTCTGTTGCAGACCCTCTGTTTCAGCCCCTCTGTTTCAGCCCCTCAGTTTCAGCCCCTCTGTTTCTCGCCCTCTGTGTCAGCCCCTCTGTTTCTCGCCCTCTCTTTCAGCCCCTCTCTTTTTTTCGCCCTCTGTTGCAGACCCTCTGTTTCAGCCCCTCTGTTTCAGCCCCTCTGTTTCAGCCCCTCTGTTTCTCGCCCTCTGTTTCTCGCCCTCAGTTTCAGCCCCTCTGTTTCAGCCCCTTTGTTTCAGCCACTCTGTTTCAGCCCCTCTGTTTCTCGCCCAATGATTCTCGCCCTCTGTTGCAGCCCCTCTGTTTCAGTCCCTCTGTTTCAGCCCCTCTGTTTCAGCCCCTCTGTTTCTCGCCCACAGTTTCAGCCCCTCTGTTTCAGCCCCTCTGTTTCTCGCCCTCTGTTTCAGCTCCTCTGTTTCAGCCCCACTGTTTCAGCCCCTCTGTTTCAGCCCCTCTGTTTCTCGCCCTCTGTTTCTCGCACTCTGTTTCAGCCCCTCTGTTTCAGCCCCTCTGTTTCTCGCCCTCTGTTTCAGCCACTCTGTTTCTCGCTCTCTGTTTCAGCCCCTCTGTTTCAGCCCCTCTGAATCAGCCCCTCTGTTTCAGCCCCACTGTTTCTCGCCCTAAGTTTCTCGCCCTCTGTTTCAGCCCCTCTGTTTCAGCCCCTCTGTTTCAGCCCCTCTGTTTCAGCCCCTCTGTTTCTCGCCCTCTGTTTCTCGCCCTCTGTTTCTCGACCTCTGTTTCTCGCTCTCTGATTCTCGCCCTCTGTTTCTCGCCCTCTGTTTCAGCCCCTCTGTTTCTCGCCCTCTGTTTCAGCCCCTCTGTTTCTCGCCCTCTGTTTCAGCCCCTCTGTTTCAGCCCCTCTGTTTCAGCCCCTCTGTTTCACGCCCACTGTTTCAGCCCCTCTGTTTCTCGCCCTCTGTTTCTCGCCCTCTGTTTCAGCCCCTCTGTTTCAGCCCCTCTGTATCAGCCCCTCTGTTTCAGCCCCTCTGTTTCAGCCCCTCTGTTTCTCGCCCTCTGTTTCAGCCCCTCTGTTTCAGCCCCTCTGTTTCAGCCCCTCTGTTTCAGCCCCTCTGTTTCTCGCCCTCTGTTTCTCGCCCTCTGTTCCTCCCTCTCTGTTTCTCGCCCTCTGTTTCTCGCCCTCTGTTTCAGCCCCTCTGTTTCTCGCCCTCTGTTTCTCGCCCTCTGTTTCTCCCTCTCTGTTTCTCGCCCTCTGTTTCTCGCCCTCTGTTTCAGCCCCTCTGTTTCAGCCCCTCTGTTTCAGCCCCTCTGTTTCAGCCCCTCTGTTTCTCGCCCTCTGTTTCAGCCCCTCTGTTTCTCGCCCTCTGTTTCAGCCCCTCTGTTTCAGCCCCTCTGTATCAGCCCCTCTTTTTCAGCCGCACTGTTTCTCGCCTTCTGTTTCTCGCCCTCTGTTTCAGCCCCTCTGTTTCAGCCCCTCTGTTTCAGCCCCTCTGTTGCTCGCCCTCTGTTTCTCGCCCTCTGTTTCTCGCTCTCTGTTTCTCGCCCTCTGTTTCTCGCCCTCTGTTTCTCGCTCTCTCTTCCTCGCCCTCTGTTTCTCGCCCTCTGTTTCAGCCCCTCTGTTTCAGCCCCTCTGTTTCAACCACCCTGTTTCAGCCCCTCTGTTTCAGCCCCTCTGTTTATCGCCCTCTGTTTTTGCCCTCTGTTTCTCGCCCACTGTTTCAGCCACTCTGTTTCAGTCCCTCTGTTTCAGCCCCTCTGTTTCTCGCGCTCTGTTTCTCGCCCTCTGTTTCAGCCCCTCTGTTTCAGCCCCTCAGTTTCAGCCCCTCTGTTTCTCGCCCTCTGTTTCAGCCCCTCTGTTTCTCGCCCTCTCTTTCAGCCCCTCTCTTTCTCGCCCTCTGTTGCAGACCCTCTGTTTCAGCCCCTCTGTTTCAGCCCCTCTGTTTCAGCCCCTCTGTTTCTCGCCCTCTGTTTCAGCCCCTCTGTTTCTCGCCCTCTGTTTCCGCCCCTCTGTTCTCGCCCTCTGTTGCAGCCCCTCTGTTTCAGTCCCTCTGTTTCAGCCCCTCTGTTTCAGCTCCTCTGTTTCTCGCCCTCAGTTTCAGCCCCTCTGTTTCAGCCCCTCTGTTTCTCGCCCTCTGTTTCAGCTCCTCTGTTTCAGCCCCGCTGTTTCAGCCCCTCTGTTTCAGCCCCTCTGTTTCTCGCCCTCTGTTTCTCGCACTCTGTTTCAGCCCCTCTGTTTCAGCCCCGCTGTTTCAGCCCCTCTGTTTCAGCCCCTCTGTTTCTCGCCCTCTGTTTCTCGCCCTCTGTTTCTCGCTCTCTGTTTCTCGCCCTCTGTTTCTCGCCCTCTGTTTCAGCCCCTCTGTTTCAGCCCCTCTGTTTCAGCCCCTCTGTTTCAGCCCTCTGTTTCAGCCCCTCTGTTTCAGCCCCTCTGTTTCTCGACCTCTGTTTCTCGCCGTCTGTTTCTCGCTCTCTGTTTCTCGCCCTCTGTTTCTCGCCCTCTGTTTCAGCCCCTCTGTTTCAGCCCCTCTGTTTCAGCCCCTCTGTTTCAGCCCCTCTGTTTCTCGCCCTCTGTTTCAGCCACTCTGTTTCTCGCTCTCTGTTTCAGCCCCTCTGTTTCAGACCCTCTGAATCAGCCCCTCTGTTTCAGCCCCACTGTTTCTCGCCCTAAGTTTCTCGCCCTCTGTTTCAGCCCCTCTGTTTCAGCCCCTCTGTTTCAGCCCCTCTGTTTCAGCCCCTCTGTTTCTCGCCCTCTGTTTCTCGCCCTCTGTTTCTCGACCTCTGTTTCTCGCTCTCTGATTCTCGCCATCTGTTTCTCGCCCTCTGTTTCAGCCCCTCTGTTTCAGCCCCTCAGTTTCAGCCCCTCTGTTTCTCGCCCTCTGTTTCTCCCCCACTGTTTCTCGCCCTCTGTTTCAACCCCTCTGTTTCAGCCCATCTGTTTCAGCCCCTCTGTTTCAGCCCCTCTGTTTCAGCCCCTCTGTTTCAGCCCTTCTGTTTCAGCCCCTCTGTTTCAGCCCCTCTGTTTCTCGCCCTCTGTTTCAGCCCCTCTGTTTCTCGCCCTCTGTTTCAGACCCTCTGTTTCAGCCCCTCAGTATCAGCCCCTCTGTGTCAGCCCCTCTGTTTCACGCCCTCTGTTAATCGCCCTCTGTTTCTCACGCACTGTTTCAGCCCCTCTGTTTCAGCCCCTCTGTTTCAGCCCATCTGTTTCAGCCCCACTGTTTCAGCCCCTCTGTTTCAATCCCTCTGTTTCAGCCCCTCTGTTTCTCGCCCTCTGTTTCTCGCTCTCTGTTTCTCGCCCTCTGTTTCCGCCCCTCTGTTTCTCGCCCACTGTTTCAGCCCCTCTGTTTCTCGCCATCTGTTTCAACCCCTCTGTTTCAGCCCCTCTGTTTCTCGCCCTCTGTTTCAGCCCTTCTGTTTCAGCCCCTCTATTTCTCGCCCTCTGTTTCAGCCCCTCTGTTTCAGCCCCTCTGTTTCAGCCCCTCTGTTTCTCGCCCTCTGTTTCTCGCCCTCTGTTCCTCCCTCTCTGTTTCTCGCCCTCTGTTTCTCGCCCTCTGTTTCAGCCCCTCTGTTTCTCGCCGTCTGTTTCTCGCCCTCTGTTTCTCCCTCTCTGTTTCTCGCCCTCTGTTTCTCGCCCTCTGTTTCAGCCCCTCTGTTTCTCGCCCTCTGTTTCTCGCCCTCTGTTTCTCGCTCTCTGTTTCCCGCCCTCTGTTTCTCGCCCTCTGTTTCTCGCTCTCTCTTTCTCGCCCTCTGTTTCTCGCCCTCTGTTTCAGCCCCTCTGTTTCAGCCCCTCTGTTTCAACCCCTCTGTTTCAGCCCCTCTGTTTCAGCCCCTCTGCTTATCGCCCTCTGTTTTTGCCCTCTGTTTCTCGCCCACTGTTTCAGCCCCTCTGTTTCAGCCCCTCTGTTTCAGCCCCTCTGTTTCTCGCGCTCTGTTTCTCGCCCTCTGTTTCAGCCCCTCTGTTTCAGCCCCTCAGTTTCAGCCCCTCTGTTTCTCGCCCTCTGTTTCAGCCCCTCTTTTTTTCGCCCTCTCTTTCAGCCCCTCTCTTTCTCGCCCTCTGTTGCAGACCCTCTGTTTCAGCCCCTCTGTTTCAGCCCCTCTGTTTCAGCCCCTCTGTTTCTCGCCCTCTGTTTCAGCCCCTCTGTTTCTCGCCCTCTGTTTCCGCCCCTCTGTTTCTCGCCCTCTGTTGCAGCCCCTCTGTTTCAGTCCCTCTGTTTAAGCCCCTCTGTTTCAGCCCCTCTGTTTCTCGCCCTCAGTTTCAGCCCCTCTGTTTCAGCCCCACTGTTTCTCGCCCTCTGTTTCAGCTCCTCTGTTTCAGCCCCGCTGTTTCAGCCCCTCTGTTTCAGCCCCTCTGTTTCTCGCCCTCTGTTTCTCGCACTCTGTTTCAGCCCCTCTGTTTCAGCCCCGCTGTTTCAGCCCCTCTGTTTCAGCCCCTCTGTTTCAGCCCCTCTGTTTCTCGCCCTCTGTTTCTCGCTCTCTGTTTCTCGCCCTCTGTTTCTCGCTCTCTGTTTCAGCCCCTCTGTTTCAGCCCCTCTGTTTCTCGCCCTCTGTTTCAGCCCATCTGTTTCTCGCCCTTTGTTTCCGCCCCTCTGTTTCTCCCACTCTGTTGCAGCCCCTCTGTTTCCGCCCCTCTGTTTCAGCCCCTCTGTTTCAGCTCCTCTGTTTCTCGCCCTCTGTTTCTCGCCCTCTGTTTCAGCCCCTCTGTTTCAGCCCCTCTGTTTCAGCCCCTCTGTTTCTCTCCCTCTGTTTCAGACCCTCTGTTTCAGCCCCTCAGTATCAGCCCCTCTGTTTCAGCCCCTCTGTTTCTCGCCCTCTGTTACTCGCCCTCGATTTCAGCCCCTCTGTTTCTCGCCCTCTGTTTCAGCCCCTCTGTTTCAGCCCCTCGGTTTCAGCCCCTCTGTTTCAGCCCTTCTGTTTCAGCCCCTCTATTTCAGCCCCTCTGTTTCTCGCCCTCTGTTTCAGCCCCTCTGTTTCTCGCCCTCTGTTTCAGACCCTCTGTTTCAGCCCCTCAGTATCAGCCCCTCTGTTTCAGCCCCTCTGTTTCTCGCCCTCTGTTCATCGACCTCTGTTTCTCACCCACTGTTTCAGCCCCTCTGTTTCAGCCCCTCTGTTTCAGCCCATCTGTTTCAGCCCCACTGTTTCAGCCCCTCTGTTTCAATCCCTCTGTTTCAGCCCCTCTGTTTCTCGCCCTCTGTTTCTCGCTCACTGTTTCTCGCACTCTGTTTCAGCCCCTCTGTTTCTCGCCCACTTTTTCAGCCCCTCTGTTTCTCGCCATCTGTTTCAACCCCTCTGTTTCAGCCCCTCTGTTTCTCGCCCTCTGTTTCAGCCCCTCTGTTTCAGACCCTCTGTTTCAGCACCTCTGTTTCTCGCCCTTTGTTTCTCGCCCTCTGTTTCAGCCCCTCTGTTTCAGTCCCTCTGTTTCAGCCCCTCTGTTTCAGCCCCTCTGTTTCAGCCCCTCTGTTTCACGCCCACTGTTTCAGCCCCTCTGTTTCAGCCCCTCTGTTTCTCGCCCTCTGTTTCAGCCCCTCTGTTTCAGCCCCTCTGTATCAGCCCCTCTGTTTCAGCCCCTCTGTTTCAGCCCCTCTGTTTCTCGCCCTCTGTTTCTCGCCCTCTGTTTCAGCCCCTCTGTTTCAGCCCCTCTGTTTCAGCCCCTCTGTTTCTCGCCCTCTGTTTCTCGCCCTCTGTTTTAGCCCCTCTGTTTCAGCCCCTCAGTTTCAGCCCCTCTGTTTCTCGCCCTCTGTGCCAGCCCCTCTGTTTCTCGCCCTCTTTCAGCCCCTCTCTTTCTCGCCCTCTGTTGCAGACCCTCTGTTTCAGCCCCTCTGTTTCAGCCCCTCAGTTTCAGCCCCTCTGTTTCTCGCCCTCTGTGTCAGCCCCTCTGTTTCTCGCCCTCTCTTTCAGCCCCTCTCTTTTTTTCGCCCTCTGTTGCAGACCCTCTGTTTCAGCCCCTCTGTTTCAGCCCCTCTGTTTCAGCCCCTCTGTTTCTCGCCCTCTGTTTCTCGCCCTCAGTTTCAGCCCCTCTGTTTCAGCCCCTCAGTTTCAGCCCCTCTGTTTCTCGCCCTCTGTTTCAACCCCTCTGTTTCAGCCCATCTGTTTCAGCCCCTCTGTTTCAGCCCCTCTGTTTCAGCCCCTCTGTTTCAGCCCTTCTGTTTCAGCCCCTCTGTTTCAGCCCCTCTGTTTCTCGCCCTCTGTTTCAGCCCCTCTGTTTCTCGCCCTCTGTTTCAGACCCTCTGTTTCAGCCCCTCAGTATCAGCCCCTCTGTGTCAGCCCCTCTGTTTCACGCCCTCTGTTAATCGCCCTCTGTTTCTCACGCACTGTTTCAGCCCCTCTGTTTCAGCCCCTCTGTTTCAGCCCATCTGTTTCAGCCCCACTGTTTCAGCCCCTCTGTTTCAATCCCTCTGTTTCAGCCCCTCTGTTTCTCGCCCTCTGTTTCTCGCTCTCTGTTTCTCGCCCTCTGTTTCCGCCCCTCTGTTTCTCGCCCACTGTTTCAGCCCCTCTGTTTCTCGCCATCTGTTTCAACCCCTCTGTTTCAGCCCCTCTGTTTCTCGCCCTCTGTTTCAGCCCTTCTGTTTCAGCCCCTCTATTTCTCGCCCTCTGTTTCAGCCCCTCTGTTTCAGCCCCTCTGTTTCAGCCCCTCTGTTTCTCGCCCTCTGTTTCTCGCCCTCTGTTCCTCCCTCTCTGTTTCTCGCCCTCTGTTTCTCGCCCTCTGTTTCAGCCCCTCTGTTTCTCGCCCTCTGTTTCTCGCCCTCTGTTTCTCCCTCTCTGTTTCTCGCCCTCTGTTTCTCGCCCTCTGTTTCAGCCCCTCTGTTTCTCGCCCTCTGTTTCTCGCCCTCTGTTTCTCGCTCTCTGTTTCCCGCCCTCTGTTTCTCGCCCTCTGTTTCTCGCTCTCTCTTTCTCGCCCTCTGTTTCTCGCCCTCTGTTTCAGCCCCTCTGTTTCAGCCCCTCTGTTTCAACCCCTCTGTTTCAGCCCCTCTGTTTCAGCCCCTCTGTTTATCGCCCTCTGTTTTTGCCCTCTGTTTCTCGCCCACTGTTTCAGCCCCTCTGTTTCAGCCCCTCTGTTTCAGCCCCTCTGTTTCTCGCGCTCTGTTTCTCGCCCTCTGTTTCAGCCCCTCTGTTTCAGCCCCTCAGTTTCAGCCCCTCTGTTTCTCGCCCTCTGTTTCAGCCCCTCTTTTTTTCGCCCTCTCTTTCAGCCCCTCTCTTTCTCGCCCTCTGTTGCAGACCCTCTGTTTCAGCCCCTCTGTTTCAGCCCCTCTGTTTCAGCCCCTCTGTTTCTCGCCCTCTGTTTCAGCCCCTCTGTTTCTCGCCCTCTGTTTCCGCCCGTCTGTTTCTCGCCCTCTGTTGCAGCCCCTCTGTTTCAGTCCCTCTGTTTAAGCCCCTCTGTTTCAGCCCCTCTGTTTCTCGCCCTCAGTTTCAGCCCCTCTGTTTCAGCCCCACTGTTTCTCGCCCTCTGTTTCAGCTCCTCTGTTTCAGCCCCGCTGTTTCAGCCCCTCTGTTTCAGCCCCTCTGTTTCTCGCCCTCTGTTTCTCGCACTCTGTTTCAGCCCCTCTGTTTCAGCCCCGCTGTTTCAGCCCCTCTGTTTCAGCCCCTCTGTTTCAGCCCCTCTGTTTCTCGCCCTCTGTTTCTCGCTCTCTGTTTCTCGCCCTCTGTTTCTCGCTCTCTGTTTCAGCCCCTCTGTTTCAGCCCCTCTGTTTCTCGCCCTCTGTTTCAGCCCATCTGTTTCTCGCCCTTTGTTTCCGCCCCTCTGTTTCTCGCACTCTGTTGCAGCCCCTCTGTTTCCGCCCCTCTGTTTCAGCCCCTCTGTTTCAGCTCCTCTGTTTCTCGCCCTCTGTTTCTCGCCCTCTGTTTCAGCCCCTCTGTTTCAGCCCCTCTGTTTCAGCCCCTCTGTTTCTCTCCCTCTGTTTCAGACCCTCTGTTTCAGCCCCTCAGTATCAGCCCCTCTGTTTCAGCCCCTCTGTTTCTCGCCCTCTGTTACTCGCCCTCGATTTCAGCCCCTCTGTTTCTCGCCCTCTGTTTCAGCCCCTCTGTTTCAGCCCCTCGGTTTCAGCCCCTCTGTTTCAGCCCTTCTGTTTCAGCCCCTCTATTTCAGCCCCTCTGTTTCTCGCCCTCTGTTTCAGCCCCTCTGTTTCTCGCCCTCTGTTTCAGACCCTCTGTTTCAGCCCCTCAGTATCAGCCCCTCTGTTTCAGCCCCTCTGTTTCTCGCCCTCTGTTCATCGACCTCTGTTTCTCACCCACTGTTTCAGCCCCTCTGTTTCAGCCCCTCTGTTTCAGCCCATCTGTTTCAGCCCCACTGTTTCAGCCCCTCTGTTTCAATCCCTCTGTTTCAGCCCCTCTGTTTCTCGCCCTCTGTTTCTCGCTCACTGTTTCTCGCACTCTGTTTCAGCCCCTCTGTTTCTCGCCCACTTTTTCAGCCCCTCTGTTTCAGACCCTCTGTTTCAGCACCTCTGTTTCTCGCCCTTTGTTTCTCGCCCTCTGTTTCAGCCCCTCTGTTTCAGTCCCTCTGTTTCAGCCCCTCTGTTTCAGCCCCTCTGTTTCAGCCCCTCTGTTTCACGCCCACTGTTTCAGCCCCTCTGTTTCAGCCCCTCTGTTTCTCGCCCTCTGTTTCAGCCCCTCTGTTTCAGCCCCTCTGTATCAGCCCCTCTGTTTCAGCCCCTCTGTTTCAGCCCCTCTGTTTCTCGCCCTCTGTTTCTCGCCCTCTGTTTCAGCCCCTCTGTTTCAGCCCCTCTGTTTCAGCCCCTCTGTTTCTCGCCCTCTGTTTCTCGCCCTCTGTTTTAGCCCCTCTGTTTCAGCCCCTCAGTTTCAGCCCCTCTGTTTCTCGCCCTCTGTGCCAGCCCCTCTGTTTCTCGCCCTCTTTCAGCCCCTCTCTTTCTCGCCCTCTGTTGCAGACCCTCTGTTTCAGCCCCTCTGTTTCAGCCCCTCAGTTTCAGCCCCTCTGTTTCTCGCCCTCTGTGTCAGCCCCTCTGTTTCTCGCCCTCTCTTTCAGCCCCTCTCTTTTTTTCGCCCTCTGTTGCAGACCCTCTGTTTCAGCCCCTCTGTTTCAGCCCCTCTGTTTCAGCCCCTCTGTTTCTCGCCCTCTGTTTCTCGCCCTCAGTTTCAGCCCCTCTGTTTCAGCCCCTTTGTTTCAGCCACTCTGTTTCAGCCCCTCTGTTTCTCGCCCAATGATTCTCGCCCTCTGTTGCAGCCCCTCTGTTTCAGTCCCTCTGTTTCAGCCCCTCTGTTTCAGCCCCTCTGTTTCTCGCCCACAGTTTCAGCCCCTCTGTTTCAGCCCCTCTGTTTCTCGCCCTCTGTTTCAGCTCCTCTGTTTCAGCCCCACTGTTTCAGCCCCTCTGTTTCAGCCCCTCTGTTTCTCGCCCTCTGTTTCTCGCACTCTGTTTCATCCCCTCTGTTTCAGCCCCGCTGTTTCAGCCCCTCTGTTTCAGCCCCTCTGTTTCAGCCCCTCTGTTTCTCGCCCTCTGTTTCAGCCACTCTGTTTCTCGCTCTCTGTTTCAGCCCCTCTGTTTCAGCCCCTCTGAATCAGCCCCTCTGTTTCAGCCCCACTGTTTCTCGCCCTAAGTTTCTCGCCCTCTGTTTCAGCCCCTCTGTTTCAGCCCCTCTGTTTCAGCCCCTCTGTTTCAGCCCCTCTGTTTCTCGCCCTCTGTTTCTCGCCCTCTGTTTCTCGACCTCTGTTTCTCGCTCTCTGATTCTCGCCCTCTGTTTCTCGCCCTCTGTTTCAGCCCCTCTGTTTCAGTCCCTCTGTTTCAGCCCCTCTGTTTCAGCCCCTCTGTTTCAGCCCCTCTGTTTCACGCCCACTGTTTCAGCCCCTCTGTTTCAGCCCCTCTGTTTCTCGCCCTCTGTTTCAGCCCCTCTGTTTCAGCCCCTCTGTATCAGCCCCTCTGTTTCATCCCCTCTGTTTCAGCCCCTCTGTTACTCGCCCTCTGTTTCTCGCCCTCTGTTTCAGCCCCTCTGTTTCAGCCCCTCTGTTTCAGCCCCTCTGATTCTCGCCCTCTGTTTCTCGCCCTCTGTTTCAGCCCCTCTGTTTCAGCCCCTCAGTTTCAGCCCCTCTGTTTCTCGCCCTCTGTTTCTCCCCCACTGTTTCTCGCCCTCTGTTTCAACCCCTCTGTTTCAGCCCCTCTGTTTCAGCCCCTCTGTTTCAGCCCCTCTGTTTCAGCCCCTCTGTTTCAGCCCTTCTGTTTCAGCCCCTCTGTTTCAGCCCCTCTGTTTCTCGCCCTCTGTTTCAGCCCCTCTGTTTCTCGCCCTCTGTTTCAGACCCTCTGTTTCAGCCCCTCAGTATCAGCCCCTCTGTGTCAGCCCCTCTGTTTCTCGCCCTCTGTTAATCGCCCTCTGTTTCTCACGCACTGTTTCAGCCCCTGTGTTTCAGCCCCTCTGTTTCAGCCCATCTGTTTCAGCCCCACTGTTTCAGCCCCTCTGTTTCAATCCCTCTGTTTCAGCCCCTCTGTTTCTCGCCCTCTGTTTCTCGCTCTCTGTTTCTCGCCCTCTGTTTCCGCCCCTCTGTTTCTCGCCCACTGTTTCAGCCCCTCTGTTTCTCGCCATCTGTTTCAACCCCTCTGTTTCAGCCCCTCTGTTTCTCGCCCTCTGTTTCAGCCCTTCTGTTTCAGCCCCTCTATTTCTCGCCCTCTGTTTCAGCCCCTCTGTTTCAGCCCCTCTGTTTCAGCCCCTCTGTTTCTCGCCCTCTGTTTCTCGCCCTCTGTTCCTCCCTCTCTGTTTCTCGCCCTCTGTTTCTCGCCCTCTGTTTCAGCCCCTCTGTTTCTCGCCCTCTGTTTCTCGCCCTCTGTTTCTCCCTCTCTGTTTCTCGCCCTCTGTTTCTCGCCCTCTGTTTCAGCCCCTCTGTTTCTCGCCCTCTGTTTCTCGGCCTCTGTTTCTCGCTCTCTGTTTCCCGCCCTCTGTTTCTCGCCCTCTGTTTCTCGCTCTCTCTTTCTCGCCCTCTGTTTCTCGCCCTCTGTTTCAGCCCCTCTGTTTCAGCCCCTCTGTTTCAACCCCTCTGTTTCAGCCCCTCTGTTTCAGCCCCTCTGTTTATCGCCCTCTGTTTTTGCCCTCTGTTTCTCGCCCACTGTTTCAGCCCCTCTGTTTCAGCCCCTCTGTTTCAGCCCCTCTGTTTCTCGCGCTCTGTTTCTCGCCCTCTGTTTCAGCCCCTCTGTTTCAGCCCCTCAGTTTCAGCCCCTCTGTTTCTCGCCCTCTGTTTCAGCCCCTCTTTTTTTCGCCCTCTCTTTCAGCCCCTCTCTTTCTCGCCCTCTGTTGCAGACCCTCTGTTTCAGCCCCTCTGTTTCAGCCCCTCTGTTTCAGCCCCTCTGTTTCTCGCCCTCTGTTTCAGCCCCTCTGTTTCTCGCCCTCTGTTTCCGCCCCTCTGTTTCTCGCCCTCTGTTGCAGCCCCTCTGTTTCAGTCCCTCTGTTTAAGCCCCTCTGTTTCAGCCCCTCTGTTTCTCGCCCTCAGTTTCAGCCCCTCTGTTTCAGCCCCACTGTTTCTCGCCCTCTGTTTCATCTCCTCTGTTTCAGCCCCGCTGTTTCAGCCCCTCTGTTTCAGCCCCTCTGTTTCTCGCCCTCTGTTTCTCGCACTCTGTTTCAGCCCCTCTGTTTCAGCCCCGCTGTTTCAGCCCCTCTGTTTCAGCCCCTCTGTTTCAGCCCCTCTGTTTCTCGCCCTCTGTTTCTCGCTCTCTGTTTCTCGCCCTCTGTTTCTCGCTCTCTGTTTCAGCCCCTCTGTTTCAGCCCCTCTGTTTCTCGCCCTCTGTTTCAGCCCATCTGTTTCTCGCCCTTTGTTTCCGCCCCTCTGTTTCTCGCACTCTGTTGCAGCCCCTCTGTTTCCGCCCCTCTGTTTCAGCCCCTCTGTTTCAGCTCCTCTGTTTCTCGCCCTCTGTTTCTCGCCCTCTGTTTCAGCCCCTCTGTTTCAGCCCCTCTGTTTCAGCCCCTCTGTTTCTCTCCCTCTGTTTCAGACCCTCTGTTTCAGCCCCTCAGTATCAGCCCCTCTGTTTCAGCCCCTCTGTTTCTCGCCCTCTGTTACTCGCCCTCGATTTCAGCCCCTCTGTTTCTCGCCCTCTGTTTCAGCCCCTCTGTTTCAGCCCCTCGGTTTCAGCCCCTCTGTTTCAGCCCTTCTGTTTCAGCCCCTCTATTTCAGCCCCTCTGTTTCTCGCCCTCTGTTTCAGCCCCTCTGTTTCTCGCCCTCTGTTTCAGACCCTCTGTTTCAGCCCCTCAGTATCAGCCCCTCTGTTTCAGCCCCTCTGTTTCTCGCCCTCTGTTCATCGACCTCTGTTTCTCACCCACTGTTTCAGCCCCTCTGTTTCAGCCCCTCTGTTTCAGCCCATCTGTTTCAGCCCCACTGTTTCAGCCCCTCTGTTTCAATCCCTCTGTTTCAGCCCCTCTGTTTCTCGCCCTCTGTTTCTCGCTCACTGTTTCTCGCACTCTGTTTCAGCCCCTCTGTTTCTCGCCCACTTTTTCAGCCCCTCTGTTTCTCGCCATCTGTTTCAACCCCTCTGTTTCAGCCCCTCTGTTTCTCGCCCTCTGTTTCAGCCCCTCTGTTTCAGACCCTCTGTTTCAGCACCTCTGTTTCTCGCCCTTTGTTTCTCGCCCTCTGTTTCAGCCCCTCTGTTTCAGTCCCTCTGTTTCAGCCCCTCTGTTTCAGCCCCTCTGTTTCAGCCCCTCTGTTTCACGCCCACTGTTTCAGCCCCTCTGTTTCAGCCCCTCTGTTTCTCGCCCTCTGTTTCAGCCCCTCTGTTTCAGCCCCTCTGTATCAGCCCCTCTGTTTCAGCCCCTCTGTTTCAGCCCCTCTGTTTCTCGCCCTCTGTTTCTCGCCCTCTGTTTCAGCCCCTCTGTTTCAGCCCCTCTGTTTCAGCCCCTCTGTTTCTCGCCCTCTGTTTCTCGCCCTCTGTTTTAGCCCCTCTGTTTCAGCCCCTCAGTTTCAGCCCCTCTGTTTCTCGCCCTCTGTGCCAGCCCCTCTGTTTCTCGCCCTCTTTCAGCCCCTCTCTTTCTCGCCCTCTGTTGCAGACCCTCTGTTTCAGCCCCTCTGTTTCAGCCCCTCAGTTTCAGCCCCTCTGTTTCTCGCCCTCTGTGTCAGCCCCTCTGTTTCTCGCCCTCTCTTTCAGCCCCTCTCTTTTTTTCGCCCTCTGTTGCAGACCCTCTGTTTCAGCCCCTCTGTTTCAGCCCCTCTGTTTCAGCCCCTCTGTTTCTCGCCCTCTGTTTCTCGCCCTCAGTTTCAGCCCCTCTGTTTCAGCCCCTTTGTTTCAGCCACTCTGTTTCAGCCCCTCTGTTTCTCGCCCAATGATTCTCGCCCTCTGTTGCAGCCCCTCTGTTTCAGTCCCTCTGTTTCAGCCCCTCTGTTTCAGCCCCTCTGTTTCTCGCCCACAGTTTCAGCCCCTCTGTTTCAGCCCCTCTGTTTCTCGCCCTCTGTTTCAGCTCCTCTGTTTCAGCCCCACTGTTTCAGCCCCTCTGTTTCAGCCCCTCTGTTTCTCGCCCTCTGTTTCTCGCACTCTGTTTCAGCCCCTCTGTTTCAGCCCCGCTGTTTCAGCCCCTCTGTTTCAGCCCCTCTGTTTCAGCCCCTCTGTTTCTCGCCCTCTGTTTCAGCCACTCTGTTTCTCGCTCTCTGTTTCAGCCCCTCTGTTTCAGCCCCTCTGAATCAGCCCCTCTGTTTCAGCCCCACTGTTTCTCGCCCTAAGTTTCTCGCCCTCTGTTTCAGCCCCTCTGTTTCAGCCCCTCTGTTTCAGCCCCTCTGTTTCAGCCCCTCTGTTTCTCGCCCTCTGTTTCTCGCCCTCTGTTTCTCGACCTCTGTTTCTCGCTCTCTGATTCTCGCCCTCTGTTTCTCGCCCTCTGTTTCAGCCCCTCTGTTTCAGTCCCTCTGTTTCAGCCCCTCTGTTTCAGCCCCTCTGTTTCAGCCCCTCTGTTTCACGCCCACTGTTTCAGCCCCTCTGTTTCAGTCCCTCTGTTTCAGCCCCTCAGTTTCAGCCCCTCTGTTTCTCGCCCTCTGTTTCTCCCCCACTGTTTCTCGCCCTCTGTTTCAACCCCTCTGTTTCAGCCCATCTGTTTCAGCCCCTCTGTTTCAGCCCCTCTGTTTCAGCCCCTCTGTTTCAGCCCTTCTGTTTCAGCCCCTCTGTTTCAGCCCCTCTGTTTCTCGCCCTCTGTTTCAGCCCCTCTGTTTCTCGCCCTCTGTTTCAGACCCTCTGTTTCTGCCCCTCAGTATCAGCCCCTCTGTGTCAGCCCCTCTGTTTCTCGCCCTCTGTTAATCGCCCTCTGTTTCTCACGCACTGTTTCAGCCCATCTGTTTCAGCCCCTCTGTTTCAGCCCATCTGTTTCAGCCCCACTGTTTCAGCCCCTCTGTTTCAATCCCTCTGTTTCAGCCCCTCTGTTTCTCGCCCTCTGTTTCTCGCTCTCTCTTTCTCGCCCTCTGTTTCTCGCCCTCTGTTTCAGCCCCTCTGTTTCAGCCCCTCTGTTTCAACCCCTCTGTTTCAGCCCCTCTGTTTCAGCCCCTCTGTTTATCGCCCTCTGTTTTTGCCCTCTGTTTCTCGCCCACTGTTTCAGCCCCTCTGTTTCAGCCCCTCTGTTTCAGCCCCTCTGTTTCTCGCGCTCTGTTTCTCGCCCTCTGTTTCAGCCCCTCTGTTTCAGCCCCTCAGTTTCAGCCCCTCTGTTTCTCGCCCTCTGTTTCAGCCCCTCTTTTTTTCGACCTCTCTTTCAGCCCCTCTCTTTCTCGCCCTCTGTTGCAGACCCTCTGTTTCAGCCCCTCTGTTTCAGCCCCTCTGTTTCAGCCCCTCTGTTTCTCGCCCTCTGTTTCAGCCCCTCTGTTTCTCGCCCTCTGTTTCCGCCCGTCTGTTTCTCGCCCTCTGTTGCAGCCCCTCTGTTTCAGTCCCTCTGTTTAAGCCCCTCTGTTTCAGCCCCTCTGTTTCTCGCCCTCAGTTTCAGCCCCTCTGTTTCAGCCCCACTGTTTCTCGCCCTCTGTTTCAGCTCCTCTGTTTCAGCCCCGCTGTTTCAGCCCCTCTGTTTCAGCCCCTCTGTTTCTCGCCCTCTGTTTCTCGCACTCTGTTTCAGCCCCTCTGTTTCAGCCCCGCTGTTTCAGCCCCTCTGTTTCAGCCCCTCTGTTTCAGCCCCTCTGTTTCTCGCCCTCTGTTTCTCGCTCTCTGTTTCTCGCCCTCTGTTTCTCGCTCTCTGTTTCAGCCCCTCTGTTTCAGCCCCTCTGTTTCTCGCCCTCTGTTTCAGCCCATCTGTTTCTCGCCCTTTGTTTCCGCCCCTCTGTTTCTCGCACTCTGTTGCAGCCCCTCTGTTTCCGCCCCTCTGTTTCAGCCCCTCTGTTTCAGCTCCTCTGTTTCTCGCCCTCTGTTTCTCGCCCTCTGTTTCAGCCCCTGTGTTTCAGCCCCTCTGTTTCAGCCCCTCTGTTTCTCTCCCTCTGTTTCAGACCCTCTGTTTCAGCCCCTCAGTATCAGCCCCTCTGTTTCAGCCCCTCTGTTTCTCGCCCTCTGTTACTCGCCCTCGATTTCAGCCCCTCTGTTTCTCGCCCTCTGTTTCAGCCCCTCTGTTTCAGCCCCTCGGTTTCAGCCCCTCTGTTTCAGCCCTTCTGTTTCAGCCCCTCTATTTCAGCCCCTCTGTTTCTCGCCCTCTGTTTCAGCCCCTCTGTTTCTCGCCCTCTGTTTCAGACCCTCTGTTTCAGCCCCTCAGTATCAGCCCCTCTGTTTCAGCCCCTCTGTTTCTCGCCCTCTGTTCATCGACCTCTGTTTCTCACCCACTGTTTCAGCCCCTCTGTTTCAGCCCCTCTGTTTCAGCCCATCTGTTTCAGCCCCACTGTTTCAGCCCCTCTGTTTCAATCCCTCTGTTTCAGCCCCTCTGTTTCTCGCCCTCTGTTTCTCGCTCACTGTTTCTCGCACTCTGTTTCAGCCCCTCTGTTTCTCGCCCACTTTTTCAGCCCCTCTGTTTCTCGCCATCTGTTTCAACCCCTCTGTTTCAGACCCTCTGTTTCTCGCCCTCTGTTTCAGCCCCTCTGTTTCAGACCCTCTGTTTCAGCACCTCTGTTTCTCGCCCTTTGTTTCTCGCCCTCTGTTTCAGCCCCTCTGTTTCAGTCCCTCTGTTTCAGCCCCTCTGTTTCAGCCCCTCTGTTTCAGCCCCTCTGTTTCACGCCCACTGTTTCAGCCCCTCTGTTTCAGCCCCTCTGTTTCTCGCCCTCTGTTTCAGCCCCTCTGTTTCAGCCCCTCTGTATCAGCCCCTCTGTTTCAGCCCCTCTGTTTCAGCCCCTCTGTTTCTCGCCCTCTGTTTCTCGCCCTCTGTTTCAGCCCCTCTGTTTCAGCCCCTCTGTTTCAGCCCCTCTGTTTCTCGCCCTCTGTTTCTCGCCCTCTGTTTTAGCCCCTCTGTTTCAGCCCCTCAGTTTCAGCCCCTCTGTTTCTCGCCCTCTGTGCCAGCCCCTCTGTTTCTCGCCCTCTTTCAGCCCCTCTCTTTCTCGCCCTCTGTTGCAGACCCTCTGTTTCAGCCCCTCTGTTTCAGCCCCTCAGTTTCAGCCCCTCTGTTTCACGCCCTCTGTGTCAGCCCCTCTGTTTCTCGCCCTCTCTTTCAGCCCCTCTCTTTTTTTCGCCCTCTGTTGCAGACCCTCTGTTTCAGCCCCTCTGTTTCAGCCCCTCTGTTTCAGCCCCTCTGTTTCTCGCCCTCTGTTTCTCGCCCTCAGTTTCAGCCCCTCTGTTTCAGCCCCTTTGTTTCAGCCACTCTGTTTCAGCCCCTCTGTTTCTCGCCCAATGATTCTCGCCCTCTGTTGCAGCCCCTCTGTTTCAGTCCCTCTGTTTCAGCCCCTCTGTTTCAGCCCCTCTGTTTCTCGCCCACAGTTTCAGCCCCTCTGTTTCAGCCCCTCTGTTTCTCGCCCTCTGTTTCAGCTCCTCTGTTTCAGCCCCACTGTTTCAGCCCCTCTGTTTCAGCCCCTCTGTTTCTCGCCCTCTGTTTCTCGCACTCTGTTTCATCCCCTCTGTTTCAGCCCCGCTGTTTCAGCCCCTCTGTTTCAGCCCCTCTGTTTCAGCCCCTCTGTTTCTCGCCCTCTGTTTCAGCCACTCTGTTTCTCGCTCTCTGTTTCAGCCCCTCTGTTTCAGCCCCTCTGAATCAGCCCCTCTGTTTCAGCCCCACTGTTTCTCGCCCTAAGTTTCTCGCCCTCTGTTTCAGCCCCTCTGTTTCAGCCCCTCTGTTTCAGCCCCTCTGTTTCAGCCCCTCTGTTTCTCGCCCTCTGTTTCTCGCCCTCTGTTTCTCGACCTCTGTTTCTCGCTCTCTGATTCTCGCCCTCTGTTTCTCGCCCTCTGTTTCAGCCCCTCTGTTTCAGTCCCTCTGTTTCAGCCCCTCTGTTTCAGCCCCTCTGTTTCAGCCCCTCTGTTTCACGCCCACTGTTTCAGCCCCTCTGTTTCAGCCCCTCTGTTTCTCGCCCTCTGTTTCAGCCCCTCTGTTTCAGCCCCTCTGTATCAGCCCCTCTGTTTCATCCCCTCTGTTTCAGCCCCTCTGTTTCTCGCCCTCTGTTTCTCGCCCTCTGTTTCAGCCCCTCTGTTTCAGCCCCTCTGTTTCAGCCCCTCTGATTCTCGCCCTCTGTTTCTCGCCCTCTGTTTCAGCCCCTCTGTTTCAGCCCCTCAGTTTCAGCCCCTCTCTTTCTCGCCCTCTGTTTCTCCCCCACTGTTTCTCGCCCTCTGTTTCAACCCCTCTGTTTCAGCCCCTCTGTTTCAGCCCCTCTGTTTCAGCCCCTCTGTTTCAGCCCTTCTGTTTCAGCCCCTCTGTTTCAGCCCCTCTGTTTCTCGCCCTCTGTTTCAGCCCCTCTGTTTCTCGCCCTCTGTTTCAGACCCTCTGTTTCAGCCCCTCAGTATCAGCCCCTCTGTGTCAGCCCCTCTGTTTCTCGCCCTCTGTTAATCGCCCTCTGTTTCTCACGCACTGTTTCAGCCCCTCTGTTTCAGCCCCTCTGTTTCAGCCCATCTGTTTCAGCCCCACTGTTTCAGCCCCTCTGTTTCAATCCCTCTGTTTCAGCCCCTCTGTTTCTCGCCCTCTGTTTCTCGCTCTCTGTTTCTCGCCCTCTGTTTCCGCCCCTCTGTTTCTCGCCCACTGTTTCAGCCCCTCTGTTTCTCGCCATCTGTTTCAACCCCTCTGTTTCAGCCCCTCTGTTTCTCGCCCTCTGTTTCAGCCCTTCTGTTTCAGCCCCTCTATTTCTCGCCCTCTGTTTCAGCCCCTCTGTTTCAGCCCCTCTGTTTCAGCCCCTCTGTTTCTCGCCCTCTGTTTCTCGCCCTCTGTTCCTCCCTCTCTGTTTCTCGCCCTCTGTTTCTCGCCCTCTGTTTCAGCCCCTCTGTTTCTCGCCCTCTGTTTCTCGCCCTCTGTTTCTCCCTCTCTGTTTCTCGCCCTCTGTTTCTCGCCCTCTGTTTCAGCCCCTCTGTTTCTCGCCCTCTGTTTCTCGCCCTCTGTTTCTCGCTCTCTGTTTCCCGCCCTCTGTTTCTCGCCCTCTGTTTCTCGCTCTCTCTTTCTCGCCCTCTGTTTCTCGCCCTCTGTTTCAGCCCCTCTGTTTCAGCCCCTCTGTTTCAACCCCTCTGTTTCAGCCCCTCTGTTTCAGCCCCTCTGTTTATCGCCCTCTGTTTTTGCCCTCTGTTTCTCGCCCACTGTTTCAGCCCCTCTGTTTCAGCCCCTCTGTTTCAGCCCCTCTGTTTCTCGCGCTCTGTTTCTCGCCCTCTGTTTCAGCCCCTCTGTTTCAGCCCCTCAGTTTCAGCCCCTCTGTTTCTCGCCCTCTGTTTCAGCCCCTCTTTTTTTCGCCCTCTCTTTCAGCCCCTCTCTTTCTCGCCCTCTGTTGCAGACCCTCTGTTTCAGCCCCTCTGTTTCAGCCCCTCTGTTTCAGCCCCTCTGTTTCTCGCCCTCTGTTTCAGCCCCTCTGTTTCTCGCCCTCTGTTTCCGCCCCTCTGTTTCTCGCCCTCTGTTGCAGCCCCTCTGTTTCAGTCCCTCTGTTTAAGCCCCTCTGTTTCAGCCCCTCTGTTTCTCGCCCTCAGTTTCAGCCCCTCTGTTTCAGCCCCACTGTTTCTCGCCCTCTGTTTCAGCTCCTCTGTTTCAGCCCCGCTGTTTCAGCCCCTCTGTTTCAGCCCCTCTGTTTCTCGCCCTCTGTTTCTCGCACTCTGTTTCAGCCCCTCTGTTTCAGCCCCGCTGTTTCAGCCCCTCTGTTTCAGCCCCTCTGTTTCAGCCCCTCTGTTTCTCGCCCTCTGTTTCTCGCTCTCTGTTTCTCGCCCTCTGTTTCTCGCTCTCTGTTTCAGCCCCTCTGTTTCAGCCCCTCTGTTTCTCGCCCTCTGTTTCAGCCCATCTGTTTCTCGCCCTTTGTTTCCGCCCCTCTGTTTCTCCCACTCTGTTGCAGCCCCTCTGTTTCCGCCCCTCTGTTTCAGCCCCTCTGTTTCAGCTCCTCTGTTTCTCGCCCTCTGTTTCTCGCCCTCTGTTTCAGCCCCTCTGTTTCAGCCCCTCTGTTTCAGCCCCTCTGTTTCTCTCCCTCTGTTTCAGACCCTCTGTTTCAGCCCCTCAGTATCAGCCCCTCTGTTTCAGCCCCTCTGTTTCTCGCCCTCTGTTACTCGCCCTCGATTTCAGCCCCTCTGTTTCTCGCCCTCTGTTTCAGCCCCTCTGTTTCAGCCCCTCGGTTTCAGCCCCTCTGTTTCAGCCCTTCTGTTTCAGCCCCTCTATTTCAGCCCCTCTGTTTCTCGCCCTCTGTTTCAGCCCCTCTGTTTCTCGCCCTCTGTTTCAGACCCTCTGTTTCAGCCCCTCAGTATCAGCCCCTCTGTTTCAGCCCCTCTGTTTCTCGCCCTCTGTTCATCGACCTCTGTTTCTCACCCACTGTTTCAGCCCCTCTGTTTCAGCCCCTCTGTTTCAGCCCATCTGTTTCAGCCCCACTGTTTCAGCCCCTCTGTTTCAATCCCTCTGTTTCAGCCCCTCTGTTTCTCGCCCTCTGTTTCTCGCTCACTGTTTCTCGCACTCTGTTTCAGCCCCTCTGTTTCTCGCCCACTTTTTCAGCCCCTCTGTTTCTCGCCATCTGTTTCAACCCCTCTGTTTCAGCCCCTCTGTTTCTCGCCCTCTGTTTCAGCCCCTCTGTTTCAGACCCTCTGTTTCAGCACCTCTGTTTCTCGCCCTTTGTTTCTCGCCCTCTGTTTCAGCCCCTCTGTTTCAGTCCCTCTGTTTCAGCCCCTCTGTTTCAGCCCCTCTGTTTCAGCCCCTCTGTTTCACGCCCACTGTTTCAGCCCCTCTGTTTCAGCCCCTCTGTTTCTCGCCCTCTGTTTCAGCCCCTCTGTTTCAGCCCCTCTGTATCAGCCCCTCTGTTTCAGCCCCTCTGTTTCAGCCCCTCTGTTTCTCGCCCTCTGTTTCTCGCCCTCTGTTTCAGCCCCTCTGTTTCAGCCCCTCTGTTTCAGCCCCTCTGTTTCTCGCCCTCTGTTTCTCGCCCTCTGTTTTAGCCCCTCTGTTTCAGCCCCTCAGTTTCAGCCCCTCTGTTTCTCGCCCTCTGTGCCAGCCCCTCTGTTTCTCGCCCTCTTTCAGCCCCTCTCTTTCTCGCCCTCTGTTGCAGACCCTCTGTTTCAGCCCCTCTGTTTCAGCCCCTCAGTTTCAGCCCCTCTGTTTCTCGCCCTCTGTGTCAGCCCCTCTGTTTCTCGCCCTCTCTTTCAGCCCCTCTCTTTTTTTCGCCCTCTGTTGCAGACCCTCTGTTTCAGCCCCTCTGTTTCAGCCCCTCTGTTTCAGCCCCTCTGTTTCTCGCCCTCTGTTTCTCGCCCTCAGTTTCAGCCCCTCTGTTTCAGCCCCTTTGTTTCAGCCACTCTGTTTCAGCCCCTCTGTTTCTCGCCCAATGATTCTCGCCCTCTGTTGCAGCCCCTCTGTTTCAGTCCCTCTGTTTCAGCCCCTCTGTTTCAGCCCCTCTGTTTCTCGCCCACAGTTTCAGCCCCTCTGTTTCAGCCCCTCTGTTTCTCGCCCTCTGTTTCAGCTCCTCTGTTTCAGCCCCACTGTTTCAGCCCCTCTGTTTCAGCCCCTCTGTTTCTCGCCCTCTGTTTCTCGCACTCTGTTTCAGCCCCTCTGTTTCAGCCCCGCTGTTTCAGCCCCTCTGTTTCAGCCCCTCTGTTTCAGCCCCTCTGTTTCTCGCCCTCTGTTTCAGCCACTCTGTTTCTCGCTCTCTGTTTCAGCCCCTCTGTTTCAGCCCCTCTGAATCAGCCCCTCTGTTTCAGCCCCACTGTTTCTCGCCCTAAGTTTCTCGCCCTCTGTTTCAGCCCCTCTGTTTCAGCCCCTCTGTTTCAGCCCCTCTGTTTCAGCCCCTCTGTTTCTCGCCCTCTGTTTCTCGCCCTCTGTTTCTCGACCTCTGTTTCTCGCTCTCTGATTCTCGCCCTCTGTTTCTCGCCCTCTGTTTCAGCCCCTCTGTTTCAGTCCCTCTGTTTCAGCCCCTCTGTTTCAGCCCCTCTGTTTCAGCCCCTCTGTTTCACGCCCACTGTTTCAGCCCCTCTGTTTCAGCCCCTCTGTTTCTCGCCCTCTGTTTCAGCCCCTCTGTTTCAGCCCCTCTGTATCAGCCCCTCTGTTTCATCCCCTCTGTTTCAGCCCCTCTGTTTCTCGCCCTCTGTTTCTCGCCCTCTGTTTCAGCCCCTCTGTTTCAGCCCCTCTGTTTCAGCCCCTCTGTTTCTCGCACTCTGTTTCTCGCCCTCTGTTTCAGCCCCTCTGTTTCAGCCCCTCAGTTTCAGCCCCTCTGTTTCTCGCCCTCTGTGCCAGCCCCTCTGTTTCTCGCCCTCTCTTTCAGCCCCTCTCTTTCTCGCCCGCTGTTGCAGACCCTCTGTTTCAGCCCCTCTGTTTCAGCCCCTCAGTTTCAGCCCCTCTGTTTCTCGCCCTCTGTTTCTCCCCCACTGTTTCTCGCCCTCTGTTTCAACCCCTCTGTTTCAGCCCCTCTGTTTCAGCCCCTCTGTTTCAGCCCCTCTGTTTCAGCCCCTCTGTTTCAGCCCTTCTGTTTCAGCCCCTCTGTTTCAGCCCCTCTGTTTCTCGCCCTCTGTTTCAGCCCCTCTGTTTCTCGCCCTCTGTTTCAGACCCTCTGTTTCAGCCCCTCAGTATCAGCCCCTCTGTGTCAGCCCCTCTGTTTCTCGCCCTCTGTTAATCGCCCTCTGTTTCTCACGCACTGTTTCAGCCCATCTGTTTCAGCCCCTCTGTTTCAGCCCATCTGTTTCAGCCCCACTGTTTCAGCCCCTCTGTTTCAATCCCTCTGTTTCAGCCCCTCTGTTTCTCGCCCTCTGTTTCTCGCTCTCTGTTTCTCGCCCTCTGTTTCCGCCCCTCTGTTTCTCGCCCACTGTTTCAGCCCCTCTGTTTCTCGCCATCTGTTTCAACCCCTCTGTTTCAGCCCCTCTGTTTCTCGCCCTCTGTTTCAGCCCTTCTGTTTCAGCCCCTCTATTTCTCGCCCTCTGTTTCAGCCCCTCTGTTTCAGCCCCTCTGTTTCAGCCCCTCTGTTTCTCGCCCTCTGTTTCTCGCCCTCTGTTCCTCCCTCTCTGTTTCTCGCCCTCTGTTTCTCGCCCTCTGTTTCAGCCCCTCTGTTTCTCGCCCTCTGTTTCTCGCCCTCTGTTTCTCCCTCTCTGTTTCTCGCCCTCTGTTTCTCGCCCTCTGTTTCAGCCCCTCTGTTTCTCGCCCTCTGTTTCTCGCCCTCTGTTTCTCGCTCTCTGTTTCCCGCCCTCTGTTTCTCGCCCTCTGTTTCTCGCTCTCTCTTTCTCGCCCTCTGTTTCTCGCCCTCTGTTTCAGCCCCTCTGTTTCAGCCCCTCTGTTTCAACCCCTCTGTTTCAGCCCCTCTGTTTCAGCCCCTCTGTTTATCGCCCTCTGTTTTTGCCCTCTGTTTCTCGCCCACTGTTTCAGCCCCTCTGTTTCAGCCCCTCTGTTTCAGCCCCTCTGTTTCTCGCGCTCTGTTTCTCGCCCTCTGTTTCAGCCCCTCTGTTTCAGCCCCTCAGTTTCAGCCCCTCTGTTTCTCGCCCTCTGTTTCAGCCCCTCTTTTTTTCGCCCTCTCTTTCAGCCCCTCTCTTTCTCGCCCTCTGTTGCAGACCCTCTGTTTCAGCCCCTCTGTTTCAGCCCCTCTGTTTCAGCCCCTCTGTTTCTCGCCCTCTGTTTCAGCCCCTCTGTTTCTCGCCCTCTGTTTCCGCCCCTCTGTTTCTCGCCCTCTGTTGCAGCCCCTCTGTTTCAGTCCCTCTGTTTAAGCCCCTCTGTTTCAGCCCCTCTGTTTCTCGCCCTCAGTTTCAGCCCCTCTGTTTCAGCCCCACTGTTTCTCGCCCTCTGTTTCAGCTCCTCTGTTTCAGCCCCGCTGTTTCAGCCACTCTGTTTCAGCCCCTCTGTTTCTCGCCCACAGTTTCAGCCCCTCTGTTTCAGCCCCTCTGTTTCTCGCCCTCTGTTTCAGCTCCTCTGTTTCAGCCCCACTGTTTCAGCCCCTCTGTTTCAGCCCCTCTGTTTCTCGCCCTCTGTTTCTCGCACTCTGTTTCAGCCCCTCTGTTTCAGCCCCGCTGTTTCAGCCCCTCTGTTTCAGCCCCTCTGTTTCAGCCCCTCTGTTTCTCGCCCTCTGTTTCAGCCACTCTGTTTCTCGCTCTCTGTTTCAGCCCCTCTGTTTCAGCCCCTCTGAATCAGCCCCTCTGTTTCAGCCCCACTGTTTCTCGCCCTAAGTTTCTCGCCCTCTGTTTCAGCCCCTCTGTTTCAGCCCCTCTGTTTCAGCCCCTCTGTTTCAGCCCCTCTGTTTCTCGCCCTCTGTTTCTCGCCCTCTGTTTCTCGACCTCTGTTTCTCGCTCTCTGATTCTCGCCCTCTGTTTCTCGCCCTCTGTTTCAGCCCCTCTGTTTCAGTCCCTCTGTTTCAGCCCCTCTGTTTCAGCCCCTCTGTTTCAGCCCCTCTGTTTCACGCCCACTGTTTCAGCCCCTCTGTTTCAGCCCCTCTGTTTCTCGCCCTCTGTTTCAGCCCCTCTGTTTCAGCCCCTCTGTATCAGCCCCTCTGTTTCATCCCCTCTGTTTCAGCCCCTCTGTTTCTCGCCCTCTGTTTCTCGCCCTCTGTTTCAGCCCCTCTGTTTCAGCCCCTCTGTTTCAGCCCCTCTGTTTCTCGCACTCTGTTTCTCGCCCTCTGTTTCAGCCCCTCTGTTTCAGCCCCTCAGTTTCAGCCCCTCTGTTTCTCGCCCTCTGTGCCAGCCCCTCTGTTTCTCGCCCTCTCTTTCAGCCCCTCTCTTTCTCGCCCGCTGTTGCAGACCCTCTGTTTCAGCCCCGCTGTTTCAGCCCCTCTGTTTCAGACCCTCTGTTTCAGCCCCTCTGTTTCTCGCCCTCTGTTTCAGCCACTCTGTTTCTCTCTCTCTGTTTCAGCCCCTCTGTTTCAGCCCCTCTGAATCAGCCCCTCTGTTTCAGCCCCACTGTTTCTCGCCCTAAGTTTCTCGCCCTCTGTTTCAGCCCCTCTGTTTCAGCCCCTCTGTTTCAGCCCCTCTGTTTCAGCCTCTCTGTTTCTCGCCCTCTGTTTCTCGCCCTCTGTTTCTCGACCTCTGTTTCTCGCTCTCTGATTCTCGCCCTCTGTTTCTCGCCCTCTGTTTCAGCCCCTCTGTTTCAGTCCCTCTGTTTCAGCCCCTCTGTTTCAGCCCCTCTGTTTCAGCCCCTCTGTTTCACGCCCACTGTTTCAGCCCCTCTGTTTCAGCCCCTCTGTTTCTCGCCCTCTGTTTCAGCCCCTCTGTTTCAGCCCCTCTGTATCAGCCCCTCTGTTTCATCCCCTCTGTTTCAGCCCCTCTGTTTCTCGCCCTCTGTTTCTCGCCCTCTGTTTCAGCCCCTCTGTTTCAGCCCCTCTGTTTCAGCCCCTCTGTTTCTCGCACTCTGTTTCTCGCCCTCTGTTTCAGCCCCTCTGTTTCAGCCCCTCAGTTTCAGTCCCTCTGTTTCTCGCCCTCTGTGCCAGCCCCTCTGTTTCTCGCCCTCTCTTTCAGCCCCTCTCTTTCTCGCCCGCTGTTGCAGACCCTCTGTTTCAGCCCCTCTGTTTCAGCCCCTCAGTTTCAGCCCCTCTGTTTCTCGCCCTCTGTTTCTCCCCCACTGTTTCTCGCCCTCTGTTTCAACCCCTCTGTTTCAGCCCCTCTGTTTCAGCCCCTCTGTTTCAGCCCCTCTGTTTCAGCCCCTCTGTTTCAGCCCTTCTGTTTCAGCCCCTCTGTTTCAGCCCCTCTGTTTCTCGCCCTCTGTTTCAGCCCCTCTGTTTCTCGCCCTCTGTTTCAGACCCTCTGTTTCAGCCCCTCAGTATTAGCCCCTCTGTGTCAGCCCCTCTGTTTCTCGCCCTCTGTTAATCGCCCTCTGTTTCTCACGCACTGTTTCAGCCCCTGTGTTTCAGCCCCTCTGTTTCAGCCCATCTGTTTCAGCCCCACTGTTTCAGCCCCTCTGTTTCAATCCCTCTGTTTCAGCCCCTCTGTTTCTCGCCCTCTGTTTCTCGCTCTCTGTTTCTCGCCCTCTGTTTCCGCCCCTCTGTTTCTCGCCCACTGTTTCAGCCCCTCTGTTTCTCGCCATCTGTTTCAACCCCTCTGTTTCAGCCCCTCTGTTTCTCGCCCTCTGTTTCAGCCCTTCTGTTTCAGCCCCTCTATTTCTCGCCCTCTGTTTCAGCCCCTCTGTTTCAGCCCCTCTGTTTCAGCCCCTCTGTTTCTCGCCCTCTGTTTCTCGCCCTCTGTTCCTCCCTCTCTGTTTCTCGCCCTCTGTTTCTCGCCCTCTGTTTCAGCCCCTCTGTTTCTCGCCCTCTGTTTCTCGCCCTCTGTTTCTCCCTCTCTGTTTCTCGCCCTCTGTTTCTCGCCCTCTGTTTCAGCCCCTCTGTTTCTCGCCCTCTGTTTCTCGGCCTCTGTTTCTCGCTCTCTGTTTCCCGCCCTCTGTTTCTCGCCCTCTGTTTCTCGCTCTCTCTTTCTCGCCCTCTGTTTCTCGCCCTCTGTTTCAGCCCCTCTGTTTCAGCCCCTCTGTTTCAACCCCTCTGTTTCAGCCCCTCTGTTTCAGCCCCTCTGTTTATCGCCCTCTGTTTTTGCCCTCTGTTTCTCGCCCACTGTTTCAGCCCCTCTGTTTCAGCCCCTCTGTTTCAGCCCCTCTGTTTCTCGCGCTCTGTTTCTCGCCCTCTGTTTCAGCCCCTCTGTTTCAGCCCCTCAGTTTCAGCCCCTCTGTTTCTCGCCCTCTGTTTCAGCCCCTCTTTTTTTCGCCCTCTCTTTCAGCCCCTCTCTTTCTCGCCCTCTGTTGCAGACCCTCTGTTTCAGCCCCTCTGTTTCAGCCCCTCTGTTTCAGCCCCTCTGTTTCTCGCCCTCTGTTTCAGCCCCTCTGTTTCTCGCCCTCTGTTTCCGCCCCTCTGTTTCTCGCCCTCTGTTGCAGCCCCTCTGTTTCAGTCCCTCTGTTTAAGCCCCTCTGTTTCAGCCCCTCTGTTTCTCGCCCTCAGTTTCAGCCCCTCTGTTTCAGCCCCACTGTTTCTCGCCCTCTGTTTCAGCTCCTCTGTTTCAGCCCCGCTGTTTCAGCCCCTCTGTTTCAGCCCCTCTGTTTCTCGCCCTCTGTTTCTCGCACTCTGTTTCAGCCCCTCTGTTTCAGCCCCGCTGTTTCAGCCCCTCTGTTTCAGCCCCTCTGTTTCAGCCCCTCTGTTTCTCGCCCTCTGTTTCTCGCTCTCTGTTTCTCGCCCTCTGTTTCTCGCTCTCTGTTTCAGCCCCTCTGTTTCAGCCCCTCTGTTTCTCGCCCTCTGTTTCAGCCCATCTGTTTCTCGCCCTTTGTTTCCGCCCCTCTGTTTCTCGCACTCTGTTGCAGCCCCTCTGTTTCCGCCCCTCTGTTTCAGCCCCTCTGTTTCAGCTCCTCTGTTTCTCGCCCTCTGTTTCTCGCCCTCTGTTTCAGCCCCTCTGTTTCAGCCCCTCTGTTTCAGCCCCTCTGTTTCTCTCCCTCTGTTTCAGACCCTCTGTTTCAGCCCCTCAGTATCAGCCCCTCTGTTTCAGCCCCTCTGTTTCTCGCCCTCTGTTACTCGCCCTCGATTTCAGCCCCTCTGTTTCTCGCCCTCTGTTTCAGCCCCTCTGTTTCAGCCCCTCGGTTTCAGCCCCTCTGTTTCAGCCCTTCTGTTTCAGCCCCTCTATTTCAGCCCCTCTGTTTCTCGCCCTCTGTTTCAGCCCCTCTGTTTCTCGCCCTCTGTTTCAGACCCTCTGTTTCAGCCCCTCAGTATCAGCCCCTCTGTTTCAGCCCCTCTGTTTCTCGCCCTCTGTTCATCGACCTCTGTTTCTCACCCACTGTTTCAGCCCCTCTGTTTCAGCCCCTCTGTTTCAGCCCATCTGTTTCAGCCCCACTGTTTCAGCCCCTCTGTTTCAATCCCTCTGTTTCAGCCCCTCTGTTTCTCGCCCTCTGTTTCTCGCTCACTGTTTCTCGCACTCTGTTTCAGCCCCTCTGTTTCTCGCCCACTTTTTCAGCCCCTCTGTTTCTCGCCATCTGTTTCAACCCCTCTGTTTCAGCCCCTCTGTTTCTCGCCCTCTGTTTCAGCCCCTCTGTTTCAGACCCTCTGTTTCAGCACCTCTGTTTCTCGCCCTTTGTTTCTCGCCCTCTGTTTCAGCCCCTCTGTTTCAGTCCCTCTGTTTCAGCCCCTCTGTTTCAGCCCCTCTGTTTCAGCCCTTTCTGTTTCACGCCCACTGTTTCAGCCCCTCTGTTTCAGCCCCTCTGTTTCTCGCCCTCTGTTTCAGCCCCTCTGTTTCAGCCCCTCTGTATCAGCCCCTCTGTTTCAGCCCCTCTGTTTCAGCCCCTCTGTTTCTCGCCCTCTGTTTCTCGCCCTCTGTTTCAGCCCCTCTGTTTCAGCCCCTCTGTTTCAGCCCCTCTCTTTCTCGCCCTCTGTTGCAGACCCTCTGTTTCAGCCCCTCTGTTTCAGCCCCTCAGTTTCAGCCCCTCTGTTTCTCGCCCTCTGTGTCAGCCCCTCTGTTTCTCGCCCTCTCTTTCAGCCCCTCTCTTTTTTTCGCCCTCTGTTGCAGACCCTCTGTTTCAGCCCCTCTGTTTCAGCCCCTCTGTTTCAGCCCCTCTGTTTCTCGCCCTCTGTTTCTCGCCCTCAGTTTCAGCCCCTCTGTTTCAGCCCCTTTGTTTCAGCCACTCTGTTTCAGCCCCTCTGTTTCTCGCCCAATGATTCTCGCCCTCTGTTGCAGCCCCTCTGTTTCAGTCCCTCTGTTTCAGCCCCTCTGTTTCAGCCCCTCTGTTTCTCGCCCACAGTTTCAGCCCCTCTGTTTCAGCCCCTCTGTTTCTCGCCCTCTGTTTCAGCTCCTCTGTTTCAGCCCCACTGTTTCAGCCCCTCTGTTTCAGCCCCTCTGTTTCTCGCCCTCTGTTTCTCGCACTCTGTTTCAGCCCCTCTGTTTCAGCCCCGCTGTTTCAGCCCCTCTGTTTCAGCCCCTCTGTTTCAGCCCCTCTGTTTCTCGCCCTCTGTTTCAGCCACTCTGTTTCTCGCTCTCTGTTTCAGCCCCTCTGTTTCAGCCCCTCTGAATCAGCCCCTCTGTTTCAGCCCCACTGTTTCTCGCCCTAAGTTTCTCGCCCTCTGTTTCAGCCCCTCTGTTTCAGCCCCTCTGTTTCAGCCCCTCTGTTTCAGCCCCTCTGTTTCTCGCCCTCTGTTTCTCGCCCTCTGTTTCTCGACCTCTGTTTCTCGCTCTCTGATTCTCGCCCTCTGTTTCTCGCCCTCTGTTTCAGCCCCTCTGTTTCAGTCCCTCTGTTTCAGCCCCTCTGTTTCAGCCCCTCTGTTTCAGCCCCTCTGTTTCACGCCCACTGTTTCAGCCCCTCTGTTTCAGCCCCTCTGTTTCTCGCCCTCTGTTTCAGCCCCTCTGTTTCAGCCCCTCTGTATCAGCCCCTCTGTTTCATCCCCTCTGTTTCAGCCCCTCTGTTTCTCGCCCTCTGTTTCAGCCCCTCTGTTTCAGCCCCTCTGTTTCAGCCCCTCTGTTTCTCGCACTCTGTTTCTCGCCCTCTGTTTCAGCCCCTCTGTTTCAGCCCCTCAGTTTCAGCCCCTCTGTTTCTCGCCCTCTGTGCCAGCCCCTCTGTTTCTCGCCCTCTCTTTCAGCCCCTCTCTTTCTCGCCCGCTGTTGCAGACCCTCTGTTTCAGCCCCTCTGTTTCAGCCCCTCAGTTTCAGCCCCTCTGTTTCTCGCCCTCTGTGTCAGCCCCTCTGTTTCTCACCCTCTCTTTCAGCCCCTCTCTTTTTTTCGCCCTCTGTTGCAGACCCTCTGTTTCAGCCCCTCTGTTTCAGCCCCTCTGTTTCAGCCCCTCTGTTTCTCGCCCTCTGTTTCTCGCCCTCAGTTTCAGCCCCTCTGTTACAGCCCCTTTGTTTCAGCCACTCTGTTTCAGCCCCTCTGTTTCTCGCCCAATGATTCTCGCCCTCTGTTGCAGCCCCTCTGTTTCAGTCCCTCTGTTTCAGCCCCTCTGTTTCAGCCCCTCTGTTTCTCGCCCACAGTTTCAGCCCCTCTGTTTCAGCCCCTCTGTTTCTCGCCCTCTGTTTCAGCTCCACTGTTTCAGCCCCACTGTTTCAGCCCCTCTGTTTCAGCCCCTCTGTTTCTCGCCCTCTGTTTCTCGCACTCTGTTTCAGCCCCTCTGTTTCAGCCCCGCTGTTTCAGCCCCTCTGTTTCAGCCCCTCTGTTTCAGCCCCTCTGTTTCTCGCCCTCTGTTTCAGCCACTCTGTTTCTCGCTCTCTGTTTCAGCCCCTCTGTTTCAGCCCCTCTGAATCAGCCCCTCTGTTTCAGTCCCACTGTTTCTCGCCCTAAGTTTCTCGCCCTCTGTTTCAGCCCCTCTGTTTCAGCCCCTCTGTTTCAGCCCCTCTGTTTCAGCCCCTCTGTTTCTCGCCCTCTGTTTCTCGCCCTCTGTTTCTCGACCTCTGTTTCTCGCTCTCTGATTCTCGCCCTCTGTTTCTCGCCCTCTGTTTCAGCCCCTCTGTTTCAGCCACTCTGTTTCAGCCCCTCTGTTTCTCGCCCACTGTTTCTCCCACACTGTTTCTCGCCCTCTGTTTCAACCCCTCTGTTTCAGCCCCTCTGTTTCAGCCCCTCTGTTTCAGACCCTCTGTCTCAGCCCCTCTGTTTCTCGCCCTCTGTTTCTCGCCCTCTGTTTCTTGCCCTCTGTTTCTCGCTCTCTGTTTCTCGCCCTCTGTTTCTCGCCCTCGGTTTCAGCCCCTCTGTTTCAGCCCCTCTGTTTCAGCCCCTCTGTTTCTCGCCCTCTGTTTGTCGACCTCTGTTTCTCGCCCTCAGTTTCAGCCCCTCTGTTTCAGCCCCTCAATTTCAGCCCCTCTGTTTCAGCCCCTCTGTTTCTCGCCCAATGTTTCTCGCCCTCTGTTTCAGCCCCTCTGTTTCAGCCCCTCAGTTTTAGCCCCACTGTTTCCGCCCCTCTGTTTCAGCCCCTCTGTTTCAGCCCCTCTGTTTCTCGCCCTCTGTTTCAGCTCCTCTGTTTCAGCCCCACTGTTTCAGCCCCTCTGTTTCAGCCCCTCTGTTTCTCGCCCTCTGTTTCTCGCACTCTGTTTCAGCCCCTCTGTTTCAGCCCCGCTGTTTCAGCCCCTCTGTTTCAGCCCCTCTGTTTCAGCCCCTCTGTTTCTCGCCCTCTGTTTCAGCCACTCTGTTTCTCGCTCTCTGTTTCAGCCCCTCTGTTTCAGCCCCTCTGAATCAGCCCCTCTGTTTCAGCCCCACTGTTTCTCGCCCTAAGTTTCTCGCCCTCTGTTTCAGCCCCTCTGTTTCAGCCCCTCTGTTTCAGCCCCTCTGTTTCAGCCCCTCTGTTTCTCGCCCTCTGTTTCTCGCCCTCTGTTTCTCGACCTCTGTTTCTCGCTCTCTGATTCTCGCCCTCTGTTTCTCGCCCTCTGTTTCAGCCCCTCTGTTTCAGTCCCTCTGTTTCAGCCCCTCTGTTTCAGCCCCTCTGTTTCAGCCCCTCTGTTTCACGCCCACTGTTTCAGCCCCTCTGTTTCAGCCCCTCTGTTTCTCGCCCTCTGTTTCAGCCCCTCTGTTTCAGCCCCTCTGTATCAGCCCCTCTGTTTCATCCCCTCTGTTTCAGCCCCTCTGTTTCTCGCCCTCTGTTTCTCGCCCTCTGTTTCAGCCCCTCTGTTTCAGCCCCTCTGTTTCAGCCCCTCTGTTTCTCGCACTCTGTTTCTCGCCCTCTGTTTCAGCCCCTCTGTTTCAGCCCCTCAGTTTCAGCCCCTCTGTTTCTCGCCCTCTGTGCCAGCCCCTCTGTTTCTCGCCCTCTCTTTCAGCCCCTCTCTTTCTCGCCCGCTGTTGCAGACCCTCTGTTTCAGCCCCTCTGTTTCAGCCCCTCAGTTTCAGCCCCTCTGTTTCTCGCCCTCTGTGTCAGCCCCTCTGTTTCTCACCCTCTCTTTCAGCCCCTCTCTTTTTTTCGCCCTCTGTTGCAGACCCTCTGTTTCAGCCCCTCTGTTTCAGCCCCTCTGTTTCAGCCCCTCTGTTTCTCGCCCTCTGTTTCTCGCCCTCAGTTTCAGCCCCTCTGTTACAGCCCCTTTGTTTCAGCCACTCTGTTTCAGCCCCTCTGTTTCTCGCCCAATGATTCTCGCCCTCTGTTGCAGCCCCTCTGTTTCAGTCCCTCTGTTTCAGCCCCTCTGTTTCAGCCCCTCTGTTTCTCGCCCACAGTTTCAGCCCCTCTGTTTCAGCCCCTCTGTTTCTCGCCCTCTGTTTCAGCTCCACTGTTTCAGCCACACTGTTTCAGCCCCTCTGTTTCAGCCCCTCTGTTTCTCGCCCTCTGTTTCTCGCACTCTGTTTCAGCCCCTCTGTTTCAGCCCCGCTGTTTCAGCCCCTCTGTTTCAGCCCCTCTGTTTCAGCCCCTCTGTTTCTCGCCCTCTGTTTCAGCCACTCTGTTTCTCGCTCTCTGTTTCAGCCCCTCTGTTTCAGCCCCTCTGAATCAGCCCCTCTGTTTCAGTCCCACTGTTTCTCGCCCTAAGTTTCTCGCCCTCTGTTTCAGCCCCTCTGTTTCAGCCCCTCTGTTTCAGCCCCTCTGTTTCAGCCCCTCTGTTTCTCGCCCTCTGTTTCTCGCCCTCTGTTTCTCGACCTCTGTTTCTCGCTCTCTGATTCTCGCCCTCTGTTTCTCGCCCTCTGTTTCAGCCCCTCTGTTTCAGCCACTCTGTTTCAGCCCCTCTGTTTCTCGCCCACTGTTTCTCCCACACTGTTTCTCGCCCTCTGTTTCAACCCCTCTGTTTCAGCCCCTCTGTTTCAGCCCCTCTGTTTCAGACCCTCTGTCTCAGCCCCTCTGTTTCTCGCCCTCTGTTTCTCGCCCTCTGTTTCTTGCCCTCTGTTTCTCGCTCTCTGTTTCTCGCCCTCTGTTTCTCGCCCTCGGTTTCAGCCCCTCTGTTTCAGCCCCTCTGTTTCAGCCCCTCTGTTTCTCGCCCTCTGTTTGTCGACCTCTGTTTCTCGCCCTCAGTTTCAGCCCCTCTGTTTCAGCCCCTCAATTTCAGCCCCTCTGTTTCAGCCCCTCTGTTTCTCGCCCAATGTTTCTCGCCCTCTGTTTCAGCCCCTCTGTTTCAGCCCCTCAGTTTTAGCCCCACTGTTTCCGCCCCTCTGTTTCAGCCCCTCTGTTTCAGCCCCTCTGTTTCTCGCCCTCTGTTTCTCGCCCTCTGTTTCAGCCCCTCTGTTTCAGCCCCTCTGTTTCAGCCCCTCTGTTTCTCGCCCTCTGTTTCTCGCCCTCTGTTTCAGCCCCTCTGTTTCAGCCCCTCAGTTTCAGCCCCTCTGTTTCTCGCCCTCTGTGCCAGCCCCTCTGTTTCTCGCCCTCTCTTTCAGCCCCTCTCTTTCTCGCCCTCTGTTGCAGACCCTCTGTTTCAGCCCCTCTGTTTCAGCCCCTCAGTTTCAGCCCCTCTGTTTCTCGCCCTCTGTGTCAGCCCCTCTGTTTCTCGCCCTCTCTTTCAGCCCCTCTCTTTCTCGCCCTCTGTTGCAGACCCTCTGTTTCAGCCCCTCTGTTTCAGCCCCTCTGTTTCAGCCCCTCTGTTTCAGCCCCTCTGTTTCTCGCCCTCTGTTTCTCGCCCTCAGTTTCAGCCCCTCTGTTTCAGCCCCTTTGTTTCAGCCCCTCCTTTTCAGCCCCTCTGTTTCTCGCCCACTGTTTCTCGCCCTCTGTTTCAGCCCCTCTGTTTCAGCCCCTCTGTTTCAGCCCCTCTGTTTCAGCCCCTCTGTTTCAGCCCCTCTGTTTCAGCCCCTCTGTTTCTCGCCCTCTGTTTCTCGCCCTCTGTTTCAGCCCCTCTGTTTCAGCCCCTCTGTTTCAGCCCCTCTGTTTCTCGCCCTCTGTTTCTCGCCCTCTGTTTCAGCCCCTCTGTTTCTCGCCCTTTGTTTCCGCCCCTCTGTTTCTCGCACTCTGTTGCAGCCCCTCTGTTTCCGCCCCTCTGTTTCAGCCCCTCTGTTTCAGCTCCTCTGTTTCTCGCCCTCTGTTTCTCGCCCTCTGTTTCAGCCCCTCTGTTTCAGCCCCTCTGTTTCAGCCCCTCTGTTTCTCGCCCTCTGTGTCAGCCCCTCTGTTTCTCGCCCTCTCTTTCAGCCCCTCTCTTTCTCGCCCTCTGTTGCAGACCCTCTGTTTCAGCCCCTCTGTTTCAGCCCCTCTGTTTCAGCCCCTCTGTTTCTCGCCCTCTGTTTCAGCCCATCTGTTTCTCGCCCTTTGTTTCCGCCCCTCTGTTTCTCGCACTCTGTTGCAGCCCCTCTGTTTCCGCCCCTCTGTTTCAGCCCCTCTGTTTCAGCTCCTCTGTTTCTCGCCCTCTGTTTCTCGCCCTCTGTTTCAGCCCCTCTGTTTCAGCCCCTCTGTTTCAGCCCCTCTGTTTCTCGCCCTCTGTTTCAGACCCTCTGTTTCAGCCCCTCAGTATCAGCCCCTCTGTTTCAGCCCCTCTGTTTCTCGCCCTCTGTTTCTCGCCCTCGGTTTCAGCCCCTCTGTTTCTCGCCCTCTGTTTCAGCCCCTCTGTTTCAGCCCCTCTGTTTCAGCCCCTCTGTTTCAGCCCTTTTGTTTCAGCCCCTCTGTTTCAGCCCCTCTGTTTCTCGCCCTCTGTTTCAGCCCCTCTGTTTCTCGCCCTCTGTTTCAGACCCTCTGTTTCAGCCCCTCAGTATCAGCCCCTCTGTTTCAGCCCCTCTGTTTCTCGCCCTCTGTTAATCGCCCTCTGTTTCTCACCCACTGATTCAGCCCCTCTGTTTCAGCCCCTCTGTTTCAGCCCATCTGTTTCAGCCCCACTGTTTCAGCCCCTCTGTTTCAATCCCTCTGTTTCAGCCCCTCTGTTTCTGGCCCTCTGTTTCTCGCTCTCTGTTTCTCGCCGTCTGTTTCAGCCCCTCTGTTTCTCGCCCACTGTTTCAGCCCCTCTGTTTCTCGCCATCTGTTTCAACCCCTCTGTTTCAGCCCCTCTGTTTCTTGCCCTCTGTTTCAGCCCCTCTGTTTCAGCCCCTCTGTTTCAGACCCTCTGTTTCAGCACCTCTGTTTCTCGCCCTTTGTTTCTCGCCCTCTGTTTCAGCCCCTCTGTTTCTCGCCCTCTGTTTCAGCCCCTCTGTTTCTCGCCCTCTGTTTCAGCCCCTCTGTTTCAGTCCCTCTGTTTCAGCCCCTCTGTTTCAGCCCCTCTGTTTCAGCCCCTCTGTTTCACGCCCACTGTTTCAGCCCCTCTGTTTCAGCCCCTCTGTTTCTCGCCCTCTGTTTCAGCCCCTCTGTTTCAGCCCCTCTGTATCAGCCCCTCTGTTTCAGCCCCTCTGTTTCAGCCCCTCTGTTTCTCGCCCTCTGTTTCTCGCCCTCTGTTTCAGCCCCTCTGTTTCAGCCCCTCTGTTTCAGCCCCTCTGTTTCTCGCCCTCTGTTTCTCGCCCTCTGTTTCAGCCCCTCTGTTTCAGCCCCTCAGTTTCAGCCCCTCTGTTTCTCGCCCTCTGTGCCAGCCCCTCTGTTTCTCGCCCTCTCTTTCAGCCCCTCTCTTTCTCGCCCTCTGTTGCAGACCCTCTGTTTCAGCCCCTCTGTTTCAGCCCCTCAGTTTCAGCCCCTCTGTTTCTTGCCCTCTGTGTCAGCCCCTCTGTTTCTCGCCCTCTCTTTCAGCCCCTCTCTTTCTCGCCCTCTGTTGCAGACCCTCTGTTTCAGCCCCTCTGTTTCAGCCCCTCTGTTTCAGCCCCTCTGTTTCAGCCCCTCTGTTTCTCGCCCTCTGTTTCTCGCCCTCAGTTTCAGCCCCTCTGTTTCAGCCCCTTTGTTTCAGCCCCTCTGTTTCAGCCCCTCTGTTTCTCGCCCACTGTTTCTCGCCCTCTGTTTCAGCCCCTCTGTTTCAGCCCCTCTGTTTCAGCCCCACTGTTTCAGCCCCTCTGTTTCAGCCCCTCTGTTTCAGCCCCTCTGTTTCAGCCCCTCTGTTTCTCGCCCTCTGTTTCTCGCCCTCTGTTTCAGCCCCTCTGTTTCAGCCCCTCTGTTTCAGCCCCTCTGTTTCTCGCCCTCTGTTTCTCGCCCTCTGTTTCAGCCCCTCTGTTTCAGCCCCTCAGTTTCATCCCCTCTGTTTCTCGCCCTCTGTGTCAGCCCCTCTGTTTCTCGCCCTCTCTTTCAGCCCCTCTCTTTCTCGCCCTCTGTTGCAGACCCTCTGTTTCAGCCCCTCTGTTTCAGCCCCTCTGTTTCAGCCCCTCTGTTTCTCGCCCTCTGTTTCAGCCCATCTGTTTCTCGCCCTTTGTTTCCGCCCCTCTGTTTCTCGCACTCTGTTGCAGCCCCTCTGTTTCCGCCCCTCTGGTTCAGCCCCTCTGTTTCAGCTCCTCTGTTTCTAGCCCTCTGTTTCTCGCCCTCTGTTTCAGCCCCTCTGTTTCAGCCCCTCTGTTTCAGCCCCTCTGTTTCTCGCCCTCTGTTTCAGACCCTCTGTTTCAGCCCCTCAGTATCAGCCCCTCTGTTTCAGTCCCTCTGTTTCTCGCCCTCTGTTTCTCGCCCTCGGTTTCAGCCCCTCTGTTTCTCGCCCTCTGTTTCAGCCCCTCTGTTTCAGCCCCTCTGTTTCAGCCCCTCTGTTTCAGCCCTTCTGTTTCAGCCCCTCTGTTTCTCGCCCTCTGTTAATCGCCCTCTGTTTCTCACCCACTGTTTCAGCCCCTCTGTTTCCGCCACTCTGGTTCAGCCCCTCTGTTTCAGCTCCTCTGTTTCTCGCCCTCTGTTTCTCGCCCTCTGTTTCAGCCCCTCAGTTTGTCGCCCTCTGTTTCAGCCCCTCTGTTTCTCGCCCTCTGTTTCAGACCCTCTGTTTCAGCCACTCCGTATCAGCCCCTCTGTTTCAGCCCCTCTGTTTCTCGCCCTCTGTTAATCGCCCTCTGTTTCTCACCCACTGTTTCAGCCCCTCTGTTTCAGCCCCTCTGTTTCAGCCCCTCTGTTTCAGCCCCACTGTTTCAGCCCCTCTGTTTCAATCCCTCTGTTTCAGCCCCTCTGTTTCTCGCCCTCTGTTTCTCGTTCTCTGTTTCTCGCCCTCTGTTTCAGCCCCTCTGTTTCTCGCCCACTGTTTCAGCCCCTCTGTTTCTCGCCATCTGTTTCAACCCCTCTGTTTCAGCCCCTCTGTTTCTCGCCCTCTGTTTCAGCCCCTCTGTTTCAGCCCCTCTGTTTCTCGCCCTCTGTTTCAGCCCCTCTGTTTCAGCCCCTCTGTTTCAGCCCCTCTGTTTCTCGCCCTCTGTTTCTCGCCCTCTGTTTCTCCCTCTCTGATTCTCGCCCTCTGTTTCTCGCCCTCTGTTTCAGCCCCTCTGTTTCAGCCCCTCTGTTTCAGCCCCTCTGTTTCAGCCCCTCTGTTTCTCGCCCTCTGTTTCAGCCCCTCTGTTTCTCGCCCTCTGTTTCAGCCCCTCTGTTTCAGCCCCTCTGTATCAGCCCCTCTTTTTCAGCCGCACTGTTTCTCGCCTTCTGTTTCTCGCCCTCTGTTTCAGCCCCTCTGTTTCAGCCCCTCTGTTTCAGCCCCTCTGTTTCAGCCCCTCTGTTGCTCGCCCTCTGTTTCTCGCCCTCTGTTTCTCGCTCTCTGTTTCTCGCCCTCTGTTTCTCGCCCTCTGTTTCTCGCTCTCTCTTCCTCGCCCTCTGTTTCTCGCCCTCTGTTTCAGCCCCTCTGTTTCAGCCCCTCTGTTTCAACCCCTCTGTTTCAGCCCCTCTGTTTCAGCCCCTCTGTTTATCGCCCTCTGTTTTTGCCCTCTGTTTCTCGCCCACTGTTTCAGCCCCTCTGTTTCAGCCCCTCTGTTTCAGCCCCTCTGTTTCTCGCGCTCTGTTTCTCGCCCTCTGTTTCAGCCCCTCTGTTTCAGCCCCTCAGTTTCAGCCCCTCTGTTTCTCGCCCTCTGTTTCAGCCCCTCTGTTTCTCGCCCTCTCTTTCAGCCCCTCTCTTTCTCGCCCTCTGTTGCAGACCCTCTGTTTCAGCCCCTCTGTTTCAGCCCCTCTGTTTCAGCCCCTCTGTTTCTCGCCCTCTGTTTCAGACCCTCTGTTTCTCGCCCTCTGTTTCCGCCCCTCTGTTTCTCGCCCTCTGTTGCAGCCCCTCTGTTTCAGTCCCTCTGTTTCAGCCCCTCTGTTTCAGCTCCTCTGTTTCTCGCCCTCAGTTTCAGCCCCTCTGTTTCAGCCCCTCTGTTTCTCGCCCTCTGTTTCAGCTCCTCTGTTTCAGCCCCGCTGTTTCAGCCCCTCTGTTTCAGCCCCTCTGTTTCTCGCCCTCTGTTTCTCGCACTCTGTTTCAGCCCCTCTGTTTCAGCCCCGCTGTTTCAGCCCCTCTGTTTCAGCCCCTCTGTTTCAGCCCCTCTGTTTCTCGCCCTCTGTTTCAGCCACTCTGTTTCTCGCTCTCTGTTTCAGCCCCTCTGTTTCAGCCCCTCTGAATCAGCCCCTCTGTTTCAGTCCCACTGTTTCTCGCCCTAAGTTTCTCGCCCTCTGTTTCAGCCCCTCTGTTTCAGCCCCTCTGTTTCAGCCCCTCTGTTTCAGCCCCTCTGTTTCTCGCCCTCTGTTTCTCGCCCTCTGTTTCTCGACCTCTGTTTCTCGCTCTCTGATTCTCGCCCTCTGTTTCTCGCCCTCTGTTTCAGCCCCTCTGTTTCAGCCACTCTGTTTCAGCCCCTCTGTTTCTCGCCCACTGTTTCTCCCACACTGTTTCTCGCCCTCTGTTTCAACCCCTCTGTTTCAGCCCCTCTGTTTCAGCCCCTCTGTTTCAGACCCTCTGTCTCAGCCCCTCTGTTTCTCGCCCTCTGTTTCTCGCCCTCTGTTTCTTGCCCTCTGTTTCTCGCTCTCTGTTTCTCGCCCTCTGTTTCTCGCCCTCGGTTTCAGCCCCTCTGTTTCAGCCCCTCTGTTTCAGCCCCTCTGTTTCTCGCCCTCTGTTTGTCGACCTCTGTTTCTCGCCCTCAGTTTCAGCCCCTCTGTTTCAGCCCCTCAATTTCAGCCCCTCTGTTTCAGCCCCTCTGTTTCTCGCCCAATGTTTCTCGCCCTCTGTTTCAGCCCCTCTGTTTCAGCCCCTCAGTTTTAGCCCCACTGTTTCCGCCCCTCTGTTTCAGCCCCTCTGTTTCAGCCCCTCTGTTTCTCGCCCTCTGTTTCTCGCCCTCTGTTTCAGCCCCTCTGTTTCAGCCCCTCTGTTTCAGCCCCTCTGTTTCTCGCCCTCTGTTTCTCGCCCTCTGTTTCAGCCCCTCTGTTTCAGCCCCTCAGTTTCAGCCCCTCTGTTTCTCGCCCTCTGTGCCAGCCCCTCTGTTTCTCGCCCTCTCTTTCAGCCCCTCTCTTTCTCGCCCTCTGTTGCAGACCCTCTGTTTCAGCCCCTCTGTTTCAGCCCCTCAGTTTCAGCCCCTCTGTTTCTCGCCCTCTGTGTCAGCCCCTCTGTTTCTCGCCCTCTCTTTCAGCCCCTCTCTTTCTCGCCCTCTGTTGCAGACCCTCTGTTTCAGCCCCTCTGTTTCAGCCCCTCTGTTTCAGCCCCTCTGTTTCAGCCCCTCTGTTTCTCGCCCTCTGTTTCTCGCCCTCAGTTTCAGCCCCTCTGTTTCAGCCCCTTTGTTTCAGCCCCTCCTTTTCAGCCCCTCTGTTTCTCGCCCACTGTTTCTCGCCCTCTGTTTCAGCCCCTCTGTTTCAGCCCCTCTGTTTCAGCCCCTCTGTTTCAGCCCCTCTGTTTCAGCCCCTCTGTTTCAGCCCCTCTGTTTCTCGCCCTCTGTTTCTCGCCCTCTGTTTCAGCCCCTCTGTTTCAGCCCCTCTGTTTCAGCCCCTCTGTTTCTCGCCCTCTGTTTCTCACCCACTGTTTCAGCCCCTCTGTTTCCGCCACTCTGGTTCAGCCCCTCTGTTTCAGCTCCTCTGTTTCTCGCCCTCTGTTTCTCGCCCTCTGTTTCAGCCCCTCAGTTTGTCGCCCTCTGTTTCAGCCCCTCTGTTTCTCGCCCTCTGTTTCAGACCCTCTGTTTCAGCCACTCCGTATCAGCCCCTCTGTTTCAGCCCCTCTGTTTCTCGCCCTCTGTTAATCGCCCTCTGTTTCTCACCCACTGTTTCAGCCCCTCTGTTTCAGCCCCTCTGTTTCAGCCCCTCTGTTTCAGCCCCACTGTTTCAGCCCCTCTGTTTCAATCCCTCTGTTTCAGCCCCTCTGTTTCTCGCCCTCTGTTTCTCGTTCTCTGTTTCTCGCCCTCTGTTTCAGCCCCTCTGTTTCTCGCCCACTGTTTCAGCCCCTCTGTTTCTCGCCATCTGTTTCAACCCCTCTGTTTCAGCCCCTCTGTTTCTCGCCCTCTGTTTCAGCCCCTCTGTTTCAGCCCCTCTGTTTCTCGCCCTCTGTTTCAGCCCCTCTGTTTCAGCCCCTCTGTTTCAGCCCCTCTGTTTCTCGCCCTCTGTTTCTCGCCCTCTGTTTCTCCCTCTCTGATTCTCGCCCTCTGTTTCTCGCCCTCTGTTTCAGCCCCTCTGTTTCAGCCCCTCTGTTTCAGCCCCTCTGTTTCAGCCCCTCTGTTTCTCGCCCTCTGTTTCAGCCCCTCTGTTTCTCGCCCTCTGTTTCAGCCCCTCTGTTTCAGCCCCTCTGTATCAGCCCCTCTTTTTCAGCCGCACTGTTTCTCGCCTTCTGTTTCTCGCCCTCTGTTTCAGCCCCTCTGTTTCAGCCCCTCTGTTTCAGCCCCTCTGTTTCAGCCCCTCTGTTGCTCGCCCTCTGTTTCTCGCCCTCTGTTTCTCGCTCTCTGTTTCTCGCCCTCTGTTTCTCGCCCTCTGTTTCTCGCTCTCTCTTCCTCGCCCTCTGTTTCTCGCCCTCTGTTTCAGCCCCTCTGTTTCAGCCCCTCTGTTTCAACCCCTCTGTTTCAGCCCCTCTGTTTCAGCCCCTCTGTTTATCGCCCTCTGTTTTTGCCCTCTGTTTCTCGCCCACTGTTTCAGCCCCTCTGTTTCAGCCCCTCTGTTTCAGCCCCTCTGTTTCTCGCGCTCTGTTTCTCGCCCTCTGTTTCAGCCCCTCTGTTTCAGCCCCTCAGTTTCAGCCCCTCTGTTTCTCGCCCTCTGTTTCAGCCCCTCTGTTTCTCGCCCTCTCTTTCAGCCCCTCTCTTTCTCGCCCTCTGTTGCAGACCCTCTGTTTCAGCCCCTCTGTTTCAGCCCCTCTGTTTCAGCCCCTCTGTTTCTCGCCCTCTGTTTCAGACCCTCTGTTTCTCGCCCTCTGTTTCCGCCCCTCTGTTTCTCGCCCTCTGTTGCAGCCCCTCTGTTTCAGTCCCTCTGTTTCAGCCCCTCTGTTTCAGCTCCTCTGTTTCTCGCCCTCAGTTTCAGCCCCTCTGTTTCAGCCCCTCTGTTTCTCGCCCTCTGTTTCAGCTCCTCTGTTTCAGCCCCGCTGTTTCAGCCCCTCTGTTTCAGCCCCTCTGTTTCTCGCCCTCTGTTTCTCGCACTCTGTTTCAGCCCCTCTGTTTCAGCCCCGCTGTTTCAGCCCCTCTGTTTCAGCCCCTCTGTTTCAGCCCCTCTGTTTCTCGCCCTCTGTTTCTCGCTCTCTGTTTCTCGCCCTCTGTTTCTCGCACTCTGTTTCAGCCCCTCTGTTTCAGCCCCTCTGTTTCAGCCCCTCTGTTTCAGCCCTCTGTTTCAGCCCCTCTGTTTCAGCCCCTCTGTTTCTCGACCTCTGTTTCTCGCCGTCTGTTTCTCGCTCTCTGTTTCTTGTCCTCTGTTTCTCGCCCTCTGTTTCAGCCCCTCTGTTTCAGCCCCTCTGTTTCAGCCCCTCTGTTTCAGCCCCTCTGTTTCTCGCCCTCTGTTTCAGCCACTCTGTTTCTCGCTCTCTGTTTCAGCCCCTCTGTTTCTCGCCCTCTGTTTCTCGCCCTCTGTTTCTCGACCTCTGTTTCTCGCTCTCTGATTCTCGCCCTCTGTTTCTCGCCCTCTGTTTCAGCCCCTCTGTTTCAGTCCCTCTGTTTCAGCCCCTCTGTTTCAGCCCCTCTGTTTCAGCCCCTCTGTTTCACGCCCACTGTTTCAGCCCCTCTGTTTCAGCCCCTCTGTTTCTCGCCCTCTGTTTCAGCCCCTCTGTTTCAGCCCCTCTGTATCAGCCCCTCTGTTTCAGCCCCTCTGTTTCAGCCCCTCTGTTAATCGCCCTCTGTTTCTCGCCCTCTGTTTCAGCCCCTCTGTTTCAGCCCCTCTGTTTCAGCCCCTCTGTTTCTCGCACTCTGTTTCTCGCCCTCTGTTTCAGCCCCTCTGTTTCAGCCCCTCAGTTTCAGCCCCTCTGTTTCTCGCCCTCTGTGCCAGCCCCTCTGTTTCTCGCCCTCTCTTTCAGCCCCTCTCTTTCTCGCCCGCTGTTGCAGACCCTCTGTTTCAGCCCCTCTGTTTCAGCCCCTCAGTTTCAGCCCCTCTGTTTCTCGCCCTCTGTGTCAGCCCCTCTGTTTCTCACCCTCTCTTTCAGCCCCTCTCTTTTTTTCGCCCTCTGTTGCAGACCCTCTGTTTCAGCCCCTCTGTTTCAGCCCCTCTGTTTCAGCCCCTCTGTTTCTCGCCCTCTGTTTCTCGCCCTCAGTTTCAGCCCCTCTGTTTCAGCCCCTTTGTTTCAGCCACTCTGTTTCAGCCCCTCTGTTTCTCGCCCAATGATTCTCGCCCTCTGTTGCAGCCCCTCTGTTTCAGTCCCTCTGTTTCAGCCCCTCTGTTTCAGCCCCTCTGTTTCTCGCCCACAGTTTCAGCCCCTCTGTTTCAGCCCCTCTGTTTCTCGCCCTCTGTTTCAGCTCCACTGTTTCAGCCCCACTGTTTCAGCTCCTCTGTTTCAGCCCCTCTGTTTCTCGCCCTCTGTTTCTCGCACTCTGTTTCAGCCCCTCTGTTTCAGCCCCGCTGTTTCAGCCCCTCTGTTTCAGCCCCTCTGTTTCAGCCCCTCTGTTTCTCGCCCTCTGTTTCAGCCACTCTGTTTCTCGCTCTCTGTTTCAGCCCCTCTGTTTCAGCCCCTCTGAATCAGCCCCTCTGTTTCAGTCCCACTGTTTCTCGCCCTAAGTTTCTCGCCCTCTGTTTCAGCCCCTCTGTTTCAGCCCCTCTGTTTCAGCCCCTCTGTTTCAGCCCCTCTGTTTCTCGCCCTCTGTTTCTCGCCCTCTGTTTCTCGACCTCTGTTTCTCGCTCTCTGATTCTCGCCCTCTGTTTCTCGCCCTCTGTTTCAGCCCCTCTGTTTCAGCCACTCTGTTTCAGCCCCTCTGTTTCTCGCCCACTGTTTCTCCCACACTGTTTCTCGCCCTCTGTTTCAACCCCTCTGTTTCAGCCCCTCTGTTTCAGCCCCTCTGTTTCAGACCCTCTGTCTCAGCCCCTCTGTTTCTCGCCCTCTGTTTCTCGCCCTCTGTTTCTTGCCCTCTGTTTCTCGCTCTCTGTATCTCGCCCTCTGTTTCTCGCCCTCGGTTTCAGCCCCTCTGTTTCAGCCCCTCTGTTTCAGCCCCTCTGTTTCTCGCCCTCTGTTTGTCGACCTCTGTTTCTCGCCCTCAGTTTCAGCCCCTCTGTTTCAGCCCCTCAATTTCAGCCCCTCTGTTTCAGCCCCTCTGTTTCTCGCCCAATGTTTCTCGCCCTCTGTTTCAGCCCCTCTGTTTCAGCCCCTCAGTTTTAGCCCCACTGTTTCCGCCCCTCTGTTTCAGCCCCTCTGTTTCAGCCCCTCTGTTTCTCGCCCTCTGTTTCTCGCCCTCTGTTTCAGCCCCTCTGTTTCAGCCCCTCTGTTTCAGCCCCTCTGTTTCTCGCCCTCTGTTTCTCGCCCTCTGTTTCAGCCCCTCTGTTTCAGCCCCTCAGTTTCAGCCCCTCTGTTTCTCGCCCTCTGTGCCAGCCCCTCTGTTTCTCGCCCTCTCTTTCAGCCCCTCTCTTTCTCGCCCTCTGTTGCAGACCCTCTGTTTCAGCCCCTCTGTTTCAGCCCCTCAGTTTCAGCCCCTCTGTTTCTCGCCCTCTGTGTCAGCCCCTCTGTTTCTCGCCCTCTCTTTCAGCCCCTCTCTTTCTCGCCCTCTGTTGCAGACACTCTGTTTCAGCCCCTCTGTTTCAGCCCCTCTGTTTCAGCCCCTCTGTTTCAGCCCCTCTGTTTCTCGCCCTCTGTTTCTCGCCCTCAGTTTCAGCCCCTCTGTTTCAGCCCCTTTGTTTCAGCCCCTCCTTTTCAGCCCCTCTGTTTCTCGCCCACTGTTTCTCGCCCTCTGTTTCAGCCCCTCTGTTTCAGCCCCTCTGTTTCAGCCCCTCTGTTTCAGCCCCTCTGTTTCAGCCCCTCTGTTTCAGCCCCTCTGTTTCTCGCCCTCTGTTTCTCGCCCTCTGTTTCAGCCCCTCTGTTTCAGCCCCTCTGTTTCAGCCCCTCTGTTTCTCGCCCTCTGTTTCTCGCCCTCTGTTTCAGCCCCTCTGTTTCTCGCCCTTTGTTTCCGCCCCTCTGTTTCTCGCACTCTGTTGCAGCCCCTCTGTTTCCGCCTCTCTGTTTCAGCCCCTCTGTTTCAGCTCCTCTGTTTCTCGCCCTCTGTTTCTCGCCCTCTGTTTCAGCCCCTCTGTTTCAGCCCCTCTGTTTCAGCCCCTCTGTTTCTCGCCCTCTGTGTCAGCCCCTCTGTTTCTCGCCCTCTCTTTCATCCCCTCTCTTTCTCGCCCTCTGTTGCAGACCCTCTGTTTCAGCCCCTCTGTTTCAGCCCCTCTGTTTCAGCCCCTCTGTTTCTCGCCCTCTGTTTCAGCCCATCTGTTTCTCGCCCTATGTTTCCGCCCCTCTGTTTCTCGCACTCTGTTGCAGCCCCTCTGTTTCCGCCCCTCTGTTTCAGCCCCTCTGTTTCAGCTCCTCTGTTTCTCGCCCTCTGTTTCTCGCCCTCTGTTTCAGCCCCTCTGTTTCAGCCCCTCTGTTTCAGCCCCTCTGTTTCTCGCCCTCTGTTTCAGACCCTCTGTTTCAGCCCCTCAGTATCAGCCCCTCTGTTTCAGCCCGTCTGTTTCTCGCCCTCTGTTTCTCGCCCTCGGTTTCAGCCCCTCTGTTTCTCGCCCTCTGTTTCAGCCCCTCTGTTTCAGCCCCTCTGTTTCAGCCCCTCTGTTTCAGCCCTTTTGTTTCAGCCCCTCTGTTTCAGCCCCTCTGTTTCTCGCCCTCTGTTTCAGCCCCTCTGTTTCTCGCCCTCTGTTTCAGACCCTCTGTTTCAGCCCCTCAGTATCAGCCCCTCTGTTTCAGCCCCTCTGTTTCTCGCCCTCTGTTAATCGCCCTCTGTTTCTCACCCACTGTTTCAGCCCCTCTGTTTCAGCCCCTCTGTTTCAGCCCATCTGTTTCAGCCCCACTGTTTCAGCCCCTCTGTTTCAATCCCTCTGTTTCAGCCCCTCTGTTTCTGGCCCTCTGTTTCTCGCTCTCTGTTTCTCGCCGTCTGTTTCAGCCCCTCTGTTTCTCGCCCACTGTTTCAGCCCCTCTGTTTCTCGCCATCTGTTTCAACCCCTCTGTTTCAGCCCCTCTGTTTCTTGCCCTCTGTTTCAGCCCCTCTGTTTCAGCCCCTCTGTTTCAGACCCTCTGTTTCAGCACCTCTGTTTCTCGCCCTTTGTTTCTCGCCCTCTGTTTCAGCCCCTCTGTTTCTCGCCCTCTGTTTCAGCCCCTCTGTTTCTCGCCCTCTGTTTCAGCCCCTCTGTTTCAGTCCCTCTGTTTCAGCCCCTCTGTTTCAGCCCCTCTGTTTCAGCCCCTCTGTTTCACGCCCACTGTTTCAGCCCCTCTGTTTCAGCCCCTCGGTTTCTGGCCCTCTGTTTCAGCCCCTCTGTTTCAGCCCCTCTGTATCAGCCCCTCTGTTTCAGCCCCTCTGTTTCAGCCCCTCTGTTTCTCGCCCTCTGTTTCTCGCCCTCTGTTTCAGCCCCTCTGTTTCAGCCCCTCTGTTTCAGCCCCTCTGTTTCTCGCCCTCTGTTTCTCGCCCTCTGTTTCAGCCCCTCTGTTTCAGCTCCTCAGTTTCAGCCCCTCTGTTTCTCGCCCTCTGTGCCAGCCCCTCTGTTTCTCGCCCTCTCTTTCAGCCCCTCTCTTTCTCGCCCTCTGTTGCAGACCCTCTGTTTCAGCCCCTCTGTTTCAGCCCCTCAGTTTCAGCCCCTCTGTTTCTTGCCCTCTGTGTCAGCCCCTCTGTTTCTCGCCCTCTCTTTCAGCCCCTCTCTTTCTCGCCCTCTGTTGCAGACCCTCTGTTTCAGCCCCTCTGTTTCAGCCCCTCTGTTTCAGCCCCTCTGTTTCAGCCCCTCTGTTTCTCGCCCTCTGTTTCTCGCCCTCAGTTTCAGCCCCTCTGTTTCAGCCCCTTGGTTTCAGCCCCTCTGTTTCAGCCCCTCTGTTTCTCGCCCACTGTTTCTCGCCCTCTGTTTCAGCCCCTCTGTTTCAGGCCCTCTGTTTCAGCCCCACTGTTTCAGCCCCTCTGTTTCAGCCCCTCTGTTTCAGCCCCTCTGTTTCAGCCCCTCTGTTTCTCGCCCTCTGTTTCTCGCCCTCTGTTTCAGCCCCTCTGTTTCAGCCCCTCTGTTTCAGCCCCTCTGTTTCTCGCCCTCTGTTTCTCGCCCTCTGTTTCAGCCCCTCTGTTTCAGCCCCTCAGTTTCATCCCCTCTGTTTCTCGCCCTCTGTGTCAGCCCCTCTGTTTCTCGCCCTCTCTTTCAGCCCCTCTCTTTCTCGCCCTCTGTTGCAGACCCTCTGTTTCAGCCCCTCTGTTTCAGCCCCTCTGTTTCAGCCCCTCTGTTTCTCGCCCTCTGTTTCAGCCCATCTGTTTCTCGCCCTTTGTTTCCGCCCCTCTGTTTCTCGCACTCTGTTGCAGCCCCTCTGTTTCCGCCCCTCTGGTTCAGCCCCTCTGTTTCAGCTCCTCTGTTTCTCGCCCTCTGTTTCTCGCCCTCTGTTTCAGCCCCTCTGTTTCAGCCCCTCTGTTTCTCGCCCTCTGTTTCAGACCCTCTGTTTCAGCCCCTCAGTATCAGCCCCTCTGTTTCAGTCCCTCTGTTTCTCGCCCTCTGTTTCTCGCCCTCGGTTTCAGCCCCTCTGTTTCTCGCCCTCTGTTTCAGCCCCTCTGTTTCAGCCCCTCTGTTTCAGCCCCTCTGTTTCAGCCCTTCTGTTTCAGCCCCTCTGTTTCTCGCCCTCTGTTAATCGCCCTCTGTTTCTCACCCACTGTTTCAGCCCCTCTGTTTCCGCCACTCTGGTTCAGCCCCTCTGTTTCAGCTCCTCTGTTTCTCGCCCTCTGTTTCTCGCCCTCTGTTTCAGCCCCTCAGTTTGTCGCCCTCTGTTTCAGCCCCTCAGTTTCTCGCCCTCTGTTTCAGACCCTCTGTTTCAGCCACTCCGTATCAGCCCCTCTGTTTCAGCCCCTCTGTTTCTCGCCCTCTGTTAATCGCCCTCTGTTTCTCACCCACTGTTTCAGCCCCTCTGTTTCAGCCCCTCTGTTTCAGCCCCTCTGTTTCAGCCCCACTGTTTCAGCCCCTCTGTTTCAATCCCTCTGTTTCAGCCCCTCTGTTTCTCGCCCTCTGTTTCTCGTTCTCTGTTTCTCGCCCTCTGTTTCAGCCCCTCTGTTTCTCGCCCACTGTTTCAGCCCCTCTGTTTCTCGCCATCTGTTTCAACCCCTCTGTTTCAGCCCCTCTGTTTCTCGCCCTCTGTTTCAGCCCCTCTGTTTCAGCCCCTCTGTTTCTCGCCCTCTGTTTCAGCCCCTCTGTTTCAGCCCCTCTGTTTCAGCCCCTCTGTTTCTCGCCCTCTGTTTCTCGCCCTCTGTTCCTCCCTCTCTGTTCCTCGCCCTCTGTTTCTCGCACTCTGTTTCAGCCCCTCTGTTTCTCGCCCTCTGTTTCTCGCCCTCTGTTTCTCCCTCTCTGATTCTCGCCCTCTGTTTCTCGCCCTCTGTTTCAGCCCCTCTGTTTCAGCCCCTCTGTTTCAGCCCCTCTGTTTCAGCCCCTCTGTTTCTCGCCCTCTGTTTCAGCCCCTCTGTTTCTCGCCCTCTGTTTCAGCCCCTCTGTTTCAGCCCCTCTGTATCAGCCCCTCTTTTTCAGCCGCACTGTTTCTCGCCTTCTGTTTCTCGCCCTCTGTTTCAGCCCCTCTGTTTCAGCCCCTCTGTTTCAGCCCCTCTGTTTCAGCCCCTCTGTTGCTCGCCCTCTGTTTCTCGCCCTCTGTTTCTCGCTCTCTGTTTCTCGCCCTCTGTTTCTCGCCCTCTGTTTCTCGCTCTCTCTTCCTCGCCCTCTGTTTCTCGCCCTCTGTTTCAGCCCCTCTGTTTCAGCCCCTCTGTTTCAACCCCTCTGTTTCAGCCCCTCTGTTTCAGCCCCTCTGTTTATCGCCCTCTGTTTTTGCCCTCTGTTTCTCGCCCACTGTTTCAGCCCCTCTGTTTCAGCCCCTCTGTTTCAGCCCCTCTGTTTCTCGCGCTCTGTTTCTCGCCCTCTGTTTCAGCCCCTCTGTTTCAGCCCCTCAGTTTCAGCCCCTCTGTTTCTCGCCCTCTGTTTCAGCCCCTCTGTTTCTCGCCCTCTCTTTCAGCCCCTCTCTTTCTCGCCCTCTGTTGCAGACCCTCTGTTTCAGCCCCTCTGTTTCAGCCCCTCTGTTTCAGCCCCTCTGTTTCTCGCCCTCTGTTTCAGACCCTCTGTTTCTCGCCCTCTGTTTCCGCCCCTCTGTTTCTCGCCCTCTGTTGCAGCCCCTCTGTTTCAGTCCCTCTGTTTCAGCCCCTCTGTTTCAGCTCCTCTGTTTCTCGCCCTCAGTTTCAGCCCCTCTGTTTCAGCCCCTCTGTTTCTCGCCCTCTGTTTCAGCTCCTCTGTTTCAGCCCCGCTGTTTCAGCCCCTCTGTTTCAGCCCCTCTGTTTCTCGCCCTCTGTTTCTCGCACTCTGTTTCAGCCCCTCTGTTTCAGCCCCGCTGTTTCAGCCCCTCTGTTTCAGCCCCTCTGTTTCAGCCCCTCTGTTTCTCGCCCTCTGTTTCTCCCTCTCTGATTCTCGCCCTCTGTTTCTCGCCCTCTGTTTCAGCCCCTCTGTTTCAGCCCCTCTGTTTCAGCCCCTCTGTTTCAGCCCCTCTGTTTCTCGCCCTCTGTTTCAGCCCCTCTGTTTCTCGCCCTCTGTTTCAGCCCCTCTGTTTCAGCCCCTCTGTATCAGCCCCTCTTTTTCAGCCGCACTGTTTCTCGCCTTCTGTTTCTCGCCCTCTGTTTCAGCCCCTCTGTTTCAGCCCCTCTGTTTCAGCCCCTCTGTTTCAGCCCCTCTGTTGCTCGCCCTCTGTTTCTCGCCCTCTGTTTCTCGCTCTCTGTTTCTCGCCCTCTGTTTCTCGCCCTCTGTTTCTCGCTCTCTCTTCCTCGCCCTCTGTTTCTCGCCCTCTGTTTCAGCCCCTCTGTTTCAGCCCCTCTGTTTCAACCCCTCTGTTTCAGCCCCTCTGTTTCAGCCCCTCTGTTTATCGCCCTCTGTTTTTGCCCTCTGTTTCTCGCCCACTGTTTCAGCCCCTCTGTTTCAGCCCCTCTGTTTCAGCCCCTCTGTTTCTCGCGCTCTGTTTCTCGCCCTCTGTTTCAGCCCCTCTGTTTCAGCCCCTCAGTTTCAGCCCCTCTGTTTCTCGCCCTCTGTTTCAGCCCCTCTGTTTCTCGCCCTCTCTTTCAGCCCCTCTCTTTCTCGCCCTCTGTTGCAGACCCTCTGTTTCAGCCCCTCTGTTTCAGCCCCTCTGTTTCAGCCCCTCTGTTTCTCGCCCTCTGTTTCAGACCCTCTGTTTCTCGCCCTCTGTTTCCGCCCCTCTGTTTCTCGCCCTCTGTTGCAGCCCCTCTGTTTCAGTCCCTCTGTTTCAGCCCCTCTGTTTCAGCTCCTCTGTTTCTCGCCCTCAGTTTCAGCCCCTCTGTTTCAGCCCCTCTGTTTCTCGCCCTCTGTTTCAGCTCCTCTGTTTCAGCCCCGCTGTTTCAGCCCCTCTGTTTCAGCCCCTCTGTTTCTCGCCCTCTGTTTCTCGCACTCTGTTTCAGCCCCTCTGTTTCAGCCCCGCTGTTTCAGCCCCTCTGTTTCAAACCCTCTGTTTCAGCCCCTCTGTTTCTCGCCCTCTGTTTCTCGCTCTCTGTTTCTCGCCCTCTGTTTCTCGCCCTCTGTTTCAGCCCCTCTGTTTCAGCCCCTCTGTTTCAGCCCCTCTGTTTCAGCCCTCTGTTTCAGCCCCTCTGTTTCAGCCCCTCTGTTTCTCGACCTCTGTTTCTCGCCGTCTGTTTCTCGCTCTCTGTTTCTCGTCCTCTGTTTCTCGCCCTCTGTTTCAGCCCCTCTGTTTCAGCCCCTCTGTTTCAGCCCCTCTGTTTCAGCCCCTCTGTTTCTCGCCCTCTGTTTCAGCCACTCTGTTTCTCGCTCTCTGTTTCAGCCCCTCTGTTTCAGACCCTCTGAATCAGCCCCTCTGTTTCAGCCCCACTGTTTCTCGCCCTAAGTTTCTCGCCCTCTGTTTCAGCCCCTCTGTTTCAGCCCCTCTGTTTCAGCCCCTCTGTTTCAGCCCCTCTGTTTCTCGCCCTCTGTTTCTCGCCCTCTGTTTCTCGACCTCTGTTTCTCGCTCTCTGATTCTCGCCATCTGTTTCTCGCCCTCTGTTTCAGCCCCTCTGTTTCAGCCCCTCAGTTTCAGCCCCTCTGTTTCTCGCCCTCTGTTTCTCCCCCACTGTTTCTCGCCCTCTGTTTCAACCCCTCTGTTTCAGCCCCTCTGTTACAGCCCCTCTGTTTCAGCCCCTCTGTTTCAGCCCCTCTGTTTCAGCCCTTCTGTTTCAGCCCCTCTGTTACAGCCCCTCTGTTTCTCGCCCTCTGTTTCAGCCCCTCTGTTTCTCGCCCTCTGTTTCAGACCCTCTGTTTCAGCCCCTCAGTATCAGCCCCTCTGTGTCAGCCCCTCTGTTTCTCGCCCTCTGTTAATCGCCCTCTGTTTCTCACGCACTGTTTCAGCCCCTCTGTTTCAGCCCCTCTGTTTCAGCCCATCTGTTTCAGCCCCACTGTTTCAGCCCCTCTGTTTCAATCCCTCTGTTTCAGCCCCTCTGTTTCTCGCCCTCTGTTTCTCGCTCTCTGTTTCTCGCCCTCTGTTTCCGCCCCTCTGTTTCTCGCCCACTGTTTCAGCCCCTCTGTTTCTCGCCATCTGTTTCAACCCCTCTGTTTCAGCCCCTCTGTTTCTCGCCCTCTGTTTCAGCCCTTCTGTTTCAGCCCCTCTATTTCTCGCCCTCTGTTTCAGCCCCTCTGTTTCAGCCCCTCTGTTTCAGCCCCTCTGTTTCTCGCCCTCTGTTCCTCGCCCTCTGTTCCTCCCTCTCTGTTTCTCGCCCTCTGTTTCTCGCCCTCTGTTTCAGCCCCTCTGTTTCTCGCCCTCTGTTTCTCGCCCTCTGTTTCTCCCTCTCTGTTTCTCGCCCTCTGTTTCTCGCCCTCTGTTTCAGCCCCTCTGTTTCTCGCCCTCTGTTTCTCGCCCTCTGTTTCTCGCTCTCTGTTTCCCGCCCTCTGTTTCTCGCCCTCTGTTTCTCGCTCTCTCTTTCTCGCCCTCTGTTTCTCGCCCTCTGTTTCAGCCCCTCTGTTTCAGCCCCTCTGTTTCAACCCCTCTGTTTCAGCCCCTCTGTTTCAGCCCCTCTGTTTATCGCCCTCTGTTTTTGCCCTCTGTTTCTCGCCCACTGTTTCAGCCCCTCTGTTTCAGCCCCTCTGTTTCAGCCCCTCTGTTTCTCGCGCTCTGTTTCTCGCCCTCTGTTTCAGCCCCTCTGTTTCAGCCCCTCAGTTTCAGCCCCTCTGTTTCTCGCCCTCTGTTTCAGCCCCTCTGTTTCTCGCCCTCTCTTTCAGCCCCTCTCTTTCTCGCCCTCTGTTGCAGACCCTCTGTTTCAGCCCCTCTGTTTCAGCCCCTCTGTTTCAGCCCCTCTGTTTCTCGCCCTCTGTTTCAGCCCCTCTGTTTCTCGCCCTCTGTTTCCGCCCCTCTGTTTCTCGCCACCTGTTGCAGCCCCTCTGTTTCAGTCCCTCTGTTTAAGCCCCTCTGTTTCAGCCCCTCTGTTTCTCGCCCTCAGTTTCAGCCCCTCTGTTTCAGCCCCACTGTTTCTCGCCCTCTGTTTCAGCTCCTCTGTTTCAGCCCCGCTGTTTCAGCCCCTCTGTTTCAGCCCCTCTGTTTCTCGCCCTCTGTTTCTCGCACTCTGTTTCAGCCCCTCTGTTTCAGCCCCGCTGTTTCAGCCCCTCTGTTTCAGCCCCTCTGTTTCAGCCCCTCTGTTTCTCGCCCTCTGTTTCTCGCTCTCTGTTTCTCGCCCTCTGTTTCTCGCTCTCTGTTTCAGCCCCTCTGTTTCAGCCGCTCTGTTTCAGCCCCTCTGTTTCAGCGCTCTGTTACAGCCCCTCTGTTTCAGCCCCTCTGTTTCAGCCCCTCTGTTTCAGCCCTTCTGTTTCAGCCCCTCTGTTACAGCCCCTCTGTTTCTCGCCCTCTGTTTCAGCCCCTCTGTTTCTCGCCCTCTGTTTCAGACCCTCTGTTTCAGCCCCTCAGTATCAGCCCCTCTGTGTCAGCCCCTCTGTTTCTCGCCCTCTGTTAATCGCCCTCTGTTTCTCACGCACTGTTTCAGCCCCTCTGTTTCAGCCCCTCTGTTTCAGCCCATCTGTTTCAGCCCCACTGTTTCAGCCCCTCTGTTTCAATCCCTCTGTTTCAGCCCCTCTGTTTCTCGCCCTCTGTTTCTCGCTCTCTGTTTCTCGCCCTCTGTTTCCGCCCCTCTGTTTCTCGCCCACTGTTTCAGCCCCTCTGTTTCTCGCCATCTGTTTCAACCCCTCTGTTTCAGCCCCTCTGTTTCTCGCCCTCTGTTTCAGCCCTTCTGTTTCAGCCCCTCTATTTCTCGCCCTCTGTTTCAGCCCCTCTGTTTCAGCCCCTCTGTTTCAGCCCCTCTGTTTCTCGCCCTCTGTTCCTCGCCCTCTGTTCCTCCCTCTCTGTTTCTCGCCCTCTGTTTCTCGCCCTCTGTTTCAGCCCCTCTGTTTCTCGCCCTCTGTTTCTCGCCCTCTGTTTCTCCCTCTCTGTTTCTCGCCCTCTGTTTCTCGCCCTCTGTTTCAGCCCCTCTGTTTCTCGCCCTCTGTTTCTCGCCCTCTGTTTCTCGCTCTCTGTTTCCCGCCCTCTGTTTCTCGCCCTCTGTTTCTCGCTCTCTCTTTCTCGCCCTATGTTTCTCGCCCTCTGTTTCAGCCCCTCTGTTTCAGCCCCTCTGTTTCAACCCCTCTGTTTCAGCCCCTCTGTTTCAGCCCCTCTGTTTATCGCCCTCTGTTTTTGCCCTCTGTTTCTCGCCCACTGTTTCAGCCCCTCTGTTTCAGCCCCTCTGTTTCAGCCCCTCTGTTTCTCGCGCTCTGTTTCTCGCCCTCTGTTTCAGCCCCTCTGTTTCAGCCCCTCAGTTTCAGCCCCTCTGTTTCTCGCCCTCTGTTTCAGCCCCTCTGTTTCTCGCCCTCTCTTTCAGCCCCTCTCTTTCTCGCCCTCTGTTGCAGACCCTCTGTTTCAGCCCCTCTGTTTCAGCCCCTCTGTTTCAGCCCCTCTGTTTCTCGCCCTCTGTTTCAGCCCCTCTGTTTCTCGCCCTCTGTTACAGCCCCTCTGTTTCAGCCCCTCTGTTTCAGCCCCTCTGTTTCAGCCCTTCTGTTTCAGCCCCTCTGTTACAGCCCCTCTGTTTCTCGCCCTCTGTTTCAGCCCCTCTGTTTCTCGCCCTCTGTTTCAGACCCTCTGTTTCAGCCCCTCAGTATCAGCCCCTCTGTGTCAGCCCCTCTGTTTCTCGCCCTCTGTTAATCGCCCTCTGTTTCTCACGCACTGTTTCAGCCCCTCTGTTTCAGCCCCTCTGTTTCAGCCCATCTGTTTCAGCCCCACTGTTTCAGCCCCTCTGTTTCAATCCCTCTGTTTCAGCCCCTCTGTTTCTCGCCCTCTGTTTCTCGCTCTCTGTTTCTCGCCCTCTGTTTCCGCCCCTCTGTTTCTCGCCCACTGTTTCAGCCCCTCTGTTTCTCGCCATCTGTTTCAACCCCTCTGTTTCAGCCCCTCTGTTTCTCGCCCTCTGTTTCAGCCCTTCTGTTTCAGCCCCTCTATTTCTCGCCCTCTGTTTCAGCCCCTCTGTTTCAGCCCCTCTGTTTCAGCCCCTCTGTTTCTCGCCCTCTGTTCCTCGCCCTCTGTTCCTCCCTCTCTGTTTCTCGCCCTCTGTTTCTCGCCCTCTGTTTCAGCCCCTCTGTTTCTCGCCCTCTGTTTCTCGCCCTCTGTTTCTCCCTCTCTGTTTCTCGCCCTCTGTTTCTCGCCCTCTGTTTCAGCCCCTCTGTTTCTCGCCCTCTGTTTCTCGCCCTCTGTTTCTCGCTCTCTGTTTCCCGCCCTCTGTTTCTCGCCCTCTGTTTCTCGCTCTCTCTTTCTCGCCCTATGTTTCTCGCCCTCTGTTTCAGCCCCTCTGTTTCAGCCCCTCTGTTTCAACCCCTCTGTTTCAGCCCCTCTGTTTCAGCCCCTCTGTTTATCGCCCTCTGTTTTTGCCCTCTGTTTCTCGCCCACTGTTTCAGCCCCTCTGTTTCAGCCCCTCTGTTTCAGCCCCTCTGTTTCTCGCGCTCTGTTTCTCGCCCTCTGTTTCAGCCCCTCTGTTTCAGCCCCTCAGTTTCAGCCCCTCTGTTTCTCGCCCTCTGTTTCAGCCCCTCTGTTTCTCGCCCTCTCTTTCAGCCCCTCTCTTTCTCGCCCTCTGTTGCAGACCCTCTGTTTCAGCCCCTCTGTTTCAGCCCCTCTGTTTCAGCCCCTCTGTTTCTCGCCCTCTGTTTCAGCCCCTCTGTTTCTCGCCCTCTGTTTCCGCCCCTCTGTTTCTCGCCACCTGTTGCAGCCCCTCTGTTTCAGTCCCTCTGTTTAAGCCCCTCTGTTTCAGCCCCTCTGTTTCTCGCCCTCAGTTTCAGCCCCTCTGTTTCAGCCCCACTGTTTCTCGCCCTCTGTTTCAGCTCCTCTGTTTCAGCCCCGCTGTTTCAGCCCCTCTGTTTCAGCCCCTCTGTTTCTCGCCCTCTGTTTCTCGCACTCTGTTTCAGCCCCTCTGTTTCAGCCCCGCTGTTTCAGCCCCTCTGTTTCAGCCCCTCTGTTTCAGCCCCTCTGTTTCTCGCCCTCTGTTTCTCGCTCTCTGTTTCTCGCCCTCTGTTTCTCGCTCTCTGTTTCAGCCCCTCTGTTTCAGCCGCTCTGTTTCAGCCCCTCTGTTTCAGCGCTCTGTTTCAGCCCCTCTGTTTCAGCCCCTCTGTTTCTCGACCTCTGTTTCTCGCCCTCTGTTTCTCGCTCTCTGTTTCTCGCCCTCTGTTTCTCGGCCTCTGTTTCAGCCCCTCTGTTTCAGCCCCTCTGTTTCTCGCCCTCTGTTTCTCGCACTCTGTTTCAGCCCCTCTGTTTCAGCCCCGCTGTTTCAGCCCCTCTGTTTCAGCCCCTCTGTTTCAGCCCCTCTGTTTCTCGCCCTCTGTTTCTCGCTCTCTGTTTCTCGCCCTCTGTTTCTCGCTCTCTGTTTCAGCCCCTCTGTTTCAGCCCCTCTGTTTCTCGCCCTCTGTTTCAGCCCATCTGTTTCTCGCCCTTTGTTTCCGCCCCTCTGTTTCTCGCACTCTGTTGCAGCCCCTCTGTTTCCGCCCCTCTGTTTCAGCCCCTCTGTTTCAGCTCCTCTGTTTCTCGCCCTCTGTTTCTCGCCCTCTGTTTCAGCCCCTCTGTTTCAGCCCCTCTGTTTCAGCCCCTCTGTTTCTCTCCCTCTGTTTCAGACCCTCTGTTTCAGCCCCTCAGTATCAGCCCCTCTGTTTCAGCCCCTCTGTTTCTCGCCCTCTGTTACTCGCCCTCGATTTCAGCCCCTCTGTTTCTCGCCCTCTGTTTCAGCCCCTCTGTTTCAGCCCCTCGGTTTCAGCCCCTCTGTTTCAGCCCTTCTGTTTCAGCCCCTCTATTTCAGCCCCTCTGTTTCTCGCCCTCTGTTTCAGCCCCTCTGTTTCTCGCCCTCTGTTTCAGACCCTCTGTTTCAGCCCCTCAGTATCAGCCCCTCTGTTTCAGCCCCTCTGTTTCTCGCCCTCTGTTCATCGACCTCTGTTTCTCACCCACTGTTTCAGCCCCTCTGTTTCAGCCCCTCTGTTTCAGCCCATCTGTTTCAGCCCCACTGTTTCAGCCCCTCTGTTTCAATCCCTCTGTTTCAGCCCCTCTGTTTCTCGCCCTCTGTTTCTCGCTCACTGTTTCTCGCACTCTGTTTCAGCCCCTCTGTTTCTCGCCCACTTTTTCAGCCCCTCTGTTTCTCGCCATCTGTTTCAACCCCTCTGTTTCAGCCCCTCTGTTTCTCGCCCTCTGTTTCAGCCCCTCTGTTTCAGACCCTCTGTTTCAGCACCTCTGTTTCTCGCCCTTTGTTTCTCGCCCTCTGTTTCAGCCCCTCTGTTTCAGTCCCTCTGTTTCAGCCCCTCTGTTTCAGCCCCTCTGTTTCAGCCCCTCTGTTTCACGCCCACTGTTTCAGCCCCTCTGTTTCAGCCCCTCTGTTTCTCGCCCTCTGTTTCAGCCCCTCTGTTTCAGCCCCTCTGTATCAGCCCCTCTGTTTCAGCCCCTCTGTTTCAGCCCCTCTGTTTCTCGCCCTCTGTTTCTCGCCCTCTGTTTCAGCCCCTCTGTTTCAGCCCCTCTGTTTCAGCCCCTCTGTTTCTCGCCCTCTGTTTCTCGCCCTCTGTTTCAGCCCCTCTGTTTCAGCCCCTCAGTTTCAGCCCCTCTGTTTCTCGCCCTCTGTGCCAGCCCCTCTGTTTCTCGCCCTCTTTCAGCCCCTCTCTTTCTCGCCCTCTGTTGCAGACCCTCTGTTTCAGCCCCTCTGTTTCAGCCCCTCAGTTTCAGCCCCTCTGTTTCTCGCCCTCTGTGTCAGCCCCTCTGTTTCTCGCCCTCTCTTTCAGCCCCTCTCTTTTTTTCGCCCTCTGTTGCAGACCCTCTGTTTCAGCCCCTCTGTTTCAGCCCCTCTGTTTCAGCCCCTCTGTTTCTCGCCCTCTGTTTCTCGCCCTCAGTTTCAGCCCCTCTGTTTCAGCCCCTTTGTTTCAGCCACTCTGTTTCAGCCCCTCTGTTTCTCGCCCAATGATTCTCGCCCTCTGTTGCAGCCCCTCTGTTTCAGTCCCTCTGTTTCAGCCCCTCTGTTTCAGCCCCTCTGTTTCTCGCCCACAGTTTCAGCCCCTCTGTTTCAGCCCCTCTGTTTCTCGCCCTCTGTTTCAGCTCCTCTGTTTCAGCCCCACTGTTTCAGCCCCTCTGTTTCAGCCCCTCTGTTTCTCGCCCTCTGTTTCTCGCACTCTGTTTCAGCCCCTCTGTTTCAGCCCCGCTGTTTCAGCCCCTCTGTTTCAGCCCCTCTGTTTCAGCCCCTCTGTTTCTCGCCCTCTGTTTCAGCCACTCTGTTTCTCGCTCTCTGTTTCAGCCCCTCTGTTTCAGCCCCTCTGAATCAGCCCCTCTGTTTCAGCCCCACTGTTTCTCGCCCTAACTTTCTCGCCCTCTGTTTCAGCCCCTCTGTTTCAGCCCCTCTGTTTCAGCCCCTCTGTTTCAGCCCCTCTGTTTCTCGCCCTCTGTTTCTCGCCCTCTGTTTCTCGACCTCTGTTTCTCGCTCTCTGATTCTCGCCCTCTGTTTCTCGCCCTCTGTTTCAGCCCCTCTGTTTCAGTCCCTCTGTTTCAGCCCCTCTGTTTCAGCCCCTCTGTTTCAGCCCCTCTGTTTCACGCCCACTGTTTCAGCCCCTCTGTTTCAGCCCCTCTGTTTCTCGCGCTCTGTTTCTCGCCCTCTGTTTCAGCCCCTCTGTTTCAGCCCCTCAGTTTCAGCCCCTCTGTTTCTCGCCCTCTGTTTCAGCCCCTCTGTTTCTCGCCCTCTCTTTCAGCCCCTCTCTTTCTCGCCCTCTGTTGCAGACCCTCTGTTTCAGCCCCTCTGTTTCAGCCCCTCTGTTTCAGCCCCTCTGTTTCTCGCCCTCTGTTTCAGACCCTCTGTTTCTCGCCCTCTGTTTCCGCCCCTCTGTTTCTCGCCCTCTGTTGCAGCCCCTCTGTTTCAGTCCCTCTGTTTCAGCCCCTCTGTTTCAGCTCCTCTGTTTCTCGCCCTCAGTTTCAGCCCCTCTGTTTCAGCCCCTCTGTTTCTCGCCCTCTGTTTCAGCTCCTCTGTTTCAGCCCCGCTGTTTCAGCCCCTCTGTTTCAGCCCCTCTGTTTCTCGCCCTCTGTTTCTCGCACTCTGTTTCAGCCCCTCTGTTTCAGCCCCGCTGTTTCAGCCCCTCTGTTTCAAACCCTCTGTTTCAGCCCCTCTGTTTCTCGCCCTCTGTTTCTCGCTCTCTGTTTCTCGCCCTCTGTTTCTCGCCCTCTGTTTCAGCCCCTCTGTTTCAGCCCCTCTGTTTCAGCCCCTCTGTTTCAGCCCTCTGTTTCAGCCCCTCTGTTTCAGCCCCTCTGTTTCTCGACCTCTGTTTCTCGCCGTCTGTTTCTCGCTCTCTGTTTCTCGTCCTCTGTTTCTCGCCCTCTGTTTCAGCCCCTCTGTTTCAGCCCCTCTGTTTCAGCCCCTCTGTTTCAGCCCCTCTGTTTCTCGCCCTCTGTTTCAGCCACTCTGTTTCTCGCTCTCTGTTTCAGCCCCTCTGTTTCAGACCCTCTGAATCAGCCCCTCTGTTTCAGCCCCACTGTTTCTCGCCCTAAGTTTCTCGCCCTCTGTTTCAGCCCCTCTGTTTCAGCCCCTCTGTTTCAGCCCCTCTGTTTCAGCCCCTCTGTTTCTCGCCCTCTGTTTCTCGCCCTCTGTTTCTCGACCTCTGTTTCTCGCTCTCTGATTCTCGCCATCTGTTTCTCGCCCTCTGTTTCAGCCCCTCTGTTTCAGCCCCTCAGTTTCAGCCCCTCTGTTTCTCGCCCTCTGTTTCTCCCCCACTGTTTCTCGCCCTCTGTTTCAACCCCTCTGTTTCAGCCCCTCTGTTACAGCCCCTCTGTTTCAGCCCCTCTGTTTCAGCCCCTCTGTTTCAGCCCTTCTGTTTCAGCCCCTCTGTTACAGCCCCTCTGTTTCTCGCCCTCTGTTTCAGCCCCTCTGTTTCTCGCCCTCTGTTTCAGACCCTCTGTTTCAGCCCCTCAGTATCAGCCCCTCTGTGTCAGCCCCTCTGTTTCTCGCCCTCTGTTAATCGCCCTCTGTTTCTCACGCACTGTTTCAGCCCCTCTGTTTCAGCCCCTCTGTTTCAGCCCATCTGTTTCAGCCCCACTGTTTCAGCCCCTCTGTTTCAATCCCTCTGTTTCAGCCCCTCTGTTTCTCGCCCTCTGTTTCTCGCTCTCTGTTTCTCGCCCTCTGTTTCCGCCCCTCTGTTTCTCGCCCACTGTTTCAGCCCCTCTGTTTCTCGCCATCTGTTTCAACCCCTCTGTTTCAGCCCCTCTGTTTCTCGCCCTCTGTTTCAGCCCTTCTGTTTCAGCCCCTCTATTTCTCGCCCTCTGTTTCAGCCCCTCTGTTTCAGCCCCTCTGTTTCAGCCCCTCTGTTTCTCGCCCTCTGTTCCTCGCCCTCTGTTCCTCCCTCTCTGTTTCTCGCCCTCTGTTTCTCGCCCTCTGTTTCAGCCCCTCTGTTTCTCGCCCTCTGTTTCTCGCCCTCTGTTTCTCCCTCTCTGTTTCTCGCCCTCTGTTTCTCGCCCTCTGTTTCAGCCCCTCTGTTTCTCGCCCTCTGTTTCTCGCCCTCTGTTTCTCGCTCTCTGTTTCCCGCCCTCTGTTTCTCGCCCTCTGTTTCTCGCTCTCTCTTTCTCGCCCTCTGTTTCTCGCCCTCTGTTTCAGCCCCTCTGTTTCAGCCCCTCTGTTTCAACCCCTCTGTTTCAGCCCCTCTGTTTCAGCCCCTCTGTTTATCGCCCTCTGTTTTTGCCCTCTGTTTCTCGCCCACTGTTTCAGCCCCTCTGTTTCAGCCCCTCTGTTTCAGCCCCTCTGTTTCTCGCGCTCTGTTTCTCGCCCTCTGTTTCAGCCCCTCTGTTTCAGCCCCTCAGTTTCAGCCCCTCTGTTTCTCGCCCTCTGTTTCAGCCCCTCTGTTTCTCGCCCTCTCTTTCAGCCCCTCTCTTTCTCGCCCTCTGTTGCAGACCCTCTGTTTCAGCCCCTCTGTTTCAGCCCCTCTGTTTCAGCCCCTCTGTTTCTCGCCCTCTGTTTCAGCCCCTCTGTTTCTCGCCCTCTGTTTCCGCCCCTCTGTTTCTCGCCACCTGTTGCAGCCCCTCTGTTTCAGTCCCTCTGTTTAAGCCCCTCTGTTTCAGCCCCTCTGTTTCTCGCCCTCAGTTTCAGCCCCTCTGTTTCAGCCCCACTGTTTCTCGCCCTCTGTTTCAGCTCCTCTGTTTCAGCCCCGCTGTTTCAGCCCCTCTGTTTCAGCCCCTCTGTTTCTCGCCCTCTGTTTCTCGCACTCTGTTTCAGCCCCTCTGTTTCAGCCCCGCTGTTTCAGCCCCTCTGTTTCAGCCCCTCTGTTTCAGCCCCTCTGTTTCTCGCCCTCTGTTTCTCGCTCTCTGTTTCTCGCCCTCTGTTTCTCGCTCTCTGTTTCAGCCCCTCTGTTTCAGCCGCTCTGTTTCAGCCCCTCTGTTTCAGCGCTCTGTTACAGCCCCTCTGTTTCAGCCCCTCTGTTTCAGCCCCTCTGTTTCAGCCCTTCTGTTTCAGCCCCTCTGTTACAGCCCCTCTGTTTCTCGCCCTCTGTTTCAGCCCCTCTGTTTCTCGCCCTCTGTTTCAGACCCTCTGTTTCAGCCCCTCAGTATCAGCCCCTCTGTGTCAGCCCCTCTGTTTCTCGCCCTCTGTTAATCGCCCTCTGTTTCTCACGCACTGTTTCAGCCCCTCTGTTTCAGCCCCTCTGTTTCAGCCCATCTGTTTCAGCCCCACTGTTTCAGCCCCTCTGTTTCAATCCCTCTGTTTCAGCCCCTCTGTTTCTCGCCCTCTGTTTCTCGCTCTCTGTTTCTCGCCCTCTGTTTCCGCCCCTCTGTTTCTCGCCCACTGTTTCAGCCCCTCTGTTTCTCGCCATCTGTTTCAACCCCTCTGTTTCAGCCCCTCTGTTTCTCGCCCTCTGTTTCAGCCCTTCTGTTTCAGCCCCTCTATTTCTCGCCCTCTGTTTCAGCCCCTCTGTTTCAGCCCCTCTGTTTCAGCCCCTCTGTTTCTCGCCCTCTGTTCCTCGCCCTCTGTTCCTCCCTCTCTGTTTCTCGCCCTCTGTTTCTCGCCCTCTGTTTCAGCCCCTCTGTTTCTCGCCCTCTGTTTCTCGCCCTCTGTTTCTCCCTCTCTGTTTCTCGCCCTCTGTTTCTCGCCCTCTGTTTCAGCCCCTCTGTTTCTCGCCCTCTGTTTCTCGCCCTCTGTTTCTCGCTCTCTGTTTCCCGCCCTCTGTTTCTCGCCCTCTGTTTCTCGCTCTCTCTTTCTCGCCCTCTGTTTCTCGCCCTCTGTTTCAGCCCCTCTGTTTCAGCCCCTCTGTTTCAACCCCTCTGTTTCAGCCCCTCTGTTTCAGCCCCTCTGTTTATCGCCCTCTGTTTTTGCCCTCTGTTTCTCGCCCACTGTTTCAGCCCCTCTGTTTCAGCCCCTCTGTTTCAGCCCCTCTGTTTCTCGCGCTCTGTTTCTCGCCCTCTGTTTCAGCCCCTCTGTTTCAGCCCCTCAGTTTCAGCCCCTCTGTTTCTCGCCCTCTGTTTCAGCCCCTCTGTTTCTCGCCCTCTCTTTCAGCCCCTCTCTTTCTCGCCCTCTGTTGCAGACCCTCTGTTTCAGCCCCTCTGTTTCAGCCCCTCTGTTTCAGCCCCTCTGTTTCTCGCCCTCTGTTTCAGCCCCTCTGTTTCTCGCCCTCTGTTTCCGCCCCTCTGTTTCTCGCCACCTGTTGCAGCCCCTCTGTTTCAGTCCCTCTGTTTAAGCCCCTCTGTTTCAGCCCCTCTGTTTCTCGCCCTCAGTTTCAGCCCCTCTGTTTCAGCCCCACTGTTTCTCGCCCTCTGTTTCAGCTCCTCTGTTTCAGCCCCGCTGTTTCAGCCCCTCTGTTTCAGCCCCTCTGTTTCTCGCCCTCTGTTTCTCGCACTCTGTTTCAGCCCCTCTGTTTCAGCCCCGCTGTTTCAGCCCCTCTGTTTCAGCCCCTCTGTTTCAGCCCCTCTGTTTCTCGCCCTCTGTTTCTCGCTCTCTGTTTCTCGCCCTCTGTTTCTCGCTCTCTGTTTCAGCCCCTCTGTTTCAGCCGCTCTGTTTCAGCCCCTCTGTTTCAGCGCTCTGTTTCAGCCCCTCTGTTTCAGCCCCTCTGTTTCTCGACCTCTGTTTCTCGCCCTCTGTTTCTCGCTCTCTGTTTCTCGCCCTCTGTTTCTCGGCCTCTGTTTCAGCCCCTCTGTTTCAGCCCCTCTGTTTCTCGCCCTCTGTTTCTCGCACTCTGTTTCAGCCCCTCTGTTTCAGCCCCGCTGTTTCAGCCCCTCTGTTTCAGCCCCTCTGTTTCAGCCCCTCTGTTTCTCGCCCTCTGTTTCTCGCTCTCTGTTTCTCGCCCTCTGTTTCTCGCTCTCTGTTTCAGCCCCTCTGTTTCAGCCCCTCTGTTTCTCGCCCTCTGTTTCAGCCCATCTGTTTCTCGCCCTTTGTTTCCGCCCCTCTGTTTCTCGCACTCTGTTGCAGCCCCTCTGTTTCCGCCCCTCTGTTTCAGCCCCTCTGTTTCAGCTCCTCTGTTTCTCGCCCTCTGTTTCTCGCCCTCTGTTTCAGCCCCTCTGTTTCAGCCCCTCTGTTTCAGCCCCTCTGTTTCTCTCCCTCTGTTTCAGACCCTCTGTTTCAGCCCCTCAGTATCAGCCCCTCTGTTTCAGCCCCTCTGTTTCTCGCCCTCTGTTACTCGCCCTCGATTTCAGCCCCTCTGTTTCTCGCCCTCTGTTTCAGCCCCTCTGTTTCAGCCCCTGGGTTTCAGCCCCTCTGTTTCAGCCCTTCTGTTTCAGCCCCTCTATTTCAGCCCCTCTGTTTCTCGCCCTCTGTTTCAGCCCCTCTGTTTCTCGCCCTCTGTTTCAGACCCTCTGTTTCAGCCCCTCAGTATCAGCCCCTCTGTTTCAGCCCCTCTGTTTCTCGCCCTCTGTTCATCGACCTCTGTTTCTCACCCACTGTTTCAGCCCCTCTGTTTCAGCCCCTCTGTTTCAGCCCATCTGTTTCAGCCCCACTGTTTCAGCCCCTCTGTTTCAATCCCTCTGTTTCAGCCCCTCTGTTTCTCGCCCTCTGTTTCTCGCTCACTGTTTCTCGCACTCTGTTTCAGCCCCTCTGTTTCTCGCCCACTTTTTCAGCCCCTCTGTTTCTCGCCATCTGTTTCAACCCCTCTGTTTCAGCCCCTCTGTTTCTCGCCCTCTGTTTCAGCCCCTCTGTTTCAGACCCTCTGTTTCAGCACCTCTGTTTCTCGCCCTTTGTTTCTCGCCCTCTGTTTCAGCCCCTCTGTTTCAGTCCCTCTGTTTCAGCCCCTCTGTTTCAGCCCCTCTGTTTCAGCCCCTCTGTTTCACGCCCACTGTTTCAGCCCCTCTGTTTCAGCCCCTCTGTTTCTCGCCCTCTGTTTCAGCCCCTCTGTTTCAGCCCCTCTGTATCAGCCCCTCTGTTTCAGCCCCTCTGTTTCAGCCCCTCTGTTTCTCGCCCTCTGTTTCTCGCCCTCTGTTTCAGCCCCTCTGTTTCAGCCCCTCTGTTTCAGCCCCTCTGTTTCTCGCCCTCTGTTTCTCGCCCTCTGTTTCAGCCCCTCTGTTTCAGCCCCTCAGTTTCAGCCCCTCTGTTTCTCGCCCTCTGTGCCAGCCCCTCTGTTTCTCGCCCTCTTTCAGCCCCTCTCTTTCTCGCCCTCTGTTGCAGACCCTCTGTTTCAGCCCCTCTGTTTCAGCCCCTCAGTTTCAGCCCCTCTGTTTCTCGCCCTCTGTGTCAGCCCCTCTGTTTCTCGCCCTCTCTTTCAGCCCCTCTCTTTTTTTCGCCCTCTGTTGCAGACCCTCTGTTTCAGCCCCTCTGTTTCAGCCCCTCTGTTTCAGCCCCTCTGTTTCTCGCCCTCTGTTTCTCGCCCTCAGTTTCAGCCCCTCTGTTTCAGCCCCTTTGTTTCAGCCACTCTGTTTCAGCCCCTCTGTTTCTCGCCCAATGATTCTCGCCCTCTGTTGCAGCCCCTCTGTTTCAGTCCCTCTGTTTCAGCCCCTCTGTTTCAGCCCCTCTGTTTCTCGCCCACAGTTTCAGCCCCTCTGTTTCAGCCCCTCTGTTTCTCGCCCTCTGTTTCAGCTCCTCTGTTTCAGCCCCACTGTTTCAGCCCCTCTGTTTCAGCCCCTCTGTTTCTCGCCCTCTGTTTCTCGCACTCTGTTTCAGCCCCTCTGTTTCAGCCCCGCTGTTTCAGCCCCTCTGTTTCAGCCCCTCTGTTTCAGCCCCTCTGTTTCTCGCCCTCTGTTTCAGCCACTCTGTTTCTCGCTCTCTGTTTCAGCCCCTCTGTTTCAGCCCCTCTGAATCAGCCCCTCTGTTTCAGCCCCACTGTTTCTCGCCCTAACTTTCTCGCCCTCTGTTTCAGCCCCTCTGTTTCAGCCCCTCTGTTTCAGCCCCTCTGTTTCAGCCCCTCTGTTTCTCGCCCTCTGTTTCTCGCCCTCTGTTTCTCGACCTCTGTTTCTCGCTCTCTGATTCTCGCCCTCTGTTTCTCGCCCTCTGTTTCAGCCCCTCTGTTTCAGTCCCTCTGTTTCAGCCCCTCTGTTTCAGCCCCTCTGTTTCAGCCCCTCTGTTTCACGCCCACTGTTTCAGCCCCTCTGTTTCAGCCCCTCTGTTTCTCGCCCTCTGTTTCAGCCCCTCTGTTTCAGCCCCTCTGTATCAGCCCCTCTGTTTCAGCCCCTCTGTTTCAGCCCCTCTGTTTCTCGCCCTCTGTTTCTCGCCCTCTGTTTCAGCCCCTCTGTTTCAGCCCCTCTGTTTCAGCCCCTCTGTTTCTCGCACTCTGTTTCTCGCCCTCTGTTTCAGCCCCTCTGTTTCAGCCCCTCAGTTTCAGCCCCTCTGTTTCTCGCCCTCTGTGCCAGCCCCTCTGTTTCTCGCCCTCTCTTTCAGCCCCTCTCTTTCTCGCCCGCTGTTGCAGACCCTCTGTTTCAGCCCCTCTGTTTCAGCCCCTCAGTTTCAGCCCCTCTGTTTCTCGCCCTCTGTGTCAGCCCCTCTGTTTCTCACCCTCTCTTTCAGCCCCTCTCTTTTTTTCGCCCTCTGTTGCAGACCCTCTGTTTCAGCCCCTCTGTTTCAGCCCCTCTGTTTCAGCCCCTCTGTTTCTCGCCCTCTGTTTCTCGCCCTCAGTTTCAGCCCCTCTGTTTCAGCCCCTTTGTTTCAGCCACTCTGTTTCACCCCCTCTGTTTCTCGCCCAATGATTCTCGCCCTCTGTTGCAGCCCCTCTGTTTCAGTCCCTCTGTTTCAGCCCCTCTGTTTCAGCCCCTCTGTTTCTCGCCCACAGTTTCAGCCCCTCTGTTTCAGCCCCTCTGTTTCTCGCCCTCTGTTTCAGCTCCTCTGTTTCAGCCCCACTGTTTCAGCCCCTCTGTTTCAGCCCCTCTGTTTCTCGCCCTCTGTTTCTCGCACTCTGTTTCAGCCCCTCTGTTTCAGCCCCGCTGTTTCAGCCCCTCTGTTTCAGCCCCTCTGTTTCAGCCCCTCTGTTTCTCGCCCTCTGTTTCAGCCACTCTGTTTCTCGCTCTCTGTTTCAGCCCCTCTGTTTCAGCCCCTCTGAATCAGCCCCTCTGTTTCAGTCCCACTGTTTCTCGCCCTAAGTTTCTCGCCCTCTGTTTCAGCCCCTCTGTTTCAGCCCCTCTGTTTCAGCCCCTCTGTTTCAGCCCCTCTGTTTCTCGCCCTCTGTTTCTCGCCCTCTGTTTCTCGACCTCTGTTTCTCGCTCTCTGATTCTCGCCCTCTGTTTCTCGCCCTCTGTTTCAGCCCCTCTGTTTCAGCCACTCTGTTTCAGCCCCTCTGTTTCTCGCCCACTGTTTCTCCCACACTGTTTCTCGCCCTCTGTTTCAACCCCTCTGTTTCAGCCCCTCTGTTTCAGCCCCTCTGTTTCAGACCCTCTGTCTCAGCCCCTCTGTTTCTCGCCCTCTGTTTCTCGCCCTCTGTTTCTTGCCCTCTGTTTCTCGCTCTCTGTTTCTCGCCCTCTGTTTCTCGCCCTCGGTTTCAGCCCCTCTGTTTCAGCCCCTCTGTTTCAGCCCCTCTGTTTCTCGCCCTCTGTTTGTCGACCTCTGTTTCTCGCCCTCTGTTTCAGCCCCTCTGTTTCAGCCCCTCAATTTCAGCCCCTCTGTTTCAGCCCCACTGTTTCTCGCCCAATGTTTCTCGCCCTCTGTTTCAGCCCCTCTGTTTCAGCCCCTCAGTTTTAGCCCCACTGTTTCCGCCCCTCTGTTTCAGCCCCTCTGTTTCAGCCCCTCTGTTTCTCGCCCTCTGTTTCTCGCCCTCTGTTTCAGCCCCTCTGTTTCAGCCCCTCTGTTTCAGCCCCTCTGTTTCTCGCCCTCTGTTTCTCGCCCTCTGTTTCAGCCCCTCTGTTTCAGCCCCTCAGTTTCAGCCCCTCTGTTTCTCGCCCTCTGTGCCAGCCCCTCTGTTTCTCGCCCTCTCTTTCAGCCCCTCTCTTTCTCGCCCTCTGTTGCAGACCCTCTGTTTCAGCCCCTCTGTTTCAGCCCCTCAGTTTCAGCCCCTCTGTTTCTCGCCCTCTGTGTCAGCCCCTCTGTTTCTCGCCCTCTCTTTCAGCCCCGCTCTTTCTCGCCCTCTGTTGCAGACCCTCTGTTTCAGCCCCTCTGTTTCAGCCCCTCTGTTTCAGCCCCTCTGTTTCAGCCCCTCTGTTTCTCGCCCTCTGTTTCTCGCCCTCAGTTTCAGCCCCTCTGTTTCAGCCCCTTTGTTTCAGCCCCTCCTTTTCAGCCCCTCTGTTTCTCGCCCACTGTTTCTCGCCCTCTGTTTCAGCCCCTCTGTTTCAGCCCCTCTGTTTCAGCCCCTCTGTTTCTCGCCCTCTGTTTCTCGCCCTCAGTTTCAGCCCCTCTGTTTCAGCCCCTTTGTTTCAGCCCCTCCTTTTCAGCCCCTCTGTTTCTCGCCCTCTGTTTCTCGCCCTCTGTTTCTCCCTCTCTGATTCTCGCCCTCTGTTTCTCGCCCTCTGTTTCAGCCCCTCTGTTTCAGCCCCTCTGCTTCAGCCCCTCTGTTTCAGCCCCTCTGTTTCTCGCCCTCTGTTTCAGCCCCTCTGTTTCTCGCCCTCTGTTTCAGCCCCTCTGTTTCAGCCCCTCTGTATCAGCCCCTCTTTTTCAGCCGCACTGTTTCTCGCCTTCTGTTTCTCGCCCTCTGTTTCAGCCCCTCTGTTTCAGCCCCTCTGTTTCAGCCCCTCTGTTTCAGCCCCTCTGTTGCTCGCCCTCTGTTTCTCGCCCTCTGTTTCTCGCTCTCTGTTTCTCGCCCTCTGTTTCTCGCCCTCTGTTTCTCGCTCTCTCTTCCTCGCCCTCTGTTTCTCGCCCTCTGTTTCAGCCCCTCTGTTTCAGCCCCTCTGTTTCAACCCCTCTGTTTCAGCCCCTCTGTTTCAGCCCCTCTGTTTATCGCCCTCTGTTTTTGCCCTCTGTTTCTCGCCCACTGTTTCAGCCCCTCTGTTTCAGCCCCTCTGTTTCAGCCCCTCTGTTTCTCGCGCTCTGTTTCTCGCCCTCTGTTTCAGCCCCTCTGTTTCAGCCCCTCAGTTTCAGCCCCTCTGTTTCTCGCCCTCTGTTTCAGCCCCTCTGTTTCTCGCCCTCTCTTTCAGCCCCTCTCTTTCTCGCCCTCTGTTGCAGACCCTCTGTTTCAGCCCCTCTGTTTCAGCCCCTCTGTTTCAGCCCCTCTGTTTCTCGCCCTCTGTTTCAGACCCTCTGTTTCTCGCCCTCTGTTTCCGCCCCTCTGTTTCTCGCCCTCTGTTGCAGCCCCTCTGTTTCAGTCCCTCTGTTTCAGCCCCTCTGTTTCAGCTCCTCTGTTTCTCGCCCTCAGTTTCAGCCCCTCTGTTTCAGCCCCTCTGTTTCTCGCCCTCTGTTTCAGCTCCTCTGTTTCAGCCCCGCTGTTTCAGCCCCTCTGTTTCAGCCCCTCTGTTTCTCGCCCTCTGTTTCTCGCACTCTGTTTCAGCCCCTCTGTTTCAGCCCCGCTGTTTCAGCCCCTCTGTTTCAGCCCCTCTGTTTCAGCCCCTCTGTTTCTCGCCCTCTGTTTCTCGCTCTCTGTTTCTCGCCCTCTGTTTCTCGCCCTCTGTTTCAGCCCCTCTGTTTCAGCCCCTCTGTTTCAGCCCCTCTGTTTCAGCCCTCTGTTTCAGCCCCTCTGTTTCAGCCCCTCTGTTTCTCGACCTCTGTTTCTCGCCGTCTGTTTCTCGCTCTCTGTTTCTCGTCCTCTGTTTCTCGCCCTCTGTTTCAGCCCCTCTGTTTCAGCCCCTCTGTTTCAGCCCCTCTGTTTCAGCCCCTCTGTTTCTCGCCCTCTGTTTCAGCCACTCTGTTTCTCGCTCTCTGTTTCAGCCCCTCTGTTTCAGACCCTCTGAATCAGCCCCTCTGTTTCAGCCCCACTGTTTCTCGCCCTAAGTTTCTCGCCCTCTGTTTCAGCCCCTCTGTTTCAGCCCCTCTGTTTCAGCCCCTCTGTTTCAGCCCCTCTGTTTCTCGCCCTCTGTTTCTCGCCCTCTGTTTCTCGACCTCTGTTTCTCGCTCTCTGATTCTCGCCATCTGTTTCTCGCCCTCTGTTTCAGCCCCTCTGTTTCAGCCCCTCAGTTTCAGCCCCTCTGTTTCTCGCCCTCTGTTTCTCCCCCACTGTTTCTCGCCCTCTGTTTCAACCCCTCTGTTTCAGCCCCTCTGTTACAGCCCCTCTGTTTCAGCCCCTCTGTTTCAGCCCCTCTGTTTCAGCCCTTCTGTTTCAGCCCCTCTGTTTCAGCCCCTCTGTTTCTCGCCCTCTGTTTCAGCCCCTCTGTTTCTCGCCCTCTGTTTCAGACCCTCTGTTTCAGCCCCTCAGTATCAGCCCCTCTGTGTCAGCCCCTCTGTTTCTCGCCCTCTGTTAATCGCCCTCTGTTTCTCACGCACTGTTTCAGCCCCTCTGTTTCAGCCCCTCTGTTTCAGCCCATCTGTTTCAGCCCCACTGTTTCAGCCCCTCTGTTTCAATCCCTCTGTTTCAGCCCCTCTGTTTCTCGCCCTCTGTTTCTCGCTCTCTGTTTCTCGCCCTCTGTTTCCGCCCCTCTGTTTCTCGCCCACTGTTTCAGCCCCTCTGTTTCTCGCCATCTGTTTCAACCCCTCTGTTTCAGCCCCTCTGTTTCTCGCCCTCTGTTTCAGCCCTTCTGTTTCAGCCCCTCTATTTCTCGCCCTCTGTTTCAGCCCCTCTGTTTCAGCCCCTCTGTTTCAGCCCCTCTGTTTCTCGCCCTCTGTTTCTCGCCCTCTGTTCCTCCCTCTCTGTTTCTCGCCCTCTGTTTCTCGCCCTCTGTTTCAGCCCCTCTGTTTCTCGCCCTCTGTTTCTCGCCCTCTGTTTCTCCCTCTCTGTTTCTCGCCCTCTGTTTCTCGCCCTCTGTTTCAGCCCCTCTGTTTCTCGCCCTCTGTTTCTCGCCCTCTGTTTCTCGCTCTCTGTTTCCCGCCCTCTGTTTCTCGCCCTCTGTTTCTCGCTCTCTCTTTCTCGCCCTCTGTTTCTCGCCCTCTGTTTCAGCCCCTCTGTTTCAGCCCCTCTGTTTCAACCCCTCTGTTTCAGCCCCTCTGTTTCAGCCCCTCTGTTTATCGCCCTCTGTTTTTGCCCTCTGTTTCTCGCCCACTGTTTCAGCCCCTCTGTTTCAGCCCCTCTGTTTCAGCCCCTCTGTTTCTCGCGCTCTGTTTCTCGCCCTCTGTTTCAGCCCCTCTGTTTCAGCCCCTCAGTTTCAGCCCCTCTGTTTCTCGCCCTCTGTTTCAGCCCCTCTGTTTCTCGCCCTCTCTTTCAGCCCCTCTCTTTCTCGCCCTCTGTTGCAGACCCTCTGTTTCAGCCCCTCTGTTTCAGCCCCTCTGTTTCAGCCCCTCTGTTTCTCGCCCTCTGTTTCAGCCCCTCTGTTTCTCGCCCTCTGTTTCCGCCCCTCTGTTTCTCGCCACCTGTTGCAGCCCCTCTGTTTCAGTCCCTCTGTTTAAGCCCCTCTGTTTCAGCCCCTCTGTTTCTCGCCCTCAGTTTCAGCCCCTCTGTTTCAGCCCCACTGTTTCTCGCCCTCTGTTTCAGCTCCTCTGTTTCAGCCCCGCTGTTTCAGCCCCTCTGTTTCAGCCCCTCTGTTTCTCGCCCTCTGTTTCTCGCACTCTGTTTCAGCCCCTCTGTTTCAGCCCCGCTGTTTCAGCCCCTCTGTTTCAGCCCCTCTGTTTCAGCCCCTCTGTTTCTCGCCCTCTGTTTCTCGCTCTCTGTTTCTCGCCCTCTGTTTCTCGCTCTCTGTTTCAGCCCCTCTGTTTCAGCCGCTCTGTTTCAGCCCCTCTGTTTCAGCGCTCTGTTTCAGCCCCTCTGTTTCAGCCCCTCTGTTTCTCGACCTCTGTTTCTCGCCCTCTGTTTCTCGCTCTCTGTTTCTCGCCCTCTGTTTCTCGGCCTCTGTTTCAGCCCCTCTGTTTCAGCCCCTCTGTTTCTCGCCCTCTGTTTCTCGCACTCTGTTTCAGCCCCTCTGTTTCAGCCCCGCTGTTTCAGCCCCTCTGTTTCAGCCCCTCTGTTTCAGCCCCTCTGTTTCTCGCCCTCTGTTTCTCGCTCTCTGTTTCTCGCCCTCTGTTTCTCGCTCTCTGTTTCAGCCCCTCTGTTTCAGCCCCTCTGTTTCTCGCCCTCTGTTTCAGCCCATCTGTTTCTCGCCCTTTGTTTCCGCCCCTCTGTTTCTCGCACTCTGTTGCAGCCCCTCTGTTTCCGCCCCTCTGTTTCAGCCCCTCTGTTTCAGCTCCTCTGTTTCTCGCCCTCTGTTTCTCGCCCTCTGTTTCAGCCCCTCTGTTTCAGCCCCTCTGTTTCAGCCCCTCTGTTTCTCTCCCTCTGTTTCAGACCCTCTGTTTCAGCCCCTCAGTATCAGCCCCTCTGTTTCAGCCCCTCTGTTTCTCGCCCTCTGTTACTCGCCCTCGATTTCAGCCCCTCTGTTTCTCGCCCTCTGTTTCAGCCCCTCTGTTTCAGCCCCTCGGTTTCAGCCCCTCTGTTTCAGCCCTTCTGTTTCAGCCCCTCTATTTCAGCCCCTCTGTTTCTCGCCCTCTGTTTCAGCCCCTCTGTTTCTCGCCCTCTGTTTCAGACCCTCTGTTTCAGCCCCTCAGTATCAGCCCCTCTGTTTCAGCCCCTCTGTTTCTCGCCCTCTGTTCATCGACCTCTGTTTCTCACCCACTGTTTCAGCCCCTCTGTTTCAGCCCCTCTGTTTCAGCCCATCTGTTTCAGCCCCACTGTTTCAGCCCCTCTGTTTCAATCCCTCTGTTTCAGCCCCTCTGTTTCTCGCCCTCTGTTTCTCGCTCACTGTTTCTCGCACTCTGTTTCAGCCCCTCTGTTTCTCGCCCACTTTTTCAGCCCCTCTGTTTCTCGCCATCTGTTTCAACCCCTCTGTTTCAGCCCCTCTGTTTCTCGCCCTCTGTTTCAGCCCCTCTGTTTCAGACCCTCTGTTTCAGCACCTCTGTTTCTCGCCCTTTGTTTCTCGCCCTCTGTTTCAGCCCCTCTGTTTCAGTCCCTCTGTTTCAGCCCCTCTGTTTCAGCCCCTCTGTTTCAGCCCCTCTGTTTCACGCCCACTGTTTCAGCCCCTCTGTTTCAGCCCCTCTGTTTCTCGCCCTCTGTTTCAGCCCCTCTGTTTCAGCCCCTCTGTATCAGCCCCTCTGTTTCAGCCCCTCTGTTTCAGCCCCTCTGTTTCTCGCCCTCTGTTTCTCGCCCTCTGTTTCAGCCCCTCTGTTTCAGCCCCTCTGTTTCAGCCCCTCTGTTTCTCGCCCTCTGTTTCTCGCCCTCTGTTTCAGCCCCTCTGTTTCAGCCCCTCAGTTTCAGCCCCTCTGTTTCTCGCCCTCTGTGCCAGCCCCTCTGTTTCTCGCCCTCTTTCAGCCCCTCTCTTTCTCGCCCTCTGTTGCAGACCCTCTGTTTCAGCCCCTCTGTTTCAGCCCCTCAGTTTCAGCCCCTCTGTTTCTCGCCCTCTGTGTCAGCCCCTCTGTTTCTCGCCCTCTCTTTCAGCCCCTCTCTTTTTTTCGCCCTCTGTTGCAGACCCTCTGTTTCAGCCCCTCTGTTTCAGCCCCTCTGTTTCAGCCCCTCTGTTTCTCGCCCTCTGTTTCTCGCCCTCAGTTTCAGCCCCTCTGTTTCAGCCCCTTTGTTTCAGCCACTCTGTTTCAGCCCCTCTGTTTCTCGCCCAATGATTCTCGCCCTCTGTTGCAGCCCCTCTGTTTCAGTCCCTCTGTTTCAGCCCCTCTGTTTCAGCCCCTCTGTTTCTCGCCCACAGTTTCAGCCCCTCTGTTTCAGCCCCTCTGTTTCTCGCCCTCTGTTTCAGCTCCTCTGTTTCAGCCCCACTGTTTCAGCCCCTCTGTTTCAGCCCCTCTGTTTCTCGCCCTCTGTTTCTCGCACTCTGTTTCAGCCCCTCTGTTTCAGCCCCGCTGTTTCAGCCCCTCTGTTTCAGCCCCTCTGTTTCAGCCCCTCTGTTTCTCGCCCTCTGTTTCAGCCACTCTGTTTCTCGCTCTCTGTTTCAGCCCCTCTGTTTCAGCCCCTCTGAATCAGCCCCTCTGTTTCAGCCCCACTGTTTCTCGCCCTAACTTTCTCGCCCTCTGTTTCAGCCCCTCTGTTTCAGCCCCTCTGTTTCAGCCCCTCTGTTTCAGCCCCTCTGTTTCTCGCCCTCTGTTTCTCGCCCTCTGTTTCTCGACCTCTGTTTCTCGCTCTCTGATTCTCGCCCTCTGTTTCTCGCCCTCTGTTTCAGCCCCTCTGTTTCAGTCCCTCTGTTTCAGCCCCTCTGTTTCAGACCCTCTGTTTCAGCCCCTCTGTTTCACGCCCACTGTTTCAGCCCCTCTGTTTCAGCCCCTCTGTTTCTCGCCCTCTGTTTCAGCCCCTCTGTTTCAGCCCCTCTGTATCAGCCCCTCTGTTTCAGCCCCTCTGTTTCAGCCCCTCTGTTTCTCGCCCTCTGTTTCTCGCCCTCTGTTTCAGCCCCTCTGTTTCAGCCCCTCTGTTTCAGCCCCTCTGTTTCTCGCACTCTGTTTCTCGCCCTCTGTTTCAGCCCCTCTGTTTCAGCCCCTCAGTTTCAGCCCCTCTGTTTCTCGCCCTCTGTGCCAGCCCCTCTGTTTCTCGCCCTCTCTTTCAGCCCCTCTCTTTCTCGCCCGCTGTTGCAGACCCTCTGTTTCAGCCCCTCTGTTTCAGCCCCTCAGTTTCAGCCCCTCTGTTTCTCGCCCTCTGTGTCAGCCCCTCTGTTTCTCACCCTCTCTTTCAGCCCCTCTCTTTTTTTCGCCCTCTGTTGCAGACCCTCTGTTTCAGCCCCTCTGTTTCAGCCCCTCTGTTTCAGCCCCTCTGTTTCTCGCCCTCTGTTTCTCGCCCTCAGTTTCAGCCCCTCTGTTTCAGCCCCTTTGTTTCAGCCACTCTGTTTCAGCCCCTCTGTTTCTCGCCCAATGATTCTCGCCCTCTGTTGCAGCCCCTCTGTTTCAGTCCCTCTGTTTCAGCCCCTCTGTTTCAGCCCCTCTGTTTCTCGCCCACAGTTTCAGCCCCTCTGTTTCAGCCCCTCTGTTTCTCGCCCTCTGTTTCAGCTCCTCTGTTTCAGCCCCACTGTTTCAGCCCCTCTGTTTCAGCCCCTCTGTTTCTCGCCCTCTGTTTCTCGCACTCTGTTTCAGCCCCTCTGTTTCAGCCCCGCTGTTTCAGCCCCTCTGTTTCAGCCCCTCTGTTTCAGCCCCTCTGTTTCTCGCCCTCTGTTTCAGCCACTCTGTTTCTCGCTCTCTGTTTCAGCCCCTCTGTTTCAGCCCCTCTGAATCAGCCCCTCTGTTTCAGTCCCACTGTTTCTCGCCCTAAGTTTCTCGCCCTCTGTTTCAGCCCCTATGTTTCAGCCCCTCTGTTTCAGCCCCTCTGTTTCAGCCCCTCTGTTTCTCGCCCTCTGTTTCTCGCCCTCTGTTTCTCGACCTCTGTTTCTCGCTCTCTGATTCTCGCCCTCTGTTTCTCGCCCTCTGTTTCAGCCCCTCTGTTTCAGCCACTCTGTTTCAGCCCCTCTGTTTCTCGCCCACTGTTTCTCCCACACTGTTTCTCGCCCTCTGTTTCAACCCCTCTGTTTCAGCCCCTCTGTTTCAGCCCCTCTGTTTCAGACCCTCTGTCTCAGCCCCTCTGTTTCTCGCCCTCTGTTTCTCGCCCTCTGTTTCTTGCCCTCTGTTTCTCGCTCTCTGTTTCTCGCCCTCTGTTTCTCGCCCTCGGTTTCAGCCCCTCTGTTTCAGCCCCTCTGTTTCAGCCCCTCTGTTTCTCGCCCTCTGTTTGTCGACCTCTGTTTCTCGCCCTCTGTTTCAGCCCCTCTGTTTCAGCCCCTCAATTTCAGCCCCTCTGTTTCAGCCCCTCTGTTTCTCGCCCAATGTTTCTCGCCCTCTGTTTCAGCCCCTCTGTTTCAGCCCCTCAGTTTTAGCCCCACTGTTTCCGCCCCTCTGTTTCAGCCCCTCTGTTTCTGCCCCTCTGTTTCTCGCCCTCTGTTTCTCGCCCTCTGTTTCAGCCCCTCTGTTTCAGCCCCTCTGTTTCAGCCCCTCTGTTTCTCGCCCTCTGTTTCTCGCCCTCTGTTTCAGCCCCTCTGTTTCAGCCCCTCAGTTTCAGCCCCTCTGTTTCTCGCCCTCTGTGCCAGCCCCTCTGTTTCTCGCCCTCTCTTTCAGCCCCTCTCTTTCTCGCCCTCTGTTGCAGACCCTCTGTTTCAGCCCCTCTGTTTCAGCCCCTCAGTTTCAGCCCCTCTGTTTCTCGCCCTCTGTGTCAGCCCCTCTGTTTCTCGCCCTCTCTTTCAGCCCCGCTCTTTCTCGCCCTCTGTTGCAGACCCTCTGTTTCAGCCCCTCTGTTTCAGCCCCTCTGTTTCAGCCCCTCTGTTTCAGCCCCTCTGTTTCTCGCCCTCTGTTTCTCGCCCTCAGTTTCAGCCCCTCTGTTTCAGCCCCTTTGTTTCAGCCCCTCCTTTTCAGCCCCTCTGTTTCTCGCCCACTGTTTCTCGCCCTCTGTTTCAGCCCCTCTGTTTCAGCCCCTCTGTTTCAGCCCCTCTGTTTCAGCCCCTCTGTTTCAGCCCCTCTGTTTCTCGCCCTCTGTTTCTCGCCCTCTGTTTCAGCCCCTCTGTTTCAGCCCCTCTGTTTCAGCCCCTCTGTTTCTCGCCCTCTGTTTCTCGCCCTCTGTTTCAGCCCCTCTGTTTCTCGCCCTTTGTTTCCGCCCCTCTGTTTCTCGCACTCTGTTGCAGCCCCTCTGTTTCCGCCCCTCTGTTTCAGCCCCACTGTTTCAGCTCTTCTGTTTCTCGCCCTCTGTTTCTCGCCCTCTGTTTCAGCCCCTCTGTTTCAGCCCCTCTGTTTCAGCCCCTCTGTTTCTCGCCCTCTGTGTCAGCCCCTCTGTTTCTCGCCCTCTCTTTCAGCCCCTCTCTTTCTCGCCCTCTGTTGCAGACCCTCTGTTTCAGCCCCTCTGTTTCAGCCCCTCTGTTTCAGCCCCTCTGTTTCTCGCCCTCTGTTTCAGCCCATCTGTTTCTCGCCCTTTGTTTCCGCCCCTCTGTTTCTCGCACTCTGTTGCAGCCCCTCTGTTTCCGCCCCTCTGTTTCAGCCCCTCTGTTTCAGCTCCTCTGTTTCTCGCCCTCTGTTTCTCGCCCTCTGTTTCAGCCCCTCTGTTTTAGCCCCTCTGTTTCAGCCCCTCTGTTTCTCGCCCTCTGTTTCAGACCCTCTGTTTCAGCCCTTCAGTATCAGCCCCTCTGTTTCAGCCCCTCTGTTTCTCGCCCTCTGTTTCTCGCCCTCGGTTTCAGCCCCTCTGTTTCTCGCCCTCTGTTTCAGCCCCTCTGTTTCAGCCCCTCTGTTTCAGCCCCTCTGTTTCAGCCCTTTTGTTTCAACCCCTCTGTTTCAGCCCCTCTGTTTCTCGCCCTCTGTTTCAGCCCCTCTGTTTCTCGCCCTCTGTTTCAGACCCTCTGTTTCAGCCCCTCAGTATCAGCCCCTCTGTTTCAGCCCCTCTGTTTCTCGCCCTCTGTTAATCGCCCTCTGTTTCTCACCCACTGTTTCAGCCCCTCTGTTTCAGCCCCTCTGTTTCAGCCCATCTGTTTCAGCCCCACTGTTTCAGCCCCTCTGTTTCAATCCCTCTGTTTCAGCCCCTCTGTTTCTGGCCCTCTGTTTCTCGCTCTCTGTTTCTCGCCGTCTGTTTCAGCCCCTCTGTTTCTCGCCCACTGTTTCAGCCCCTCTGTTTCTCGCCATCTGTTTCAACCCCTCTGTTTCAGCCCCTCTGTTTCTTGCCCTCTGTTTCAGCCCCTCTGTTTCAGCCCCTCTGTTTCAGACCCTCTGTTTCAGCACCTCTGTTTCTCGCCCTTTGTTTCTCGCCCTCTGTTTCAGCCCCTCTGTTTCTCGCCCTCTCTTTCAGCCCCTCTGTTTCTCGCCCTCTGTTTCAGCCCCTCTGTTTCAGTCCCTCTGTTTCAGCCCCTCTGTTTCAGCCCCTCTGTTTCAGCCCCTCTGTTTCACGCCCACTGTTTCAGCCCCTCTGTTTCAGCCCCTCTGTTTCTGGCTGTCTGTTTCAGCCCCTCTGTTTCAGCCCCTCTGTATCAGCCCCTCTGTTTCAGCCCCTCTGTTTCAGCCCCTCTGTTTCTCGCCCTCTGTTTCTCGACCTCTGTTTCAGCCCCTCTGTTTCAGCCCCTCTGTTTAAGCCCCTCTGTTTCTCGCCCTCTGTTTCTCGCCCTCTGTTTCAGCCCCTCTGTTTCAGCCCCTCAGTTTCAGCCCCTCTGTTTCTCGCCCTCTGTGCCAGCCCCTCTGTTTCTCGCCCTCTCTTTCAGCCCCTCTCTTTCTCGCCCTCTGTTGCAGACCCTCTGTTTCAGCCCCTCTGTTTCAGCCCCTCAGTTTCAGCCCCTCTGTTTCTTGCCCTCTGTGTCAGCCCCTCTGTTTCTCGCCCTCTCTTTCAGCCCCTCTCTTTCTCGCCCTCTGTTGCAGACCCTCTGTTTCAGCCCCTCTGTTTCAGCCCCTCTGTTTCAGCCCCTCTGTTTCAGCCCCTCTGTTTCTCGCCCTCTGTTTCTCGCCCTCAGTTTCAGCCCCTCTGTTTCAGCCCCTTTGTTTCAGCCCCTCTGTTTCAGCCCCTCTGTTTCTCGCCCTCTGTTACTCGCCCTCGATTTCAGCCCCTCTGTTTCTCGCCCTCTGTTTCAGCCCCTCTGTTTCAGCCCCTCGGTTTCAGCCCCTCTGTTTCAGCCCTTCTGTTTCAGCCCCTCTATTTCAGCCCCTCTGTTTCTCGCCCTCTGTTTCAGCCCCTCTGTTTCTCGCCCTCTGTTTCAGACCCTCTGTTTCAGCCCCTCAGTATCAGCCCCTCTGTTTCAGCCCCTCTGTTTCTCGCCCTCTGTTCATCGACCTCTGTTTCTCACCCACTGTTTCAGCCCCTCTGTTTCAGCCCCTCTGTTTCAGCCCATCTGTTTCAGCCCCACTGTTTCAGCCCCTCTGTTTCAATCCCTCTGTTTCAGCCCCTCTGTTTCTCGCCCTCTGTTTCTCGCTCACTGTTTCTCGCACTCTGTTTCAGCCCCTCTGTTTCTCGCCCACTTTTTCAGCCCCTCTGTTTCTCGCCATCTGTTTCAACCCCTCTGTTTCAGCCCCTCTGTTTCTCGCCCTCTGTTTCAGCCCCTCTGTTTCAGACCCTCTGTTTCAGCACCTCTGTTTCTCGCCCTTTGTTTCTCGCCCTCTGTTTCAGCCCCTCTGTTTCAGTCCCTCTGTTTCAGCCCCTCTGTTTCAGCCCCTCTGTTTCAGCCCCTCTGTTTCACGCCCACTGTTTCAGCCCCTCTGTTTCAGCCCCTCTGTTTCTCGCCCTCTGTTTCAGCCCCTCTGTTTCAGCCCCTCTGTATCAGCCCCTCTGTTTCAGCCCCTCTGTTTCAGCCCCTCTGTTTCTCGCCCTCTGTTTCTCGCCCTCTGTTTCAGCCCCTCTGTTTCAGCCCCTCTGTTTCAGCCCCTCTGTTTCTCGCCCTCTGTTTCTCGCCCTCTGTTTCAGCCCCTCTGTTTCAGCCCCTCAGTTTCAGCCCCTCTGTTTCTCGCCCTCTGTGCCAGCCCCTCTGTTTCTCGCCCTCTTTCAGCCCCTCTCTTTCTCGCCCTCTGTTGCAGACCCTCTGTTTCAGCCCCTCTGTTTCAGCCCCTCAGTTTCAGCCCCTCTGTTTCTCGCCCTCTGTGTCAGCCCCTCTGTTTCTCGCCCTCTCTTTCAGCCCCTCTCTTTTTTTCGCCCTCTGTTGCAGACCCTCTGTTTCAGCCCCTCTGTTTCAGCCCCTCTGTTTCAGCCCCTCTGTTTCTCGCCCTCTGTTTCTCGCCCTCAGTTTCAGCCCCTCTGTTTCAGCCCCTTTGTTTCAGCCACTCTGTTTCAGCCCCTCTGTTTCTCGCCCAATGATTCTCGCCCTCTGTTGCAGCCCCTCTGTTTCAGTCCCTCTGTTTCAGCCCCTCTGTTTCAGCCCCTCTGTTTCTCGCCCACAGTTTCAGCCCCTCTGTTTCAGCCCCTCTGTTTCTCGCCCTCTGTTTCAGCTCCTCTGTTTCAGCCCCACTGTTTCAGCCCCTCTGTTTCAGCCCCTCTGTTTCTCGCCCTCTGTTTCTCGCACTCTGTTTCAGCCCCTCTGTTTCAGCCCCGCTGTTTCAGCCCCTCTGTTTCAGCCCCTCTGTTTCAGCCCCTCTGTTTCTCGCCCTCTGTTTCAGCCACTCTGTTTCTCGCTCTCTGTTTCAGCCCCTCTGTTTCAGCCCCTCTGAATCAGCCCCTCTGTTTCAGCCCCACTGTTTCTCGCCCTAACTTTCTCGCCCTCTGTTTCAGCCCCTCTGTTTCAGCCCCTCTGTTTCAGCCCCTCTGTTTCAGCCCCTCTGTTTCTCGCCCTCTGTTTCTCGCCCTCTGTTTCTCGACCTCTGTTTCTCGCTCTCTGATTCTCGCCCTCTGTTTCTCGCCCTCTGTTTCAGCCCCTCTGTTTCAGTCCCTCTGTTTCAGCCCCTCTGTTTCAGCCCCTCTGTTTCAGCCCCTCTGTTTCACGCCCACTGTTTCAGCCCCTCTGTTTCAGCCCCTCTGTTTCTCGCCCTCTGTTTCAGCCCCTCTGTTTCAGCCCCTCTGTATCAGCCCCTCTGTTTCAGCCCCTCTGTTTCAGCCCCTCTGTTTCTCGCCCTCTGTTTCTCGCCCTCTGTTTCAGCCCCTCTGTTTCAGCCCCTCTGTTTCAGCCCCTCTGTTTCTCGCACTCTGTTTCTCGCCCTCTGTTTCAGCCCCTCTGTTTCAGCCCCTCAGTTTCAGCCCCTCTGTTTCTCGCCCTCTGTGCCAGCCCCTCTGTTTCTCGCCCTCTCTTTCAGCCCCTCTCTTTCTCGCCCGCTGTTGCAGACCCTCTGTTTCAGCCCCTCTGTTTCAGCCCCTCAGTTTCAGCCCCTCTGTTTCTCGCCCTCTGTGTCAGCCCCTCTGTTTCTCACCCTCTCTTTCAGCCCCTCTCTTTTTTTCGCCCTCTGTTGCAGACCCTCTGTTTCAGCCCCTCTGTTTCAGCCCCTCTGTTTCAGCCCCTCTGTTTCTCGCCCTCTGTTTCTCGCCCTCAGTTTCAGCCCCTCTGTTTCAGCCCCTTTGTTTCAGCCACTCTGTTTCAGCCCCTCTGTTTCTCGCCCAATGATTCTCGCCCTCTGTTGCAGCCCCTCTGTTTCAGTCCCTCTGTTTCAGCCCCTCTGTTTCAGCCCCTCTGTTTCTCGCCCACAGTTTCAGCCCCTCTGTTTCAGCCCCTCTGTTTCTCGCCCTCTGTTTCAGCTCCTCTGTTTCAGCCCCACTGTTTCAGCCCCTCTGTTTCAGCCCCTCTGTTTCTCGCCCTCTGTTTCTCGCACTCTGTTTCAGCCCCTCTGTTTCAGCCCCGCTGTTTCAGCCCCTCTGTTTCAGCCCCTCTGTTTCAGCCCCTCTGTTTCTCGCCCTCTGTTTCAGCCACTCTGTTTCTCGCTCTCTGTTTCAGCCCCTCTGTTTCAGCCCCTCTGAATCAGCCCCTCTGTTTCAGTCCCACTGTTTCTCGCCCTAAGTTTCTCGCCCTCTGTTTCAGCCCCTCTGTTTCAGCCCCTCTGTTTCAGCCCCTCTGTTTCAGCCCCTCTGTTTCTCGCCCTCTGTTTCTCGCCCTCTGTTTCTCGACCTCTGTTTCTCGCTCTCTGATTCTCGCCCTCTGTTTCTCGCCCTCTGTTTCAGCCCCTCTGTTTCAGCCACTCTGTTTCAGCCCCTCTGTTTCTCGCCCACTGTTTCTCCCACACTGTTTCTCGCCCTCTGTTTCAACCCCTCTGTTTCAGCCCCTCTGTTTCAGCCCCTCTGTTTCAGACCCTCTGTCTCAGCCCCTCTGTTTCTCGCCCTCTGTTTCTCGCCCTCTGTTTCTTGCCCTCTGTTTCTCGCTCTCTGTTTCTCGCCCTCTGTTTCTCGCCCTCGGTTTCAGCCCCTCTGTTTCAGCCCCTCTGTTTCAGCCCCTCTGTTTCTCGCCCTCTGTTTGTCGACCTCTGTTTCTCGCCCTCTGTTTCAGCCCCTCTGTTTCAGCCCCTCAATTTCAGCCCCTCTGTTTCAGCCCCTCTGTTTCTCGCCCAATGTTTCTCGCCCTCTGTTTCAGCCCCTCTGTTTCAGCCCCTCAGTTTTAGCCCCACTGTTTCCGCCCCTCTGTTTCAGCCCCTCTGTTTCAGCCCCTCTGTTTCTCGCCCTCTGTTTCTCGCCCTCTGTTTCAGCCCCTCTGTTTCAGCCCCTCTGTTTCAGCCCCTCTGTTTCTCGCCCTCTGTTTCTCGCCCTCTGTTTCAGCCCCTCTGTTTCAGCCCCTCAGTTTCAGCCCCTCTGTTTCTCGCCCTCTGTGCCAGCCCCTCTGTTTCTCGCCCTCTCTTTCAGCCCCTCTCTTTCTCGCCCTCTGTTGCAGACCCTCTGTTTCAGCCCCTCTGTTTCAGCCCCTCAGTTTCAGCCCCTCTGTTTCTCGCCCTCTGTGTCAGCCCCTCTGTTTCTCGCCCTCTCTTTCAGCCCCGCTCTTTCTCGCCCTCTGTTGCAGACCCTCTGTTTCAGCCCCTCTGTTTCAGCCCCTCTGTTTCAGCCCCTCTGTTTCAGCCCCTCTGTTTCTCGCCCTCTGTTTCTCGCCCTCAGTTTCAGCCCCTCTGTTTCAGCCCCTTTGTTTCAGCCCCTCCTTTTCAGCCCCTCTGTTTCTCGCCCACTGTTTCTCGCCCTCTGTTTCAGCCCCTCTGTTTCAGCCCCTCTGTTTCAGCCCCTCTGTTTCAGCCCCTCTGTTTCAGCCCCTCTGTTTCAGCCCCTCTGTTTCTCGCCCTCTGTTTCTCGCCCTCTGTTTCAGCCCCTCTGTTTCAGCCCCTCTGTTTCAGCCCCTCTGTTTCTCGCCCTCTGTTTCTCGCCCTCTGTTTCAGCCCCTCTGTTTCTCGCCCTTTGTTTCCGCCCCTCTGTTTCTCGCACTCTGTTGCAGCCCCTCTGTTTCCGCCCCTCTGTTTCAGCCCCACTGTTTCAGCTCCTCTGTTTCTCGCCCTCTGTTTCTCGCCCTCTGTTTCAGCCCCTCTGTTTCAGCCCCTCTGTTTCAGCCCCTCTGTTTCTCGCCCTCTGTGTCAGCCCCTCTGTTTCTCGCCCTCTCTTACAGCCCCTCTCTTTCTCGCCCTCTGTTGCAGACCCTCTGTTTCAGCCCCTCTGTTTCAGCCCCTCTGTTTCAGCCCCTCTGTTTCTCGCCCTCTGTTTCAGCCCATCTGTTTCTCGCCCTTTGTTTCCGCCCCTCTGTTTCTCGCACTCTGTTGCAGCCCCTCTGTTTCCGCCCCTCTGTTTCAGCCCCTCTGTTTCAGCTCCTCTGTTTCTCGCCCTCTGTTTCTCGCCCTCTGTTTCAGCCCCTCTGTTTCAGCCCCTCTGTTTCAGCCCCTCTGTTTCTCGCCCTCTGTTTCAGACCCTCTGTTTCAGCCCCTCAGTATCAGCCCCTCTGTTTCAGCCCCTCTGTTTCTCGCCCTCTGTTTCTCGCCCTCGGTTTCAGCCCCTCTGTTTCTCGCCCTCTGTTTCAGCCCCTCTGTTTCAGCCCCTCTGTTTCAGCCCCTCTGTTTCAGCCCTTTTGTTTCAACCCCTCTGTTTCAGCCCCTCTGTTTCTCGCCCTCTGTTTCCGCCCCTCTGTTTCTCGCCCTCTGTTTCAGACCCTCTGTTTCAGCCCCTCAGTATCAGCCCCTCTGTTTCAGCCCCTCTGTTTCTCGCCCTCTGTTAATCGCCCTCTGTTTCTCACCCACTGTTTCAGCCCCTCTGTTTCAGCCCCTCTGTTTCAGCCCATCTGTTTCAGCCCCACTGTTTCAGCCCCTCTGTTTCAATCGCTCTGTTTCAGCCCCTCTGTTTCTGGCCCTCTGTTTCTCGCTCTCTGTTTCTCGCCGTCTGTTTCAGCCCCTCTGTTTCTCGCCCACTGTTTCAGCCCCTCTGTTTCTCGCCATCTGTTTCAACCCCTCTGTTTCAGCCCCTCTGTTTCTTGCCCTCTGTTTCAGCCCCTCTGTTTCAGCCCCTCTGTTTCAGACCCTCTGTTTCAGCACCTCTGTTTCTCGCCCTTTGTTTCTCGCCCTCTGTTTCAGCCCCTCTGTTTCTCGCCCTCTGTTTCAGCCCCTCTGTTTCTCGCCCTCTGTTTCAGCCCCTCTGTTTCAGTCCCTCTGTTTCAGCCCCTCTGTTTCAGCCCCTCTGTTTCAGCCCCTCTGTTTCACGCCCACTGTTTCAGCCCCTCTGTTTCAGCCCCTCTGTTTCTGGCCCTCTGTTTCAGCCCCTCTGTTTCAGCCCCTCTGTATCAGCCCCTCTGTTTCAGCCCCTCTGTTTCAGCCCCTCTGTTTCTCGCCCTCTGTTTCTCGCCCTCTGTTTCAGCCCCTCTGTTTCAGCCCCTCTGTTTCAGCCCCTCTGTTTCTCGCCCTCTGTTTCTCGCCCTCTGTTTCAGCCCCTCTGTTTCAGCCCCTCAGTTTCAGCCCCTCTGTTTCTCGCCCTCTGTGCCAGCCCCTCTGTTTCTCGCCCTCTCTTTCAGCCCCTCTCTTTCTCGCCCTCTGTTGCAGACCCTCTGTTTCAGCCCCTCTGTTTCAGCCCCTCAGTTTCAGCCCCTCTGTTTCTTGCCCTCTGTGTCAGCCCCTCTGTTTCTCGCCCTCTCTTTCAGCCCCTCTCTTTCTCGCCCTCTGTTGCAGACCCTCTGTTTCAGCCCCTCTGTTTCAGCCCCTCTGTTTCAGCCCCTCTGTTTCAGCCCCTCTGTTTCTCGCCCTCTGTTTCTCGCCCTCAGTTTCAGCCCCTCTGTTTCAGCCCCTTTGTTTCAGCACCTCTGTTTCAGCCCCTCTGTTTCTCGCCCACTGTTTCTCGCCCTCTGTTTCAGCCCCTCTGTTTCAGCCCCTCTGTTTCAGCCCCACTGTTTCAGCCCCTCTGTTTCAGCCCCTCTGTTTCAGCCCCTCTGTTTCAGCCCCTCTGTTTCTCGCCCTCTGTTTCTCGCCCTCTGTTTCAGCCCCTCTGTTTCAGCCCCTCTGTTTCAGCCCCTCTGTTTCTCGCCCTCTGTTTCTCGCCCTCTGTTTCAGCCCCTCTGTTTCAGCCCCTCAGTTTCATCCCCTCTGTTTCTCGCCCTCTGTGTCAGCCCCTCTGTTTCTCGCCCTCTCTTTCAGCCCCTCTCTTTCTCGCCCTCTGTTGCAGACCCTCTGTTTCAGCCCCTCTGTTTCAGCCCCTCTGTTTCAGCCCCTCTGTTTCTCGCCCTCTGTTTCAGCCCATCTGTTTCTCGCCCTTTGTTTCCGCCCCTCTGTTTCTCGCACTCTGTTGCAGCCCCTCTGTTTCCGCCCCTCTGGTTCAGCCCCTCTGTTTCAGCTCCTCTGTTTCTCGCCCTCTGTTTCTCGCCCTCTGTTTCAGCCCCTCTGTTTCAGCCCCTCTGTTTCAGCCCCTCTGTTTCTCGCCCTCTGTTTCAGACCCTCTCTTTCAGCCCCTCAGTATCAGCCCCTCTGTTTCAGTCCCTCTGTATCTCGCCCTCTGTTTCTCGCCCTCGGTTTCAGCCCCTCTGTTTCTCGCCCTCTGTTTCAGCCCCTCTGTTTCAGCCCCTCTGTTTCAGCCCCTCTGTTTCAGCCCTTCTGTTTCAGCCCCTCTGTTTCTCGCCCTCTGTTAATCGCCCTCTGTTTCTCACCCACTGTTTCAGCCCCTCTGTTTCCGCCACTCTGGTTCAGCCCCTCTGTTTCAGCTCCTCTGTTTCTCGCCCTCTGTTTCTCGCCCTCTGTTTCAGCCCCTCAGTTTGTCGCCCTCTGTTTCAGCCCCTCTGTTTCTCGCCCTCTGTTTCAGACCCTCTGTTTCAGCCACTCCGTATCAGCCCCTCTGTTTCAGCCCCTCTGTTTCTCGCCCTCTGTTAATCGCCCTCTGTTTCTCACCCACTGTTTCAGCCCCTCTGTTTCAGCCCCTCTGTTTCAGCCCCTCTGTTTCAGCCCCACTGTTTCAGCCCCTCTGTTTCAATCCCTCTGTTTCAGCCCCTCTGTTTCTCGCCCTCTGTTTCTCGTTCTCTGTTTCTCGCCCTCTGTTTCAGCCCCTCTGTTTCTCGCCCACTGTTTCAGCCCCTCTGTTTCTCGCCATCTGTTTCAACCCCTCTGTTTCAGCCCCTCTGTTTCTCGCCCTCTGTTTCAGCCCCTCTGTTTCAGCCCCTCTGTTTCTCGCCCTCTGTTTCAGCCCCTCTGTTTCAGCCCCTCTGTTTCAGCCCCTCTGTTTCTCGCCCTCTGTTTCTCGCCCTCTGTTCCTCCCTCTCTGTTCCTCGCCCTCTGTTTCTCGCCCACTGTTTCAGCCCCTCTGTTTCTCGCCATCTGTTTCAACCCCTCTGTTTCAGCCCCTCTGTTTCTTGCCCTCTGTTTCAGCCCCTCTGTTTCAGCCCCTCTGTTTCAGACCCTCTGTTTCAGCACCTCTGTTTCTCGCCCTTTGTTTCTCGCCCTCTGTTTCAGCCCCTCTGTTTCTCGCCCTCTGTTTCAGCCCCTCTGTTTCTCGCCCTCTGTTTCAGCCCCTCTGTTTCAGTCCCTCTGTTTCAGCCCCTCTGTTTCAGCCCCTCTGTTTCAGCCCCTCTGTTTCACGCCCACTGTTTCAGCCCCTCTGTTTCAGCCCCTCTGTTTCTGGCCCTCTGTTTCAGCCCCTCTGTTTCAGCCCCTCTGTATCAGCCCCTCTGTTTCAGCCCCTCTGTTTCAGCCCCTCTGTTTCTCGCCCTCTGTTTCTCGCCCTCTGTTTCAGCCCCTCTGTTTCAGCCCCTCTGTTTCAGCCCCTCTGTTTCTCGCCCTCTGTTTCTCGCCCTCTGTTTCAGCCCCTCTGTTTCAGCCCCTCAGTTTCAGCCCCTCTGTTTCTCGCCCTCTGTGCCAGCCCCTCTGTTTCTCGCCCTCTCTTTCAGCCCCTCTCTTTCTCGCCCTCTGTTGCAGACCCTCTGTTTCAGCCCCTCTGTTTCAGCCCCTCAGTTTCAGCCCCTCTGTTTCTTGCCCTCTGTGTCAGCCCCTCTGTTTCTCGCCCTCTCTTTCAGCCCCTCTCTTTCTCGCCCTCTGTTGCAGACCCTCTGTTTCAGCCCCTCTGTTTCAGCCCCTCTGTTTCAGCCCCTCTGTTTCAGCCCCTCTGTTTCTCGCCCTCTGTTTCTCGCCCTCAGTTTCAGCCCCTCTGTTTCAGCCCCTTTGTTTCAGCCCCTCTGTTTCAGCCCCTCTGTTTCTCGCCCACTGTTTCTCGCCCTCTGTTTCAGCCCCTCTGTTTCAGCCCCTCTGTTTCAGCCCCACTGTTTCAGCCCCTCTGTTTCAGCCCCTCTGTTTCAGCCCCTCTGTTTCAGCCCCTCTGTTTCTCGCCCTCTGTTTCTCGCCCTCTGTTTCAGCCCCTCTGTTTCAGCCCCTCTGTTTCAGCCCCTCTGTTTCTCGCCCTCTGTTTCTCGCCCTCTGTTTCAGCCCCTCTGTTTCAGCCCCTCAGTTTCATCCCCTCTGTTTCTCGCCCTCTGTGTCAGCCCCTCTGTTTCTCGCCCTCTCTTTCAGCCCCTCTCTTTCTCGCCCTCTGTTGCAGACCCTCTGTTTCAGCCCCTCTGTTTCAGCCCCTCTGTTTCAGCACCTCTGTTTCTCGCCCTCTGTTTCAGCCCATCTGTTTCTCGCCCATTGTTTCCGCCCCTCTGTTTCTCGCACTCTGTTGCAGCCCCTCTGTTTCCGCCCCTCTGGTTCAGCCCCTCTGTTTCAGCTCCTCTGTTTCTCGCCCTCTGTTTCTCGCCCTCTGTTTCAGCCCCTCTGTTTCAGCCCCTCTGTTTCAGCCCCTCTGTTTCTCGCCCTCTGTTTCAGACCCTCTGTTTCAGCCCCTCAGTATCAGCCCCTCTGTTTCAGTCCCTCTGTTTCTCGCCCTCTGTTTCTCGCCCTCGGTTTCAGCCCCTCTGTTTCTCGCCCTCTGTTTCAGCCCCTCTGTTTCAGCCCCTCTGTTTCAGCCCCTCTGTTTCAGCCCTTCTGTTTCAGCCCCTCTGTTTCTCGCCCTCTGTTAATCGCCCTCTGTTTCTCACCCACTGTTTCAGCCCCTCTGTTTCCGCCACTCTGGTTCAGCCCCTCTGTTTCAGCTCCTCTGTTTCTCGCCCTCTGTTTCTCGCCCTCTGTTTCAGCCCCTCAGTTTGTCGCCCTCTGTTTCAGCCCCTCTGTTTCTCGCCCTCTGTTTCAGACCCTCTGTTTCAGCCACTCCGTATCAGCCCCTCTGTTTCAGCCCCTCTGTTTCTCGCCCTCTGTTAATCGCCCTCTGTTTCTCACCCACTGTTTCAGCCCCTCTGTTTCAGCCCCTCTGTTTCAGCCCCTCTGTTTCAGCCCCACTGTTTCAGCCCCTCTGTTTCAATCCCTCTGTTTCAGCCCCTCTGTTTCTCGCCCTCTGTTTCTCGTTCTCTGTTTCTCGCCCTCTGTTTCAGCCCCTCTGTTTCTCGCCCACTGTTTCAGCCCCTCTGTTTCTCGCCATCTGTTTCAACCCCTCTGTTTCAGCCCCTCTGTTTCTCGCCCTCTGTTTCAGCCCATCTGTTTCAGCCCCTCTGTTTCTCGCCCTCTGTTTCAGCCCCTCTGTTTCAGCCCCTCTGTTTCAGCCCCTCTGTTTCTCGCCCTCTGTTTCTCGCCCTCTGTTCCTCCCTCTCTGTTCCTCGCCCTCTGTTTCTCGCACTCTGTTTCAGCCCCTCTGTTTCTCGCCCTCTGTTTCTCGCCCTCTGTTTCTCCCTCTCTGATTCTCGCCCTCTGTTTCTCGCCCTCTGTTTCAGCCCCTCTGTTTCAGCCCCTCTGTTTCAGCCCCTCTGTTTCAGCCCCTCTGTTTCTCGCCCTCTGTTTCAGCCCCTCTGTTTCTCGCCCTCTGTTTCAGCCCCTCTGTTTCAGCCCCTCTGTATCAGCCCCTCTTTTTCAGCCGCACTGTTTCTCGCCTTCTGTTTCTCGCCCTCTGTTTCAGCCCCTCTGTTTCAGCACCTCTGTTTCAGCCCCTCTGTTTCAGCCCCTCTGTTGCTCGCCCTCTGTTTCTCGCCCTCTGTTTCTCGCTCTCTGTTTCTCGCCCTCTGTTTCTCGCCCTCTGTTTCTCGCTCTCTCTTCCTCGCCCTCTGTTTCTCGCACTCTGTTTCAGCCCCTCTGTTTCAGCCCCTCTGTTTCAACCCCTCTGTTTCAGCCCCACTGTTTCAGCCCCTCTGTTTATCTTCCTCTGTTTTTGCCCTCTGTTTCTCGCCCACTGTTTCAGCCCCTCTGTTTCAGCCCCTCTGTTTCAGCCCCTCTGTTTCTCGCGCTCTGTTTCTCGCCCTCTGTTTCAGCCCCTCTGTTTCAGCCCCTCAGTTTCAGCCCCTCTGTTTCTCGCCCTCTGTTTCAGCCCCTCTGTTTCTCGCCCTCTCTTTCAGCCCCTCTCTTTCTCGCCCTCTGTTTCAGACCCTCTGTTTCAGCCCCTCTGTTTCAGCCCCTCTGTTTCAGCCCCTCTGTTTCTCGCCCTCTGTTTCAGCCCCTCTGTTTCTCGCCCTCTGTTTCCGCCCCTCTGTTTCTCGCCCTCTGTTGCAGCCCCTCTGTTTCAGTCCCTCTGTTTCAGCCCCTCTGTTTCAGCTCCTCTGTTTCTCGCCCTCAGTTTCAGCCCCTCTGTTTCAGCCCCTCTGTTTCTCGCCCTCTGTTTCAGCTCCTCTGTTTCAGCCCCGCTGTTTCAGCCCCTCTGTTTCAGCCCCTCTGTTTCTCGCCCTCTGTTTCTCGCACTCTGTTTCAGCCCCTCTGTTTCAGCCCCGCTGTTTCAGCCCCTCTGTTTCAGCCCCTCTGTTTCAGCCCCTCTGTTTCTCGCCCTCTGTTTCTCGCTCTCTGTTTCTCGCCCTCTGTTTCTCGCCCTCTGTTTCAGCCCCTCTGTTTCAGCCCCTCTGTTTCAGCCCCTCTGTTTCAGCCCTCTGTTTCAGCCCCTCTGTTTCAGCCCCTCTGTTTCTCGACCTCTGTTTCTCGCCGTCTGTTTCTCGCTCTCTGTTTCTCGTCCTCTGTTTCTCGCCCTCTGTTTCAGCCCCTCTGTTTCAGCCCCTCTGTTTCAGCCCCTCTGTTTCAGCCCCTCTGTTTCTCGCCCTCTGTTTCAGCCACTCTGTTTCTCGCTCTCTGTTTCAGCCCCTCTGTTTCAGACCCTCTGAATCAGCCCCTCTGTTTCAGCCCCACTGTTTCTCGCCCTAAGTTTCTCGCCCTCTGTTTCAGCCCCTCTGTTTCAGCCCCTCTGTTTCAGCCCCTCTGTTTCAGCCCCTCTGTTTCTCGCCCTCTGTTTCTCGCCCTCTGTTTCTCGACCTCTGTTTCTCGCTCTCTGATTCTCGCCATCTGTTTCTCGCCCTCTGTTTCAGCCCCTCTGTTTCAGCCCCTCAGTTTCAGCCCCTCTGTTTCTCGCCCTCTGTTTCTCCCCCACTGTTTCTCGCCCTCTGTTTCAACCCCTCTGTTTCAGCCCCTCTGTTACAGCCCCTCTGTTTCAGCCCCTCTGTTTCAGCCCCTCTGTTTCAGCCCTTCTGTTTCAGCCCCTCTGTTTCAGCCCCTCTGTTTCTCGCCCTCTGTTTCAGCCCCTCTGTTTCTCGCCCTCTGTTTCAGACCCTCTGTTTCAGCCCCTCAGTATCAGCCCCTCTGTGTCAGCCCCTCTGTTTCTCGCCCTCTGTTAATCGCCCTCTGTTTCTCACGCACTGTTTCAGCCCCTCTGTTTCAGCCCCTCTGTTTCAGCCCATCTGTTTCAGCCCCACTGTTTCAGCCCCTCTGTTTCAATCCCTCTGTTTCAGCCCCTCTGTTTCTCGCCCTCTGTTTCTCGCTCTCTGTTTCTCGCCCTCTGTTTCCGCCCCTCTGTTTCTCGCCCACTGTTTCAGCCCCTCTGTTTCTCGCCATCTGTTTCAACCCCTCTGTTTCAGCCCCTCTGTTTCTCGCCCTCTGTTTCAGCCCTTCTGTTTCAGCCCCTCTATTTCTCGCCCTCTGTTTCAGCCCCTCTGTTTCAGCCCCTCTGTTTCAGCCCCTCTGTTTCTCGCCCTCTGTTTCTCGCCCTCTGTTCCTCCCTCTCTGTTTCTCGCCCTCTGTTTCTCGCCCTCTGTTTCAGCCCCTCTGTTTCTCGCCCTCTGTTTCTCGCCCTCTGTTTCTCCCTCTCTGTTTCTCGCCCTCTGTTTCTCGCCCTCTGTTTCAGCCCCTCTGTTTCTCGCCCTCTGTTTCTCGCCCTCTGTTTCTCGCTCTCTGTTTCCCGCCCTCTGTTTCTCGCCCTCTGTTTCTCGCTCTCTCTTTCTCGCCCTCTGTTTCTCGCCCTCTGTTTCAGCCCCTCTGTTTCAGCCCCTCTGTTTCAACCCCTCTGTTTCAGCCCCTCTGTTTCAGCCCCTCTGTTTATCGCCCTCTGTTTTTGCCCTCTGTTTCTCGCCCACTGTTTCAGCCCCTCTGTTTCAGCCCCTCTGTTTCAGCCCCTCTGTTTCTCGCGCTCTGTTTCTCGCCCTCTGTTTCAGCCCCTCTGTTTCAGCCCCTCAGTTTCAGCCCCTCTGTTTCTCGCCCTCTGTTTCAGCCCCTCTGTTTCTCGCCCTCTCTTTCAGCCCCTCTCTTTCTCGCCCTCTGTTGCAGACCCTCTGTTTCAGCCCCTCTGTTTCAGCCCCTCTGTTTCAGCCCCTCTGTTTCTCGCCCTCTGTTTCAGCCCCTCTGTTTCTCGCCCTCTGTTTCCGCCCCTCTGTTTCTCGCCCTCTGTTGCAGCCCCTCTGTTTCAGTCCCTCTGTTTAAGCCCCTCTGTTTCAGCCCCTCTGTTTCTCGCCCTCAGTTTCAGCCCCTCTGTTTCAGCCCCACTGTTTCTCGCCCTGTGTTTCAGCTCCTCTGTTTCAGCCCCGCTGTTTCAGCCCCTCTGTTTCAGCCCCTCTGTTTCTCGCCCTCTGTTTCTCGCACTCTGTTTCAGCCCCTCTGTTTCAGCCCCGCTGTTTCAGCCCCTCTGTTTCAGCCCCTCTGTTTCAGCCCCTCTGTTTCTCGCCCTCTGTTTCTCGCTCTCTGTTTCTCGCCCTCTGTTTCTCGCTCTCTGTTTCAGCCCCTCTGTTTCAGCCGCTCTGTTTCAGCCCCTCTGTTTCAGCGCTCTGTTTCAGCCCCTCTGTTTCAGCCCCTCTGTTTCTCGACCTCTGTTTCTCGCCCGCTGTTTCTCGCTCTCTGTTTCTCGCCCTCTGTTTCTCGGCCTCTGTTTCAGCCCCTCTGTTTCAGCCCCTCTGTTTCAGCCCCTCTGTTTCAGCCCCTCTGTATCTCGCCCTCTGTTTCAGCCACTCTGTTTCTCGCTCTCTGTTTCAGCCCCTCTGTTTCAGCCCCTCTGTATCAGCCCTTCTGTTTCAGCCCCACTGTTTATCGCCCAAAGTTTCTCGCCCTCTGTTTCAGCCCCTCTGTTTCAGCCCCTCTGTTTCAACCCCTCTGTTTCACCCCCTCTGTTTCTCGCCCTCTGTTTCTCGCCCTCTGTTTCTCGACCTCTGTTTCTCGCTCTCTGATTCTCGACCTCTGTTTCTCGCCCTCTGTTTCAGCCCCTCTGTTTCAGCCCCTCTGTTTCACCCCCTCTGTTTCTCGCCCTCTGTTTCAGCCCCTCTGTTTCTCGCCCTCTGTTTCAGCCCCTCTGTTTCAGTCCCTCTGTTTCAGCCCCTCTGTTTCAGCCCCTCTGTTTCAGCCCCTCTGTTTCACGCCCACTGTTTCAGCCCCTCTGTTTCAGCCCCTCTGTTTCTGGCCCTCTGTTTCAGCCCCTCTGTTTCAGCCCCTCTGTATCAGCCCCTCTGTTTCAGCCCCTCTGTTTCAGCCCCTCTGTTTCTCGCCCTCTGTTTCTCGCCCTCTGTTTCAGCCCCTCTGTTTCAGCCCCTCTGTTTCAGCCCCTCTGTTTCTCGCCCTCTGTTTCTCGCCCTCTGTTTCAGCCCCTCTGTTTCAGCCCCTCAGTTTCAGCCCCTCTGTTTCTCGCCCTCTGTGCCAGCCCCTCTGTTTCTCGCCCTCTCTTTCAGCCCCTCTCTTTCTCGCCCTCTGTTGCAGACCCTCTGTTTCAGCCCCTCTGTTTCAGCCCCTCAGTTTCAGCCCCTCTGTTTCTTGCCCTCTGTGTCAGCCCCTCTGTTTCGCGCCCTCTCTTTCAGCCCCTCTCTTTCTCGCCCTCTGTTGCAGACCCTCTGTTTCAGCCCCTCTGTTTCAGCCCCTCTGTTTCAGCCCCTCTGTTTCAGCCCCTCTGTTTCTCGCCCTCTGTTTCTCGCCCTCAGTTTCAGCCCCTCTGTTTCAGCCCCTTTGTTTCAGCCCCTCTGTTTCAGCCCCTCTGTTTCTCGCCCACTGTTTCTCGCCCTCTGTTTCAGCCCCTCTGTTTCAGCCCCTCTGTTTCAGCCCCACTGTTTCAGCCCCTCTGTTTCAGCCCCTCTGTTTCAGCCCCTCTGTTTCAGCCCCTCTGTTTCTCGCCCTCTGTTTCTCGCCCTCTGTTTCAGCCCCTCTGTTTCAGCCCCTCTGTTTCAGCCCCTCTGTTTCTCGCCCTCTGTTTCTCGCCCTCTGTTTCAGCCCCTCTGTTTCAGCCCCTCAGTTTCATCCCCTCTGTTTCTCGCCCTCTGTGTCAGCCCCTCTGTTTCTCGCCCTCTCTTTCAGCCCCTCTCTTTCTCGCCCTCTGTTGCAGACCCTCTGTTTCAGCCCCTCTGTTTCAGCCCCTCTGTTTCAGCACCTCTGTTTCTCGCCCTCTGTTTCAGCCCATCTGTTTCTCGCCCATTGTTTCCGCCCCTCTGTTTCTCGCACTCTGTTGCAGCCCCTCTGTTTCCGCCCCTCTGGTTCAGCCCCTCTGTTTCAGCTCCTCTGTTTCTCGCCCTCTGTTTCTCGCCCTCTGTTTCAGCCCCTCTGTTTCAGCCCCTCTGTTTCAGCCCCTCTGTTTCTCGCCCTCTGTTTCAGACCCTCTGTTTCAGCCCCTCAGTATCAGCCCCTCTGTTTCAGTCCCTCTGTTTCTCGCCCTCTGTTTCTCGCCCTCGGTTTCAGCCCCTCTGTTTCTCGCCCTCTGTTTCAGCCCCTCTGTTTCAGCCCCTCTGTTTCAGCCCCTCTGTTTCAGCCCTTCTGTTTCAGCCCCTCTGTTTCTCGCCCTCTGTTAATCGCCCTCTGTTTCTCACCCACTGTTTCAGCCCCTCTGTTTCCGCCACTCTGGTTCAGCCCCTCTGTTTCAGCTCCTCTGTTTCTCGCCCTCTGTTTCTCGCCCTCTGTTTCAGCCCCTCAGTTTGTCGCCCTCTGTTTCAGCCCCTCTGTTTCTCGCCCTCTGTTTCAGACCCTCTGTTTCAGCCACTCCGTATCAGCCCCTCTGTTTCAGCCCCTCTGTTTCTCGCCCTCTGTTAATCGCCCTCTGTTTCTCACCCACTGTTTCAGCCCCTCTGTTTCAGCCCCTCTGTTTCAGCCCCTCTGTTTCAGCCCCACTGTTTCAGCCCCTCTGTTTCAATCCCTCTGTTTCAGCCCCTCTGTTTCTCGCCCTCTGTTTCTCGTTCTCTGTTTCTCGCCCTCTGTTTCAGCCCCTCTGTTTCTCGCCCACTGTTTCAGCCCCTCTGTTTCTCGCCATCTGTTTCAACCCCTCTGTTTCAGCCCCTCTGTTTCTCGCCCTCTGTTTCAGCCCATCTGTTTCAGCCCCTCTGTTTCTCGCCCTCTGTTTCAGCCCCTCTGTTTCAGCCCCTCTGTTTCAGCCCCTCTGTTTCTCGCCCTCTGTTTCTCGCCCTCTGTTCCTCCCTCTCTGTTCCTCGCCCTCTGTTTCTCGCACTCTGTTTCAGCCCCTCTGTTTCTCGCCCTCTGTTTCTCGCCCTCTGTTTCTCCCTCTCTGATTCTCGCCCTCTGTTTCTCGCCCTCTGTTTCAGCCCCTCTGTTTCAGCCCCTCTGTTTCAGCCCCTCTGTTTCAGCCCCTCTGTTTCTCGCCCTCTGTTTCAGCCCCTCTGTTTCTCGCCCTCTGTTTCAGCCCCTCTGTTTCAGCCCCTCTGTATCAGCCCCTCTTTTTCAGCCGCACTGTTTCTCGCCTTCTGTTTCTCGCCCTCTGTTTCAGCCCCTCTGTTTCAGCACCTCTGTTTCAGCCCCTCTGTTTCAGCCCCTCTGTTGCTCGCCCTCTGTTTCTCGCCCTCTGTTTCTCGCTCTCTGTTTCTCGCCCTCTGTTTCTCGCCCTCTGTTTCTCGCTCTCTCTTCCTCGCCCTCTGTTTCTCGCACTCTGTTTCAGCCCCTCTGTTTCAGCCCCTCTGTTTCAACCCCTCTGTTTCAGCCCCACTGTTTCAGCCCCTCTGTTTATCGCCCTCTGTTTTTGCCCTCTGTTTCTCGCCCACTGTTTCAGCCCCTCTGTTTCAGCCCCTCTGTTTCAGCCCCTCTGTTTCTCGCGCTCTGTTTCTCGCCCTCTGTTTCAGCCCCTCTGTTTCAGCCCCTCAGTTTCAGCCCCTCTGTTTCTCGCCCTCTGTTTCAGCCCCTCTGTTTCTCGCCCTCTCTTTCAGCCCCTCTCTTTCTCGCCCTCTGTTTCAGACCCTCTGTTTCAGCCCCTCTGTTTCAGCCCCTCTGTTTCAGCCCCTCTGTTTCTCGCCCTCTGTTTCAGCCCCTCTGTTTCTCGCCCTCTGTTTCCGCCCCTCTGTTTCTCGCCCTCTGTTGCAGCCCCTCTGTTTCAGTCCCTCTGTTTCAGCCCCTCTGTTTCAGCTCCTCTGTTTCTCGCCCTCAGTTTCAGCCCCTCTGTTTCAGCCCCTCTGTTTCTCGCCCTCTGTTTCAGCTCCTCTGTTTCAGCCCCGCTGTTTCAGCCCCTCTGTTTCAGCCCCTCTGTTTCTCGCCCTCTGTTTCTCGCACTCTGTTTCAGCCCCTCTGTTTCAGCCCCGCTGTTTCAGCCCCTCTGTTTCAGCCCCTCTGTTTCAGCCCCTCTGTTTCTCGCCCTCTGTTTCTCGCTCTCTGTTTCTCGCCCTCTGTTTCTCGCCCTCTGTTTCAGCCCCTCTGTTTCAGCCCCTCTGTTTCAGCCCCTCTGTTTCAGCCCTCTGTTTCAGCCCCTCTGTTTCAGCCCCTCTGTTTCTCGACCTCTGTATCTCGCCGTCTGTTTCTCGCTCTCTGTTTCTCGTCCTCTGTTTCTCGCCCTCTGTTTCAGCCCCTCTGTTTCAGCCCCTCTGTTTCAGCCCCTCTGTTTCAGCCCCTCTGTTTCTCGCCCTCTGTTTCAGCCACTCTGTTTCTCGCTCTCTGTTTCAGCCCCTCTGTTTCAGACCCTCTGAATCAGCCCCTCTGTTTCAGCCCCACTGTTTCTCGCCCTAAGTTTCTCGCCCTCTGTTTCAGCCCCTCTGTTTCAGCCCCTCTGTTTCAGCCCCCCTGTTTCAGCCCCTCTGTTTCTCGCCCTCTGTTTCTCGCCCTCTGTTTCTCGACCTCTGTTTCTCGCTCTCTGATTCTCGCCATCTGTTTCTCGCCCTCTGTTTCAGCCCCTCTGTTTCAGCCCCTCAGTTTCAGCCCCTCTGTTTCTCGCCCTCTGTTTCTCCCCCACTGTTTCTCGCCCTCTGTTTCAACCCCTCTGTTTCAGCCCCTCTGTTACAGCCCCTCTGTTTCAGCCCCTCTGTTTCAGCCCCTCTGTTTCAGCCCTTCTGTTTCAGCCCCTCTGTTTCAGCCCCTCTGTTTCTCGCCCTCTGTTTCCGCCCCTCTGTTTCTCGCCCTCTGTTGCAGCCCCTCTGTTTCAGTCCCTCTGTTTAAGCCCCTCTGTTTCAGCCCCTCTGTTTCTCGCCCTCAGTTTCAGCCCCTCTGTTTCAGCCCCACTGTTTCTCGCCCTGTGTTTCAGCTCCTCTGTTTCAGCCCCGCTGTTTCAGCCCCTCTGTTTCAGCCCCTCTGTTTCTCGCCCTCTGTTTCTCGCACTCTGTTTCAGCCCCTCTGTTTCAGCCCCGCTGTTTCAGCCCCTCTGTTTCAGCCCCTCTGTTTCAGCCCCTCTGTTTCTCGCCCTCTGTTTCTCGCTCTCTGTTTCTCGCCCTCTGTTTCTCGCTCTCTGTTTCAGCCCCTCTGTTTCAGCCGCTCTGTTTCAGCCCCTCTGTTTCAGCGCTCTGTTTCAGCCCCTCTGTTTCAGCCCCTCTGTTTCAGCCCCTCTGTATCTCGCCCTCTGTTTCAGCCACTCTGTTTCTCGCTCTCTGTTTCAGCCCCTCTGTTTCAGCCCCTCTGTATCAGCCCTTCTGTTTCAGCCCCACTGTTTATCGCCCAAAGTTTCTCGCCCTCTGTTTCAGCCCCTCTGTTTCAGCCCCTCTGTTTCAACCCCTCTGTTTCACCCCCTCTGTTTCTCGCCCTCTGTTTCTCGCCCTCTGTTTCTCGACCTCTGTTTCTCGCTCTCTGATTCTCGACCTCTGTTTCTCGCCCTCTGTTTCAGCCCCTCTGTTTCAGCCCCTCAGGGTCAGCCCCTCTGTTTCTCGCCCTCTGTTTCTCCCCCACTGTTTCTCGCCCTCTGTTTCAACCCCTCTGTTTCAGCCCCTCTGTTTCAGCCCCTCTGTTTCAGCCCCTCTGTCTCAGCCCCTCTGTTTCTCGCCCTCTGTTTCTCGCCCTCTGTTTCTTGCCCTCTGTTTCTCGCTCTCTGTTTCTCGCCCTCTGTTTTTCTCCCTCTGTTTCAGCCCCTCCGTTTCAGCCCCTCTGTTTCAGCCCCTCTGTTTCTCGCCCTCTGTTTCTCGCCCTCTGTTTCTCGCCCTCAGTTTCAGCCCCTCTGTTTCAGCCCCTTTGTTTCAGCCCCTCTGTTTCAGCCCCTCTGTTTCTCGCCCAATGTTTCTCGCCCTCTGTTTCAGCCCCTCTGTTTCAGCCCCTCTGTTTCAGCCCCACTGTTTCCGCCCCTCTGTTTCAGCCCCTCTGTTTCAGCCCCTCTGTTTCAGCCCCTCTGTTTCTCGCCCTCTGTTTCTCGCCCTCTGTTTCAGCCCCTCTGTTTCAGCCCCTCTGTTTCAGCCCCTCTGTTTCTCGCCCTCTGTTTCTCGCCCTCTGTTTCAGCCCCTCTGTTTCAGCCCCTCAGTTTCAGCCCCTCTGTTTCTCGCCCTCTGTGCCAGCCCCTCTGTTTCTCGCCCTTTCTTTCAGCCCCTCTCTTTCTCGCCCTCTGTTGCAGACCCTCTGTTTCAGCCCCTCTGTTTCAGCCCCTCTGTTTCAGCCCCTCTGTTTCTCGCCCTCTGTTTCAGCCCATCTGTTTCTCGCCCTTTGTTTCCGCCCCTCTGTTTCTCGCACTCTGTTGCAGCCCCTCTGTTTCCGCCCCTCTGTTTCAGCCCCTCTGTTTCAGCTCCTCTGTTTCTCGCCCTCTGTTTCTCGCCCTCTGTTTCAGCCCCTCTGTTTCAGCCCCTCTGTTTCAGCCCCTCTGTTTCTCGCCCTCTGTTTCAGACCCTCTGTTTCAGCCCCTCAGTATCAGCCCCTCTGTTTCAGCCCCTCTGTTTATCGCCCTCTGTTTCTCGCCCTCGGTTTCAGCCCCTCTGTTTCTCGCCCTCTGTTTCTCGCCCTCTGTTTCAGCCCCTCTGTTTCAGCCCCTCTGTTTCAGCCCTTCTGTTTCAGCCCCTCTGTTTCAGCCCATCTGTTTCTCGCCCTCTGTTTCAGCCCCTCTGTTTCTCGCCCTCTGTTTCAGACCCTCTGTTTCAGCCCCTCAGTATCAGCCCCTCTGTTTCAGCCCCTCTGTTTCTCGCCCTCTGTTAATCGCCCTCTGTTTCTCACCCACTGTTTCAGCCCCTCTGTTTCAGCCCCTCTGTTTCAGCCAATCTGTTTCAGCCCCACTGTTTCAGCCCCTCTGTTTCAATCCCTCTGTTTCAGCCCCTCTGTTTCTCGCCCTCTGTTTCTCGCTCTCTGTTTCTCGCCCTCTGTTTCAGCCCCTCTGTTTCTCGCCCACTGTTTCAGCCCCTCTGTTTCTCGCCATCTGTTTCAACCCCTCTGTTTCAGCCCCTCTGTTTCTCGCCCTCTGTTTCAGCCCCTCTGTTTCAGCCCCTCTGTTTCAGACCCTCTGTTTCAGCACCTCTGTTTCTCGCCCTTTGTTTCTCGCCCTCTGTTTCAGCCCCTCTGTTTCTCGCCCTCTGTTTCAGCCCCTCTGTTTCTCGCCCTCTGTTTCAGCCCCTCTGTTTCAGTCCCTCTGTTTCAGCCCCTCTGTTTCAGCCCCTCTGTTTCAGCCCCTCTGTTTCACGCCCACTGTTTCAGCCCCTCTGTTTCAGCCCCTCTGTTTCTCGCCCTCTGTTTCAGCCCCTCTGTTTCAGCCCCTCTGTTTCAGCCCCTCTGTTTCAGCCCCTCTGTTTCTCGCCCTCTGTTTCTCGCCCTCTGTTTCAGCCCCTCTGTTTCAGCCCCTCTGTTTCAGCCCCTCTGTTTCTCGCCCTCTGTTTCTCGCCCACTGTTTCTCGCGCTCAGTTTCAGCCCCTCTGTTTCAGCCCCATTGTTTCAGCCCCTCTGTTTCAGCCCCTCTGTTTTTCGCCCACTGTTTCTCGCCCTCTGTTTCAGCCCCTCTGTTTCAGCCCGTCAGTTTCAGCCCCTCTGTTTCTCGCCCTCTGTTTCTCGCCCTCTGTTTCAGCCCCTCTGTTTCAGACCCTCTGTTTCAGCACCTCTGTTTCTCGCCCTTTGTTTCTCGCCCTCTGTTTCAGCCCCTCTGTTTCTCGCCCTCTGTTTCAGCCCCTCTGTTTCTCGCCCTCTGTTTCAGCCCCTCTGTTTCAGTCCCTCTGTTTCAGCCCCTCTGTTTCAGCCCCTCTGTTTCAGCCTCTCTGTTTCACGCCCACTGTTTCAGCCCCTCTGTTTCAGCCCCTCTGTTTCTCGCCCTCTGTTTCAGCCCCTCTGTTTCAGCCCCTCTGTTTCAGCCCCTCTGTTTCAGCCCCTCTGTTTCTCGCCCTCTGTTTCTCGCCCTCTGTTTCAGCCCCTCTGTTTCAGCCCCTCTGTTTCAGCCCCTCTGTTTCTCGCCCTCTGTTTCTCGCCCTCTGTTTCTCGCGCTCAGTTTCAGCCCCTCTGTTTCAGCCCCTTTGTTTCAGCCCCTCTGTTTCAGCCCCTCTGTTTTTCGGCCACTGTTTCTCGCCCTCTGTTTCAGCCCCTCTGTTTCAGCCCCTCAGTTTCAGCCCCTCTGTTTCTCGCCCTCTGTGCCAGCCCCTCTGTTTCTCGCCCTCTCTTTCAGCCCCTCTCTTTCTCGCCCTCTGTTGCAGACCCTCTGTTTCAGCCCCTCTGTTTCAGCCCCTCAGTTTCAGCCCCTCTGTTTCTCGCCCTCTGTGTCAGCCCCTCTGTTTCTCGCCCTCTCTTTCAGCCCCTCTCTTTCTCGCCCTCTGTTGCAGACCCTCTGTTTCAGCCCCTCTGTTTCAGCCCCTCTGTTTCAGCACCTCTGTTTCAGCCCCTCTGTTTCTCGCCCTCTGTTTCTCGCCCTCAGTTTCAGCCCCTCTGTTTCAGCCCCTTTGTTTCAGCCCCTCTGTTTCAGCCCCTCTGTTTCTCGCCCACTGTTTCTCGCCCTCTGATTCAGCCCCTCTGTTTCAGCCCCTCTGTTTCAGCCCCATTGTTTCAGCCCCTCTGTTTCAGCCCCTCTGTTTCAGCCCCTCTGTTTCTGGCCCTCTGTTTCTCGCCCTCTGTTTCAGCCCCTCTGTTTCAGCCCCTCTGTTTCAGCTCCTCTGTTTCTCGCCCTCTGTTTCTCGCCCTCTGTTTCAGCCCCTCTGTTTCAGCCCCTCAGTTTCAGCCCCTCTGTTTCTCGCCCTCTGTGTCAGCCCCTCTGTTTCTCGCCCTCTCTTTCAGCCCCTCTCTTTCTCGCCCTCTGTTGCAGACCCTCTGTTTCAGCACCTCTGTTTCTCGCCCTCTGTTTCAGCCCCTCTGTTTCTCGCCCTCTTTTTCAGCCCCTCTGTTTCAGCCCCTCTGTATCAGCCCCTCTGTTTCAGCCCCTCTGTTTCTCGCCCTCTGTTTATCGCCCTCTGTTTCAGCCCCTCTCTTTCAGCCCCTCTGTTTCTCGCCCTCTGTTTCTCGCCCTCTGTTCCTCCCTCTCTGTATCTCGCCCTCTGTTTCTCGCCCTCTGTTTCAGCCCCTCTGTTTCTCGCCCTCTGTTTCTCGCCCTCTGTTTCTCCCTCTCTGTTTCTCGCCCTCTGTTTCTCGACCTCTGTTTCAGCCCCTCTGTTTCAGCCCCTCTGTTTCAGCCCCTCTGTTTCTCGCCCTCTGTTTCAGCCCCTCTGTTTCTCGCCCTCTGTTTCAGCCCCTCTGTTTCAGCCCTTCTGTATCAGCCCCTCTTTTTCAGCCCCACCGTTTCTCGCCTTCTGTTTCTCGCCCTCTGTTTCAGCCCCTCTGTTTCAGCCACTCTGTTTCAGCCCCTCTGTTTCAGCCCCACTGTTTCTCGCCCTCTGTTTCTCGCCCTCTGTTTCTCGCTCTCTGTTTCTCGCCCTCTGTTTCTCGTCCTCTGTTTCAGCCCCTCTGATTCAGCCCCTCTGTTTCAGCCCCGCTGTTTCTCGCCCTCTGTTTCTCGCCCTCTGTTTCTCGCCCTCTGTTTCAGCCCCTCTGTTTCAGCCCCTTTGTTTCAGCCCCTCTGTTTCAGCCCCTCTGTTTCTCGCCCTCTGTTTCAGCCCCTCTGTTTCAGCCCACCTGTTTCAGCCCCTCTGTTTCAGCCCCTCTGTTTCAGCCCCTCTGTTTCTCGCCCTCTGTTTCTCGCCCTCTGTTTCAGCCCCTCTGTTTCAGCCCCTCTGTTTCAGCCCCTCTGTTTCTCGCCCTCTGTTTCTCGCCCTCTGTTTCAGCCCCTCTGTTTCAGCCCCTCTGTTTCAGCCCCTCTGTTTCTCGCCCTATGTTTCAGCCCCTCTGTTTCAGCCCCTCTGTTTTTCGCCCTCTGTTTCAGCCCCTCTGTTTCAGCCCCTCTGTATCAGCGCCTCTGTTTCAGCCCCTCTGTTTCTCGCCCTCTGTTTCTCGCCCTCTGTTTCAGCCCCTCTGTTTCAGCACCTCTGTTTCAGCCCCTCTGTTTCAGCCCCTCTGTTTCAGCCCCTCTGTTTCTCGCCCTCTGTTTCTCGCCCTCTGTTTCTCGCCCTCTGTTTCTCGCTGTCTGTTTCTCGCCCTCTGTTTCAGCCCCTCTGTTTCTCGCCCCCTGTTTCAGCCCCTCTGTTCCTCGCCATCTGTTTCAGCCCCTCTGTTTCAACCCCTCTGTTTCTCGCCCTCTGTTTCAGCCCCTCTGTTTCAGCCCCTCTGTTTCAGCCCCTCTGTTTCAGCACCTCTGTTTCTCGCCCTTTGTTTCTCGCCCTCTGTTTCAGCCCCTCTGTTTCAGCCCCTCTGTTTCAGCCCCTCTGTTTCTCGCCCTCTGTTTCAGCCCCTCTGTTTCAGTCCCTCTGTTTCAGCCCCTCTGTTTCAGCCACTCTGTTTCTCGCCCTCAGTTTCAGCCCCTCTGTTTCAGCCCCTCTGTTTCTCGCCCTCTGTTTCAGCCCCTCTGTTTCAGCACCGCTGTTTCAGACACTCTGTTTCAGCCCCTCTGTTTCTCGCCCTCTGTTTCTCGCCCTCTGTTTCAGCCCCTCTGTTTCAGCCCCGCTGTTTCAGCGCCTCTGTTTCTCGCCCTCTGTTTCTCGCCCTCTGTTTCTCGCCCTCTGTTTCTCGCTCTCTGTTTCTCGCCCTCTGTTTCTCGCCATCTGTTTCAGCCCCTCTGTTTCAGCCCCTATGTTTCAGCCCCTCTGTTTCAGCCCTCTGTTTCAGCCCCTCTGTTTCTCGACCTCTGTTTCTCGCCCTCTGTTTCTCGCTCTCTCTTTCTCGCCCTCTGTTTCTCGACCTCTGTTTCAGCCCCTCTGTTTCAGCCCCTCTGTTTCAACCCCTCTGTTTCAGACCCTCTGTTTCAGCCCCTCTGTTTATCGCCCTCTGTTTCTTGCCCTCTGTTTCTCGCCCACTGTTTCAGCCCCTCTGTTTCAGCCCCTCTGTTTCTCGGCCTCTGTTTTAGCCCCTCTGTTTCTCGCCCTCTTTTTCAGCCCCTCTCTTTCTCGCCCTCTGTTGCAGACCCTCTGTTTCAGCCCCTCTGTTTCAGCCCCTCTGTTTCATCCCCTCTGTTTCTCGCCCTCTGTTTCAGCCCCTCTGTTTCTCGCCCTCTGTTTCCGCCCCGCTGTTTCTCGCCCTCTGTTGCAGCCCCTCTGTTTCAGTCCCTCTGTTTCAGCCCCTCTGTTTCAGCCCCTCTGTTTCTCGCCCTCAGTTTCAGCCCCTCTGTTTCAGCCCCTCTGTTTCTCGCCCTCTGTTTCAGCTCCTCTGTTTCAGCCCCGCTGTTTCAGCCCCTCTGTTTCAGCCCCTCTGTTTCTCGCCCTCTGTTTCTCGCACTCTGTTTCAGCCCCTCTGTTTCAGCCCCGCTGTTTCAGCCCCTCTGTTTCAGCCCCTCTGTTTCAGCCCCTCTGTTCCTCGCCCTCTGTTTCTCGCTCTCTGTTTCTCGCCCTCTGTTTCTCGCCCTCTGTTTCAGCCCCTCTGTTTCAGCCCCTCTGTTTCAGCCCCTCTGTTTCAGCCCTCTGTTCCAGCCCCTCTGTTTCAGCCCCTCTGTTTCTCGACCTCTGTTTCTCGCCCTCTGTTTCTCGCTCTCTGTTTCTCGCCCTCTGTTTCTCGCCCTCTGTTTCAGCCCCTCTGTTTCAGCCCCTCTGTTTCAGCCCCTCTGTTTCAGCCCCTCTGTTTCTCGCCCTCTGTTTCAGCCACTCTGTTTCTCGCTCTCTGTTTCAGCCCCTCTGTTTCAGCCCCTCTGTATCAGCCCCTCTGTTTCAGCCCCACTGTTTCTCGCCCTAAGTTTCTCGCCCTCTGTTTCAGCCCCTCTGTTTCAGCCCCTCTGTTTCAGCCCCTCTGTTCCAGCCCCTCTGTTTCTCGCCCTCTGTTTCTCGCCCTCTGTTTCTCGACCTCTGTTTCTCGCTCTCTGATTCTCGCCCTCTGTTTCTCGCCCTCTGTTTCAGCCCCTCTGTTTCAGCCCCTCTGTTTCAGCCCCTCTGTTTCTCGCCCTCTGTTTCTCCCCCACTGTTTCTCGCCCTCTGTTTCAACCCCTCTGTTTCAGCCCCTCTGTTTCAGCCCCTCTGTTTCAGCCCCTCTGTCTCAGCCCCTCTGTTTCTCGCCCTCTGTTTCTCGCCCTCTGTTTCTTGTCCTCTGTTTCTCGCTCTCTGTTTCTCGCCCTCTGTTTCTCGCCCTCTGTTTCAGCCCCTCTGTTTCAGCCCCTCTGTTTCAGCCCCTCTGTTTCTCGCCCTCTGTTTCTCGCCCTCTGTTTCTCGCCCTCAGTTTCAGCCCCTCTGTTTCAGCGCCTTTGTTTCAGCCCCTCTGTTTCAGCCCCTCTGTTTCTCGCCCAATGTTTCTCGCCCTCTGTTTCAGCCCCTCTGTTTCAGCCCCTCTGTTTCAGCCCCACTGTTTCCGCCCCTCTGTTTCAGCCCCTCTGTTTCAGCCCTTCTGTTTCAGCCCCTCTGTTTCTCGCCCTCTGTTTCTCGCCCTCTGTTTCAGCCCCTCTGTTTCTCGCCCTCTGTTTCAGCCCCTCTGTTTCAGCCCCTCAGTTTCAGCCCCTCTGTTTCTCGCCCACTGTGCCAGCCCCTCTGTTTCTCGCCCTCTCTTTCAGCCCCTCTCTTTCTCGCCCTCTGTTGCAGACCCTCTGTTTCAGCCCCTCTGTTTCAGCCCCTCAGTTTCAGCCCCTCTGTTTCTCGCCCTCTATGTCAGCCCCTCTGTTTCTCGCCCTCTCTTTCAGCCCCTCTCTTTCTCGCCCTCTGTTGCAGACCCTCTGTTTCAGCCCCTCTGTTTCAGCCCCTCTGTTTCAGCCCCTCTGTTTCAGCCCCTCTGTTTCTCGCCCTCTGTTTCTCGCCCTCAGTTTCAGCCCCTCTGTTTCAGCCCATTTGTTTCAGCCCCTCTGTTTCAGCCCCTCTGTTTCTCGCCCACTGTTTCTCGCCCTCTGTTTCAGCCCCTCTGTTTCAGCCCCTCTGTTTCAGCCCCACTGTTTCAGCCCCTCTGTTTCAGCCCCTCTGTTTCAGCCCCTCTGTTTCAGCCCCTCTGTTTCTCGCCATCTGTTTCTCGCCCTCTGTTTCAGCCCCTCAGTTTCAGCCCCTCTGTTTCAGCCCCTCTGTATCTCGCCCTCTGTTTCTCGCCCTCTGTTTCAGCCCCTCTGTTTCAGCCCCTCAGTTTCAGCCCCTCTGTTTCTCGCCCACTGTGTCAGCCCCTCTGTTTCTCGCCCTCTCTTTCAGCCCCTCTCTTTCTCGCCCTCTGTTGCAGACCCTCTGTTTCAGCCCCTCTGTTTCAGCCCCTCTGTTTCAGCCTCTCTGTTTCTCGCCCTCTGTTTCAGCCCATCTGTTTCTCGCCCTTTGTTTCCGCCCCTCTGTTTCTCGCACTCTGTTGCAGCCCCTCTGTTTCCGCCCCTCTGTTTCAGCCCCTCTGTTTCAGCTCCTCTGTTTCTCGCCCTCTGTTTCTCTCCCTCTGTTTCAGCCCCTCTGTTTCAGCCCCTCTGTTTCAGCCCCTCTGTTTCCCGCACTCTGTTTCAGACCCTCTGTTTCAGCCCCTCAGTATCAGCCCCTCTGTTTCAGCCCCTCTGTTTCTCGCCCTCTGTTTCTCGCCCTCGGTTTCAGCCCCTCTGTTTCTCGCCCTCTGTTTCAGCCCATCTGTTTCAGCCCCTCTGTTTCAACCCCTCTGTTTCAGCCCTTCTGTTTCAGCCCATCTGTTTCAGCCCCTCTGTTTCTCGCCCTCTGTTTCAGCCCCTCTGTTTCTCGCCCTCTGTTTCAGACCCTCTGTTTCAGCCCCTCAGTATAAGCCCCTCTGTTTCAGCCCCTCTGTTTCTCGCCCTCTGTTTCTCGCCCTCTGTTTCTCACCCACTGTTTCAGCCGCTCTGTTTCAGCCCCTCTGTTTCAGCCCATCTGTTTCAGCCCCACTGTTTCAACCCCTCTGTTTCAATCCCTCTGTTTCAGCCCCTCTGTTTCTCGCCCTCTGTTTCTCGCTCTCTGTTTCTCGCCCTCTGTTTCAGCCACTCATTTTCTCGCCCACTGTTTCAGCCCCTCTGTTTCACGCCATCTGTTTCAGCCCATCTGTTTCAGCCCCACTGTTTCAGCCCCTCTGTTTCAATCCCTCTGTTTCAGCCCCTCTGTTTCAGCTCCTCTGTTTCTCGCCCTCAGTTTCTCGCCCTCTGTTTCAGCCCCTCTGTTTCAGCCCCTCTGTTTCAGCCCCTCTGTTTCTCGCCCTCTGTTTCTCGCCCTCTGTTTCTCGCCCTCAGTTTCAGCCCCTCTGTTTCAGCCCCTTTGTTACAGCCCCTCTGTTTCAGCCCCTCTGTTTCTCGCCCACTGTTTCTCGCCCTCTGTTTCAGCCCCTCTGTTTCAGCCCCTCTGTTTCACCCCCTCTGTTTCAGCACCTCAGTTTCAGCCCCTCTGTTTCTCGCCCTCTGTTTCAGCCCCTCTGTTTCTCGCCCTCTCTTTCAGCCCCTCTCTTTCTCGCCCTCTGTTGCAGACGCTCTGTTTCAGCCCCTCTGTTTCAGCCCCTCTGTTTCAGCCCCTCTGTTTCTCGCCCTCTGTTTCAGCCCATCTGTTTCTCGCCCTCTGTTTCCGCCCCTCTGTTTCTCGCCCTCTGTTGCAGTCCCTCTGTTTCAGCCCCTCTGTTTCAGCCCCTCTGTTTCAGCCCCTATCTTTCAGCCCCTCTGTTTCTCGCCCTCTGTTTCTCGCACTCTGTTTCTGCCCTTGTGTTTCAGCCCCTCTGTTTCAGCCCCTCTGTTTCTCGCCCTCTGTTTCAGCCCCTCTGTTTCAGCCCCTCAGTTCAGCCCCTCTGTTTCAGCCCCTCTGTTTCTCGCCCTCAGTTTCAGCCCATCAGTTTCAGCCCCTTTATTTCAGCCCCTCTGTTTCAGCCCCTCTGTTTGTCGCCTTCTGTTTCAGCCCCTCTGTTTCAGCCCCTCTGTTTCAGCCCCTCTGTTTCAGCCCCTCTGTTTCAGCCCCTCTGTTTCTCGCCCTCTGTTTCTCGCCCTCTGTTTCAGCCCCTCTGTTTCAGCCCCTCAGTTTCAGCCCCTCTGTTTCTCGCCCTCTGTGCCAGCCCCTCTGTTTCTCGCCCTCTCTTTCAGCCCCTCTCTTTCTCGCCCTCTGTTGCAGACCCTCTGTTTCAGCCCCTCTGTTTCAGCCCCTCTGTTTCAGCCCCTCTGTTTCTCGCCCTCTGTTTCAGCCCATCTGTTTCTCGACCTTTGTTTCCGCCCCTCTGTTTCTCGCACTCTGTTGCAGCCCCTCTGTTTCCGCCCCTCTGTTTCAGCCCCTCTGTTTCAGCTCCTCTGTTTCTCGCCCTCTGTTTCTCGCCCTCTGTTTCAGCCCCTCTGTTTCAGCCCCTCTGTTTCAGCCCCTCTGTTTCTCGCCCTCTGTTTCAGACCCTCTGTTTCAGCCCCTCAGTATCAGCCCCTCTGTTTCAGCCCCTCTGTTTATCGCCCTCTGTTTCTCGCCCTCGGTTTCAGCCCCTCTGTTTCTCGCCCTCTGTTTCAGCCCCTCTGTTTAAGCCCCTCTGTTTCAGCCCCTCTGTTTCAGCCCTTCTGTTTCAGCCCCTCTGTTTCAGCCCATCTGTTTCTCGCCCTCTGTTTCAGCCCCTCTGTTTCTCGCCCTCTGTTTCAGACCCTCTGTTTCAGCCCCTCAGTATCAGCCCCTCTGTTTCAGCCCCTCTGTTTCTCGCCCTCTGTTAATCGCCCTCTGTTTCTCACCCAATGTTTCAGCCCCTCTGTTTCAGCCCCTCTGTTTCAGCCCATCTGTTTCAGCCCCACTGTTTCAGCCCCTCTGTTTCAATCCCTCTGTTTCAGCCCCTCTGTTTCTCGCCCTCTGTTTCTCGCTCTCTGTTTCTCGCCCTCTGTTTCAGCCCCTCTGTTTCTCGCCCACTGTTTCAGCCCCTCTGTTTCTCGCCATCTGTTTCAACCCCTCTGTTTCAGCCCCTCTGTTTCTCGCCCTCTGTTTCAGCCCCTCTGTTTCAGCCCCTCTGTTTCAGACCCTCTGTTTCAGCACCTCTGTTTCTCGCCCTTTGTTTCTCGCCCTCTGTTTCAGCCCCTCTGTTTCTCGCCCTCTGTTTCAGCCCCTCTGTTTCTCGCCCTCTGTTTCAGCCCCTCTGTTTCAGTCCCTCTGTTTCAGCCCCTCTGTTTCAGCCCCTCTGTTTCAGCCCCTCTGTTTCACGCCCACTGTTTCAGCCCCTCTGTTTCAGCCCCTCTGTTTCTCGCCCTCTGTTTCAGCCCCTCTGTTTCAGCCCCTCTGTTTCAGCCCCTCTGTTTCAGCCCCTCTGTTTCAACGCCTCTGTTTCTCGCCCTCTGTTTCTCGCCCTCTGTTTCAGCCCCTCTGTTTCAGCCCCTCTGTTTCAGCCCCTCTGTTTCTCGCCCTCTGTTTCTCGCCCTCTGTTTCTCGCGCTCAGTTTCAGCCCCTCTGTTTCAGCCCCTTTGTTTCAGCCCCTCTGTTTCAGCCCCTCTGTTTTACGCCCACTGTTTCTCGCCCTCTCTTTCAGCCCCTCTGTTTCAGCCCCTCAGTTTCAGCCCCTCTGTTTCTCGCCCTCTGTGCCAGCCCCTCTGTTTCTCGCCCTCTCTTTCAGCCCCTCTCTTTCTCGCCCTCTGTTGCTGACCCTCTGTTTCAGCCCCTCTGTTTCAGCCCCTCAGTTTCAGCCCCTCTGTTTCTCGCCCTCTGTGTCAGCCCCTCTGTTTCTCGCCCTCTCTTTCAGCCCCTCTCTTTCTCGCCCTCTGTTGCAGACCCTCTTTTTCAGCCCCTCTGTTTCAGCCCCTCTGTTTCAGCCCCTCTGTTTCAGCCCCTCTGTTTCTCGCCCTCTGTTTCTCGCCCTCAGTTTCAGCCCCTCTGTTTCAGCCCCTTTGTTTCAGCCCCTCTGTTTCAGCCCCTCTGTTTCTCGCCCACTGTTTCTCGCCCTCTGTTTCAGCCCCTCTGTTTCAGCCCCTCTGTTTCAGCCCCTCTGTTTCTCGCCCTCTGTTTCAGCCCCTCTGTTTCAGCCCCTCTCTATCAGCCCCTCTGTTTCAGCCCCTCTGTTTCAGCCCCTCTGTTTCAGCCCCTCTGTTTCTCGTCCTCTGTTTCAGCCCCTCTGTTTCTCGCCCTCTGTTTCAGACCCTTGTTTCAGCTCCTCAGTATCAGCCCCTCTGTTTCAGCCCCTCTGTTTCTCGCCCTCTGTTCCTCGCCCTCTGTTTCAGCCCCTCTGTTTCAGCCCCTCTGTTTCTCGCCCTCTGTTTCTCGCCCTCTGTTTCAGCCCCTCTGTTTCAGCCCCTCAGTTTCAGCCCCTCTGTTTCTCGCCCTCTGTGCCAGCCCCTCTGTTTCTCGCCCTTTCTTTCAGCCCCTCTCTTTCTCGCCCTCTGTTGCAGACCCTCTGTTTCAGCCCCTCTGTTTCAGCCCCTCTGTTTCAGCCCCTCTGTTTCTCGCCCTCTGTTTCAGCCCATCTGTTTCTCGCCCTTTGTTTCCGCCCCTCTGTTTCTCGCACTCTGTTGCAGCCCCTCTGTTTCCGCCCCTCTGTTTCAGCCCCTCTGTTTCAGCTCCTCTGTTTCTCGCCCTCTGTTTCTCGCCCTCTGTTTCAGCCCCTCTGTTTCAGCCCCTCTGTTTCAGCCCCTCTGTTTCTCGCCCTCTGTTTCAGACCCTCTGTTTCAGCCCCTCAGTATCAGCCCCTCTGTTTCAGCCCCTCTGTTTATCGCCCTCTGTTTCTCGCCCTCGGTTTCAGCCCCTCTGTTTCTCGCCCTCTGTTTCTCGCCCTCTGTTTCAGCCCCTCTGTTTCAGCCCCTCTGTTTCAGCCCTTCTGTTTCAGCCCCTCTGTTTCAGCCCCTCTGTTTCTCGCCCTCTGTTTCAGCCCCTCTGTTTCTCGCCCTCTGTTTCAGACCCTCTGTTTCAGCCCCTCAGTATCAGCCCCTCTGTTTCAGCCCCTCTGTTTCTCGCCCTCTGTTAATCGCCCTCTGTTTCTCACCCACTGTTTCAGCCCCTCTGTTTCAGCCCCTCTGTTTCAGCCAATCTGTTTCAGCCCCACTGTTTCAGCCCCTCTGTTTCAATCCCTCTGTTTCAGCCCCTCTGTTTCTCGCCCTCTGTTTCTCGCTCTCTGTTTCTCGCCCTCTGTTTCAGCCCCTCTGTTTCTCGCCCACTGTTTCAGCCCCTCTGTTTCTCGCCATCTGTTTCAACCCCTCTGTTTCAGCCCCTCTGTTTCTCGCCCTCTGTTTCAGCCCCTCTGTTTCAGACCCTCTGTTTCAGCACCTCTGTTTCTCGCCCTTTGTTTCTCGCCCTCTGTTTCAGCCCCTCTGTTTCTCGCCCTCTGTTTCAGCCCCTCTGTTTCAGTCCCTCTGTTTCAGCCCCTCTGTTTCAGCCCCTCTGTTTCAGCCCCTCTGTTTCACGCCCACTGTTTCAGCCCCTCTGTTTCAGCCCCTCTGTTTCTCGCCCTCTGTTTCAGCCCCTCTGTTTCAGCCCCTCTGTTTCAGCCCCTCTGTTTCAGCCCCTCTGTTTCTCGCCCTCTGTTTCTCGCCCTCTGTTTCAGCCCCTCTGTTTCAGCCCCTCTGTTTCAGCCCCTCTGTTTCTCTCCCTCTGTTTCTCGCCCTCTGTTTCTCGCGCTCAGTTTCAGCCCCTCTGTTTCAGCCCCTTTGTTTCAGCCCCTCTGTTTCAGCCCCTCTGTTTTTCGCCCACTGTTTCTCGCCCTCTGTTTCAGCCCCTCTGTTTCAGCCCCTCAGTTTCAGCCCCTCTGTTTCTCGCCCTCTGTGCCAGCCCCTCTGTTTCTCGCCCTCTCTTTCAGCCCCTCTCTTTCTCGCCCTCTGTTGCAGACCCTCTGTTTCAGCCCCTCTGTTTCAGCCCCTCAGTTTCAGCCCCTCTGTTTCTCGCCCTCTGTGTCAGCCCCTCTGTTTCTCGCCCTCTCTTTCAGCCCCTCTCTTTCTCGCCCTCTGTTGCAGACCCTCTGTTTCAGCCCCTCTGTTTCAGCCCCTCTGTTTCAGCACCTCTGTTTCAGCCCCTCTGTTTCTCGCCCTCTGTTTCTCGCCCTCAGTTTCAGCCCCTCTGTTTCAGCCCCTTTGTTTCAGCCCCTCTGTTTCAGCCCCTCTGTTTCTCGCCCACTGTTTCTCGCCCTCTGATTCAGCCCCTCTGTTTCAGCCCCTCTGTTTCAGCCCCATTGTTTCAGCCCCTCTGTTTCAGCCCCTCTGTTTCAGCCCCTCTGTTTCTGGCCCTCTGTTTCTCGCCCTCTGTTTCAGCCCATCTGTTTCAGCCCCTCTGTTTCAGCTCCTCTGTTTCTCGCCCTCTGTTTCTCGCCCTCTGTTTCAGCCCCTCTGTTTCAGCCCCTCAGTTTCAGCCCCTCTGTTTCTCGCCCTCTGTGTCAGCCCCTCTGTTTCTCGCCCTCTCTTTCAGCCCCTCTCTTTCTCGCCCTCTGTTGCAGACCCTCTGTTTCAGCCCCTCTGTTTCTCGCCCTCTGTTTCAGCCCCTCTGTTTCTCGCCCTCTTTTTCAGCCCCTCTGTTTCAGCCCCTCTGTATCAGCCCCTCTGTTTCAGCCCCTCTGTTTCTCGCCCTCTGTTTATCGCCCTCTGTTTCAGCCCCTCTGTTTCAGCCCCTCTGTTTCAGCCCCTCTGTTTCTCGCCCTCTGTTTCTCGCCCTCTGTTCCTCCCTCTCTGTTTCTCGCCCTCTGTTTCTCGCCCTCTGTTTCAGCCCCTCTGTTTCTCGCCCTCTGTTTCTCGCCCTCTGTTTCTCCCTCTCTGTTTCTCGCCCTCTGTTTCTCGACCTCTGTTTCAGCCCGTCTCTTTCAGCCCCTCTGTTTCAGCCCCTCTGTTTCTCGCCCTCTGTTTCAGCCCCTCTGTTTCTCGCCCTCTGTTTCAGCCCCTCTGTTTCAGCCCCTCTGTATCAGCCCCTCTTTTTCAGCCCCACCGTTTCTCGCCTTCTGTTTCTCGCCCTCTGTTTCAGCCCCTCTGTTTCAGCCACTCTGTTTCAGCCCCTCTGTTTCAGCCCCACTGTTTCTCGCCCTCTGTTTCTCGCCCTCTGTTTCTCGCTCTCTGTTTCTCGCCCTCTGTTTCTCGTCCTCTGTTTCAGCCCCTCTGTTTCAGCCACTCTGTTTCAGCCCCTATGTTTCAGCCCCTCTGTTTCAGCCCCTCTGTTTTTCGCCCTCTGTTTCAGCCCCTCTGTTTCAGCCCCTCTGTATCAGCGCCTCTGTTTCAGCCCCTCTGTTTCTCGCCCTCTGTTTCTCGCCCTCTGTTTCAGCCCCTCTGTTTCAGCACCTCTGTTTCAGCCCCTCTGTTTCAGCCCCTCTGTTTCAGCCCCTCTGTTTCTCGCCCTCTGTTTCTCGCCCTCTGTTTCTCGCCCACTGTTTCTCGCTGTCTGTTTCTCGCCCTCTGTTTCAGCCCCTCTGTTTCTCGCCCCCTGTTTCAGCCCCTCTGTTCCTCGCCATCTGTTTCAGCCCCTCTGTTTCAACCCCTCTGTTTCTCGCCCTCTGTTTCAGCCCCTCTGTTTCAGCCCCTCTGTTTCAGCACCTCTGTTTCTCGCCCTTTGTTTCTCGCCCTCTGTTTCAGCCCCTCTGTTTCAGCACCTCTGTTTCAGCCCCTCTGTTTCTCGCCATCTGTTTCAACCCCTCTGTTTCAGCCCCTCTGTTTCTCGCCCTCTGTTTCAGCCCCTCTGTTTCAGCCCCTCTGTTTCAGACCCTCTGTTTCAGCACCTCTGTTTCTCGCCCTTTGTTTCTCGCCCTCTGTTTCAGCCCCTCTGTTTCTCGCCCTCTGTTTCAGCCCCTCTGTTTCTCGCCCTCTGTTTCAGCCCCTCTGTTTCAGTCCCTCTGTTTCAGCCCCTCTGTTTCAGCCCCTCTGTTTCAGCCTCTCTGTTTCACGCCCACTGTTTCAGCCCCTCTGTTTCAGCCCCTCTGTTTCTCGCCCTCTGTTTCAGCCCCTCTGTTTCAGCCCCTCTGTTTCAGCCCCTCTGTTTCAGCCCCTCTGTTTCTCGCCCTCTGTTTCTCGCCCTCTGTTTCAGCCCCTCTGTTTCAGCCCCTCTGTTTCAGCCCCTCTGTTTCTCGCCCTCTGTTTCTCGCCCTCTGTTTCTCGCGCTCAGTTTCAGCCCCTCTGTTTCAGCCCCTTTGTTTCAGCCCCTCTGTTTCAGCCCCTCTGTTTTTCGGCCACTGATTCTCGCCCTCTGTTTCAGCCCCTCTGTTTCAGCCCCTCAGTTTCAGCCCCTCTGTTTCTCGCCCTCTGTGCCAGCCCCTCTGTTTCTCGCCCTCTCTTTCAGCCCCTCTCTTTCTCGCCCTCTGTTGCAGACCCTCTGTTTCAGCCCCTCTGTTTCAGCCCCTCAGTTTCAGCCCCTCTGTTTCTCGCCCTCTGTGTCAGCCCCTCTGTTTCTCGCCCTCTCTTTCAGCCCCTCTCTTTCTCGCCCTCTGTTGCAGACCCTCTGTTTCAGCCCCTCTGTTTCAGCCCCTCTGTTTCAGCACCTCTGTTTCAGCCCCTCTGTTTCTCGCCCTCTGTTTCTCGCCCTCAGTTTCAGCCCCTCTGTTTCAGCCCCTTTGTTTCAGCCCCTCTGTTTCAGCCCCTCTGTTTCTCGCCCACTGTTTCTCGCCCTCTGATTCAGCCCCTCTGTTTCAGCCCCTCTGTTTCAGCCCCATTGTTTCAGCCCCTCTGTTTCAGCCCCTCTGTTTCAGCCCCTCTGTTTCTGGCCCTCTGTTTCTCGCCCTCTGTTTCAGCCCCTCTGTTTCAGCCCCTCTGTTTCAGCTCCTCTGTTTCTCGCCCTCTGTTTCTCGCCCTCTGTTTCAGCCCCTCTGTTTCAGCCCCTCAGTTTCAGCCCCTCTGTTTCTCGCCCTCTGTGTCAGCCCCTCTGTTTCTCGCCCTCTCTTTCAGCCCCTCTCTTTCTCGCCCTCTGTTGCAGACCCTCTGTTTCAGCACCTCTGTTTCTCGCCCTCTGTTTCAGCCCCTCTGTTTCTCGCCCTCTTTTTCAGCCCCTCTGTTTCAGCCCCTCTGTATCAGCCCCTCTGTTTCAGCCCCTCTGTTTCTCGCCCTCTGTTTATCGCCCTCTGTTTCAGCCCCTCTGTTTCAGCCCCTCTGTTTCAGCCCCTCTGTTTCTCGCCCTCTGTTTCTCGCCCTCTGTTTCTCCCTCTCTGTTTCTCGCCCTCTGTTTCTCGCCCTCTGTTTCAGCCCCTCTGTTTCTCGCCCTCTGTTTCTCGCCCTCTGTTTCTCCCTCTCTGTTTCTCGCCCTCTGTTTCTCGACCTCTGTTTCAGCCCCTCTGTTTCAGCCCCTCTGTTTCAGCCCCTCTGTTTCTCGCCCTCAGTTTCAGCCCCTCTGTTTCTCGCCCTCTGTTTCAGCCCCTCTGTTTCAGCCCCTCTGTATCAGCCCCTCTTTTTCAGCCCCACCGTTTCTCGCCTTCTGTTTCTCGCCCTCTGTTTCAGCCCCTCTGTTTCAGCCACTCTGTTTCAGCCCCTCTGTTTCAGCCCCACTGTTTCTCGCCCTCTGTTTCTCGCCCTCTGTTTCTCGCTCTCTGTTTCTCGCCCTCTGTTTCTCGTCCTCTGTTTCAGCCCCTCTGATTCAGCCCCTCTGTTTCAGCCCCGCTGTTTCTCGCCCTCTGTTTCTCGCCCTCTGTTTCTCGCCCTCTGTTTCAGCCCCTCTGTTTCAGCCCCTTTGTTTCAGCCCCTCTGTTTCAGCCCCTCTGTTTCTCGCCCTCTGTTTCAGCCCCTCTGTTTCAGCCCACCTGTTTCAGCCCCTCTGTTTCAGCCCCTCTGTTTCAGCCCCTCTGTTTCTCGCCCTCTGTTTCTCGCCCTCTGTTTCAGCCCATCTGTTTCAGCCCCTCTGTTTCAGCCCCTCTGTTTCTCGCCCTCTGTTTCTCGCCCTCTGTTAAAGCCCCTCTTTTTCAGCCCCTCTGTTTCAGCCCCTCTGTTTCTCGCCCTATGTTTCAGCCCCTCTGTTTCAGCCCCTCTGTTTTTCGCCCTCTGTTTCAGCCCCTCTGTTTCAGCCCCTCTGTATCAGCGCCTCTGTTTCAGCCCCTCTGTTTCTCGCCCTCTGTTTCTCGCCCTCTGTTTCAGCCCCTTTGTTTCAGCCCCTCTGTTTCAGCCCCTCTGTTTCTCGCCCACTGTTTCTCGCCCTCTGATTCAGCCCCTCTGTTTCAGCCCCTCTGTTTCAGCCCCATTGTTTCAGCCCCTCTGTTTCAGCCCCTCTGTTTCAGCCCCTCTGTTTCTGGCCCTCTGTTTCTCGCCCTCTGTTTCAGCCCCTCTGTTTCAGCCCCTCTGTTTCAGCTCCTCTGTTTCTCGCCCTCTGTTTCTCGCCCTCTGTTTCAGCCCCTCTGTTTCAGCCCCTCAGTTTCAGCCCCTCTGTTTCTCGCCCTCTGTGTCAGCCCCTCTGTTTCTCGCCCTCTCTTTCAGCCCCTCTCTTTCTCGCCCTCTGTTGCAGACCCTCTGTTTCAGCACCTCTGTTTCTCGCCCTCTGTTTCAGCCCCTCTGTTTCTCGCCCTCTTTTTCAGCCCCTCTGTTTCAGCCCCTCTGTATCAGCCCCTCTGTTTCAGCCCCTCTGTTTCTCGCCCTCTGTTTATCGCCCTCTGTTTCAGCCCCTCTGTTTCAGCCCCTCTGTTTCAGCCCCTCTGTTTCTCGCCCTCTGTTTCTCGCCCTCTGTTTCTCCCTCTCTGTTTCTCGCCCTCTGTTTCTCGCCCTCTGTTTCAGCCCCTCTGTTTCTCGCCCTCTGTTTCTCGCCCTCTGTTTCTCCCTCTCTGTTTCTCGCCCTCTGTTTCTCGACCTCTGTTTCAGCCCCTCTGTTTCAGCCCCTCTGTTTCAGCCCCTCTGTTTCTCGCCCTCTGTTTCAGCCCCTCTGTTTCTCGCCCTCTGTTTCAGCCCCTCTGTTTCAGCCCCTCTGTATCAGCCCCTCTTTTTCAGCCCCACCGTTTCTCGCCTTCTGTTTCTCGCCCTCTGTTTCAGCCCCTCTGTTTCAGCAACTCTGTTTCAGCCCCTCTGTTTCAGCCCCACTGTTTCTCGCCCTCTGTTTCTCGCCCTCTGTTTCTCGCTCTCTGTTTCTCGCCCTCTGTTTCTCGTCCTCTGTTTCAGCCCCTCTGATTCAGCCCCTCTGTTTCAGCCCCGCTGTTTCTCGCCCTCTGTTTCTCGCCCTCTGTTTCTCGCCCTCTGTTTCAGCCCCTCTGTTTCAGCCCCTTTGTTTCAGCCCCTCTGTTTCAGCCCCTCTGTTTCTCGCCCTCTGTTTCAGCACCTCTGTTTCAGCCCACCTGTTTCAGCCCCTCTGTTTCAGCCCCTCTGTTTCAGCCCCTCTGTTTCTCGCCCTCTGTTTCTCGCCCTCTGTTTCAGCCCCTCTGTTTCAGCCCCTCTGTTTCAGCCCCTCTGTTTCTCGCCCTCTGTTTCTCGCCCTCTGTTTCAGCCCCTCTTTTTCAGCCCCTCTGTTTCAGCCCCTCTGTTTCTCGCCCTATGTTTCAGCCCCTCTGTTTCAGCCCCTCTGTTTTTCGCCCTCTGTTTCAGCCCCTCTGTTTCAGCCCCTCTGTATCAGCGCCTCTGTTTCAGCCCCTCTGTTTCTCGCCCTCTGTTTCTCGCCCTCTGTTTCAGCCCCTCTGTTTCAGCACCTCTGTTTCAGCCCCTCTGTTTCAGCCCCTCTGTTTCAGCCCCTCTGTTTCTCGCCCTCTGTTTCTCGCCCTCTGTTTCTCGCCCTCTGTTTCTCGCTGTCTGTTTCTCGCCCTCTGTTTCAGCCCCTCTGTTTCTCGCCCCCTGTTTCAGCCCCTCTGTTCCTCGCCATCTGTTTCAGCCCCTCTGTTTCAACCCCTCTGTTTCTCGCCCTCTGTTTCAGCCCCTCTGTTTCAGCCCCTCTGTTTCAGCCCCTCTGTTTCAGCACCTCTGTTTCTCGCCCTTTGTTTCTCGCCCTCTGTTTCAGCCCCTCTGTTTCAGCCCCTCTGTTTCAGCCCCTCTGTTTCTCGCCCTCTGTTTCAGCCCCTCTGTTTCAGTCCCTCTGTTTCAGCCCCTCTGTTTCAGCCACTCTGTTTCTCGCCCTCAGTTTCAGCCCCTCTGTTTCAGCCCCTCTGTTTCTCGCCCTCTGTTTCAGCCCCTCTGTTTCAGCACCGCTGTTTCAGACACTCTGTTTCAGCCCCTCTGTTTCTCGCCCTCTGTTTCTCGCCCTCTGTTTCAGCCCCTCTGTTTCAGCCCCGCTGTTTCAGCGCCTCTGTTTCTCGCCCTCTGTTTCTCGCCCTCTGTTTCTCGCCCTCTGTTTCTCGCTCTCTGTTTCTCGCCCTCTGTTTCTCGCCATCTGTTTCAGCCCCTCTGTTTCAGCCCCTATGTTTCAGCCCCTCTGTTTCAGCCCTCTGTTTCAGCCCCTCTGTTTCTCGACCTCTGTTTCTCGCCCTCTGTTTCTCGCTCTCTCTTTCTCGCCCTCTGTTTCTCGACCTCTGTTTCAGCCCCTCTGTTTCAGCCCCTCTGTTTCAACCCCTCTGTTTCAGACCCACTGTTTCAGCCCCTCTGTTTATCGCCCTCTGTTTCTTGCCCTCTGTTTCTCGCCCACTGTTTCAGCCCCTCTGTTTCAGCCCCTCTGTTTCAGCCCCTCTGTTTCTCGCCCTCTGTTTTAGCCCCTCTGTTTCTCGCCCTCTTTTTCAGCCCCTCTCTTTCTCGCCCTCTGTTGCAGACCCTCTGTTTCAGCCCCTCTGTTTCAGCCCCTCTGTTTCATCCCCTCTGTTTCTCGCCCTCTGTTTCAGCCCCTCTGTTTCTCGCCCTCTGTTTCCGCCCCGCTGTTTCTCGCCCTCTGTTGCAGCCCCTCTGTTTCAGTCCCTCTGTTTCAGCCCCTCTGTTTCAGCCCCTCTGTTTCTCGCCCTCAGTTTCAGCCCCTCTGTTTCAGCCCCTCTGTTTCTCGCCCTCTGTTTCAGCTCCTCTGTTTCAGCCCCGCTGTTTCAGCCCCTCTGTTTCAGCCCCTCTGTTTCTCGCCCTCTGTTTCTCGCACTCTGTTTCAGCCCCTCTGTTTCAGCCCCGCTGTTTCAGCCCCTCTGTTTCAGCCCCTCTGTTTCAGCCCCTCTGTTCCTCGCCCTATGTTTCTCGCTCTCTGTTTCTCGCCCTCTGTTTCTCGCCCTCTGTTTCAGCCCCTCTGTTTCAGCCCCTCTGTTTCAGCCCCTCTGTTTCAGCCCCTCTGTTCCAGCCCCTCAGTTTCAGCCCCTCTGTTTCTCGCCCTCTGTGCCAGCCCCTCTGTTTCTCGCCCTCTCTTTCAGCCCCTCTCTTTCTCGCCCTCTGTTGCAGACCCTCTGTTTCAGCCCCTCTGTTTCAGCCCCTCAGTTTCAGCCCCTCTGTTTCTCGCCCTCTGTGTCAGCCCCTCTGTTTCTCGCCCTCTCTTTCAGCCCCTCTCTTTCTCGCCCTCTGTTGCAGACCCTCTGTTTCAGCCCCTCTGTTTCAGCCCCTCTGTTTCAGCACCTCTGTTTCAGCCCCTCTGTTTCTCGCCCTCTGTTTCTCGCCCTCAGTTTCAGCCCCTCTGTTTCAGCCCCTTTGTTTCAGCCCCTCTGTTTCAGCCCCTCTGTTTCTCGCCCACTGTTTCTCGCCCTCTGATTCAGCCCCTCTGTTTCAGCCCCTCTGTTTCAGCCCCATTGTTTCAGCCCCTCTGTTTCAGCCCCTCTGTTTCAGCCCCTCTGTTTCTGGCCCTCTGTTTCTCGCCCTCTGTTTCAGCCCATCTATTTCAGCCCCTCTGTTTCAGCTCCTCTGTTTCTCGCCCTCTGTTTCTCGCCCTCTGTTTCAGCCCCTCTGTTTCAGCCCCTCAGTTTCAGCCCCTCTGTTTCTCGCCCTCTGTGTCAGCCCCTCTGTTTCTCGCCCTCTCTTTCAGCCCCTCTCTTTCTCGCCCTCTGTTGCAGACCCTCTGTTTCAGCCCCTCTGTTTCTCGCCCTCTGTTTCAGCCCCTCTGTTTCTCGCCCTCTTTTTCAGCCCCTCTGTTTCAGCCCCTCTGTATCAGCCCCTCTGTTTCAGCCCCTCTGTTTCTCGCCCTCTGTTTATCGCCCTCTGTTTCAGCCCCTCTGTTTCAGCCCCTCTGTTTCAGCCCCTCTGTTTCTCGCCCTCTGTTTCTCGCCCTCTGTTCCTCCCTCTCTGTTTCTCGCCCTCTGTTTCTCGCCCTCTGTTTCAGCCCCTCTGTTTCTCGCCCTCTGTTTCTCGCCCTCTGTTTCTCCCTCTCTGTTTCTCGCCCTCTGTTTCTCGACCTCTGTTTCAGCCCGTCTCTTTCAGCCCCTCTGTTTCAGCCCCTCTGTTTCTCGCCCTCTGTTTCAGCCCCTCTGTTTCTCGCCCTCTGTTTCAGCCCCTCTGTTTCAGCCCCTCTGTATCAGCCCCTCTTTTTCAGCCCCACCGTTTCTCGCCTTCTGTTTCTCGCCCTCTGTTTCAGCCCCTCTGTTTCAGCCACTCTGTTTCAGCCCCTCTGTTTCAGCCCCACTGTTTCTCGCCCTCTGTTTCTCGCCCTCTGTTTCTCGCTCTCTGTTTCTCGCCCTCTGTTTCTCGTCCTCTGTTTCAGCCCCTCTGTTTCAGCCACTCTGTTTCAGCCCCTATGTTTCAGCCCCTCTGTTTCAGCCCCTCTGTTTTTCGCCCTCTGTTTCAGCCCCTCTGTTTCAGCCCCTCTGTATCAGCGCCTCTGTTTCAGCCCCTCTGTTTCTCGCCCTCTGTTTCTCGCCCTCTGTTTCAGCCCCTCTGTTTCAGCACCTCTGTTTCAGCCCCTCTGTTTCAGCCCCTCTGTTTCAGCCCCTCTGTTTCTCGCCCTCTGTTTCTCGCCCTCTGTTTCTCGCCCACTGTTTCTCGCTGTCTGTTTCTCGCCCTCTGTTTCAGCCCCTCTGTTTCTCGCCCCCTGTTTCAGCCCCTCTGTTCCTCGCCATCTGTTTCAGCCCCTCTGTTTCAACCCCTCTGTTTCTCGCCCTCTGTTTCAGCCCCTCTGTTTCAGCCCCTCTGTTTCAGCACCTCTGTTTCTCGCCCTTTGTTTCTCGCCCTCTGTTTCAGCCCCTCTGTTTCAGCACCTCTGTTTCAGCCCCTCTGTTTCTCGCCATCTGTTTCAACCCCTCTGTTTCAGCCCCTCTGTTTCTCGCCCTCTGTTTCAGCCCCTCTGTTTCAGCCCCTCTGTTTCAGACCCTCTGTTTCAGCACCTCTGTTTCTCGCCCTTTGTTTCTCGCCCTCTGTTTCAGCCCCTCTGTTTCTCGCCCTCTGTTTCAGCCCCTCTGTTTCTCGCCCTCTGTTTCAGCCCCTCTGTTTCAGTCCCTCTGTTTCAGCCCCTCTGTTTCAGCCCCTCTGTTTCAGCCTCTCTGTTTCACGCCCACTGTTTCAGCCCCTCTGTTTCAGCCCCTCTGTTTCTCGCCCTCTGTTTCAGCCCCTCTGTTTCAGCCCCTCTGTTTCAGCCCCTCTGTTTCAGCCCCTCTGTTTCTCGCCCTCTGTTTCTCGCCCTCTGTTTCAGCCCCTCTGTTTCAGCCCCTCTGTTTCAGCCCCTCTGTTTCTCGCCCTCTGTTTCTCGCCCTCTGTTTCTCGCGCTCAGTTTCAGCCCCTCTGTTTCAGCCCCTTTGTTTCAGCCCCTCTGTTTCAGCCCCTCTGTTTTTCGGCCACTGATTCTCGCCCTCTGTTTCAGCCCCTCTGTTTCAGCCCCTCAGTTTCAGCCCCTCTGTTTCTCGCCCTCTGTGCCAGCCCCTCTGTTTCTCGCCCTCTCTTTCAGCCCCTCTCTTTCTCGCCCTCTGTTGCAGACCCTCTGTTTCAGCCCCTCTGTTTCAGCCCCTCAGTTTCAGCCCCTCTGTTTCTCGCCCTCTGTGTCAGCCCCTCTGTTTCTCGCCCTCTCTTTCAGCCCCTCTCTTTCTCGCCCTCTGTTGCAGACCCTCTGTTTCAGCCCCTCTGTTTCAGCCCCTCTGTTTCAGCACCTCTGTTTCAGCCCCTCTGTTTCTCGCCCTCTGTTTCTCGCCCTCAGTTTCAGCCCCTCTGTTTCAGCCCCTTTGTTTCAGCCCCTCTGTTTCAGCCCCTCTGTTTCTCGCCCACTGTTTCTCGCCCTCTGATTCAGCCCCTCTGTTTCAGCCCCTCTGTTTCAGCCCCATTGTTTCAGCCCCTCTGTTTCAGCCCCTCTGTTTCAGCCCCTCTGTTTCTGGCCCTCTGTTTCTCGCCCTCTGTTTCAGCCCCTCTGTTTCAGCCCCTCTGTTTCAGCTCCTCTGTTTCTCGCCCTCTGTTTCTCGCCCTCTGTTTCAGCCCCTCTGTTTCAGCCCCTCAGTTTCAGCCCCTCTGTTTCTCGCCCTCTGTGTCAGCCCCTCTGTTTCTCGCCCTCTCTTTCAGCCCCTCTCTTTCTCGCCCTCTGTTGCAGACCCTCTGTTTCAGCACCTCTGTTTCTCGCCCTCTGTTTCAGCCCCTCTGTTTCTCGCCCTCTTTTTCAGCCCCTCTGTTTCAGCCCCTCTGTATCAGCCCCTCTGTTTCAGCCCCTCTGTTTCTCGCCCTCTGTTTATCGCCCTCTGTTTCAGCCCCTCTGTTTCAGCCCCTCTGTTTCAGCCCCTCTGTTTCTCGCCCTCTGTTTCTCGCCCTCTGTTTCTCCCTCTCTGTTTCTCGCCCTCTGTTTCTCGCCCTCTGTTTCAGCCCCTCTGTTTCTCGCCCTCTGTTTCTCGCCCTCTGTTTCTCCCTCTCTGTTTCTCGCCCTCTGTTTCTCGACCTCTGTTTCAGCCCCTCTGTTTCAGCCCCTCTGTTTCAGCCCCTCTGTTTCTCGCCCTCAGTTTCAGCCCCTCTGTTTCTCGCCCTCTGTTTCAGCCCCTCTGTTTCAGCCCCTCTGTATCAGCCCCTCTTTTTCAGCCCCACCGTTTCTCGCCTTCTGTTTCTCGCCCTCTGTTTCAGCCCCTCTGTTTCAGCCACTCTGTTTCAGCCCCTCTGTTTCAGCCCCACTGTTTCTCGCCCTCTGTTTCTCGCCCTCTGTTTCTCGCTCTCTGTTTCTCGCCCTCTGTTTCTCGTCCTCTGTTTCAGCCCCTCTGATTCAGCCCCTCTGTTTCAGCCCCGCTGTTTCTCGCCCTCTGTTTCTCGCCCTCTGTTTCTCGCCCTCTGTTTCAGCCCCTCTGTTTCAGCCCCTTTGTTTCAGCCCCTCTGTTTCAGCCCCTCTGTTTCTCGCCCTCTGTTTCAGCCCCTCTGTTTCAGCCCACCTGTTTCAGCCCCTCTGTTTCAGCCCCTCTGTTTCAGCCCCTCTGTTTCTCGCCCTCTGTTTCTCGCCCTCTGTTTCAGCCCATCTGTTTCAGCCCCTCTGTTTCAGCCCCTCTGTTTCTCGCCCTCTGTTTCTCGCCCTCTGTTAAAGCCCCTCTTTTTCAGCCCCTCTGTTTCAGCCCCTCTGTTTCTCGCCCTATGTTTCAGCCCCTCTGTTTCAGCCCCTCTGTTTTTCGCCCTCTGTTTCAGCCCCTCTGTTTCAGCCCCTCTGTATCAGCGCCTCTGTTTCAGCCCCTCTGTTTCTCGCCCTCTGTTTCTCGCCCTCTGTTTCAGCCCCTTTGTTTCAGCCCCTCTGTTTCAGCCCCTCTGTTTCTCGCCCACTGTTTCTCGCCCTCTGATTCAGCCCCTCTGTTTCAGCCCCTCTGTTTCAGCCCCATTGTTTCAGCCCCTCTGTTTCAGCCCCTCTGTTTCAGCCCCTCTGTTTCTGGCCCTCTGTTTCTCGCCCTCTGTTTCAGCCCCTCTGTTTCAGCCCCTCTGTTTCAGCTCCTCTGTTTCTCGCCCTCTGTTTCTCGCCCTCTGTTTCAGCCCCTCTGTTTCAGCCCCTCAGTTTCAGCCCCTCTGTTTCTCGCCCTCTGTGTCAGCCCCTCTGTTTCTCGCCCTCTCTTTCAGCCCCTCTCTTTCTCGCCCTCTGTTGCAGACCCTCTGTTTCAGCACCTCTGTTTCTCGCCCTCTGTTTCAGCCCCTCTGTTTCTCGCCCTCTTTTTCAGCCCCTCTGTTTCAGCCCCTCTGTATCAGCCCCTCTGTTTCAGCCCCTCTGTTTCTCGCCCTCTGTTTATCGCCCTCTGTTTCAGCCCCTCTGTTTCAGCCCCTCTGTTTCAGCCCCTCTGTTTCTCGCCCTCTGTTTCTCGCCCTCTGTTTCTCCCTCTCTGTTTCTCGCCCTCTGTTTCTCGCCCTCTGTTTCAGCCCCTCTGTTTCTCGCCCTCTGTTTCTCGCCCTCTGTTTCTCCCTCTCTGTTTCTCGCCCTCTGTTTCTCGACCTCTGTTTCAGCCCCTCTGTTTCAGCCCCTCTGTTTCAGCCCCTCTGTTTCTCGCCCTCTGTTTCAGCCCCTCTGTTTCTCGCCCTCTGTTTCAGCCCCTCTGTTTCAGCCCCTCTGTATCAGCCCCTCTTTTTCAGCCCCACCGTTTCTCGCCTTCTGTTTCTCGCCCTCTGTTTCAGCCCCTCTGTTTCAGCAACTCTGTTTCAGCCCCTCTGTTTCAGCCCCACTGTTTCTCGCCCTCTGTTTCTCGCCCTCTGTTTCTCGCTCTCTGTTTCTCGCCCTCTGTTTCTCGTCCTCTGTTTCAGCCCCTCTGATTCAGCCCCTCTGTTTCAGCCCCGCTGTTTCTCGCCCTCTGTTTCTCGCCCTCTGTTTCTCGCCCTCTGTTTCAGCCCCTCTGTTTCAGCCCCTTTGTTTCAGCCCCTCTGTTTCAGCCCCTCTGTTTCTCGCCCTCTGTTTCAGCACCTCTGTTTCAGCCCACCTGTTTCAGCCCCTCTGTTTCAGCCCCTCTGTTTCAGCCCCTCTGTTTCTCGCCCTCTGTTTCTCGCCCTCTGTTTCAGCCCCTCTGTTTCAGCCCCTCTGTTTCAGCCCCTCTGTTTCTCGCCCTCTGTTTCTCGCCCTCTGTTTCAGCCCCTCTTTTTCAGCCCCTCTGTTTCAGCCCCTCTGTTTCTCGCCCTATGTTTCAGCCCCTCTGTTTCAGCCCCTCTGTTTTTCGCCCTCTGTTTCAGCCCCTCTGTTTCAGCCCCTCTGTATCAGCGCCTCTGTTTCAGCCCCTCTGTTTCTCGCCCTCTGTTTCTCGCCCTCTGTTTCAGCCCCTCTGTTTCAGCACCTCTGTTTCAGCCCCTCTGTTTCAGCCCCTCTGTTTCAGCCCCTCTGTTTCTCGCCCTCTGTTTCTCGCCCTCTGTTTCTCGCCCTCTGTTTCTCGCTGTCTGTTTCTCGCCCTCTGTTTCAGCCCCTCTGTTTCTCGCCCCCTGTTTCAGCCCCTCTGTTCCTCGCCATCTGTTTCAGCCCCTCTGTTTCAACCCCTCTGTTTCTCGCCCTCTGTTTCAGCCCCTCTGTTTCAGCCCCTCTGTTTCAGCCCCTCTGTTTCAGCACCTCTGTTTCTCGCCCTTTGTTTCTCGCCCTCTGTTTCAGCCCCTCTGTTTCAGCCCCTCTGTTTCAGCCCCTCTGTTTCTCGCCCTCTGTTTCAGCCCCTCTGTTTCAGTCCCTCTGTTTCAGCCCCTCTGTTTCAGCCACTCTGTTTCTCGCCCTCAGTTTCAGCCCCTCTGTTTCAGCCCCTCTGTTTCTCGCCCTCTGTTTCAGCCCCTCTGTTTCAGCACCGCTGTTTCAGACACTCTGTTTCAGCCCCTCTGTTTCTCGCCCTCTGTTTCTCGCCCTCTGTTTCAGCCCCTCTGTTTCAGCCCCGCTGTTTCAGCGCCTCTGTTTCTCGCCCTCTGTTTCTCGCCCTCTGTTTCTCGCCCTCTGTTTCTCGCTCTCTGTTTCTCGCCCTCTGTTTCTCGCCATCTGTTTCAGCCCCTCTGTTTCAGCCCCTATGTTTCAGCCCCTCTGTTTCAGCCCTCTGTTTCAGCCCCTCTGTTTCTCGACCTCTGTTTCTCGCCCTCTGTTTCTCGCTCTCTCTTTCTCGCCCTCTGTTTCTCGACCTCTGTTTCAGCCCCTCTGTTTCAGCCCCTCTGTTTCAACCCCTCTGTTTCAGACCCACTGTTTCAGCCCCTCTGTTTATCGCCCTCTGTTTCTTGCCCTCTGTTTCTCGCCCACTGTTTCAGCCCCTCTGTTTCAGCCCCTCTGTTTCAGCCCCTCTGTTTCTCGCCCTCTGTTTTAGCCCCTCTGTTTCTCGCCCTCTTTTTCAGCCCCTCTCTTTTTGTCGCCCTCTGTTGCAGACCCTCTGTTTCAGCCCCTCTGTTTCAGCCCCTCTGTTTCATCCCCTCTGTTTCTCGCCCTCTGTTTCAGCCCCTCTGTTTCTCGCCCTCTGTTTCCGCCCCGCTGTTTCTCGCCCTCTGTTGCAGCCCCTCTGTTTCAGTCCCTCTGTTTCAGCCCCTCTGTTTCAGCCCCTCTGTTTCTCGCCCTCAGTTTCAGCCCCTCTGTTTCAGCCCCTCTGTTTCTCGCCCTCTGTTTCAGCTCCTCTGTTTCAGCCCCGCTGTTTCAGCCCCTCTGTTTCAGCCCCTCTGTTTCTCGCCCTCTGTTTCTCGCACTCTGTTTCAGCCCCTCTGTTTCAGCCCCGCTGTTTCAGCCCCTCTGTTTCAGCCCCTCTGTTTCAGCCCCTCTGTTCCTCGCCCTATGTTTCTCGCTCTCTGTTTCTCGCCCTCTGTTTCTCGCCCTCTGTTTCAGCCCCTCTGTTTCAGCCCCTCTGTTTCAGCCCCTCTGTTTCAGCCCTCTGTTCCAGCCCCTCTGTTTCAGCCCCTCTGTTTCTCGACCTCTGTTTCTCGCCCTCTGTTTCTCGCTCTCTGTTTCTCGCCCTCTGTTTCTCGCCCTCTGTTTCAGCCCCTCTGTTTCAGCCCCTCTGTTTCAGCCCCTCTGTTTCAGCCCCTCTGTTTCTCGCCCTCTGTTTCAGCCACTCTGTTTCTCGCTCTCTGTTTCAGCCCCTCTGTTTCAGCCCCTCTGTATCAGCCCCTCTGTTTCAGCCCCACTGTTTCTCGCCCTAAGTTTCTCGCCCTCTGTTTCAGCCCCTCTGTTTCAGCCCCTCTGTTTCAGCCCCTCTGTTCCAGCCCCTCTGTTTCTCGCCCTCTGTTTCTCGCCCTCTGTTTCTCGACCTCTGTTTCTCGCTCTCTGATTCTCGCCCTCTGTTTCTCGCCCTCTGTTTCAGCCCCTCTGTTTCAGCCCCTCTGTTTCAGCCCCTCTGTTTCTCGCCCTCTGTTTCTCCCCCACTGTTTCTCGCCCTCTGTTTCAACCCCTCTGTTTCAGCCCCTCTGTTTCAGCCCCTCTGTTTCAGCCCCTCTGTCTCAGCCCCTCTGTTTCTCGCCCTCTGTTTCTCGCCCTCTGTTTCTTGTCCTCTGTTTCTCGCTCTCTGTTTCTCGCCCTCTGTTTCTCGCCCTCTGTTTCAGCCCCTCTGTTTCAGCCCCTCTGTTTCAGCCCCTCTGTTTCTCGCCCTCTGTTTCTCGCCCTCTGTTTCTCGCCCTCAGTTTCAGCCCCTCTGTTTCAGCCCCTTTGTTTCAGCCCCTCTGTTTCAGCCCCTCTGTTTCTCGCCCAATGTTTCTCGCCCTCTGTTTCAGCCCCTCTGTTTCAGCCCCTCTGTTTCAGCCCCACTGTTTCCGCCCCTCTGTTTCAGCCCCTCTGTTTCAGCCCTTCTGTTTCAGCCCCTCTGTTTCTCGCCCTCTGTTTCTCGCCCTCTGTTTCAGCCCCTCTGTTTTTGCCCCTCTGTTTCAGCCCCTCTGTTTCTCGCCCTCTGTTTCTCGCCCTCTGTTTCAGCCCCTCAGTTTCAGCCCCTCTGTTTCTCGCCCTCTGTGCCAGCCCCTCTGTTTCTCGCCCTCTCTTTCAGCCCCTCTCTTTCTCGCCCTCTGTTGCAGACCCTCTGTTTCAGCCCCTCTGTTTCAGCCCCTCAGTTTCAGCCCCTCTGTTTCTCGCCCTCTATGTCAGCCCCTCTGTTTCTCGCCCTCTCTTTCAGCCCCTCTCTTTCTCGCCCTCTGTTGCAGACCCTCTGTTTCAGCCCCTCTGTTTCAGCCCCTCTGTTTCAGCCCCTCTGTTTCAGCCCCTCTGTTTCTCGCCCTCTGTTTCTCGCCCTCAGTTTCAGCCCCTCTGTTTCAGCCCATTTGTTTCAGCCCCTCTGTTTCAGCCCCTCTGTTTCTCGCCCACTGTTTCTCGCCCTCTGTTTCAGCCCCTCTGTTTCAGCCCCTCTGTTTCAGCCCCACTGTTTCAGCCCCTCTGTTTCAGCCCCTCTGTTTCAGCCCCTCTGTTTCAGCCCCTCTGTTTCTCGCCATCTGTTTCTCGCCCTCTGTTTCAGCCCCTCAGTTTCAGCCCCTCTGTTTCAGCCGCTCTGTATCTCGCCCTCTGTTTCTCGCCCTCTGTTTCAGCCCCTCTGTTTCAGCCCCTCAGTTTCAGCCCCTCTGTTTCTCGCCCACTGTGTCAGCCCCTCTGTTTCTCGCCCTCTCTTTCAGCCCCTCTCTTTCTCGCCCTCTGTTGCAGACCCTCTGTTTCAGTCCCTCTGTTTCAGCCCCTCTGTTTCAGCCTCTCTGTTTCTCGCCCTCTGTTTCAGCCCATCTGTTTCTCGCCCTTTGTTTCCGCCCCTCTGTTTCTCGCACTCTGTTGCAGCCCCTCTGTTTCCGCCCCTCTGTTTCAGCCCCTCTGTTTCAGCTCCTCTGTTTCTCGCCCTCTGTTTCTCTCCCTCTGTTTCAGCCCCTCTGTTTCAGCCCCTCTGTTTCCCGCACTCTGTTTCAGACCCTCTGTTTCAGCCCCTCAGTATCAGCCCCTCTGTTTCAGCCCCTCTGTTTCTCGCCCTCTGTTTCTCGCCCTCGGTTTCAGCCCCTCTGTTTCTCGCCCTCTGTTTCAGCCCATCTGTTTCAGCCCCTCTGTTTCAACCCCTCTGTTTCAGCCCTTCTGTTTCAGCCCATCTGTTTCAGCCCCTCTGTTTCTCGCCCTCTGTTTCAGCCCCTCTGTTTCTCGCCCTCTGTTTCAGACCCTCTGTTTCAGCCCCTCAGTATAAGCCACTCTGTTTCAGCCCCTCTGTTTCTCGCCCTCTGTTTCTCGCCCTCTGTTTCTCACCCACTGTTTCAGCCGCTCTGTTTCAGCCCCTCTGTTTCAGCCCATCTGTTTCAGCCCCACTGTTTCAGCCCCTCTGTTTCAATCCCTCTGTTTCAGCCCCTCTGTTTCTCGCCCTCTGTTTCTCGCTCTCTGTTTCTCGCCCTCTGTTTCAGCCACTCATTTTCTCGCCCACTGTTTCAGCCCCTCTGTTTCACGCCATCTGTTTCAGCCCATCTGTTTCAGCCCCACTGTTTCAGCCCCTCTGTTTCAATCCCTCTGTTTCAGCCCCTCTGTTTCAGCTCCTCTGTTTCTCGCCCTCAGTTTCTCGCCCTCTGTTTCAGCCCCTCTGTTTCAGCCCCTCTGTTTCAGCCCCTCTGTTTCTCGCCCTCTGTTTCTCGCCCTCTGTTTCTCGCCCTCAGTTTCAGCCCCTCTGTTTCAGCCCCTTTGTTACAGCCCCTCTGTTTCAGCCCCTCTGTTTCTCGCCCACTGTTTCTCGCCCTCTGTTTCAGCCCCTCTGTTTCAGCCCCTCTGTTTCAGCCCCTCTGTTTCAGCACCTCAGTTTCAGCCCCTCTGTTTCTCGCCCTCTGTTTCAGCCCCTCTGTTTCTCGCCCTCTCTTTCAGCCCCTCTCTTTCTCGCCCTCTGTTGCAGACGCTCTGCTTCAGCCCCTCTGTTTCAGCCCCTCTGTTTCAGCCCCTCTGTTTCTCGCCCTCTGTTTCAGCCCATCTGTTTCTCGCCCTCTGTTTCCGCCCCTCTGTTTCTCGCCCTCTGTTGCAGTCCCTCTGTTTCAGCCCCTCTGTTTCAGCCCCTCTGTTTCAGCCCCTCTGTTTCAGCCCCTCTGTTTCTCGCCCTCTGTTTCTCGCACTCTGTTTCTGCCCTTGTGTTTCAGCCCCTCTGTTTCAGCCCCTCTGTTTCTCGCCCTCTGTTTCAGCCCCTCTGTTTCAGCCCCTCAGTTCAGCCCCTCTGTTTCAGCCCCTCTGTTTCTCGCCCTCAGTTTCAGCCCATCAGTTTCAGCCCCTTTATTTCAGCCCCTCTGTTTCAGCCCCTCTGTTTGTCGCCTTCTGTTTCAGCCGTTCTGTTTCAGCCCCTCTGTTTCAGCCCCTCTGTTTCAGCCCCTCTGTTTCAGCCCCTCTGTTTCTCGCCCTCTGTTTCTCGCCCTCTGTTTCAGCCCCTCTGTTTCAGCCCCTCAGTTTCAGCCCCTCTGTTTCTCGCCCTCTGTGCCAGCCCCTCTGTTTCTCGCCCTCTCTTTCAGCCCCTCTCTTTCTCGCCCTCTGTTGCAGACCCTCTGTTTCAGCCCCTCTGTTTCAGCCCCTCTGTTTCAGCCCCTCTGTTTCTCGCCCTCTGTTTCAGCCCATCTGTTTCTCGCCCTTTGTTTCCGCCCCTCTGTTTCTCGCACTCTGTTGCAGCCCCTCTGTTTCCGCCCCTCTGTTTCAGCCCCTCTGTTTCAGCTCCTCTGTTTCTCGCCCTCTGTTTCTCGCCCTCTGTTTCAGCCCCTCTGTTTCAGCCCCTCTGTTTCAGCCCCTCTGTTTCTCGCCCTCTGTTTCAGACCCTCTGTTTCAGCCCCTCAGTATCAGCCCCTCTGTTTCAGCCCCTCTGTTTATCGCCCTCTGTTTCTCGCCCTCGGTTTCAGCCCCTCTGTTTCTCGCCCTCTGTTTCAGCCCCTCTGTTTAAGCCCCTCTGTTTCAGCCCCTCTGTTTCAGCCCTTCTGTTTCAGCCCCTCTGTTTCAGCCCATCTGTTTCTCGCCCTCTGTTTCAGCCCCTCTGTTTCTCGCCCTCTGTTTCAGACCCTCTGTTTCAGCCCCTCAGTATCAGCCCCTCTGTTTCAGCCCCTCTGTTTCTCGCCCTCTGTTAATCGCCCTCTGTTTCTCACCCAATGTTTCAGCCCCTCTGTTTCAGCCCCTCTGTTTCAGCCCATCTGTTTCAGCCCCACTGTTTCAGCCCCTCTGTTTCAATCCCTCTGTTTCAGCCCCTCTGTTTCTCGCCCTCTGTTTCTCGCTCTCTGTTTCTCGCCCTCTGTTTCAGCCCCTCTGTTTCTCGCCCACTGTTTCAGCCCCTCTGTTTCTCGCCATCTGTTTCAACCCCTCTGTTTCAGCCCCTCTGTTTCTCGCCCTCTGTTTCAGCCCCTCTGTTTCAGCCCCTCTGTTTCAGACCCTCTGTTTCAGCACCTCTGTTTCTCGCCCTTTGTTTCTCGCCCTCTGTTTCAGCCCCTCTGTTTCTCGCCCTCTGTTTCAGCCCCTCTGTTTAAGCCCCTCTGTTTCAGCCCCTCTGTTTCAGCCCTTCTGTTTCAGCCCCTCTGTTTCAGCCCATCTGTTTCTCGCCCTCTGTTTCAGCCCCTCTGTTTCTCGCCCTCTGTTTCAGACCCTCTGTTTCAGCCCCTCAGTATCAGCCCCTCTGTTTCAGCCCCTCTGTTTCTCGCCCTCTGTTAATCGCCCTCTGTTTCTCACCCAATGTTTCAGCCCCTCTGTTTCAGCCCCTCTGTTTCAGCCCATCTGTTTCAGCCCCACTGTTTCAGCCCCTCTGTTTCAATCCCTCTGTTTCAGCCCCTCTGTTTCTCGCCCTCTGTTTCTCGCTCTCTGTTTCTCGCCCTCTGTTTCAGCCCCTCTGTTTCTCGCCCACTGTTTCAGCCCCTCTGTTTCTCGCCATCTGTTTCAACCCCTCTGTTTCAGCCCCTCTGTTTCTCGCCCTCTGTTTCAGCCCCTCTGTTTCAGCCCCTCTGTTTCAGACCCTCTGTTTCAGCACCTCTGTTTCTCGCCCTTTGTTTCTCGCCCTCTGTTTCAGCCCCTCTGTTTCTCGCCCTCTGTTTCAGCCCCTCTGTTTCTCGCCCTCTGTTTCAGCCCCTCTGTTTCAGTCCCTCTGTTTCAGCCCCTCTGTTTCAGCCCCTCTGTTTCAGCCCCTCTGTTTCACGCCCACTGTTTCAGCCCCTCTGTTTCAGCCCCTCTGTTTCTCGCCCTCTGTTTCAGCCCCTCTGTTTCAGCCCCTCTGTTTCAGCCCCTCTGTTTCAGCCCCTCTGTTTCAACGCCTCTGTTTCTCGCCCTCTGTTTCTCGCCCTCTGTTTCAGCCCCTCTGTTTCAGCCCCTCTGTTTCAGCCCCTCTGTTTCTCGCCCTCTGTTTCTCGCCCTCTGTTTCTCGCGCTCAGTTTCAGCCCCTCTGTTTCAGCCCCTTTGTTTCAGCCCCTCTGTTTCAGCCCCTCTGTTTTACGCCCACTGTTTCTCGCCCTCTCTTTCAGCCCCTCTGTTTCAGCCCCTCAGTTTCAGCCCCTCTGTTTCTCGCCCTCTGTGCCAGCCCCTCTGTCTCTCGCCCTCTCTTTCAGCCCCTCTCTTTCTCGCCCTCTGTTGCTGACCCTCTGTTTCAGCCCCTCTGTTTCAGCCCCTCAGTTTCAGCCCCTCTGTTTCTCGCCCTCTGTGTCAGCCCCTCTGTTTCTTGCCCTCTCTTTCAGCCCCTCTCTTTCTCGCCCTCTGTTGCAGACCCTCTTTTTCAGCCCCTCTGTTTCAGCCCCTCTGTTTCAGCCCCTCTGTTTCAGCCCCTCTGTTTCTCGCCCTCTGTTTCTCGCCCTCAGTTTCAGCCCCTCTGTTTCAGCCCCTTTGTTTCAGCCCCTCTGTTTCAGCCCCTCTGTTTCTCGCCCACTGTTTCTCGCCCTCTGTTTCAGCCCCTCTGTTTCAGCCCCTCTGTTTCAGCCCCACTGTTTCAGCCCCTCTGTTTCAGCCCCTCTGTTTCAGCCCCTCTGTTTCAGCCGCTCTGTTTCTCGCCCTCTGTTTCTCGCCCTCTGTTTCAGCCCCTCTGTTTCAGCCCCTCTGTTTCAGCCCCTCTGTTTCTCGCCCTCTGTTTCTCGCCCTCTGTTTCAGCCCCTCTGTTTCAGCCCCTCAGTTTCAGCCCGTCTGTTTCTCGCCCTCTCTTTCAGCCCCTCTCTTTCTCGCCCTCTGTTGCAGACCCTTTGTTTCAGCCCCTCTGTTTCTCGCCCTCTGTTTCAGCCCATCTGTTTCTCGCCCTTTGTTTCCGCCCCTCTGTTTCTCGCACTCTGTTGCAGCCCCTCTGTTTCCGCCCCTCTGGTTCAGCCCCTCTGTTTCAGCTCCTCTGTTTCTCGCCCTCTGTTTCTCGCCCTCTGTTTCAGCCCTTCTGTTTCAGCCCCTCTGTTTCAGCCCCTCTGTTTCTCGCCCTCTGTTTCAGCCCCTCTGTATCTCGCCCTCTGTTTCAGACCCTCTGTTTCAGCCCCTCAGTATCAGCCCCTCTGTTTCAGCCCCTCTGTTTCTCGCCCTCTGTTAATCGCCCTCTGTTTCTCACCCACTGTTTCAGCCCCTCTGTTTCAGCCCCTCTGTTTCAGCCCATCTGTTTCAGCCCCACTGTTTCAGCCCCTCTGTTTCAATTCCTCTGTTTCAGCCCCTCTGTTTCCCGCCCTCTGTTTCTCGCTCTCTGTTTCTCGCCCTCTGTTTCAGCCCCTCTGTTTCTCGCCCACTGTTTCAGCCCCTCTGTTTCTCGCCATCTGTTGCAACCCCTCTGTTTCAGCCCCTCTGTTTCTCGCCCTCCGTTTCAGCCCCTCTGTTTCAGACCCTCTGTTTCAGCACCTCTGTTTCTCGCCCTTTGTTTCTCGCCCTCTGTTTCAGCCCCTCTGTTTCTCGCCCTCTGTTTCAGCCCCTCTGTTTCTCGCCCTCTGTTTCAGCCCCTCTGTTTCAGTCCCTCTGTTTCAGTCCCTCTGTTTCAGCCCCTCTGTTTCAGCCCCTCTGTTTCACGCCCACTGTTTCAGCCCCTCTGTTTCAGCCCCTCTGTTTCTCGCCCTCTTTTTCAGCCCCTCTGTTTCAGCCCCTCTGTATCAGCCCCTCTGTTTCAGCCCCTCTGTTTCTCGCCCTCTGTTTATCGCCCTCTGTTTCAGCCCCTCTGTTTCAGCCCCTCTGTTTCAGCCCCTCTGTTTCTCGCCCTCTGTTTCTCGCCCTCTGTTCCTCCCTCTCTGTTTCTCGCCCTCTGTTTCTCGCCCTCTGTTTCAACCCCTCTGTTTCTCGCCCTCTGTTTCAGCCCCTCTGTTTCAGCCCCTCTGTTTCAGCCCCTCTGTTTCAGCACCTCTGTTTCTCGCCCTTTGTTTCTCGCCCTCTGTTTCAGCCCCTCTGTTTCAGCCCCTCTGTTTCAGCCCCTCTGTTTCTCGCCCTCTGTTTCAGCCCCTCTGTTTCAGTCCCTCTGTTTCAGCCCCTCTGTTTCTCGCCCTCTGTTTCTCGCCCTCTGTTTCTCGCCCTCTGTTTCTCGCTGTCTGTTTCTCGCCCTCTGTTTCAGCCCCTCTGTTTCTCGCCCCCTGTTTCTTCCCCTCTGTTCCTCGCCATCTGTTTCAGCCCCTCTGTTTCAACCCCTCTGTTTCTCGCCCTCTGTTTCAGCCCCTCTGTTTCAGCCCCTCTGTTTCAGCCCCTCTGTTTCAGCCCCTCTGTTTCAGCACCTCTGTTTCTCGCCCTTTGTTTCTCGCCCTCTGTTTCAGCCCCTCTGTTTCAGCCCCTCTGTTTCAGCCCCTCTGTTTCTCGCCCTCTGTTTCAGCCCCTCTGTTTCAGTCCCTCTGTTTCAGCCCCTCTGTTTCAGCCACTCTGTTTCTCGCCCTCAGTTTCAGCCCCTCTGTTTCAGCCCCTCTGTTTCTCGCCCTCTGTTTCAGCCCCTCTGTTTCAGCACCGCTGTTTCAGACACTCTGTTAGAGCCCCTCTGTTTCTCGCCCTCTGTTTCTCGCCCTCTGTTTCAGCCCCTCTGTTTCAGCCCCGCTGTTTCAGCGCCTCTGTTTCTCGCCCTCTGTTTCTCGCCCTCTGTTTCTCGCCCTCTGTTTCTCGCTCTCTGTTTCTCGCCCTCTGTTTCTCGCCATCTGTTTCAGCCCCTCTGTTTCAGCCCCTATGTTTCAGCCCCTCTGTTTCAGCCCTCTGTTTCAGCCCCTCTGTTTCTCGACCTCTGTTTCTCGCCCTCTGTTTCTCGCTCTCTCTTTCTCGCCCTCTGTTTCTCGCCCTCTGTTTCAGCCCCTCTGTTTCAGCCCCTCTGTTTCAACCCCTCTGTTTCAGCCCCTCTGTTTCAGCCCCTCTGTTAATCGCCCTCTGTTTCTTGCCCTCTGTTTCTCCCCCACTGTTTCAGCCCCTCTGTTTCAGCCCCTCTGTTTCAGCCCCTCTGTTTCTCGCGCTCTGTTTCTCGCCCTCTGTTTCAGCCCCTCTGTTTCAGCCCCTCCGTTTCAGCCCCTCTGTTTCTCGCCCTCTGTTTCAGCCCCTCTGTTTCTCGCCCTCTCTTTCAGCCCCTCTCTTTCTCGCCCTCTGTTGCAGACCCTCTGTTTCAGCCCCTCTGTTTCAGCCCCTCTGTTTCATCCCCTCTGTTTCTCGCCCTCTGTTTCAGCCCCTCTGTTTCTCGCCCTCTGTTTCCGCCCCTCTGTTTCTCGCCCTCTGTTGCAGCCCCACTGTTTCAGTCCCTCTGTTTCAGCCCCTTTGTTTCAGCCCCTCTGTTTCTCGCCCTCAGTTTCAGCCCCTCTGTTTCAGCCCCTCTGTTTCTCGCCCTCTGTTTCAGCTCCTCTGTTTCAGCCCCGCTGTTTCAGCCCCTCTGTTTCAGCCCCTCTGTTTCTCGCCCTCTGTTTCTCGCACTCTGTTTCAGCCCCTCTGTTTCAGCCCCGCTGTTTCAGCCCCTCTGTTTCAGCCCCTCTGTTTCAGCCCCTCTGTTTCTCGCCCTCTGTTTCTCGCTCTCTGTTTCTCGCCCTCTGTTTCTCGCCCTCTGTTTCAGCCCCTCTGTTTCAGCCCCTCTGTTTCAGCCCCTCTGTTTCAGCCCTCTGTTCCAGCCCCTCTGTTTCAGCCCCTCTGTTTCTCGACCTCTGTTTCTCGCCCTCTGTTTCTCGCTCTCTGTTTCTCGCCCTCTGTTTCTCGCCCTCTGTTTCAGCCCCTCTGTTTCAGCCCCTCTGTTTCAGCCCCTCTGTTTCAGCCCCTCTGTTTCTCGCCCTCTGTTTCAGCCACTCTGTTTCTCGCTCTCTGTTTCAGCCCCTCTGTTTCAGCCCCTCTGTATCAGCCCCTCTGTTTCAGCCCCACTGTTTCTCGCCCTAAGTTTCTCGCCCTCTGTTTCAGCCCCTCTTTTTCAGCCCCTCTGTTTCAGCCCCTCTGTTCCAGCCCCTCTGTTTCTCGCCCTCTGTTTCTCGCCCTCTGTTTCTCGACCTCTGTTTCTCGCTCTCTGATTCTCGCCCTCTGTTTCTCGCCCTCTGTTTCAGCCCCTCTGTTTCAGCCCCTCTGTTTCAGCCCCTCTGTTTCTCGCCTTCTGTTTCTCCCCCACTGTTTCTCGCCCTCTGTTTCAACCCCTCTGTTTCAGCCCCTCTGTTTCAGCCCCTCTGTTTCAGCCCCTCTGTCTCAGCCCCTCTGTTTCTCGCCCTCTGTTTCTCGCCCTCTGTTTCTTGCCCTCTGTTTCTCGCTCTCTGTTTCTCGCCCTCTGTTTCTCGCCCTCTGTTTCAGCCCCTCTGTTTCAGCCCCTCTGTTTCAGCCCCTCTGTTTCTCGCCTTCTGTTTCTCGCCCTCTGTTTCTCGCCCTCTGTTTCTCGCCCTCAGTTTCAGCCCCTCTGTTTCAGCCCCTTTGTTTCAGCCCCTCTGTTTCAGCACCTCTGTTTCTCGCCCAATGTTTCTCGCCCTCTGTTTCAGCCCCTCTGTTTCATCCCCTCTGTTTCAGCCCCACTGTTTCCGCCCCTCTGTTTCAGCCCCTCTGTTTCAGCCCCTCTGTTTCAGCCCCTCTGTTTCTCGCCCTCTGTTTCTCGCCCTCTGTTTCAGCCCCTCTGTTTCAGCCCCTCTGTTTCAGCCCCTCTGTTTCTCGCCCTCTGTTTCTCGCCCTCTGTTTCAGCCCCTCTGTTTCAGCCCCTCAGTTTCAGCCCCTCTGTTTCTCGCCCTCTGTGCCAGCCCCTCTGTTTCTCGCCCTCTCTTTCAGCCCCTCTCTTTCTCGCCCTCTGTTGCAGACCCTCTGTTTCAGCCCCTCTGTTTCAGCCCCTCAGTTTCAGCCCCTCTGTTTCTCGCCCTCTATGTCAGCCCCTCTGTTTCTCGCCCTCTCTTTCAGCCCCTCTCTTTCTCGCCCTCTGTTGCAGACCCTCTGTTTCAGCCCCTCTGTTTCAGCCCCTCTGTTTCAGCCCCTCTGTTTCAGCCCCTCTGTTTCTCGCCCTCTGTTTCTCGCCCTCAGTTTCAGCCCCTCTGTTTCAGCCCATTTGTTTCAGCCCCTCTGTTTCAGCCCCTCTGTTTCTCGCCCACTGTTTCTCGCCCTCTGTTTCAGCCCCTCTGTTTCAGCCCCTCTGTTTCAGCCCCACTGTTTCAGCCCCTCTGTTTCAGCCCCTCTGTTTCAGCCCCTCTGTTTCAGCCCCTCTGTTTCTCGCCATCTGTTTCTCGCCCTCTGTTTCAGCCCCTCAGTTTCAGCCCCTCTGTTTCAGCCCCTCTGTATCTCGCCCTCTGTTTCTCGCCCTCTGTTTCAGCCCCTCTGTTTCAGCCCATCAGTTTCAGCCCCTCTGTTTCTCGCCCTCTGTGTCAGCCCCTCTGTTTCTCGCCCTCTCTTTCAGCCCCTCTCTTTCTCGCCCTCTGTTGCAGACCCTCTGTTTCAGCCCCTCTGTTTCAGCCCCTCTGTTTCAGCCTCTCTGTTTCTCGCCCTCTGTTTCAGCCCATCTGTTTCTCGCACTTTGTTTCCGCCCCTCTGTTTCTCGCACTCTGTTGCAGCCCCTCTGTTTCCGCCCCTCTGTTTCAGCCCCTCTGTTTCAGCTCCTCTGTTTCTCGCCCTCTGTTTCTCGCCCTCTGTTTCAGCCCCTCTGTTTCAGCCCCTCTGTTTCAGCCCCTCTGTTTCCCGCCCTCTGTTTCAGACCCTCTGTTTCAGCCCCTCAGTATCACCCCCTCTGTTTCAGCCCCTCAGTTTCTCGCCCTCTGTTTCTCGCCCTCGGTTTCAGCCCCTCTGTTTCTCGCCCTCTGTTTCAGCCCATCTGTTTCAGCCCCTCTGTTTCAACCCCTCTGTTTCAGCCCTTTTGTTTCAGCCCATCTGTTTCAGCCCCTCTGTTTCTCGCCCTCTGTTTCAGCCCCTCTGTTTCTCGCCCTCTGTTTCAGACCCTCTGTTTCAGCCCCTCAGTATAAGCCCCTCTGTTTCAGCCCCTCTGTTTCTCGCCCTCTGTTTCTCGCCCTCTGTTTCTCACCCACTGTTTCAGCCGCTCTGTTTCAGCCCCTCTGTTTCAGCCCATCTGTTTCATTCCCACTGTTTCAGCCCCTCTGTTTCAATCCCTCTGTTTCAGCCCCTCTGTTTCTCGCCCTCTGTTTCTCGCTCTCTGTTTCTCGCCCTCTGTTTCAGCCCCTCATTTTCTCGCCCACTGTTTCAGCCCCTCTGTTTCTCGCCATCTGTTTCAGCCCATCTGTTTCAGCCCCACTGTTTCAGCCCCTCTGTTTCAATCCCTCTGTTTCAGCCCCTCTGTTTCAGCCCCTCTGTTTCAGCCCCTCTGTTTCTCGCCCTCTGTTTCTCGCCCTCTGTTTCTCGCCCTCAGTTTCAGCCCCTCTGTTTCAGCCCCTTTGTTTCAGCCCCTCTGTTTCAGCCCCTCTGTTTCTCGCCCACTGTTTCTCGCCCTCTGTTTCAGCCCCTCTGTTTCAGCCCCTCTGTTTCAGCCCCTCTGTTTCATCCCCTCTGTTTCAGCCCCTCTGTTTCAGCCCCTCTGTTTCTCGCCCTCTGTTTCTCGCCCTCTGTTTCTCGCCCTCTGTTTCTCGCCCTCTGTTTCAGCCCCTCTGTTTCAGCCCCTCTGTTTCAGCCCCTCTGTTTCTCGCCCTCTGTTTCTCGCCCTCTGTTTCAGCCCCTCTGTTTCAGCCCCTCAGTTTCAGCCCCTCTGTTTCTCGCCCTCTGTTTCAGCCCCTCTGTTTCTCGCCCTCACTTTCAGCCCCTCTCTTTCTCGCCCTCTGTTGCAGACGCTCTGTTTCAGCCCCTCTGTTTCAGCCCCTCTGTTTCAGCCCCTCTGTTTCTCGCCCTCTGTTTCAGCCCATCTGTTTCTCGCCCTCTGTTTCCGCCCCTCTGTTTCTCGCCCTCTGTTGCAGCCCCTCTGTTTCAGCCCCTCTGTTTCAGCCCCTCTGTTTCAGCCCCTCTCTTTCAGCCCCTCTGTTTCTCGCCCTCTGTTTCTCGCCCTCTGTTTCAGCCCTTGTGTTTCAGCCCCTCTGTTTCAGTCCCTCTGTTTCTCGCCCTCTGTTTCAGCCCCTCTGTTTCAGCCCCTCTGTTCAGCCCCTCTGTTTCAGCCCCTCTGTTTCTCGCCCTCTGTTTCTCGCCCTCGGTTTCAGCCCCTCTGTTTCTCGCCCTCTGTTTCAGCCCCTCTGTTTCTCGCCCTCTGTTTCAGCCCCTCTGTTTCAGCCTCTCTGTTTCAGCCCCTCTGTTTCAGCACCTCTGTTTCAGCCCCTCTGTTTCAGCCCCTCTGTTTCTCGCCCTCTGTTTCAGCCCCTCTGTTTCTCGCCCTCTGTTTCAGACCCTCTGTTTCAGCCCCTCAGTATCAGCCCCTCTGTTTCAGCCCCTCTGTTTCTCGCCCTCTGTTTCTCGCCCTCTGTTTCTCGCCCACTGTTTCAGCCCCTCTGTTTCAGTTCCTCTGTTTCAGCCCATCTGTTTCAGCCCCTCTGTTTCAGCCCCTCTGTTTCAGCCCCTCTGTTTCAGCCCCTCTGTTTCTCGCCCTCTGTTTCTCGATCTCTGTTTCTCGCCCTCTGTTTCAGCCCCTCTGTTTCTCGCCCACTGTTTCAGCCCCTCTGTTTCTCGCCATCTGTTTCAGCCCCTCTGTTTCAGCCCCTCTGTTTCTCGCCCTCTGTTTCAGCCCCTCTGTTTCAGCCCCTCTGTTTCAGCCCCTCTGTTTCAGCACCTCTGTTTCTCGCCCTTTGTTTCTCGCCCTCTGTTTCAGCCCCTCTGTTTCTCGCCCTTTGTTTCAGCCCCTCTGTTTCTCGCCCTCTGTTAGGGCCCCTCTGTTTCAGTCCCTCTCTTTCAGCCCCTCTGTTTCAGCCCCTCTGTTTCAGCCCCTCTGTTTCACGTCCTCTGTTTCAGCCCCTCTGTTTCAGCCCCTCTGTTTCTCGCCCTCTGTTTCAGCCCCTCTGTTTCAGCCCATCTGTATCAGCCCCTCTGTTTCAGCCCCTCTGTTTCTCGCCCTCTGTTTCTCGCCCTCTGTTTCAGCCCCTCTGTTTCAGCCCCTCTGTTTCAGCCCCTCTGTTTCAGCCCCTCTGTTTCTCGCCCTCTGTTTCTCGCCCTCTGTTTCTCGCTCTCTGTTTCTCGCCCTCTGTTTCTTTGCCCTCTGTTTCAGCCCCTCAGTTTCAGACCCTTTGTTTCAGCCCCTCTGTTTCAGCCCCTCTGTTTCTCGCCCTCTGTTTCAGCCCCTCTGTTTCTCGCCCTCTTTTTCAGCCCCTCTGTTTCAGCCCCTCTGTATCAGCCCGACTGTTTCAGCCTCTCTGTTTCTCGCCCTCTGTTTCTCGCCCTCTGTTTCTCGCTCTCTGTTTCTCGCCCTCTGTTTCTCGCCATCTGTTTCAGCCCCTCTGTTTCAGCCCCTCTGTTTCAGCGCCGCTGTTTCTCGCCCTCTGTTTCTCGCCCACTGTTTCTCGCCCTCTGTTAAAGCCCCTCTGTTTCAGCCCCTCTGTTTCAGCCCATCTGTTTCAGCCCCACTGTTTCAGCCCCTCTGTTTCAATCCCTCTGTTTCAGCCCCTCTGTTTCAGCCCCTCTGTTTCAGCCCCTCTGTTTCTCGCCCTCTGTTTCTCGCCCCCTGTTTCTCGCCCTCAGTTTCTGCCCCTCTGTTTCAGCCCCTTTGTTTCAGCCCCTCTGTTTCAGCCCCTCTGTTTCTCGCCCACTGTTTCTCGCCCTCTGTTTCAGCCCCTCTGTTTCAGCCCCTCTGTTTCAGCCCCTCTGTTTCATCCCCTCTGTTTCAGCCCCTCTCTTTCAGCCCCTCTGTTTCTCGCCCTCTGTTTCTCGCCCTCTGTTTCTCGCCCTCTGTTTCAGCCCCTCTGTTTCAGCCCCTCTGTTTCTCGCACTCTGTTTCTCGCCCTCTGTTTCAGCCCCTCTGTTTCAGCCCCTCAGTTTCAGCCCCTCTGTTTCTCGCCCTCTGTTTCAGCCCCTCTGTTTCTCGCCCTCACTTTCAGCCCCTCTCTTTCTCGCCCTCTGTTGCAGACGCTCTGTTTCAGCCCCTCTGTTTCAGCCCCTCTGTTTCAGCCCCTCTGTTTCTCGCCCTCTGTTTCAGCCCATCTGTTTCTCGCCCTCTGTTTCCGCCCCTCTGTTTCTCGCCCTCTGTTGCAGCCCCTCTGTTTCAGCCCCTCTGTTTCAGCCCCTCTGTTTCAGCCCCTCTCTTTCAGCCCCTCTGTTTCTCGCCCTCTGTTTCTCGCCCTCTGTTTCAGCCCTTGTGTTTCAGCCCCTCTGTTTCAGTCCCTCTGTTTCTCGCCCTCTGTTTCAGCCCCTCTGTTTCAGCCCCTCTGTTCAGCCCCTCTGTTTCAGCCCCTCTGTTTCTCGCCCTCTGTTTCTCGCCCTCGGTTTCAGCCCCTCTGTTTCTCGCCCTCTGTTTCAGCCCCTCTGTTTCTCGCCCTCTGTTTCAGCCCCTCTGTTTCAGCCTCTCTGTTTCAGCCCCTCTGTTTCAGCACCTCTGTTTCAGCCCCTCTGTTTCAGCCCCTCTGTTTCTCGCCCTCTGTTTCAGCCCCTCTGTTTCTCGCCCTCTGTTTCAGACCCTCTGTTTCAGCCCCTCAGTATCAGCCCCTCTGTTTCAGCCCCTCTGTTTCTCGCCCTCTGTTTCTCGCCCTCTGTTTCTCGCCCACTGTTTCAGCCCCTCTGTTTCAGTTCCTCTGTTTCAGCCCATCTGTTTCAGCCCCTCTGTTTCAGCCCCTCTGTTTCAGCCCCTCTGTTTCAGCCCCTCTGTTTCTCGCCCTCTGTTTCTCGATCTCTGTTTCTCGCCCTCTGTTTCAGCCCCTCTGTTTCTCGCCCACTGTTTCAGCCCCTCTGTTTCTCGCCATCTGTTTCAGCCCCTCTGTTTCAGCCCCTCTGTTTCTCGCCCTCTGTTTCAGCCCCTCTGTTTCAGCCCCTCTGTTTCAGCCCCTCTGTTTCAGCACCTCTGTTTCTCGCCCTTTGTTTCTCGCCCTCTGTTTCAGCCCCTCTGTTTCTCGCCCTCTGTTTCAGCCCCTCTGTTTCTCGCCCTCTGTTAGGGCCCCTCTGTTTCAGTCCCTCTCTTTCAGCCCCTCTGTTTCAGCCCCTCTGTTTCAGCCCCTCTGTTTCACGTCCTCTGTTTCAGCCCCTCTGTTTCAGCCCCTCTGTTTCTCGCCCTCTGTTTCAGCCCCTCTGTTTCAGCCCATCTGTATCAGCCCCTCTGTTTCAGCCCCTCTGTTTCTCGCCCTCTGTTTCTCGCCCTCTGTTTCAGCCCCTCTGTTTCAGCCCCTCTGTTTCAGCCCCTCTGTTTCAGCCCCTCTGTTTCTCGCCCTCTGTTTCTCGCCCTCTGTTTCTCGCTCTCTGTTTCTCGCCCTCTGTTTCTTTGCCCTCTGTTTCAGCCCCTCAGTTTCAGACCCTTTGTTTCAGCCCCTCTGTTTCAGCCCCTCTGTTTCTCGCCCTCTGTTTCAGCCCCTCTGTTTCTCGCCCTCTTTTTCAGCCCCTCTGTTTCAGCCCCTCTGTATCAGCCGGACTGTTTCAGCCTCTCTGTTTCTCGCCCTCTGTTTCTCGCCCTCTGTTTCTCGCTCTCTGTTTCTCGCCCTCTGTTTCTCGCCCTCTGTTTCAGCCCCTCTGTTTCAGCCCCTCTGTTTCAGCGCCGCTGTTTCTCGCCCTCTGTTTCTCGCCCACTGTTTCTCGCCCTCTGTTTCAGCCCCTCTGTTTCAGCCCCTCTGTTTCAGCCCCTCTGTTTCAGCCCCTCTGTTTCAGCCCCTCTGTTTCTCGCCCTCTGTTTCTCGCCCTCTGTTTCTCGCTCTCTGTTTCTCGCCCTCTGGTTCTCGCCCTCTGTTTCAGCCCCTCTGTTTCAGCCCCTCTGTTTCAGACCCTCTGTTTCTCGCCCTCTGTTTCTCGCCCTCTGTTTCAGCCCCTCAGTTTAAGCCACTTTGTTTCAGCCCCTCTGTTTCAGCCCCTCTGTTTCTCGCCCTCTGTTTCAGCCCCTCTGTTTCAGCCCCTCTGTTTCAGCCCCTCTGTTTCAGCCCCTCTGTTTCAGCCCCTCTGTTTCAGCCCTCTGTTTCAGCCCCTCTGTTTCTCGACCTCTGTTTCTCGCCCTCTGTTTCTCGCTCTCTCTTTCTCGCCCTCTGTTTCTCGCCCTCTGTTTCAGCCCCTCTGTTTCAGCCCCTCTGTTTCAACCCCTCTGTTTCAGCCCCTCTGTTTCAGCCCCTCTGTTTATCGCCCTCTGTTTCTTGCCCTCTGTTTCTCGCCCACTGTTTCAGCCCCTCTGTTTCAGCCCCACTGTTTCAGCCCCTCTGTTTCAATCCCTCTGTTTCAGCCCCTCTGTTTCAGCTCCTCTGTTTCTCGCCCTCAGTTTCTCGCCCTCTGTTTCAGCCCCTCTGTTTCAGCCCCTCTGTTTCAGCCCCTCTGTTTCTCGCCCTCTGTTTCTCGCCCTCTGTTTCTCGCCCTCTGTTTCAGCCCCTCTGTTTCAGCCCCTCTGTTTCAGACCCTCTGTTTCTCGCCCTCTGTTTCTCGCCCTCTGTTTCAGCCCCTCAGTTTAAGACACTTTGTTTCAGCCCCTCTGTTTCAGCCCCTCTGTTTCTCGCCCTCTGTTTCAGCCCCTCTGTTTCAGCCCCTCTGTTTCAGCCCCTCTGTTTCAGCCCCTCTGTTTCAGCCCCTCTGTTTCAGCCCTCTGTTTCAGCCCCTCTGTTTCTCGACCTCTGTTTCTCGCCCTCTGTTTCTCGCTCTCTCTTTCTCGCCCTCTGTTTCTCGCCCTCTGTTTCAGCCCCTCTGTTTCAGCCCCTCTGTTTCAACCCCTCTGTTTCAGCCCCTCTGTTTCAGCCCCTCTGTTTATCGCCCTCTGTTTCTTGCCCTCTGTTTCTCGCCCTCTGTTTCTCGCACTCTGTTTCTGCCCTTGTGTTTCAGCCCCTCTGTTTCAGCCCCTCTGTTTCTCGCCCTCTGTTTCAGCCCCTCTGTTTCAGCCCCTCAGTTCAGCCCCTCTGTTTCAGCCCCTCTGTTTCTCGCCCTCAGTTTCAGCCCATCAGTTTCAGCCCCTTTATTTCAGCCCCTCTGTTTCAGCCCCTCTGTTTGTCGCCTTCTGTTTCAGCCGCTCTGTTTCAGCCCCTCTGTTTCAGCCCCTCTGTTTCAGCCCCTCTGTTTCAGCCCCTCTGTTTCTCGCCCTCTGTTTCTCGCCCTCTGTTTCAGCCCCTCTGTTTCAGCCCCTCAGTTTCAGCCCCTCTGTTTCTCGCCCTCTGTGCCAGCCCCTCTGTTTCTCGCCCTCTCTTTCAGCCCCTCTCTTTCTCGCCCTCTGTTGCAGACCCTCTGTTTCAGCCCCTCTGTTTCAGCCCCTCTGTTTCAGCCCCTCTGTTTCTCGCCCTCTGTTTCAGCCCATCTGTTTCTCGCCCTTTGTTTCCGCCCCTCTGTTTCTCGCACTCTGTTGCAGCCCCTCTGTTTCCGCCCCTCTGTTTCAGCCCCTCTGTTTCAGCTCCTCTGTTTCTCGCCCTCTGTTTCTCGCCCTCTGTTTCAGCCCCTCTGTTTCAGCCCCTCTGTTTCAGCCCCTCTGTTTCTCGCCCTCTGTTTCAGACCCTCTGTTTCAGCCCCTCAGTATCAGCCCCTCTGTTTCAGCCCCTCTGTTTATCGCCCTCTGTTTCTCGCCCTCGGTTTCAGCCCCTCTGTTTCTCGCCCTCTGTTTCAGCCCCTCTGTTTAAGCCCCTCTGTTTCAGCCCCTCTGTTTCAGCCCTTCTGTTTCAGCCCCTCTGTTTCAGCCCATCTGTTACTCGCCCTCTGTTTCAGCCCCTCTGTTTCTCGCCCTCTGTTTCAGACCCTCTGTTTCAGCCCCTCAGTATCAGCCCCTCTGTTTCAGCCCCTCTGTTTCTCGCCCTCTGTTAATCGCCCTCTGTTTCTCACCCAATGTTTCAGCCCCTCTGTTTCAGCCCCTCTGTTTCAGCCCATCTGTTTCAGCCCCACTGTTTCAGCCCCTCTGTTTCAATCCCTCTGTTTCAGCCCCTCTGTTTCTCGCCCTCTGTTTCTCGCTCTCTGTTTCTCGCCCTCTGTTTCAGCCCCTCTGTTTCTCGCCCACTGTTTCAGCCCCTCTGTTTCTCGCCATCTGTTTCAACCCCTCTGTTTCAGCCCCTCTGTTTCTCGCCCTCAGTTTCAGCCCCTCTGTTTCAGCCCCTCTGTTTCAGACCCTCTGTTTCAGCACCTCTGTTTCTCGCCCTTTGTTTCTCGCCCTCTGTTTCAGCCCCTCTGTTTCTCGCCCTCTGTTTCAGCCCCTCTGTTTAAGCCCCTCTGTTTCAGCCCCTCTGTTTCAGCCCTTCTGTTTCAGCCCCTCTGTTTCAGCCCATCTGTTTCTCGCCCTCTGTTTCAGCCCCTCTGTTTCTCGCCCTCTGTTTCAGACCCTCTGTTTCAGCCCCTCAGTATCAGCCCCTCTGTTTCAGCCCCTCTGTTTCTCGCCCTCTGTTAATCGCCCTCTGTTTCTCACCCAATGTTTCAGCCCCTCTGTTTCAGCCCCTCTGTTTCAGCCCATCTGTTTCAGCCCCACTGTTTCAGCCCCTCTGTTTCAATCCCTCTGTTTCAGCCCCTCTGTTTCTCGCCCTCTGTTTCTCGCTCTCTGTTTCTCGCCCTCTGTTTCAGCCCCTCTGTTTCTCGCCCACTGTTTCAGCCCCTCTGTTTCTCGCCATCTGTTTCAACCCCTCTGTTTCAGCCCCTCTGTTTCTCGCCCTCTGTTTCAGCCCCTCTGTTTCAGCCCCTCTGTTTCAGACCCTCTGTTTCAGCACCTCTGTTTCTCGCCCTTTGTTTCTCGCCCTCTGTTTCAGCCCCTCTGTTTCTCGCCCTCTGTTTCAGCCCCTCTGTTTCTCGCCCTCTGTTTCAGCCCCTCTGTTTCAGTCCCTCTGTTTCAGCCCCTCTGTTTCAGCCCCTCTGTTTCAGCCCCTCTGTTTCACGCCCACTGTTTCAGCCCCTCTGTTTCAGCCCCTCTGTTTCTCGCCCTCTGTTTCAGCCCCTCTGTTTCAGCCCCTCTGTTTCAGCCCCTCTGTTTCAGCCCCTCTGTTTCAACGCCTCTGTTTCTCGCCCTCTGTTTCTCGCCCTCTGTTTCAGCCCCTCTGTTTCAGCCCCTCTGTTTCAGCCCCTCTGTTTCTCGCCCTCTGTTTCTCGCCCTCTGTTTCTCGCGCTCAGTTTCAGCCCCTCTGTTTCAGCCCCTTTGTTTCAGCCCCTCTGTTTCAGCCCCTCTGTTTTACGCCCACTGTTTCTCGCCCTCTCTTTCAGCCCCTCTGTTTCAGCCCCTCAGTTTCAGCCCCTCTGTTTCTCGCCCTCTGTGCCAGCCCCTCTGTCTCTCGCCCTCTCTTTCAGCCCCTCTCTTTCTCGCCCTCTGTTGCTGACCCTCTGTTTCAGCCCCTCTGTTTCAGCCCCTCAGTTTCAGCCCCTCTGTTTCTCGCCCTCTGTGTCAGCCCCTCTGTTTCTTGCCCTCTCTTTCAGCCCCTCTCTTTCTCGCCCTCTGTTGCAGACCCTCTTTTTCAGCCCCTCTGTTTCAGCCCCTCTGTTTCAGCCCCTCTGTTTCAGCCCCTCTGTTTCTCGCCCTCTGTTTCTCGCCCTCAGTTTCAGCCCCTCTGTTTCAGCCCCTTTGTTTCAGCCCCTCTGTTTCAGCCCCTCTGTTTCTCGCCCACTGTTTCTCGCCCTCTGTTTCAGCCCCTCTGTTTCAGCCCCTCTGTTTCAGCCCCACTGTTTCAGCCCCTCTGTTTCAGCCCCTCTGTTTCAGCCCCTCTGTTTCAGCCGCTCTGTTTCTCGCCCTCTGTTTCTCGCCCTCTGTTTCAGCCCCTCTGTTTCAGCCCCTCTGTTTCAGCCCCTCTGTTTCTCGCCCTCTGTTTCTCGCCCTCTGTTTCAGCCCCTCTGTTTCAGCCCCTCAGTTTCAGCCCGTCTGTTTCTCGCCCTCTCTTTCAGCCCCTCTCTTTCTCGCCCTCTGTTGCAGACCCTTTGTTTCAGCCCCTCTGTTTCTCGCCCTCTGTTTCAGCCCATCTGTTTCTCGCCCTTTGTTTCCGCCCCTCTGTTTCTCGCACTCTGTTGCAGCCCCTCTGTTTCCGCCCCTCTGGTTCAGCCCCTCTGTTTCAGCTCCTCTGTTTCTCGCCCTCTGTTTCTCGCCCTCTGTTTCAGCCCTTCTGTTTCAGCCCCTCTGTTTCAGCCCCTCTGTTTCTCGCCCTCTGTTTCAGCCCCTCTGTATCTCGCCCTCTGTTTCAGACCCTCTGTTTCAGCCCCTCAGTATCAGCCCCTCTGTTTCAGCCCCTCTGTTTCTCGCCCTCTGTTAATCGCCCTCTGTTTCTCACCCACTGTTTCAGCCCCTCTGTTTCAGCCCCTCTGTTTCAGCCCATCTGTTTCAGCCCCACTGTTTCAGCCCCTCTGTTTCAATTCCTCTGTTTCAGCCCCTCTGTTTCCCGCCCTCTGTTTCTCGCTCTCTGTTTCTCGCCCTCTGTTTCAGCCCCTCTGTTTCTCGCCCACTGTTTCAGCCCCTCTGTTTCTCGCCATCTGTTGCAACCCCTCTGTTTCAGCCCCTCTGTTTCTCGCCCTCCGTTTCAGCCCCTCTGTTTCAGACCCTCTGTTTCAGCACCTCTGTTTCTCGCCCTTTGTTTCTCGCCCTCTGTTTCAGCCCCTCTGTTTCTCGCCCTCTGTTTCAGCCCCTCTGTTTCTCGCCCTCTGTTTCAGCCCCTCTGTTTCAGTCCCTCTGTTTCAGTCCCTCTGTTTCAGCCCCTCTGTTTCAGCCCCTCTGTTTCACGCCCACTGTTTCAGCCCCTCTGTTTCAGCCCCTCTGTTTCTCGCCCTCTTTTTCAGCCCCTCTGTTTCAGCCCCTCTGTATCAGCCCCTCTGTTTCAGCCCCTCTGTTTCTCGCCCTCTGTTTATCGCCCTCTGTTTCAGCCCCTCTGTTTCAGCCCCTCTGTTTCAGCCCCTCTGTTTCTCGCCCTCTGTTTCTCGCCCTCTGTTCCTCCCTCTCTGTTTCTCGCCCTCTGTTTCTCGCCCTCTGTTTCAACCCCTCTGTTTCTCGCCCTCTGTTTCAGCCCCTCTGTTTCAGCCCCTCTGTTTCAGCCCCTCTGTTTCAGCACCTCTGTTTCTCGCCCTTTGTTTCTCGCCCTCTGTTTCAGCCCCTCTGTTTCAGCCCCTCTGTTTCAGCCCCTCTGTTTCTCGCCCTCTGTTTCAGCCCCTCTGTTTCAGTCCCTCTGTTTCAGCCCCTCTGTTTCTCGCCCTCTGTTTCTCGCCCTCTGTTTCTCGCCCTCTGTTTCTCGCTGTCTGTTTCTCGCCCTCTGTTTCAGCCCCTCTGTTTCTCGCCCCCTGTTTCTTCCCCTCTGTTCCTCGCCATCTGTTTCAGCCCCTCTGATTCAACCCCTCTGTTTCTCGCCCTCTGTTTCAGCCCCTCTGTTTCAGCCCCTCTGTTTCAGCCCCTCTGTTTCAGCCCCTCTGTTTCAGCACCTCTGTTTCTCGCCCTTTGTTTCTCGCCCTCTGTTTCAGCCCCTCTGTTTCAGCCCCTCTGTTTCAGCCCCTCTGTTTCTCGCCCTCTGTTTCAGCCCCTCTGTTTCAGTCCCTCTGTTTCAGCCCCTCTGTTTCAGCCACTCTGTTTCTCGCCCTCAGTTTCAGCCCCTCTGTTTCAGCCCCTCTGTTTCTCGCCCTCTGTTTCAGCCCCTCTGTTTCAGCACCGCTGTTTCAGACACTCTGTTAGAGCCCCTCTGTTTCTCGCCCTCTGTTTCTCGCCCTCTGTTTCAGCCCCTCTGTTTCAGCCCCGCTGTTTCAGCGCCTCTGTTTCTCGCCCTCTGTTTCTCGCCCTCTGTTTCTCGCCCTCTGTTTCTCGCTCTCTGTTTCTCGCCCTCTGTTTCTCGCCATCTGTTTCAGCCCCTCTGTTTCAGCCCCTATGTTTCAGCCCCTCTGTTTCAGCCCTCTGTTTCAGCCCCTCTGTTTCTCGACCTCTGTTTCTCGCCCTCTGTTTCTCGCTCTCTCTTTCTCGCCCTCTGTTTCTCGCCCTCTGTTTCAGCCCCTCTGTTTCAGCCCCTCTGTTTCAACCCCTCTGTTTCAGCCCCTCTGTTTCAGCCCCTCTGTTTATCGCCCTCTGTTTCTTGCCCTCTGTTTCTCCCCCACTGTTTCAGCCCCTCTGTTTCAGCCCCTCTGTTTCAGCCCCTCTGTTTCTCGCGCTCTGTTTCTCGCCCTCTGTTTCAGCCCCTCTGTTTCAGCCCCTCCGTTTCAGCCCCTCTGTTTCTCGCCCTCTGTTTCAGCCCCTCTGTTTCTCGCCCTCTCTTTCAGCCCCTCTCTTTCTCGCCCTCTGTTGCAGACCCTCTGTTTCAGCCCCTCTGTTTCAGCCCCTCTGTTTCATCCCCTCTGTTTCTCGCCCTCTGTTTCAGCCCCTCTGTTTCTCGCCCTCTGTTTCCGCCCCTCTGTTTCTCGCCCTCTGTTGCAGCCCCACTGTTTCAGTCCCTCTGTTTCAGCCCCTTTGTTTCAGCCCCTCTGTTTCTCGCCCTCAGTTTCAGCCCCTCTGTTTCAGCCCCTCTGTTTCTCGCCCTCTGTTTCAGCTCCTCTGTTTCAGCCCCTCTGTTTCAGCCCCGCTGTTTCAGCCCCTCTGTTTCAGCCCCTCTGTTTCAGCCCCTCTGTTTCTCGCCCTCTGTTTCTCGCTCTCTGTTTCTCGCCCTCTGTTTCTCGCCCTCTGTTTCAGCCCCTCTGTTTCAGCCCCTCTGTTTCAGCCCCTCTGTTTCAGCCCTCTGTTCCAGCCCCTCTGTTTCAGCCCCTCTGTTTCTCGACCTCTGTTTCTCGCCCTCTGTTTCTCGCTCTCTGTTTCTCGCCCTCTGTTTCTCGCCCTCTGTTTCAGCCCCTCTGTTTCAGCCCCTCTGATTCAGCCCCTCTGTTTCAGCCCCTCTGTTTCTCGCCCTCTGTTTCAGCCACTCTGTTTCTCGCTCTCTGTTTCAGCCCCTCTGTTTCAGCCCCTCTGTATCAGCCCCTCTGTTTCAGCCCCACTGTTTCTCGCCCTAAGTTTCTCGCCCTCTGTTTCAGCCCCTCTTTTTCAGCCCCTCTGTTTCAGCCCCTCTGTTCCAGCCCCTCTGTTTCTCGCCCTCTGTTTCTCGCCCTCTGTTTCTCGACCTCTGTTTCTCGCTCTCTGATTCTCGCCCTCTGTTTCTCGCCCTCTGTTTCAGCCCCTCTGTTTCAGCCCCTCTGTTTCAGCCCCTCTGTTTCTCGCCTTCTGTTTCTCCCCCACTGTTTCTCGCCCTCTGTTTCAACCCCTCTGTTTCAGCCCCTCTGTTTCAGCCCCTCTGTTTCAGCCCCTCTGTCTCAGCCCCTCTGTTTCTCGCCCTCTGTTTCTCGCCCTCTGTTTCTTGCCCTCTGTTTCTCGCTCTCTGTTTCTCGCCCTCTGTTTCTCGCCCTCTGTTTCAGCCCCTCTGTTTCAGCCCCTCTGTTTCAGCCCCTCTGTTTCTCGCCTTCTGTTTCTCGCCCTCTGTTTCTCGCCCTCTGTTTCTCGCCCTCAGTTTCAGCCCCTCTGTTTCAGCCCCTTTGTTTCAGCCCCTCTGTTTCAGCACCTCTGTTTCTCGCCCAATGTTTCTCGCCCTCTGTTTCAGCCCCTCTGTTTCATCCCCTCTGTTTCAGCCCCACTGTTTCCGCCCCTCTGTTTCAGCCCCTCTGTTTCAGCCCCTCTGTTTCAGCCCCTCTGTTTCTCGCCCTCTGTTTCTCGCCCTCTGTTTCAGCCCCTCTGTTTCAGCCCCTCTGTTTCAGCCCCTCTGTTTCTCGCCCTCTGTTTCTCGCCCTCTGTTTCAGCCCCTCTGTTTCAGCCCCTCAGTTTCAGCCCCTCTGTTTCTCGCCCCGTGTGCCAGCCCCTCTGTTTCTCGCCCTCTCTTTCAGCCCCTCTCTTTCTCGCCCTCTGTTGCAGACCCTCTGTTTCAGCCCCTCTGTTTCAGCCACTCAGTTTCAGCCCCTCTGTTTCTCGCCCTCTATGTCAGCCCCTCTGTTTCTCGCCCTCTCTTTCAGCCCCTCTCTTTCTCGCCCTCTGTTGCAGACCCTCTGTTTCAGCCCCTCTGTTTCAGCCCCTCTGTTTCAGCCCCTCTGTTTCAGCCCCTCTGTTTCTCGCCCTCTGTTTCTCGCCCTCAGTTTCAGCCCCTCTGTTTCAGCCCATTTGTTTCAGCCCCTCTGTTTCAGCCCCTCTGTTTCTCGCCCACTGTTTCTCGCCCTCTGTTTCAGCCCCTCTGTTTCAGCCCCTCTGTTTCAGCCCCACTGTTTCAGCCCCTCTGTTTCAGCCCCTCTGTTTCAGCCCCTCTGTTTCAGCCCCTCTGTTTCTCGCCATCTGTTTCTCGCCCTCTGTTTCAGCCCCTCAGTTTCAGCCCCTCTGTTTCAGCCCCTCTGTATCTCGCCCTCTGTTTCTCGCCCTCTGTTTCAGCCCCTCTGTTTCAGCCCATCAGTTTCAGCCCCTCTGTTTCTCGCCCTCTGTGTCAGCCCCTCTGTTTCTCGCCCTCTCTTTCAGCCCCTCTCTTTCTCGCCCTCTGTTGCAGACCCTCTGTTTCAGCCCCTCTGTTTCAGCCCCTCTGTTTCAGCCTCTCTGTTTCTCGCCCTCTGTTTCAGCCCATCTGTTTCTCGCACTTTGTTTCCGCCCCTCTGTTTCTCGCACTCTGTTGCAGCCCCTCTGTTTCCGCCCCTCTGTTTCAGCCCCTCTGTTTCAGCTCCTCTGTTTCTCGCCCTCTGTTTCTCGCCCTCTGTTTCAGCCCCTCTGTTTCAGCCCCTCTGTTTCAGCCCCTCTGTTTCCCGCCCTCTGTTTCAGACCCTCTGTTTCAGCCCCTCAGTATCACCCCCTCTGTTTCAGCCCCTCAGTTTCTCGCCCTCTGTTTCTCGCCCTCGGTTTCAGCCCCTCTGTTTCTCGCCCTCTGTTTCAGCCCATCTGTTTCAGCCCCTCTGTTTCAACCCCTCTGTTTCAGCCCTTTTGTTTCAGCCCATCTGTTTCAGCCCCTCTGTTTCTCGCCCTCTGTTTCAGCCCCTCTGTTTCTCGCCCTCTGTTTCAGACCCTCTGTTTCAGCCCCTCAGTATAAGCCCCTCTGTTTCAGCCCCTCTGTTTCTCGCCCTCTGTTTCTCGCCCTCTGTTTCTCACCCACTGTTTCAGCCGCTCTGTTTCAGCCCCTCTGTTTCAGCCCATCTGTTTCATTCCCACTGTTTCAGCCCCTCTGTTTCAATCCCTCTGTTTCAGCCCCTCTGTTTCTCGCCCTCTGTTTCTCGCTCTCTGTTTCTCGCCCTCTGTTTCAGCCCCTCATTTTCTCGCCCACTGTTTCAGCCCCTCTGTTTCTCGCCATCTGTTTCAGCCCATCTGTTTCAGCCCCACTGTTTCAGCCCCTCTGTTTCAATCCCTCTGTTTCAGCCCCTCTGTTTCAGCCCCTCTGTTTCAGCCCCTCTGTTTCTCGCCCTCTGTTTCTCGCCCTCTGTTTCTCGCCCTCAGTTTCAGCCCCTCTGTTTCAGCCCCTTTGTTTCAGCCCCTCTGTTTCAGCCCCTCTGTTTCTCGCCCACTGTTTCTCGCCCTCTGTTTCAGCCCCTCTGTTTCAGCCCCTCTGTTTCAGCCCCTCTGTTTCATCCCCTCTGTTTCAGCCCCTCTGTTTCAGCCCCTCTGTTTCTCGCCCTCTGTTTCTCGCCCTCTGTTTCTCGCCCTCTGTTTCTCGCCCTCTGTTTCAGCCCCTCTGTTTCAGCCCCTCTGTTTCAGCCCCTCTGTTTCTCGCCCTCTGTTTCTCGCCCTCTGTTTCAGCCCCTCTGTTTCAGCCCCTCAGTTTCAGCCCCTCTGTTTCTCGCCCTCTGTTTCAGCCCCTCTGTTTCTCGCCCTCACTTTCAGCCCCTCTCTTTCTCGCCCTCTGTTGCAGACGCTCTGTTTCAGCCCCTCTGTTTCAGCCCCTCTGTTTCAGCCCCTCTGTTTCTCGCCCTCTGTTTCAGCCCATCTGTTTCTCGCCCTCTGTTTCCGCCCCTCTGTTTCTCGCCCTCTGTTGCAGCCCCTCTGTTTCAGCCCCTCTGTTTCAGCCCCTCTGTTTCAGCCCCTCTCTTTCAGCCCCTCTGTTTCTCGCCCTCTGTTTCTCGCCCTCTGTTTCAGCCCTTGTGTTTCAGCCCCTCTGTTTCAGTCCCTCTGTTTCTCGCCCTCTGTTTCAGCCCCTCTGTTTCAGCCCCTCTGTTCAGCCCCTCTGTTTCAGCCCCTCTGTTTCTCGCCCTCTGTTTCTCGCCCTCGGTTTCAGCCCCTCTGTTTCTCGCCCTCTGTTTCAGCCCCTCTGTTTCTCGCCCTCTGTTTCAGCCCCTCTGTTTCAGCCTCTCTGTTTCAGCCCCTCTGTTTCAGCACCTCTGTTTCAGCCCCTCTGTTTCAGCCCCTCTGTTTCTCGCCCTCTGTTTCAGCCCCTCTGTTTCTCGCCCTCTGTTTCAGACCCTCTGTTTCAGCCCCTCAGTATCAGCCCCTCTGTTTCAGCCCCTCTGTTTCTCGCCCTCTGTTTCTCGCCCTCTGTTTCTCGCCCACTGTTTCAGCCCCTCTGTTTCAGTTCCTCTGTTTCAGCCCATCTGTTTCAGCCCCTCTGTTTCAGCCCCTCTGTTTCAGCCCCTCTGTTTCAGCCCCTCTGTTTCTCGCCCTCTGTTTCTCGATCTCTGTTTCTCGCCCTCTGTTTCAGCCCCTCTGTTTCTCGCCCACTGTTTCAGCCCCTCTGTTTCTCGCCATCTGTTTCAGCCCCTCTGTTTCAGCCCCTCTGTTTCTCGCCCTCTGTTTCAGCCCCTCTGTTTCAGCCCCTCTGTTTCAGCCCCTCTGTTTCAGCACCTCTGTTTCTCGCCCTTTGTTTCTCGCCCTCTGTTTCAGCCCCTCTGTTTCTCGCCCTCTGTTTCAGCCCCTCTGTTTCTCGCCCTCTGTTAGGGCCCCTCTGTTTCAGTCCCTCTCTTTCAGCCCCTCTGTTTCAGCCCCTCTGTTTCAGCCCCTCTGTTTCACGTCCTCTGTTTCAGCCCCTCTGTTTCAGCCCCTCTGTTTCTCGCCCTCTGTTTCAGCCCCTCTGTTTCAGCCCATCTGTATCAGCCCCTCTGTTTCAGCCCCTCTGTTTCTCGCCCTCTGTTTCTCGCCCTCTGTTTCAGCCCCTCTGTTTCAGCCCCTCTGTTTCAGCCCCTCTGTTTCAGCCCCTCTGTTTCTCGCCCTCTGTTTCTCGCCCTCTGTTTCTCGCTCTCTGTTTCTCGCCCTCTGTTTCTTTGCCCTCTGTTTCAGCCCCTCAGTTTCAGACCCTTTGTTTCAGCCCCTCTGTTTCAGCCCCTCTGTTTCTCGCCCTCTGTTTCAGCCCCTCTGTTTCTCGCCCTCTTTTTCAGCCCCTCTGTTTCAGCCCCTCTGTATCAGCCCGACTGTTTCAGCCTCTCTGTTTCTCGCCCTCTGTTTCTCGCCCTCTGTTTCTCGCTCTCTGTTTCTCGCCCTCTGTTTCTCGCCATCTGTTTCAGCCCCTCTGTTTCAGCCCCTCTGTTTCAGCGCCGCTGTTTCTCGCCCTCTGTTTCTCGCCCACTGTTTCTCGCCCTCTGTTAAAGCCCCTCTGTTTCAGCCCCTCTGTTTCAGCCCATCTGTTTCAGCCCCACTGTTTCAGCCCCTCTGTTTCAATCCCTCTGTTTCAGCCCCTCTGTTTCAGCCCCTCTGTTTCAGCCCCTCTGTTTCTCGCCCTCTGTTTCTCGCCCTCTGTTTCTCGCCCTCAGTTTCTGCCCCTCTGTTTCAGCCCCTTTGTTTCAGCCCCTCTGTTTCAGCCCCTCTGTTTCTCGCCCACTGTTTCTCGCCCTCTGTTTCAGCCCCTCTGTTTCAGCCCCTCTGTTTCAGCCCCTCTGTTTCATCCCCTCTGTTTCAGCCCCTCTCTTTCAGCCCCTCTGTTTCTCGCCCTCTGTTTCTCGCCCTCTGTTTCTCGCCCTCTGTTTCAGCCCCTCTGTTTCAGCCCCTCTGTTTCAGCCCCTCTGTTTCTCGCACTCTGTTTCTCGCCCTCTGTTTCAGCCCCTCTGTTTCAGCCCCTCAGTTTCAGCCCCTCTGTTTCTCGCCCTCTGTTTCAGCCCCTCTGTTTCTCGCCCTCACTTTCAGCCCCTCTCTTTCTCGCCCTCTGTTGCAGACGCTCTGTTTCAGCCCCTCTGTTTCAGCCCCTCTGTTTCAGCCCCTCTGTTTCTCGCCCTCTGTTTCAGCCCATCTGTTTCTCGCCCTCTGTTTCCGCCCCTCTGTTTCTCGCCCTCTGTTGCAGCCCCTCTGTTTCAGCCCCTCTGTTTCAGCCCCTCTGTTTCAGCCCCTCTCTTTCAGCCCCTCTGTTTCTCGCCCTCTGTTTCTCGCCCTCTGTTTCAGCCCTTGTGTTTCAGCCCCTCTGTTTCAGTCCCTCTGTTTCTCGCCCTCTGTTTCAGCCCCTCTGTTTCAGCCCCTCTGTTCAGCCCCTCTGTTTCAGCCCCTCTGTTTCTCGCCCTCTGTTTCTCGCCCTCGGTTTCAGCCCCTCTGTTTCTCGCCCTCTGTTTCAGCCCCTCTGTTTCTCGCCCTCTGTTTCAGCCCCTCTGTTTCAGCCTCTCTGTTTCAGCCCCTCTGTTTCAGCACCTCTGTTTCAGCCCCTCTGTTTCAGCCCCTCTGTTTCTCGCCCTCTGTTTCAGCCCCTCTGTTTCTCGCCCTCTGTTTCAGACCCTCTGTTTCAGCCCCTCAGTATCAGCCCCTCTGTTTCAGCCCCTCTGTTTCTCGCCCTCTGTTTCTCGCCCTCTGTTTCTCGCCCACTGTTTCAGCCCCTCTGTTTCAGTTCCTCTGTTTCAGCCCATCTGTTTCAGCCCCTCTGTTTCAGCCCCTCTGTTTCAGCCCCTCTGTTTCAGCCCCTCTGTTTCTCGCCCTCTGTTTCTCGATCTCTGTTTCTCGCCCTCTGTTTCAGCCCCTCTGTTTCTCGCCCACTGTTTCAGCCCCTCTGTTTCTCGCCATCTGTTTTAGCCCCTCTGTTTCAGCCCCTCTGTTTCTCGCCCTCTGTTTCAGCCCCTCTGTTTCAGCCCCTCTGTTTCAGCCCCTCTGTTTCAGCACCTCTGTTTCTCGCCCTTTGTTTCTCGCCCTCTGTTTCAGCCCCTCTGTTTCTCGCCCTCTGTTTCAGCCCCTCTGTTTCTCGCCCTCTGTTAGGGCCCCTCTGTTTCAGTCCCTCTCTTTCAGCCCCTCTGTTTCAGCCCCTCTGTTTCAGCCCCTCTGTTTCACGTCCTCTGTTTCAGCCCCTCTGTTTCAGCCCCTCTGTTTCTCGCCCTCTGTTTCAGCCCCTCTGTTTCAGCCCATCTGTATCAGCCCCTCTGTTTCAGCCCCTCTGTTTCTCGCCCTCTGTTTCTCGCCCTCTGTTTCAGCCCCTCTGTTTCAGCCCCTCTGTTTCAGCCCCTCTGTTTCAGCCCCTCTGTTTCTCGCCCTCTGTTTCTCGCCCTCTGTTTCTCGCTCTCTGTTTCTCGCCCTCTGTTTCTTTGCCCTCTGTTTCAGCCCCTCAGTTTCAGACCCTTTGTTTCAGCCCCTCTGTTTCAGCCCCTCTGTTTCTCGCCCTCTGTTTCAGCCCCTCTGTTTCTCGCCCTCTTTTTCAGCCCCTCTGTCTCAGCCCCTCTGTATCAGCCGGACTGTTTCAGCCTCTCTGTTTCTCGCCCTCTGTTTCTCGCCCTCTGTTTCTCGCTCTCTGTTTCTCGCCCTCTGTTTCTCGCCCTCTGTTTCAGCCCCTCTGTTTCAGCCCCTCTGTTTCAGCGCCGCTGTTTCTCGCCCTCTGTTTCTCGCCCACTGTTTCTCGCCCTCTGTTTCAGCCCCTCTGTTTCAGCCCCTCTGTTTCAGCCCCTCTGTTTCAGCCCCTCTGTTTCAGCCCCTCTGTTTCTCGCCCTCTGTTTCTCGCCCTCTGTTTCTCGCTCTCTGTTTCTCGCCCTCTGGTTCTCGCCCTCTGTTTCAGCCCCTCTGTTTCAGCCCCTCTGTTTCAGACCCTCTGTTTCTCGCCCTCTGTTTCTCGCCCTCTGTTTCAGCCCCTCAGTTTAAGCCACTTTGTTTCAGCCCCTCTGTTTCAGCCCCTCTGTTTCTCGCCCTCTGTTTCAGCCCCTCTGTTTCAGCCCCTCTGTTTCAGCCCCTCTGTTTCAGCCCCTCTGTTTCAGCCCCTCTGTTTCAGCCCTCTGTTTCAGCCCCTCTGTTTCTCGACCTCTGTTTCTCGCCCTCTGTTTCTCGCTCTCTCTTTCTCGCCCTCTGTTTCTCGCCCTCTGTTTCAGCCCCTCTGTTTCAGCCCCTCTGTTTCAACCCCTCTGTTTCAGCCCCTCTGTTTCAGCCCCTCTGTTTATCGCCCTCTGTTTCTTGCCCTCTGTTTCTCGCCCACTGTTTCAGCCCCTCTGTTTCAGCCCCTCTGTTTCAGCCCCTCTGTTTCTCGCGCTCTGTTTCTCGCCCTCTGTTTCAGCCCCTCTGTTTCAGCCCCTCCGTTTCAGCCCCTCTGTTTCTCGCCCTCTGTTTCAGCCCCTCTGTTTCTCGCCCTCTCTTTCAGCCCCTCTCTTTCTCGCCCTCTGTTGCAGACCCTCTGTTTCAGCCCCTCTGTTTCAGCCCCTCTGTTTCATCCCCTCTGTTTCTCGCCCTCTGTTTCAGCCCCTCTGTTTCTCGCCCTCTGTTTCCGCCCCTCTGTTTCTCGCCCTCTGTTGCAGCCCCACTGTTTCAGTCCCTCTGTTTCAGCCCCTTTGTTTCAGCCCCTCTGTTTCTCGCCCTCAGTTTCAGCCCCTCTGTTTCAGCCCCTCTGTTTCTCGCCCTCTGTTTCAGCTCCTCTGTTTCAGCCCCGCTGTTTCAGCCCCTCTGTTTCAGCCCCTCTGTTTCTCGCCCTCTGTTTCTCGCACTCTGTTTCAGCCCCTCAGTTTCAGCCCCGCTGTTTCAGCCCCTCTGTTTCAGCCCCTCTGTTTCAGCCCCTCTGTTTCTCGCCCTCTGTTTCTCGCTCTCTGTTTCTCGCCCTCTGTTTCTCGCCCTCTGTTTCAGCCCCTCTGTTTCAGCCCCTCTGTTTCAGCCCCTCTGTTTCAGCCCTCTGTTCCAGCCCCTCTGTTTCAGCCCCTCTGTTTCTCGACCTCTGTTTCTCGCCCTCTGTTTCTCGCTCTCTGTTTCTCGCCCTCTGTTTCTCGCCCTCTGTTTCAGCCCCTCTGTTTCAGCCCCTCTGTTTCAGCCCCTCTGTTTCAGCCCCTCTGTTTCTCGCCCTCTGTTTCAGTCCCTCTGTTTCTCGCCCTCTGTTTCAGCCCCTCTGTTTCAGCCCCTCTGTATCAGCCCCTCTGTTTCAGCCCCACTGTTTCTCGCCCTAAGTTTCTCGCCCTCTGTTTCAGCCCCTCCGTTTCAGCCCCTCTGTTTCAGCCCCTCTGTTCCAGCCCCTCTGTTTCTCGCCCTCTGTTTCTCGCCCTCTGTTTCTCGACCTCTGTTTCTCGCTCTCTGATTCTCGCCCTTTGTTTCTCGCCCTCTGTTTCAGCCCCTCTGTTTCAGCCCCTCTGTTTCAGCCCCTCTGTTTCTCGCCTTCTGTTTCTCCCCCACTGTTTCTCGCCCTCTGTTTCAACCCCTCTGTTTCAGCCCCTCTGTTTCAGCCCCTCTGTTTCAGCCCCTCTGTCTCAGCCCCTCTGTTTCTCGCCCTCTGTTTCTCGCCCTCTGTTTCTTGCCCTCTGTTTCTCGCTCTCTGTTTCTCGCCCTCTGTTTCTCGCCCTCTGTTTCAGCCCCTCTGTTTCAGCCCCTCTGTTTCAGCCCCTCTGTTTGTCGCCCTCTTGTTCTCGCCCTCTGTTTCTCGCCCTCAGTTTCAGCCCCTCTGTTTCAGCCCCTTTGTTTCAGCCCCTCTGTTTCAGCACCTCTGTTTCTCGCCCAATGTTTCTCGCCCTCTGTTTCAGCCCCTCTGTTTCATCCCCTCTGTTTCAGCCCCACTGATTCCGCCCCTCTGTTTCAGCCCCTCTGTTTCAGCCCCTCTGTTTCAGCCCCTCTGTTTCTCGCCCTCTGTTTCTCGCCCTCTGTTTCAGCCCCTCTGTTTCAGCCCCTCTGTTTCAGCCCCTCTGTTTCTCGCCCTCTGTTTCTCGCCCTCTGTTTCAGCCCCTCTGTTTCAGCCCCTCAGTTTCAGCCCCTCTGTTTCTCGCCCTCTGTGCCAGCCCCTCTGTTTCTCGCCCTCTCTTTCAGCCCCTCTCTTTCTCGCCCTCTGTTGCAGACCCTCTGTTTCAGCCCCTCAGTTTCAGCCCCTCTGTTTCTCGCCCTCTATGTCAGCCCCTCTGTTTCTCGCCCTCTCTTTCAGCCCCTCTCTTTCTCGCCCTCTGTTGCAGACCCTCTGTTTCAGCCCCTCTGTTTCAGCCCCTCTGTTTCAGCCCCTCTGTTTCAGCCCCTCTGTTTCTCGCCCTCTGTTTCTCGCCCTCAGTTTCAGCCCCTCTGTTTCAGCCCATTTGTTTCAGCCCCTCTGTTTCAGCCCCTCTGTTTCTCGCCCACTGTTTCTCGCCCTCTGTTTCAGCCCCTCTGTTTCAGCCCCTCTGTTTCAGCCCCACTGTTTCAGCCCCTCTGTTTCAGCCCCTCTGTTTCAGCCCCTCTGTTTCAGCCCCTCTGTTTCTCGCCGTCTGTTTCTCGCCCTCTGTTTCAGCCCCTCAGTTTCAGCCCCTCTGTTTCAGCCCCTCTGTATCTCGCCCTCTGTTTCTCGCCCTCTGTTTCAGCCCCTCCGTTTCAGCCCCTCAGTTTCAGCCCCTCTGTTTCTCGCCCTCTCTTTCAGCCCCTCTCTTTCTCGCCCTCTGTTGCAGACCCTCTGTTTCAGCCCCTCTGTTTCAGCCCCTCTGTTTCAGCCTCTCTGTTTCTCGCCCTCTGTTTCAGCCCATCTGTTTCTCGCACTTTGTTTCCGCCCCTCTGTTTCTCGCACTCTGTTGCAGCCCCTCTGTTTCCGCCCCTCTGTTTCAGCCCCTCTGTTTCAGCTGATCTGTTTCTCGCCCTCTGTTTCTAGCCCTCTGTTTCAGCCCCTCTGTTTCAGCCCCTCTGTTTCAGCCCCTCTGTTTCCCGCCCTCTGTTTCAGACCCTCTGTTTCAGCCCCTCAGTATCACCCCCTCTGTTTCAGCCCCTCAGTTTCTCGCCCTCTGTTTCTCGCCCTCGGTTTCAGCCCCTCTGTTTCTCGCCCTCTGTTTCAGCCCATCTGTTTCAGCCCCTCTGTTTCAACCCCTCTGTTTCAGCCCTTTTGTTTCAGCCCATCTGTTTCAGCCCCTCTGTTTCTCGCCCTCTGTTTCAGCCCCTCTGTTTCTCGCCCTCTGTTTCAGACCCTCTGTTTCAGCCCCTCAGTATAAGCCCCTCTGTTTCAGCCCCTCTGTTTCTCGCCCTCTGTTTCTCGCCCTCTGTTTCTCACCCACTGTTTCAGCCGCTCTGTTTCAGCCCCTCTGTTTCAGCCCATCTGTTTCATTCCCACTGTTTCAGCCCCTCTGTTTCAATCCCTCTGTTTCAGCCCCTCTGTTTCTCGCCCTCTGTTTCTCGCTCTCTGTTTCTCGCCCTCTGTTTCAGCCCCTCATTTTCTCGCCCACTGTTTCAGCCCCTCTGTTTCTCGCCATCTGTTTCAGCCCATCTGTTTCAGCCCCACTGTTTCAGCCCCTCTGTTTCAATCCCTCTGTTTCAGCCCCTCTGTTTCAGCCCCTCTGTTTCAGCCCCTCTGTTTCTCGCCCTCTGTTTCTCGCCCTCTGTTTCTCGCCCTCAGTTTCAGCCCCTCTGTTTCAGCCCCTTTGTTTCAGCCCCTCTGTTTCAGCCCCTCTGTTTCTCGCCCACTGTTTCTCGCCCTCTGTTTCAGCCCCTCTGTTTCAGCCCCTCTGTTTCAGCCCCTCTGTTTCATCCCCTCTGTTTCAGCCCCTCTGTTTCAGCCCCTCTGTTTCTCGCCCTCTGTTTCTCGCCCTCTGTTTCTCGCCCTCTGTTTCTCGCCCTCTGTTTCAGCCCCTCTGTTTCAGCCCCTCTGTTTCAGCCCCTCTGTTTCTCGCCCTCTGTTTCTCGCCCTCTGTTTCAGCCCCTCTGTTTCAGCCCCTCAGTTTCAGCCCCTCTGTTTCTCGCCCTCTGTTTCAGCCCCTCTGTTTCTCGCCCTCACTTTCAGCCCCTCTCTTTCTCGCCCTCTGTTGCAGACGCTCTGTTTCAGCCCCTCTGTTTCAGCCCCTCTGTTTCAGCCCCTCTGTTTCTCGCCCTCTGTTTCAGCCCATCTGTTTCTCGCCCTCTGTTTCCGCCCCTCTGTTTCTCGCCCTCTGTTGCAGCCCCTCTGTTTCAGCCCCTCTGTTTCAGCCCCTCTGTTTCAGCCCCTCTCTTTCAGCCCCTCTGTTTCTCGCCCTCTGTTTCTCGCCCTCTGTTTCAGCCCTTGTGTTTCAGAACCTCTGTTTCAGCCCCTCTGTTTCTCGCCCTCTGTTTCAGCCCCTCTGTTTCAGCCCCTCTGTTCAGCCCCTCTGATTCAGCCCCTCTGTTTCTCGCCCTCTGTTTCTCGCCCTCGGTTTCAGCCCCTCTGTTTCTCGCCCTCTGTTTCAGCCCCTCTGTTTCTCGCCCTCTGTTTCAGCCCCTCTGTTTCAGCCTCTCTGTTTCAGCCCCTCTGTTTCAGCACCTCTGTTTCAGCCCCTCTGTTTCAGCCCCTCTGTTTCTCGCCCTCTGTTTCAGCCCCTCTGTTTCTCGCCCTCTGTGTCAGACCCTCTGTTTCAGCCCCTCAGTATCAGCCCCTCTGTTTCAGCCCCTCTGTTTCTCGCCCTCTGTTTCTCGCCCTCTGTATCTCGCCCACTGTTTCAGCCCCTCTGTTTCAGTTCCTCTGTTTCAGCCCATCTGTTTCAGCCCCTCTGTTTCAGCCCCTCTGTTTCAGCCCCTCTGTTTCAGCCCCTCTGTTTCTCGCCCTCTGTTTCTCGATCTCTGTTTCTCGCCCTCTGTTTCAGCCCCTCTGTTTCTCGCCCACTGTTTCAGCCCCTCTGTTTCTCGCCATCTGTTTCAGCCCATCTGTTTCAGCCCCTCTGTTTCTCGCCCTCTGTTTCAGCCCCTCTGTTTCAGCCCCTCTGTTTCAGCCACTCTGTTTCAGCCCCTCTGTTTCTCGCCCTCTGTTTCTCGCCCTCTGTTTCTCGCTCTCTGTTTCTCGCCCTCTGTTTCAGCCCCTCTGTTTCTCGCCCACTGTTTCAGCCCCTCTGTTTCTCGCCATCTGTTTCAGCTCCTCTGTTTCAGACCCTCTGTTTCAGCCCCTCTCTTTCAGCCCCTCTCTTTCAGCCCCTCTGTTTCAGCACCTCTGTTTCTCGACCTTTGTTTCTCGCCCTCTGTTTCAGCCCCTCTGTTTCTCGCCCTCTGTTTCAACCCCTCTGTTTCTCGCCCTCTGTTTCAGCCCCTCTGTTTCAGCACCTCTGTTTCTCGCCCTCTGTTTCAGCCCCTCTGTTTCAGCCCCTCTGTATCAGCACCTCTGTTTCAGCCCCTCTGTTTCTCGCCCTCTGTTTCTCGCCCTCTGTTTCAGCCCCTCGGTTTCAGCCCCTCTGTTTCAGCCCCTCTGTTTCAGCCCCTCAGATTCTCGCCCTCTGTTTCTCGCCCTCTGTTTCTCGCCCTCTGTTTCTCGCTCTCTGTTTCTCGCAATCTGATTCAGCCCCTCTGTTTCTCGCCCACTGTTTCAGCCCCTCTGTTTCTCGCCATCTGTTTCAGCCCCTCTGTTTCAGCCCCTCTGTTTCTCTCCCTCTGTTTCTCGCCCTCTGTTTCAGCCCCTCTGTTTCAGCCCCTCTGTTTCAGCCCCTCTGTTTCAGCCCCTCTGTTTCTCGCCCTCTGTTTCAGCCCCTCTGTTTCTCGCCCTCTGTTTCAGCCCCTCTGTATCAGCCCCTCTGTATCAGCCCCTCTGTTTCAGCCCCTCTGTTTCTCGCCCTCTGTTTCTTGCCCTCTGTTTCTCGCTCTCTGTTTCTCGCCCTCTGTTTCTCGCCCTCTGTTTCAGCCCCTCTGTTTCAGCCCCTCTGCTTCAGCCCCGCTGTTTCTCGCCCTCTGTTTCTCGCCCACTGTTTCTCGCCCTCTATTTCAGCCCCTCTGTTTCAGCCCCTCTGTTTCAGCCCCTCTGTTTCAGCCCCTCTGTTTCTCGCCCTCTGTTTCTCGCCCTCTGTTTCTCGTTCTCTGTTTCTCGCCCTCTGTTTCTCGCCCTCTGTTTCAGCCCCTCTGTTTCAGCCCCTCTGTTTCAGCCCCTCTGTTTCTCGCCCTCTGTTTCTCGCCCTCTGTTTCTCGCCCTCTGTTTCAGCCCATCAGTTTCAGTCCCTTTGTTTCAGCCCCTCTGTTTCTCGCCCTCTGTTTCAGCCCCTCTGTTTCAGCCCCTCTGTTTCAGCCCCTCTGTTTCAGCCCCTCTGTTTCTCGCCCTCTGTTTCTCGCCCTCTGTTTCTCGCCCTCTGTTTCTCGCCCTCTGTTTCAGCCCCTCTGTTTCAGTCCCTCTGTTTCAGCCCCTCTGTTTCTCGCCCTCTGTTTCTCGCCCTCTATTTCAGCCCCTCTGTTTCAACCCCTCTGTTTCAGCCCCTCTGTTTCTCGCCCTCTGTTTCAGCCCCTCTGTTTCAGCCCCTCTGTTTCAGCCCCTCTGTTTCTCGCCCTCTGTTTCAGCTCCTCTGTTTCAGCCCCGCTGTTTCAGCCCCTCTGTTTCAGCCCCTCTGTTTCTCGCCCTCTGTTTCTCGCACTCTGTTTCAGCCACTCTGTTTCAGCCCCGCTGTTTCAGCCCCTCTGTTTCAGCCCCTCTGTTTCAGCCCCTCTGTTTCTCGCCCTCTGTTTCTCGCTCTCTGTTTCTCGCCCTCTGTTTCTCGCCCTCTGTTTCAGCCCCTCTGTTTCAGCCCCTCTGTTTCAGCCCGTCTGTTTCAGCCCTCTGTTCCAGCCCCTCTGTTTCAGCCCCTCTGTTTCTCGACCTCTGTTTCTCGCCCTCTGTTTCTCGCTCTCTGTTTCTCGCCCTCTGTTTCTCGCCCTCTGTTTCAGCCCCTCTGTTTCAGCCCCTCTGTTTCAGCCCCTCTGTTTCAGCCCCTCTGTTTCTCGCCCTCTGTTTCAGCCACTCTGTTTCTCGCTCTCTGTTTCAGCCCCTCTGTTTCAGCCCCTCTGTATCAGCCCCTCTGTTTCAGCCCCACTGTTTCTCGCCCTAAGTTTCTCGCCCTCTGTTTCAGCCCCTCTGTTTCAGCCCCTCTGTTTCAGCCCCTCAGTTCCAGCCCCTCTGTTTCTCGCCCTCTGTTTCTCGCCCTCTGTTTCTCGACCTCTGTTTCTCGCTCTCTGATTCTCGCCCTCTGTTTCTCGCCCTCTGTTTCAGCCCCTCTGTTTCAGCCCCTCTGTTTCAGCCCCTCTGTTTCTCGCCCTCTGTTTCTCCCCCACTGTTTCTCGCCCTCTGTTTCAACCCCTCTGTTTCAGCCCCTCTGTTTCAGCCCCTCTGTTTCAGCCCCTCTGTCTCAGCCCCTCTGTTTCTCGCCCTCTGTTTCTCGCCCTCTGTTTCTTGCCCTCTGTTTCTCGCTCTCTGTTTCTCGCCCTCTGTTTCTCGCCGTCTGTTTCAGCCCCTCTGTTTCAGCCCCTCTGTTTCAGCCCCTCTGTTTCTCGCCCTCTGTTTCTCGCCCTCAGTTTCAGCCCCTCTGTTTCAGCACCTTTGTTTCAGCCCCTCTGTTTCAGCACCTCTGTTTCTCGCCCAATGTTTCTCGCCCTCTGTTTCTGCCCCTCTGTTTCAGCCCCTCTGTTTCAGCCCCACTGTTTCCGCCCCTCTGTTTCAGCCCCTCTGTTTCAGCCCCTCTGTTTCAGCCCCTCTGTTTCTCGCCCTCTGTTTCTCGCCCTCTGTTTCAGCCCCTCTGTTTCTGCCCCTCTGTTTCAGCCCCTCTGTTTCTCGCCCTCTGTTTCTCGCCCTCTGTTTCAGCCCCTCTGTTTCAGCCCCTCAGTTTCAGCCCCTCTGTTTCTCGCCCTCTGTGCCAGCCCCTCTGTTTCTCGCCCTCTCTTTCAGCCCCTCTCTTTCTCGCCCTCTGTTGCAGACCCTCTGTTTCAGCCCCTCTGTTTCAGCCCCTCAGTTTCAGCCCCTCTGTTTCTCGCCCTCTATGTCAGCCCCTCTGTTTCTCGCCCTCTCTTTCAGCCCCTCTCTTTCTCGCCCTCTGTTGCAGACCCTCTGTTTCAGCCCCTCTGTTTCAGCCCCTCTGTTTCAGCCCCTCTGTTTCTCGCCCTCTGTTTCTCGCCCTCAGTTTCAGCCCCTCTGTTTCAGCCCATTTGTTTCAGCCCCTCTGTTTCAGCCCCTCTGTTTCTCGCCCACTGTTTCTCGCGCTCTGTTTCAGCCCCTCTGTTTCAGCCCCTCAGTTTCAGCCCCACTGTTTCAGCCCCTCTGTTTCAGCCCCTCTGTTTCAGCCCCTCTGTTTCAGCCCCTCTGTTTCTCGCCATCTGTTTCTCGCCCTCTGTTTCAGCCCCTCAGTTTAAGCCCCTCTGTTTCAGCCCCTCTGTATCTCGCCCTCTGTTTCTCGCCCTCTGTTTCAGCCCCTCTGTTTCAGCCCCTCAGTTTCAGCCCCTCTGTTTCTCGCCCTCTGTGTCAGCCCCTCTGTTTCTCGCCCTCTCTTTCAGCCCCTCTCTTTCTCGCCCTCTGTTGCAGACCCTCTGTTTCAGCCCCTCTGTTTCAGCCCCTCTGTTTCAGCCTCTCTGTTTCTCGCCCTCTGTTTCAGCCCATCTGTTTCTCGCACTTTGTTTCCGCCCCTCTGTTTCTCGCACTCTGTTGCAGCTACTCTGTTTCCGCCCCTCTGTTTCAGCCCCTCTGTTTCAGCTCCTCTGTTTCTCGCCCTCTGTTTCTCGCCCTCTGTTTCAGCCCCTCTGTTTCAGCCCCTCTGTTTCAGCCCCTCTGTTTCCCGCCCTCTGTTTCAGACCCTCTGTTTCAGCCCCTCAGTATCACCCCCTCTGTTTCAGCCCCTCAGTTTCTCGCCCTCTGTTTCTCGCCCTCGGTTTCAGCCCCTCTGTTTCTCGCCCTCTGTTTCAGCCCATCTGTTTCAGCCCCTCTGTTTCAACCCCTCTGTTTCAGCCCTTCTGTTTCAGCCCATCTGTTTCAGCCCCTCTGTTTCTCGCCCTCTGTTTCAGCCCCTCTGTTTCTCGCCCTCTGTTTCAGACCCTCTGTTTCAGCCCCTCAGTATAAGCCCCTCTGTTTCAGCCCCTCTGTTTCTCGCCCTCTGTTTCTCGCCCTCTGTTTCTCACCCACTGTTTCAGCCGCTCTGTTTCAGCCCCTCTGTTTCAGCCCATCTGTTTCAGCCCCACTGTTTCAGCCCCTCTGTTTCAATCCCTCTGTTTCAGCCCCTCTGTTTCTCGCCCTCTGTTTCTCGCTCTCTGTTTCTCGCCCTCTGTTTCAGCCCCTCATTTTCTCGCCCACTGTTTCAGCCCCTCTGTTTCTCGCCATCTGTTTCAGCCCATCTGTTTCAGCCCCACTGTTTCAGCCCCTATGTTTCAATCCCTCTGTTTCAGCCCCTCTGTTTCAGCCCCTCTGTTTCAGCCCCTCTGTTTCTCGCCCTCTGTTTCTCGCCCTCTGTTTCTCGCCCTCAGTTTCAGCCCCTCTGTTTCAGCCCCTTTGTTTCAGCCCCTCTGTTTCAGCCCCTCTGTTTCTCGCCCACTGTTTCTCGCCCTCTGTTTCAGCCCCTCTGTTTCAGCCCCTCTGTTTCAGCCCCTCTGTTTCATCCCCTCTGTTTCAGCCCCTCTGTTTCAGCCCCTCTGTTTCTCGCCCTCTGTTTCTCGCCCTCTGTTTCTCGCCCTCTGTTTCTCGCCCTCTGTTTCAGCCCCTCTGTTTCAGCCCCTCTGTTTCAGCCCCTCTGTTTCTCGCCCTCTGTTTCTCGCCCTCTGTTTCAGCCCCTCTGTTTCAGCCCCTCAGTTTCAGCCCCTCTGTTTCTCGCCCTCTGTTTCAGCCCCTCTGTTTCTCGCCCTCTCTTTCAGCCCCTCTCTTTCTCGCCCTCTGTTGCAGACGCTCTGTTTCAGCCCCTCTGTTTCAGCCCCTCTGTTTCAGCCCCTCTGTTTCTCGCCCTCTGTTTCAGCCCATCTGTTTCTCGCCATCTGTTTCCGCCCCTCTGTTTCTCGCCCTCTGTTGCAGCCCCTCTGTTTCAGCCCCTCTGTTTCAGCCCCTCTGTTTCAGCCCCTCTCTTTCAGCCCCTCTGTTTCTCGCCCTCTGTTTCTCGCCCTCTGTTTCAGCCCTTGTGTTTCAGCCCCTCTGTTTCAGCCCCTCTGTTTCTCGCCCTCTGTTTCAGCCCCTCTGTTTCAGCCCCTCTGTTCAGCCCCTCTGTTTCAGCCCCTCTGTTTCTCGCCCTCTGTTTCTCGCCCTCGGTTTCAGCCCCTCTGTTTCTCGCCCTCTGTTTCAGCCCCTCTGTTTCTCGCCCTCTGTTTCAGCCCCTCTGTTTCAGCCTCTCTGTTTCAGCCCCTCTGTATCAGCCCCTCTGTTTCAGCCCCTCTGTTTCAGCCCCTCTGTTTCTCGCCCTCTGTTTCAGCCCCTCTGTTTCTCGCCCTCTGTTTCAGACCCTCTGTTTCAGCCCCTCAGTATCAGCCCCTCTGTTTCAGCCCCTCTGTTTCTCGCCCTCTGTTTCTCGCCCTCTGTTTCTCGCCCACTGTTTCAGCCCCTCGGTTTCAGTTCCTCTGTTTCAGCCCATCTGTTTCAGCCCCTCTGTTTCAGCCCCTCTGTTTCAGCCCCTCTGTTTCAGCCCCTCTGTTTCTCGCCCTCTGTTTCTCGATCTCTGTTTCTCGCCCTCTGTTTCAGCCCCTCTGTTTCTCGCCCACTGTTTCAGCCCCTCTGTTTCTCGCCATCTGTTTCAGCCCCTCTGTTTCAGCCCCTCTGTTTCTCGCCCTCTGTTTCAGCCCCTCTGTTTCAGCCCCTCTGTTTCAGCCCCTCTGTTTCAGCACCTCTGTTTCTCGCCCTTTGTTTCTCGCCCTCTGTTTCAGCCCCTCTGTTTCTCGCCCTCTGTTTCAGCCCCTCTGTTTCTCGCCCTCTGTTAGGGCCCCTCTGTTTCAGTCCCTCTCTTTCAGCCCCTCTGTTTCAGCCCCTCTGTTTCAGCCCCTCTGTTTCACGTCCTCTGTTTCAGCCCCTCTGTTTCAGCCCCTCTGTTTCTCGCCCTCTGTTTCAGCCCCTCTGTTTCAGCCCATCTGTATCAGCCCCTCTGTTTCAGCCCCTCTGTTTCTCGCCCTCTGTTTCTCGCCCTCTGTTTCAGCCCCTCTGTTTCAGCCCCTCTGTTTCAGCCCCTCTGTTTCAGCCCCTCTGTTTCTCGCCCTCTGTTTCTCGCCCTCTGTTTCTCGCTCTCTGTTTCTCGCCCTCTGTTTCTTTGCCCTCTGTTTCAGCCCCTCAGTTTCAGACCCTTTGTTTCAGCCCCTCTGTTTCAGCCCCTCTGTTTCTCGCCCTCTGTTTCAGCCCCTCTGTTTCTCGCCCTCTTTTTCAGCCCCTCTGTTTCAGCCCCTCTGTATCAGCCCGACTGTTTCAGCCTCTCTGTTTCTCGCCCTCTGTTTCTCGCCCTCTGTTTCTCGCTCTCTGTTTCTCGCCCTCTGTTTCTCGCCCTCTGTTTCAGCCCCTCTGTTTCAGCCCCTCTGTTTCAGCGCCGCTGTTTCTCGCCCTCTGTTTCTCGCCCACTGTTTCTCGCCCTCTGTTTCAGCCCCTCTGTTTCAGCCCCTCTGTTTCAGCCCCTCTGTTTCAGCCCCTCTGTTTCAGACCCTCTGTTTCTCGCCCTCTGTTTCTCGCCCTCTGTTTCTCGCTCTCTGTTTCTCGCCATCTGGTTCTCGCCCTCTGTTTCAGCCCCTCTGTTTCAGCCCCTCTGTTTCAGACCCTCTGTTTCTCGCCCTCTGTTTCTCGCCCTCTGTTTCTCGCCCTCTGTTTCAGCCCCTCAGTTTAAGCCACTTTGTTTCAGCTCCTCTGTTTCAGCCCCTCTGTTTCTCGCCCTCTGTTTCAGCCCATCTGTTTCAGCCCCTCTGTTTCAGCCCCTCTGTTTCAGCCCCTCTCTTTCAGCCCCTCTGTTTCTCGCCCTCTGTTTCTCGCCCTCTGTTTCAGCCCTTGTGTTTCAGCCCCTCTGTTTCAGCCCCTCTGTTTCTCGCCCTCTGTTTCAGCCCCTCTGTTTCAGCCCCTCTGTTCAGCCCCTCTGTTTCAGCCCCTCTGTTTCTCGCCCTCTGTTTCTCGCCCTCGGTTTCAGCCCCTCTGTTTCTCGCCCTCTGTTTCAGCCCCTCTGTTTCTCGCCCTCTGTTTCAGCCCCTCTGTTTCAGCCTCTCTGTTTCAGCCCCTCTGTATCAGCCCCTCTGTTTCAGCCCCTCTGTTTCAGCCCCTCTGTTTCTCGCCCTCTGTTTCAGCCCCTCTGTTTCTCGCCCTCTGTTTCAGACCCTCTGTTTCAGCCCCTCAGTATCAGCCCCTCTGTTTCAGCCCCTCTGTTTCTCGCCCTCTGTTTCTCGCCCTCTGTTTCTCGCCCACTGTTTCAGCCCCTCGGTTTCAGTTCCTCTGTTTCAGCCCATCTGTTTCAGCCCCTCTGTTTCAGCCCCTCTGTTTCAGCCCCTCTGTTTCAGCCCCTCTGTTTCTCGCCCTCTGTTTCTCGATCTCTGTTTCTCGCCCTCTGTTTCAGCCCCTCTGTTTCTCGCCCACTGTTTCAGCCCCTCTGTTTCTCGCCATCTGTTTCAGCCCCTCTGTTTCAGCCCCTCTGTTTCTCGCCCTCTGTTTCAGCCCCTCTGTTTCAGCCCCTCTGTTTCAGCCCCTCTGTTTCAGCACCTCTGTTTCTCGCCCTTTGTTTCTCGCCCTCTGTTTCAGCCCCTCTGTTTCTCGCCCTCTGTTTCAGCCCCTCTGTTTCTCGCCCTCTGTTAGGGCCCCTCTGTTTCAGTCCCTCTCTTTCAGCCCCTCTGTTTCAGCCCCTCTGTTTCAGCCCCTCTGTTTCACGTCCTCTGTTTCAGCCCCTCTGTTTCAGCCCCTCTGTTTCTCGCCCTCTGTTTCAGCCCCTCTGTTTCAGCCCATCTGTATCAGCCCCTCTGTTTCAGCCCCTCTGTTTCTCGCCCTCTGTTTCTCGCCCTCTGTTTCAGCCCCTCTGTTTCAGCCCCTCTGTTTCAGCCCCTCTGTTTCAGCCCCTCTGTTTCTCGCCCTCTGTTTCTCGCCCTCTGTTTCTCGCTCTCTGTTTCTCGCCCTCTGTTTCTTTGCCCTCTGTTTCAGCCCCTCAGTTTCAGACCCTTTGTTTCAGCCCCTCTGTTTCAGCCCCTCTGTTTCTCGCCCTCTGTTTCAGCCCCTCTGTTTCTCGCCCTCTTTTTCAGCCCCTCTGTTTCAGCCCCTCTGTATCAGCCCGACTGTTTCAGCCTCTCTGTTTCTCGCCCTCTGTTTCTCGCCCTCTGTTTCTCGCTCTCTGTTTCTCGCCCTCTGTTTCTCGCCCTCTGTTTCAGCCCCTCTGTTTCAGCCCCTCTGTTTCAGCGCCGCTGTTTCTCGCCCTCTGTTTCTCGCCCACTGTTTCTCGCCCTCTGTTTCAGCCCCTCTGTTTCAGCCCCTCTGTTTCAGCCCCTCTGTTTCAGCCCCTCTGTTTCAGACCCTCTGTTTCTCGCCCTCTGTTTCTCGCCCTCTGTTTCTCGCTCTCTGTTTCTCGCCATCTGGTTCTCGCCCTCTGTTTCAGCCCCTCTGTTTCAGCCCCTCTGTTTCAGACCCTCTGTTTCTCGCCCTCTGTTTCTCGCCCTCTGTTTCTCGCCCTCTGTTTCAGCCCCTCAGTTTAAGCCACTTTGTTTCAGCTCCTCTGTTTCAGCCCCTCTGTTTCTCGCCCTCTGTTTCAGCCCATCTGTTTCAGCCCCTCTGTTTCAGCCCCTCTGTTTCAGCCCCACTGTTTCAGCCCCTCTGTTTCTCGCCCTCAGTTTCTCGCCCTCTGTTTCTCGCCCTCTGTTTCAGCCCCTGTGTTTCAGTCCCTCTGTTTCAGCCCCTCTGTTTCTCGCCCTCTGTTTCTCGCCCTCTGTTTCAGCCCCTCTGTTTCAGCCCCTCTGTTAGGGCCCCTCTGTTTCACGCCCTCTGTTTCAGCCCCTCTGTTTCAGCCCCTCTGTTTCTCGCCCTCTGTTTCATCCCCTCTGTTTCAGCCCCTCTGTATCAGCCCCTCTGTTTCAGCCCCTCTGTTTCTCGCCCTCTGTTTCTCGCCCTCTGTTTCAGCCCCTCTGTTTCAGCCCCTCTGTTTCAGCGCCTCAGTTTCAGCCCCTCTGTTACAGCCCCTCTGTTTCTCGCCCTCTGTTTCTCGCCCTCTGTTTCTCGCTCTCTGTTTCTCGCCCTCTGTTTCAGCCCCTCTGTTTCTCGCCCACTGTTTCAGCCCCTCTGTTTCTCACCATCTGTTTCAGCCCCTCTGTTTCAGCCCCTCTGTTTCTCGCCCTCTGTTTCAGAACCTCTGTTTCAGCCCCTCTGTTTCAGCCCCTCTGTTTCAGCCCCTCTGTTTCAGCACCTCTGTTTCTCGCCCTTTGTTTCTCGCCCACTGTTTCAGCCCCTCTGTTTCTCGCCCTCTGTTTCAGCCCCTCTGTTTCAGCCCCTCTGTATCAGCACCTCTGTTTCAGCCCCTCTGTTTCTCGCCCTCTGTTTCTCGCCCTCTGTTTCAGCCCCTCGGTTTCAGCCCCTCTGTTTCAGCCCCTCTGTTTCAGCCCCTCAGATTCTCGCCCTCTGTTTCTCGCCCTCTGTTTCTCGCCCTCTGTTTCTCGCTCTCTGTTTCTCGCAATCTGATTCAGCCCCTCTGTTTCTCGCCCACTGTTTCAGCCCCTCTGTTTCTCGCCATCTGTTTCAGCCCCTCTGTTTCAGCCCCTCTGTTTCTCTCCCTCTGTTTCTCGCCCTCTGTTTCAGCCCCTCTGTTTCAGCCCCTCTGTTTCAGCCCCTCTGTTTCAGCCCTCTGTTTCTCGCCCTCTGTTTCAGCCCCTCTGTTTCTCGCCCTCTGTTTCAGCCCCTCTGTATCAGCCCCTCTGTATCAGCCCCTCTGTTTCAGCCCCTCTGTTTCTCGCCCTCTGTTTCTTGCCCTCTGTTTCTCGCTCTCTGTTTCTCGCCCTCTGTTTCTCGCCCTCTGTTTCAGCCCCTCTATATCAGCCCCTCTGCTTCAGCCCCGCTGTTTCTCGCCCTCTGTTTCTCGCCCACTGTTTCTCGCCCTCTATTTCAGCCCCTCTGTTTCAGCCCCTCTGTTTCAGCCCCTCTGTTTCAGCCCCTCTGTTTCTCGCCCTCTGTTTCTCGCCCTCTGTTTCTCGCCCTCTATTTCAGCCCCTCTGTTTCAGCCCCTCTGTTTCAGCCCCTCTGTTTCAGCCCCTCTGTTTCTCGCCCTCTGTTTCTCGCCCTCTGTTTCTCGCCCTCTGTTTCTCGCTCTCTGTTTCTCGCCCTCTGTTTCAGCCCCTCTGTTTCTCGCCCATTGTTTCAGCCCCTCTGTTTCAGCCCCTCAGATTCAGCCCCTCTGTTTCAGCCCTTCTGTTTCAGCCCCTCTGTTTCAGCCCCTCTGTTTCAGCTCCTCTGTTTCAGCCCCTCTGTTTCAGCCCCACTGTTTCTCGCCCTCTGTTTCTCGCCCTCGGTTTCAGCCCCTCTGTTTCTCGCCCTCTGTTTCAGCCCCTCTGTTTCTCGCCCTCTGTTTCAGCCCCTCTGTTTCAGCCCCTCTGTTTCAGCCCCTCGGTTTCTCGCCGTCTGTTTCTCGCCCTCTGTTTCTCGCCCTCTGTTTCTCGCTCTCTGTTTCTCGCCCTCTGTCTCAGCCCCTCTGTTTCAGCCCCTTTGTTTCAGCCCCTCTGTTTCAGCCCCTCTGTTTCTCGCCCTCTGTTTCAGCCCATCTGTTTCAGCCCCTCTGTTTCAACCCCTCTGTTTCAGCCCTTCTGTTTCAGCCCATCTGTTTCAGCCCCTCTGTTTCTCGCCCTCTGTTTCAGCCCCTCTGTTTCTCGCCCTCTGTTTCAGACCCTCTGTTTCAGCCCCTCAGTATAAGCCCCTCTGTTTCAGCCCCTCTGTTTCTCGCCCTCTGTTTCTCGCCCTCTGTTTCTCACCCACTGTTTCAGCCGCTCTGTTTCAGCCCCTCTGTTTCAGCCCATCTGTTTCAGCCCCACTGTTTCAGCCCCTCTGTTTCAATCCCTCTGTTTCAGCCCCTCTGTTTCTCGCCCTCTGTTTCTCGCTCTCTGTTTCTCGCCCTCTGTTTCAGCCCCTCATTTTCTCGCCCACTGTTTCAGCCCCTCTGTTTCTCGCCATCTGTTTCAGCCCATCTGTTTCAGCCCCACTGTTTCAGCCCCTCTGTTTCAATCCCTCTGTTTCAGCCCCTCTGTTTCAGCCCCTCTGTTTCAGCCCCTCTGTTTCTCGCCCTCTGTTTCTCGCCCTCTGTTTCTCGCCCTCAGTTTCAGCCCCTCTGTTTCAGCCCCTTTGTTTCAGCCCCTCTGTTTCAGCCCCTCTGTTTCTCGCCCACTGTTTCTCGCCCTCTGTTTCAGCCCCTCTGTTTCAGCCCCTCTGTTTCAGCCCCTCTGTTTCATCCCCTCTGTTTCAGCCCCTCTGTTTCAGCCCCTCTGTTTCTCGCCCTCTGTTTCTCGCCCTCTGTTTCTCGCCCTCTGTTTCTCGCCCTCTGTTTCAGCCCCTCTGTTTCAGCCCCTCTGTTTCAGCCCCTCTGTTTCTCGCCCTCTGTTTCTCGCCCTCTGTTTCAGCCCCTCTGTTTCAGCCCCTCAGTTTCAGCCCCTCTGTTTCTCGCCCTCTGTTTCAGCCCCTCTGTTTCTCGCCCTCTCTTTCAGCCCCTCTCTTTCTCGCCCTCTGTTGCAGACGCTCTGTTTCAGCCCCTCTGTTTCAGCCCCTCTGTTTCAGCCCCTCTGTTTCTCGCCCACTGTTTCAGCCCATCTGTTTCTCGCCATCTGTTTCCGCCCCTCTGTTTCTCGCCCTCTGTTGCAGCCCCTCTGTTTCAGCCCCTCTGTTTCAGCCCCTCTGTTTCAGCCCCTCTCTTTCAGCCCCTCTGTTTCTCGCCCTCTGTTTCTCGCCCTCTGTTTCAGCCCTTGTGTTTCAGCCCCTCTGTTTCAGCCCCTCTGTTTCTCGCCCTCTGTTTCAGCCCCTCTGTTTCAGCCCCTCTGTTCAGCCCCTCTGTTTCAGCCCCTCTGTTTCTCGCCCTCTGTTTCTCGCCCTCGGTTTCAGCCCCTCTGTTTCTCGCCCTCTGTTTCAGCCCCTCTGTTTCTCGCCCTCTGTTTCAGCCCCTCTGTTTCAGCCTCTCTGTTTCAGCCCCTCTGTATCAGCCCCTCTGTTTCAGCCCCTCTGTTTCAGCCCCTCTGTTTCTCGCCCTCTGTTTCAGCCCCTCTGTTTCTCGCCCTCTGTTTCAGACCCTCTGTTTCAGCCCCTCAGTATCAGCCCCTCTGTTTCAGCCCCTCTGTTTCTCGCCCTCTGTTTCTCGCCCTCTGTTTCTCGCCCACTGTTTCAGCCCCTCGGTTTCAGTTCCTCTGTTTCAGCCCATCTGTTTCAGCCCCTCTGTTTCAGCCCCTCTGTTTCAGCCCCTCTGTTTCAGCCCCTCTGTTTCTCGCCCTCTGTTTCTCGATCTCTGTTTCTCGCCCTCTGTTTCAGCCCCTCTGTTTCTCGCCCACTGTTTCAGCCCCTCTGTTTCTCGCCATCTGTTTCAGCCCCTCTGTTTCAGCCCCTCTGTTTCTCGCCCTCTGTTTCAGCCCCTCTGTTTCAGCCCCTCTGTTTCAGCCCCTCTGTTTCAGCACCTCTGTTTCTCGCCCTTTGTTTCTCGCCCTCTGTTTCAGCCCCTCTGTTTCTCGCCCTCTGTTTCAGCCCCTCTGTTTCTCGCCCTCTGTTAGGGCCCCTCTGTTTCAGTCCCTCTCTTTCAGCCCCTCTGTTTCAGCCTCTCTGTTTCAGCCCCTCTGTTTCACGTCCTCTGTTTCAGCCCCTCTGTTTCAGCCCCTCTGTTTCTCGCCCTCTGTTTCAGCCCCTCTGTTTCAGCCCATCTGTATCAGCCCCTCTGTTTCAGCCCCTCTGTTTCTCGCCCTCTGTTTCTCGCCCTCTGTTTCAGCCCCTCTGTTTCAGCCCCTCTGTTTCAGCCCCTCTGTTTCAGCCCCTCTGTTTCTCGCCCTCTGTTTCTCGCCCTCTGTTTCTCGCTCTCTGTTTCTCGCCCTCTGTTTCTTTGCCCTCTGTTTCAGCCCCTCAGTTTCAGACCCTTTGTTTCAGCCCCTCTTTTTAAGCCCCTCTGTTTCTCGCCCTCTGTTTCAGCCCCTCTGTTTCTCGCCCTCTTTTTCAGCCCCTCTGTTTCAGCCCCTCTGTATCAGCCCGACTGTTTCAGCCTCTCTGTTTCTCGCCCTCTGTTTCTCGCCCTCTGTTTCTCGCTCTCTGTTTCTCGCCCTCTGTTTCTCGCCCTCTGTTTCAGCCCCTCTGTTTCAGCCCCTCTGTTTCAGCGCCGCTGTTTCTCGCCCTCTGTTTCTCGCCCACTGTTTCTCGCCCTCTGTTTCAGCCCCTCTGTTTCAGCCCCTCTGTTTCAGCCCCTCTGTTTCAGCCCCTCTGTTTCAGACCCTCTGTTTCTCGCCCTCTGTTTCTCGCCCTCTGTTTCTCGCTCTCTGTTTCTCGCCATCTGGTTCTCGCCCTCTGTTTCAGCCCCTCTGTTTCAGCCCCTCTGTTTCAGACCCTCTGTTTCTCGCCCTCTGTTTCTCGCCCTCTGTTTCTCGCCCTCTGTTTCAGCCCCTCAGTTTAAGCCACTTTGTTTCAGCTCCTCTGTTTCAGCCCCTCTGTTTCTCGCCCTCTGTTTCAGCCCATCTGTTTCAGCCCCTCTGTTTCAGCCCCTCTGTTTCAGCCCCACTGTTTCAGCCCCTCTGTTTCTCGCCCTCAGTTTCTCGCCCTCTGTTTCTCGCCCTCTGTTTCAGCCCCTCTGTTTCAGCCCCTCTGTTAGGGCCCCTCTGTTTCACGCCCTCTGTTTCAGCCCCTCTGTTTCAGCCCCTCTGTTTCTCGCCCTCTGTTTCATCCCCTCTGTTTCAGCCCCTCGGTTTCAGCCCCTCTGTTTCTCGCCCTCTGTTTCTCGCCCTCTGTTTCTCGCCCTCTGTTTCAGCCCCTCTGTTTCAGCCCCTCTGTTTCAGCGCCTCAGTTTCAGCCCCTCTGTTACAGCCCCTCTGTTTCTCGCCCTCTGTTTCTCGCCCTCTGTTTCTCGCTCTCTGTTTCTCGCCCTCTGTTTCAGCCCCTCTGTTTCTCGCCCACTGTTTCAGCCCCTCTGTTTCTCACCATCTGTTTCAGCCCCTCTGTTTCAGCCCCTCTGTTTCTCGCCCTCTGTTTCAGAACCTCTGTTTCAGCCCCTCTGTTTCAGCCCCTCTGTTTCAGCCCCTCTGTTTCAGCACCTCTGTTTCTCGCCCTTTGTTTCTCGCCCTCTGTTTCAGCCCCTCTGTTTCTCGCCCTCTGTTTCAACCCCTCTGTTTCTCGCCCTCTGTTTCAGCCCCTCTGTTTCAGCACCTCTGTTTCTCGCCCTCTGTTTCAGCCCCTCTGTTTCAGCCCCTCTGTATCAGCACCTCTGTTTCAGCCCCTCTGTTTCTCGCCCTCTGTTTCTCGCCCTCTGTTTCAGCCCCTCGGTTTCAGCCCCTCTGTTTCAGCCTCTCTGTTTCAGCCCCTCAGATTCTCGCCCTCTGTTTCTCGCCCTCTGTTTCTCGCCCTCTGTTTCTCGCTCTCTGTTTCTCGCAATCTGATTCAGCCCCTCTGTTTCTCGCCCACTGTTTCAGCCCCTCTGTTTCTCGCCATCTGTTTCAGCCCCTCTGTTTCAGCCCCTCTGTTTCTCTCCCTCTGTTTCTCGCCCTCTGTTTCAGCCCCTCTGTTTCAGCCCCTCTGTTTCAGCCCCTCTGTTTCAGCCCTCTGTTTCTCGCCCTCTGTTTCAGCCCCTCTGTTTCTCGCCCTCTGTTTCAGCCCCTCTGTATCAGCCCCTCTGTATCAGCCCCTCTGTTTCAGCCCCTCTGTTTCTCGCCCTCTGTTTCTTGCCCTCTGTTTCTCGCTCTCTGTTTCTCGCCCTCTGTTTCTCGCCCTCTGTTTCAGCCCCTCTGTATCAGCCCCTCTGCTTCAGCCCCGCTGTTTCTCGCCCTCTGTTTCTCGCCCACTGTTTCTCGCCCTCTATTTCAGCCCCTCTGTTTCAGCCCCTCTGTTTCAGCCCCTCTGTTTCAGCCCCTCTGTTTCTCGCCCTCTGTTTCTCGCCCTCTGTTTCTCGCTCTCTGTTTCTCGCCCTCTGTTTCTCGCCCTCTGTTACAGCCCCTCTGTTTCAGCCCCTGTGTTTCAGCCCCTCTGTTTCTCGCCCTCTGTTTCTCGCCCTCTGTTTCTCGCCCTCTGTTTCAGCCCATCAGTTTCAGTCCCTTTGTTTCAGCCCCTCAGTTTCTCGCCCTCTGTTTCAGCCCCTCTGTTTCAGCCCCTCTGTTTCAGCCCGTCTGTTTCAGCCCCTCTGTTTCTCGCCCTCTGTTTCTCGCCCTCTGTTTCAGCCCCTCTGTTTCTCGCCCTCTGTTTCTCGCCCTCTGTTTCAGCCCCTCTGTTTCAACCCCTCTGTTTCAGCCCCTCTGTTTCTCGCCCTCTGTTTCAGCCCCTCTGTTTCAGCCCCTCTGTTTCTCGCCCTCTGTTTCAGCCCCTCTGTTTCAGCCCCTCTGTATCAGCCCCTCTGTTTCAGCCCCTCTGTTTCTCGCCCTCTGTTTCTCGCCCTCTGTTTCAGCTCCTCTGTTTCAGCCCCTCTGTTTCTCGCCCTCTGTTTCAGCCCCTCTGTTTCAGCCCCTCTGTTTCTCGCCCTCTGTTTCTCGCCCTCTGTTTCTCGCACTCTGTTTCTCGCTCTCTGTTTCTCGCCCATTGTTTCAGCCCCTCTGTTTCAGCCCCTCTGATTCAGCCCCTCTGTTTCAGCCCTTCTGTTTCAGCCCCTCTGTTTCAGCCCCTCTGTTTCAGCTCCTCTGTTTCAGCTCCTTTGTTTCTCGCCCTCTGTTTCGGCCCCTCTGTTTCAGTCCCTCTGTTTCAGCCCCTCTGTTTCTCGCCCTCTGTTTCTCGCCCTCTGTTTCAGCCCCTCTGTTTCAGCCCCTCTGTTTCAGCCCCTCTGTTTCTCGCCCTCTGTTTCAGCCCCTCTGTTTCAGCCCCTCTGTTTCTCGCCCTCTGTTTCAGCCCCTCTGTTTCAGCCCCTCTGTAACAGCCCCTCTGTTTCAGCCCCTCTGTTTCTCGCCCTCTGTTTCTCTCCCTCTGTTTCAGCCCCTCTGTTTCAGCCCCTCTGTTTCAGCCCCTCTGTTTCAGCCCCTCTGTTTCTCGCCCTCTGTTTCTCGCCCTCTGTTTCTCGCCCTCTGTTTCTCGCTCTCTGTTTCTCGCCCTCTGTTTCAGCCCCTCTGTTTCTCGCCCATTGTTTCAGCCCCTCTGTTTCAGCCCCTCAGATTCAGCCCCTCTGTTTCAGCCCTTCTGTTTCAGCCCCTCTGTTTCAGCCCCTCTGTTTCAGCTCCTCTGTTTCAGCCCCTCTGTTTCAGCCCCACTGTTTCTCGCCCTCTGTTTCTCGCCCTCGGTTTCAGCCCCTCTGTTTCTCGCCCTCTGTTTCAGCCCCTCTGTTTCTCGCCCTCTCTTTCAGCCCCTCTCTTTCTCGCCCTCTGTTGCAGACGCTCTGTTTCAGCCCCTCTGTTTCAGCCCCTCTGTTTCAGCCCCTCTGTTTCTCGCCCTCTGTTTCAGCCCATCTGTTTCTCGCCCTCTGTTTCCGCCCCTCTGTTTCTCGCCCTCTGTTGCAGCCCCTCTGTTTCAGCCCCTCTGTTTCAGCCCCTCTGTTTCAGCCCCTCTCTTTCAGCCCCTCTGTTTCTCGCCCTCTGTTTCTCGCCCTCTGTTTCAGCCCTTGTGTTTCAGCCCCTCTGTTTCAGCCCCTCTGTTTCTCGCCCTCTGTTTCAGCCCCTCTGTTTCAGCCCCTCTGTTCAGCCCCTCTGTTTCAGCCCCTCTGTTTCTCGCCCTCTGTTTCTCGCCCTCGGTTTCAGCCCCTCTGTTTCTCGCCCTCTGTTTCAGCCCCTCTGTTTCTCGCCCTCTGTTTCAGCCCCTCTGTTTCAGCCTCTCTGTTTCAGCCCCTCTGTATCAGCCCCTCTGTTTCAGCCCCTCTGTTTCAGCCCCTCTGTTTCTCGCCCTCTGTTTCAGCCCCTCTGTTTCTCGCCCTCTGTTTCAGACCCTCTGTTTCAGCCCCTCAGTATCAGCCCCTCTGTTTCAGCCCCTCTGTTTCTCGCCCTCTGTTTCTCGCCCTCTGTTTCTCGCCCACTGTTTCAGCCCCTCGGTTTCAGTTCCTCTGTTTCAGCCCATCTGTTTCAGCCCCTCTGTTTCAGCCCCTCTGTTTCAGCCCCTCTGTTTCAGCCCCTCTGTTTCTCGCCCTCTGTTTCTCGATCTCTGTTTCTCGCCCTCTGTTTCAGCCCCTCTGTTTCTCGCCCACTGTTTCAGCCCCTCTGTTTCTCGCCATCTGTTTCAGCCCCTCTGTTTCAGCCCCTCTGTTTCTCGCCCTCTGTTTCAGCCCCTCTGTTTCAGCCCCTCTGTTTCAGCCCCTCTGTTTCAGCACCTCTGTTTCTCGCCCTTTGTTTCTCGCCCTCTGTTTCAGCCCCTCTGTTTCTCGCCCTCTGTTTCAGCCCCTCTGTTTCTCGCCCTCTGTTAGGGCCCCTCTGTTTCAGTCCCTCTCTTTCAGCCCCTCTGTTTCAGCCCCTCTGTTTCAGCCCCTCTGTTTCACGTCCTCTGTTTCAGCCCCTCTGTTTCAGCCCCTCTGTTTCTCGCCCTCTGTTTCAGCCCCTCTGTTTCAGCCCATCTGTATCAGCCCCTCTGTTTCAGCCCCTCTGTTTCTCGCCCTCTGTTTCTCGCCCTCTGTTTCAGCCCCTCTGTTTCAGCCCCTCTGTTTCAGCCCCTCTGTTTCAGCCCCTCTGTTTCTCGCCCTCTGTTTCTCGCCCTCTGTTTCTCGCTCTCTGTTTCTCGCCCTCTGTTTCTTTGCCCTCTGTTTCAGCCCCTCAGTTTCAGACCCTTTGTTTCAGCCCCTCTGTTTCAGCCCCTCTGTTTCTCGCCCTCTGTTTCAGCCCCTCTGTTTCTCGCCCTCTTTTTCAGCCCCTCTGTTTCAGCCCCTCTGTATCAGCCCGACTGTTTCAGCCTCTCTGTTTCTCGCCCTCTGTTTCTCGCCCTCTGTTTCTCGCTCTCTGTTTCTCGCCCTCTGTTTCTCGCCCTCTGTTTCAGCCCCTCTGTTTCAGCCCCTCTGTTTCAGCGCCGCTGTTTCTCGCCCTCTGTTTCTCGCCCACTGTTTGTCGCCCTCTGTTTCAGCCCCTCTGTTTCAGCCCCTCTGTTTCAGCCCCTCTGTTTCAGCCCCTCTGTTTCAGACCCTCTGTTTCTCGCCCTCTGTTTCTCGCCCTCTGTTTCTCGCTCTCTGTTTCTCGCCATCTGGTTCTCGCCCTCTGTTTCAGCCCCTCTGTTTCAGCCCCTCTGTTTCAGACCCTCTGTTTCTCGCCCTCTGTTTCTCGCCCTCTGTTTCTCGCCCTCTGTTTCAGCCCCTCAGTTTAAGCCACTTTGTTTCAGCTCCTCTGTTTCAGCCCCTCTGTTTCTCGCCCTCTGTTTCAGCCCCTCTGTTTCAGCCCCTCTGTTTCAGCCCCTCTGTTTCAGCCCCACTGTTTCAGCCCCTCTGTTTCTCGCCCTCAGTTTCTCGCCCTCTGTTTCTCGCCCTCTGTTTCAGCCCCTGTGTTTCAGTCCCTCTGTTTCAGCCCCTCTGTTTCTCGCCCTCTGTTTCTCGCCCTCTGTTTCAGCCCCTCTGTTTCAGCCCCTCTGTTAGGGCCCCTCTGTTTCACGCCCTCTGTTTCAGCCCCTCTGTTTCAGCCCCTCTGTTTCTCGCCCTCTGTTTCATCCCCTCTGTTTCAGCCCCTCTGTATCAGCCCCTCTGTTTCAGCCCCTCTGTTTCTCGCCCTCTGTTTCTCGCCCTCTGTTTCAGCCCCTCTGTTTCAGCCCCTCTGTTTCAGCGCCTCAGTTTCAGCCCCTCTGTTACAGCCCCTCTGTTTCTCGCCCTCTGTTTCTCGCCCTCTGTTTCTCGCTCTCTGTTTCTCGCCCTCTGTTTCAGCCCCTCTGTTTCTCGCCCACTGTTTCAGCCCCTCTGTTTCTCACCATCTGTTTCAGCCCCTCTGTTTCAGCCCCTCTGTTTCTCGCCCTCTGTTTCAGAACCTCTGTTTCAGCCCCTCTGTTTCAGCCCCTCTGTTTCAGCCCCTCTGTTTCAGCACCTCTGTTTCTCGCCCTTTGTTTCTCGCCCTCTGTTTCAGCCCCTCTGTTTCTCGCCCTCTGTTTCAACCCCTCTGTTTCTCGCCCTCTGTTTCAGCCCCTCTGTTTCGTCACCTCTGTTTCTCGCCCTCTGTTTCAGCCCCTCTGTTTCAGCCCCTCTGTATCAGCACCTCTGTTTCAGCCCCTCTGTTTCTCGCCCTCTGTTTCTCGCCCTCTGTTTCAGCCCCTCGGTTTCAGCCCCTCTGTTTCAGCCCCTCTGTTTCAGCCCCTCAGATTCTCGCCCTCTGTTTCTCGCCCTCTGTTTCTCGCCCTCTGTTTCTCGCTCTCTGTTTCTCGCAATCTGATTCAGCCCCTCTGTTTCTCGCCCACTGTTTCAGCCCCTCTGTTTCTCGCCATCTGTTTCAGCCCCTCTGTTTCAGCCCCTCTGTTTCTCTCCCTCTGTTTCTCGCCCTCTGTTTCAGCCCCTCTGTTTCAGCCCCTCTGTTTCAGCCCCTCTGTTTCAGCCCTCTGTTTCTCGCCCTCTGTTTCAGCCCCTCTGTTTCTCGCCCTCTGTTTCAGCCCCTCTGTATCAGCCCCTCTGTATCAGCCCCTCTGTTTCAGCCCCTCTGTTTCTCGCCCTCTGTTTCTTGCCCTCTGTTTCTCGCTCTCTGTTTCTCGCCCTCTGTTTCTCGCCCTCTGTTTCAGCCCCTCTGTATCAGCCCCTCTGCTTCAGCCCCGCTGTTTCTCGCCCTCTGTTTCTCGCCCACTGTTTCTCGCCCTCTATTTCAGCCCCTCTGTTTCAGCCCCTCTGTTTCAGCCCCTCTGTTTCAGCCCCTCTGTTTCTCGCCCTCTGTTTCTCGCCCTCTGTTTCTCGCTCTCTGTTTCTCGCCCTCTGTTTCTCGCCCTCTGTTTCAGCCCCTCTGTTTCAGCCCCTCTGTTTCAGCCCCTCTGTTTCTCGCCCTCTGTTTCTCGCCCTCTGTTTCTCGCCCTCTGTTTCAGCCCATCAGTTTCAGTCCCTTTGTTTCAGCCCCTCAGTTTCTCGCCCTCTGTTTCAGCCCCTCTGTTTCAGCCCCTCTGTTTCAGCCCGTCTGTTTCAGCCCCTCTGTTTCTCGCCCTCTGTTTCTCGCCCTCTGTTTCAGCCCCTCTGTTTCTCGCCCTCTGTTTCTCGCCCTCTGTTTCAGCCCCTCTGTTTCAACCCCTCTGTTTCAGCCCCTCTGTTTCTCGCCCTCTGTTTCAGCCCCTCTGTTTCAGCCCCTCTGTTTCTCGCCCTCTGTTTCAGCCCCTCTGTTTCAGCCCCTCTGTATCAGCCCCTCTGTTTCAGCCCCTCTGTTTCTCGCCCTCTGTTTCTCGCCCTCTGTTTCAGCTCCTCTGTTTCAGCCCCTCTGTTTCTCGCCCTCTGTTTCAGCCCCTCTGTTTCAGCCCCTCTGTTTCTCGCCCTCTGTTTCTCGCCCTCTGTTTCTCGCCCTCTGTTTCTCGCTCTCTGTTTCTCGCCCATTGTTTCAGCCCCTCTGTTTCAGCCCCTCTGATTCAGCCCCTCTGTTTCAGCCCTTCTGTTTCAGCCCCTCTGTTTCAGCCCCTCTGTTTCAGCTCCTCTGTTTCAGCTCCTTTGTTTCTCGCACTCTGTTTCGGCCCCTCTGTTTCAGTCCCTCTGTTTCAGCCCCTCTGTTTCTCGCCCTCTGTTTCTCTCCCTCTGTTTCAGCCCCTCTGTTTCAGCCCCTCTGTTTCAGCCCCTCTGTTTCTCGCCCTCTGTTTCAGCCCCTCTGTTTCAGCCCCTCTGTTTCTCGCCCTCTGTTTCAGCCCCTCTGTTTCAGCCCCTCTGTAACAGCCCCTCTGTTTCAGCCCCTCTGTTTCTCGCCCTCTGTTTCTCTCCCTCTGTTTCAGCCCCTCTGTTTCAGCCCCTCTGTTTCAGCCCCTCTGTTTCAGCCCCTCTGTTTCTCGCCCTCTGTTTCTCGCCCTCTGTTTCTCGCCCTCTGTTTCTCGCTCTCTGTTTCTCGCCCTCTGTTTCAGCCCCTCTGTTTCTCGCCCATTGTTTCAGCCCCTCTGTTTCAGCCCCTCAGATTCAGCCCCTCTGTTTCAGCCCTTCTGTTTCAGCCCCTCTGTTTCAGCCCCTCTGTTTCAGCTCCTCTGTTTCAGCCCCTCTGTTTCAGCCCCACTGTTTCTCGCCCTCTGTTTCTCGCCCTCGGTTTCAGCCCCTCTGTTTCTCGCCCTCTGTTTCAGCCCCTCTGTTTCTCGCCCTCTGTTTCAGCCCCTCTGTTTCAGCCCCTCTGTTTCAGCCCCTCGGTTTCTCGCCGTCTGTTTCTCGCCCTCTGTTTCTCGCCCTCTGTTTCTCGCTCTCTGTTTCTCGCCCTCTGTCTCAGCCCCTCTGTTTCAGCCCCTTTGTTTCAGCCCCTCTGTTTCAGCCCCTCTGTTTCTCGCCCTCTGTTTCAGCCCCTCTGTTTCTCGCCCTCTGTTTCAGCCCCTCTGTTTCAGCCCCTCTGTATCAGCCCGACTGTTTCAGCCTCTCTGTTTCTCGCTCTCTGTTTCTCGCCCTCTGTTTCTCGCTCTCTGTTTCTCGCCCTCTGTTTCTCGCCCTCTGTTTCAGCCCCTCTGTTTCAGCCCCTCTGTTTCAGCGCCGCTGTTTCTCGCCCTCTGTTTCTCGCCCACTGTTTCTCGCCCTCTGTTTCAGCCCCTCTGTTTCTCGCCCACTGTTTCAGCCCCTCTGTTTCTCACCATCTGTTTCAGCCCCTCTGTTTCAGCCCCTCTGTTTCTCGCCCTCTGTTTCAGAACCTCTGTTTCAGCCCCTCTGTTTCAGCCCCTCTGTTTCAGCCCCTCTGTTTCAGCACCTCTGTTTCTCGCCCTTTGTTTCTCGCCCTCTGTTTCAGCCCCTCTGTTTCTCGCCCTCTGTTTCAACCCCTCTGTTTCTCGCCCTCTGTTTCAGCCCCTCTGTTTCAGCACCTCTGTTTCTCGCCCTCTGTTTCAGCCCCTCTGTTTCAGCCCCTCTGTATCAGCACCTCTGTTTCAGCCCCTCTGTTTCTCGCCCTCTGTTTCTCGCCCTCTGTTTCAGCCCCTCGGTTTCAGCCCCTCTGTTTCAGCCCCTCTGTTTCAGCCCCTCAGATTCTCGCCCTCTGTTTCTCGCCCTCTGTTTCTCGCCCTCTGTTTCTCGCTCTCTGTTTCTCGCAATCTGATTCAGCCCCTCTGTTTCTCGCCCACTGTTTCAGCCCCTCTGTTTCTCGCCATCTGTTTCAGCCCCTCTGTTTCAGCCCCTCTGTTTCTCTCCCTCTGTTTCTCGCCCTCTGTTTCAGCCCCTCTGTTTCAGCCCCTCTGTTTCAGCCCCTCTGTTTCAGCCCTCTGTTTCTCGCCCTCTGTTTCAGCCCCTCTGTTTCTCGCCCTCTGTTTCAGCCCCTCTGTATCAGCCCCTCTGTATCAGCCCCTCTGTTTCAGCCCCTCTGTTAATCGCCCTCTGTTTCTTGCCCTCTGTTTCTCGCTCTCTGTTTCTCGCCCTCTGTTTCTCGCCCTCTGTTTCAGCCCCTCTGTATCAGCCCCTCTGCTTCAGCCCCGCTGTTTCTCGCCCTCTGTTTCTCGCCCACTGTTTCTCGCCCTCTATTTCAGCCCCTCTGTTTCAGCCCCTCTGTTTCAGCCCCTCTGTTTCAGCCCCTCTGTTTCTCGCCCTCTGTTTCTCGCCCTCTGTTTCTCGCTCTCTGTTTCTCGCCCTCTGTTTCTCGCCCTCTGTTTCAGCCCCTCTGTTTCAGCCCCTCTGTTTCAGCCCCTCTGTTTCTCGCCCTCTGTTTCTCGCCCTCTGTTTCTCGCCCTCTGTTTCAGCCCATCAGTTTCAGTCCCTTTGTTTCAGCCCCTCAGTTTCTCGCCCTCTGTTTCAGCCCCTCTGTTTCAGCCCCTCTGTTTCAGCCCGTCTGTTTCAGCCCCTCTGTTTCTCGCCCTCTGTTTCTCGCCCTCTGTTTCAGCCCCTCTGTTTCTCGCCCTCTGTTTCTCGCCCTCTGTTTCAGCCCCTCTGTTTCAACCCCTCTGTTTCAGCCCCTCTGTTTCTCGCCCTCTGTTTCAGCCCCTCTGTTTCAGCCCCTCTGTTTCTCGCCCTCTGTTTCAGCCCCTCTGTTTCAGCCCCTCTGTATCAGCCCCTCTGTTTCAGCCCCTCTGTTTCTCGCCCTCTGTTTCTCGCCCTCTGTTTCAGCTCCTCTGTTTCAGCCCCTCTGTTTCTCGCCCTCTGTTTCAGCCCCTCTGTTTCAGCCCCTCTGTTTCTCGCCCTCTGTTTCTCGCCCTCTGTTTCTCGCCCTCTGTTTCTCGCTCTCTGTTTCTCGCCCATTGTTTCAGCCCCTCTGTTTCAGCCCCTCTGATTCAGCCCCTCTGTTTCAGCCCTTCTGTTTCAGCCCCTCTGTTTCAGCCCCTCTGTTTCAGCTCCTCTGTTTCAGCTCCTTTGTTTCTCGCACTCTGTTTCGGCCCCTCTGTTTCAGTCCCTCTGTTTCAGCCCCTCTGTTTCTCGCCCTCTGTTTCTCTCCCTCTGTTTCAGCCCCTCTGTTTCAGCCCCTCTGTTTCAGCCCCTCTGTTTCTCGCCCTCTGTTTCAGCCCCTCTGTTTCAGCCCCTCTGTTTCTCGCCCTCTGTTTCAGCCCCTCTGTTTCAGCCCCTCTGTAACAGCCCCTCTGTTTCAGCCCCTCTGTTTCTCGCCCTCTGTTTCTCTCCCTCTGTTTCAGCCCCTCTGTTTCAGCCCCTCTGTTTCAGCCCCTCTGTTTCAGCCCCTCTGTTTCTCGCCCTCTGTTTCTCGCCCTCTGTTTCTCGCCCTCTGTTTCTCGCTCTCTGTTTCTCGCCCTCTGTTTCAGCCCCTCTGTTTCTCGCCCATTGTTTCAGCCCCTCTGTTTCAGCCCCTCAGATTCAGCCCCTCTGTTTCAGCCCTTCTGTTTCAGCCCCTCTGTTTCAGCCCCTCTGTTTCAGCTCCTCTGTTTCAGCCCCTCTGTTTCAGCCCCACTGTTTCTCGCCCTCTGTTTCTCGCCCTCGGTTTCAGCCCCTCTGTTTCTCGCCCTCTGTTTCAGCCCCTCTGTTTCTCGCCCTCTGTTTCAGCCCCTCTGTTTCAGCCCCTCTGTTTCAGCCCCTCGGTTTCTCGCCGTCTGTTTCTCGCCCTCTGTTTCTCGCCCTCTGTTTCTCGCTCTCTGTTTCTCGCCCTCTGTCTCAGCCCCTCTGTTTCAGCCCCTTTGTTTCAGCCCCTCTGTTTCAGCCCCTCTGTTTCTCGCCCTCTGTTTCAGCCCCTCTGTTTCTCGCCCTCTGTTTCAGCCCCTCTGTTTCAGCCCCTCTGTATCAGCCCGACTGTTTCAGCCTCTCTGTTTCTCGCTCTCTGTTTCTCGCCCTCTGTTTCTCGCTCTCTGTTTCTCGCCCTCTGTTTCTCGCCCTCTGTTTCAGCCCCTCTGTTTCAGCCCCTCTGTTTCAGCGCCGCTGTTTCTCGCCCTCTGTTTCTCGCCCACTGTTTCTCGCCCTCTGTTTCAGCCCCTCTGTTTCAGCCCCTCTGTTTCAGCCCCTCTGTTTCAGCCCCTCTGTTTCAGCCCCTCTGTTTCTCGCCCTCTGTTTCTCGCCCTCTGTTTCTCGCTCTCTGTTTCTCGCCCTCTGTTTCTCGCCCTCTGTTTCAGCCCCTCTGTTTCAGCCCCTCTGTTTCAGACCCTCTGTTTCTCGCCCTCTGTTTCTCGCCCTCTGTTTCTCGCCCTCTGTTTCAGCCCCTCAGTTTAAGCCACTTTGTTTCAGCCCCTCTGTTTCAGCCCCTCTGTTTCACGCGCTCTGTTTCAGCCCCTCTGTTTCAGCCCCTCTGTTTCAGCCCCTCTGTTTCAGCCCCTCTGTTTCTCGCCCTCTGTTTCTCGCCCTCTGTTTCTCGCCCTCTGTTTCAGCCCCTGTGTTTCAGTCCCTCTGTTTCAGCCCCTCTGTTTCTCGCCCTCTGTTTCTCGCCCTCTGTTTCAGCCAATCTGTTTCAGCCCCTCTGTTTCAGCCCCTCTGTTTCACGCCCTCTGTTTCAGCCCCTCTGTTTCAGCCCCTCTGTTTCTCGCCCTCTGTTTCATCCCCTCTGTTTCAGCCCCTCTGTATCAGCCCCTCTGTTTCAGCCCCTCTGTTTCTCGCCCTCTGTTTCTCGCCCTCTGTTTCAGCCCCTCTGTTTCAGCCCCTCTGTTTCAGCGCCTCAGTTTCTGCCCCTCTGGTTCAGCCCCTCTGTTTCTCGCCCTCTGTTTCAGCCCCTCTGTTTCTCGCCCTCTGTTTCAGCCCCTCTGAATCAGCCCCTCTGTATCAGCCCCTCTGTTTCAGCCCCTCTGTTTCTCGCCCTCTGTTTCTTGCCCTCTGTTTCTCGCTCTCTGTTTCTCGCCCTCTGTTTCTCGCCCTCTGTTTCAGCCCCTCTGTTTCAGCCCCTCTGCTTCAGCCCCGCTGTTTCTCGCCCTCAGTTTCTCGCCCACTGTTTCTCGCCCTCTATTTCAGCCCCTCTGTTTCAGCCCCTCTGTTTCAGCCCCTCTGTTTCAGCCCCTCTGTTTCTCGCCCACTGTTTCTCGCCCTCTGTTTCTCGCTCTCTGTTTCTCGCCCTCTGTTTCTCGCCCTCTGATTCAGCCCCTCTGTTTCAGCCCCTCTGTTTCAGCCCCTCTGTTTCTCGCCCTCTGTTTCTCGCCCTCTGTTTCAGCCCATCAGTTTCAGTCCCTTTGTTTCAGCCCCTCTGTTTCTCGCCCTCTGTTTCAGCCCCTCTGTTTCAGCCCCTCTGTTTCAGCCCCTCTGTTTCTCGCCCTCTGTTTCTCGCCCTCTGTTTCTCGCCCTCTGTTTCAGCCCCTCTGTTTCAGCCCCTCTGTTTCAGTCCCTCTGTTTCAGCCCCTCTGTTTCTCGCCCTCTGTTTCTCGCCCTCTGTTTCAGACGCTCTGTTTCAGCCCCTCTCTTTCAGCCCCTCTGTTTCTCGCCCTCTGTTTCAGCCCCTCTGTTTCAGCCCCTCTGTTTCTCGCCCTCTGTTTCAGCCCCTCTGTTTCAGCCCCTCTGTATCAGCCCCTCTGTTTCAGCCCCTCTGTTTCTCGCCCTCTGTTTCTCGCCCTCTGTTTCAGCCCCTCGGTTTCAGACCCTCTGTTTCAGCCCCTCTGTTTCAGCCCCTCAGATTCTCGCCCTCTGTTTCTCGCCCTCTGTTTCAGCCCCTCTGTTTCAGCCCCTCTGTTTCTCGCCCTCTGTTTCTCGATCTCTGTTTCAGCCCCTCTGTTTCAGCCCCTCTGTTTCTCGCCCTCTGTTTCTCGCCCTCTGTTTCTCGCCCTCAGTTTCAGCCCCTCTGTTTCAGCCCCTTTGTTTCAGCCCCTCTGTTTCAGCCCCTCTGTTTCTCGCCCACTGTTTCTCGCCCTCTGTTTCAGCCCCTCTGTTTCAGCCCCTCTGTTTCAGCCCCTCTGTTTCATCCCCTCTGTTTCAGCCCCTCTGTTTCAGCCCCTCTGTTTCTCGCCCTCTGTTTCTCGCCCTCTGTTTCTCGCCCTCTGTTTCTCGCCCTCTGTTTCAGCCCCTCTGTTTCAGCCCCTCTGTTTCAGCCCCTCTGTTTCTCGCCCTCTGTTTCTCGCCCTCTGTTTCAGCCCCTCTGTTTCAGCCCCTCAGTTTCAGCCCCTCTGTTTCTCGCCCTCTGTTTCAGCCCCTCTGTTTCTCGCCCTCTCTTTCAGCCCCTCTCTTTCTCGCCCTCTGTTGCAGACGCTCTGTTTCAGCCCCTCTGTTTCAGCCCCTCTGTTTCAGCCCCTCTGTTTCTCGCCCTCTGTTTCAGCCCATCTGATTCTCGCCCTCTGTTTCCGCCCCTCTGTTTCTCGCCCTCTGTTGCAGCCCCTCTGTTTCAGCCCCTCTGTTTCAGCCCCTCTGTTTCAGCCCCTCTCTTTCAGCCCCTCTGTTTCTCGCCCTCTGTTTCTCGCCCTCTGTTTCAGCCCTTGTGTTTCAGCCCCTCTGTTTCAGCCCCTCTGTTTCTCGCCCTCTGTTTCAGCCCCTCTGTTTCAGCCCCTCTGTTCAGCCCCTCTGTTTCAGCCCCTCTGTTTCTCGCCCTCTGTTTCTCGCCCTCGGTTTCAGCCCCTCTGTTTCTCGCCCTCTGTTTCAGCCCCTCTGTTTCAGTCCCTCTGTTTCAGCCCCTCTGTTTCAGCCTCTCTGTTTCAGCCCCTCTGTATCAGCCCCTCTGTTTCAGCCCCTCTGTTTCAGCCCCTCTGTTTCTCGCCCTCTGTTTCAGCCCCTCTGTTTCTCGCCCTCTGTTTCAGACCCTCTGTTTCAGCCCCTCAGTATCAGCCCCTCTGTTTCAGCCCCTCTGTTTCTCGCCCTCTGTTTCTCGCCCTCTGTTTCTCGCCCACTGTTTCAGCCCCTCGGTTTCAGTTCCTCTGTTTCAGCCCATCTGTTTCAGCCCCTCTGTTTCAGCCCCTCTGTTTCAGCCCCCCTGTTTCAGCCCCTCTGTTTCTCGCCCTCTGTTTCTCGATCTCTGTTTCTCGCCCTCTGTTTCAGCCCCTCTGTTTCTCGCCCACTGTTTCAGCCCCTCTGTTTCTCGCCATCTGTTTCAGCCCCTCTGTTTCAGCCCCTCTGTTTCTCGCCCTCTGTTTCAGCCCCTCTGTTTCAGCCCCTCTGTTTCAGCCCCTCTGTTTCAGCACCTCTGTTTCTCGCCCTTTGTTTCTCGCCCTCTGTTTCAGCCCCTCTGTTTCTCGCCCTCTGTTTCAGCCCCTCTGTTTCTCGCCCTCTGTTAGGGCCCCTCTGTTTCAGTCCCTCTCTTTCAGCCCCTCTGTTTCAGCCCCTCTGTTTCAGCCCCTCTGTTTCACGTCCTCTGTTTCAGCCCCTCTGTTTCAGCCCCTCTGTTTCTCGCCCTCTGTTTCAGCCCCTCTGTTTCAGCCCATCTGTATCAGCCCCTCTGTTTCAGCCCCTCTGTTTCTCGCCCTCTGTTTCTCGCCCTCTGTTTCAGCCCCTCTGTTTCAGCCCCTCTGTTTCAGCCCCTCTGTTTCAGCCCCTCTGTTTCTCGCCCTCTGTTTCTCGCCCTCTGTTTCTCGCTCTCTGTTTCTCGCCCTCTGTTTCTTTGCCCTCTGTTTCAGCCCCTCAGTTTCAGACCCTTTGTTTCAGCCCCTCTGTTTCAGCCCCTCTGTTTCTCGCCCTCTGTTTCAGCCCCTCTGTTTCTCGCCCTCTTTTTCAGCCCCTCTGTTTCAGCCCCTCTGTATCAGCCCGACTGTTTCAGCCTCTCTGTTTCTCGCCCTCTGTTTCTCGCCCTCTGTTTCTCGCTCTCTGTTTCTCGCCCTCTGTTTCTCGCCCTCTGTTTCAGCCCCTCTGTTTCAGCCCCTCTGTTTCAGCGCCGCTGTTTCTCGCCCTCTGTTTCTCGCCCACTGTTTCTCGCCCTCTGTTTCAGCCCCTCTGTTTCAGCCCCTCTGTTTCAGCCCCTCTGTTTCAGCCCCTCTGTTTCAGACCCTCTGTTTCTCGCCCTCTGTTTCTCGCCCTCTGTTTCTCGCTCTCTGTTTCTCGCCATCTGGTTCTCGCCCTCTGTTTCAGCCCCTCTGTTTCAGCCCCTCTGTTTCAGACCCTCTGTTTCTCGCCCTCTGTTTCTCGCCCTCTGTTTCTCGCCCTCTGTTTCAGCCCCTCAGTTTAAGCCACTTTGTTTCAGCTCCTCTGTTTCAGCCCTCTGTTTCTCGCCCTCTGTTTCAGCCCCTCTGTTTCAGCCCCTCTGTTTCAGCCCCTCTGTTTCAGCCCCACTGTTTCAGCCCCTCTGTTTCTCGCCCTCAGTTTCTCGCCCTCTGTTTCTCGCCCTCTGTTTCAGCCCCTGTGTTTCAGTCCCTCTGTTTCAGCCCCTCTGTTTCTCGCCCTCTGTTTCTCGCCCTCTGTTTCAGCCCCTCTGTTTCAGCCCCTCTGTTAGGGCCCCTCTGTTTCACGCCCTCTGTTTCAGCCCCTCTGTTTCAGCCCCACTGTTTCAGCCCCTCTGTTTCTCGCCCTCAGTTTCTCGCCCTCTGTTTCTCGCCCTCTGTTTCAGCCCCTGTGTTTCAGTCCCTCTGTTTCAGCCCCTCTGTTTCTCGCCCTCTGTTTCTCGCCCTCTGTTTCAGCCCCTCTGTTTCAGCCCCTCTGTTAGGGCCCCTCTGTTTCACGCCCTCTGTTTCAGCCCCTCTGTTTCTCGCCCTCTGTTTCATCCCCTCTGTTTCAGCCCCTCTGTATCAGCCCCTCTGTTTCAGCCCCTCTGTTTCTCGCCCTCTGTTTCTCGCCCTCTGTTTCAGCCCCTCTGTTTCAGCCCCTCTGTTTCAGCGCCTCAGTTTCAGCCCCTCTGTTACAGCCCCTCTGTTTCTCGCCCTCTGTTTCTCGCCCTCTGTTTCTCGCTCTCTGTTTCTCGCCCTCTGTTTCAGCCCCTCTGTTTCTCGCCCACTGTTTCAGCCCCTCTGTTTCTCACCATCTGTTTCAGCCCCTCTGTTTCAGCCCCTCTGTTTCTCGCCCTCTGTTTCAGACCCTCTGTTTCAGCCCCTCTGTTTCAGCCCCTCTGTTTCAGCCCCTCTGTTTCAGCACCTCTGTTTCTCGCCCTTTGTTTCTCGCCCTCTGTTTCAGCCCCTCTGTTTCTCGCCCTCTGTTTCAACCCCTCTGTTTCTCGCCCTCTGTTTCAGCCCCTCTGTTTCAGCACCTCTGTTTCTCGCCCTCTGTTTCAGCCCCTCTGTTTCAGCCCCTCTGTATCAGCACCTCTGTTTCAGCCCCTCTGTTTCTCGCCCTCTGTTTCTCGCCCTCTGTTTCAGCCCCTCGGTTTCAGCCCCTCTGTTTCAGCCCCTCTGTTTCAGCCCCTCAGATTCTCGCCCTCTGTTTCTCGCCCTCTGTTTCTCGCCCTCTGTTTCTCGCTCTCTGTTTCTCGCAATCTGATTCAGCCCCTCTGTTTCTCGCCCACTGTTTCAGCCCCTCTGTTTCTCGCCATCTGTTTCAGCCCCTCTGTTTCAGCCCCTCTGTTTCTCTCCCTCTGTTTCTCGCCCTCTGTTTCAGCCCCTCTGTTTCAGCCCCTCTGTTTCAGCCCCTCTGTTTCAGCCCTCTGTTTCTCGCCCTCTGTTTCAGCCCCTCTGTTTCTCGCCCTCTGTTTCAGCCCCTCTGTATCAGCCCCTCTGTATCAGCCCCTCTGTTTCAGCCCCTCTGTTTCTCGCCCTCTGTTTCTTGCCCTCTGTTTCTCGCTCTCTGTTTCTCGCCCTCTGTTTCTCGCCCTCTGTTTCAGCCCCTCTGTATCAGCCCCTCTGCTTCAGCCCCGCTGTTTCTCGCCCTCTGTTTCTCGCCCACTGTTTCTCGCCCTCTATTTCAGCCCCTCTGTTTCAGCCCCTCTGTTTCAGCCCCTCTGTTTCAGCCCCTCTGTTTCTCGCCCTCTGTTTCTCGCCCTCTGTTTCTCGCTCTCTGTTTCTCGCCCTCTGTTTCTCGCCCTCTGTTTCAGCCCCTCTGTTTCAGCCCCTCTGTTTCAGCCCCTCTGTTTCTCGCCCTCTGTTTCTCGCCCTCTGTTTCTCGCCCTCTGTTTCAGCCCATCAGTTTCAGTCCCTTTGTTTCAGCCCCTCTGTTTCTCGCCCTCTGTTTCAGCCCCTCTGTTTCAGCCCCTCTGTTTCAGCCCGTCTGTTTCAGCCCCTCTGTTTCTCGCCCTCTGTTTCTCGCCCTCTGTTTCAGCCCCTCTGTTTCTCGCCCTCTGTTTCTCGCCCTCTGTTTCAGCCCCTCTGTTTCAACCCCTCTGTTTCAGCCCCTCTGTTTCTCGCCCTCTGTTTCAGCCCCTCTGTTTCAGCCCCTCTGTTTCTCGCCCTCTGTTTCAGCCCCTCTGTTTCAGCCCCTCTGTATCAGCCCCTCTGTTTCAGCCCCTCTGTTTCTCGCCCTCTGTTTCTCGCCCTCTGTTTCAGCTCCTCTGTTTCAGCCCCTCTGTTTCTCGCCCTCTGTTTCAGCCCCTCTGTTTCAGCCCCTCTGTTTCTCGCCCTCTGTTTCTCGCCCTCTGTTTCTCGCCCTCTGTTTCTCGCTCTCTGTTTCTCGCCCATTGTTTCAGCCCCTCTGTTTCAGCCCCTCTGATTCAGCCCCTCTGTTTCAGCCCTTCTGTTTCAGCCCCTCTGTTTCAGCCCCTCTGTTTCAGCTCCTCTGTTTCAGCTCCTTTGTTTCTCGCCCTCTGTTTCAGCCCCTCTGTTTCAGTCCCTCTGTTTCAGCCCCTCTGTTTCTCGCCCTCTGTTTCTCGCCCTCTGTTTCAGCCCCTCTGTTTCAGCCCCTCAGTTTCAGCCCCTCTGTTTCTCGCCCTCTGTTTCAGCCCCTCTGTTTCAGCCCCTCTGTTTCTCGCCCTCTGTTTCAGCCCCTCTGTTTCAGCCCCTCTGTATCAGCCCCTCTGTTTCAGCCCCTCTGTTTCAGCCCCTCTGTTTCTCGCCCTCTGTTTCAGCCCATCTGTTTCTCGCCCTCTGTTTCCGCCCCTCTGTTTCTTGCCCTCTGTTGCAGCCCCTCTGTTTCAGCCCCTCTGTTTCAGCCCCTCTGTTTCAGCCCCTCTCTTTCAGCCCCTCTGTTTCTCGCCCTCTGTTTCTCGCCCTCTGTTTCAGCCCTTGTGTTTCAGCCCCTCTGTTTCAGCCCCTCTGTTTCTCGCCCTCTGTTTCAGCCCCTCTGTTTCAGCCCCTCTGTTCAGCCCCTCTGTTTCAGCCCCTCTGTTTCTCGCCCTCTGTTTCTCGCCCTCGGTTTCAGCCCCTCTGTTTCTCGCCCTCTGTTTCAGCCCCTCTGTTTCAGTCCCTCTGTTTCAGCCCCTCTGTTTCAGCCTCTCTGTTTCAGCCCCTCTGTATCAGCCCCTCTGTTTCAGCCCCTCTGTTTCAGCCCCTCTGTTTCTCGCCCTCTGTTTCAGCCCCTCTGTTTCTCGCCCTCTGTTTCAGACCCTCTGTTTCAGCCCCTCAGTATCAGCCCCTCTGTTTCAGCCCCTCTGTTTCTCGCCCTCTGTTTCTCGCCCTCTGTTTCTCGCCCACTGTTTCAGCCCCTCGGTTTCAGTTCCTCTGTTTCAGCCCATCTGTTTCAGCCCCTCTGTTTCAGCCCCTCTGTTTCAGCCCCCCTGTTTCAGCCCCTCTGTTTCTCGCCCTCTGTTTCTCGATCTCTGTTTCTCGCCCTCTGTTTCAGCCCCTCTGTTTCTCGCCCACTGTTTCAGCCCCTCTGTTTCTCGCCATCTGTTTCAGCCCCTCTGTTTCAGCCCCTCTGTTTCTCGCCCTCTGTTTCAGCCCCTCTGTTTCAGCCCCTCTGTTTCAGCCCCTCTGTTTCAGCACCTCTGTTTCTCGCCCTTTGTTTCTCGCCCTCTGTTTCAGCCCCTCTGTTTCTCGCCCTCTGTTTCAGCCCCTCTGTTTCTCGCCCTCTGTTAGGGCCCCTCTGTTTCAGTCCCTCTCTTTCAGCCCCTCTGTTTCAGCCCCTCTGTTTCAGCCCCTCTGTTTCACGTCCTCTGTTTCAGCCCCTCTGTTTCAGCCCCTCTGTTTCTCGCCCTCTGTTTCAGCCCCTCTGTTTCAGCCCATCTGTATCAGCCCCTCTGTTTCAGCCCCTCTGTTTCTCGCCCTCTGTTTCTCGCCCTCTGTTTCAGCCCCTCTGTTTCAGCCCCTCTGTTTCAGCCCCTCTGTTTCAGCCCCTCTGTTTCTCGCCCTCTGTTTCTCGCCCTCTGTTTCTCGCTCTCTGTTTCTCGCCCTCTGTTTCTTTGCCCTCTGTTTCAGCCCCTCAGTTTCAGACCCTTTGTTTCAGCCCCTCTGTTTCAGCCCCTCTGTTTCTCGCCCTCTGTTTCAGCCCCTCTGTTTCTCGCCCTCTTTTTCAGCCCCTCTGTTTCAGCCCCTCTGTATCAGCCCGACTGTTTCAGCCTCTCTGTTTCTCGCCCTCTGTTTCTCGCCCTCTGTTTCTCGCTCTCTGTTTCTCGCCCTCTGTTTCTCGCCCTCTGTTTCAGCCCCTCTGTTTCAGCCCCTCTGTTTCAGCGCCGCTGTTTCTCGCCCTCTGTTTCTCGCCCACTGTTTCTCGCCCTCTGTTTCAGCCCCTCTGTTTCAGCCCCTCTGTTTCAGCCCCTCTGTTTCAGCCCCTCTGTTTCAGACCCTCTGTTTCTCGCCCTCTGTTTCTCGCCCTCTGTTTCTCGCTCTCTGTTTCTCGCCATCTGGTTCTCGCCCTCTGTTTCAGCCCCTCTGTTTCAGCCCCTCTGTTTCAGACCCTCTGTTTCTCGCCCTCTGTTTCTCGCCCTCTGTTTCTCGCCCTCTGTTTCAGCCCCTCAGTTTAAGCCACTTTGTTTCAGCTCCTCTGTTTCAGCCCTCTGTTTCTCGCCCTCTGTTTCAGCCCCTCTGTTTCAGCCCCTCTGTTTCAGCCCCTCTGTTTCAGCCCCACTGTTTCAGCCCCTCTGTTTCTCGCCCTCAGTTTCTCGCCCTCTGTTTCTCGCCCTCTGTTTCAGCCCCTGTGTTTCAGCCCCTCTGTTTCTCGCCCTCTGTTTCAGCCCCTCTGTTTCTCGCCCTCTTTTTCAGCCCCTCTGTTTCAGCCCCTCTGTATCAGCCCGACTGTTTCAGCCTCTCTGTTTCTCGCCCTCTGTTTCTCGCCCTCTGTTTCTCGCTCTCTGTTTCTCGCCCTCTGTTTCTCGCCCTCTGTTTCAGCCCCTCTGTTTCAGCCCCTCTGTTTCAGCGCCGCTGTTTCTCGCCCTCTGTTTCTCGCCCACTGTTTCTCGCCCTCTGTTTCAGCCCCTCTGTTTCAGCCCCTCTGTTTCAGCCCCTCTGTTTCAGCCCCTCTGTTTCAGACCCTCTGTTTCTCGCCCTCTGTTTCTCGCCCTCTGTTTCTCGCTCTCTGTTTCTCGCCATCTGGTTCTCGCCCTCTGTTTCAGCCCCTCTGTTTCAGCCCCTCTGTTTCAGACCCTCTGTTTCTCGCCCTCTGTTTCTCGCCCTCTGTTTCTCGCCCTCTGTTTCAGCCCCTCAGTTTAAGCCACTTTGTTTCAGCTCCTCTGTTTCAGCCCTCTGTTTCTCGCCCTCTGTTTCAGCCCCTCTGTTTCAGCCCCTCTGTTTCAGCCCCTCTGTTTCAGCCCCACTGTTTCAGCCCCTCTGTTTCTCGCCCTCAGTTTCTCGCCCTCTGTTTCTCGCCCTCTGTTTCAGCCCCTGTGTTTCAGTCCCTCTGTTTCAGCCCCTCTGTTTCTCGCCCTCTGTTTCTCGCCCTCTGTTTCAGCCCCTCTGTTTCAGCCCCTCTGTTAGGGCCCCTCTGTTTCACGCCCTCTGTTTCAGCCCCTCTGTTTCAGCCCCACTGTTTCAGCCCCTCTGTTTCTCGCCCTCAGTTTCTCGCCCTCTGTTTCTCGCCCTCTGTTTCAGCCCCTGTGTTTCAGTCCCTCTGTTTCAGCCCCTCTGTTTCTCGCCCTCTGTTTCTCGCCCTCTGTTTCAGCCCCTCTGTTTCAGCCCCTCTGTTAGGGCCCCTCTGTTTCACGCCCTCTGTTTCAGCCCCTCTGTTTCTCGCCCTCTGTTTCATCCCCTCTGTTTCAGCCCCTCTGTATCAGCCCCTCTGTTTCAGCCCCTCTGTTTCTCGCCCTCTGTTTCTCGCCCTCTGTTTCAGCCCCTCTGTTTCAGCCCCTCTGTTTCAGCGCCTCAGTTTCAGCCCCTCTGTTACAGCCCCTCTGTTTCTCGCCCTCTGTTTCTCGCCCTCTGTTTCTCGCTCTCTGTTTCTCGCCCTCTGTTTCAGCCCCTCTGTTTCTCGCCCACTGTTTCAGCCCCTCTGTTTCTCACCATCTGTTTCAGCCCCTCTGTTTCAGCCCCTCTGTTTCTCGCCCTCTGTTTCAGACCCTCTGTTTCAGCCCCTCTGTTTCAGCCCCTCTGTTTCAGCCCCTCTGTTTCAGCACCTCTGTTTCTCGCCCTTTGTTTCTCGCCCTCTGTTTCAGCCCCTCTGTTTCTCGCCCTCTGTTTCAACCCCTCTGTTTCTCGCCCTCTGTTTCAGCCCCTCTGTTTCAGCACCTCTGTTTCTCGCCCTCTGTTTCAGCCCCTCTGTTTCAGCCCCTCTGTATCAGCACCTCTGTTTCAGCCCCTCTGTTTCTCGCCCTCTGTTTCTCGCCCTCTGTTTCAGCCCCTCGGTTTCAGCCCCTCTGTTTCAGCCCCTCTGTTTCAGCCCCTCAGATTCTCGCCCTCTGTTTCTCGCCCTCTGTTTCTCGCCCTCTGTTTCTCGCTCTCTGTTTCTCGCAATCTGATTCAGCCCCTCTGTTTCTCGCCCACTGTTTCAGCCCCTCTGTTTCTCGCCATCTGTTTCAGCCCCTCTGTTTCAGCCCCTCTGTTTCTCTCCCTCTGTTTCTCGCCCTCTGTTTCAGCCCCTCTGTTTCAGCCCCTCTGTTTCAGCCCCTCTGTTTCAGCCCTCTGTTTCTCGCCCTCTGTTTCAGCCCCTCTGTTTCTCGCCCTCTGTTTCAGCCCCTCTGTATCAGCCCCTCTGTATCAGCCCCTCTGTTTCAGCCCCTCTGTTTCTCGCCCTCTGTTTCTTGCCCTCTGTTTCTCGCTCTCTGTTTCTCGCCCTCTGTTTCTCGCCCTCTGTTTCAGCCCCTCTGTATCAGCCCCTCTGCTTCAGCCCCGCTGTTTCTCGCCCTCTGTTTCTCGCCCACTGTTTCTCGCCCTCTATTTCAGCCCCTCTGTTTCAGCCCCTCTGTTTCAGCCCCTCTGTTTCAGCCCCTCTGTTTCTCGCCCTCTGTTTCTCGCCCTCTGTTTCTCGCTCTCTGTTTCTCGCCCTCTGTTTCTCGCCCTCTGTTTCAGCCCCTCTGTTTCAGCCCCTCTGTTTCAGCCCCTCTGTTTCTCGCCCTCTGTTTCTCGCCCTCTGTTTCTCGCCCTCTGTTTCAGCCCATCAGTTTCAGTCCCTTTGTTTCAGCCCCTCTGTTTCTCGCCCTCTGTTTCTCGCCCTCTGTTTCAGCCCCTCTGTTTCTCGCCCTCTGTTTCTCGCCCTCTGTTTCAGCCCCTCTGTTTCAACCCCTCTGTTTCAGCCCCTCTGTTTCTCGCCCTCTGTTTCAGCCCCTCTGTTTCAGCCCCTCTGTTTCTCGCCCTCTGTTTCAGCCCCTCTGTTTCAGCCCCTCTGTATCAGCCCCTCTGTTTCAGCCCCTCTGTTTCTCGCCCTCTGTTTCTCGCCCTCTGTTTCAGCTCCTCTGTTTCAGCCCCTCTGTTTCTCGCCCTCTGTTTCAGCCCCTCTGTTTCAGCCCCTCTGTTTCTCGCCCTCTGTTTCTCGCCCTCTGTTTCTCGCCCTCTGTTTCTCGCTCTCTGTTTCTCGCCCATTGTTTCAGCCCCTCTGTTTCAGCCCCTCTGATTCAGCCCCTCTGTTTCAGCCCTTCTGTTTCAGCCCCTCTGTTTCTCGCCCTCTGTTTCTCGCCCTCTGTTTCAGCCCCTCGGTTTCAGCCCCTCTGTTTCAGCCCCTCTGTTTCAGCCCCTCAGATTCTCGCCCTCTGTTTCTCGCCCTCTGTTTCTCGCCCTCTGTTTCTCGCTCTCTGTTTCTCGCAATCTGATTCAGCCCCTCTGTTTCTCGCCCACTGTTTCAGCCCCTCTGTTTCTCGCCATCTGTTTCAGCCCCTCTGTTTCAGCCCCTCTGTTTCTCTCCCTCTGTTTCTCGCCCTCTGTTTCAGCCCCTCTGTTTCAGCCCCTCTGTTTCAGCCCCTCTGTTTCAGCCCTCTGTTTCTCGCCCTCTGTTTCAGCCCCTCTGTTTCTCGCCCTCTGTTTCAGCCCCTCTGTATCAGCCCCTCTGTATCAGCCCCTCTGTTTCAGCCCCTCTGTTTCTCGCCCTCTGTTTCTTGCCCTCTGTTTCTCGCTCTCTGTTTCTCGCCCTCTGTTTCTCGCCCTCTGTTTCAGCCCCTCTGTATCAGCCCCTCTGCTTCAGCCCCGCTGTTTCTCGCCCTCTGTTTCTCGCCCACTGTTTCTCGCCCTCTATTTCAGCCCCTCTGTTTCAGCCCCTCTGTTTCAGCCCCTCTGTTTCAGCCCCTCTGTTTCTCGCCCTCTGTTTCTCGCCCTCTGTTTCTCGCTCTCTGTTTCTCGCCCTCTGTTTCTCGCCCTCTGTTTCAGCCCCTCTGTTTCAGCCCCTCTGTTTCAGCCCCTCTGTTTCTCGCCCTCTGTTTCTCGCCCTCTGTTTCTCGCCCTCTGTTTCAGCCCATCAGTTTCAGTCCCTTTGTTTCAGCCCCTCTGTTTCTCGCCCTCTGTTTCTCGCCCTCTGTTTCAGCCCCTCTGTTTCTCGCCCTCTGTTTCTCGCCCTCTGTTTCAGCCCCTCTGTTTCAACCCCTCTGTTTCAGCCCCTCTGTTTCTCGCCCTCTGTTTCAGCCCCTCTGTTTCAGCCCCTCTGTTTCTCGCCCTCTGTTTCAGCCCCTCTGTTTCAGCCCCTCTGTATCAGCCCCTCTGTTTCAGCCCCTCTGTTTCTCGCCCTCTGTTTCTCGCCCTCTGTTTCAGCTCCTCTGTTTCAGCCCCTCTGTTTCTCGCCCTCTGTTTCAGCCCCTCTGTTTCAGCCCCTCTGTTTCTCGCCCTCTGTTTCTCGCCCTCTGTTTCTCGCCCTCTGTTTCTCGCTCTCTGTTTCTCGCCCATTGTTTCAGCCCCTCTGTTTCAGCCCCTCTGATTCAGCCCCTCTGTTTCAGCCCTTCTGTTTCAGCCCCTCTGTTTCAGCCCCTCTGTTTCAGCTCCTCTGTTTCAGCTCCTTTGTTTCTCGCCCTCTGTTTCAGCCCCTCTGTTTCAGTCCCTCTGTTTCAGCCCCTCTGTTTCTCGCCCTCTGTTTCTCGCCCTCTGTTTCAGCCCCTCTGTTTCAGCCCCTCTGTTTCAGCCCCTCTGTTTCTCGCCCTCTGTTTCAGCCCCTCTGTTTCAGCCCCTCTGTTTCTCGCCCTCTGTTTCAGCCCCTCTGTTTCAGCCCCTCTGTATCAGCCCCTCTGTTTCAGCCCCTCTGTTTCTCGCCCTCTGTTTCTCTCCCTCTGTTTCAGCCCCTCTGTTTCAGCCCCTCTGTTTCAGCCCCTCTGTTTCAGCCCCTCTGTTTCTCGCCCTCTGTTTCTCGCCCTCTGTTTCTCGCCCTCTGTTTCTCGCTCTCTGTTTCTCGCCCTCTGTTTCAGCCCCTCTGTTTCAGCTCCTCTGTTTCAGCCCCTCTGTTTCAGCCCCACTGTTTCTCGCCCTCTGTTTCTCGCCCTCGGTTTCAGCCCCTCTGTTTCTCGCCCTCTGTTTCAGCCCCTCTGTTTCTCGCCCTCTGTTTCAGCCCCTCTGTTTCAGCCCCTCTGTTTCAGCCCCTCGGTTTCTCGCCGTCTGTTTCTCGCCCTCTGTTTCTCGCCCTCTGTTTCTCGCTCTCTGTTTCTCGCCCTCTGTCTCAGCCCCTCTGTTTCAGCCCCTTTGTTTCAGCCCCTCTGTATCAGCCCCTCTGTTTCTCGCCCTCTGTTTCAGCCCCTCTGTTTCTCGCCCTCTGTTTCAGCCCCTCTGTTTCAGCCCCTCTGTATCAGCCCGACTGTTTCAGCCTCTCTGTTTCTCGCTCTCTGTTTCTCGCCCTCTGTTTCTCGCTCTCTGTTTCTCGCCCTCTGTTTCTCGCCCTCTGTTTCAGCCCCTCTGTTTCAGCCCCTCTGTTTCAGCGCCGCTGTTTCTCGCCCTCTGTTTCTCTCCCACTGTTTCTCGCCCTCTGTTTCAGCCCCTCTGTTTCAGCCCCTCTGTTTCAGCCCCTCTGTTTCAGCCCCTCTGTTTCTGCCCCTCTGTTTCTCGCCCTCTGTTTCTCGCCCTCTGTTTCTCGCTCTCTGTTTCTCGCCCTCTGTTTCTCGCCCTCTGTTTCAGCCCCTCTGTTTCAGCCCCTCTGTTTCAGACCCTCTGTTTCTCGCCCTCTGTTTCTCGCCCTCTGTTTCTCGCCCTCTGTTTCAGCCCCTCAGTTTAAGCCACTTTGTTTCAGCCCCTCTGTTTCAGCCCCTCTGTTTCACGCGCTCTGTTTCAGCCCCTCTGTTTCAGCCCCTCTGTTTCAGCCCCTCTGTTTCAGCCCCTCTGTTTCTCGCCCTCTGTTTCTCGCCCTCTGTTTCTCGCCCTCTGTTTCAGCCCCTGTGTTTCAGCCCCTCTGATTCAGCCCCTCTGTTTCAGCCCTTCTGTTTCAGCCCCTCTGTTTCAGCCCCTCTGTTTCAGCTCCTCTGTTTCAGCTCCTTTGTTTCTCGCCCTCTGTTTCAGCCCCTCTGTTTCAGTCCCTCTGTTTCAGCCCCTCTGTTTCTCGCCCTCTGTTTCTCGCCCTCTGTTTCAGCCCCTCTGTTTCAGCCCCTCTGTTTCAGCCCCTCTGTTTCTCGCCCTCTGTTTCAGCCCCTCTGTTTCAGCCCCTCTGTTTCTCGCCCTCTGTTTCAGCCCCTCTGTTTCAGCCCCTCTGTATCAGCCCCTCTGTTTCAGCCCCTCTGTTTCTCGCCCTCTGTTTCTCTCCCTCTGTTTCAGCCCCTCTGTTTCAGCCCCTCTGTTTCAGCCCCTCTGTTTCAGCCCCTCTGTTTCTCGCCCTCTGTTTCTCGCCCTCTGTTTCTCGCCCTCTGTTTCTCGCTCTCTGTTTCTCGCCCTCTGTTTCAGCCCCTCTGTTTCAGCTCCTCTGTTTCAGCCCCTCTGTTTCAGCCCCACTGTTTCTCGCCCTCTGTTTCTCGCCCTCGGTTTCAGCCCCTCTGTTTCTCGCCCTCTGTTTCAGCCCCTCTGTTTCTCGCCCTCTGTTTCAGCCCCTCTGTTTCAGCCCCTCTGTTTCAGCCCCTCGGTTTCTCGCCGTCTGTTTCTCGCCCTCTGTTTCTCGCCCTCTGTTTCTCGCTCTCTGTTTCTCGCCCTCTGTCTCAGCCCCTCTGTTTCAGCCCCTTTGTTTCAGCCCCTCTGTATCAGCCCCTCTGTTTCTCGCCCTCTGTTTCAGCCCCTCTGTTTCTCGCCCTCTGTTTCAGCCCCTCTGTTTCAGCCCCTCTGTATCAGCCCGACTGTTTCAGCCTCTCTGTTTCTCGCTCTCTGTTTCTCGCCCTCTGTTTCTCGCTCTCTGTTTCTCGCCCTCTGTTTCTCGCCCTCTGTTTCAGCCCCTCTGTTTCAGCCCCTCTGTTTCAGCGCCGCTGTTTCTCGCCCTCTGTTTCTCTCCCACTGTTTCTCGCCCTCTGTTTCAGCCCCTCTGTTTCAGCCCCTCTGTTTCAGCCCCTCTGTTTCAGCCCCTCTGTTTCTGCCCCTCTGTTTCTCGCCCTCTGTTTCTCGCCCTCTGTTTCTCGCTCTCTGTTTCTCGCCCTCTGTTTCTCGCCCTCTGTTTCAGCCCCTCTGTTTCAGCCCCTCTGTTTCAGACCCTCTGTTTCTCGCCCTCTGTTTCTCGCCCTCTGTTTCTCGCCCTCTGTTTCAGCCCCTCAGTTTAAGCCACTTTGTTTCAGCCCCTCTGTTTCAGCCCCTCTGTTTCACGCGCTCTGTTTCAGCCCCTCTGTTTCAGCCCCTCTGTTTCAGCCCCTCTGTTTCAGCCCCTCTGTTTCTCGCCCTCTGTTTCTCGCCCTCTGTTTCTCGCCCTCTGTTTCAGCCCCTGTGTTTCAGTCCCTCTGTTTCAGCCCCTCTGTTTCTCGCCCTCTGTTTCTCGCCCTCTGTTTCAGCCCCTCTGTTTCAGCCCCTCTGTTTCAGCCCCTCTGTTTCACGCCCTCTGTTTCAGCCCCTCTGTTTCAGCCCCTCTGTTTCTCGCCCTCTGTTTCATCCCCTCTGTTTCAGCCCCTCTGTATCAGCCCCTCTGTTTCAGCCCCTCTGTTTCTCGCCCTCTGTTTCTCGCCCTCTGTTTCAGCCCCTCTGTTTCAGCCCCTCTGTTTCAGCGCCTCAGTTTCTGCCCCTCTGGTTCAGCCCCTCTGTTTCTCGCCCTCTGTTTCAGCCCCTCTGTTTCTCGCCCTCTGTTTCAGCCCCTCTGTATCAGCCCCTCTGTATCAGCCCCTCTGTTTCAGCCCCTCTGTTTCTCGCCCTCTGTTTCTTGCCCTCTGTTTCTCGCTCTCTGTTTCTCGCCCTCTGTTTCTCGCCCTCTGTTTCAGCCCCTCTGTTTCAGCCCCTCTGCTTCAGCCCCGCTGTTTCTCGCCCTCAGTTTCTCGCCCACTGTTTCTCGCCCTCTATTTCAGCCCCTCTGTTTCAGCCCCTCTGTTTCAGCCCCTCTGTTTCAGCCCCTCTGTTTCTCGCCCACTGTTTCTCGCCCTCTGTTTCTCGCTCTCTGTTTCTCGCCCTCTGTTTCTCGCCCTCTGATTCAGCCCCTCTGTTTCAGCCCCTCTGTTTCAGCCCCTCTGTTTCTCGCCCTCTGTTTCTCGCCCTCTGTTTCAGCCCATCAGTTTCAGTCCCTTTGTTTCAGCCCCTCTGTTTCTCGCCCTCTGTTTCAGCCCCTCTGTTTCAGCCCCTCTGTTTCAGCCCCTCTGTTTCTCGCCCTCTGTTTCTCGCCCTCTGTTTCTCGCCCTCTGTTTCAGCCCCTCTGTTTCAGCCCCTCTGTTTCAGTCCCTCTGTTTCAGCCCCTCTGTTTCTCGCCCTCTGTTTCTCGCCCTCTGTTTCAGACCCTCTGTTTCAGCCCCTCTGTTTCAGCCCCTCTGTTTCTCGCCCTCTGTTTCAGCCCCTCTGTTTCAGCCCCTCTGTTTCTCGCCCTCTGTTTCAGCCCCTCTGTTTCAGCCCCTCTGTATCAGCCCCTCTGTTTCAGCCCCTCTGTATCTCGCCCTCTGTTTCTCGCCCTCTGTTTCAGCCCCTCGGTTTCAGACCCTCTGTTTCAGCCCCTCTGTTTCAGCCCCTCAGATTCTCGCCCTCTGTTTCTCGCCCTCTGTTTCTCGCCCTCTGTTTCTCGCTCTCTGTTTCTCGCAATCTGATTCAGCCCCTCTGTTTCTCGCCCACTGTTTCAGCCCCTCTGTTTCTCGCCATCTGTTTCAGCCCCTCTGTTTCAGCCCCTCTGTTTCTCTCCCTCTGTTTCTCGCCCTCTGTTTCAGCCCCTCTGTTTCAGCCCCTCTGTTTCAGCCCCTCTGTTTCAGCCCTCTGTTTCTCGCCCTCTGTTTCAGCCCCTCTGTTTCTCGCCCTCTGTTTCAGCCCCTCTGTATCAGCGCCTCTGTATCAGCCCCTCTGTTTCAGCCCCTCTGTTTCTCGCCCTCTGTTTCTTGCCCTCTGTTTCTCGCTCTCTGTTTCTCGCCCTCTGTTTCTCGCCCTCTGTTTCAGCCCCTCTGTATCAGCCCCTCTGCTTCAGCCCCGCTGTTTCTCGCCCTCTGTTTCTCGCCCACTGTTTCTCGCCCTCTATTTCAGCCCCTCTGTTTCAGACCCTCTGTTCCAGCCCCTCTGTTTCAGCCCCTCTGTTTCTCGCCCTCTGTTTCTCGCCCTCTGTTTCTCGCTCTCTGTTTCTCGCCCTCTGTTTCTCGCCCTCTGTTTCAGCCCCTCTGTTTCAGCCCCTCTGTTTCAGCCCCTCTGTTTCTCGCCCTCTGTTTCTCGCCCTCTGTTTCTCGCCCTCTGTTTCAGCCCATCAGTTTCAGTCCCTTTGTTTCAGCCCCTCTGTTTCTCGCCCTCTGTTTCAGCCCCTCTGTTTCAGCCCCTCTGTTTCAGCCCCTCTGTTTCAGCCCCTCTGTTTCTCGCCCTCTGTTTCTCGCCCTCTGTTTCTCGCCCTCTGTTTCTCGCCCTCTGTTTCAGCCCCTCTGTTTCAGTCCCTCTGTTTCAGCCCCTCTGTTTCTCGCCCTCTGTTTCTCGCCCTCTGTTTCAGCCCCTCTGTTTCAACCCCTCTGTTTCAGCCCCTCTGTTTCTCGCCCTCTGTTTCAGCCCCTCTATTTCAGCCCCTCTGTTTCTCGCCCTCTGTTTCAGCCCCTCTGTTTCAGCCCCTCTGTATCAGCCCCTCTGTTTCAGCCCCTCTGTTTCTCGCCCTCTGTTTCTCGCCCTCTGTTTCAGCTCCTCTGTTTCAGCCCCTCTGTTTCTCGCCCTCTGTTTCAGCCCCTCTGTTTCAGCCCCTCTGTTTCTCGCCCTCTGTTTCATGCCCTCTGTTTCTCGCCCTCTGTTTCTCGCTCTCTGTTTCTCGCCCATTGTTTCAGCCCCTCTGTTTCAGCCCCTCTGATTCAGCCCCTCTGTTTCAGCCCTTCTGTTTCAGCCCCTCTGTTTCAGCCCCTCTGTTTCAGCTCCTCTGTTTCAGCTCCTTTGTTTCTCGCCCTCTGTTTCAGCCCCTCTGTTTCAGTCCCTCTGTTTCAGCCCCTCTGTTTCTCGCCCTCTGTTTCTCGCCCTCTGTTTCAGCCCCTCTGATTCAGCCCCTCTGTTTCAGCCCCTCTGTTTCTCGCCCTCTGTTTCAGCCCCTCTGTTTCAGCCCCTCTGTTTCTCGCCCTCTGTTTCAGCCCCTCTGTTTCAGCCCCTCTGTATCAGCCCCTCTGTTTCAGCCCCTCTGTTTCTCGCCCTCTGTTTCTCGCCCTCTGTTTCAGCCCCTCTGTTTCAGCCCCTCACTTTCAGCCCCTCTGTTTCAGCCCCTCTGTTTCAGCCCCTCTGTTTCTCGCCCTCTGTTTCTCGCCCTCTGTTTCTCGCCCTCTGTTTCTCGCTCTCTGTTTCTCGCCCTCTGTTTCAGCCCCTCTGTTTCTCGCCCATTGTTTCAGCCCCTCTGTTTCAGCCCCTCAGATTCAGCCCCTCTGTTTCAGCCCTTCTGTTTCAGCCCCTCTGTTTCAGCCCCTCTGTTTCAGCTCCTCTGTTTCAGCCCCTCAGTTTCAGCCCCACTGTTTCTCGCCCTCTGTTTCTCGCCCTCGGTTTCAGCCCCTCTGTTTCTCGCCCTCTGTTTCAGCCCCTCTGTTTCTCGCCCTCTGTTTCAGCCCCTGTGTTTCAGCCCCTCTGTTTCAGCCCCTCGGTTTCTCGCCGTCTGTTTCTCGCCCTCTGTTTCTCGCCCTCTGTTTCTCGCTCTCTGTTTCTCGCCCTCTGTCTCAGCCCCTCTGTTTCAGCCCCTTTGTTTCAGCCCCTCTGTTTCAGCCCCTCTGTTTCTCGCCCTCTGTTTCAGCCCCTCTGTTTCTCGCCCTCTGTTTCAGCCCCTCTGTTTCAGCCCCTCTGTATCAGCCCGACTGTTTCAGCCTCTCTGTTTCTCGCTCTCTGTTTCTCGCCCTCTGTTTCTCGCTCTCTGTTTCTCGCCCTCTGTTTCTCGCCCTCTGTTTCAGCCCCTCTGTTTCAGCCCCTCTGTTTCAGCGCCGCTGTTTCTCGCCCTCTGTTTCTCGCCCACTGTTTCTCGCCCTCTGTTTCAGCCCCTCTGTTTCAGCCCCTCTGTTTCAGCCCCTCTGTTTCAGCCCCTCTGTTTCAGCCCCTCTGTTTCTCGCCCTCTGTTTCTCGCCCTCTGTTTCTCGCTCTCTGTTTCTCGCGCTCTGTTTCTCGCCCTCTGTTTCAGCCCCTCTGTTTCAGCCCCTCTGTTTCAGACCCTCTGTTTCTCGCCCTCTGTTTCTCGCCCTCTGTTTCTCGCCCTCTGTTTCAGCCCCTCAGTTTAAGCCACTTTGTTTCAGCCCCTCTGTTTCAGCCCCTCTGTTTCACGCGCTCTGTTTCAGCCCCTCTGTTTCAGCCCCTCTGTTTCAGCCCCTCTGTTTCAGCCCCTCTGTTTCTCGCCCTCTGTTTCTCGCCCTCTGTTTCTCGCCCTCTGTTTCAGCCCCTGTGTTTCAGTCCCTCTGTTTCAGCCCCTCTGTTTCTCGCCCTCTGTTTCTCGCCCTATGTTTCAGCCCCTCTGTTTCAGCCCCTCTGTTTCAGCCCCTCTGTTTCACGCCCTCTGTTTCAGCCCCTCTGTTTCAGCCCCTCTGTTTCTCGCCCTCTGTTTCATCCCCTCTGTTTCAGCCCCTCTGTATCAGCCCCTCTGTTTCAGCCCCTCTGTTTCTCGCCCTCTGTTTCTCGCCCTCTGTTTCAGCCCCTCTGTTTCAGCCCCTCTGTTTCAGCGCCTCAGTTTCTGCCCCTCTGGTTCAGCCCCTCTGTTTCTCGCCCTCTGTTTCAGCCCCTCTGTTTCTCGCCCTCTGTTTCAGCCCCTCTGTATCAGCCCCTCTGTATCAGCCCCTCTGTTTCAGCCCCTCTGTTTCTCGTCCTCTGTTTCTTGCCCTCTGTTTCTCGCTCTCTGTTTCTCGCCCTCTGTTTCTCGCCCTCTGTTTCAGCCCCTCTGTTTCAGCCCCTCTGCTTCAGCCCCGCTGTTTCTCGCCCTCTGTTTCTCGCCCACTGTTTCTCGCCCTCTATTTCAGCCCCTCTGTTTCAGCCCCTCTGTTTCAGCCCCTCTGTTTCAGCCCCTCTGTTTCTCGCCCTCTGTTTCTCGCCCTCTGTTTCTCGCCCTCTGTTTCTCGCCCTCTGTTTCTCGCCCTCTGATTCAGCCCCTCTGTTTCAGCCCCTCTGTTTCAGTCCCTCTGTTTCAGCCCCTCTGTTTCTCGCCCTCTGTTTCTCGCCCTCTGTTTCAGACCCTCTGTTTCAGCCCCTCTGTTTCAGCCCCTCTGTTTCTCGCCCTCTGTTTCAGCCCCTCTGTTTCAGCCCCTCTGTTTCTCGCCCTCTGTTTCAGCCCCTCTGTTTCAGCCCCTCTGTATCAGCCCCTCTGTTTCAGCCCCTCTGTTTCTCGCCCTCTGTTTCTCGCCCTCTTTTTCAGCCCCTCTGTTTCAGCCCCTCTGTTTCAGCCCCTCTGTTTCAGCCCCTCTGTTTCTCGCCCTCTGTTTCTCGCCCTCTGTTTCTCGCCCTCTGTTTCTCGCTCTCTGTTTCTCGCCCATTGTTTCAGCCCCTCTGTTCCAGCCCCTCTGATTCAGCCCCTCTGTTTCAGCCCTTCTGTTTCAGCCCCTCTGTTTCAGCCCCTCTGTTTCAGCTCCTCTGTTTCAGCCCCTTTGTTTCTCGCCCTCTGTTTCAGCCCCTCTGTTTCAGTCCCTCTGTTTCAGCCCCTCTGTTTCTCGCCCTCTGTTTCTCGCCCTCTGTTTCAGCCCCTCTGTTTCAGCCCCTCTGTTTCAGCCCCTCTGTTTCTCGCCCTCTGTTTCAGCCCCTCTGTTTCAGCCCCGCTGTTTCTCGCCCTCTGTTTCAGCCCCTCTGTTTCAGCCCCTCTGTATCAGCCCCTCTGTTTCAGCCCCTCTGTTTCTCGCCCTCTGTTTCTCGCCCTCTGTTTCAGCCCCTCTGTTTCAGCCCCTCTGTTTCAGCCCCTCTGTATCAGCCCGACTGTTTCAGCCTCTCTGTTTCTCGCCCTCTGTTTCTCGCCCTCTGTTTCTCGCTCTCTGTTTCTCGCCCTCTGTTTCTCGCCCTCTGTTTCAGCCCCTCTGTTTCAGCCCCTCTGTTTCAGCGCCGCTGTTTCTCGCCCTCTGTTTCTCGCCCACTGTTTCTCGCCCTCTGTTTCAGCCCCTCTGTTTCAGCCCCTCTGTTTCAGCCCCACTGTTTCAGCCCCTCTGTTTCAGCCCCTCTGTTTCTCGCCCTCAGTTTCTCGCCCTCTGTTTCTCGCTCTCTGTTTCTCGCCCTCTGTTTCTCGCCCTCTGTTTCAGCCCCTCTGTTTCAGCCCCTCTGTTTCAGACCCTCTGTTTCTCGCCCTCTGTTTCTCGCCCTCTGTTTCTCGCCCTCTGTTTCAGCCCCTCAGTTTAAGCCACTTTGTTACAGCCCCTCTGTTTCAGCCCCTCTGTTTCAGCCCCTCAGTTTCAGCCCGTCTGTTTCTCGCCCTCTCTTTCAGCCCCTCTCTTTCTCGCCCTCTGTTGCAGACCCTTTGTTTCAGCCCCTCTGTTTCTCGCCCTCTGTTTCAGCCCATCTGTTTCTCGCCCTTTCTTTCCGCCCCTCTGTTTCTCGCACTCTGTTGCAGCCCCTCTGTTTCCGCCCCTCTGGTTCAGCCCCTCTGTTTCAGCTCCTCTGTTTCTCGCCCTCTGTTTCTCGCCCTCTGTTTCAGCCCTTCTGTTTCAGCCCCTCTGTTTCAGCCCCTCTGTTTCTCGCCCTCTGTTTCAGCCCCTCTGTATCTCGCCCTCTGTTTCAGACCCTCTGTTTCAGCCCCTCAGTATCAGCCCCTCTGTTTCAGCCCGTCTGTTTCTCGCCCTCTGTTAATCGCCCTCTGTTTCTCACCCACTGTTTCAGCCCCTCTGTTTCAGCCCCTCTGTTTCAGCCCATCTGTTTCAGCCCCACTGTTTCAGCCCCTCTGTTTCAATTCCTCTGTTTCAGCCCCTCTGTTTCCCGCCCTCTGTTTCTCGCTCTCTGTTTCTCGCCCTCTGTTTCAGCCCCTCTGTTTCTCGCCCACTGTTTCAGCCCCTCTGTTTATCGCCATCTGTTGCAACCCCTCTGTTTCAGCCCCTCTGTTTCTCGCCCTCTGTTTCAGCCCCTCTGTTTCAGACCCTCTGTTTCAGCACCTCTGTTTCTCGCCCTTTGTTTCTCGCCCTCTGTTTCAGCCCCTCTGTTTCTCGCCCTCTGTTTCAGCCCCTCTGTTTCTCGCCCTCTGTTTCAGCCCCTCTGTTTCAGTCCCTCTGTTTCAGTCCCTCTGTTTCAGCCCCTCTGTTTCAGACCCTCTGTTTCACGCCCACTGTTTCAGCCCCTCTGTTTCAGCCCCTCTGTTTCTCGCCCTCTTTTTCAGCCCCTCTGTTTCAGCCCCTCTGTATCAGCCCCTCTGTTTCAGCCCCTCTGTTTCTCGCCCTCTGTTTATCGCCCTCTGTTTCAGCCCCTCTGTTTCAGCCCCTCTGTTTCAGCCCCTCTGTTTCTCGCCCTCTGTTTCTCGCCCTCTGTTCCTCCCTCTCTGTTTCTCGCCCTCTGTTTCTCGCCCTCTGTTTCAACCCCTCTGTTTCTCGCCCTCTGTTTCAGCCCCTCTGTTTCAGCCCCTCTGTTTCAGCCCCTCTGTTTCAGCACCTCTGTTTCTCGCCCTTTGTTTCTCGCCCTCTGTTTCAGCCCCTCTGTTTCAGCCCCTCTGTTTCAGCCCCTCTGTTTCTCGCCCTCTGTTTCAGCCCCTCTGTTTCAGTCCCTCTGTTTCAGCCCCTCTGTTTCTCGCCCTCTGTTTCTCGCCCTCTGTTTCTCGCCCTCTGTTTCTCGCTGTCTGTTTCTCGCCCTCTGTTTCAGCCCCTCTGTTTCTCGCCCCCTGTTTCAGCCCCTCTGTTCCTCGCCATCTGTTTCAGCCCCTCTGTTTCAACCCCTCTGTTTCTCGCCCTCTGTTTCAGCCCCTCTGTTTCAGCCCCTCTGTTTCAGCCCCTCTGTTTCAGCCCCTCTGTTTCAGCACCTCTGTTTCTCGCCCTTTGTTTCTCGCCCTCTGTTTCAGCCCCTCTGTTTCAGCCCCTCTGTTTCAGCCCCTCTGTTTCTCGCCCTCTGTTTCAGCCCCTCTGTTTCAGTCCCTCTGTTTCAGCCCCTCTGTTTCAGCCACTCTGTTTCTCGCCCTCAGTTTCAGCCCCTCTGTTTCAGTCCCTCTGTTTCACGCCCTCTGTTTCAGCCCCTCTGTTTCAGCACCGCTGTTTCAGACACTCTGTTAGAGCCCCTCTGTTTCTCGCCCTCTGTTTCTCGCCCTCTGTTTCAGCCCCTCTGTTTCAGCCCCGCTGTTTCAGCGCCTCTGTTTCTCGCCCTCTGTTTCTCGCCCTCTGTTTCTCGCCCTCTGTTTCTCGCTCTCTGTTTCTCGCCCTCTGTTTCTCGCCATCTGTTTCAGCCCCTCTGTTTCAGCCCCTATGTTTCAGCCCCTCTGTTTCAGCCCTCTGTTTCAGCCCCTCTGTTTCTCGACCGCTGTTTCTCGCCCTCTGTTTCTCGCTCTCTCTTTCTCGCCCTCTGTTTCTCGCCCTCTGTTTCAGCCCCTCTGTTTCAGCCCCTCTGTTTCAACCCCTCTGTTTCAGCCCCTCTGTTTCAGCCCCTCTGTTTATCGCCCTCTGTTTCTTGCCCTCTGTTTCTCGCCCACTGTTTCAGCCCCTCTGTTTCAGCCCCTCTGTTTCAGCCCCTCTGTTTCTCGCGCTCTGTTTCTCGCCCTCTGTTTCAGCCCCTCTGTTTCAGCCCCTCCGTTTCAGCCCCTCTGTTTCTCGCCCTCTGTTTCAGCCCCTCTGTTTCTCGCCCTCTCTTTCAGCCCCTCTCTTTCTCGCCCTCTGTTGCAGACCCTCTGTTTCAGCCCCTCTGTTTCAGCCCCTCTGTTTCATCCCCTCTGTTTCTCGCCCTCTGTTTCAGCCCCTCTGTTTCTCGCCCTCTGTTTCCGCCCCTCTGTTTCTCGCCCTCTGTTGCAGCCCCACTGTTTCAGTCCCTCTGTTTCAGCCCCTTTGTTTCAGCCCCTCTGTTTCTCGCCCTCAGTTTCAGCCCCTCTGTTTCAGCCCCTCTGTTTCTCGCCCTCTGTTTCAGCTCCTCTGTTTCAGCCCCGCTGTTTCAGCCCCTCTGTTTCAGCCCCTCTGTTTCTCGCCCTCTGTTTCTCGACACTCTGTTTCAGCCCCTCTGTTTCAGCCCCGCTGTTTCAGCCCCTCTGTTTCAGCCCCTCTGTTTCAGCCCCTCTGTTTCTCGCCCTCTGTTTCTCGCCCTCTGTTTCTCGCCCTCTGTTTCTCGCTCTCTGTTTCTCGCCCTCTGTTTCAGCCCCTCTGTTTCTCGCCCATTGTTTCAGCCCCTCTGTTTCAGCCCCTCTGATTCAGCCCCTCAGTTTCAGCCCTTCTGTTTCAGCCCCTCTGTTTCAGCCCCTCTGTTTCAGCTCCTCTGTTTCAGCCCCTTTGTTTCTCGCCCTCTGTTTCAGCCCCTCTGTTTCAGTCCCTCTGTTTCAGCCCCTCTGTTTCTCGCCCTCTGTTTCTCGCCCTCTGTTTCAGCCCCTCTGTTTCAGCCCCTCTGTTTCGGCCCCTCTGTTTCTCGCCCTCTGTTTCAGCCCCTCTGTTTCAGCCCCTCTGTTTCTCGCCCTCTGTTTCAGCCCCTCTGTTCCAGCCCCTCTGTATCAGCCCCTCTGTTTCAGCCCCTCTGTATCTCGCCCTCTGTTTCTCGCCCTCTGTTTCAGCCCCTCTGTTTCAGCCCCTCAGTTTCAGCCCCTCTGTTTCTCGCCCTCTGTGTCAGCCCCTCTGTTTCTCGCCCTCTCTTTCAGCCCCTCTCTTTCTCGCCCTCTGTTGCAGACCCTCTGTTTCAGCCCCTCTGTTTCAGCCCCTCTGTTTCAGCCTCTCTGTTTCTCGCCCTCTGTTTCAGCCCATCTGTTTCTCGCACTTTGTTTCCGCCCCTCTGTTTCTCGCACTCTGTTGCAGCCCCTCTGTTTCCGCCCCTCTGTTTCAGCCCCTCTGTTTCAGCTCCTCTGTTTCTCGCCCTCTGTTTCTCGCCCTCTGTTTCAGCCCCTCTGTTTCAGTCCCTCTGTTTCAGCCCCTCTGTTTCCCGCCCTCTGTTTCAGACCCTCTGTTTCAGCCCCTCAGTATCACCCCCTCTGTTTCAGCCCCTCAGTTTCTCGCCCTCTGTTTCTCGCCCTCGGTTTCAGCCCCTCTGTTTCTCGCCCTCTGTTTCAGCCCATCTGTTTCAGCCCCTCTGTTTCAACCCCTCTGTTTCAGACCTTTTGTTTCAGCCCATCTGTTTCAGCCCCTCTGTTTCTCGCCCTCTGTTTCAGCCCCTCTGTTTCTCGCCCTCTGTTTCAGACCCTCTGTTTCAGCCCCTCAGTATAAGCCCCTCTGTTTCAGCCCCTCTGTTTCTCGCCCTCTGTTTCTCGCCCTCTGTTTCTCACCCACTGTTTCAGCCGCTCTGTTTCAGCCCCTCTGTTTCAGCCCATCTGTTTCAGCCCCACTGTTTCAGCCCCTCTGTTTCAATCCCTCTGTTTCAGCCCCTCTGTTTCTCGCCCTCTGTTTCTCGCTCTCTGTTTCTCGCCCTCTGTTTCAGCCCCTCATTTTCTCGCCCACTGTTTCAGCCCCTCTGTTTCTCGCCATCTGTTTCAGCCCATCTGTTTCAGCCCCACTGTTTCAGCCCCTCTGTTTCAATCCCTCTGTTTCAGCCCCTCTGTTTCAGCCCCTCTGTTTCAGCCCCTCTGTTTCTCGCCCTCTGTTTCTCGCCCTCTGTTTCTCGCCCTCAGTTTCAGCCCCTCTGTTTCAGCCCCTTTGTTTCAGCCCCTCTGTTTCAGCCCCTCTGTTTCTCGCCCACTGTTTCTCGCCCTCTGTTTCAGCCCCTCTGTTTCAGCCCCTCTGTTTCAGCCCCTCTGTTTCATCCCCTCTGTTTCAGCCCCTCTGTTTCAGCCCCTCTGTTTCTCGCCCTCTGTTTCTCGCCCTCTGTTTCTCGCCCTCTGTTTCTCGCCCTCTGTTTCAGCCCCTCTGTTTCAGCCCCTCTGTTTCAGCCCCTCTGTTTCTCGCCCTCTGTTTCTCGCCCTCTGTTTCAGCCCCTCTGTTTCAGCCCCTCAGTTTCAGCCCCTCTGTTTCTCGCCCTCTGTTTCAGCCCCTCTGTTTCTCGCCCTCTCTTTCAGCCCCTCTCTTTCTCGCCCTCTGTTGCAGACGCTCTGTTTCAGCCCCTCTGTTTCAGCCCCTCTGTTTCAGCCCCTCTGTTTCTCGCCCTCTGTTTCAGCCCATCTGTTTCTCGCCCTCTATTTCCGCCCTTCTGTTTCTCGCCCTCTGTTGCAGCCCCTCTGTTTCAGCCCCTCTGTTTCAGCCCCTCTGTTTCAGCCCCTCTCTTTCAGCCCCTCTGTTTCTCGCCCTCTGTTTCTCGCCCTCTGTTTCAGCCCTTGTGTTTCAGCCCCTCTGTTTCAGCCCCTCTGTTTCTCGCCCTCTGTTTCAGCCCCTCTGTTTCAGCCCCTCTGTTCAGCCCCTCTGTTTCAGCCCCTCGCTTTCACGCCCTCTGTTTCTCGCCCTCTGTTTCTCGCCCTCTGTTTCTCGCTCTCTGTTTCTCGCCCTCTGTTTCAGCCCCTCTGTTTCAGCCCCTTTGTTTCAGCCCGTCTGTTTGAGCCACTCTGTTTCTCGCCCTCTGTTTCAGCCCCTCTGTTTCTCGCCCTCTGTTTCAGCCCCTCTGTTTCAGCCCCTCTGTATCAGCCCGACTGTTTCAGCCTCTCTGTTTCTCGCCCTCTGTTTCTCGCCCTCTGTTTCTCGCTCTCTGTTTCTCGCCCTCTGTTTCTCGCCCTCTGTTTCAGCCCCTCTGTTTCAGCCCCTCTGTTTCAGCGCCGCTGTTTCTCGCCCTCTGTTTCTCGCCCACTGTTTCTCGCCCTCTGTTTCAGCCCCTCTGTTTCAGCCCCTCTGTTTCAGCCCCACTGTTTCAGCCCCTCTGTTTCAGCCCCTCTGTTTCTCGCCCTCAGTTTCTCGCCCTCTGTTTCTCGCTCTCTGTTTCTCGCCCTCTGTTTCTCGCCCTCTGTTTCAGCCCCTCTGTTTCAGCCCCTCTGTTTCAGACCCTCTGTTTCTCGCCCTCTGTTTCTCGCCCTCTGTTTCTCGCCCTCTGTTTCAGCCCCTCAGTTTAAGCCACTTTGTTACAGCCCCTCTGTTTCAGCCCCTCTGTTTCAGCCCCTCAGTTTCAGCCCGTCTGTTTCTCGCCCTCTCTTTCAGCCCCTCTCTTTCTCGCCCTCTGTTGCAGACCCTTTGTTTCAGCCCCTCTGTTTCTCGCCCTCTGTTTCAGCCCATCTGTTTCTCGCCCTTTCTTTCCGCCCCTCTGTTTCTCGCACTCTGTTGCAGCCCCTCTGTTTCCGCCCCTCTGGTTCAGCCCCTCTGTTTCAGCTCCTCTGTTTCTCGCCCTCTGTTTCTCGCCCTCTGTTTCAGCCCTTCTGTTTCAGCCCCTCTGTTTCAGCCCCTCTGTTTCTCGCCCTCTGTTTCAGCCCCTCTGTATCTCGCCCTCTGTTTCAGACCCTCTGTTTCAGCCCCTCAGTATCAGCCCCTCTGTTTCAGCCCCTCTGTTTCTCGCCCTCTGTTAATCGCCCTCTGTTTCTCACCCACTGTTTCAGCCCCTCTGTTTCAGCCCCTCTGTTTCAGCCCATCTGTTTCAGCCCCACTGTTTCAGCCCCTCTGTTTCAATTCCTCTGTTTCAGCCCCTCTGTTTCCCGCCCTCTGTTTCTCGCTCTCTGTTTCTCGCCCTCTGTTTCAGCCCCTCTGTTTCTCGCCCACTGTTTCAGCCCCTCTGTTTATCGCCATCTGTTGCAACCCCTCTGTTTCAGCCCCTCTGTTTCTCGCCCTCTGTTTCAGCCCCTCTGTTTCAGACCCTCTGTTTCAGCACCTCTGTTTCTCGCCCTTTGTTTCTCGCCCTCTGTTTCAGCCCCTCTGTTTCTCGCCCTCTGTTTCAGCCCCTCTGTTTCTCGCCCTCTGTTTCAGCCCCTCTGTTTCAGTCCCTCTGTTTCAGTCCCTCTGTTTCAGCCCCTCTGTTTCAGACCCTCTGTTTCACGCCCACTGTTTCAGCCCCTCTGTTTCAGCCCCTCTGTTTCTCGCCCTCTTTTTCAGCCCCTCTGTTTCAGCCCCTCTGTATCAGCCCCTCTGTTTCAGCCCCTCTGTTTCTCGCCCTCTGTTTATCGCCCTCTGTTTCAGCCCCTCTGTTTCAGCCCCTCTGTTTCAGCCCCTCTGTTTCTCGCCCTCTGTTTCTCGCCCTCTGTTCCTCCCTCTCTGTTTCTCGCCCTCTGTTTCTCGCCCTCTGTTTCAACCCCTCTGTTTCTCGCCCTCTGTTTCAGCCCCTCTGTTTCAGCCCCTCTGTTTCAGCCCCTCTGTTTCAGCACCTCTGTTTCTCGCCCTTTGTTTCTCGCCCTCTGTTTCAGCCCCTCTGTTTCAGCCCCTCTGTTTCAGCCCCTCTGTTTCTCGCCCTCTGTTTCAGCCCCTCTGTTTCAGTCCCTCTGTTTCAGCCCCTCTGTTTCTCGCCCTCTGTTTCTCGCCCTCTGTTTCTCGCCCTCTGTTTCTCGCTGTCTGTTTCTCGCCCTCTGTTTCAGCCCCTCTGTTTCTCGCCCCCTGTTTCAGCCCCTCTGTTCCTCGCCATCTGTTTCAGCCCCTCTGTTTCAACCCCTCTGTTTCTCGCCCTCTGTTTCAGCCCCTCTGTTTCAGCCCCTCTGTTTCAGCCCCTCTGTTTCAGCCCCTCTGTTTCAGCACCTCTGTTTCTCGCCCTTTGTTTCTCGCCCTCTGTTTCAGCCCCTCTGTTTCAGCCCCTCTGTTTCAGCCCCTCTGTTTCTCGCCCTCTGTTTCAGCCCCTCTGTTTCAGTCCCTCTGTTTCAGCCCCTCTGTTTCAGCCACTCTGTTTCTCGCCCTCAGTTTCAGCCCCTCTGTTTCAGTCCCTCTGTTTCTCGCCCTCTGTTTCAGCCCCTCTGTTTCAGCACCGCTGTTTCAGACACTCTGTTAGAGCCCCTCTGTTTCTCGCCCTCTGTTTCTCGCCCTCTGTTTCAGCCCCTCTGTTTCAGCCCCGCTGTTTCAGCGCCTCTGTTTCTCGCCCTCTGTTTCTCGCCCTCTGTTTCTCGCCCTCTGTTTCTCGCTCTCTGTTTCTCGCCCTCTGTTTCTCGCCATCTGTTTCAGCCCCTCTGTTTCAGCCCCTATGTTTCAGCCCCTCTGTTTCAGCCCTCTGTTTCAGCCCCTCTGTTTCTCGACCGCTGTTTCTCGACCTCTGTTTCTCGCTCTCTCTTTCTCGCCCTCTGTTTCTCGCCCTCTGTTTCAGCCCCTCTGTTTCAGCCCCTCTGTTTCAACCCCTCTGTTTCAGCCCCTCTGTTTCAGCCCCTCTGTTTATCGCCCTCTGTTTCTTGCCCTCTGTTTCTCGCCCACTGTTTCAGCCCCTCTGTTTCAGCCCCTCTGTTTCAGCCCCTCTGTTTCTCGCGCTCTGTTTCTCGCCCTCTGTTTCAGCCCCTCTGTTTCAGCCCCTCCGTTTCAGCCCCTCTGTTTCTCGCCCTCTGTTTCAGCCCCTCTGTTTCTCGCCCTCTCTTTCAGCCCCTCTCTTTCTCGCCCTCTGTTGCAGACCCTCTGTTTCAGCCCCTCTGTTTCAGCCCCTCTGTTTCATCCCCTCTGTTTCTCGCCCTCTGTTTCAGCCCCTCTGTTTCTCGCCCTCTGTTTCCGCCCCTCTGTTTCTCGCCCTCTGTTGCAGCCCCACTGTTTCAGTCCCTCTGTTTCAGCCCCTTTGTTTCAGCCCCTCTGTTTCTCGCCCTCAGTTTCAGCCCCTCTGTTTCAGCCCCTCTGTTTCTCGCCCTCTGTTTCAGCTCCTCTGTTTCAGCCCCGCTGTTTCAGCCCCTCTGTTTCAGCCCCTCTGTTTCTCGCCCTCTGTTTCTCGACACTCTGTTTCAGCCCCTCTGTTTCAGCCCCGCTGTTTCAGCCCCTCTGTTTCAGCCCCTCTGTTTCAGCCCCTCTGTTTCTCGCCCTCTGTTTCTCGCCCTCTGTTTCTCGCCCTCTGTTTCTCGCTCTCTGTTTCTCGCCCTCTGTTTCAGCCCCTCTGTTTCTCGCCCATTGTTTCAGCCCCTCTGTTTCAGCCCCTCTGATTCAGCCCCTCTGTTTCAACCCCTCTGTTTCTCGCCCTCTGTTTCAGCCCCTCTGTTTCAGCCCCTCTGTTTCAGCCCCTCTGTTTCAGCACCTCTGTGTCTCGCCCTTTGTTTCTCGCCCTCTGTTTCAGCCCCTCTGTTTCAGCCCCTCTGTTTCAGCCCCTCTGTTTCTCGCCCTCTGTTTCAGCCCCTCTGTTTCAGTCCCTCTGTTTCAGCCCCTCTGTTTCTCGCCCTCTGTTTCTCGCCCTCTGTTTCTCGCCCTCTGTTTCTCGCTGTCTGTTTCTCGCCCTCTGTTTCAGCCCCTCTGTTTCTCGCCCCCTGTTTCAGCCCCTCTGTTCCTCGCCATCTGTTTCAGCCCCTCTGTTTCAACCCCTCTGTTTCTCGCCCTCTGTTTCAGCCCCTCTGTTTCAGCCCCTCTGTTTCAGCCCCTCTGTTTCAGCCCCTCTGTTTCAGCACCTCTGTTTCTCGCCCTTTGTTTCTCGCCCTCTGTTTCAGCCCCTCTGTTTCAGCCCCTCTGTTTCAGCCCCTCTGTTTCTCGCCCTCTGTTTCAGCCCCTCTGTTTCAGTCCCTCTGTTTCAGCCCCTCTGTTTCAGCCACTCTGTTTCTCGCCCTCAGTTTCAGCCCCTCTGTTTCAGTCCCTCTGTTTCTCGCCCTCTGTTTCAGCCCCTCTGTTTCAGCACCGCTGTTTCAGACACTCTGTTAGAGCCCCTCTGTTTCTCGCCCTCTGTTTCTCGCCCTCTGTTTCAGCCCCTCTGTTTCAGCCCCGCTGTTTCAGCGCCTCTGTTTCTCGCCCTCTGTTTCTCGCCCTCTGTTTCTCGCCCTCTGTTTCTCGCTCTCTGTTTCTCGCCCTCTGTTTCTCGCCATCTGTTTCAGCCCCTCTGTTTCAGCCCCTATGTTTCAGCCCCTCTGTTTCAGCCCTCTGTTTCAGCCCCTCTGTTTCTCGACCGCTGTTTCTCGCCCTCTGTTTCTCGCTCTCTCTTTCTCGCCCTCTGTTTCTCGCCCTCTGTTTCAGCCCCTCTGTTTCAGCCCCTCTGTTTCAACCCCTCTGTTTCAGCCCCTCTGTTTCAGCCCCTCTGTTTATCGCCCTCTGTTTCTTGCCCTCTGTTTCTCGCCCACTGTTTCAGCCCCTCTGTTTCAGCCCCTCTGTTTCAGCCCCTCTGTTTCTCGCGCTCTGTTTCTCGCCCTCTGTTTCAGCCCCTCTGTTTCAGCCCCTCCGTTTCAGCCCCTCTGTTTCTCGCCCTCTGTTTCAGCCCCTCTGTTTCTCGCCCTCTCTTTCAGCCCCTCTCTTTCTCGCCCTCTGTTGCAGACCCTCTGTTTCAGCCCCTCTGTTTCAGCCCCTCTGTTTCATCCCCTCTGTTTCTCGCCCTCTGTTTCAGCCCCTCTGTTTCTCGCCCTCTGTTTCCGCCCCTCTGTTTCTCGCCCTCTGTTGCAGCCCCACTGTTTCAGTCCCTCTGTTTCAGCCCCTTTGTTTCAGCCCCTCTGTTTCTCGCCCTCAGTTTCAGCCCCTCTGTTTCAGCCCCTCTGTTTCTCGCCCTCTGTTTCAGCTCCTCTGTTTCAGCCCCGCTGTTTCAGCCCCTCTGTTTCAGCCCCTCTGTTTCTCGCCCTCTGTTTCTCGACACTCTGTTTCAGCCCCTCTGTTTCAGCCCCGCTGTTTCAGCCCCTCTGTTTCAGCCCCTCTGTTTCAGCCCCTCTGTTTCTCGCCATCTGTTTCTCGCCCTCTGTTTCTCGCCCTCTGTTTCTCGCTCTCTGTTTCTCGCCCTCTGTTTCAGCCCCTCTGTTTCTCGCCCATTGTTTCAGCCCCTCTGTTTCAGCCCCTCTGATTCAGCCCCTCAGTTTCAGCCCTTCTGTTTCAGCCCCTCTGTTTCAGCCCCTCTGTTTCAGCTCCTCTGTTTCAGCCCCTTTGTTTCTCGCCCTCTGTTTCAGCCCCTCTGTTTCAGTCCCTCTGTTTCAGCCCCTCTGTTTCTCGCCCTCTGTTTCTCGCCCTCTGTTTCAGCCCCTCTGTTTCAGCCCCTCTGTTTCGGCCCCTCTGTTTCTCGCCCTCTGTTTCAGCCCCTCTGTTTCAGCCCCTCTGTTTCTCGCCCTCTGTTTCAGCCCCTCTGTTCCAGCCCCTCTGTATCAGCCCCTCTGTTTCAGCCCCTCTGTATCTCGCCCTCTGTTTCTCGCCCTCTGTTTCAGCCCCTCTGTTTCAGCCCCTCAGTTTCAGCCCCTCTGTTTCTCGCCCTCTGTGTCAGCCCCTCTGTTTCTCGCCCTCTCTTTCAGCCCCTCTCTTTCTCGCCCTCTGTTGCAGACCCTCTGTTTCAGCCCCTCTGTTTCAGCCCCTCTGTTTCAGCCTCTCTGTTTCTCGCCCTCTGTTTCAGCCCATCTGTTTCTCGCACTTTGTTTCCGCCCCTCTGTTTCTCGCACTCTGTTGCAGCCCCTCTGTTTCCGCCCCTCTGTTTCAGCCCCTCTGTTTCAGCTCCTCTGTTTCACGCCCTCTGTTTCTCGCCCTCTGTTTCAGCCCCTCTGTTTCAGCCCCTCTGTTTCAGCCCCTCTGTTTCCCGCCCTCTGTTTCAGACCCTCTGTTTCAGCCCCTCAGTATCACCCCCTCTGTTTCAGCCCCTCAGTTTCTCGCCCTCTGTTTCTCGCCCTCGGTTTCAGCCCCTCTGTTTCTCGCCCTCTGTTTCAGCCCATCTGTTTCAGCCCCTCTGTTTCAACCCCTCTGTTTCAGACGTTTTGTTTCAGCCCATCTGTTTCAGCCCGTCTGTTTCTCGCCCTCTGTTTCAGCCCCTCTGTTTCTCGCCCTCTGTTTCAGACCCTCTGTTTCAGCCCCTCAGTATAAGCCCCTCTGTTTCAGCCCCTCTGTTTCTCGCCCTCTGTTTCTCGCCCTCTGTTTCTCACCCACTGTTTCAGCCGCTCTGTTTCAGCCCCTCTGTTTCAGCCCATCTGTTTCAGCCCCACTGTTTCAGCCCCTCTGTTTCAATCCCTCTGTTTCAGCCCCTCTGTTTCTCGCCCTCTGTTTCTCGCTCTCTGTTTCTCGCCCTCTGTTTCAGCCCCTCATTTTCTCGCCCACTGTTTCAGCCCCTCTGTTTCTCGCCATCTGTTTCAGCCCATCTGTTTCAGCACCACTGTTTCAGCCCCTCTGTTTCAATCCCTCTGTTTCAGCCCCTCTGTTTCAGCCCCTCTGTTTCAGCCCCTCTGTTTCTCGCCCTCTGTTTCTCGCCCTCTGTTTCTCGCCCTCAGTTTCAGCCCCTCTGTTTCAGCCCCTTTGTTTCAGCCCCTCTGTTTCAGCCCCTCTGTTTCTCGCCCACTGTTTCTCGCCCTCTGTTTCAGCCCCTCTGTTTCAGCCCCTCTGTTTCAGCCCCTCTGTTTCATCCCCTCTGTTTCAGCCCCTCTGTTTCAGCCCCTCTGTTTCTCGCCCTCTGTTTCTCGCCCTCTGTTTCTCGCCCTCTGTTTCTCGCCCTCTGTTTCAGCCCCTCTGTTTCAGCCCCTCTGTTTCAGCCCCTCTGTTTCTCGCCCTCTGTTTCTCGCCCTCTGTTTCAGCCCCTCTGTTTCAGCCCCTCAGTTTCAGCCCCTCTGTTTCTCGCCCTCTGTTTCAGCCCCTCTGTTTCTCGCCCTCTCTTTCAGCCCCTCTCTTTCTCGCCCTCTGTTGCAGACGCTCTGTTTCAGCCCCTCTGTTTCAGCCCCTCTGTTTCAGCCCCTCTGTTTCTCGCCCTCTGTTTCAGCCCATCTGTTTCTCGCCCTCTGTTTCCGCCCCTCTGTTTCTCGCCCTCTGTTGCAGCCCCTCTGTTTCAGCCCCTCTGTTTCAGCCCCTCTGTTTCAGCCCCTCTCTTTCAGCCCCTCTGTTTCTCGCCCTCTGTTTCTCGCCCTCTGTTTCAGCCCTTGTGTTTCAGCCCCTCTGTTTCAGCCCCTCTGTTTCTCGCCCTCTGTTTCAGCCCCTCTGTTTCAGCCCCTCTGTTCAGCCCCTCTGTTTCAGCCCCTCTGTTTCTCGCCCTCTGTTTCTCGCCCTCGGTTTCAGCCCCTCTGTTTCTCGCCCTCTGTTTCAGCCCCTCTGTTTCACGCCCTCTGTTTCAGCCCCTCTGTTTCAGCCTCTCTGTTTCAGCCCCTCTGTTTCAGCCCCTCTGTTTCAGCCCCTCTGTTTCAGCCCCTCTGTTTCTCGCCCTCTGTTTCAGCCCCTCTGTTTCTGACCCTCTGTTTCAGACCCTCTGTTTCAGCCCCTCAGTATCAGCCCCTCTGTTTCAGCCCCTCTGTTTCTCGCCCTCTGTTTCTCGCCCTCTGTTTCTCGCCCACTGTTTCAGCCCCTCTGTTTCAGTTCCTCTGTTTCAGCCCATCTGTTTCAGCCCCTCTGTTTCAGCCCCTCTGTTTCAGCCCCTCTGTTTCAGCCCCTCTGTTTCTCGCCCTCTGTTTCTCGATCTCTGTTTCTCGCCCTCTGTTTCAGCCCCTCTGTTTCTCGCCCACTGTTTCAGCCCCTCTGTTTCTCGCCATCTGTTTCAGCCCCTCTGTTTCAGCCCCTCTGTTTCTCGCCCTCTGTTTCAGCCCCTCTGTTTCAGCCCCTCTGTTTCAGCCCCTCTGTTTCAGCCCCTCTGTTTCTCGCCCACTGTTTCAGCCCCTCTGTTTCTCGCCCTTTGTTTCACGCCCTCTGTTTCAGCCCCTCTGTTTCTCGCCCTCTGTTTCAGCCCCTCTGTTTCTCGCCCTCTGTTAGGGCCCCTCTGTTTCAGTCCCTCTCTTTCAGCACCTCTGTTTCAGCCCCTCTGTTTCAGCCCCTCTGTTTCACTTCCTCTGTTTCAGCCCCTCTGTTTCAGCCCCTCTGTTTCTCGCCCTCTGTTTCAGCCCCTCTGTTTCAGCCCATCTGTATCAGCCCCTCTGTTTCAGCCCCTCTGTTTCTCGCCCTCTGTTTCTCGCCCTCTGTTTCAGCCCCTCTGTTTCAGCCCCTCTGTTTCAGCCCCTCTGTTTCAGCCCCTCTGTTTCTCGCCCTCTGTTTCTCGCCCTCTGTTTCTCGCTCTCTGTTTCTCGCCCTCTGTTTCTTTGCCCTCTGTTTCAGCCCCTCAGTTTCAGACCCTTTGTTTCAGCCCCTCTGTTTCAGCCCCTCTGTTTCTCGCCCTCTGTTTCAGCCCCTCTGTTTCTCGCCCTCTTTTTCAGCCCCTCTGTTTCAGCCCCTCTGTATCAGCCCGACTGTTTCAGCCTCTCTGTTTCTCGCCCTCTGTTTCTCGCCCTCTGTTTCTCGCTCTCTGTTTCTCGCCCTCTGTTTCTCGCCCTATGTTTCAGCCCCTCTGTTTCAGCCCCTCTGTTTCAGCGCTGCTGTTTCTCGCCCTCTGTTTCTCGCCCACTGTTTCTCGCCCTCTGTTTCAGCCCCTCTGTTTCAGCCCCTCTGTTTCAGCCCCTCTGTTTCAGCCCCTCTGTTTCAGCCCCTCTGTTTCTCGCCCACTGTTTCTCGCCCTCTGTTTCTCGCTCTCTGTTTCTCGCCCTCTGGTTCTCGCCCTCTGTTTCAGCCCCTCTGTTTCAGCCCCTCTGTTTCAGACCCTCTGTTTCTCGCCCTCTGTTTCTCGCCCTCTGTTTCAGCCCCTCAGTTTAAGCCACTTTGTTTCAGCCCCTCTGTTTCAGCCCCTCTGTTTCTCGCCCTCTGTTTCAGCCCCTCTGTTTCAGCCCCTCTGTTTCAGCCCCTCTGTTTCAGCCCCTCTGTTTCAGCCCCTCTGTTTCTCGCCCTCTGTTTCTCGCCCTCTGTTTCTCGCCCTCTGTTTCAGCCCCTGTGTTTCAGTCCCTCTGTTTCAGCCCCTCTGTTTCTCGCCCTCTGTTTCTCGCCCTCTGTTTCAGCCCCTCTCTTTCAGCCCCTCTGTTTCAGCCCCTCTGTTTCACGCCCTCTGTTTCAGCCCCTCTGTTTCAGCCCCTCTGTTTCTCGCCCTCTGTTACATCCCCTCTGTTTCAGCCCCTCTGTATCAGCCCCTCTGTTTCAGCCCCTCTGTTTCTCGCCCTCTGTTTCTCGCCCTCTGTTTCAGCCCCTCTGTTTCAGCCCCTCTGTTTCAGCGCCTCAGTTTCAGCCCCTCTGTTTCAGCCCCTCTGTTTCTCGCCCTCTGTTTCTCGCCCTCTGTTTCTCGCTCTCTGTTTCTCGCCCTCTGTTTCAGCCCCTCTGTTTCTCGCCCACTGTTTCAGCCCCTCTGTTTCTCGCCATCTGTTTCAGCCCCTCTGTTTCAGCCCCTCTGTTTCTCGCCCTCTGTTTCAGACACTCTGTTTCAGCCCCTCTCTTTCAGCCCCTCTGTTTCAGCCCCTCTGTTTCAGCACCTCTGTTTCTCGCCCTTTGTTTCTCGCCCTCTGTTTCAGCCCCTCTGTTTCTCGCCCTCTGTTTCAACCCCTCTGTTTCTCGCCCTCTGTTTCAGCCCCTCTGTTTCAGCACCTCTGTTTCTCGCCCTCTGTTTCAGCCCCTCTGTTTCAGCCCCTCTGTATCAGCACCTCTGTTTCAGCCCCTCTGTTTCTCGCCCTCTGTTTCTCGCCCTCTGTTTCAGCCCCTCGGTTTCAGCCCCTCTGTTTCAGCCCCTCTGTTTCAGCCCCTCAGATTCTCGCCCTCTGTTTCTCGCCCTCTGTTTCTCGCCCTCTGTTTCTCGCTCTCTGTTTCTCGCAATCTGATTCAGCCCCTCTGTTTCTCGCCCACTGTTTCAGCCCCTCTGTTTCTCGCCATCTGTTTCAGCCCCTCTGTTTCAGCCCCTCTGTTTCTCTCCCTCTGTTTCTCGCCCTCTGTTTCAGCCCCTCTGTTTCAGCCCCTCTGTTTCAGCCCCTCTGTTTCAGCCCCTCTGTTTCTCGCCCTCTGTTTCAGCCCCTCTGTTTCTCGCCCTCTGTTTCAGCCCCTCTGTATCAGCCCCTCTGTATCAGCCCCTCTGTTTCAGCCCCTCTGTTTCTCGCCCTCTGTTTCTTGCCCTCTGTTTCTCGCTCTCTGTTTCTCGCCCTCTGTTTCTCGCCCTCTGTTTCAGCCCCTCTGTTTCAGCCCCTCTGCTTCAGCCCCGCTGTTTCTCGCCCTCTGTTTCTCGCCCACTGTTTCTCGCCCTCTATTTCAGCCCCTCTGTTTCAGCCCCTCTGTTTCAGCCCCTCTGTTTCAGCCCCTCTGTTTCTCGCCCTCTGTTTCTCGCCCTCTGTTTCTCGTTCTCTGTTTCTCGCCCTCTGTTTCTCGCCCTCTGTTTCAGCCCCTCTGTTTCAGCCCCTCTGTTTCAGCCCCTCTGTTTCTCGCCCTCTGTTTCTCGCCCTATGTTTCTCGCCCTCTGTTTCAGCCCATCAGTTTCAGTCCCTTTGTTTCAGCCCCTCTGTTTCTCGCCCTCTGTTTCAGCCCCTCTGTTTCAGCCCCTCTGTTTCAGCCCCTCTGTTTCAGCCCCTCTGTTTCTCGCCCTCTGTTTCTCGCCCTCTGTTTCTCGCCCTCTGTTTCTCGCCCTCTGTTTCAGCCCCTCTGTTTCTCGCCCTCTGTTTCAGCCCCTCTGTTTCTCGCCCTCTGTTTCTCGCCCTCTGTTTCAGCCCCTCTGTTTCAACCCCTCTGTTTCAGCCCCTCTGTTTCTCGCCCTCTGTTTCAGCCCCTCTGTTTCAGCCCCTCTGTTTCAGCCCCTCTGTTTCTCGCCCTCTGTTTCAGCTCCTCTGTTTCAGCCCCGCTGTTTCAGCCCCTCTGTTTCAGCCCCTCTGTTTCTCGCCCTCTGTTTCTCGCACTCTGTTTCAGCCACTCTGTTTCAGCCCCGCTGTTTCAGCCCCTCTGTTTCAGCCCCTCTGTTTCAGCCCCTCTGTTTCTCGCCCTCTGTTTCTCGCTCTCTGTTTCTCGCCCTCTGTTTCTCGCCCTCTGTTTCAGCCCCTCTGTTTCAGCCCCTCTGTTTCAGCCCGTCTGTTTCAGCCCTCTGTTCCAGCCCCTCTGTTTCAGCCCCTCTGTTTCTCGACCTCTGTTTCTCGCCCTCTGTTTCTCGCTCTCTGTTTCTCGCCCTCTGTTTCTCGCCCTCTGTTTCAGCCCCTCTGTTTCAGCCCCTCTGTTTCAGCCCCTCTGTTTCAGCCCCTCTGTTTCTCGCCCTCTGTTTCAGCCTCTCTGTTTCTCGCTCTCTGTTTCAGCCCCTCTGTTTCAGCCCCTCTGTATCAGCCCCTCTGTTTCAGCCCCACTGTTTCTCGCCCTAAGTTTCTCGCCCTCTGTTTCAGCCCCTCTGTTTCAGCCCCTCAGTTTCAGCCCCTCTGTTCCAGCCCCTCTGTTTCTCGACCTCTGTTTCTCGCCCTCTGTTTCTCGACCTCTGTTTCTCGCTCTCTGATTCTCGCCCTCTGTTTCTCGCCCTCTGTTTCAGCCCCTCTGTTTCAGCCCAACTGTTTCAGCCCCTCTGTTTCTCGCCCTCTGTTTCTCCCCCACTGTTTCTCGCCCTCTGTTTCAACCCCTCTGTTTCAGCCCCTCTGTTTCAGCCCCTCTGTTTCAGCCCCTCTGTCTCAGCCCCTCTGTTTCTCGCCCTCTGTTTCTCGCCCTCTGTTTCTTGCCCTCTGTTTCTCGCTCTCTGTTTCTCGCCCTCTGTTTCTCGCCCTCTGTTTCAGCCCCTCTGTTTCAGCCCCTCTGTTTCAGCCCCTCTGTTTCTCGCCCTCTGTTTCTCGCCCTCAGTTTCAGCCCCTCTGTTTCAGCCCCTTTGTTTCAGCCCCTCTGTTTCAGCACCTCTGTTTCTCGCCCAATGTTTCTCGCCCTCTGTTTCAGCCCCTCTGTTTCAGCCCCTCTGTTTCAGCCCCACTGTTTCCGCCCCTCTGTTTCAGCCCCTCTGTTTCAGCCCCTCTGTTTCAGCCCCTCTGTTTCTCGCCCTCTGTTTCTCGCCCTCTGTTTCAGCCCCTCTGTTTCTGCCCCTCTGTTTCAGCCCCTCTGTTTCTCGCCCTCTGTTTCTCGCCCTCTGTTTCAGCCCCTCTGTTTCAGCCCCTCAGTTTCAGCCCCTCTGTTTCTCGCCCTCTGTGCCAGCCCCTCTGTTTCTCGCCCTCTCTTTCAGCCCCTCTCTTTCTCGCCCTCTGTTGCAGACCCTCTGTTTCAGCCCCTCTGTTTCAGCCCCTCAGTTTCAGCCCCTCTGTTTCTCGCCCTCTATGTCAGCCCCTCTGTTTCTCGCCCTCTCTTTCAGCCCCTCTCTTTCTCGCCCTCTGTTGCAGACCCTCTGTTTCAGCCCCTCTGTTTCAGCCCCTCTGTTTCAGCCCCTCTGTTTCAGCCCCTCTGTTTCTCGCCCTCTGTTTCTCGCCCTCAGTTTCAGCCCCTCTGTTTCAGCCCATTTGTTTCAGCCCCTCTGTTTCAGCCCCTCTGTTTCTCGCCCACTGTTTCTCGCGCTCTGTTTCAGCCCCTCTGTTTCAGCCCCTCTGTTTCAGCCCCACTGTTTCAGCCCCTCTGTTTCAGCCCCTCTGTTTCAGCCCCTCTGTTTCAGCCCCTCTGTTTCTCGCCATCTGTTTCTCGCCCTGTTTCAGCCCCTCAGTTTAAGCCCCTATGTTTCAGCCCCTCTGTAACTCGCCCTCTGTTTCTCGCCCTCTGTTTCAGCCCCTCTGTTTCAGCCCCTCAGTTTCAGCCCCTCTGTTTCTCGCCCTCTGTGTCAGCCCCTCTGTTTCTCGCCCTCTCTTTCAGCCCCTCTCTTTCTCGCCCTCTGTTGCAGACCCTCTGTTTCAGCCCCTCTGTTTCAGCCCCTCTGTTTCAGCCTCTCTGTTTCTCGCCCTCTGTTTCAGCCCATCTGTTTCTCGCACTTTGTTTCCGCCCCTCTGTTTCTCGCACTCTGTTGCAGCCCCTCTGTTTCCGCCCCTCTGTTTCAGCCCCTCTGTTTCAGCTCCTCTGTTTCTCGCCCTCTGTTTCTCGCCCTCTGTTTCAGCCCCTCTGTTTCAGCCCCTCTGTTTCAGCCCCTCTGTTTCCCGCCCTCTGTTTCAGACCCTCTGTTTCAGCCCCTCAGTATCAGCCCCTCTGTTTCAGCCCCTCAGTTTCTCGCCCTCTGTTTCTCGCCCTCGGTTTCAGCCCCTCTGTTTCTCGCCCTCTGTTTCAGCCCATCTGTTTCAGCCCCTCTGTTTCAACCCCTCTGTTTCAGCCCTTCTGTTTCAGCCCATCTGTTTCAGCCCCTCTGTTTCTCGCCCTCTGTTTCAGCCCCTCTGTTTCTCGCCCTCTGTTTCAGACCCTCTGTTTCAGCCCCTCAGTATAAGCCCCTCTGTTTCAGCCCCTCTGTTTCTCGCCCTCTGTTTCTCGCCCTCTGTTTCTCACCCACTGTTTCAGCCTCTCTGTTTCAGCCCCTCTGTTTCAGCCCATCTGTTTCAGCCCCACTGTTTCAGCCCCTCTGTTTCAATCCCTCTGTTTCAGCCCCTCTGTTTCTCGCCCTCTGTTTCTCGCTCTCTGTTTCTCGCCCTCTGTTTCAGCCCCTCATTTTCTCGCCCACTGTTTCAGCCCCTCTGTTTCTCGCCATCTGTTTCAGCCCATCTGTTTCAGCCCCACTGTTTCAGCCCCTCTGTTTCAATCCCTCTGTTTCAGCCCCTCTGTTTCAGCCCCTCTGTTTCAGCCCCTCTGTTTCTCGCCCTCTGTTTCTCGCCCTCTGTTTGTCGCCCTCAGTTTCAGCCCCTCTGTTTCAGCCCCTTTGTTTCAGCCCCTCTGTTTCAGCCCCTCTGTTTCTCGCCCACTGTTTCTCGCCCTCTGTTTCAGCCCCTCTGTTTCAGCCCCTCTGTTTCAGCCCCTCTGTTTCATCCCCTCTGTTTCAGCCCCTCTGTTTCAGCCCCTCTGTTTCTCGCCCTCTGTTTCTCGCCCTCTGTTTCTCGCCCTCTGTTTCTCGCCCTCTGTTTCAGCCCCTCTGTTTCAGCCCCTCTGTTTCAGCCCCTCTGTTTCTCGCCCTCTGTTTCTCGCCCTCTGTTTCAGCCCCTCTGTTTCAGCCCCTCAGTTTCAGCCCCTCTGTTTCTCGCCCTCTGTTTCAGCCCCTCTGTTTCTCGCCCTCTCTTTCAGCCCCTCTCTTTCTCGCCCTCTGTTGCAGACGCTCTGTTTCAGCCCCTCTGTTTCAGCCCCTCTGTTTCAGCCCCTCTGTTTCTCGCCCTCTGTTTCAGCCCATCTGTTTCTCGCCCTCTGTTTCCGCCCCTCTGTTTCTCGCCCTCTGTTGCAGCCCCTCTGTTTCAGCCCCTCTGTTTCAGCCCCTCTGTTTCAGCCCCTCTCTTTCAGCCCCTCTGTTTCTCGCCCTCTGTTTCTCGCCCTCTGTTTCAGCCCTTGTGTTTCAGCCCCTCTGTTTCAGCCCCTCTGTTTCTCGCCCTCTGTTTCAGCCCCTCTGTCTCAGCCCCTCTGTTCAGCCCCTCTGTTTCAGCCCCTCTGTTTCTCGCCCTCTGTTTCTCGCCCTCGGTTTCAGCCCCTCTGTTTCTCGCCCTCTGTTTCAGCCCCTCTGTTTCTCGCCCTCTGTTTCAGCCCCTCTGTTTCAGCCTCTCTGTTTCAGCCCCTCTGTATCAGCCCCTCTGTTTCAGCCCCTCTGTTTCAGCCCCTCTGTTTCTCGCCCTCTGTTTCAGCCCCTCTGTTTCTCGCCCTCTGTTTCAGACCCTCTGTTTCAGCCCCTCAGTATCAGCCCCTCTGTTTCAGCCCCTCTGTTTCTCGCCCTCTGTTTCTCGCCCTCTGTTTCTCGCCCACTGTTTCAACCCCTCGGTTTCAGTTCCTCTGTTTCAGCCCATCTGTTTCAGCCCCTCTGTTTCAGCCCCTCTGTTTCAGCCCCTCTGTTTCAGCCCCTCTGTTTCTCGCCCTCTGTTTCTCGATCTCTGTTTCTCGCCCTCTGTTTCAGCCCCTCTGTTTCTCGCCCACTGTTTCAGCCCCTCTGTTTCTCGCCATCTGTTTCAGCCCCTCTGTTTCAGCCCCTCTGTTTCTCGCCCTCTGTTTCAGCCCCTCTGTTTCAGCCCCTCTGTTTCAGCCCCTCTGTTTCAGCACCTCTGTTTCTCGCCCTTTGTTTCTCGCCCTCTGTTTCAGCCCCTCTGTTTCTCGCCCTCTGTTTCAGCCCCTCTGTTTCTCGCCCTCTGTTAGGGCCCCTCTGTTTCAGTCCCTCTCTTTCAGCCCCTCTGTTTCAGCCCCTCTGTTTCAGCCCCTCTGTTTCACGTCCTCTGTTTCAGCCCCTCTGTTTCAGCCCCTCTGTTTCTCGCCCTCTGTTTCAGCCCCTCTGTTTCAGCCCATCTGTATCAGCCCCTCTGTTTCAGCCCCTCTGTTTCTCGCCCTCTGTTTCTCGCCCTCTGTTTCAGCCCCTCTGTTTCAGCCCCTCTGTTTCAGCCCCTCTGTTTCAGCCCCTCTGTTTCTCGCCCTCTGTTTCTCGCCCTCTGTTTCTCGCTCTCTGTTTCTCGCCCTCTGTTTCTTTGCCCTCTGTTTCAGCCCCTCAGTTTCAGACCCTTTGTTTCAGCCCCTCTGTTTCAGCCCCTCTGTTTCTCGCCCTCTGTTTCAGCCCCTCTGTTTCTCGCCCTCTTTTTCAGCCCCTCTGTTTCCGCCCCTCTGTATCAGCCCGACTGTTTCAGCCTCTCTGTTTCTCGCCCTCTGTTTCTCGCCCTCTGTTTCTCGCTCTCTGTTTCTCGCCCTCTGTTTCTCGCCCTCTGTTTCAGCCCCTCTGTTTCAGCCCCTCTGTTTCAGCGCCGCTGTTTCTCGCCCTCTGTTTCTCGCCCACTGTTTCTCGCCCTCTGTTTCAGCCCCTCTGTTTCAGCCCCTCTGTTTCAGCCCCTCTGTTTCAGCCCCTCTGTTTCAGACCCTCTGTTTCTCGCCCTCTGTTTCTCGCCCTCTGTTTCTCGCTCTCTGTTTCTCGCCCTCTGGTTCTCGCCCTCTGTTTCAGCCCCTCTGTTTCAGCCCCTCTGTTTCAGACCCTCTGTTTCTCGCCCTCTGTTTCTCGCCCTCTGTTTCTCGCCCTCTGTTTCAGCCCCTCAGTTTAAGCCACTTTGTTTCAGCTCCTCTGTTTCAGCCCCTCTGTTTCTCGCCCTCTGTTTCAGCCCCTCTGTTTCAGCCCCTCTGTTTCAGCCCCTCTGTTTCAGCCCCACTGTTTCAGCCCCTCTGTTTCTCGCCCTCAGTTTCTCGCCCTCTGTTTCTCGCCCTCTGTTTCAGCCCCTGTGTTTCAGTCCCTCTGTTTCAGCCCCTCTGTTTCTCGCCCTCTGTTTCTCGCCCTCTGTTTCAGCCCCTCTGTTTCAGCCCCTCTGTTAGGGCCCCTCTGTTTCACGCCCTCTGTTTCAGCCCCTCTGTTTCAGCCCCTCTGTTTCTCGCCCTCTGTTTCATCCCCTCTGTTTCAGCCCCTCTGTATCAGCCCCTCTGTTTCAGCCCCTCTGTTTCTCGCCCTCTGTTTCTCGCCCTCTGTTTCTCGCCCTCTGTTTCAGCCCCTCTGTTTCAGCCCCTCTGTTTCAGCGCCTCAGTTTCAGCCCCTCTGTTACAGCCCCTCTGTTTCTCGCCCTCTGTTTCTCGCCCTCTGTTTCTCGCTCTCTGTTTCTCGCCCTCTGTTTCAGCCCCTCTGTTTCTCGCCCACTGTTTCAGCCCCTCTGTTTCTCACCATCTGTTTCAGCCCCTCTGTTTCAGCCCCTCTGTTTCTCGCCCTCTGTTTCAGACCCTCTGTTTCAGCCCCTCTGTTTCAGCCCCTCTGTTTCAGCACCTCTGTTTCTCGCCCTTTGTTTCTCGCCCTCTGTTTCAGCCCCTCTGTTTCTCGCCCTCTGTTTCAACCCCTCTGTTTCTCGCCCTCTGTTTCAGCTCCTCTGTTTCAGCACCTCTGTTTCTCGCCCTCTGTTTCAGCCCCTCTGTTTCAGCCCCTCTGTATCAGCACCTCTGTTTCAGCCACTCTGTTTCTCGCCCTCTGTTTCTCGCCCTCTGTTTCAGCCCCTCGGTTTCAGCCCCTCTGTTTCAGCCCCTCTGTTTCAGCCCCTCAGATTCTCGCCCTCTGTTTCTCGCCCTCTGTTTCTCGCCCTCTGTTTCTCGCTCTCTGTTTCTCGCAATCTGATTCAGCCCCTCTGTTTCTCGCCCACTGTTTCAGCCCCTCTGTTTCTCGCCATCTGTTTCAGCCCCTCTGTTTCAGCCCCTCTGTTTCTCTCCCTCTGTTTCTCGCCCTCTGTTTCAGCCCCTCTGTTTCAGCCCCTCTGTTTCAGCCCCTCTGTTTCAGCCCTCTGTTTCTCGCCCTCTGTTTCAGCCCCTCTGTTTCTCGCCCTCTGTTTCAGCCCCTCTGTATCAGCCCCTCTGTATCAGCCCCTCTGTTTCAGCCCCTCTGTTTCTCGCCCTCTGTTTCTTGCCCTCTGTTTCTCGCTCTCTGTTTCTCGCCCTCTGTTTCTCGCCCTCTGTTTCAGCCCCTCTGTATCAGCCCCTCTGCTTCAGCCCCGCTGTTTCTCGCCCTCTGTTTCTCGCCCACTGTTTCTCGCCCTCTATTTCAGCCCCTCTGTTTCAGCCCCTCTGTTTCAGCCCCTCTGTTTCAGCCCCTCTGTTTCTCGCCCTCTGTTTCTCGCCCTCTGTTTCTCGCTCTCTGTTTCTCGCCCTCTGTTTCTCGCCCTCTGTTTCAGCCCCTCTGTTTCAGCCCCTCTGTTTCAGCCCCTCTGTTTCTCGCCCTCTGTTTCTCGCCCTCTGTTACTCGCCCTCTGTTTCAGCCCATCAGTTTCAGTCCCTTTGTTTCAGCCCCTCTGTTTCTCGCCCTCTGTTTCAGCCCCTCTGTTTCAGCCCCTCTGTTTCAGCCCGTCTGTTTCAGCCCCTCTGTTTCTCGCCCTCTGTTTCTCGCCCTCTGTTTCAGCCCCTCTGTTTCTCGCCCTCTGTTTCTCGCCCTCTGTTTCAGCCCCTCTGTTTCAACCCCTCTGTTTCAGCCCCTCTGTTTCTCGCCCTCTGTTTCAGCCCCTCTGTTTCAGCCCCTCTGTTTCTCGCCCTCTGTTTCAGCCCCTCTGTTTCAGCCCCTCTGTATCAGCCCCTCTGTTTCAGCCCCTCTGTTTCTCGCCCTCTGTTTCTCGCCCTCTGTTTCAGCTCCTCTGTTTCAGCCCCTCTGTTTCTCGCCCTCTGTTTCAGCCCCTCTGTTTCAGCCCCTCTGTTTCTCGCCCTCTGTTTCTCGCCCTCTGTTTCTCGCCCTCTGTTTCTCGCTCTCTGTTTCTCGCCCATTGTTTCAGCCCCTCTGTTTCAGCCCCTCTGATTCAGCCCCTCTGTTTCAGCCCTTCTGTTTCAGCCCCTCTGTTTCAGCCCCTCTGTTTCAGCTCCTCTGTTTCAGCTCCTTTGTTTCTCGCCCTCTGTTTCAGCCCCTCTGTTTCAGTCCCTCTGTTTCAGCCCCTCTGTTTCTCGCCCTCTGTTTCTCGCCCTCTGTTTCAGCCCCTCTGTTTCAGCCCCTCTGTTTCAGCCCCTCTGTTTCTCGCCCTCTGTTTCAGCCCCTCTGTTTCAGCCCCTCTGTTTCTCGCCCTCTGTTTCAGCCCCTCTGTTTCAGCCCCTCTGTATCAGCCCCTCTGTTTCAGCCCCTCTGTTTCTCGCCCTCTGTTTCTCTCCCTCTGTTTCAGCCCCTCTGTTTCAGCCCCTCTGTTTCAGCCCCTCTGTTTCAGCCCCTCTGTTTCAGCCCCTCTGTTTCTCGCCATCTGTTTCTCGCCCTCTGTTTCTCGCCCTCTGTTTCTCGCTCTCTGTTTCTCGCCCTCTGTTTCAGCCCCTCTGTTTCTCGCCCATTGTTTCAGCCCCTCTGTTTCAGCCCTTCTGTTTCAGCCCCTCTGTTTCAGCCCCTCTGTTTCAGCTCCTCTGTTTCAGCCCCTCTGTTTCAGCCCCACTGTTTCTCGCCCTCTGTTTCTCGCCCTCGGTTTCAGCCCCTCTGTTTCTCGCCCTCTGTTTCAGCCCCTCTGTTTCTCGCCCTCTGTTTCAGCCCCTCTGTTTCAGCCCCTCTGTTTCAGCCCCTCGGTTTCTCGCCGTCTGTTTCTCGCCCTCTGTTTCTCGCCCTCTGTTTCTCGCTCTCTGTTTCTCGCCCTCTGTCTCAGCCCCTCTGTTTCAGCCCCTTTGTTTCAGCCCCTCTGTTTCAGCCCCTCTGTTTCTCGCCCTCTGTTTCAGCCCCTCTGTTTCTCGCCCTCTGTTTCAGCCCCTCTGTTTCAGCCCCTCTGTATCAGCCCGACTGTTTCAGCCTCTCTGTTTCTCGCTCTCTGTTTCTCGCCCTCTGTTTCTCGCTCTCTGTTTCTCGCCCTCTGTTTCTCGCCCTCTGTTTCAGCCCCTCTGTTTCAGCCCCTCTGTTTCAGCGCCGCTGTTTCTCGCCCTCTGTTTCTCTCCCACTGTTTCTCGCCATCTGTTTCAGCCACTCTGTTTCAGCCCCTCTGTTTCAGCCCCTCTGTTTCAGCCCCTCTGTTTCTGCCCCTCTGTTTCTCGCCCTCTGTTTCTCGCCCTCTGTTTCTCGCTCTCTGTTTCTCGCCCTCTGTTTCTCGCCCTCTGTTTCAGCCCCTCTGTTTCAGCCCCTCTGTTTCAGACCCTCTGTTTCTCGCCCTCTGTTTCTCGCCCTCTGTTTCTCGCCCTCTGTTTCAGCCCCTCAGTTTAAGCCACTTTGTTTCAGCCCCTCTGTTTCAGCCCCTCTGTTTCACGCGCTCTGTTTCAGCCCCTCTGTTTCAACCCCTCTGTTTCAGCCCCTCTGTTTCAGCCCCTCTGTTTCTCGCCCTCTGTTTCTCGCCCTCTGTTTCTCGCCCTCTGTTTCAGCCCCTGTGTTTCAGTCCCTCTGTTTCAGCCCCTCTGTTTCTCGCCCTCTGTTTCTCGCCCTCTGTTTCAGCCCCTCTGTTTCACGCCCTCTGTTTCAGCCCCTCTGTTTCAGCCCCTCTGTTTCTCGCCCTCTGTTTCATCCCCTCTGTTTCAGCCCCTCTGTATCAGCCCCTCTGTTTCAGCCCCTCTGTTTCTCGCCCTCTGTTTCTCGCCCTCTGTTTCAGCCCCTCTGTTTCAGCCCCTCTGTTTCAGCGCCTCAGTTTCTGCCCCTCTGGTTCAGCCCCTCTGTTTCTCGCCCTCTGTTTCAGCCCCTCTGTTTCTCGCCCTCTGTTTCAGCCCCTCTGTATCAGCCCCTCTGTATCAGCCCCTCTGTTTCAGCCCCTCTGTTTCTCGCCCTCTGTTTCTTGCCCTCTGTTTCTCGCTCTCTGTTTCTCGCCCTCTGTTTCTCGCCCTCTGTTTCAGCCCCTCTGTTTCAGCCCCTCTGCTTCAGCCCCGCTGTTTCTCGCCCTCAGTTTCTCGCCCACTGTTTCTCGCCCTCTATTTCAGCCCCCCTGTTTCAGCCCCTCTGTTTCAGCCCCTCTGTTTCAGCCCCTCTGTTTCTCGCCCTCTGTTTCTCGCCCTCTGTTTCTCGCTCTCTGTTTCTCGCCCTCTGTTTCTCGCCCTCTGAATCAGCCCCTCTGTTTCAGCCCCTCTGTTTCAGCCCCTCTGTTTCTCGCCCTCTGTTTCTCGCCCTCTGTTTCAGCCCATCAGTTTCAGTCCCTTTGTTTCAGCCCCTCTGTTTCTCGCACTCTGTTTCAGCCCCTCTGTTTCAGCCCCTCTGTTTCAGCCCCTCTGTTTCAGCCCCTCTGTTTCTCGCCCTCTGTTTCTCGCCCTCTGTTTCTCGCCCTCTGTTTCAGCCCCTCTGTTTCAGCCCCTCTGTTTCAGTCCCTCTGTTTCAGCCCCTCTGTTTCTCGCCCTCTGTTTCTCGCCCTCTGTTTCAGACCCTCTGTTTCAGCCCCTCTGTTTCAGCCCCTCTGTTTCTCGCCCTCTGTTTCAGCCCCTCTGTTTCAGCCCCTCTGTTTCTCGCCCTCTGTTTCAGCCCCTCTGTTTCAGCCCCTCTGTATCAGCCCCTCTGTTTCAGCCCCTCTGTTTCTCGCCCTCTGTTTCTCGCCCTCTGTTTCAGCCCCTCGGTTTCAGCCCCTCTGTTTCAGCCCCTCTGTTTCAGCCCCTCAGATTCTCGCCCTCTGTTTCTCGCCCTCTGTTTCTCGCCCTCTGTTTCTCGCTCTCTGTTTCTCGCAATCTGATTCAGCCCCTCTGTTTCTCGCCCACTGTTTCAGCCCCTCTGTTTCTCGCCATCTGTTTCAGCCCCTCTGTTTCAGCCCCTCTGTTTCTCTCCCTCTGTTTCTCGCCCTCTGTTTCAGCCCCTCTGTTTCAGCCCCTCTGTTTCAGCCCCTCTGTTTCAGCCCTCTGTTTCTCGCCCTCTGTTTCAGCCCCTCTGTTTCTCGCCCTCTGTTTCAGCCCCTCTGTCTCAGCCCCTCTGTATCAGCCCCTCTGTTTCAGCCCCTCTGTTTCTCGCCCTCTGTTTCTTGCCCTCTGTTTCTCGCTCTCTGTTTCTCGCCCTCTGTTTCTCGCCCTCTGTTTCAGCCCCTCTGTATCAGCCCCTCTGCTTCAGCCCCGCTGTTTCTCGCCCTCTGTTTCTCGCCCACTGTTTCTCGCCCTCTATTTCAGCCCCTCTGTTTCAGACCCTCTGTTCCAGCCCCTCTGTTTCAGCCCCTCTGTTTCTCGCCCTCTGTTTCTCGCCCTCTGTTTCTCGCTCTCTGTTTCTCGCCCTCTGTTTCTCGCCCTCTGTTTCAGCCCCTCTGTTTCAGCCCCTCTGTTTCAGCCCCTCTGTTTCTCGCCCTCTGTTTCTCGCCCTCTGTTTCTCGCCCTCTGTTTCAGCCCATCAGTTTCAGTCCCTTTGTTTCAGCCCCTCTGTTTCTCGCCCTCTGTTTCAGCCCCTCTGTTTCAGCCCCTCTGTTTCAGCCCCTCTGTTTCAGCCCCTCTGTTTCTCGCCCTCTGTTTCTCGCCCTCTGTTTCTCGCCCTCTGTTTCTCGCCCTCTGTTTCAGCCCCTCTGTTTCAGTCCCTCTGTTTCAGCCCCTCTGTTTCTCGCCCTCTGTTTCTCGCCCTCTGTTTCAGCCCGTCTGTTTCAACCCCTCTGTTTCAGCCCCTCTGTTTCTCGCCCTCTGTTTCAGCCCCTCTGTTTCAGCCCCTCTGTTTCTCGCCCTCTGTTTCAGCCCCTCTGTTTCAGCCCCTCTGTATCAGCCCCTCTGTTTCAGCCCCTCTGTTTCTCGCCCTCTGTTTCTCGCCCTCTGTTTCAGCTCCTCTGTTTCAGCCCCTCTGTTTCTCGCCCTCTGTTTCAGCCCCTCTGTTTCAGCCCCTCTGTTTCTCGCCCTCTGTTTCTCGCCCTCTGTTTCTCGCCCTCTGTTTCTCGCTCTCTGTTTCTCGCCCATTGTTTCAGCCCCTCTGTTTCAGACCCTCTGATTCAGCCCCTCGGTTTCAGCCCTTCTGTTTCAGCCCCTCTGTTTCAGCCCCTCTGTTTCAGCTCCTCTGTTTCAGCTCCTTTGTTTCTCGCCCTCTGTTTCCGCCCCTCTGTTTCAGTCCCTCTGTTTCAGCCCCTCTGTTTCTCGCCCTCTGTTTCTCGCCCTCTGTTTCAGCCCCTCTGTTTCAGCCCCTCTGTTTCAGCCCCTCTGTTTCTCGCCCTCTGTTTCAGCCCCTCTGTTTCAGCCCCTCTGTTTCTCGCCCTCTGTTTCAGCCCCTCTGTTTCAGCCCCTCTGTATCAGCCCCTCTGTTTCAGCCCCTCTGTTTCTCGCCCTCTGTTTCTCGCCCTCTGTTTCAGCCCCTCTGTTTCAGCCCCTCTGTTTCAGCCCCTCTGTTTCAGCCCCTCTGTTTCTCGCCCTCTGTTTCTCGCCCTCTGTTTCTCGCCCTCTGTTTCTCGCTCTCTGTTTCTCGCCCTCTGTTTCAGCCCCTCTGTTTCTCGCCCATTGTTTCAGCCCCTCTGTTTCAGCCCCTCAGATTCAGCCCCTCTGTTTCAGCCCTTCTGTTTCAGCCCCTCTGTTTCAGCCCCTCTGTTTCAGCTCCTCTGTTTCAGCCCCTCAGTTTCAGCCCCACTGTTTCTCGCCCTCTGTTTCTCGCCCTCGGTTTCAGCCCCTCTGTTTCTCGCCCTCTGTTTCAGCCCCTCTGTTTCTCGCCCTCTGTTTCAGCCCCTCTGTTTCAGCCCCTCTGTTTCAGCCCCTCGGTTTCTCGCCGTCTGTTTCACGCCCTCTGTTTCTCGCCCTCTGTTTCTCGCTCTCTGTTTCTCGCCCTCTGTCTCAGCCCCTCTGTTTCAGCCCCTTTGTTTCAGCCCCTCTGTTTCAGCCCCTCTGTTTCTCGCCCTCTGTTTCAGCCCCTCTGTTTCTCGCCCTCTGTTTCAGCCCCTCTGTTTCAGCCCCTCTGTATCAGCCCGACTGTTTCAGCCTCTCTGTTTCTCGCTCTCTGTTTCTCGCCCTCTGTTTCTCGCTCTCTGTTTCTCGCCCTCTGTTTGTCGCCCTCTGTTTCAGCCCCTCTGTTTCAGCTCCTCTGTTTCAGCGCCGCTGTTTCTCGCCCTCTGTTTCTCGCCCACTGTTTCTCGCCCTCTGTTTCAGCCCCTCTGTTTCAGCCCCTCTGTTTCAGCCCCTCTGTTTCAGCCCCTCTGTTTCTGCCCCTCTGTTTCTCGCCCTCTGTTTCTCGCCCTCTGTTTCTCGCTCTCTGTTTCTCGCCCTCTGTTTCTCGCCCTCTGTTTCAGCCCCTCTGTTTCAGCCCCTCTGTTTCAGACCCTCTGTTTCTCGCCCTCTGTTTCTCGCCCTCTGTTTCTCGCCCTCTGTTTCAGCCCCTCAGTTTAAGCCACTTTGTTTCAGCCCCTCTGTTTCAGCCCCTCTGTTTCACGCGCTCTGTTTCAGCCCCTCTGTTTCAGCCCCTCTGTTTCAGCCCCTCTGTTTCAGCCCCTCTGTTTCTCGCCCTCTGTTTCTCGCCCTCTGTTTCTCGCCCTCTGTTTCAGCCCCTGTGTTTCAGTCCCTCTGTTTCAGCCCCTCTGTTTCTCGCCCTCTGTTTCTCGCCCTCTGTTTCAGCCCCTCTGTTTCAGCCCCTCTGTTTCAGCCCCTCTGTTTCACGCCCTCTGTTTCAGCCCCTCTGTTTCAGCCCCTCTGTTTCTCGCCCTCTGTTTCATCCCCTCTGTTTCAGCCCCTCTGTATCAGCCCCTCTGTTTCAGCCCCTCTGTTTCTCGCCCTCTGTTTCTCGCCCTCTGTTTCAGCCCCTCTGTTTCAGCCCCTCTGTTTCAGCGCCTCAGTTTCTGCCCCTCTGGTTCAGCCCCTCTGTTTCTCGCCCTCTGTTTCAGCCCCTCTGTTTCTCGCCCTCTGTTTCAGCCCCTCTGTATCAGCCCCTCTGTATCAGCCCCTCTGTTTCAGCCCCTCTGTTTCTCGCCCTCTGTTTCTTGCCCTCTGTTTCTCGCTCTCTGTTTCTCGCCCTCTGTTTCTCGCCCTCTGTTTCAGCCCCTCTGTTTCAGCCCCTCTGCTTCAGCCCCGCTGTTTCTCGCCCTCTGTTTCTCGCCCACTGTTTCTCGCCCTCTATTTCAGCCCCTCTGTTTCAGCCCCTCTGTTTCAGCCCCTCTGTTTCAGCCCCTCTGTTTCTCGCCCTCTGTTTCTCGCCCTCTGTTTCTCGCCCTCTGTTTCTCGCCCTCTGATTCAGCCCCTCTGTTTCAGCCCCTCTGTTTCAGTCCCTCTGTTTCAGCCCCTCTGTTTCTCGCCCTCTGTTTCTCGCCCTCTGTTTCAGACCCTCTGTTTCAGCCCCTCTGTTTCAGCCCCTCTGTTTCTCGCCCTCTGTTTCAGCCCCTCTGTTTCAGCCCCTCTGTTTCTCGCCCTCTGTTTCAGCCCCTCTGTTTCAGCCCCTCTGTATCAGCCCCTCTGTTTCAGCCCCTCTGTTTCTCGCCCTCTGTTTCTCGCCCTCTTTTTCAGCCCCTCTGTTTCAGCCCCTCTGTTTCAGCCCCTCTGTTTCAGCCCCTCTGTTTCTCGCCCTCTGTTTCTCGCCCTCTGTTTCTCGCCCTCTGTTTCTCGCTCTCTGTTTCTCGCCCATTGTTTCAGCCCCTCTGTTTCAGCCCCTCTGATTCAGCCCCTCTGTTTCAGCCCTTCTGTTTCAGCCCCTCTGTTTCAGCCCCTCTGTTTCAGCTCCTCTGTTTCAGCCCCTTTGTTTCTCGCCCTCTGTTTCAGCCCCTCTGTTTCAGTCCCTCTGTTTCAGCCCCTCTGTTTCTCGCCCTCTGTTTCTCGCCCTCTGTTTCAGCCCCTCTGTTTCAGCCCCTCTGTTTCAGCCCCTCTGTTTCTCGCCCTCTGTTTCAGCCCCTCTGTTTCAGCCCCGCTGTTTCTCGCCCTCTGTTTCAGCCCCTCTGTTTCAGCCCCTCTGTATCAGCCCCTCTGTTTCAGCCCCTCTGTTTCTCGCCCTCTGTTTCTCGCCCTCTGTTTCAGCCCCTCTGTTTCAGCCCCTCTGTTTCAGCCCCTCTGTTTCAGCCCCTCTGTTTCAGCCCCTCTGTTTCTCGGCCTCTGTTTCTCGCCCTCTGTTTCTCGCTCTCTGTTTCTCGCCCTCTGTTTCAGCCCCTCTGTTTCTCGCCCATTGTTTCAGCCCCTCTGTTTCAGCCCCTCTGATTCAGCCCCTCTGTTTCAGCCCTTCTGTTTCAGCCCCTCTGTTTCAGCCCCTCTGTTTCAGCTCCTCTGTTTCAGCCCCTCTGTTTCAGCCCCACTGTTTCTCGCCCTCTGTTTCTCGCCCTCGGTTTCAGCCACTCTGTTTCTCGCCCTCTGTTTCAGTCCCTCTGTTTCTCGCCCTCTGTTTCAGCCCCTCTGTTTCAGCCCCTCTGTTTCAGCCCCTCGCTTTCTCGCCCTCTGTTTCTCGCCCTCTGTTTCTCGCCCTCTGTTTCTCGCTCTCTGTTTCTCGCCCTCTGTTTCAGCCCCTCTGTTTCAGCCCCTTTGTTTCAGCCCGTCTGTTTCAGCCCCTCTGTTTCTCGCCCTCTGTTTCAGCCCCTCTGTTTCTCGCCCTCTGTTTCAGCCCCTCTGTTTCAGCCCCTCTGTATCAGCCCGACTGTTTCAGCCTCTCTGTTTCTCGCCCTCTGTTTCTCGCCCTCTGTTTCTCGCTCTCTGTTTCTCGCCCTCTGTTTCTCGCCCTCTGTTTCAGCCCCTCTGGTTCAGCCCCTCTGTTTCAGCGCCGCTGTTTCTCGCCCTCTGTTTCTCGCCCACTGTTTCTCGCCCTCTGTTTCAGCCCCTCTGTTTCAGCCCCTCTGTTTCAGCCCCACTGTTTCAGCCCCTCTGTTTCAGCCCCTCTGTTTCTCGCCCTCAGTTTCTCGCCCTCTGTTTCTCGCTCACTGTTTCTCGCCCTCTGTTTCTCGCCCTCTGTTTCAGCCCCTCTGTTTCAGCCCCTCTGTTTCAGACCCTCTGTTTCTCGCCCTCTGTTTCTCGCCCTCTGTTTCTCGCCCTCTGTTTCAGCCCCTCAGTTTAAGCCACTTTGTTTCAGCCCCTCTGTTTCAGCCCCTCTGTTTCTCGCCCTCTGTTTCTCGCTCTCTGTTTCTCGCCCTCTGTTTCAGCCCCTCTGTTTCAGACCCTCTGTTTCAGCCCCTCAGATTCTCGCCCTCTGTTTCTCGCCCTCTGTTTCTCGCCCTCTGTTTCTCGCTCTCTGTTTCTCGCAATCTGATTCAGCCCCTCTGTTTCTCGCCCACTGTTTCAGCCCCTCTGTTTCTCGCCATCTGTTTCAGCCCCTCTGTTTCAGCCCCTCTGTTTCTCGCCCTCTGTTTCTCGCCCTCTGTTTCTCGCCCTCTGTTTCAGCCCCTCGGTTTCAGCCCCTCTGTTTCAGACCCTCTGTTTCAGCCCCTCAGATTCTCGCCCTCTGTTTCTCGCCCTCTGTTTCTCGCCCTCTGTTTCTCGCTCTCTGTTTCTCGCAATCTGATTCAGCCCGTCTGTTTCTCGCCCACTGTTTCAGCCCCTCTGTTTCTCGCCATCTGTTTCAGCCCCTCTGTTTCAGCCCCTCTGTTTCTCTCCCTCTGTTTCTCGCCCTCTGTTTCAGCCCCTCTGTTTCAGCCCCTCTGTTTCAGCCCCTCTGTTTCAGCCCCTCTGTTTCTCGCCCTCTGTTTCAGCCCCTCTGTTTCTCGCCCTCTGTTTCAGCCCCTCTGTATCAGCCCCTCTGTATCAGCCCCTCTGTTTCAGCCCCTCTGTTTCTCGCCCTCTGTTTCTTGCCCTCTGTTTCTCGCTCTCTGTTTCTCGCCCTCTGTTTCTCGCCCTCTGTTTCAGCCCCTCTGTTTCAGCCCCTCTGCTTCAGCCCCGCTGTTTCTCGCCCTCTGTTTCTCGCCCACTGTTTCTCGCCCTCTATTTCAGCCCCTCTGTTTCAGCCCCTCTGTTTCAGCCCCTCTGTTTCAGCCCCTCTGTTTCTCGCCCTCTGTTTCTCGCCCTCTGTTTCTCGCTCTCTGTTTCTCGCCCTCTGTTTCTCGCCCTCTGTTTCAGCGCCTCTGTTTCAGCCCCTCTGTTTCAGCCCCTCTGTTTCTCGCCCTCTGTTTCTCGCCCTCTGTTTCTCGCCCTCTGTTTCAGCCCATCAGTTTCAGTCCCTTTGTTTCAGCCCCTCTGTTTCTCGCCCTCTGTTTCAGCCCCTCTGTTTCAGCCCCTCTGTTTCAGCCCCTCTGTTTCAGCCCCTCTGTTTCTCGCCCTCTGTTTCTCGCCCTCTGTTTCTCGCCCTCTGTTTCTCGCCCTCTGTTTCAGCCCCTCTGTTTCAGTCCCTCTGTTTCAGCCCCTCTGTTTCTCGCCCTCTGTTTCTCGCCCTCTGTTTCAGCCCCTCTGTTTCAACCCCTCTGTTTCAGCCCCTCTGTTTCTCGCCCTCTGTTTCAGCCCCTCTGTTTCAGCCCCTCTGTTTCTCGCCCTCTGTTTCAGCCCCTCTGTTTCAGCCCCTCTGTATCAGCCCCTCTGTTTCAGCCCCTCTGTTTCTCGCCCTCTGTTTCTCGCCCTCTGTTTCAGCTCCTCTGTTTCAGCCCCTCTGTTTCTCGCCCTCTGTTTCAGCCCCTCTGTTTCAGCCCCTCTGTTTCTCGCCCTCTGTTTCTCGCCCACTGTTTCTCGCTCTCTGTTTCTCGCCCATTGTTTCAGCCCCTCTGTTTCAGCCCCTCTGATTCAGCCCCTCTGTTTCAGCCCTTCTGTTTCAGCCCCTCTGTTTCAGCCCCTCTGTTTCAGCTCCTCTGTTTCAGCTCCTTTGATTCTCGCCCTCTGTTTCAGCCCCTCTGTTTCAGTCCCTCTGTTTCAGCCCCTCTGTTTCTCGCCCTCTGTTTCTCGCCCTCTGTTTCAGCCCCTCTGTTTCAGCCCCTCTGTTTCAGCCCCTCTGTTTCTCGCCCTCTGTTTCAGCCCCTCTGTTTCAGCCCCTCTGTTTCTCGCCCTCTGTTTCAGCCCCTCTGTTTCAGCCCCTCTGTATCAGCCCCTCTGTTTCAGCCCCTCTGTTTCTCGCCCTCTGTTTCTCGCCCTCTTTTTCAGCCCCTCTGTTTCAGCCCCTCTGTTTCAGCCCCTCTGTTTCAGCCCCTCTGTTTCAGCCCCTCTGTTTCTCGCCCTCTGTTTCTCGCCCTCTGTTTCTCGCCCTCTGTTTCTCGCTCTCTGTTTCTCGCCCTCTGTTTCAGCCCCTCTGTTTCTCGCCCATTGTTTCAGCCCCTCTGTTTCAGCCCCTCAGATTCAGCCCCTCTGTTTCAGCCCTTCTGTTTCAGACCCTCTGTTTCAGCCCCTCTGTTTCAGCTCCTCTGTTTCAGCCCCTCTGTTTCAGCCCCACTGTTTCTCGCCCTCTGTTTCTCGCCCTCGGTTTCAGCCCCTCTGTTTCTCGCCCTCTGTTTCAGCCCCTCTGTTTCTCGCCCTCTGTTTCAGCCCCTCTGTTTCAGCCCCTCTGTTTCAGCCCCTCGGTTTCTCGCCGTCTGTTTCTCGCCCTCTGTTTCTCGGCCTCTGTTTCTCGCTCTCTGTTTCTCGCCCTCTGTCTCAGCCCCTCTGTTTCAGCCCCTTTGTTTCAGCCCCTCTGTTTCAGCCCCTCTGTTTCTCGCCCTCTGTTTCAGCCCCTCTGTTTCTCGCCCTCTGTTTCAGCCCCTCTGTTTCAGCCCCTCTGTATCAGCCCGACTGTTTCAGCCTCTCTGTTTCTCGCTCTCTGTTTCTCGCACTCTGTTTCTCGCTCTCTGTTTCTCGCCCTCTCTTTCTCGCCCTCTGTTTCAGCCCCTCTGTTTCAGCCCCTCTGTTTCAGCGCCTCTGTTTCTCGCCCTCTGTTTCTCGCCCACTGTTTCTCGCCCTCTGTTTCAGCCCCTCTATTTCAGCCCCTCTGTTTCAGCCCCTCTGTTTCAGCCCCTCTGTTTCTGCCCCTCTGTTTCTCGCCCTCTGTTTCTCGCCCTCTGTTTCTCGCTCTCTGTTTCTCGCCCTCTGTTTCTCGCCCTCTGTTTCAGCCCCTCTGTTTCAGCCCCTCTGTTTCAGACCCTCTGTTTCTCGCCCTCTGTTTCTCGCCCTCTGTTTCTCGCCCTCTGTTTCAGCCCCTCAGTTTAAGCCACTTTGTTTCAGCCCCTCTGTTTCAGCCCCTCTGTTTCTCGCGCTCTGTTTCAGCCCCTCTGTTTCAGCCCCTCTGTTTCAGCCCCTCTGTTTCAGCCCCTCTGTTTCTCGCCCTCTGTTTCTCGCCCTCTGTTTCTCGCCCTCTGTTTCTGACCCTCTGTTTCAGCCCCTCTGTTTCAGCCCCTCTGTTTCTCGCCCTCTGTTTCAGCCCCTCTGTTTCAGCCCCTCTGTTTCTCGCCCTCTGTTTCAGCCCCTCTGTTTCAGCCCCTCTGTATCAGCCCCTCTGTTTCAGCCACTCTGTTTCTCGCCCTCTGTTTCTCGCCCTCTGTTTCAGCCCCTCGGTTTCAGCCCCTCTGTTTCAGCCCCTGTGTTTCAGCCCCTCAGATTCTCGCCCTCTGTTTCTCGCCCTCTGTTTCTCGCCCTCTGTTTCTCGCTCTCTGTTTCTCGCAATCTGATTCAGCCCCTCTGTTTCTCGCCCACTGTTTCAGCCCCTCTGTTTCTCGCCATCTGTTTCATCCCCTCTGTTTCAGCCCCTCTGTTTCTCTCCCTCTGTTTCTCGCCCTCTGTTTCAGCCCCTCTGTTTCAGCCCCTCTGTTTCAGCCCCTCTGTTTCAGCCCTCTGTTTCTCGCCCTCTGTTTCAGCCCCTCTGTTTCTCGCCCTCTGTTTCAGCCCCTCTGTATCAGCCCCTCTGTATCAGCCCCTCTGTTTCAGCCCCTCTGTTTCTCGCCCTCTGTTTCTTGCCCTCTGTTTCTCGCTCTCTGTTTCTCGCCCTCTGTTTCTCGCCCTCTGTTTCAGCCCCTCTGTATCAGCCCCTCTGCTTCAGCCCCGCTGTTTCTCGCCCTCTGTTTCTCGCCCACTGTTTCTCGCCCTCTATTTCAGCCCCTCTGTTTCAGACCCTCTGTTCCAGCCCCTCTGTTTCAGCCCCTCTGTTTCTCGCCCTCTGTTTCTCGCCCTCTGTTTCTCGCTCTCTGTTTCTCGCCCTCTGTTTCTCGCCCTCTGTTTCAGCCCCCCTGTTTCAGACCCTCTGTTTCAGCCCCTCTGTTTCTCGCCCTCTGTTTCTCGCCCTCTGTTTCTCGCCCTCTGTTTCAGCCCATCAGTTTCAGTCCCTTTGTTTCAGCCCCTCTGTTTCTCGCCCTCTGTTTCAGCCCCTCTGTTTCAGCCCCTCTGTTTCAGCCCCTCTGTTTCAGCCCCTCTGTTTCTCGCCCTCTGTTTCTCGCCCTCTGTTTCTCGCCCTCTGTTTCTCGCCCTCTGTTTCAGCCCCTCTGTTTCAGTCCCTCTGTTTCAGCCCCTCTGTTTCTCGCCCTCTGTTTCTCGCCCTCTGTTTCAGCCCCTCTGTTTCAACCCCTCTGTTTCAGCCCCTCTGTTTCTCGCCCTCTGTTTCAGCCCCTCTGTTTCAGCCCCTCTGTTTCTCGCCCTCTGTTTCAGCCCCTCTGTTTCAGCCCCTCTGTATCAGCCCCTCTGTTTCAGCCCCTCTGTTTCTCGCCCTCTGTTTCTCGCCCTCTGTTTCAGCTCCTCTGTTTCAGCCCCTCTGTTTCTCGCCCTCTGTTTCAGCCCCTCTGTTTCAGCCCCTCTGTTTCTCGCCCTCTGTTTCTCGCCCTCTGTTTCTCGCCCTCTGTTTCTCGCTCTCTGTTTCTCGCCCATTGTTTCAGCCCCTCTGTTTCAGCCCCTCTGATTCAGCCCCTCTGTTTCAGCCCTTCTGTTTCAGCCCCTCTGTTTCAGCCCCTCTGTTTCAGCTCCTCTGTTTCAGCTCCTTTGTTTCTCGCCCTCTGTTTCAGCCCCTCTGTTTCAGTCCCTCTGTTTCAGCCCCTCTGTTTCTCGCCCTCTGTTTCTCGCCCTCTGTTTCAGCCCCTCTGTTTCAGCCCCTCTGTTTCAGCCCCTCTGTTTCTCGCCCTCTGTTTCAGCCCCTCTGTTTCAGCCCCTCTGTTTCTCGCCCTCTGTTTCAGCCCCTCTGTTTCAGCCCCTCTGTATCAGCCCCTCTGTTTCAGCCCCTCTGTTTCTCGCCCTCTGTTTCTCGCCCTCTGTTTCAGCCCCTCTGTTTCAGCCCCTCTGTTTCAGCCCCTCTGTTTCAGCCCCTCTGTTTCAGCCCCTCTGTTTCTCGCCCTCTGTTTCTCGCCCTCTGTTTCTCGCCCTCTGTTTCTCGCTCTCTGTTTCTCGCCCTCTGTTTCAGCCCCTCTGTTTCTCGCCCATTGTTTCAGCCCCTCTGTTTCAGCCCCTCAGATTCAGCCCCTCTGTTTCAGCCCTTCTGTTTCAGCCCCTCTGTTTCAGCCCCTCTGTTTCAGCTCCTCTGTTTCAGCCCCTCTGTTTCAGCCCCACTGTTTCTCGCCCTCTGTTTCTCGCCCTCGGTTTCAGCCCCTCTGTTTCTCGCCCTCTGTTTCAGCCCCTGTGTTTCTCGCCCTCTGTTTCAGCCCCTCTGTTTCAGCCCCTCTGTTTCAGCCCCTCGGTTTCTCGCCGTCTGTTTCTCGCCCTCAGTTTCTCGCCCTCTGTTTCTCGCTCTCTGTTTCTCGCCCTCTGTCTCAGCCCCTCTGTTTCAGCCCCTTTGTTTCAGCCCCTCTGTTTCAGCCCCTCTGTTTCTCGCCCTCTGTTTCAGCCCCTCTGTTTCTCGCCCTCTGTTTCAGCCCCTCTGTTTCAGCCCCTCTGTATCAGCCCGACTGTTTCAGCCTCTCTGTTTCTCGCTCTCTGTTTCTCGCCCTCTGTTTCTCGCTCTCTGTTTCTCGCCCTCTGTTTCTCGCCCTCTGTTTCAGCCCCTCTGTTTCAGCCCCTCTGTTTCAGCGCCGCTGTTTCTCGCCCTCTGTTTCTCGCCCACTGTTTCTCGCCCTCTGTTTCAGCCCCTCTGTTTCAGCCCCTCTGTTTCAGCCCCTCTGTTTCAGCCCCTCTGTTTCTGCCCCTCTGTTTCTCGCCCTCTGTTTCTCGCCCTCTGTTTCTCGCTCACTGTTTCTCGCCCTCTGTTTCTCGCCCTCTGTTTCAGCCCCTCTGTTTCAGCCCCTCTGTTTCAGACCCTCTGTTTCTCGCCCTCTGTTTCTCGCCCTCTGTTTCTCGCCCTCTGTTTCAGCCCCTCAGTTTAAGCCACTTTGTTTCAGCCCCTCTGTTTCAGCCCCTCTGTTTCACGCGCTCTGTTTCAGCCCCTCTGTTTCAGCCCCTCTGTTTCAGCCCCTCTGTTTCTCGCCCTCTGTTTCTCGCCCTCTGTTTCTCGCCCTCTGTTTCAGCCCCTGTGTTTCAGTCCCTCTGTTTCAGCCCCTCTGTTTCTCGCCCTCTGTTTCTCGCCCTCTGTTTCAGCCCCTCTGTTTCAGCCCCTCTGTTTCAGCCCCTCTGTTTCACGCCCTCTGTTTCAGCCGCTCTGTTTCAGCCCCTCTGTTTCTCGCCCTCTGTTTCATCCCCTCTGTTTCAGCCCCTCTGTATCAGCCCCTCTGTTTCAGCTCCTCTGTTTCTCGCCCTCTGTTTCTCGCCCTCTGTTTCAGCCCCTCTGTTTCAGCCCCTCTGTTTCAGCGCCTCAGTTTCTGCCCCTCTGGTTCAGCCCCTATGTTTCTCGCCCTCTGTTTCAGCCCCTCTGTTTCTCGCCCTCTGTTTCGGCCCCTCTGTATCAGCCCCTCTGTATCAGCCCCTCTGTTTCAGCCCCTCTGTTTCTCGCCCTCTGTTTCTTGCCCTCTGTTTCTCGCTCTCTGTTTCTCGCCCTCTGTTTCTCGCCCTCTGTTTCAGCCCCTCTGTTTCAGCCCCTCTGCTTCAGCCCCGCTGTTTCTCGCCCTCTGTTTCTCGCCCACTGTTTCTCGCCCTCTATTTCAGCCCCTCTGTTTCAGCCCCTCTGTTTCAGCCCCTCTGTTTCAGCCCCTCTGTTTCTCGCCCTCTGTTTCTCGCCCTCTGTTTCTCGCTCTCTGTTTCTCGCCCTCTGTTTCTCGCCCTCTGATTCAGCCCCTCTGTTTCAGCCCCTCTGTTTCAGCCCCTCTGTTTCTCGCCCTCTGTTTCAGCCCATCAGTTTCAGTCCCTTTGTTTCAGCCCCTCTGTTTCTCGCCCTCTGTTTCAGCGCCTCTGTTTCAGCCCCTCTGTTTCAGCCCCTCTGTTTCAGCCCCTCTGTTTCTCGCCCTCTGTTTCTCGCCCTCTGTTTCTCGCCCTCTGTTTCAGCCCCTCTGTTTCAGCCCCTCTGTTTCAGTCCCTCTGTTTCAGCCCCTCTGTTTCTCGCCCTCTGTTTCTCGCCCTCTGTTTCAGACCCTCTGTTTCAGCCCCTCTGTTTCTCGCCCTCTGTTTCAGCCCCTCTGTTTCAGCCCCTCTGTTTCTCGCCCTCTGTTTCAGCCCCTCTGTTTCAGCCCCTCTGTATCAGCCCCTCTGTTTCAGCCCCTCTGTTTCTCGCCCTCTGTTTCTCGCCCTCTGTTTCAGCCCCTCTGTTTCAGCCCCTCTGTTTCAGCCCCTCTGTTTCAGCCACTCTGTTTCTCGCCCTCTGTTTCTCGCCCTCTGTTTCTCGCCCTCTGTTTCTCGCTCTCTGTTTCTCGCCCATTGTTTCAGCCCCTCTGTTTCAGTCCCTCTGATTCAGCCCCTCTGTTTCAGCCCTTCTGTTTCAGCCCCTCTGTTTCAGCCCCTCTGTTTCAGCTCCTCTGTTTCAGCCCCTTTGTTTCTCGCCCTCTGTTTCAGCCCCTCTGTTTCAGTCCCTCTGTTTCAGCCCCTCTGTTTCTCGCCCTCTGTTTCTCGCCCTCTGTTTCAGCCCCTCTGTTTCAGCCCCTCTGTTTCAGCCCCTCTGTTTCTCGCCCTCTGTTTCAGCCCCTCTGTTTCAGCCCCTCTGTTTCTCGCCCTCTGTTTCAGCCCCTCTGTTTCAGCCCCTCTGTATCAGCCCCTCTGTTTCAGCCCCTCTGTTTCTCGCCCTCTGTTTCTCGCCCTCTGTTTCAGCCCCTCTGTTTCAGCCCCTCTGTTTCAGCCCCTCTGTTTCAGCCCCTCTGTTTCTCGCCCTCTGTTTCTCTCCCTCTGTTTCTCGCTCTCTGTTTCTCGCCCTCTGTTTCAGCCCCTCTGTTTCTCGCCCAATGTTTCAGCCCCTCTGTTTCAGCCCCTCTGATTCAGCCCCTCTGTTTCAGCCCTTCTGTTTCAGCCCCTCTGTTTCAGCACCTCTGTTTCAGCTCCTCTGTTTCAGCCCCTCTGTTTCAGCCCCACTGTTTCTCGCCCTCTGTTTCTCGCCCTCGGTTTCAGCCACTCTGTTTCTCGCCCACTGTTTCAGTCCCTCTGTTTCTCGCCCTCTGTTTCAGCCCCTCTGTTTCAGCCCCTCTGTTTCAGCCCCTCGCTTTCTCGCCCTCTGTTTCTCGCCCTCTGTTTCTCGCCCTCTGTTTCTCGCTCTCTGTTTCTCGCCCTCTGTTTCAGCCCCTCTGTTTCAGCCCCTTTGTTTCAGCCCGTCTGTTTCAGCCCCTCTGTTTCTCGCCCTCTGTTTCAGCCCCTCTGTTTCTCGCCCTCTGTTTCAGCCCCTCTGTTTCAGCCCCTCTGTATCAGCCCGACTGTTTCAGCCTCTCTGTTTCTCGCCCTCTGTTTCTCGCCCTCTGTTTCTCGCTCTCTGTTTCTCGCCCTCTGTTTCTCGCCCTCTGTTTCAGCCCCTCTGTTTCAGCCCCTCTGTTTCAGCGCCGCTGTTTCTCGCCCTCTGTTTCTCGCCCACTGTTTCTCGCCCTCTGTTTCAGCCCCTCTGTTTCAGCCCCTCTGTTTCAGCCCCACTGTTTCAGCCCCTCTGTTTCAGCCCCTCTGTTTCTCGCCCTCTGTTTCTCGCCCTCTGTTTCTCGCTCTCTGTTTCTCGCCCTCTGTTTCTCGCCCTCTGTTTCAGCCCCTCTGTTTCAGCCCCTCTGTTTCAGACCCTCTGTTTCTCGCCCTCTGTTTCTCGCCCTCTGTTTCTCGCCCTCTGTTTCAGCCCCTCAGTTTAAGCCACTTTGTTTCAGCCCCTCTGTTTCAGCCCCTCTGTTTCTCGCTCTCTGTTTCAGCCCCTCTGTTTCAGCCCCTCTGTATCAGCACCTCTGTTTCAGCCCCTCTGTTTCTCGCCCTCTGTTTCTCGCCCTCTGTTTCAGCCCCTCGGTTTCAGCCCCTCTGTTTCAGCCCCTCTGTTTCAGCCCCTCAGATTCTCGCCCTCTGTTTCTCGCCCTCTGTTTCTCGCCCTCTGTTTCTCGCTCTCTGTTTCTCGCAATCTGATTCAGCCCCTCTGTTTCTCGCCCACTGTTTCAGCCCCTCTGTTTCTCGCCATCTGTTTCAGCCCCTCTGTTTCAGCCCCTCTGTTTCTCTCCCTCTGTTTCTCGCCCTCTGTTTCAGCCCCTCTGTTTCAGCCCCTCTGTTTCAGCCCCTCTGTTTCAGCCCCTCTGTTTCTCGCCCTCTGTTTCAGCCCCTCTGTTTCTCGACCTCTGTTTCAGCCCCTCTGTATCAGCCCCTCTGTATCAGCCCCTCTGTTTCAGCCCCTCTGTTTCTCGCCCTCTGTTTCTTGAACTCTGTTTCTCGCTCTCTGTTTCTCGCCCTCTGTTTCTCGCCCTCTGTTTCAGCCCCTCTGTTTCAGCCCCTCTGCTTCAGCCCCGCTGTTTCTCGCCCTCTGTTTCTCGCCCACTGTTTCTCGCCCTCTATTTCAGCCCCTCTGTTTCAGCCCCTCTGTTTCAGCCCCTCTGTTTCAGCCCCTCTGTTTCTCGCCCTCTGTTTCTCGCCCTCTGTTTCTCGCTCTCTGTTTCTCGCCCTCTGTTTCTCGCCCTCTGTTTCAGCCCCTCTGTTTCAGCCCCTCTGTTTCAGCCCCTCTGTTTCTCGCCATCTGTTTCTCGCCCTCTGTTTCTCGCCCTCTGTTTCAGCCCATCAGTTTCAGTCCCTTTGTTTCAGCCCCTCTGTTTCTCGCCCTCTGTTTCAGCCCCTCTGTTTCAGCCCCTCTGTTTCAGCCCCTCTGTTTCAGCCCCTCTGTTTCTCGCCCTCTGTTTCTCGCCCTCTGTTTCTCGCCCTCTGTTTCTCGCCCTCTGTTTCAGCCCCTCTGTTTCAGTCCCTCTATTTCAGCCCCTCTGTTTCTCGCCCTCTGTTTCTCGCCCTCTGTTTCAGCCCCTCTGTTTCAACCCCTCTGTTTCAGCCCCTCTGTTTCTCGCCCTCTGTTTCAGCCCCTCTGTTTCAGCCCCTCTGTTTCTCGCCCTCTGTTTCAGCCCCTCTGTTTCAGCCCCTCTGTATCAGCCCCTCTGTTTCAGCCCCTCTGTTTCTCGCCCTCTGTTTCTCGCCCTCTGTTTCAGCTCCTCTGTTTCATCCCCTCTGTTTCTCGCCCTCTGTTTCAGCCCCTCTGTTTCAGCCCCTCTGTTTCTCGCCCTCTGTTTCTCGCCCTCTGTTTCTCGCTCTCTGTTTCTCGCACATTGTTTCAGCCCCTCTGTTTCAACCCCTCTGATTCAGCCCCTCTGTTTCAGCCCTTCTGTTTCAGCCCCTCTGTTTCAGCCCCTCTGTTTCAGCTCCTCTGTTTCAGCTCCTTTGTTTCTCGCCCTCTGTTTCAGCCCCTCTGTTTCAGTCCCTCTGTTTCAGCCCCTCTGTTTCTCGCCCTCTGTTTCTCGCCCTCTGTTTCAGCCCCTCTGTTTCAGCCCCTCTGTTTCAGCCCCTCTGTTTCTCGCCCTCTGTTTCAGCCCCTCTGTTTCAGCCCCTCTGTTTCTCGCCCTCTGTTTCAGCCCCTCTGTTTCAGCCCCTCTGTATCAGCCCCTCTGTTTCAGCCCCTCTGTTTCTCGCCCTCTGTTTCTCGCCCTCTGTTTCAGCCCCTCTGTTTCAGCCCCTCTGTTTCAGCCCCTCTGTTTCAGCCCCTCTGTTTCAGCCCCTCTGTTTCTCGCCCTCTGTTTCTCGCCCTCTGTTTCTCGCCCTCTGTTTCTCGCTCTCTGTTTCTCGCCCTCTGTTTCAGCCCCTCTGTTTCTCGCCCATTGTTTCAGCCCCTCTGTTTCAGCCCCTCAGATTCAGCCCCTCTGTTTCAGCCCTTCTGTTTCAGCCCCTCTGTTTCAGCCCCTCTGTTTCAGCTCCTCTGTTTCAGCCCCTCTGTTTCAGCCCCACTGTTTCTCGCCCTCTGTTTCTCGCCCTCGGTTTCAGCCCCTCTGTTTCTCGCCCTCTGTTTCAGCCCCTCTGTTTCTCGCCCTCTGTTTCAGCCCCTCTGTTTCAGCCCCTCTGTTTCAGCCCCTCGGTTTCTCGCCGTCTGTTTCTCGCCCTCTGTTTCTCGGCCTCTGTTTCTCGCTCTCTGTTTCTCGCCCTCTGTCTCAGCCCCTCTGTTTCAGCCCCTTTGTTTCAGCCCCTCTGTTTCAGCCCCTCTGTTTCTCGCCCTCTGTTTCAGCCCCTCTGTTTCTCGCCCTCTGTTTCAGCCCCTCTGTTTCAGCCCCTCTGTATCAGCCCGACTGTTTCAGCCTCTCTGTTTCTCGCTCTCTGTTTCTCGCACTCTGTTTCTCGATCTCTGTTTCTCGCCCTCTGTTTCTCGCCCTCTGTTTCAGCCCCTCTGTTTCAGCCCCTCTGTTTCAGCGCCGCTGTTTCTCGCCCTCTGTTTCTCGCCCACTGTTTCGCGCCCTCTGTTTCAGCCCCTCTATTTCAGCCCCTCTGTTTCAGCCCCTCTGTTTCAGCCCCTCTGTTTCTGCCCCTCTGTTTCTCGCCCTCTGTTTCTCGCCCTCTGTTTCTCGCTCTCTGTTTCTCGCCCTCTGTTTCTCGCCCTCTGTTTCAGCCCCTCTGTTTCAGCCCCTCTGTTTCAGACCCTCTGTTTCTCGCCCTCTGTTTCTCGCCCTCTGTTTCTCGCCCTCTGTTTCAGCCCCTCAGTTTAAGCCACTTTGTTTCAGCCCCTCTGTTTCAGCCCCTCTGTTTCTCGCGCTCTGTTTCAGCCCCTCTGTTTCAGCCCCTCTGTTTCAGCCCCTCTGTTTCAGCCCCTCTGTTTCTCGCCCTCTGTTTCTCGCCCTCTGTTTCTCGCCCTCTGTTTCAGCCCCTGTGTTTCAGTCCCTCTGTTTCAGCCCCTCTGTTTCTCGCCCTCTGTTTCTCGCCCTCTGTTTCAGCCCCTCTGTTTCAGCCCCTCTGTTTCAGCCCCTCTGTTTCACGCCCTCTGTTTCAGCCCCTCTGTTTCAGCCCCTCTGTTTCTCGCCCTCTGTTTCATCCCCTCTGTTTCAGCCCCTCTGTATCAGCCCCTCTGTTTCAGCCCCTCTGTTTCTCGCCCTCTGTTTCTCGCCCTCTGTTTCAGCCCCTCTGTTTCAGCCCCTCTGTTTCAGCGCCTCAGTTTCTGCCCCTCTGTTTCAGCCCCTCTGTTTCTCGCCCTCTGTTTCAGCCCCTCTGTTTCTCGCCCTCTGTTTCAGCCCCTCTGTATCAGCCCCTCTGTATCAGCCCCTCTGTTTCAGCCCCTCTGTTTCTCGCCCTCTGTTTCTTGCCCTCTGTTTCTCGCTCTCTGTTTCTCGCCCTCTGTTTATCGCCCTCTGTTTCAGCCCCTCTGTTTCAGCCCCTCTGCTTCAGCCCCTCTGTTTCTCGCCCTCTGTTTCTCGCCCACTGTTTCTCGCCCTCTATTTCAGCCCCTCTGTTTCAGCCCCTCTGTTTCAGCCCCTCTGTTTCAGGCCCTCTGTTTCTCGCCCTCTGTTTCTCGCCCTCTGTTTCTCGCTCTCTGTTTCTCGCCCTCTGTTTCTCGCCCTCTGTTTCAGCCCCTCTGTTTCAGCCCCTCTGTTTCAGCCCCTCTGTTTCTCGCCCTCTGTTTCTCGCCCTCTGTTTCAGCCCATCAGTTTCAGTCCCTTTGTTTCAGCCCCTCTGTTTCTCGCCCTCTGTTTCAGCCCCTCTGTTTCAGCCCCTCTCTTTCAGCCCCTCTGTTTCAGCCCCTCTGTTTCTCGCCCTCTGTTTCTCGCCCTCTGTTTCTCGCCCTCTGTTTCAGCCCCTCTGTTTCAGCCCCTCTGTTTCAGTCCCTCTGTTTCAGCCCCTCTGTTTCTCGCCCTCTGTTTCTCGCCCTCTGTTTCAGACCCTCTGTTTCAGCCCCTCTGTTTCAGCCCCTCTGTTTCTCGCCCTCTGTTTCAGCCCCTCTGTTTCAGCCCCTCTGTTTCTCGCCCTCTGTTTCAGCCCCTCTGTTTCAGCCCCTCTGTATCAGCCCCTCTGTTTCAGCCCCTCTGTTTCTCGCCCTCTGTTTCTCGCCCTCTGTTTCAGCCCCTCTGTTTCAGCCCCTCTGTTTCAGCCCCTCTGATTCAGCCCCTCTGTTTCAGCCCTTCTGTTTCAGCACCTCTGTTTCAGCCCCTCTGTTTCAGCTCCTCTGTTTCAGCTCCTTTGTTTCTCGCCCTCTGTTTCAGCCTCTCTGTTTCAGTCCCTCTGTTTCAGCCCCTCTGTTTCTCGCCCTCTGTTTCTCGCCCTCTGTTTCAGCCCCTCTGTTTCAGCCCCTCTGTTTCAGCCCCTCTGTTTCTCGCCCTCTGTTTCAGCCCCTCTGTTTCAGCCCCTCTGTTTCTCGCCCTCTGTTTCAGCCCCTCTGTTTCAGCCCCTCTGTATCAGCCCCTCTGTTTCAGCCCCTCTGTTTCTCGCCCTCTGTTTCTCGCCCTCTGTTTCAGCCCCTCTGTTTCAGCCCCTCTGTTTCAGCCCCTCTGTTTCAGCCCCTCTGTTTCAGCCCCTCTGTTTCTCGCCCTCTGTTTCTCGCCCTCTGTTTCTCGCCCTCTGTTTCTCGCTCTCTGTTTCTCGCCCTCTGTTTCAGCCCCTCTGTTTCTCGCCCATTGTTTCAGCCCCTCTGTTTCAGCCCCTCAGATTCAGCCCCTCTGTTTCAGCCCTTCTGTTTCAGCCCCTCTGTTTCAGCCCCTCTGTTTCAGCTCCTCTGTTTCAGCCCCTCTGTTTCAGCACCACTGTTTCTCGCCCTCTGTTTCTCGCCCTCGGTTTCAGCCCCTCTGTTTCTCGCCCTCTGTTTCAGCCCCTCTGTTTCACGCCCTCTGTTTCAGCCCCTCTGTTTCAGCCCCTCTGTTTCAGCCCCTCGGTTTCTCGCCGTCTGTTTCTCGCCCTCTGTTTCTCGCCCTCTGTTTCTCGCTCTCTGTTTCTCGCCCTCTGTCTCAGCCCATCTGTTTCAGCCCCTTTGTTTCAGCCCCTCTGTTTCAGACCCTCTGTTTCTCGCCCTCTGTTTCAGCCCCTCTGTTTCTCGCCCTCTGTTTCAGCCCCTCTGTTTCAGCCCCTCTGTATCAGCCCGACTGTTTCAGCCTCTCTGTTTCTCGCTCTCTTTTTCTCGCCCTCTGTTTCTCGCTCTCTGTTTCTCGCCCTCTGTTTCTCGCCCTCTGTTTCAGCCCCTCTGTTTCAGCCCCTCTGTTTCAGCGCCGCTGTTTCTCGCCCTCTGTTTCTCGCCCACTGTTTCTCGCCCTCTGTTTCAGCCCCTCTGTTTCAGCCCCTCTGTTTCAGCCCCTCTGTTTCAGCCCCTCTGTTTCTGCCCCTCTGTTTCTCGCCCTCTGTTTCTCGCCCTCTGTTTCTCGCTCTCTGTTTCTCGCCCTCTGTTTCTCGCCCTCTGTTTCAGCCCCTCTGTTTCAGCCCCTCTGTTTCAGACCCTCTGTTTCTCGCCCTCTGTTTCTCGCCCTCTGTTTCTCGCCCTCTGTTTCAGCCCCTCAGTTTAAGCCACTTTGTTTCAGCCCCTCTGTTTCAGCCCCTCTGTTTCTCGCGCTCTGTTTCAGCCCCTCTGTTTCAGCCCCTCTGTTTCAGCCCCTCTGTTTCAGCCCCTCTGTTTCTCGCCCTCTGTTTCTCGCCCTCTGTTTCTAGCCCTCTGTTTCAGACCCTCTGTTTCAGCCCCTCTGTTTCAGCCCCTCTGTATCTCGCCCTCTGTTTCAGCCCCTCTGTTTCAGCCCCTCTGTTTCTCGCCCTCTGTTTCAGCCCCTCTGTTTCAGCCCCTCTGTATCAGCCCCTCTGTTTCAGCCCCTCTGTTTCTCGCCCTCTGTTTCTCGCCCTCTGTTTCAGCCCCTCTGTTTCAGCCCCTCTGTTTCAGCCCCTCTGATTCAGCCCCTCTGTTTCAGCCCTTCTGTTTCAGCACCTCTGTTTCAGCCCCTCTGTTTCAGCTCCTCTGTTTCAGCTCCTTTGTTTCTCGCCCTCTGTTTCAGCCCCTCTGTTTCAGTCCCTCTGTTTCAGCCCCTCTGTTTCTCGCCCTCTGTTTCTCGCCCTCTGTTTCAGCCCCTCTGTTTCAGCCCCTCTGTTTCAGCCCCTCTGTTTCTCGCCCTCTGTTTCAGCCCCTCTGTTTCAGCCCCTCTGTTTCTCGCCCTCTGTTTCAGTCCCTCTGTTTCAGCCCCTCTGTATCAGCCCCTCTGTTTCAGCCCCGCTGTTTCTCGCCCTCTGTTTCTCGCCCTCTGTTTCAGCCCCTCTGTTTCAGCCCCTCTGTTTCAGCCCCTCTGTTTCAGCCCCTCTGTTTCAGCCCCTCTGTTTCTCGCCCTCTGTTTCTCGCCCTCTGTTTCTCGCCCTCTGTTTCTCGCTCTCTGTTTCTCGCCCTCTGTTTCAGCCCCTCTGTTTCTCGCCCATTGTTTCAGCCCCTCTGTTTCAGCCCCTCAGATTCAGCCCCTCTGTTTCAGCCCTTCTGTTTCAGCCCCTCTGTTTCAGCCCCTCTGTTTCAGCTCCTCTGTTTCAGCCCCTCTGTTTCAGCCCCACTGTTTCTCGCCCTCTGTTTCTCGCCCTCGGTTTCAGCCCCTCTGTTTCTCGCCCTCTGTTTCAGCCCCTCTGTTTCTCGCCCTCTGTTTCAGCCCCTCTGTTTCAGCCCCTCTGTTTCAGCCCCTCGGTTTCTCGCCGTCTGTTTCTCGCCCTCTGTTTCTCGCCCTCTGTTTCTCGCTCTCTGTTTCTCGCCCTCTGTCTCAGCCCATCTGTTTCAGCCCCTTTGTTTCAGCCCCTCTGTTTCAGCCCCTCTGTTTCTCGCCCTCTGTTTCAGCCCCTCTGTTTCTCGCCCTCTGTTTCAGCCCCTCTGTTTCAGCCCCTCTGTATCAGCCCGACTGTTTCAGCCTCTCTGTTTCTCGCTCTCTGTTTCTCGCCCTCTGTTTCTCGCTCTCTGTTTCTCGCCCTCTGTTTCTCGCCCTCTGTTTCAGCCCCTCTGTTTCAGCCCCTCTGTTTCAGCGCCGCTGTTTCTCGCCCTCTGTTTCTCGCCCACTGTTTCTCGCCCTCTGTTTCAGCCCCTCTGTTTCAGCCCCTCTGTTTCAGCTCCTCTGTTTCAGCCCCTCTGTTTCTGCCCCTCTGTTTCTCGCCCTCTGTTTCTCGCCCTCTGTTTCTCGCTCTCTGTTTCTCGCCCTCTGTTTCTCGCCCTCTGTTTCAGCCCCTCTGTTTCAGCCCCTCTGTTTCAGACCCTCTGTTTCTCGCCCTCTGTTTCTCGCCCTCTGTTTCTCGCCCTCTGTTTCAGCCCCTCAGTTTAAGCCACTTTGTTTCAGCCCCTCTGTTTCAGCCCCTCTGTTTCTCGCGCTCTGTTTCAGCCCCTCTGTTTCAGCCCCTCTGTTTCAGCCCCTCTGTTTCAGCCCCTCTGTTTCTCGCCCTCTGTTTCTCGCCCTCTGTTTCTCGCCCTCTGTTTCAGCCCCTGTGTTTCAGTCCCTCTGTTTCAGCCCCTCTGTTTCTCGCCCTCTGTTTCTCGCACTCTGTTTCAGCCCCTCTGTTTCAGCCCCTCTGTTTCAGCCCCTCTGTTTCACGCCCTCTGTTTCAGCCCCTCTGTTTCAGCCCCTCTGTTTCTCGCCCTCTGTTTCATCCCCTCTGTTTCAGCCCCTCTGTATCAGCCCCTCTGTTTCAGCCCCTCTGTTTCTCTCCCTCTGTTTCTCGCCCTCTGTTTCAGCCCCTCTGTTTCAGCCCCTCTGTTTCAGCGCCTCAGTTTCTGCCCCTCTGTTTCAGCCCCTCTGTTTCTCGCCCTCTGTTTCAGCCCCTCTGTTTCTCGCCCTCTGTTTCAGCCCCTCTGTATCAGCCCCTCTGTATCAGCCCCTCTGTTTCAGCCCCTCTGTTTCTCGCCCTCTGTTTCTTGCCCTCTGTTTCTCGCTCTCTGTTTCTCGCCCTCTGTTTCTCGCCCTCTGTTTCAGCCCCTCTGTTTCAGCCCCTCTGCTTCAGCCCCGCTGTTTCTCGCCCTCTGTTTCTCGCCCACTGTTTCTCGCCCTCTTTTTCAGCCCCTCTGTTTCAGCCCCTCTGTTTCAGCCCCTCTGTTTCAGGCCCTCTGTTTCTCGCCCTCTGTTTCTCGCCCTCTGTTTCTCGCTCTCTGTTTCTCGCCCTCTGTTTCTCGCCCTCTGTTTCAGCCCCTCTGTTTCAGCCCCTCTGTTTCAGCCCCTCTGTTTCTCGCCCTCTGTTTCTCGCCCTCTGTTTCAGCCCATCAGTTTCAGTCCCTTTGTTTCAGCCCCTCTGTTTCTCGCCCTCTGTTTCAGCCCCTCTGTTTCAGCCCCTCTGTTTCAGCCCCTCTGTTTCAGCCCCTCTGTTTCTCGCCCTCTGTTTCTCTCCCTCTATTTCTCGCCCTCTGTTTCAGCCCCTCTGTTTCAGCCCCTCTGTTTCAGTCCCTCTGTTTCAGCCCCTCTGTTTCTCGCCCTCTGTTTCTCGCCCTCTGTTTCAGACCCTCTGTTTCAGCCCCTCTATTTCAGCCCCTCTGTTTCTCGCCCTCTGTTTCAGCCACCCTGTTTCAGCCCCTCTGTTTCTCGCCCTCTGTTTCAGCCCCTCTGTTTCAGCCCCTCTGTATCAGCCCCTCTGTTTCAGCCCCTCTGTTTCTCGCCCTCTGTTTCTCGCCCTCTGTTTCAGCCCCTCTGTTTCAGCCCCTCTGTTTCAGCCCCTCTGTTTCAGCCCCTCTGTTTCTCGCCCTCTGTTTCTCGCCCTCTGTTTCTCGCCCTCTGTTTCTCGCTCTCTGTTTCTCGCCCATTGTTTCAGCCCCTCTGTTTCAGCCCCTCTGATTCAGCCCCTCTGTTTCAGCCCTTCTGTTTCAGCCCCTCTGTTTCAGCCCCTCTGTTTCAGCTCCTCTGTTTCAGCACCTTTGTTTCTCGCCCTCTGTTTCAGCCCCTCTGTTTCAGTCCCTCTGTTTCAGCCCCTCTGTTTCTCGCCCTCTGTTTCTCGCCCTCTGTTTCAGCCCCTCTGTTTCAGCCCCTCTGTTTCAGCCCCTCTGTTTCTCGCCCTCTGTTTCAGCCCCTCTGTTTCAGCCCCTCTGTTTCTCGCCCTCTGTTTCAGCCCCTCTGTTTCAGCCCCTCTGTATCAGCCCCTCTGTTTCAGCCCCTCTGTTTCTCGCCCTCTGTTTCTCGCCCTCTGTTTCAGCCCCTCTGTTTCAGCCCCTCTGTTTCAGCCCCTCTGTTTCAGCCCCTCTGTTTCAGCCCCTCTGTTTCAGCCCCTCTGTTTCAGCCCCTCTGTTTCAGCCCCTCTGTTTCAGCCCCTCAGTTTCTGCCCCTCTGTTTCAGCCCCTCTGTTTCTCGCCCTCTGTTTCAGCCCCTCTGTTTCTCGCCCTCTGTTTCAGCCCCTCTGTATCAGCCCCTCTGTATCAGCCCCTCTGTTTCAGCCCCTCTGTTTCTCGCCCTCTGTTTCTTGCCCTCTGTTTCTCGCTCTCTGTTTCTCGCCCTCTGTTTATCGCCCTCTGTTTCAGCCCCTCTGTTTCAGCCCCTCTGCTTCAGCCCCTCTGTTTCTCGCCCTCTGTTTCTCGCCCACTGTTTCTCGCCCTCTATTTCAGCCCCTCTGTTTCAGCCCCTCTGTTTCAGCCCCTCTGTTTCAGGCCCTCTGTTTCTCGCCCTCTGTTTCTCGCCCTCTGTTTCTCGCTCTCTGTTTCTCGCCCTCTGTTTCTCGCCCTCTGTTTCAGCCCCTCTGTTTCAGCCCCTCTGTTTCAGCCCCTCTGTTTCTCGCCCTCTGTTTCTCGCCCTCTGTTTCAGCCCATCAGTTTCAGTCCCTTTGTTTCAGCCCCTCTGTTTCTCGCCCTCTGTTTCAGCCCCTCTGTTTCAGCCCCTCTGTTTCAGCCCCTCTGTTTCAGCCCCTCTGTTTCTCGCCCTCTGTTTCTCGCCCTCTGTTTCTCGCCCTCTGTTTCAGCCCCTCTGTTTCAGCCCCTCTGTTTCAGTCCCTCTGTTTCAGCCCCTCTGTTTCTCGCCCTCTGTTTCTCGCCCTCTGTTTCAGACCCTCTGTTTCAGCCCCTCTGTTTCAGCCCCTCTGTTTCTCGCCCTCTGTTTCAGCCCCTCTGTTTCAGCCCCTCTGTTTCTCGCCCTCTGTTTCAGCCCCTCTGTTTCAGCCCCTCTGTATCAGCCCCTCTGTTTCAGCCCCTCTGTTTCTCGCCCTCTGTTTCTCGCCCTCTGTTTCAGCCCCTCTGTTTCAGCCCCTCTGTTTCAGCCCCTCTGATTCAGCCCCTCTGTTTCAGCCCTTCTGTTTCAGCACCTCTGTTTCAGCCCCTCTGTTTCAGCTCCTCTGTTTCAGCTCCTTTGTTTCTCGCCCTCTGTTTCAGCCCCTCTGTTTCAGTCCCTCTGTTTCAGCCCCTCTGTTTCTCGCCCTCTGTTTCTCGCCCTCTGTTTCAGCCCCTCTGTTTCAGCCCCTCTGTTTCAGCCCCTCTGTTTCTCGCCCTCTGTTTCAGCCCCTCTGTTTCAGCCCCTCTGTTTCTCGCCCTCTGTTTCAGCCCCTCTGTTTCAGCCCCTCTGTATCAGCCCCTCTGTTTCAGCCCCTCTGTTTCTCGCCCTCTGTTTCTCGCCCTCTGTTTCAGCCCCTCTGTTTCAGCCCCTCTGTTTCAGCCCCTCTGTTTCAGCCCCTCTGTTTCAGCCCCTCTGTTTCTCGCCCTCTGTTTCTCGCCCTCTGTTTCTCGCCCTCTGTTTCTCGCTCTCTGTTTCTCGCCCTCTGTTTCAGCCCCTCTGTTTCTCGCCCATTGTTTCAGCCCCTCTGTTTCAGCCCCTCAGATTCAGCCCCTCTGTTTCAGCCCTTCTGTTTCAGCCCCTCTGTTTCAGCCCCTCTGTTTCAGCTCCTCTGTTTCAGCCCCTCTGTTTCAGCCCCACTGTTTCTCGCCCTCTGTTTCTCGCCCTCGGTTTCAGCCCCTCTGTTTCTCGCCCTCTGTTTCAGCCCCTCTGTTTCTCGCCCTCTGTTTCAGCCCCTCTGTTTCAGCCCCTCTGTTTCAGCCCCTCGGTTTCTCGCCGTCTGTTTCTCGCCCTCTGTTTCTCGCCCTCTGTTTCTCGCTCTCTGTTTCTCGCCCTCTGTCTCAGCCCATCTGTTTCAGCCCCTTTGTTTCAGCCCCTCTGTTTCAGACCCTCTGTTTCTCGCCCTCTGTTTCAGCCCCTCTGTTTCTCGCCCTCTGTTTCAGCCCCTCTGTTTCAGCCCCTCTGTATCAGCCCGACTGTTTCAGCCTCTCTGTTTCTCGCTCTCTTTTTCTCGCCCTCTGTTTCTCGCTCTCTGTTTCTCGCCCTCTGTTTCTCGCCCTCTGTTTCAGCCCCTCTGTTTCAGCCCCTCTGTTTCAGCGCCGCTGTTTCTCGCCCTCTGTTTCTCGCCCACTGTTTCTCGCCCTCTGTTTCAGCCCCTCTGTTTCAGCCCCTCTGTTTCAGCCCCTCTGTTTCAGCCCCTCTGTTTCTGCCCCTCTGTTTCTCGCCCTCTGTTTCTCGCCCTCTGTTTCTCGCTCTCTGTTTCTCGCCCTCTGTTTCTCGCCCTCTGTTTCAGCCCCTCTGTTTCAGCCCCTCTGTTTCAGACCCTCTGTTTCTCGCCCTCTGTTTCTCGCCCTCTGTTTCTCGCCCTCTGTTTCAGCCCCTCAGTTTAAGCCACTTTGTTTCAGCCCCTCTGTTTCAGCCCCTCTGTTTCTCGCGCTCTGTTTCAGCCCCTCTGTTTCAGCCCCTCTGTTTCAGCCCCTCTGTTTCAGCCCCTCTGTTTCTCGCCCTCTGTTTCTCGCCCTCTGTTTCTAGCCCTCTGTTTCAGACCCTCTGTTTCAGCCCCTCTGTTTCAGCCCCTCTGTATCTCGCCCTCTGTTTCAGCCCCTCTGTTTCAGCCCCTCTGTTTCTCGCCCTCTGTTTCAGCCCCTCTGTTTCAGCCCCTCTGTATCAGCCCCTCTGTTTCAGCCCCTCTGTTTCTCGCCCTCTGTTTCTCGCCCTCTGTTTCAGCCCCTCTGTTTCAGCCCCTCTGTTTCAGCCCCTCTGATTCAGCCCCTCTGTTTCAGCCCTTCTGTTTCAGCACCTCTGTTTCAGCCCCTCTGTTTCAGCTCCTCTGTTTCAGCTCCATTGTTTCTCGCCCTCTGTTTCAGCCCCTCTGTTTCAGTCCCTCTGTTTCAGCCCCTCTGTTTCTCGCCCTCTGTTTCTCGCCCTCTGTTTCAGCCCCTCTGTTTCAGCCCCTCTGTTTCAGCCCCTCTGTTTCTCGCCCTCTGTTTCAGCCCCTCTGTTTCAGCCCCTCTGTTTCTCGCCCTCTGTTTCAGTCCCTCTGTTTCAGCCCCTCTGTATCAGCCCCTCTGTTTCAGCCCCTCTGTTTCTCGCCCTCTGTTTCTCGCCCTCTGTTTCAGCCCCTCTGTTTCAGCCCCTCTGTTTCAGCCCCTCTGTTTCAGCCCCTCTGTTTCAGCCCCTCTGTTTCTCGCCCTCTGTTTCTCGCCCTCTGTTTCTCGCCCTCTGTTTCTCGCTCTCTGTTTCTCGCCCTCTGTTTCAGCCCCTCTGTTTCTCGCCCATTGTTTCAGCCCCTCTGTTTCAGCCCCTCAGATTCAGCCCCTCTGTTTCAGCCCTTCTGTTTCAGCCCCTCTGTTTCAGCCCCTCTGTTTCAGCTCCTCTGTTTCAGCCCCTCTGTTTCAGCCCCACTGTTTCTCGCCCTCTGTTTCTCGCCCTCGGTTTCAGCCCCTCTGTTTCTCGCCCTCTGTTTCAGCCCCTCTGTTTCTCGCCCTCTGTTTCAGCCCCTCTGTTTCAGCCCCTCTGTTTCAGCCCCTCGGTTTCTCGCCGTCTGTTTCTCGCCCTCTGTTTCTCGCCCTCTGTTTCTCGCTCTCTGTTTCTCGCCCTCTGTCTCAGCCCATCTGTTTCAGCCCCTTTGTTTCAGCCCCTCTGTTTCAGCCCCTCTGTTTCTCGCCCTCTGTTTCAGCCCCTCTGTTTCTCGCCCTCTGTTTCAGCCCCTCTGTTTCAGCCCCTCTGTATCAGCCCGACTGTTTCAGCCTCTCTGTTTCTCGCTCTCTGTTTCTCGCCCTCTGTTTCTCGCTCTCTGTTTCTCGCCCTCTGTTTCTCGCCCTCTGTTTCAGCCCCTCTGTTTCAGCCCCTCTGTTTCAGCGCCGCTGTTTCTCGCCCTCTGTTTCTCGCCCACTGTTTCTCGCCCTCTGTTTCAGCCCCTCTGTTTCAGCCCCTCTGTTTCAGCCCCTCTGTTTCAGCCCCTCTGTTTCTGCCCCTCTGTTTCTCGCCCTCTGTTTCTCGCCCTCTGTTTCTCGCTCTCTGTTTCTCGCCCTCTGTTTCTCGCCCTCTGTTTCAGCCCCTCTGTTTCAGCCCCGCTGTTTCAGACCCTCTGTTTCTCGCCCTCTGTTTCTCGCCCTCTGTTTCTCGCCCTCTGTTTCAGCCCCTCAGTTTAAGCCACTTTGTTTCAGCCCCTCTGTTTCAGCCCCTCTGTTTCTCGCGCTCTGTTTCAGCCCCTCTGTTTCAGCCCCTCTGTTTCAGCCCCTCTGTTTCAGCCCCTCTGTTTCTCGCCCTCTGTTTCTCGCCCTCTGTTTCTCGCCCTCTGTTTCAGCCCCTGTGTTTCAGTCCCTCTGTTTCAGCCCCTCTGTTTCTCGCCCTCTGTTTCTCGCACTCTGTTTCAGCCCCTCTGTTTCAGCCCCTCTGTTTCAGCCCCTCTGTTTCACGCCCTCTGTTTCAGCCCCTCTGTTTCAGCCCCTCTGTTTCTCGCCCTCTGTTTCATCCCCTCTGTTTCAGCCCCTCTGTATCAGCCCCTCTGTTTCAGCCCCTCTGTTTCTCTCCCTCTGTTTCTCGCCCTCTGTTTCAGCCCCTCTGTTTCAGCCCCTCTGTTTCAGCGCCTCAGTTTCTGCCCCTCTGTTTCAGCCCCTCTGTTTCTCGCCCTCTGTTTCAGCCCCTCTGTTTCTCGCCCTCTGTTTCAGCCCCTCTGTATCAGCCCCTCTGTATCAGCCCCTCTGTTTCAGCCCCTCTGTTTCTCGCCCTCTGTTTCTTGCCCTCTGTTTCTCGCTCTCTGTTTCTCGCCCTCTGTTTCTCGCCCTCTGTTTCAGCCCCTCTGTTTCAGCCCCTCTGCTTCAGCCCCGCTGTTTCTCGCCCTCTGTTTCTCGCCCACTGTTTCTCGCCCTCTTTTTCAGCCCCTCTGTTTCAGCCCCTCTGTTTCAGCCCCTCTGTTTCAGGCCCTCTGTTTCTCGCCCTCTGTTTCTCGCCCTCTGTTTCTCGCTCTCTGTTTCTCGCCCTCTGTTTCTCGCCCTCTGTTTCAGCCCCTCTGTTTCAGCCCCTCTGTTTCAGCCCCTCTGTTTCTCGCCCTCTGTTTCTCGCCCTCTGTTTCAGCCCATCAGTTTCAGTCCCTTTGTTTCAGCCCCTCTGTTTCTCGCCCTCTGTTTCAGCCCCTCTGTTTCAGCCCCTCTGTTTCAGCCCCTCTGTTTCAGCCCCTCTGTTTCTCGCCCTCTGTTTCTCTCCCTCTATTTCTCGCCCTCTGTTTCAGCCCCTCTGTTTCAGCCCCTCTGTTTCAGTCCCTCTGTTTCATCCCCTCTGTTTCTCGCCCTCTGTTTCTCGCCCTCTGTTTCAGACCCTCTGTTTCAGCCCCTCTATTTCAGCCCCTCTGTTTCTCGCCCTCTGTTTCAGCCACCCTGTTTCAGCCCCTCTGTTTCTCGCCCTCTGTTTCAGCCCCTCTGTTTCAGCCCCTCTGTATCAGCCCCTCTGTTTCAGCCCCTCTGTTTCTCGCCCTCTGTTTCTCGCCCTCTGTTTCAGCCCCTCTGTTTCAGCCCCTCTGTTTCAGCCCCTCTGTTTCAGCCCCTCTGTTTCTCGCCCTCTGTTTCTCGCCCTCTGTTTCTCGCCCTCTGTTTCTCGCTCTCTGTTTCTCGCCCATTGTTTCAGCCCCTCTGTTTCAGCCCCTCTGATTCAGCCCCTCTGTTTCAGCCCTTCTGTTTCAGCCCCTCTGTTTCAGCCCCTCTGTTTCAGCTCCTCTGTTTCAGCACCTTTGTTTCTCGCCCTCTGTTTCAGCCCCTCTGTTTCAGTCCCTCTGTTTCAGCCCCTCTGTTTCTCGCCCTCTGTTTCTCGCCCTCTGTTTCAGCCCCTCTGTTTCAGCCCCTCTGTTTCAGCCCCTCTGTTTCTCGCCCTCTGTTTCAGCCCCTCTGTTTCAGCCCCTCTGTTTCTCGCCCTCTGTTTCAGCCCCTCTGTTTCAGCCCCTCTGTATCAGCCCCTCTGTTTCAGCCCCTCTGTTTCTCGCCCTCTGTTTCTCGCCCTCTGTTTCAGCCCCTCTGTTTCAGCCCCTCTGTTTCAGCCCCTCTGTTTCAGCCCCTCTGTTTCAGCCCCTCTGTTTCTCGCCCTCTGTTTCTCGCCCTCTGTTTCTCGCTCTCTGTTTCTCGCCCTCTGTTTCAGCCCCTCTGTTTCTCGCCCATTGTTTCAGCCCCTCTGTTTCAGCCCCTCTGATTCAGCCCCTCTGTTTCAGCCCTTCTGTTTCAGCCCCTCTGTTTCAGCCCCTCTGTTTCAACTCCTCTGTTTCAGCCCCTCGGTTTCAGCCCCACTGTTTCTCGACCTCTGTTTCTCGCCCTCGGTTTCAGCCACTCTGTTTCTCGCCCTCTGTTTCAGTCCCTCTGTTTCTCGCCCTCTGTTTCAGCCCCTCTGTTTCAGCCCCTCTGTTTCAGCCCCTCGGTTTCTCGCCCTCTGTTTCTCGCCCTCTGTTTCTCGCCCTCTGTTTCTCGCTCTCTGTTTCTCGCCCTCTGTTTCAGCCCCTCTGTTTCAGCCCCTTTGTTTCAGCCCCTCTGTTTCAGCCCCTCTGTTTCTCGCCCTCTGGTTCAGCCCCTCTGTTTCTCGCCCTCTGTTTCAGCCCCTCTGTTTCAGCCCCTCTGTATCAGCCCGACTGTTTCAGCCTCTCTGTTTCTCGCCCTCTGTTTCTCTACCTCTGTTTCTCGCTCTCTGTTTCTCGCCCTCTGTTTCTCGCCCTCTGTTTCAGCCCCTGTGTTTCAGCCCCTCTGTTTCAGCGCCGCTGTTTCTCGCCCTCTGTTTCTCGCCCACTGTTTCTCGCCCTCTGTTTCAGCCCCTCTGTTTCAGCCCCTCTGTTTCAGCCCCACTGTTTCAGCCCCTCTGTTTCAGCCCCTCTGTTTCTCGCCCTCTGTTTCTCGCCCTCTGTTTCTCGCTCTCTGTTTCTCGCCCTCTGTTTCTCGCCCTCTGTTTCAGCCCCTCTGTTTCAGCCGCTCTGTTTCAGACCCTCTGTTTCTCGCCCTCTGTTTCTCGCCCTCTGTTTCTCGCCCTCTGTTTCAGCCCCTCAGTTTAAGCCACTTTGTTTCAGCCCGTCTGTTTCAGCCCCTCTGTTTCTCGCTCTCTGTTTCAGCCCCTCTGTTTCAGCCCCTCTGTTTCAGCTCCTCTGTTTCAGCCCCTCTGTTTCAGCCCCTCTGTTTCTCGCCCTCTGTTTCTCGCCCTCTGTTTCTCGCCCTCTGTTTCAGCCCGTGTGTTTCAGTCCCTCTGTTTCAGGTCCTCTGTTTCTCGCCCTCTGTTTCTCGCCCTCTGTTTCAGCCCCTCTGTTTCAGCCGCTCTGTTTCAGCCCCTCTGTTTCACGCCCTCTGTTTCAGCCCCTCTGTTTCAGCCCCTCTGTTTCTCGCCCTCTGTTTCATCCCCTCTGTTTCAGCCCCTCTGTATCAGCCCCTCTGTTTCAGCCCCTCTGTTTCTCGCCCTCTGTATCTCGCCCTCTGTTTCAGCCCCTCTGTTTCAGCCCCTCTGTTTCAGCGCCTCAGTTTCAGCCCCTCTGTTTCAGCCCCTCTGTTTCTCGCCCTCTGTTTCTCGCCCTCTGTTTCTCGCACTCTGTTTCTCGCTCTCTGTTTCTCGCCCTCTGTTTCAGCCCCTCTGTTTCTCGCCCACTGTTTCAGCCCCTCTGTTTCTCGCCATCTGTTTCAGCCCCTCTGTTTCAGTCCCTCTGTTTCTCGCCCTCTGTTTCAGACCCTCTGTTTCAGCCCCTCTGTTTCAGCCCCTCTGTTTCAGCCCCTCTGTTTCAGCACCTCTGTTTCTCGCCCTTTGTTTCTCGCCCTCTGTTTCAGCCCCTCTGTTTCTCGCCCTCTGTTTCAACCCCTCTGTTTCTCGCCCTCTGTTTCAGCCCCTCTGTTTCAGCACCTCTGTTTCTCGCCCTCTGTTTCAGCCCCTCTGTTTCAGCCCCTCTGTATCAGCCCCTCTGTTTCAGCCCCTCTGTTTCAGCACCTCTGTTTCTCGCCCTTTGTTTCTCGCCCTCTGTTTCAGCCCCTCTGTTTCTCGCCCTCTGTTTCAACCCCTCTGTTTCTCGCCCTCTGTTTCAGCCCCTCTGTTTCAGCACCTCTGTTTCTCGCCCTCTGTTTCAGCCCCTCTGTTTCAGCCCCTCTGTTTCTCGCCCTCTGTTTCTCGCCCTCTGTTTCAGCCCATCAGTTTCAGTCCCTTTGTTTCAGCCCCTCTGTTTCTCGCCCTCTGTTTCAGCCCCTCTGTTTCAGCCCCTCTGTTTCAGCCCCTCTGTTTCAGCCCCTCTGTTTCTCGCCCTCTGTTTCTCGCCCTCTATTTCTCGCCCTCTGTTTCAGCCCCTCTGTTTCAGCCCCTCTGTTTCAGTCCCTCTGTTTCAGCCCATCTGTTTCTCGCCCTCTGTTTCTCGCCCTCTGTTTCAGACCCTCTGTTTCAGCCCCTCTATTTCAGCCCCTCTGTTTCTCGCCCTCTGTTTCAGCCCCTCTGTTTCAGCCCCTCTGTTTCTCGCCCTCTGTTTCAGCCCCTCTGTTTCAGCCCCTCTGTATCAGCCCCTCTGTTTCAGCCCCTCTGTTTCTCGCCCTCTGTTTCTCGCCCTCTGTTTCAGCCCCTCTGTTTCAGCCCCTCTGTTTCAGCCCCTCTGTTTCAGCCCCTCTGTTTCTCGCCCTCTGTTTCTCGCCCTCTGTTTCTCGCCCTCTGTTTCTCGCTCTCTGTTTCTCGCCCATTGTTTCAGCCCCTCTGTTTCAGCCCCTCTGATTCAGCCCCTCTGTTTCAGCCCTTCTGTTTCAGCCCCTCTGTTTCAGCCCCTCTGTTTCAGCTCCTCTGTTTCAGCCCCTTTGTTTCTCGCCCTCTGTTTCAGCCCCTCTGTTTCAGTCCCTCTGTTTCAGCCCCTCTGTTTCTCGCCCTCTGTTTCTCGCCCTCTGTTTCAGCCCCTCTGTTTCAGCCCCTCTGTTTCAGCACCTCTGTTTCTCGCCCTCTGTTTCAGCCCCTCTGTTTCAGCCCCTCTGTTTCTCGCCCTCTGTTTCAGCCCCTCTGTTTCAGCCCCTCTGTATCAGCCCCTCTGTTTCAGCCCCTCTGTTTCTCGCCCTCTGTTTCTCGCCCTCTGTTTCAGCCCCTCTGTTTCAGCCCCTCTGTTTCAGCCCCTCTGATTCAGCCCCTCTGTTTCAGCCCTTCTGTTTCAGCACCTCTGTTTCAGCCCCTCTGTTTCAGCTCCTCTGTTTCAGCTCCTTTGTTTCTCGCCCTCTGTTTCAGCCCCTCTGTTTCAGTCCCTCTGTTTCAGCCCCTCTGTTTCTCGCCCTCTGTTTCTCGCCCTCTGTTTCAGCCCCTCTGTTTCAGCCCCTCTGTTTCAGCCCCTCTGTTTCTCGCCCTCTGTTTCAGCCCCTCTGTTTCAGCCCCTCTGTTTCTCGCCCTCTGTTTCAGTCCCTCTGTTTCAGCCCCTCTGTATCAGCCCCTCTGTTTCAGCCCCTCTGTTTCTCGCCCTCTGTTTCTCGCCCTCTGTTTCAGCCCCTCTGTTTCAGCCCCTCTGTTTCAGCCCCTCTGTTTCAGCCCCTCTGTTTCAGCCCCTCTGTTTCTCGCCCTCTGTTTCTCGCCCTCTGTTTCTCGCCCTCTGTTTCTCGCTCTCTGTTTCTCGCCCTCTGTTTCAGCCCCTCTGTTTCTCGCCCATTGTTTCAGCCCCTCTGTTTCAGCCCCTCAGATTCAGCCCCTCTGTTTCAGCCCTTCTGTTTCAGCCCCTCTGTTTCAGCCCCTCTGTTTCAGCTCCTCTGTTTCAGCCCCTCTGTTTCAGCCCCACTATTTCTCGCCCTCTGTTTCTCGCCCTCGGTTTCAGCCCCTCTGTTTCTCGCCCTCTGTTTCAGCCCCTCTGTTTCTCGCCCTCTGTTTCAGCCCCTCTGTTTCAGCCCCTCTGTTTCAGCCCCTCGGTTTCTCGCCGTCTGTTTCTCGCCCTCTGTTTCTCGCCCTCTGTTTCTCGCTCTCTGTTTCTCGCCCTCTGTCTCAGCCCATCTGTTTCAGCCCCTTTGTTTCAGCCCCTCTGTTTCAGCCCCTCTGTTTCTCGCCCTCTGTTTCAGCCCCTCTGTTTCTCGCCCTCTGTTTCAGCCCCTCTGTTTCAGCCCCTCTGTATCAGCCCGACTGTTTCAGCCTCTCTGTTTCTCGCTCTCTGTTTCTCGCCCTCTGTTTCTCGCTCTCTGTTTCTCGCCCTCTGTTTCTCGCCCTCTGTTTCAGCCCCTCTGTTTCAGCCCCTCTGTTTCAGCGCCGCTGTTTCTCGCCCTCTGTTTCTCGCCCACTGTTTCTCGCCCTCTGTTTCAGCCCCTCTGTTTCAGCCCCTCTGTTTCAGCCCCTCTGTTTCAGCCCCTCTGTTTCTGCCCCTCTGTTTCTCGCCCTCTGTTTCTCGCCCTCTGTTTCTCGCTCTCTGTTTCTCGCCCTCTGTTTCTCGCCCTCTGTTTCAGCCCCTCTGTTTCAGCCCCTCTGTTTCAGACCCTCTGTTTCTCGCCCTCTGTTTCTCGCCCTCTGTTTCTCGCCCTCTGTTTCAGCCCCTCAGTTTAAGCCACTTTGTTTCAGCCCCTCTGTTTCAGCCCCTCTGTTTCTCGCGCTCTGTTTCAGCCCCTCTGTTTCAGCCCCTCTGTTTCAGCCCCTCTGTTTCAGCCCCTCTGTTTCTCGCCCTCTGTTTCTCGCCCTCTGTTTCTCGCCCTCTGTTTCAGCCCCTGTGTTTCAGTCCCTCTGTTTCAGCCCCTCTGTTTCTCGCCCTCTGTTTCTCGCACTCTGTTTCAGCCCCTCTGTTTCAGCCCCTCTGTTTCAGCCCCTCTGTTTCACGCCCTCTGTTTCAGCCCCTCTGTTTCAGCCCCTCTGTTTCTCGCCCTCTGTTTCATCCCCTCTGTTTCAGCCCCTCTGTATCAGCCCCTCTGTTTCAGCCCCTCTGTTTCTCTCCCTCTGTTTCTCGCCCTCTGTTTCAGCCCCTCTGTTTCAGCCCCTCTGTTTCAGCGCCTCAGTTTCTGCCCCTCTGTTTCAGCCCCTCTGTTTCTCGCCCTCTGTTTCAGCCCCTCTGTTTCTCGCCCTCTGTTTCAGCCCCTCTGTATCAGCCCCTCTGTATCAGCCCCTCTGTTTCAGCCCCTCTGTTTCTCGCCCTCTGTTTCTTGCCCTCTGTTTCTCGCTCTCTGTTTCTCGCCCTCTGTTTCTCGCCCTCTGTTTCAGCCCCTCTGTTTCAGCCCCTCTGCTTCAGCCCCGCTGTTTCTCGCCCTCTGTTTCTCGCCCACTGTTTCTCGCCCTCTTTTTCAGCCCCTCTGTTTCAGGCCCTCTGTTTCAGCCCCTCTGTTTCAGGCCCTCTGTTTCTCGCCCTCTGTTTCTCGCCCTCTGTTTCTCGCTCTCTGTTTCTCGCCCTCTGTTTCTCGCCCACTGTTTCAGCCCCTCTGTTTCAGCCCCTCTGTTTCAGCCCCTCTGTTTCTCGCCCTCTGTTTCTCGCCCTCTGTTTCAGCCCATCAGTTTCAGTCCCTTTGTTTCAGCCCCTCTGTTTCTCGCCCTCTGTTTCAGCCCCTCTGTTTCAGCCCCTCTGTTTCAGCCCCTCTGTTTCAGCCCCTCTGTTTCTCGCCCTCTGTTTCTCTCCCTCTATTTCTCGCCCTCTGTTTCAGCCCCTCTGTTTCAGCCCCTCTGTTTCAGTCCCTCTGTTTCAGCCCCTCTGTTTCTCGCCCTCTGTTTCTCGCCCTCTGTTTCAGACCCTCTGTTTCAGCCCCTCTATTTCAGCCCCTCTGTTTCTCGCCCTCTGTTTCAGCCCCTCTGTTTCAGCCCCTCTGTTTCTCGCCCTCTGTTTCAGCCCCTCTGTTTCAGCCCCTCTGTATCAGCCCCTCTGTTTCAGACCCTCTGTTTCTCGCCCTCTGTTTCTCGCCCTCTGTTTCAGCCCCTCTGTTTCAGCCCCTCTGTTTCAGCCCCTCTGTTTCAGCCCCTCTGTTTCTCGCCCTCTGTTTCTCGCCCTCTGTTTCTCGCCCTCTGTTTCTCGCTCTCTGTTTCTCGCCCATTGTTTCAGCCCCTCTGTTTCAGCCCCTCTGATTCAGCCCCTCTGTTTCAGCCCTTCTGTTTCAGCCCCTCTGTTTCAGCCCCTCTGTTTCAGCTCCTCTGTTTCAGCACCTTTGTTTCTCGCCCTCTGTTTCAGCCCCTCTGTTTCAGTCCCTCTGTTTCAGCCCCTCTGTTTCTCGCCCTCTGTTTCTCGCCCTCTGTTTCAGCCCCTCTGTTTCAGCCCCTCTGTTTCAGCCCCTCTGTTTCTCGCCCTCTGTTTCAGCCCCTCTGTTTCAGCCCCTCTGTTTCTCGCCCTCTGTTTCAGCCCCTCTGTTTCAGCCCCTCTGTATCAGCCCCTCTGTTTCAGCCCCTCTGTTTCTCGCCCTCTGTTTCTCGCCCTCTGTTTCAGCCCCTCTGTTTCAGCCCCTCTGTTTCAGCCCCTCTGTTTCAGCCCCTCTGTTTCAGCCCCTCTGTTTCTCGCCCTCTGTTTCTCGCCCTCTGTTTCTCGCTCTCTGTTTCTCGCCCTCTGTTTCAGCCCCTCTGTTTCTCGCCCATTGTTTCAGCCCCTCTGTTTCAGCCCCTCTGATTCAGCCCCTCTGTTTCAGCCCTTCTGTTTCAGCCCCTCTGTTTCAGCCCCTCTGTTTCAACTCCTCTGTTTCAGCCCCTCGGTTTCAGCCCCACTGTTTCTCGACCTCTGTTTCTCGCCCTCGGTTTCAGCCACTCTGTTTCTCGCCCTCTGTTTCAGTCCCTCTGTTTCTCGCCCTCTGTTTCAGCCCCTCTGTTTCAGCCCCTCTGTTTCAGCCCCTCGGTTTCTCGCCCTCTGTTTCTCGCCCTCTGTTTCTCGCCCTCTGTTTCTCGCTCTCTGTTTCTCGCCCTCTGTTTCAGCCCCTCTGTTTCAACCCCTTTGTTTCAGCCCCTCTGTTTCAGCCCCTCTGTTTCTCGCCCTCTGGTTCAGCCCCTCTGTTTCTCGCCCTCTGTTTCAGCCCCTCTGTTTCAGCCCCTCTGTATCAGCCCGACTGTTTCAGCCTCTCTGTTTCTCGCCCTCTGTTTCTCTACCTCTGTTTCTCGCTCTCTGTTTCTCGCCCTCTGTTTCTCGCCCTCTGTTTCAGCCCCTGTGTTTCAGCCCCTCTGTTTCAGCGCCGCTGTTTCTCGCCCTCTGTTTCTCGCCCACTGTTTCTCGCCCTCTGTTTCAGCCCCTCTGTTTCAGCCCCTCTGTTTCAGCCCCACTGTTTCAGCCCCTCTGTTTCAGCCCCTCTGTTTCTCGCCCTCTGTTTCTCGCCCTCTGTTTCTCGCTCTCTGTTTCTCGCCCTCTGTTTCTCGCCCTCTGTTTCAGCCCCTCTGTTTCAGCCGCTCTGTTTCAGACCCTCTGTTTCTCGCCCTCTGTTTCTCGCCCTCTGTTTCTCGCCCTCTGTTTCAGCCCCTCAGTTTAAGCCACTTTGTTTCAGCCCGTCTGTTTCAGCCCCTCTGTTTCTCGCTCTCTGTTTCAGCCCCTCTGTTTCAGCCCCTCTGTTTCAGCTCCTCTGTTTCAGCCCCTCTGTTTCAGCCCCTCTGTTTCTCGCCCTCTGTTTCTCGCCCTCTGTTTCTCGCCCTCTGTTTCAGCCCGTGTGTTTCAGTCCCTCTGTTTCAGGTCCTCTGTTTCTCGCCCTCTGTTTCTCGCCCTCTGTTTCAGCCCCTCTGTTTCAGCCGCTCTGTTTCAGCCCCTCTGTTTCACGCCCTCTGTTTCAGCCCCTCTGTTTCAGCCCCTCTGTTTCTCGCCCTCTGTTTCATCCCCTCTGTTTCAGCCCCTCTGTATCAGCCCCTCTGTTTCAGCCCCTATGTTTCTCGCCCTCTGTATCTCGCCCTCTGTTTCAGCCCCTCTGTTTCAGCCCCTCTGTTTCAGCGCCTCAGTTTCAGCCCCTCTGTTTCAGCCCCTCTGTTTCTCGCCCTCTGTTTCTCGCCCTCTGTTTCTCGCACTCTGTTTCTCGCTCTCTGTTTCTCGCCCTCTGTTTCAGCCCCTCTGTTTCTCGCCCACTGTTTCAGCCCCTCTGTTTCTCGCCATCTGTTTCAGCCCCTCTGTTTCAGTCCCTCTGTTTCTCGCCCTCTGTTTCAGACCCTCTGTTTCAGCCCCTCTGTTTCAGCCCCTCTGTTTCAGCCCCTCTGTTTCAGCACCTCTGTTTCTCGCCCTTTGTTTCTCGCCCTCTGTTTCAGCCCCTCTGTTTCTCGCCCTCTGTTTCAACCCCTCTGTTTCTCGCCCTCTGTTTCAGCCCCTCTGTTTCAGCACCTCTGTTTCTCGCCCTCTGTTTCAGCCCCTCTGTTTCAGCCCCTCTGTATCAGCCCCTCTGTTTCAGCCCCTCTGTTTCAGCACCTCTGTTTCTCGCCCTTTGTTTCTCGCCCTCTGTTTCAGCCCCTCTGTTTCTCGCCCTCTGTTTCAACCCCTCTGTTTCTCGCCCTCTGTTTCAGCCCCTCTGTTTCAGCACCTCTGTTTCTCGCCCTCTGTTTCAGCCCCTCTGTTTCAGCCCCTCTGTTTCTCGCCCTCTGTTTCTCGCCCTCTGTTTCAGCCCATCAGTTTCAGTCCCTTTGTTTCAGCCCCTCTGTTTCTCGCCCTCTGTTTCAGCCCCTCTGTTTCAGCCCCTCTGTTTCAGCCCCTCTGTTTCAGCCCCTCTGTTTCTCGCCCTCTGTTTCTCGCCCTCTATTTCTCGCCCTCTGTTTCAGCCCCTCTGTTTCAGCCCCTCTGTTTCAGTCCCTCTGTTTCAGCCCCTCTGTTTCTCGCCCTCTGTTTCTCGCCCTCTGTTTCAGACCCTCTGTTTCAGCCCCTCTATTTCAGCCCCTCTGTTTCTCGCCCTCTGTTTCAGCCCCTCTGTTTCAGCCCCTCTGTTTCTCGCCCTCTGTTTCAGCCCCTCTGTTTCAGCCCCTCTGTATCAGCCCCTCTGTTTCAGCCCCTCTGTTTCTCGCCCTCTGTTTCTCGCCCTCTGTTTCAGCCCCTCTGTTTCAGCCCCTCTGTTTCAGCCCCTCTGTTTCAGCCCCTCTGTTTCTCGCCCTCTGTTTCTCGCCCTCTGTTTCTCGCCCTCTGTTTCTCGCTCTCTGTTTCTCGCCCATTGTTTCAGCCCCTCTGTTTCAGCCCCTCTGATTCAGCCCCTCTGTTTCAGCCCTTCTGTTTCAGCCCCTCTGTTTCAGCCCCTCTGTTTCAGCTCCTCTGTTTCAGCCCCTTTGTTTCTCGCCCTCTGTTTCAGCCCCTCTGTTTCAGTCCCTCTGTTTCAGCCCCTCTGTTTCTCGCCCTCTGTTTCTCGCCCTCTGTTTCAGCCCCTCTGTTTCAGCCCCTCTGTTTCAGCACCTCTGTTTCTCGCCCTCTGTTTCAGCCCCTCTGTTTCAGCCCCTCTGTTTCTCGCCCTCTGTTTCAGCCCCTCTGTTTCAGCCCCTCTGTATCAGCCCCTCTGTTTCAGCCCCTCTGTTTCTCGCCCTCTGTTTCTCGCCCTCTGTTTCAGCCCCTCTGTTTCAGCCCCTCTGTTTCAGCCCCTCTGTTTCAGCCCCTCTGTTTCAGCCCCTCTGTTTCTCGCCCTCTGTTTCTCGCCCTCTGTTTCTCGCTCTCTGTTTCTCGCCCTCTGTTTCAGCCCCTCTGTTTCTCGCCCATTGTTTCAGCCCCTCTGTTTCAGCCCCTCTGATTCAGCCCCTCTGTTTCAGCCCTTCTGTTTCAGCCCCTCTGTTTCAGCCCCTCTGTTTCAACTCCTCTGTTTCAGCCCCTCGGTTTCAGCCCCACTGTTTCTCGACCTCTGTTTCTCGCCCTCGGTTTCAGCCACTCTGTTTCTCGCCCTCTGTTTCAGTCCCTCTGTTTCTCGCCCTCTGTTTCAGCCCCTCTGTTTCAGCCCCTCTGTTTCAGCCCCTCGGTTTCGCGCCCTCTGTTTCTCGCCCTCTGTTTCTCGCCCTCTGTTTCTCGCTCTCTGTTTCTCGCCCTCTGTTTCAGCCCCTCTGTTTCAGCCCCTTTGTTTCAGCCCCTCTGTTTCAGCCCCTCTGTTTCTCGCCCTCTGGTTCAGCCCCTCTGTTTCTCGCCCTCTGTTTCAGCCCCTCTGTTTCAGCCCCTCTGTATCAGCCCGACTGTTTCAGCCTCTCTGTTTCTCGCCCTCTGTTTCTCTACCTCTGTTTCTCGCTCTTTGTTTCTCGCCCTCTGTTTCTCGCCCTCTGTTTCAGCCCCTGTGTTTCAGCCCCTCTGTTTCAGCGCCGCTGTTTCTCGCCCTCTGTTTCTCGCCCACTGTTTCTCGCCCTCTGTTTCAGCCCCTCTGTTTCAGCCCCTCTGTTTCAGCCCCACTGTTTCAGCCCCTCTGTTTCAGCCCCTCTGTTTCTCGCCCTCTGTTTCTCGCCCTCTGTTTCTCGCTCTCTGTTTCTCGCCCTCTGTTTCTCGCCCTCTGTTTCAGCCCCTCTGTTTCAGCCGCTCTGTTTCAGACCCTCTGTTTCTCGCCCTCTGTTTCTCGCCCTCTGTTTCTCGCCCTCTGTTTCAGCCCCTCAGTTTAAGCCACTTTGTTTCAGCCCCTCTGTTTCAGCCCCTCTGTTTCTCGCTCTCTGTTTCAGCCCCTCTGGTTCAGCCCCTCTGTTTCAGCCCCTCTGTTTCAGCCCCTCTGTTTCAGCCCCTCTGTTTCTCGCCCTCTGTTTCTCGCCCTCTGTTTCTCGCCCTCTGTTTCAGCCCATCAGTTTCAGTCCCTTTGTTTCAGCCCCTCTGTTTCTCGCCCTCTGTTTCTCGCCCCTCTGTTTCAGCCCCTCTGTTTCAGCCCCTCTGTTTCAGCCCCTCTGTTTCTCGCCCTCTGTTTCTCGCCCTCTGTTTCTCGCCCTCTGTTTCTCGACCTCTGTTTCAGCCCCTCTGTTTCAGTCCCTCTGTTTCAGCCCCTCTGTTTCTCGCCCTCTGTTTCTCGCCCTCTGTTTCAGCCCCTCTGTTTCAGCCCCTCTGTTTCAGCCCCTCTGTTTCTCGCCCTCTGTTTCTCGCCCTCTGTTTCTCGCCCTCTGTTTCTCGCTCTCTGTTTCTCGCCCTCTGTTTCAGCCCCTCTGTTTCTCGCCCATTGTTTCAGCCCCTCTGTTTCAGCCCCTCTGATTCAGCCCCTCAGTTTCAGCCCTTCTGTTTCAGCCCCTCTGTTTCAGCCCCTCTGTTTCAGCTCCTCTGTTTCAGCCCCTTTGTTTCTCGCCCTCTGTTTCAGCCCCTCTGTTTCAGTCCCTCTGTTTCAGCCCCTCTGTTTCTCGCCCTCTGTTTCTCGCCCTCTGTTTCAGCCCCTCTGTTTCAGCCCCTCTGTTTCAGCCCCTCTGTTTCTCGCCCTCTGTTTCAGCCCCTCTGTTTCAGCCCCTCTGTTTCTCGCCCTCTGTTTCAGCCCCTCTGTTCCAGCCCCTCTGTATCAGCCCCTCTGTTTCAGCCCCTCTGTTTCTCGCCCTCTGTTTCTCGCCCTCTGTTTCAGCCCCTCTGTTTCAGCCCCTCTGTTTCAGCCCCTCTGTTTCAGCCCCTCTGATTCAGCCCCTCTGTTTCTCGCCCTCTGTTTCTTGCTCTCTGTTTCTCGCCCTCTGTTTCAGCCCCTCTGTTTCTCGCCCATTGTTTCAGCCCCTCTGTTTCAGCCCCTCTGATTCAGCCCCTCTGTTTCAGCCCCTCTGTTTCAGCCCCTCTGTTTCAGCCCCTCTGTATCAGCCCCTCTGTTTCAGCCCCTCTGTTTCAGCACCTCTGTTTCTCGCCCTTTGTTTCTCGCCCTCTGTTTCAGCCCCTCTGTTTCTCGCCCTCTGTTTCAACCCCTCTGTTTCTCGCCCTCTGTTTCAGCCCCTCTGTTTCAGCACCTCTGTTTCTCGCCCTCTGTTTCAGCCCCTCTGTTTCAGCCCCTCTGTTTCTCGCCCTCTGTTTCTCGCCCTCTGTTTCAGCCCATCAGTTTCAGTCCCTTTGTTTCAGCCCCTCTGTTTCTCGCCCTCTGTTTCAGCCCCTCTGTTTCAGCCCCTCTGTTTCAGCCCCTCTGTTTCAGCCCCTCTGTTTCTCGCCCTCTGTTTCTCGCCCTCTATTTCTCGCCCTCTGTTTCAGCCCCTCTGTTTCAGCCCCTCTGTTTCAGTCCCTCTGTTTCAGCCCCTCTGTTTCTCGCCCTCTGTTTCTCGCCCTCTGTTTCAGACCCTCTGTTTCAGCCCCTCTATTTCAGCCCCTCTGTTTCTCGCCCTCTGTTTCAGCCCCTCTGTTTCAGCCCCTCTGTTTCTCGCCCTCTGTTTCAGCCCCTCTGTTTCAGCCCCTCTGTATCAGCCCCTCTGTTTCAGCCCCTCTGTTTCTCGCCCTCTGTTTCTCGCCCTCTGTTTCAGCCCCTCTGTTTCAGCCCCTCTGTTTCAGCCCCTCTGTTTCAGCCCCTCTGTTTCTCGCCCTCTGTTTCTCGCCCTCTGTTTCTCGCCCTCTGTTTCTCGCTCTCTGTTTCTCGCCCATTGTTTCAGCCCCTCTGTTTCAGCCCCTCTGATTCAGCCCCTCTGTTTCAGCCCTTCTGTTTCAGCCCCTCTGTTTCAGCCCCTCTGTTTCAGCTCCTCTGTTTCAGCCCCTTTGTTTCTCGCCCTCTGTTTCAGCCCCTCTGTTTCAGTCCCTCTGTTTCAGCCCCTCTGTTTCTCGCCCTCTGTTTCTCGCCCTCTGTTTCAGCCCCTCTGTTTCAGCCCCTCTGTTTCAGCACCTCTGTTTCTCGCCCTCTGTTTCAGCTTCTCTGTTTCAGCCCCTCTGTTTCTCGCCCTCTGTTTCAGCCCCTCTGTTTCAGCCCCTCTGTATCAGCCCCTCTGTTTCAGCCCCTCTGTTTCTCGCCCTCTGTTTCTCGCCCTCTGTTTCAGCCCCTCTGTTTCAGCCCCTCTGTTTCAGCCCCTCTGTTTCAGCCCCTCTGTTTCAGCCCCTCTGTTTCTCGCCCTCTGTTTCTCGCCCTCTGTTTCTCGCTCTCTGTTTCTCGCCCTCTGTTTCAGCCCCTCTGTTTCTCGCCCATTGTTTCAGCCCCTCTGTTTCAGCCCCTCTGATTCAGCCCCTCTGTTTCAGCCCTTCTGTTTCAGCCCCTCTGTTTCAGCCCCTCTGTTTCAACTCCTCTGTTTCAGCCCCTCGGTTTCAGCCCCACTGTTTCTCGACCTCTGTTTCTCGCCCTCGGTTTCAGCCACTCTGTTTCTCGCCCTCTGTTTCAGTCCCTCTGTTTCTCGCCCTCTGTTTCAGCCCCTCTGTTTCAGCCCCTCTGTTTCAGCCCCTCGGTTTCGCGCCCTCTGTTTCTCGCCCTCTGTTTCTCGCCCTCTGTTTCTCGCTCTCTGTTTCTCGCCCTCTGTTTCAGCCCCTCTGTTTCAGCCCCTTTGTTTCAGCCCCTCTGTTTCAGCCCCTCTGTTTCTCGCCCTCTGGTTCAGCCCCTCTGTTTCTCGCCCTCTGTTTCAGCCCCTCTGTTTCAGCCCCTCTGTATCAGCCCGACTGTTTCAGCCTCTCTGTTTCTCGCCCTCTGTTTCTCTACCTCTGTTTCTCGCTCTTTGTTTCTCGCCCTCTGTTTCTCGCCCTCTGTTTCAGCCCCTGTGTTTCAGCCCCTCTGTTTCAGCGCCGCTGTTTCTCGCCCTCTGTTTCTCGCCCACTGTTTCTCGCCCTCTGTTTCAGCCCCTCTGTTTCAGCCCCTCTGTTTCAGCCCCACTGTTTCAGCCCCTCTGTTTCAGCCCCTCTGTTTCTCGCCCTCTGTTTCTCGCCCTCTGTTTCTCGCTCTCTGTTTCTCGCCCTCTGTTTCTCGCCCTCTGTTTCAGCCCCTCTGTTTCAGCCGCTCTGTTTCAGACCCTCTGTTTCTCGCCCTCTGTTTCTCGCCCTCTGTTTCTCGCCCTCTGTTTCAGCCCCTCAGTTTAAGCCACTTTGTTTCAGCCCCTCTGTTTCAGCCCCTCTGTTTCTCGCTCTCTGTTTCAGCCCCTCTGTTTCAGCCCCTCTGTTTCAGCTCGTCTGTTTCAGCCCCTCTGTTTCAGCCCCTCTGTTTCTCGCCCTCTGTTTCTCGCCCTCTGTTTCTCGCCCTCTGTTTCAGCCCGTGTGTTTCAGTCCCTCTGTTTCAGGTCCTCTGTTTCTCGCCCTCTGTTTCTCGCCCTCTGTTTCAGCCCCTCTGTTTCAGCCGCTCTGTTTCAGCCCCTCTGTTTCACGCCCTCTGTTTCAGCCCCTCTGTTTCAGCCCCTCTGTTTCTCGCCCTCTGTTTCATCCCCTCTGTTTCAGCCCCTCTGTATCAGCCCCTCTGTTTCAGCCCCTCTGTTTCTCGCCCTCTGTATCTCGCCCTCTGTTTCAGCCCCTCTGTTTCAGCCCCTCTGTTTCAGCGCCTCAGTTTCAGCCCCTCTGTTTCAGCCCCTCTGTTTCTCGCCCTCTGTTTCTCGCCCTCTGTTTCTCGCACTCTGTTTCTCGCTCTCTGTTTCTCGCCCTCTGTTTCAGCCCCTCTGTTTCTCGCCCACTGTTTCAGCCCCTCTGTTTCTCGCCATCTGTTTCAGCCCCTCTGTTTCAGCCCCTCTGTTTCTCGCCCTCTGTTTCAGACCCTCTGTTTCAGCCCCTCTGTTTCAGCCCCTCTGTTTCAGCCCCTCTGTTTCAGCACCTCTGTTTCTCGCCCTTTGTTTCTCGCCCTCTGTTTCAGCCCCTCTGTTTCTCGCCCTCTGTTTCAACCCCTCTGTTTCTCGCCCTCTGTTTCAGCCCCTCTGTTTCAGCACCTCTGTTTCTCGCCCTCTGTTTCAGCCCCTCTGTTTCAGCCCCTCTGTATCAGCCCCTCTGTTTCAGCCCCTCTGTTTCTCGCCCTCTGTTTCTCGCCCTCTGTTTCAGCCCCTCGGTTTCTGCCCCTCTGTTTCAGCCCCTCTGTTTCAGCCCCTCAGATTCTCGCCCTCTGTTTCTCGCCCGCTGTTTCTCGCCCTCTGTTCCTCGCTCTCTGTTTCTCGCAATCTGTTTCAGCCCCTCTGTTTCTCGCCCACTGTTTCAGCCCCTCTGTTTCTCGCCATCTGTTTCAGCCCCTCTGTTTCCGCCCCTCTGTTTCTCGCCCTCTGTTTCTCGCCCTCTGTTTCAGCCCCTCTGTTTCAGCCCCTCTGTTTCAGCCCCTCTGTTTCAGCCCCTCTGTTTCTCGCCCTCTGTTTCAGCCCCTCTGTTTCTCGCCCTCTGTTTCAGCCCCTCTGTATCAGCCCCTCTGTATCACCCCTCTGTTTCAGCCCCTCTGTTTCTCGCCCTCTGTTTCTTGCCCTCTGTTTCTCGCTCTCTGTTTCTCGCCCTCTGTTTCTCGCCCTCTGTTTCAGCCCCTCTGTTTCAGCCCCTCTGCTTCAGCCACGCTGTTTCTCGCCCTCTGTTTCTCGCCCACTGTTTCTCGCCCTCTATTTCAGCCCCTCTGTTTCAGCCCCTCTGTTTCAGCCCCTCTGTTTCAGCCCCTCTGTTTCTCGCCCTCTGTTCCTCGCCCTCTGTTTCTCGCTCTCTGTTTCTCGCCCTCAGTTTCTCGCCCTCTGTTTCAGCCCCTCTGTTTCAGCCCCTCTGTTTCAGCCCCTCTGTTTCTCGCCCTCTGTTTCTCGCCCTCTGTTTCTCGCCCTCTGTTTCAGCCCATCAGTTTCAGTCCCTTTGTTTCAGCCCCTCTGTTTCTCGCCCTCTGTTTCTCGCCCCTCTGTTTCAGCCCCTCTGTTTCAGCCCCTCTGTTTCAGCCCCTCTGTTTCTCGCCCTCTGTTTCTCGCCCTCTGTTTCTCGCCCTCTGTTTCTCGACCTCTGTTTCAGCCCCTCTGTTTCAGTCCCTCTGTTTCAGCCCCTCTGTTTCTCGCCCACTGTTTCTCGCCCTCTGTTTCAGCCCCTCTGTTTCAGCCCCTCTGTTTCAGCCCCTCTGTTTCTCGCCCTCTGTTTCTCGCCCTCTGTTTCTCGCCCTCTGTTTCTCGCTCTCTGTTTCTCGCCCTCTGTTTCAGCCCCTCTGTTTCTCGCCCATTGTTTCAGCCCCTCTGTTTCAGACCCTCTGATTCAGCCCCTCAGTTTCAGCCCTTCTGTTTCAGCCCCTCTGTTTCAGCCCCTCTGTTTCAGCTCCTCTGTTTCAGCCCCTTTGTTTCTCGCCCTCTGTTTCAGCCCCTCTGTTTCAGTCCCTCTGTTTCAGCCCCTCTGTTTCTCGCCCTCTGTTTCTCGCCCTCTGTTTCAGCCCCTCTGTTTCAGCCCCTCTGTTTCAGCCCCTCTGTTTCTCGCCCTCTGTTTCAGCCCCTCTGTTTCAGCCCCTCTGTTTCTCGCCCTCTGTTTCAGCCCCTCTGTTCCAGCCCCTCTGTATCAGCCCCTCTGTTTCAGCCCCTCTGTTTCTCGCCCTCTGTTTCTCGCCCTCTGTTTCAGCCCCTCTGTTTCAGCCCCTCTGTTTCAGCCCCTCTGTTTCAGCCCCTCTGATTCAGCCCCTCTGTTTCTCGCCCTCTGTTTCTTGCTCTCTGTTTCTCGCCCTCTGTTTCAGCCCCTCTGTTTCTCGCCCATTGTTTCAGCCCCTCTGTTTCAGCCCCTCTGATTCAGCCCCTCTGTTTCAGCCCCTCTGTTTCAGCCCCTCTGTTTCAGCCCCACTGTTTCAGCCCCTCTGTTTCAGCCCCTCTGTTTCTCGCCCCCTGTTTCTCGCCCTCTGTTTCTCGCTCTCTGTTTGTCGCCCTCTGTTTCTCGCCCTCTGTTTCAGCCCCTCTGTTTCAGCCCCTCTGTTTCAGACCCTCTGTTTCTCGCCCTCTGTTTCTCGCCCTCTGTTTCTCGCCCTCTGTTTCAGCCCCTCAGTTTAAGCCATTTTGTTTCAGCCCCTCTGTTTCAGCCCCTCTGTTTCTCGCCCTCTGTTTCAGCCCCTCTGTTTCAGCCCCTCTGTTTCAGCTCCTCTGTTTCAGCCCCTCTGTTTCACCCCCTCTGTTTCTCGCCCTCTGTTTCTCGCCCTCTGTTTCTCGCCCTCTGTTTCAGCCCCTGTGTTTCAGTCCCTCTGTTTCAGCTCCTCTGTTTCTCGCCCTCTGTTTCTCGCCCTCTGTTTCAGCCCCTCTGTTTCAGCCGCTCTGTTTCAGCCCCTCTGTTTCACGCCCTCTGTTTCAGCCCCTCTGTTTCAGCCCCTCTGTTTCTCGCCCTCTGTTTCATCCCCTCTGTTTCAGCCCCTCTGTATCAGCCCCTCTGTTTCAGCCCCTCTGTTTCTCGCCCTCTGTTTCTCGCCCTCTGTTTCAGGCCCTCTGTTTCAGCCCCTCTGTTTCAGCGCCTCAGTTTCAGCCCCTCTGTTTCAGCCCCTCTGTTTCTCGCCCTCTGTTTCTCGCCCTCTGTTTCTCGCCCTCTGTTTCTCGCTCTCTGTTTCTCGCCCTCTGTTTCAGCCCCTCTGTTTCTCGCCATCTGTTTCAGCCCCTCTGTTTCAGCCCCTCTGTTTCTCGCCCTCTGTTTCAGACCCTCTGTTTCAGCCCCTCTGTTTCAGCCCCTCTGTTTCAGCCCCTCTGTTTCAGCACCTCTGTTTCTCGCCCTTTGTTTCTCGCCCTCTGTTTCAGCCCCTCTGTTTCTCGCCCTCTGTTTCAACCCCTCTGTTTCTCGCCCTCTGTTTCAGCCCCTCTGTTTCAGCACCTCTGTTTCTCGCCCTCTGTTTCAGCCCCTCTGTTTCAGCCCCTCTGTATCAGCCCCTCTGTTTCAGCCGCTCTGTTTCTCGCCCTCTGTTTCTCGCCCTCTGTTTCAGCCCCTCGGTTTCAGCCCCTATGTTTCAGCCCCTCTGTTTCAGCCCCTCAGATTCTCGCCCTCTGTTTCTCGCCCTCTGTTTCTCGCCCTCTGTTCCTCGCTCTCTGTTTCTCGCAATCTGTTTCAGCCCCTCTGTTTCTCGCCCACTGTTTCAGCCCCTCTGTTTCTCGCCATCTGCTTCAGCCCCTCTGTTTCCGCCCCTCTGTTTCTCGCCCTCTGTTTCTCGCCCTCTGTTTCAGCCCCTCTGTTTCAGCCCCTCTGTTTCAGCCCCTCTGTTTCAGCCCCTCTGTTTCTCGCCCTCTGTTTCAGCCCCTCTGTTTCTCGCCCTCTGTTTCAGCCCCTCTGTATCAGCCCCTCTGTATCAGCCCCTCTGTTTCAGCCCCTCTGTTTCTCGCCCTCTGTTTCTTGCCCTCTGTTTCTCGCTCTCTGTTTCTCGCCCTCTGTTTCTCGCCCTCTGTTTCAGCCCCTCTGTTTCAGCCCCTCTGCTTCAGCCCCGCTGTTTCTCGCCCTCTGTTTCTCGCCCACTGTTTCTCGCCCTCTATTTCAGCCCCTCTGTTTCAGCCCCTCTGTTTCAGCCCCTCTGTTTCAGCCCCTCTGTTTCTCGCCCTCTGTTTCTCGCCCTCTGTTTCTCGCTCTCTGTTTCTCGCCCTCTGTTTCTCGCCCTCTGTTTCAGCCCCTCTGTTTCAGCCCCTCTGTTTCAGCCCCTCTGTTTCTCGCCCTCTGTTTCTCGCCCTCTGTTTCTCGCCCTCTGTTTCAGCCCATCAGTTTCAGTCCCTTTGTTTCAGCCCCTCTGTTTCTCGCCCTCTGTTTCAGCCCCTCTGTTTCAGCCCCTCTGTTTCAGCCCCTCTGTTGCAGCCCCTCTGTTTATCGCCCTCTGTTTCTCGCCCTCTGTTTCTCGCCCTCTGTTTCTCGACCTCTGTTTCAGCCCCTCTGTTTCAGTCCCTCTGTTTCAGCCCCTCTGTTTCTCGCCCTCTGTTTCTCGCCCTCTGTTTCAGCCCCTCTGTTTCAGCCCCTCTGTTTCAGCCCCTCTGTTTCTCGCCCTCTGTTTCAGCCCCTCTGTTTCAGCCCCTCTGTTTCTCGCCCTCTGTTTCAGCCCCTCTGTTTCAGCCCCTCTGTATCAGCCCCTCTGTTTCAGCCCCTCTGTTTCTCGCCCTCTGTTTCTCGCCCTCTGTTTCAGCCCCTCTGTTTCAGCCCCTCTGTTTCAGCCCCTCTGTTTCAGCCCCTCTGTTTCAGCCCCTCTGTTTCTCGCCCTCTGTTTCTCGCCCTCTGTTTCTCTCCCTCTGTTTCTCGCTCTCTGTTTCTCGCCCTCTGTTTCAGCCCCTCTGTTTCTCGCCCATTGTTTCAGCCCCTCTGTTTCAGCCCCTCTGATTCAGCCCCTCTGTTTAGGCCCCTCTGTTTCAGCCCCTCTGTTTCAGCCCCACTGTTTCAGCCCCTCTGTTTCAGCCCCTCTGTTTCTCGCCCCCTGTTTCTCGCCCTCTGTTTCTCGCTCTCTGTTTGTCGCCCTCTGTTTCTCGCCCTCTGTTTCAGCCCATCAGTTTCAGTCCCTTTGTTTCAGCCCCTCTGTTTCTCGCCCTCTGTTTCTCGCCCTCTGTTTCAGCCCCTCTGTATCAGCCCCTCTGTTTCAGCCCCTCTGTTTCTCGCCCTCTGTTTCTCGCCCTCTGTTTCAGCCCCTCGGTTTCAGCCCCTCTGTTTCAGCCCCTCTCTTTCAGCCCCTCAGATTCTCGCCCTCTGTTTCTCGCCCTCTGTTTCTCGCCCTCTGTTCGTCGCTCTCTGTTTCTCGCAATCTGTTTCAGCCCCTCTGTTTCTCGCCCACTGTTTCAGCCCCTCTGTTTCTCGCCATCTGTTTCAGCCCCTCTGTTTCCGCCCCTCTGTTTCTCGCCTCTGTTTCTCGCCCTCTGTTTCAGCCCCTCTGTTTCAGCCCCTCTGTTTCAGCCCCTCTGTTTCAGCCCCTCTGTTTCTCGCCCTCTGTTTCAGCCCCTCAGTTTCTCGCCCTCTGTTTCAGCCCCTCTGTATCAGCCCCTCTGTATCAGCCCCTCTGTTTCAGCCCCTCTGTTTCTCGCCCTCTGTTTCTTGCCCTCTGTTTCTCGCTCTCTGTTTCTCGCCCTCTGTTTCTCGCCCTCTGTTTCAGCCCCTCTGTTTCAGCCCCTCTGCTTCAGCCCCGCTGTTTCTCGCCCTCTGTTTCTCGCCCACTGTTTCTCGCCCTCTATTTCAGCAACTCTGTTTCAGCCCCTCTGTTTCAGCCCCTCTGTTTCAGCCCCTCTGTTTCTCGCCCTCTGTTTCTCGCCCTCTGTTTCTCGCTCTGTGTTTCTCGCCCTCTGTTTCTCGCCCTCTGTTTCAGCCCCTCTGTTTCAGCCCCTCTGTTTCAGCCCCTCTGTTTCTCGCCCTCTGTTTCTCGCCCTCTGTTTCTCGCCCTCTGTTTCAGCCCATCAGTTTCAGTCCCTTTGTTTCAGCCCCTCTGTTTCTCGCCCTCTGTTTCAGCCCCTCTGTTTCAGCCCCTCTGTTTCAGCCCCTCTGTTTCAGCCCCTCTATTTCTCGCCCTCTGTTTCTCGCCCTCTGTTTCTCGCCCTCTGTTTCTCGCTCTCTGTTTCTCGCCCTCTGTTTCTCGCCCTCTGTTTCAGCCCCTCTGTTTCAGCCCCTCTGTTTCAGCCCCTCTGTTTCTCGCCCTCTGTTTCTCGCCCTCTGTTTCTCGCCCTCTGTTTCAGCCCATCAGTTTCAGTCCCTTTGTTTCAGCCCCTCTGTTTCTCGCCCTCTGTTTCAGCCCCTCTGTTTCAGCCCCTCTGTTTCAGCCCCTCTGTTTCAGTCACTCTGTTTCAGCCCCTCTGTTTCTCGCCCTCTGTTTCTCGACCTCTGTTTCAGCCCCTCTGTTTCAGCCCCTCTGTTTCAGCCCCTTTGTTTCTCGCCCTCTGTTTCAGCCCCTCTGTTTCAGCCCCTCTGTTTCTCGCCCTCTGTTTCAGCCCCTATGTTTCAGCCCCTCTGTATCAGCCCCTCTGTTTCAGCCCCTCTGTTTCTCGCCCTCTGTTTCTCGCCCTCTGTTTCAGCCCCTCTGTTTCAGCCCCTCTGTTTCAGCCCCTCTGTTTCAGCCCCTCTGTTTCAGCCCCTCTGTTTCTCGCCCTCTGTTTCTCGCCCTCTGTTTCTCGCCCTCTGTTTCAGCCCCTCTGTTTCTCGCCCATTGTTTCAGCCCCTCTGTTTCAGCCCCTCTGATTCAGCCCCTCAGTTTCAGCCCTTCTGTTTCAGCCCCTCTGTTTCAGCCCCTCTGTTTCAGCTCCTCTGTTTCAGCCCCTTTGTTTCTCGCCCTCTGTTTCAGCCCCTCTGTTTCAGTCCCTCTGTTTCAGCCCCTCTGTTTCTCGCCCTCTGTTTCTCGCCCTCTGTTTCAGCCCCTCTGTTTCAGCCCCTCTGTTTCAGCCCCTCTGTTTCTCGCCCTCTGTTTCAGCCCCTCTGTTTCAGCCCCTCTGTTTCTCGCCCTCTGTTTCAGCCCCTCTGTTCGAGCGCCTCTGTATCAGCCCCTCTGTTTCAGCCCCTCTGTTTCTCGCCCTCTTTTTCTCGCCCTCTCTTTCAGCCCCTCTGTTTCAGCCCCACTGTTTCAGCCCCTCTGTTTCAGCCCCTCTGATTCAGCCCCTCTGTTTCTCGCCCTCTGTTTCTTGCCCTCTGTTTCTCGCCCTCTGTTTCTCGCTCTCTGTTTCTCACCCTCTGTTTCATCCCCTCTGTTTCTCGCCCATTGTTTCAGCCCCTCTGTTTCAGCCCCTCTGATTCAGCCCCTCTGTTTCAGACCTTCTGTTTCAGCCCCTCTGTTTCAGCCCCTCTGTTTCAGCTCCTCTGTTTCAGCCCCTCTGTTTCAGCCCCACTTTTTCTCGCCCTCTGTTTCTCGCCCTCGGTTTCAGCCCCTCTGTTTCTCGCCCTCTGTTTCAGCCCCTCTGTTTCTCGCCCTCTGTTTCAGCCCCTCTGTTTCAGCCCCTCTGTTTCAGCCCCTCGGTTTCTCGCCCTCTGTTTCGCGCCCTCTGTTTCTCGCCCTCTGTTTCTCGCTCTCTGTTTCTCGCCCTCTTTTTCAGCCCCTCTGTTTCTCGCCCACTGTTCCAGCCCCTCTGATTCTCGCCATCTGCTTCAGCCCCTCTGTTTCAGCCCCTCTGTTTCTCGCCCTCTGTTTCAGACCCTCTGTTTCAGCCCCTCTGTTTCAGCCCCTCTGTTTCAGCCCCTCTGTTTCAGCACCTCTGTTTCTCGCCCTCTGTTTCAGCCCCTCTGTTTCTCGCCCTCTGTTTCAGCCCCTCTGTTTCTCGCCCTCTGTTTCAGCCCCTCTGTTTCAGCCCGTCTGTTTCTCGCCCTCTGTTTCAGCCCCTCTGTTTCATCCCCTCTGTATCAGCCCCTTTGTTTCAGCCCCTCTGTTTCTCGCCCTCTGTTTCTCGCCCTCTGTTTCAGCCCCTCTGTTTCAGCCCCTCTGTTTCAGCCCCTCTGTTTCAGCCCCTCTGATTCTCGCCCTCTGTTTCTCGCCCTCTGTTTCTCGCCCTCTGTTTCTCGCTCTCTGTTTCTCGCCCTCTGTTTTAGCCCCTCTGTTTCTCGCCCACTGTTTCAGCCCCTCTGTTTCTCGCCATCTGTTTCAGCCCCTCTGTTTCAGCCCCTCTGTTTCTCGCCCTCTGTTTCAGCCCCTCTGTTTCAGCCCCTCTGTTTCAGCCCCTCTTTTTCAGCCCCTCTGTTTCTCGCCCTCTGTTTCTCGCCCTCAGTTTCTCGCTCTCTGTTTCTCGCCCTCTGTTTCTCGCCCTCTGTTTCAGCCCCTCTGTTTCAGCCCCTCTGTTTCAGCCCCTCTGTTTCTCGCCCTCTGTGTCTCGCCCACTGTTTCTCGCCCTCTGTTTCAGCCCCTCTGTTTCAGCCCCTCTGTTTCAGCCCCTCTGTTTCTCGCCCTCTGTTTCTCGCCCTCTGTTTCAGCCCCTCTGTTTCAGCCCCTCTGTTTCAGCCCCACTTTTTCAGCCCCTCTGTTTCTCGCCCTCTGTTTCTCGCCCGCTGTTTCTCGCTCTCTGTTTCTCGCCCTCTGTTTCTCGCCCTCAGTTTCAGCCCCTCTGTTTCAGCCCCTCTGTTTCAGCCCCTCTGTTTCTCGCCCTCTGTTTCACGCACACTGTTTCTCGCCCTCTGTTTCAGCCCCTCTGTTTCAGCCCCTCTGTTTCAGCCCGTCTGTTTCAGCCCCTATGTTTCTCGCACCCTGTTTCTCGCCCTCTGTTTCTCGCTCTCTGTTTCTCGCCCTCTGTTTCTCGCCCTCTGTTTCAGCCCCTCTGTTTCAGCCCCTGTGTTTCAGCCACTCTGTTTCTCGCCCTCTGTTTCTCGCCCTCTGTTTCTCGCCCTCTGTTTCTCGCTCTCTGTTTCTCGCCCTCTGTTTCTCGCCCTCTGTTTCTCGCCCTCTGTTTCAGCCCCTCTGTTTCAGCCCCTCTGTTTCAGGTCCTCTGTTTCAGCCCCTTTGTTTCTCGCCCTCTGTTTCAGCCCCTATGTTTCAGTCCCTCTGTTTCAGCCCCTCTGTTTCTCGCCCTCTGTTTCTCGCCCTCTGTTTCAGCCCCTCTGTTTCAGCCCCTCTGTTTCAGCCCCTCTGTTTCTCGCCCTCTGTTTCAGCCCCTCTGTTTCAGCCCCTCTGTTTCTCGCCCTCTGTTTCAGCCCCTCTGTTTCAGCCCCTCTGTATCAGCCCCTCTGTTTCAGCCCCTCTGTTTCTCGCCCTCTGTTTCTCGCCCTCTGTTTCAGCCCCTCTGTTTCAGCCCCTCTGTTTCAGCCCCTCTGTTTCAGCCCCTCTGTTTCAGCCCCTCTGTTTCTCGCCCTCTGTTTCTCGCCCTCTGTTTCAGCCCCTCTGTTTCTCGCCCATTGTTTCAGCCCCTCTGTTTCAGCCCCTCTGATTCAGCCCCTCTGTTTCAGCCCTTCTGTTTCAGCCCCTCTGTTTCAGCCCCTCTGTTTCAGCTCCTCTGTTTCAGCCCCTCTGTTTCAGCCCCACTGTTTCTCGCCCTCTGTTTCTCGCCCTCGGTTTCAGCCACTCTGTTTCTCGCCCTCTGTTTCAGTCCCTCTGTTTCTCGCCCTCTGTTTCAGCCCCTCTGTTTCAGCCCCTCTGTTTCAGCCCCTCGGTTTCTCGCCCTCTGTTTCTCGCCCTCTGTTTCTCGCCCTCTGTTTCTCGCTCTCTGTTTCTCGCCCTCTGTTTCAGCCCCTCTGTTTCAGCCCCTTTGTTTCAGCCCCTCTGTTTCAGCCCCTCTGTTTCTCGCCCTCTGTTTCAGCCCCTCTGTTTCTCGCCCTCTGTTTCAGCCCCTCTGTTTCAGCCCCTCTGTATCAGCCCGACTGTTTCAGCCTCTCTGTTTCTCGCCCTCTGTTTCTCGCCCTCTGTTTCTCGCTCTCTGTTTCTCGCCCTCTGTTTCTCGCCCTCTGTTTCAGCCCCTCTGTTTCAGCCCCTCTGTTTCAGCGCCGCTGTTTCTCGCCCTCTGTTTCTCGCCCACTGTTTCTCGCCCTCAGTTTCAGCCCCTCTGTTTCAGCCCCTCTGTTTCAGCCCCACTGTTTCAGCCCCTCTGTTTCAGCCCCTCTGTTTCTCGCCCTCTGTTTCTCGCCCTCTGTTTCTCGCTCTCTGTTTCTCGCCCTTTGTTTCTCGCCCTCTGTTTCAGCCCCTCTGTTTCAGCCCCTCTGTTTCAGACCCTCTGTTTCTCGCCCTCTGTTTCTCGCCCTCTGTTTCTCGCCATCTGTTTCAGCCCCTCAGTTTAAGCCACTTTGTTTCAGCCCCTCTGTTTCAGCCCCTCTGTTTCTCGCCCTCTGTTTCAGCCCCTCTGTTTCAGACCCTCTGTTTCAGCTCCTCTGTTTCAGCCCCTCTGTTTCAGCCCCTCTGTTTCTCGCCCTCTGTTTCTCGCCCTCTGTTTCTCGCCCTCTGTTTCAGCCCCTGTGTTTCAGTCCCTCTGTTTCAGGTCCTCTGTTTCTCGCCCTCTGTTTCTCGCCCTCTGTTTCAGCCCCTCTGTTTCAGCCGCTCTGTTTCAGCCCCTCTGTTTCACGCCCTCTGTTTCAGCCCCTCTGTTTCAGCCCCTCTGTTTCTCACCCTCTGTTTCATCCCCTCTGTTTCAGCCCCTCTGTATCAGCCCCTCTGTTTCAGCCCCTCTGTTTCTCGCCCTCTGTTTCAGCCCCTCTGTTTCAGCCCCTCTGTTTCAGCGCCTCAGTTTCAGCCCCTCTGTTTCAGCCCCTCTGTTTCTCGCCCTCTGTTTCTCGCCCTCTGTTTCTCGCCCTCTGTTTCTCGCTCTCTGTTTCTCGCCCTCTGTTTCAGCCCCTCTGTTTCTCGCCCACTGTTTCAGCCCCTCTGTTTCTCGCCATCTGTTTCAGCCCCTCTGTTTCAGCCCCTCTGTTTCTCGCCCTCTGTTTCAGACCCTCTGTTTCAGCCCCTCTGTTTCAGCCCCTCTGTTTCAGCCCCTCTGTTTCAGCACCTCTGTTTCTCGCCCTTTGTTTCTCGCCCTCTGTTTCAGCCCCTCTGTTTCTCGCCCTCTGTTTCAACCCCTCTGTTTCTCGCCCTCTGTTTCAGCCCCTCTGTTTCAGCACCTCTGTTTCTCGCCCTCTGTTTCAGCCCCTCTGTTTCAGCCCCTCTGTATCAGCCCCTCTGTTTCAGCCCCTCTGTTTCTCGCCCTCTGTTTCTCGCCCTCTGTTTCAGCCCCTCGGTTTCAGCCCCTCTGTTTCAGCCCCTCTGTTTCAGCCCCTCAGATTCTCGCCCTCTGTTTCTCGCCCTCTGTTTCTCGCCCTCTGTTCCTCGCTCTCTGTTTCTCGCAATCTGTTTCAGCCCCTCTGTTTCTCGCCCACTGTTTCAGCACCTCTGTTTCTCGCCATCTGTTTCAGCCCCTCTGTTTCCGCCCCTCTGTTTCTCGCCCTCTGTTTCTCGCCCTCTGTTTCAGCCCCTCTGTTTCAGCCCCTCTGTTTCAGCCCCTCTGTTTCAGCCCCTCTAATTCTCGCCCTCTGTTTCAGCCCCTCTGTTTCTCGCCCTCTGTTTCAGCCCCTCTGTATCAGCCCCTCTGTATCAGCCCCTCTGTTTCAGCCCCTCTGTTTCTCGCCCTCTGTTTCATGCCCTCTGTTTCTCGCTCTCTGTTTCTCGCCCTCTGTTTCTCGCCCTCTGTTTCAGCCCCTCTGTTTCAGCCCCTCTGCTTCAGCCACGCTGTTTCTCGCCCTCTGTTTCTCGCCCACTGTTTCTCGCCCTCTATTTCAGCCCCTCTGTTTCAGCCCCTCTGTTTCAGCCCCTCTGTTTCAGCCCCTCTGTTTCTCGCCCTCTGCTTCTCGCCCTCTGTTTCTCGCTCTCTGTTTCTCGCCCTCTGTTTCTCGCCCTCTGTTTCAGCCCCTCTGTTTCAGCCCCTCTGTTTCAGCCCCTCTGTTTCTCGCCCTCTGTTTCACGCCCTCTGTTTCTCGCCCTCTGTTTCAGCCCATCAGTTTCAGTCCCTTTGTTTCAGCCCCTCTGTTTCTCGCCCTCTGTTTCAGCCCCTCTGTTTCAGCCCCTCTGTTTCAGCCCGTCTGTTTCAGCCCCTCTGTTTCTCGCCCTCTGTTTCTCGCCCTCTGTTTCTCGCCCTCTGTTTCTCGACCTCTGTTTCAGCCCCTCTGTTTCAGTCCCTCTGTTTCAGCCCCTCTGTTTCTCGCCCTCTGTTTCTCGCCCTCTGTTTCAGCCCCTCTGTTTCAGCCCCTCTGTTTCAGCCCCTCTGTTTCTCGCCCTCTGTTTCAGCCCCTCTGTTTCAGCCCCTCTGTTTCTCGCCCTCTGTTTCAGCCCCTCTGTATCAGCCCCTCTGTTTCAGCCCCTCTGTTTCTCGCCCTCTGTTTCTCGCCCTCTGTTTCAGCCCCTCTGTTTCAGCCCCTCTGTTTCAGCCCCTCTGTTTCAGCCCCTCTGTTTCAGCCCCTCTGTTTCTCGCCCTCTGTTTCTCGCCCTCTGTTTCTCGCCCTCTGTTTCTCGCTCTCTGTTTCTCGCCCTCTGTTTCAGCCCCTCTGTTTCTCGCCCATTGTTTCAGCCCCTCTGTTTCAGCCCCTCTGATTCAGCCCCTCAGTTTCAGCCCTTCTGTTTCAGCCCCTCTGTTTCAGCCCCTCTGTTTCAGCTCCTCTGTTTCAGCCCCTTTGTTTCTCGCCCTCTGTTTCAGCCCCTCTGTTTCAGTCCCTCTGTTTCAGCCCGTCTGTTTCTCGCCCTCTGTTTCTTGCCCTCTGTTTCAGCCCCTCTGTTTCAGCCCCTCTGTTTCAGCCCCTCTGTTTCTCGCCCTCTGTTTCAGCCCCTCTGTTTCAGCCCCTCTGTTTCTCGCCCTCTGTTTCAGCCCCTCTGTTCCAGCCCCTCTGTATCAGCCCCTCTGTTTCAGCCCCTCTGTTTCTCGCCCTTTGTTTCTCGCCCTCTGTTTCAGCCCCTCTGTTTCAGCCCCTCTGTTTCAGCCCCTCTGTTTCAGCCCCTCTGATTCAGCCCCTCTGTTTCTCGCCCTCTGTTTCTTGCCCTCTGTTTCTCGCCCTCTGTTTCTCGCTCTCTGTTTCTCGCCCTCTGTTTCAGCCCCTCTGTTTCTCGCCCATTGTTTCAGCCCCTCTGTTTCAGCCCCTCTGATTCAGCCCCTCTGTTTCAGCCCCTCTGTTTCAGCCCCTCTGTTTCAGCCCCACTGTTTCAGCCCCTCTGTTTCAGCCCCTCTGTTTCTCGCCCTCTGTTTCTCGCCCTCTGTTTCTCGCTCTCTGTTTGTCGCCCTCTGTTTCTCGCCCTCTGTTTCAGCCCCTCTGTTTCAGACCCTCTGTTTCTCGCCCTCTGTTTCTCGCCCTCTGTTTCTCGCCCTCTGTTTCAGCCCCTCAGTTTAAGCCACTTTGTTTCAGTCCCTCTGTTTCAGCCCCTCTGTTTCTCGCCCTCTGTTTCAGCCCCTCTGTTTCAGCCCCTCTGTTTCAGCTCCTCTGTTTCAGCCCCTCTGTTTCACCCCCTCTGTTTCTCGCCCTCTGTTTCTCGCCCTCTGTTTCTCGCCCTCTGTTTCAGCCCCTGTGTTTCAGTCCCTCTGTTTCAGCTCCTCTGTTTCTCGCCCTCTGTTTCTCGCCCTCTGTTTCAGCCCCTCTGTTTCAGCCGCTCTGTTTCAGCCCCTCTGTTTCACGCCCTCTGTTTCAGCCCCTCTGTTTCAGCCCCTCTGTTTCTCGCCCTCTGTTTCATCCCCTCTGTTTCAGCCCCTCTGTATCAGCCCCTCTGTTTCAGCCCCTCTGTTTCTCGCCCTCTGTTTCAGCCCCTCTGTTTCAGCCCCTCTGTTTCAGCGCCTCAGTTTCAGCCCCTCTGTTTCAGCCCCTCTGTTTCTTGCCCTCTGTTTCTCGCCCTCTGTTTCTCGCCCTCTGTTTCTCGCTCTCTGTTTCTCGCCCTCTGTTTCAGCCCCTCTGTTTCTCGCCCACTGTTTCAGCCCCTCTGTTTCTCGCCATCTGTTTCAGCCCCTCTGTTTCAGCCCCTCTGTTTCTCGCCCTCTGTTTCAGACCCTCTGTTTCAGCCCCTCTGTTTCAGCCCCTCTGTTTCAGCCCCTCTGTTTCAGCACCTCTGTTTCTCGCCCTTTGTTTCTCGCCCTCTGTTTCAGCCCCTCTGTTTCTCGCCCTCTGTTTCAACCCCTCTGTTTCTCGCCCTCTGTTTCAGCCCCTCTGTTTCAGCACCTCTGTTTCTCGCCCTCTGTTTCAGCCCCTCTGTTTCAGCCCCTCTGTATCAGCCCCTCTGTTTCAGCCCCTCTGTTTCTCGGCCTCTGTTTCTCGCCCTCTGTTTCAGCCCCTCGGTTTCAGCCCCTCTGTTTCAGCCCCTCTGTTTCAGCCCCTCAGATTCTCGCCCTCTGTTTCTCGCCCTCTGTTTCTCGCCCTCTGTTCCTCGCTCTCTGTTTCTCGCAATCTGTTTCAGCCCCTCTGTTTCTCGCCCACTGTTTCAGCCCCTCTGTTTCTCGCCATCTGTTTCAGCCCCTCTGTTTCCGCCCCTCTGTTTCTCGCCCTCTGTTTCTCGCCCTCTGTTTCAGCCCCTCTGTTTCAGCCCCTCTGTTTCAGCCCCTCTGTTTCAGCCCCTCTGTTTCTCGCCCTCTGTTTCAGACCCTCTGTTTCTCGCCCTCTGTTTCAGCCCCTCTGTATCAGCCCCTCTGTATCAGCCCCTCTGTTTCAGCCCCTCTGTTTCTCGCCCTCTGTTTCTTGCCCTCTGTTTCTCGCTCTCTGTTTCTCGCCCTCTGTTTCTCGCCCACTGTTTCAGCCCCTCTGTTTCAGCCCCTCTGCTTCAGCCCCGCTTTTTCTCGCCCTCTGTTTCTCGCCCACTGTTTCTCGCCCTCTATTTCAGCCTCTCTGTTTCAGCCCCTCTGTTTCAGCCCCTCTGTTTCAGCCCCTCTGTTTCTCGCCCTCTGGTTCTCGCCCTCTGTTTCTCGCTCTCTGTTTCTCGCCCTCTGTTTCTCGCCCTCTGTTTCAGCCCCTCTGTTTCAGCCCCTCTGTTTCAGCCACTCTGTTTCTCGCCCTCTGTTTCTCGCCCTCTGTTTCTCGCCCTCTGTTTCAGCCCATCAGTTTCAGTCCCTTTGTTTCAGCCCCTCTGTTTCTCGCCCTCTGTTTCAGCCCCTCTGTTTCAGCCCCTCTGTTTCAGCCCCTCTGTTTCTCGCCCTCTGTTTCTCACCCTCTGTTTCTCGCCCTCTGTTTCTCGACCTCTGTTTCAGCCCCTCTGTTTCAGTCCCTCTGTTTCAGCCCCTCTGTTTCTCGCCCTCTGTTTCTCGCCCTCTGTTTCAGCCCCTCTGTTTCAGCCCCGCTGTTTCAGCCCCTCTGTTTCTCGCCCTCTGTTTCAGCCCCTCTGTTTCAGCCCCTCTGTTTCTCGCCCTCTGTTTCAGCCCCTCTGTTTCAGCCCCTCTGTATCAGCCCCTCTGTTTCATCCCCTCTGTTTCTCGCCCTCTGTTTCTCGCCCTCTGTTTCAGCCCCTCTGTTTCAGCCCCTCTGTTTCAGCCCCTCTGTTTCAGCCCCTCTGTTTCAGCCCCTCTGTTTCTCGCCCTCTGTTTCTCGCCCTCTGTTTCTCGCCCTCTGTTTCTCGCTCTCTGTTTCTCGCCCTCTGTTTCAGCCCCTCTGTTTCTCGACCTCAGTTTCAGCCCCTCTGTTTCAGCCCCTCTGATTCAGCCCCTCAGTTTCAGCCCTTCTGTTTCAGCCCCTCTGTTTCAGCCCCTCTGTTTCAGCTCCTCTGTTTCAGCCCCTTTGTTTCTCGCCCTCTGTTTCAGCCCCTCTGTTTCAGTCCCTCTGTTTCAGCCCCTCTGTTTCTCGCCCTCTGTTTCTCGCCCTCTGTTTCAGCCCCTCTGTTTCAGCCCCTCTGTTTCAGCCCCTCTGTTTCTCGCCCTCTGTTTCTCACCCTCTGTTTCTCGCTCTCTGTTTCTCGCCCTCTGTTTCTCGCCCTCTGTTTCAGCCCCTCTGTTTCAGCCCCTCTGTTTCAGCGCCGCTGTTTCTCGCCCTCTGTTTCTCGCCCACTGTTTCTCGCCCTCAGTTTCAGCCCCTCTGTTTCAGCCCCTCTGTTTCAGCCCCACTGTTTCAGCCCCTCTGTTTCAGACCCTCTGTTTCTCGCCCTCTGTTTCTCGCCCTCTGTTTCTCGCTCTCTGTTTCTCGCCCTCTGTTTCTCAAACTCTGTTTCAGCCCCTCTGTTTCAGCCCCTCTGTTTCAGACCCTCTGTTTCTCGCCCTCTGTTTCCCGCCCTCTGTTTCTCGCCATCTGTTTCAGCCCCTCAGTTTAAGCCACTTTGTTTCAGCCCCTCTGTTTCAGCCCCTCTGTTTCTCGCCCTCTGTTTCAGCCCCTCTGTTTCAGACCCTCTGTTTCAGCTCCTCTGTTTCAGCCCCTCTGTTTCAGCCCCTCTGTTTCTCGCCCTCTGTTTCTCGCCCTCTGTTTCTCGCCCTCTGTTTCAGCCCCTGTGTTTCAGTCCCTCTGTTTCAGGTCCTCTGTTTCTCGCCCTCTGTTTCTCGCCCTCTGTTTCAGCCCCTCTGTTTCAGCCGCTCTGTTTCAGCCCCTCTGTTTCACGCCCTCTGTTTCAGCCCCTCTGTTTCAGCCCCTCTGTTTCTCGCCCTCTGTTTCATCCCCTCTGTTTCAGCCCCTCTGTATCAGCCCCTCTGTTTCAGCCCCTCTGTTTCTCGCCCTCTGTTTCTCGCCCTCTGTTTCAGCCCCTCTGTTTCAGCCCCTCTGTTTCAGCGCCTCAGTTTCAGCCCCTCTGTTTCAGCCCCTCTGTTTCTCGCCCTCTGTTTCTCGCCCTCTGTTTCTCGCCCTCTGTTTCTCCCTCTCTGTTTCTCGCCCTCTGTTTCAGCCCCTCTGTTTCTCGCCCACTGTTTCAGCCCCTCTGTTTCTCGCCATCTGTTTCAGCCCCTCTGTTTCAGCCCCTCTGTTTCTCGCCCTCTGTTTCAGACCCTCTGTTTCAGCCCCTCTGTTTCAGCCCCTCTGTTTCAGCACCTCTGTTTCAGCACCTCTGTTTCTCGCCCTCTGTTTCTCGCCCTCTGTTTCTCGACCTCTGTTTCAGCCCCTCTGTTTCAGTCCCTCTGTTTCAGCCCCTCTGTTTCTCGCCCTCTGTTTCTCGCCCTCTGTTTCAGCCCCTCTGTTTCAGCCCCGCTGTTTCAGCCCCTCTGTTTCTCGCCCTCTGTTTCAGCCCCTCTGTTTCAGCCCCTCTGTTTCTCGCCCTCTGTTTCAGCCCCTCTGTTTCAGCCCCTCTGTATCAGCCCCTCTGTTTCAGCCCCTCTGTTTCTCGCCCTCTGTTTCTCGCCCTCTGTTTCAGCCCCTCTGTTTCAGCCCCTCTGTTTCAGCCCCTCTGTTTCAGCCCCTCTGTTTCAGCCCCTCTGTTTCTCGCCCTCTTTTTCTCGCCCTCTGTTTCTCGCCCTCTGTTTCTCGCTCTCTGTTTCTCGCCCTCTGTTTCAGCCCCTCTGTTTCTCGCCCATTGTTTCAGCCCCTCTGTTTCAGCCCCTCTGATTCAGCCCCTCAGTTTCAGCCCTTCTGTTTCAGCCCCTCTGTTTCAGCCCCTCTGTTTCAGCTCCTCTGTTTCAGCCCCTTTGTTTCTCGCCCTCTGTTTCAGCCCCTCTGTTTCAGTCCCTCTGTTTCAGCCCCTCTGTTTCTCGCCCTCTGTTTCTCGCCCTCTGTTTCAGCCCCTCTGTTTCAGCCCCTCTGTTTCAGCCCCTCTGTTTCTCGCCCTCTGTTTCTCGCCCTCTGTTTCTCGCTCTCTGTTTCTCGCCCTCTGTTTCTCGCCCCTGTTTCAGCCCCTCTGTTTCAGCCCCTCTGTTTCAGCGCCGCTGTTTCTCGCCCTCTGTTTCTCGCCCACTGTTTCTCGCCCTCAGTTTCAGCCCCTCTGTTTCAGCCCCTCTGTTTCAGCCCCACTGTTTCAGCCCCTCTGTTTCAGCCCCTCTGTTTCTCGCCCTCTGTTTCTCGCCCTCTGTTTCTCGCTCTCTGTTTCTCGCCCTCTGTTTCTCAAACTCTGTTTCAGCCCCTCTGTTTCAGCCCCTCTGTTTCAGACCCTCTGTTTCTCGCCCTCTGTTTCCCGCCCTCTGTTTCTCGCCATCTGTTTCAGCCCCTCAGTTTAAGCCACTTTGTTTCAGCCCCTCTGTTTCAGCCCCTCTGTTTCTCGCCCTCTGTTTCAGCCCCTCTGTTTCAGACCCTCTGTTTCAGCCCCTCTGTTTCTCGCCCTCTGTTTCTTGCCCTCTGTTTCTCGCTCTCTGTTTCTCGCCCTCTGTTTCTCGCCCTCTGTTTCAGCCCCTCTGTTTCAGCCCCTCTGCTTCAGCCCCGCTGTTTCTCGCCCTCTGTCTCTCGCCCACTGTTTCTCGCCCTCTATTTCAGCCCCTCTGTTTCAGCCCCTCTGTTTCAGCCCCTCTGTTTCAGCCCCTCTGTTTCTCGCCCTCTGTTTCTCGCCCTCTGTTTCTCGCTCTCTGTTTCTCGCCCTCTGTTTCTCGCCCTCTGTTTCAGCCCCTCTGTTTCAGCCCCTCTGTTTCAGCCCCTCTGTTTCTCGCCCTCTGTTTCTCGCCCTCTGTTTCAGCCCATCAGTTTCAGTCCCTTTGTTTCAGCCCCTCTGTTTCTCGCCCTCTGTTTCAGCTCCTCTGTTTCAGCCCCTCTGTTTCAGCCCCTCTGTTTCAGCCCCTCTGTTTCTCGCCCTCTGTTTCTCGCCCTCTGTTTCTCGCCCTCTGTTTCTCGACCTCTGTTTCAGCCCCACTGTTTCAGTCCCTCTGTTTCAGCCCCTCTGTTTCTCGCCCTCTGTTTCTCGCCCTCTGTTTCAGCCCCTCTGTTTCAGCCCCTCTGTTTCAGCCCCTCTGTTTCTCGCCCTCTGTTTCAGCCCCTCTGTTTCAGCCCCTCTGTTTCTCGCCCTCTGTTTCAGCCCCTCTGTTTCAGCCCCTCTGTATCAGCCCCTCTGTTTCAGCCCCTCTGTTTCTCGCCCTCTGTTTCTCGCCCTCTGTTTCAGCCCCTCTGTTTCAGCCCCTCTGTTTCAGCCCCTCTGTTTCAGCCCCTCTGTTTCAGCCCCTCTGTTTCTCGCCCTCTGTTTCTCGCCCTCTGTTAATCGCCCTCTGTTTCTCGCTCTCTGTTTCTCGCCCTCTGTTTCAGCCCCTCTGTTTCTCGCCCATTGTTTCAGCCCCTCTGTTTCAGCCCCTCTGATTCAGCCCCTCAGTTTCAGCCCTTCTGTTTCAGCCCCTCTGTTTCAGCCCCACTGTTTCAGCTCCTCTGTTTCAGCCCCTTTGTTTCTCGCCCTCTGTTTCAGCCCCTCTGTTTCAGTCCCTCTGTTTCAGCCCGTCTGTTTCTCGCCCTCTGTTTCTCGCCCTCTGTTTCAGCCCCTCTGTTTCAGCCCCTCTGTTTCAGCCCCTCTGTTTCTCGCCCTCTGTTTCAGCCCCTCTGTTTCAGCCCCTCTGTTTCTCGCCCTCTGTTTCAGCCCCTCTGTTCCAGCCCCTCTGTATCAGCCCCTCTGTTACAGCCCCTCTGTTTCTCGCCCTCTGTTTCTCGCCCTCTGTTTCAGCCCCTCTGTTTCAGCCCCTCTGTTTCAGCCCCTCTGTTTCAGCCCCTCTGATTCAGCCCCTCTGTTTCTCGCCCTCTGTTTCTTGCCCTCTGTTTCTCGCCCTCTGTTTCTCGCTCTCTGTTTCTCGCCCTCTGTTTCAGCCCCTCTGTTTCTCGCCCATTGTTTCAGCCCCTCTGTTTCAGCCCCTCTGATTCAGCCCCTCTGTTTCAGCCCCTCTGTTTCAGCCCCTCTGTTTCAGCCCCTCTGTTTCTCGCCCTCTGTTTCTCGCCCTCTGTTTCTCGCTCTCTGTTTGTCGCCCTCTGTTTCTCGCCCTCTGTTTCAGCCCCTCTGTTTCAGCCCCTCTGTTTCAGACCCTCTGTTTCTCGCCCTCTGTTTCTCGCCCTCTGTTTCTCGCCCTCTGTTTCAGCCCCTCAGTTTAAGCCACTTTGTTTCAGTCCCTCTGTTTCAGCCCCTCTGTTTCTCGCCCTCTGTTTCAGCCCCTCTGTTTCAGCCCCTCTGTTTCAGCTCCTCTGTTTCAGCCCCTCTGTTTCACCCCCTCTGTTTCTCGCCCTCTGTTTCTCGCCCTCTGTTTCTCGCCCTCTGTTTCAGCCCCTCAGTTTAAGCCACTTTGTTTCAGTCCCTCTGTTTCAGCCCCTCTGTTTCTCGCCCTCTGTTTCAGCCCCTCTGTTTCAGCCCCTCTGTTTCAGCCCCTCTGTTTCAGCCCCTCTGTTTCTCGCCCTCTGTTTCATCCCCTCTGTTTCAGCCCCTCTGTATCAGCCCCTCTGTTTCAGCCCCTCTGTTTCTCGCCCTCTGTTTCTCGCCCTCTGTTTCAGCCCCTCTGTTTCAGCCCCTCTGTTTCAGCGCCTCAGTTTCAGCCCCTCTGTTTCAGCCCCTCTGTTTCTCGCCCTCTGTTTCTCGCCCTCTGTTTCTCGCCCTCTGTTTCTCGCTCTCTGTTTCTCGCCCTCTGTTTCAGCCCCTCTGTTTCTCGCCCATTGTTTCAGCCCCTCTGTTTCAGCCCCTCAGATTCAGCCCCTCTGTTTCAGCCCTTCTGTTTCAGCCCCTCTGTTTCAGCCCCTCTGTTTCAGCTCCTCTGTTTCAGCCCCTCTGTTTCAGCCCCACTGTTTCTCGCCCTCTGTTTCTCGCCCTCGGTTTCAGCCCCTCTGTTTCTCGCCCTCTGTTTCAGCCCCTCTGTTTCTCGCCCTCTGTTTCAGCCCCTCTGTTTCAGCCCCTCTGTTTCAGCCCCTCGGTTTCTCGCCCTCTGTTTCGCGCCCTCTGTTTCTCGCCCTCTGTTTCTCGCTCTCTGTTTCTCGCCCTCTTTTTCAGCCCCTCTGTTTCTCGCCCACTGTTCCAGCCCCTCTGATTCTCGCTATCTGCTTCAGCCCCTCTGTTTCAGCCCCTCTGTTTCTCGCCCTCTGTTTCAGACCCTCTGTTTCAGCCCCTCTGTTCCAGCCCCTCTGTTTCAGCCCCTCTGTTTCAGCACCTCTGTTTCTCGCCCTCTGTTTCAGCCCCTCTGTTTCTCGCCCTCTGTTTCAGCCCCTCTGTTTCTCGCCCTCTGTTTCAGCCCCTCTGTTTCAGCCCGTCTGTTTCTCGCCCTCTGTTTCAGCCCCTCTATTTCATCCCCTCTGTATCAGCCCCTCTGTTTCAGCCCCTCTGTTTTTCGCCCTCTGTTTCTCGCCCTCTGTTTCAGCCCCACTGTTTCAGCCCCTCTGTTTCAGCCCCTCTGTTTCAGCCCCTCTGATTCTCGCCCTCTGTTTCTCGCCCTCTGTTTCTCGCCCTCTGTTTCTCGCTCTCTGTTTCTCGCCCTCTGTTTTAGCCCCTCTGTTTCTCGCCCACTGTTTCAGCCCCTCTGTTTCTCGCCATCTGTTTCAGCCCCTCTGTTTCAGCCCCTCTGTTTCTCGCCCTCTGTTTCAGCCCCTCTGTTTCAGCCCCTCTGTTTCAGCCCCTCTTTTTCAGCCCCTCTGTTTCTCGCCCTCTGTTTCTCGCCCTCATTTTCTCGCTCTCTGTTTCTCGCCCTCTGTTTCTCGCCCTCTGTTTCAGCCCCTCTGTTTCAGCCCCTCTGTTTCAGCCCCTCTGTTTCTCGCCCTCTGTGTCTCGCCCACTGTTTCTCGCCCTCTGTTTCAGCCCCTCTGTTTCAGCCCCTCTGTTTCAGCCCCTCTGTTTCTCGCCCTCTGTTTCTCGCCCTCTGTTTCTCGCCCTCTGTTTCAGCCCCTCTGTTTCAGCCCCTCTGTTTCAGCCCCTCTTTTTCAGCCCCTCTGTTTCTCGCCCTCTGTTTCTCGCCCGCTGTTTCTCGCTCTCTGTTTCTCGCCCTCTGTTTCTCGCCCTCTGTTTCAGCCCCTCTGTTTCAGCCCCTCTGTTTCAGCCCCTCTGTTTCTCGCCCTCTGTTTCACGCACACTGTTTCTCGCCCTCTGTTTCAGCCCCTCTGTTTCAGCCCCTCTGTTTCAGCCCGTCTGTTTCAGCCCCTATGTTTCTCGCACCCTGTTTCTCGCCCTCTGTTTCTCGCTCTCTGTTTCTCGCCCTCTGTTTCTCGCCCTCTGTTTCAGCCCCTCTGTTTCAGCCCCTGTGTTTCAGCCACTGTGTTTCTCGCCCTCTGTTTCTGGCCCTCTGTTTCTCGCCCTCTGTTTAATCCCCTCTGTTTCAGCCCCTTTGTTTCAGCCCCTCTGTTTCAGCCCCTCTGTTTCTCGCCCTCTGTTTCAGCCCCTCTGTTTCAGCCCCTCTGTTTCAGCCCCTCTGTTTCAGCCCCTCTGTTTCTCGCCCTCTGTTTCTCGCCCTCTGTTTCTCGCCCTCTGTTTCTCGCTCTCTGTTTCAGCCCCTCTGTTTCAGCTCCTCTGTTTCAGCCCCTCTGTTTCTCGCCCTCTGTTTCTCGCCCTTTGTTTCAGCCCCTCTGTTTCAGCCCCTCTGTTTCTCGCCCTCTGTCTCAGCCCCTCTGTTTCAGCCCCTCTGTTTCTCGCCCTCTGTTTCAGCCCCTCTGTTTCAGCCCTTCTGTATCAGCCCCTCTGTTTCAGCCCCTCTGTTTTTCGCCCTCTGTTTCAGCCCCTGTGTTTCAGTCCCTCTGTTTCAGCCCCTCTGTTTCGGCCCTTCTGTTTCAGCCCCTCTGTTTCTCGCCCTCTGTTTCTCGCCCTCTGTTCCTCGCTCTCTGTTTCTCGCCCTCTGTTTCAGCCCCTCTGTTTCAGCCCAACTGTTTCTCGCCCTCTGTTTCTCGCCATCTGTTTCAGCCCCTCTGTTTCAGCCCCTCTGTTTCTCGCCCTCTGTTTCATCCCCTCTGTTTCAGCCCCTCTGTTTCAGCCCCTCTGTTTCAGCCCCTCTGTTTCAGCAACTCTGTTTCTCGCCCTTTGTTTCTCGCCCTCTGTTTCAGCCCCTCTGTTTCTCGCCCTCTGTTTCTCGCCCACTGTTTCTCGCCCTCTGTTTCAGCCCCTCTGTTTCAGCCCCTCTGTTTCAGCCCCTCTGTTTCTCGCCCTCTGTTTCTCGCCCTCTGTTTCTCGCCCTCTGTTTCAGCCCCTCTGTTTCAGCCCCTCTGTTTCAGCCCCTCTGTTTCTCGCACTCTGTTTATCGCCCTCTGTTTCTCGCTCTCTGTTTCTCGCCCTCTGTTTCTCGCCCTCTGTTTCAGCCCCTCTGTTTCAGCCCCTCTGTTTCAGCCCCTCTGTTTCTCGCCCTCTGTTTCTCGCACACTGTTTCTCGCCCTCTGTTTCAGCTTCTCTGTTTCAGCCCCTCTGTTTCAGTCCCTCTGTTTCAGCCCTTCTGTTTCTCGCACCCTGTTTCTCGCCCTCTGTTTCTCGCTCTCTGTTTCTCGCCCTCTGTTTCTCGCCCTCTGTTTCAGCCCCTCTGTTTCAGCCTCTCTGTTTCAGCCACTCTGTTTCTCGCCCTCTGTTTCTCGCCCTCTGTTTCTCGCCCTCTGTTTCAGCCCCTCTGTTTCAGCCCGTTTGTTTCAGCCCCTCTGTTTCAGCCCCTCTGTTCCTCGCCCACTGTTTCTCGCCCGCTGTTTCTCGCTCTCTGTTTCTCGCCCTCTGTTTCTCGCCCTCTGTTTCAGCCCCTCTGTTTCAGCCCCTCTGTTTCAGACCCTCTGTTTCTCGCCCTCTGTTTCACGCACACTGTTTCTCGCCCTCTGTTTCAGCCCCTCTGTTTCAGCCCCTCTGTTTCAGCCCGTCTGTTTCAGCCCCTATGTTTCTCGCACCCTGTTTCTCGCCCTCTGTTTCTCGCTCTCTGTTTCTCGCCCTCTGTTTCTCGCCCTCTGTTTCAGCCCCTCTGTTTCAGCCCCTGTGTTTCAGCCACTGTGTTTCTCGCCCTCTGTTTCTGGCCCTCTGTTTCTCGCCCTCTGTTTAATCCCCTCTGTTTCAGCCCCTTTGTTTCAGCCCCTCTGTTTCAGCCCCTCTGTTTCTCGCCCTCTGTTTCAGCCCCTCTGTTTCAGCCCCTCTGTTTCAGCCCCTCTGTTTCAGCCCCTCTGTTTCTCGCCCTCTGTTTCTCGCCCTCTGTTTCTCGCCCTCTGTTTCTCGCTCTCTGTTTCAGCCCCTCTGTTTCAGCTCCTCTGTTTCAGCCCCTCTGTTTCTCGCCCTCTGTTTCTCGCCCTTTGTTTCAGCCCCTCTGTTTCAGCCCCTCTGTTTCTCGCCCTCTGTCTCAGCCCCTCTGTTTCAGCCCCTCTGTTTCTCGCCCTCTGTTTCAGCCCCTCTGTTTCAGCCCTTCTGTATCAGCCCCTCTGTTTCAGCCCCTCTGTTTTTCGCCCTCTGTTGCTCGCCCTCTGTTTCAGCCCCTCTGTTTCAGCCCCTCTGTTTCGGCCCTTCTGTTTCAGCCCCTCTGTTTCTCGCCCTCTGTTTCTCGCCCTCTGTTCCTCGCTCTCTGTTTCTCGCCCTCTGTTTCAGCCCCTCTGTTTCAGCCCAACTGTTTCTCGCCCTCTGTTTCTCGCCATCTGTTTCAGCCCCTCTGTTTCACCCCCTCTGTTTCTCGCCCTCTGTTTCATCCCCTCTGTTTCAGCCCCTCTGTTTCAGCCCCTCTGTTTCAGCCCCTCTGTTTCAGCAACTCTGTTTCTCGCCCTTTGTTTCTCGCCCTCTGTTTCAGCCCCTCTGTTTCTCGCCCTCTGTTTCTCGCCCACTGTTTCTCGCCCTCTGTTTCAGCCCCTCTGTTTCAGCCCCTCTGTTTCAGCCCCTCTGTTTCTCGCCCTCTGTTTCTCGCCCTCTGTTTCTCGCCCTCTGTTTCCGCCCCTCTGTTTCAGCCCCTCTGTTTCAGCCCCTCTGTTTCTCGCACTCTGTTTATCGCCCTCTGTTTCTCGCTCTCTGTTTCTCGCCCTCTGTTTCTCGCCCTCTGTTTCAGCCCCTCTGTTTCAGCCCCTCTGTTTCAGCCCCTCTGTTTCTCGCCCTCTGTTTCTCGCACACTGTTTCTCGCCCTCTGTTTCAGCTTCTCTGTTTCAGCCCCTCTGTTTCAGTCCCTCTGTTTCAGCCCCTCTGTTTCTCGCACCCTGTTTCTCGCCCTCTGTTTCTCGCTCTCTGTTTCTCGCCCTCTGTTTCTCGCCCTCTGTTTCAGCCCCTCTGTTTCAGCCTCTCTGTTTCAGCCACTCTGTTTCTCGCCCTCTGTTTCTCGCCCTCTGTTTCTCGCCCTCTGTTTCAGCCCCTCTGTTTCAGCCCGTTTGTTTCAGCCCCTCTGTTTCAGCCCCTCTGTTCCTCGCCCTCTGTTTCAGCCCCTCTGGTTCAGCCCCTCTATTTCAGCCCCTCTGTTTCAGCCCCTCTGTTTCTCGCCCTCTGTTTCGCGCCTTCTGTTTCCCGCCCTCTGTTTCTCGCTCTCTGTTTTAGCCCCTCTGTTTCAGCCCCTCTGTTTCAGCCCCTCTGTTTCTCGCCCTCTGTTTCTCGCCCTCTGTTTCAGCCCCTCTGTTTCAGCCGCTCTGTTTCTCGCCCTCTGTTTCAGCCCCTCTGTTTCAGCCCCTCTGTTTCTCGCCCTCTGTTTCAGCCCCTCTGTTTCAGCCCCTCTGTATCAGCCCCTCTGTTTCAGCCCCTCTGTTTTTCGCCCTCTGTTGCTCGCCCTCTGTTTCAGCCCCTCTGTTTCAGCCCCTCTGTTTCAGCCCCTCTGTTTCAGCCCCTCTGTTTCAGCCCCTCTGTTTCTCGCCCTCTGTTTCTCGCCCTCTGTTTCTCGCCCTCTGTTCCTCGCTCTCTGTTTCTCGCCCTCTGTTTCAGCCCCTCTGTTTCAGCCCAACTGTTTATCGCCCTCTGTTTCTCGCCATCTGTTTCAGCCCCTCTGTTTCTCGCCCTTTGTTTCAGCCCCTCTGTTTCAGCCCCTCTGCTTCTCGCCATCTGTTTCAGCCCCTCTGTTTCAGCCCCACTGTTTCTCGCCCTCTGTTTCAGCCCCTCTGTTTCAGCCCCTCTGTTTCAGCCCCTCTGTTTCAGCCCCTCTGATTCAGCAACTCTGTTTCTCGCCCTTTGTTTCTCGCCCTCTGTTTCAGCCCCTCTGTTTCTCGCCCTCTGTTTCTCGCCCACTGTTTCTCGCCCTCTGTTTCAGCCCCTCTGTTTCAGCCCCTCTGTTTCAGCCCCTCTGTTTCTCGCCCTCTGTTTCTCGCCCTCTGTTTCTCGCCCTCTGTTTCAGCCCCTCTGTTTCAGCCCCTCTGTTTCAGCTCCTCTGTTTCTCGCCCTCTGTTTATCGCCCTCTGTTTCTCGCTCTCTGTTTCTCGCCGTCTGTTTCTCGCCCTCTGTTTCAGCCCCTCTGTTTCAGCCCCTCTGTTTCAGCCCCTCTGTTTCTCGCCCTCTGTTTCTCGCACACTGTTTCTCGCCCTCTGTTTCAGCTTCTCTGTTTCAGCCCCTCTGTTTCAGACCCTCTGTTTCAGCCCCTCTGTTTCTCGCACCCTGTTTCTCGCCCTCTGTTTCTCGCTCATTGTTTCTCGCCCTCTGTTTCTCGCCCTCTGTTTCAGCCCCTCTGTTTCAGCCCCTCTGTTTCAGCCCCTCTGTTTCAGCCCCTCTGTTTCAGCCCCTCTGTTTCTCGCCCTCTGTTTCGCGCCCTCTGTTTCTCGCCCTCTGTTTCTCGCTCTCTGTTTTAGCCCCTCTGTTTCAGCCCCTCTGTTTCAGCCCCTCTGTTTCTCGCCCTCTGTTTCTCGCCCTCTGTTTCAGCCCCTCTGTTTCAGCCCCTCTGTTTCTCGCCCTCTGTTTCAGACCCTCTGTTTCAGCCCCGCTGTTTCTCGCCCTCTGTTTCAGCCCCTCTGTTTCAGCCCCTCTGTATCAGCCCCTCTGTTTCAGTCCCTCTGTTTTTCGCCCTCTGTTGCTCGCCCTCTGTTTCAGCCCCTCTGTTTCAGCCCCTCTGTTTCAGCCCCTCTGTTTCAGCCCCTCTGTTTCAGCCCCTCTGTTTCTCGCCCTCTGTTTCTCGCCCTCTGTTTCTCGCCCTCTGTTCCTCGCTCTCTGTTTCTCGCCCTCTGTTTCAGCCCCTGTGTTTCAGCCCCTCTGTTTCTCGCCCTTTGTTTCAGCCCCTCTGTTTCAGCCCCTGTGTTTCAGCCCCTCTGTTTCAGCCCCTCTGTTAAAGCAACTCTGTTTCTCGCCCTTTGTTTCTCGCCCTCTGTTTCAGCCCCTCTGTTTCTCGCCCTCTGTTTCAGCCCCTCTGTTTCTCGCCCTCTGTTTCAGCCCCTCTGTTTCAGCCCCTCTGTTTCTCGCCCTCTGTTTCAGCCCCTCTGTTTCAGCCCCTCTGTATCAGCCCCTCTGTTTCAGCCCCTCTGTTTCTCGCCCTCTGTTTCTCGCCCTCTTTTTCAGCCCCTCTGTTTCTCGCCCTCTGTTTCAGCCGCTGTGTTTCAGCCCCTCAGATTCTCGCCCTCTGTTTCTCGCCCTCTGTTTCTCGCCCTCTGTTTCTCGCTCTCTGTTTCTCGCCCTCTGTTTCAGCCCCTCTGTTTCTCGCCCACTGTTTCAGCCCCTCTGTTTCTCGCCATCTGTTTCAGCCCCTCTGTTTCAGCCCCTCTGTTAATCGCCCTCTGTTTCTCGCCCTCTGTTTCAGCCCCTCTGTTTCAGCCCCTCTGTTTCAGCCCCTCTGTTTCAGCCCCTCTGTTTCTCGCCCTCTGTTTCAGCCCCTCTGTTTCTCGTCCTCTGTTTCAGCCGCTCTGTTTCAGCTCCTCTGTATCAGCCCCTGTGTTTCAGCCCCTCTGTTTCTCGCCCTCTGTTTCTCGCCCTCTGTTTCTCGCTCTCTGTTTCTCGCCCTCTGTTTCTCGCCCTCTGTTTCAGCCCCTCTGTTTCAGCCCCTCTGTTTCAGCCCAGCTGTTTCTCGCCCTCTGTTTCTCGCCCACTGTTTCTCGCCCTCTGTTTCAGCCCCTCTGTTTCAGCCCCTCTGTTTCAGCCCCTCTGTTTCAGCCCCTCTGTTTCAGCCCCTCTGTTTCTCGCCCTCTGTTTCTCGCCCTCTGTTTCTCGCTCTCTGTTTCTCGCCCTCTGTTTCTCTCCCTCTGTTTCAGCCCCTCTGTTTCAGACCCTCTGTTTCAGCCCCTCTGTTTCTCGCCCTCTGTTTCTCGCCCTCTGTTTCTCGCCCTCTGTTTCAGCCCATCAGTTTCAGCCCCTTTGTTTCAGCCCTTCTGTTTCAGCCCGTCTGTTTCTCGCCCTCTGTTTCAGCCCCTCTGTTTCAGCCCCTCTGTTTCAGCCCCTCTGTTTCAGCCCCTCTGTTTCTCGCCCTCTGTTTCTCGCCCTCTGTTTCTCGCCCTCTGTTTCAGCCCCTCTGTTTCAGTCCCTTTGTTTCAGCCCCTCTGTTTCTCACCCTCTGTTTCTCGCCCTCTGTTTCAGCCCCACTGTTTCAGCCCCTCTGTTTCAGCCCCTCTGTTTCTCGCCCTCTGTTTCAGCCCCTCTGTTTTAGCCCGTCTGTTTCTCGCCCTCTGTTTCAGCCCCTCTGTTTCAGCCCCTCTGTTTCAGCCCCTCTGTTTCTCGCACTCTGTTTATCGCCCTCTGTTTCTCGCTCTCTGTTTCTCGCCCTCTGTTTCTCGCCCTCTGTTTCAGCCCCTCTGTTTCAGCCCCTCTGTTTCAGCCCCTCTGTTTCTCGCCCTCTGTTTCTCGCACACTGTTTCTCGCCCTCTGTTTCAGCTTCTCTGTTTCAGCCCCTCTGTTTCAGTCCCTCTGTTTCAGCCCCTCTGTTTCTCGCACCCTGTTTCTCGCCCTCTGTTTCTCGCTCTCTGTTTCTCGCCCTCTGTTTCTCGCCCTCTGTTTCAGCCCCTCTGTTTCAGCCTCTCTGTTTCAGCCACTCTGTTTCTCGCCCTCTGTTTCTCGCCCTCTGTTTCTCGCCCTCTGTTTCAGCCCCTCTGTTTCAGCCCGTTTGTTTCAGCCCCTCTGTTTCAGCCCCTCTGTTCCTCGCCCTCTGTTTCAGCCCCTCTGGTTCAGCCCCTCTATTTCAGCCCCTCTGTTTCAGCCCCTCTGTTTCTCGCCCTCTGTTTCGCGCCTTCTGTTTCCCGCCCTCTGTTTCTCGCTCTCTGTTTTAGCCCCTCTGTTTCAGCCCCTCTGTTTCAGCCCCTCTGTTTCTCGCCCTCTGTTTCTCGCCCTCTGTTTCAGCCCCTCTGTTTCAGCCGCTCTGTTTCTCGCCCTCTGTTTCAGCCCCTCTGTTTCAGCCCCTCTGTTTCTCGCCCTCTGTTTCAGCCCCTCTGTTTCAGCCCCTCTGTATCAGCCCCTCTGTTTCAGCCCCTCTGTTATTCGCCCTCTGTTGCTCGCCCTCTGTTTCAGCCCCTCTGTTTCAGCCCCTCTGTTTCAGCCCCTCTGTTTCAGCCCCTCTGTTTCAGCCCCTCTGTTTCTCGCCCTCTGTTTCTCGCCCTCTGTTTCTCGCCCTCTGTTCCTCGCTCTCTGTTTCTCGCCCTCTGTTTCAGCCCCTCTGTTTCAGCCCAACTGTTTATCGCCCTCTGTTTCTCGCCATCTGTTTCAGCCCCTCTGTTTCTCGCCCTTTGTTTCAGCCCCTCTGTTTCAGCCCCTCTGCTTCTCGCCATCTGTTTCAGCCCCTCTGTTTCAGCCCCACTGTTTCTCGCCCTCTGTTTCAGCCCCTCTGTTTCAGCCCCTCTGTTTCAGCCCCTCTGTTTCAGCCCCTCTGATTCAGCAACTCTGTTTCTCGCCCTTTGTTTCTCGCCCTCTGTTTCAGCCCCTCTGTTTCTCGCCCTCTGTTTCTCGCCCACTGTTTCTCGCCCTCTGTTTCAGCCCCTCTGTTTCAGCCCCTCTGTTTCAGCCCCTCTGTTTCTCGCCCTCTGTTTCTCGCCCTCTGTTTCTCGCCCTCTGTTTCAGCCCCTCTGTTTCAGCCCCTCTGTTTCAGCTCCTCTGTTTCTCGCCCTCTGTTTATCGCCCTCTGTTTCTCGCTCTCTGTTTCTCGCCGTCTGTTTCTCGCCCTCTGTTTCAGCCCCTCTGTTTCAGCCCCTCTGTTTCAGCCCCTCTGTTTCTCGCCCTCTGTTTCTCGCACACTGTTTCTCGCCCTCTGTTTCAGCTTCTCTGTTTCAGCCCCTCTGTTTCAGACCCTCTGTTTCAGCCCCTCTGTTTCTCGCACCCTGTTTCTCGCCCTCTGTTTCTCGCTCATTGTTTCTCGCCCTCTGTTTCTCGCCCTCTGTTTCAGCCCCTCTGTTTCAGCCCCTCTGTTTCAGCCCCTCTGTTTCAGCCCCTCTGTTTCAGCCCCTCTGTTTCTCGCCCTCTGTTTCGCGCCCTCTGTTTCTCGCCCTCTGTTTCTCGCTCTCTGTTTTCGCCCCTCTGTTTCAGCCCCTCTGTTTCAGCCCCTCTGTTTCTCGCCCTCTGTTTCTCGCCCTCTGTTTCAGCCCCTCTGTTTCAGCCCCTCTGTTTCTCGCCCTCTGTTTCAGCCCCTCTGTTTCAGCCCCGCTGTTTCTCGCCCTCTGTTTCAGCCCCTCTGTTTCAGCCCCTCTGTATCAGCCCCTCTGTTTCAGTCCCTCTGTTTTTCGCCCTCTGTTGCTCGCCCTCTGTTTCAGCCCCTCTGTTTCAGCCCCTCTGTTTCAGCCCCTCTGTTTCAGCCCCTCTGTTTCAGCCCCTCTGTTTCTCGCCCTCTGTTTCTCGCCCTCTGTTTCTCGCCCTCTGTTCCTCGCTCTCTGTTTCTCGCCCTCTGTTTCAGCCCCTCTGTTTCAGCCCCTCTGTTTCTCGCCCTCTGTTTCAGCCCCTCTGTTTCTCGCCCTCTGTTTCAGCCCCTCTGTTTCAGCCCCTCTGTTTCTCGCCCTCTGTTTCAGCCCCTCTGTTTCAGCCCCTCTGTATCAGCCCCTCTGTTTCAGCCCCTCTGTTTCTCGCCCTCTGTTTCTCGCCCTCTTTTTCAGCCCCTCTGTTTCTCGCCCTCTGTTTCAGCCGCTGTGTTTCAGCCCCTCAGATTCTCGCCCTCTGTTTCTCGCCCTCTGTTTCTCGCCCTCTGTTTCTCGCTCTCTGTTTCTCGCCCTCTGTTTCAGCCCCTCTGTTTCTCGCCCACTGTTTCAGCCCCTCTGTTTCTCGCCATCTGTTTCAGCCCCTCTGTTTCAGCCCCTCTGTTAATCGCCCTCTGTTTCTCGCCCTCTGTTTCAGCCCCTCTGTTTCAGCCCCTCTGTTTCAGCCCCTCTGTTTCAGCCCCTCTGTTTCTCGCCCTCTGTTTCAGCCCCTCTGTTTCTCGTCCTCTGTTTCAGCCGCTCTGTTTCAGCTCCTCTGTATCAGCCCCTGTGTTTCAGCCCCTCTGTTTCTCGCCCTCTGTTTCTCGCCCTCTGTTTCTCGCTCTCTGTTTCTCGCCCTCTGTTTCTCGCCCTCTGTTTCAGCCCCTCTGTTTCAGCCCCTCTGTTTCAGCCCAGCTGTTTCTCGCCCTCTGTTTCTCGCCCACTGTTTCTCGCCCTCTGTTTCAGCCCCTCTGTTTCAGCCCCTCTGTTTCAGCCCCTCTGTTTCAGCCCCTCTGTTTCAGCCCCTCTGTTTCTCGCCCTCTGTTTCTCGCCCTCTGTTTCTCGCTCTCTGTTTCTCGCCCTCTGTTTCTCTCCCTCTGTTTCAGCCCCTCTGTTTCAGACCCTCTGTTTCAGCCCCTCTGTTTCTCGCCCTCTGTTTCTCGCCCTCTGTTTCTCGCCCTCTGTTTCAGCCCATCAGTTTCAGCCCCTTTGTTTCAGCCCTTCTGTTTCAGCCCGTCTGTTTCTCGCCCTCTGTTTCAGCCCCTCTGTTTCAGCCCCTCTGTTTCAGCCCCTCTGTTTCAGCCCCTCTGTTTCTCGCCCTCTGTTTCTCGCCCTCTGTTTCTCGCCCTCTGTTTCAGCCCCTCTGTTTCAGTCCCTCTGTTTCAGCCCCTCTGTTTCTCACCCTCTGTTTCTCGCCCTCTGTTTCAGCCCCACTGTTTCAGCCCCTCTGTTTCAGCCCCTCTGTTTCTCGCCCTCTGTTTCAGCCCCTCTGTTTTAGCCCGTCTGTTTCTCGCCCTCTGTTTCAGCCCCTCTGTTTCAGCCCCTCTGTATCAGCCCCTCTGTTTCAGCCCCTCTGTTTCTCGCCCTCTGTTTCTCGCCCTCTGTTTCAGCCCCTCTGTTTCAGCCCCTCTGTTTCAACCCCTCTGTTTCTGCCCCTCTCTTTCAGCCCCTCTGTTTCTCGCCCTCTGTTTCTCGCCCACTGTTTCTCGCCCTCTGTTTCTCGCTCTCTGTTTCTCGCCCTCGGTTTCAGCCCCTCTGTTTCTCGCCCTGTGTTTCAGCCCCTCTGTTTCTCGCCCTCTGTTTCAGCCCGTCTGTTTCAGCCCCTCTGTTTCAGCCCCTCTGTTTGTCGCCCTCTGTTTCTCGCCCTCTGTTTCTCGCCCTCTGTTTCTCGCTCTCTGTTTCTCGCCCACTGTTTCAGCCCCTCTGTTTCTCGCCCACTGTTTCAGCTCCTCTTTTTCTCGCCATTTGTTTCAGCCCCTCTGTTTCAGCCCCTCTGTTTCTCGCCCTCTGTTTCAGACCCTCTGTTTCAGCCTCTCTGTTTCAGCCCCTCTGTTTCAGCCCCTCTGTTTCAGCACCTCTGTTTCTCGCCCTTTGTTTCTCGCCCTCTGTTTCAGCCCCTCTGTTTCTCGCCCTCTGTTTCAGCCCCTCTGTTTCTCGCCCTCTGTTTCAGCCCCTCTGTTTCAGCCCCTCTGTTTCTCGCCCTCTGTTTCAGCCCCTCTGTTTCAGCCCCTCTGTATCAGCCCCTCTGTTTCAGCCCCTCTGTTTCTCACCCTCTGTTTCTCGCCCTCTTTTTCAGCCCCTCTGTTTCTCGCCCTCTGTTTCAGCCGCTGTGTTTCAGCCCCTCAGATTCTCGCCCTCTGTTTCTCGCCCTCTGTTTCTCGCCCTCTGTTTCTCGCTCTCTGTTTCTCGCCCTCTGTTTCAGCCCCTCTGTTTCTCGCCCACTGTTTCAGCCCCTCTGTTTCTCGCCATCTGTTTCAGCCCCTCTGTTTCAGCCCCTCTGTTAATCGCCCTCTGTTTCTCGCCCTCTGTTTCAGCCCCTCTGTTTCAGCCCCTCTGTTTCAGCCCCTCTGTTTCAGCCCCTCTGTTTCTCGCCCTCTGTTTCAGCCCCTCTGTTTCTCGTCCTCTGTTTCAGCCGCTCTGTTTCAGCTCCTCTGTATCAGCCCCTGTGTTTCAGCCCCTCTGTTTCTCGCCCTCTGTTTCTCGCCCTCTGTTTCTCGCTCTCTGTTTCTCGCCCTCTGTTTCTCGCCCTCTGTTTCAGCCCCTCTGTTTCAGCCCCTCTGTTTCAGCCCAGCTGTTTCTCGCCCTCTGTTTCTCGCCCACTGTTTCTCGCCCTCTGTTTCAGCCCCTCTGTTTCAGCCCCTCTGTTTCAGCCCCTCTGTTTCAGCCCCTCTGTTTCAGCCCCTCTGTTTCTCGCCCTCTGTTTCTCGCCCTCTGTTTCTCGCTCTCTGTTTCTCGCCCTCTGTTTCTCTCCCTCTGTTTCAGCCCCTCTGTTTCAGACCCTCTGTTTCAGCCCCTCTGTTTCTCGCCCTCTGTTTCTCGCCCTCTGTTTCTCGCCCTCTGTTTCAGCCCATCAGTTTCAGCCCCTTTGTTTCAGCCCTTCTGTTTCAGCCCGTCTGTTTCTCGCCCTCTGTTTCAGCCCCTCTGTTTCAGCCCCTCTGTTTCAGCCCCTCTGTTTCAGCCCCTCTGTTTCTCGCCCTCTGTTTCTCGCCCTCTGTTTCTCGCCCTCTGTTTCAGCCCCTCTGTTTCAGTCCCTCTGTTTCAGCCCCTCTGTTTCTCACCCTCTGTTTCTCGCCCTCTGTTTCAGCCCCACTGTTTCAGCCCCTCTGTTTCAGCCCCTCTGTTTCTCGCCCTCTGTTTCAGCCCCTCTGTTTTAGCCCGTCTGTTTCTCGCCCTCTGTTTCAGCCCCTCTGTTTCAGCCCCTCTGTATCAGCCCCTCTGTTTCAGCCCCTCTGTTTCTCGCCCTCTGTTTCTCGCCCTCTGTTTCAGCCCCTCTGTTTCAGCCCCTCTGTTTCAACCCCTCTGTTTCTGCCCCTCTCTTTCAGCCCCTCTGTTTCTCGCCCTCTGTTTCTCGCCCTCTGTTTCTCGCCCTCTGTTTCTCGCTCTCTGTTTCTCGCCCTCGGTTTCAGCCCCTCTGTTTCTCGCCCTGTGTTTCAGCCCCTCTGTTTCTCGCCCTCTGTTTCAGCCCGTCTGTTTCAGCCCCTCTGTTTCAGCCCCTCTGTTTGTCGCCCTCTGTTTCTCGCCCTCTGTTTCTCGCCTTCTGTTTCTCGCTCTCTGTTTCTCGCCCACTGTTTCAGCCCCTCTGTTTCTCGCCCACTGTTTCAGCTCCTCTTTTTCTCGCCATTTGTTTCAGCCCCTCTGTTTCAGCCCCTCTGTTTCTCGCCCTCTGTTTCAGACCCTCTGTTTCAGCCTCTCTGTTTCAGCCCCTCTGTTTCAGCCCCTCTGTTTCAGCACCTCTGTTTCTCGCCCTTTGTTTCTCGCCCTCTGTTTCAGCCCCTCTGTTTCTCGCCCTCTGTTTCAGCCCCTCTGTTTCTCGCCCTCAGTTTCAGCCCCTCTGTTTCTGCCCGTCTGTTTCTCGCCCTCTGTTTCAGCCCCTCTGTTTCAGCCCCTCTGTATCAGCCCCTTTGTTTCAGCCCCTCTGTTTCTCGCCCTCTGTTTCTCGCCCTCTGTTTCAGCCCCTCTGTTTCAGCCCCTCTCTTTCAGCCCCTCTGTTTCAGCCCCTCTGATTCTCGCCCTCTGTTTCTCGCCCTCTGTTTCTCGCCCTCTGTTTCTCGCTCTCTGTTTCTCGCCCTCTGTTACAGCCCCTCTGTTTCTCGCCCACTCTTTCAGCCCCTCTGTTTCTCGCCATCTGTTTCAGCCCCTCTGTTTCACCCCCTCTGTTTCTCGCCCTCTGCTTCAGCCCCTCTGTTTCAGCCCCTCTGTTTCAGCCCCTCTTTTTCAGCCCCTCTGTTTCTCGCCCTCTGTTTCTCGCCCTCTGTTTCTCGCTCTCTGTTTCTCGCCCTCTGTTTCTCGCCCTCTGTTTCAGCCCCTCTGTTTCAGCCCCTCTGTTTCAGCCCCTCTGTTTCTCGCCCTCTGTTTCTCGCCCTCTGTTTCTCGCCCTCTGTTTCAGCCCCTCTGTTTCAACCCCTCTGTTTCAGCCCATCTTTTTCAGCCCCTCTGTTTCTCGCCCTCTGTTTCTCGACCTCTGTTTCTCGATCTCTGTTTCTCGCCCTCTGTTTCTCGCCCTCTGTTTCAGCCCCTCTGTTTCAGCCCCTCTGTTTCTGCCCCTCTGTTTCTCGCCCTCTGTTTCTCGCCCACTGTTTCTCCCCCTCTGTTTCAGCCCCTCTGTTTCAGCCCCTCTGTTTCAGCCCCTCTGTTTCAGCCCCTCTGTTTCTCGCACCCTGTTTCTAGCCCTCTGTTTCTCGCTCTCTGTTTCTCGCCCTCTGTTTCTCGCCCTCTGTTTCAGCCCCTCTGTTTCAGCCCCTCTGTTTCAGCCCCTCTGTTTCTCGCCCTCTGTTTCTCGCCCTCTGTTTCTCGCCCTCTGTTTCAGCCCCTCTGTTTCAGCCCCTTTGTTTCAGCCCCTCTGTTTCAGCCCCTCTGTTTCTCGCCCTCTGTTTCAGACCCTCTGTTTCAGCCCCTCTGTTTCAGCCCCTCTGTTTCAGCCCCTCTGTTTCTCGCCCTATGTTTCTCGCCCTCTGTTTCTCGCCCTCTGTTTCTCGCTCTCTGTTTCAGCCCCTCTGTTTCAGCCCCTCTGTTTCAGCCCCTCAGTTTCTCGCCCTCAGTTTCTCGCCCTCAGTTTCAGCCCCTCTGTTTCAGCCCCTCTGTTTCTCGCCCTCTGTTTCAGCCCCTCTGTTTCAGACCCTCTGTTTCTCGCACTCTGTTTCAGCCCCTCTGTTTCAGACCCTCTGTATCAGCCCCTTTGTTTCAGCCCCTCTGTTTTCCCCCTCTGTTGCTCGCCCTCTGTTTCAGCCCCTCTGTTTCAGCCCCTCTGTTTCAGCCCCTCTGTTTCAGCCCCTCTGTTTCTCGCCCTCTGTTTCTCGCCCTCTGTTTCTCGCCCTCTGTTCCTCGCTCTCTGTTTCTCGCCCTCTGTTTCAGCCCCTCTGTTTCAGCCCCTCTGTTTCTCGCCCTCTGTTTCTCGCCATCTGTTTCAGCCCCTCTGTTTCAGCCCCTCTGTTTCTCGCCCTCTGTTTCAGCCCCTCTGTTTCAGCCCCTCTGTTTCAGCCCCTCTGTTAGAGGCCCCTCTATTTCAGCACCTCTGTTTCTCGCCCTTTGTTTCTCGCCCTCTGTTTCAGCCCCTCTGTTTCTCGCCCTCTGTTTCAGCCCCTCTGTTTCTCGCCCTCTTTTTCAGCCTCTCTGTTTCAGTCCCTCTGTTTCAGCCCCTCAATTTCAGCCCCTCTGTTTCAGCCCCTCTGTTTCTCGCCCTCTGCTTCAGCCCCTCTGTTTCAGCCCCTCTGTTTCAGCCCCTCTGTTTCAGCCCCTCTGTTTCAGACCCTCTGTTTCTCGCCCTCTGTTTCAGCCCCTCTGTTTCAGCCCCTCTGTTTCAGCCACTCTGTTTCAGCCCCTCAGTTTCTCGCCCTCTGTTTCTCGCCCTCTGTTTCAGCCTCTCTGTTTCAGCCCCTCTGTTTCAGCCCCTCTGTTTCTCGCCCTCTGTTTCTCGCCCTCTGTTTCTCGCCCTCTGTTTCTCGTTCTCTGTTTCTCGCCCTCTGTTGCTCGCCCACTGTTTCAGCCCCTCTGTTTCAGCCCGTCTGTTTCTCGCCCTCTGTTTCTCGCCCTCTGTTTCTCGCTCTCTGTTTCTCGCCCTCTGTTTCTCGCCCTCTGTTTCAGCCCCTCTGTTTCAGCCCCTCTGTTTCAGCCCCGCTGTATCTCGCCCTCTGTTTCTCGCCCACTGTTTCTCGCCCTCTGTTTCAGCCCCTCTGTTTCAGCCCCTCTGTTTCAGCCCCTCTGTTTCAGCCCCTCTGTTTCAGCCCCTCTGTTTCTCGCCCTCTGTTTCTCGCCCTCTGTTTCTCGCTCTCTGTTTCTCGCCCTCTGTTTCTCGCCCTCTGTTTCAGCCCCTCTGTTTCAGCCCCTCTGTTTCAGCCCCTCTGTTTCTCGCCCTCTGTTTCTCGCCCTCTGTTTCTCGCCCTCTGTTTCAGCCCATCAGTTTCAGCCCCTTTGTTTCAGCCCCTCTGTTTCAGCCCCTCTGTTTCTCGCCCTCTGTTTCAGCCCCTCTGTTTCAGCCCCTCTGTTTCAGCCCCTCTGTTTCAGCCCCTCTGTTTCTCGCCCTCTGTTTCTCGCCCTCTGTTTCTCGCCCTCTGTTTCAGCCCCTCTGTTTCAGTCCCTCTGTTTCAGCCCCTCTGTTTCTCGCCCTCTGTTTCTCGCCCTCTGTTTCAGCCCCTCTGTTTCAGCCCCTCTGTTTCAGCCCCTCTGTTTCTCGCCCTCTGTTTCCGCCCCTCTGTTTCAGCCCCTCTGTTTCTCGCCCTCTGTTTCAGCCCCTCTGTTTCAGCCCCTCTGTATCAGCCCCTCTGTTTCAGCCCCTCTGTTTCAGACCCTCTGTTTCAGCCCCTCAGTTTCAGCCCCTTTGTTTCAGCCCCTCTGTTTCAGCCCCTCTGTTTCTCGCCCTCTGTTTCAGCCCCTCTGTTTCAGACCCTCTCTTTCAGCCCCTCTGTTTCAGCCCCTCTGTTTCAGCCCCTCTGTTTCTCGCCCTATGTTTCTCGCCCTCTGTTTCTCGCCCTCTGTTTCTCGCTCTCTGTTTCAGCCCCTCTGTTTCAGCCCCTCTGTTTCAGCCCCTCAGTTTCTCGCGCTCAGTTTCTCGCCCTCTGTTTCAGCCCCTCTGTTTCAGCTCCTCTGTTTCTCGCCCTCTGTTTCAGCCCCTCTGTTTCAGACCCTCTGTTTTTCGCACTCTGTTTCAGCCCCTCTGTTTCTGCCCCTCTGTATCAGCCCCTCTGTTTTAGCCCCTCTGTTTTCCCCCTCTGTTGCTCGCCCTCTGTTTCAGCCCCTCTGTTTCAGCCCCTCTGTTTCAGCCCCTCTGTTTCAGCCCCTCTGTTTCTCGCCCTCTGTTTCTCGCCCTCTGTTTCTAGCCCTCTGTTCCTCGCTCTCTGTTTCTCGCCCTCTGTTTCAGCCCCTCTGTTTCAGCCCCTCTGTTTCTCGCCCTCTGTTTCTCGCCATCTGTTTCAGCCCCTCTGTTTCAGCCCCTCTGTTTCTCGCCCTCTGTTTCAGCCCCTCTGTTTCAGCCCCTCTGTTTCAGCCCCTCTGTTAGAGGCCCCTCTGTTTCAGCACCTCTGTTTCTCGCCCTTTGTTTCTCGCCCTCTGTTTCAGCCCCTCTGTTTCTCGCCCTCTGTTTCAGCCCCTCTGTTTCTCGCCCTCTTTTTCAGCCCCTCTGTTTCATTCCCTCTGTTTCAGACCCTCAATTTCAGCCCCTCTGTTTCAGCCCCTCTGTTTCTCGCCCTCTGCTTCAGCCCCTCTGTTTCAGCCCCTCTGTTTCTCGCCCTCTGTTTCTCGCTCTCTGTTTCTCGCCCTCTGTTTCTCGCCCTCTGTTTCAGCCCCTCTGTTTCAGCCCCTCTGTTTCAGCCCCGCTGTTTCTCGCCCTCTGTTTCTCGCCCACTGTTTCTCGCCCTCTGTTTCAGCCCCTCTGTTTCAGCCCCTCTGTTTCAGCCCCTCTGTTTCAGCCCCTCTGTTTCTCGCCCTCTGTTTCTCGACCTCTGTTTCTCGCTCTCTGTTTCTCGCCCTCTGTTTCTCGCCCTCTGTTTCAGCCCCTCTGTTTCAGCCCCTCTGTTTCAGCCCCTCTGTTTCTCGCCCTCTGTTTCTCGCCCTCTGTTTCTCGCCCTCTGTTTCAGCCAATCAGTTTCAGCCCCTTTGTTTCAGCCCCTCTGTTTCAGCCCCTCTGTTTCTCGCCCTCTGTTTCAGCCCCTCTGTTTCAGCCCCTCTGTTTCAGCCCCTCTGTTTCAGCCCCTCTGTTTCAGCCCCTCTGTTTCTCGCCCTCTGTTTCTCGCCCTCTGTTTCTCGCCCTCTGTTTCAGCCCCTCTGTTTCAGTCCCTCTGTTTCAGCCCCTCAGTTTCTCGCCCTCTGTTTCTCGCCCTCTGTTTCAGCCCCTCTGTTTCAGCCCCTCTGTTTCAGCCCCTCTGTTTCTCGCCCTCTGTTTCCGCCCCTCTGTTTCAGCCCCTCTGTTTCTCGCCCTCTGTTTCAGCCCCTCTGTTTCAGCCCCTCTGTATCAGCCCCTCTGTTTCAGCCCCTCTGTTTCTCGCCCTCTGTTTCTCGCCCTCTGTTTCAGCCCCTCTGTTTCAGCCCCTCTGTTTCAGCCTCTCTGCATCAGCCCCTCTGTTTCAGCCCCTCTGTTTCTCGCCCTCTGTTTCACCCCCTCTGTTTCAGCCCCTCTGTTTCTCGCACTCTGTTTCAGCCCCTCTGTTTCAGCCCCTCTGTATCAGCCCCTCTGTTTCCGCCCCTCTGTTTCTCGCCCTCTGTTTCTCGCCCTCTGTTTCAGCCCCTCTGTTTCAGCCCCTCTGTTATAGCCTCTCTGTTTCAGCCCCTCTGTTTCAGCCCCTCTGTTTCTCGCCCTCTGTTTCTCGCCCACTGTTTCTCGCCCTCTGTTTCAGCCCCTCTGTTTCAGCCCCTCTTTTTCTGCCCCTCTGTTTCAGCCCCTCTGTTTCAGCCCCTCTGTTTCTCGCCCTCTGTTTCTCGCCCTCTGTTTCTCGCTCTCTGTTTCTCGCCCTCTGTTTCACGCCCTCTGTTTCAGCCCCTCTGTTTCTGCCCCTCTGTTTCAGCCCCTCTGTTTCAGCCCCTCTGTTTCTCGCCCTCTGTTTCAGCCCCTCTGTTTCTCGCCCTCTGTTTCAGCCCCTCTGTTTCAGCCCCTCTGTATCAGCCCCTCTGTTTCAGCCCCTCTGTTTCTCGCCCTCTGTTTCTCGCCCACTGTTTCTCGCCCTCTGTTTCAGCCCCTCTGTTTCAGCCCCTCTTTTTCAGCCCCTCTGTTTCAGCCCCTCTGTTTCAGCCCCTCTGTTTCAGCCCCTCTGTTTCTCGCCCTCTGTTTCTCGCCCTCTGTTTCAGCCCCTCTGTTTAAGCCCCTCTGTTTCAGCCTCTCTATTTCAGCCCCTCTGTTTCAGCCACTCTGTTTCTTGCCCTCTGTTTCTCGCACACTGTTTCTCGCCCTCTGTTTAAGCCCCTCTGTTTCAGGGTCTCTGCTTCAGCCCCTCTGTTTCAGCCCCTCTGTTTCTCGCCCTCTGTTTCAGCCCCTCTGTTTCAGCCCCTCTGTTTCTCGCCCTCAGTTTCTCGCTCTCTGTTTCAGCCCCTCTGTTTCAGCCCCTCTGTTTCAGCCCCTCAGTTTCTCGCCCTCTGTTTCTCGCCCTCTGTTTCTCGCTCTCTGTTTCAGCCCCTCTGTTTCAGCCCCTCTGTTTCAGCCCCTCAGTTTCTCGCCCTCAGTTTCTCGCCCTCAGTTTCAGCCCCTCTGTTTCAGCCCCTCTGTTTCTCGCCCTCTGTTTCAGCCCCTCTGTTTCAGACCCTCTGTTTCTCGCACTCTGTTTCAGCCCCTCTGTTTCAGCCCCTCTGTATCAGCCCCTCTGTTTCAGCCCCTCTGTTTTCCCCCTCTGTTGCTCGCCCTCTGTTTCAGCCCCTCTGTTTCAGCCCCTCTGTTTCAGCCCCTCTGTTTCAGCCCCTCTGTTTCTCGCCCTCTGTTTCTCGCCCTCTGTTTCTCGCCCTCTGTTCCTCGCTCTCTGTTTCTCGCCCTCTGTTTCAGCCCCTCTGTTTCAGCCCCTCTGTTTCTCGCCCTCTGTTTCTCGCCATCTGTTTCAGCCCCTCTGTTTCAGCCCCTCTGTTTCTCGCCCTCTGTTTCAGCCCCTCTGTTTCAGCCCCTCTGTTTCAGCCCCTCTGTTAGAGGCCCCTCTGTTTCAGCACCTCTGTTTCTCGCCCTTTGTTTCTCGCCCTCTGTTTCAGCCCCTCTGTTTCTCGCCCTCTGTTTCAGCCCCTCTGTTTCTCGCCCTCTTTTCAGCCCCTCTGTTTCTGTCCCTCTGTTTCAGCCCCTCAATTTCAGCCCCTCTGTTTCAGCCCCTCTGTTTCTCGCCCTCTGCTTCAGCCCCTCTGTTTCAGCCCCTCTGTTTCACGCCCACTGTTTCAGCCCCTCTGTTTCAGCCCCTCTGTTTCTCGCCCTCTGTTTCAGCCCCTCTGTTTCAGCCCCTCTGTTTCAGCCACTCTGTTTCAGCCCCTCTGTTTCTCGCCCTCTGTTTCTCGCCCTCTGTTTCAGCCTCTCTGTTTCAGCCCCTCTGTTTCAGCCCCTCTGTTTCTCGCCCTCTGTTTCTCGCCCTCTGTTTCTCGCCCTCTGTTTCTCGTTCTCTGTTTCTCGCCCTCTGTTTCTCGCACACTGTTTCAGCCCCTCTGTTTCAGCCCGTCTGTTTCTCGCCCTCTGTTTCTCGCCCTCTGTTTCTCGCTCTCTGTTTCTCGCCCTCTGTTTCCCGCCCTCTGTTTCAGCCCTTCTGTTTCAGCCCCTCTGTTTCAGCCCCGCTGTTTCTCGCCCTCTGTTTCTCGCCCACTGTTTCTCGCCCTCTGTTTCAGCCCCTCTGTTTCAGCCCCTCTGTTTCAGCCCCTCTGTTTCAGCCCCTCTGTTTCAGCCCCTCTGTTTCTCGCCCTCTGTTTCTCGCCCTCTGTTTCTCGCTCTCTGTTTCTCGCCCTCTGTTTCTCGCCCTTTGTTTCAGCCCCTCTGTTTCAGCCCCTCTGTTTCAGCCCCTCTGTTTCTCGCCCTCTGTTTCTCGCCCTCTGTTTCTCGCCCTCTGTTTCAGCCCATCAGTTTCAGCCCCTTTGTTTCAGCCCCTCTGTTTCAGCCCCTCTGTTTCTCGCCCGCTGTTTCAGCCCCTCTGTTTCAGCCCCTCTGTTTCAGCCCCTCTGTTTCAGCCCCTCTTTTTCTCGCCCTCTGTTTCTCGCCCTCTGTTTCTCGCCCTCTGTTTCAGCCCCTCTGTTTCAGTCCCTCTGTTTCAGCCCCTCTGTTTCTCGCCCTCTGTTTCTCGCACTCTGTTTCAGCCCCTCTGTTTCAGCCCCTCTGTTTCTCGCCCTCTGTTTCCGCCCCTCTGTTTCAGCCCCTCTGTTTCTCGCCCTCTGTTTCAGCGCCTCTGTTTCAGCCCCTCTGTATCAGCCCCTCTGTTTCAGCCCCTCTGTTTCAGACCCTCTGTTTCACCCCCTCAGTTTCAGCCCCTTTGTTTCAGCCCCTCTGTTTCAGCCCCTCTGTTTCTCGCCCTCTGTTTCAGCCCCTCTGTTTCAGACCCTCTGTTTCAGCCCCTCTGTTTCAGCCCCTCTGTTTCAGCCCCTCTGTTTCTCGCCCTATGTTTCTCGCCCTCTGTTTCTCGCCCTCTGTTTCTCGCTCTCTGTTTCAGCCCCTCTGTTTCAGCCCCTCTGTTTCAGCCCCTCAGTTTCTCGCGCTCAGTTTCTCGCCCTCTGTTTCAGCCCCTCTGTTTCAGCCCCTCTGTTTCTCGCCCTCTGTTTCAGCCCCTCTGTTTCAGACCCTCTGTTTCTCGCACTCTGTTTCAGCCCCTCTGTTTCAGCCCCTCTGTATCAGCCCCTCTGTTTTAGCCCCTCTGTTCTCCCCCTCTGTTGCTCGCCCTCTGTTTCAGCCCCTCTGTTTCAGCCCCTCTGTTTCAGCCCCTCTGTTTCAGCCCCTCTGTTTCTCGCCCTCTGTTTCTCGCCCTCTGTTTCTAGCCCTCTGTTCCTCGCTCTCTGTTTCTCGCCCTCTGTTTCAGCCCCTCTGTTTCAGCCCCTCTGTTTCTCGCCCTCTGTTTCTCGCCATCTGTTTCAGCCCCTCTGTTTCAGCCCCTCTGTTTCTCGCCCTCTGTTTCAGCCCCTCTGTTTCAGCCCCTCTGTTTCAGCCCCTCTGTTAGAGGCCCCTCTGTTTCAGCACCTCTGTTTCTCGCCCTTTGTTTCTCGCCCTCTGTTTCAGCCCCTCTGTTTCTCGCCCTCTGTTTCAGCCCCTCTGTTTCTCGCCCTCTTTTTCAGCCCCTCTGTTTCAGTCCCTCTGTTTCAGACCCTCAATTTCAGCCCCTCTGTTTCAGCCGCTCTGTTTCTCGCCCTCTGCTTCAGCCCCTCTGTTTCAGCCCCTCTGTTTCTCGCCCTCTGTTTCTCGCTCTCTGTTTCTCGCCCTCTGTTTCTCGCCCTCTGTTTCAGCCCCTCTGTTTCAGCGCCTCTGTTTCAGCCCCGCTGTTTCTCGCCCTCTGTTTCTCGCCCACTGTTTCTCGCCCTCTGTTTCAGCCCCTCTGTTTCAGCCCCTCTGTTTCAGCCCCTCTGTTTCAGCCCCTCTGTTTCTCGCCCTCTGTTTCTCGCCCTCTGTTTCTCGCTCTCTGTTTCTCGCCCTCTGTTTCTCGCCCTCTGTTTCAGCCCCTCTGTTTCAGCCCCTCTGTTTCTCGCCCTCTGTTCCTCGCCCTCTGTTTCTCGCCCTCTGTTTCAGCCAATCAGTTTCAGCCCCTTTGTTTCAGCCCCTCTGTTTCAGCCCCTCTGTTTCTCGCCCTCTGTTTCAGCCCCTCTGTTTCAGCCCCTCTGTTTCAGCCCCTCTGTATCAGCCCCTCTGTTTCAGCCCCTCTGTTTCTCGCCCTCTGTTTCTCGCCCTCTGTTTCAGCCCCTCTGTTTCAGCCCCTCTGTTTCAGCCTCTCTGCATCAGCCCCTCTGTTTCAGCCCCTCTGTTTCTCGCCCTCTGTTTCACCCCCTCTGTTTCAGCCCCTCTGTTTCTCGCACTCTGTTTCAGCCCCTCTGTTTCAGCCCCTCTGTATCAGCCCCTCTGTTTCCGCCCCTCTGTTTCTCGCCCTCTGTTTCTCGCCCTCTGTTTCAGCCCCTCTGTTTCAGCCCCTCTGTTATAGCCTCTCTGTTTCAGCCCCTCTGTTTCAGCCCCTCTGTTTCTCGCCCTCTGTTTCTCGCCCACTGTTTCTCGCCCTCTGTTTCAGCCCCTCTGTTTCAGCCCCTCTTTTTCTGCCCCTCTGTTTCAGCCCCTCTGTTTCAGCCCCTCTGTTTCTCGCCCTCTGTTTCTCGCCCTCTGTTTCTCGCTCTCTGTTTCTCGCCCTCTGTTTCACGCCCTCTGTTTCAGCCCCTCTGTTTCTGCCCCTCTGTTTCAGCCCCTCTGTTTCAGCCCCTCTGTTTCTCGCCCTCTGTTTCAGCCCCTCTGTTTCTCGCCCTCTGTTTCAGCCCCTCTGTTTCAGCCCCTCTGTATCAGCCCCTCTGTTTCAGCCCCTCTGTTTCTCGCCCTCTGTTTCTCGCCCACTGTTTCTCGCCCTCTGTTTCAGCCCCTCTGTTTCAGCCCCTCTTTTTCAGCCCCTCTGTTTCAGCCCCACTGTTTCAGCCCCTCTGTTTCAGCCCCTCTGTTTCTCGCCCTCTGTTTGGCGCCCTCTGTTTCAGCCCCTCTGTTTAAGCCCCTCTGTTTCAGCCTCTCTATTTCAGCCCCTCTGTTTCAGCCCCTCTGTTTCTTGCCCTCTGTTTCTCGCACACTGTTTCTCGCCCTCTGTTTCAGCCCCTCTGTTTCAGGGTCTCTGCTTCAGCCCCTCTGTTTCAGCCCCTCTGTTTCTCGCCCTCTGTTTCAGCCCCTCTGTTTCAGCCCCTCTGTTTCTCGCCCTCTGTTTCAGCCCCTCTGTTTCAGCCCCTCTGTATCAGCCCCTCTTTTTCAGCCCCTCTGTTTCTCGCCCTCTGTTTCTCGCCCTCTGTTTCAGCTTCTCTGTTTCAGCCGCTCTGTTTCAGCCTCTCTGTTTCAGCCCCTCTGTTTCAGCCCCTCTGTTTCTCGCCCTCTGTTTCTCGCCCACTGTTTCTCGCCCTCTGTTTCAGCCCCTCTGTTTCAGCCCCTCTTTTTCAGCCCATCTGTTTCAGCCGCTCTGTTTCAGCCCCTCTGTTTCTCGCCCTCTGTTTCTCGCCCTCTGTTTCTCGCTCTCTGTTTCTCGGCCTCTGTTTCTCGCCCTCTGTTTCAGCCCCTCTGTTTCAGCCCCTCTGTTTCAGCCCCTCTGTTTCTCGCCCTCTGTTTCATCCCCTCTGTTTCTCGCCCTCTGTTTCAGCCCCTCTGTTTCAGCCCCTTTGTATCAGCCCCTCTGTTTCACCCCCTCTGTTTCTCGCCCTCTGTTTCTCGCCCTCTGTTTCTCGCTCTCTGTTTCTCGCCCTCTGTTTCAGCCCCTCTGTTTCAGCCCCTCTGTTTCATCCCCGCTGTTTCTCGCCCTCTGTTTCTCGCCCACTGTTTCTCGACCTCTGTTTCAGCCCCTCTGTTTCAGCCCCTCTGTTTCAGCCCCTCTGTTTCAGCCCCTCTGTTTCTCGCCCTCTGTTTCTCGCCCTCTGTTTCAGCCTCTCTGTTTCAGCCCCTCTGTTTCAGCCCCTCTGTTTCTCGCCCTCTGTTTCTCGCCCTCTGTTTCTCGCCCTCTGTTTCTCGTTCTCTGTTTCTCGCCCTCTGTTTCTCGCCCACTGTTTCAGCCCCTCTGTTTCAGCCCGTCTGTTTCTCGCCCTCTGTTTCTCGCCCTCTGTTTCTCGCTCTCTGTTTCTCGCCCTCTGTTTCCCGCCCTCTGTTTCAGCCCTTCTGTTTCAGCCCCTCTGTTTCAGCCCCGCTGTTTCTCGCCCTCTGTTTCTCGCCCACTGTTTCTCGCCCTCTGTTTCAGCCCCTCTGTTTCAGCCCCTCTGTTTCAGCCCCTCTGTTTCAGCCCCTCTGTTTCAGCCCCTCTGTTTCTCGCCCTCTGTTTCTCGCCCTCTGTTTCTCGCTCTCTGTTTCTCGCCCTCTGTTTCTCGCCCTCTGTTTCAGCCCCTCTGTTTCAGCCCCTCTGTTTCAGCCCCTCTGTTTCTCGCCCTCTGTTTCTCGCCCTCTGTTTCTCGCCCTCTGTTTCAGCCAATCAGTTTCAGCCCCTTTGTTTCAGCCCCTCTGTTTCAGCCCCTCTGTTTCTCGCCCGCTGTTTCAGCCCCTCTGTTTCAGCCCCTCTGTTTCAGCCCCTCTGTTTCAGCCCCTCTGTTTCTCGCCCTCTGTTTCTCGCCCTCTGTTTCTCGCCCTCTGTTTCAGCCAATCAGTTTCAGCCCCTTTGTTTCAGCCCCTCTGTTTCAGCCCCTCTGTTTCTCGCCCTCTGTTTCAGCCCCTCTGTTTCAGCCCCACTGTTTCAGCCCCTCTGTTTCAGCCCCTCTGTTTCTCGCCCTCTGTTTCTCGCCCTCTGTTTCTCGCCCTCTGTTTCAGCCCCTCTGTTTCAGTCCCTCTGTTTCAGCCCCTCTGTTTCTCGCCCTCTGTTTCTCGCCCTCTGTTTCAGCCCCTCTGTTTCAGCCCCTCTGTTTCAGCCCCTCTGTTTCTCGCCCTCTGTTTCCGCCCCTCTGTTTCAGCCCCTCTGTTTCTCGCCCTCTGTTTCAGCCCCTCTGTATCAGCCCCTCTGTATCAGCCCCTCTGTTTCAGCCCCTCTGTTTCTCGCCCTCTGTTTCTCGCCCTCTGTTTCAGCCCCTCTGTTTCAGCCCCTCTGTTTCAGCCTCTCTGCATCAGCCCCTCTGTTTCAGCCCCTCTGTTTCTCGCCCTCTGTTTCACCCCCTCTGTTTCAGCCCCTCTGTTTCTCGCACTCTGTTTCAGCCCCTCTGTTTCAGCCCCTCTGTATCAGCCCCTCTGTTTCCGCCCCTCTGTTTCTCGCCCTCTGTTTCTCGCCCTCTGTTTCAGCCCCTCTGTTTCAGCCCCTCTGTTATAGCCTCTCTGTTTCAGCCCCTCTGTTTCAGCCCCTCTGTTTCTCGCCCTCTGTTTCTCGCCCACTGTTTCTCGCCCTCTGTTTCAGCCCCTCTGTTTCAGCCCCTCTTTTTCTGCCCCTCTGTTTCAGCCCCTCTGTTTCAGCCCCTCTGTTTCTCGCCCTCTGTTTCTCGCCCTCTGTTTCTCGCTCTCTGTTTCTCGCCCTCTGTTTCACGCCCTCTGTTTCAGCCCCTCTGTTTCTGCCCCTCTGTTTCAGCCCCTCTGTTTCAGCCCCTCTGTTTCTCGCCCTCTGTTTCAGCCCCTCTGTTTCTCGCCCTCTGTTTCAGCCCCTCTGTTTCAGCCCCTCTGTATCAGCCCCTCTGTTTCAGCCCCTCTGTTTCTCGCCCTCTGTTTCTCGCCCACTGTTTCTCGCCCTCTGTTTCAGCCCCTCTGTTTCAGCCCCTCTTTTTCAGCCCCTCTGTTTCAGCCCCTCTGTTTCAGCCCCTCTGTTTCAGCCCCTCTGTTTCTCGCCCTCTGTTTGGCGCCCTCTGTTTCAGCCCCTCTGTTTAAGCCCCTCTGTTTCAGCCTCTCTATTTCAGCCCCTCTGTTTCAGCCCCTCTGTTTCTTGCCCTCTGTTTCTCGCACACTGTTTCTCGCCCTCTGTTTCAGCCCCTCTGTTTCAGGGTCTCTGCTTCAGCCCCTCTGTTTCAGCCCCTCTGTTTCTCGCCCTCTGTTTCAGCCCCTCTGTTTCAGCCCCTCTGTTTCTCGCCCTCTGTTTCAGCCCCTCTGTTTCAGCCCCTCTGTATCAGCCCCTCTTTTTCAGCCCCTCTGTTTCTCGCCCTCTGTTTCTCGCCCTCTGTTTCAGCTTCTCTGTTTCAGCCGCTCTGTTTCAGCCTCTCTGTTTCAGCCCCTCTGTTTCAGCCCCTCTGTTTCTCGCCCTCTGTTTCTCGCCCACTGTTTCTCGCCCTCTGTTTCAGCCCCTCTGTTTCAGCCCCTCTTTTTCAGCCCCTCTGTTTCAGCCGCTCTGTTTCAGCCCCTCTGTTTCTCGCCCTCTGTTTCTCGCCCTCTGTTTCTCGCTCTCTGTTTCTCGGCCTCTGTTTCTCGCCCTCTGTTTCAGCCCCTCTGTTTCAGCCCCTCTGTTTCAGCCCCTCTGTTTCTCGCCCTCTGTTTCATCCCCTCTGTTTCTCGCCCTCTGTTTCAGCCCCTCTGTTTCAGCCCCTCTGTATCAGCCCCTCTGTTTCACCCCCTCTGTTTCTCGCCCTCTGTTTCTCGCCCTCTGTTTCTCGCTCTCTGTTTCTCGCCCTCTGTTTCAGCCCCTCTGTTTCAGCCCCTCTGTTTCATCCCCGCTGTTTCTCGCCCTCTGTTTCTCGCCCACTGTTTCTCGACCTCTGTTTCAGCCCCTCTGTTTCAGCCCCTCTGTTTCAGCCCCTCTGTTTCAGCCCCTCTGTTTCTCGCCCTCTGTTTCTCGCCCTCTGTTTCAGCCTCTCTGTTTCAGCCCCTCTGTTTCAGCCCCTCTGTTTCTCGCCCTCTGTTTCTCGCCCTCTGTTTCTCGCCCTCTGTTTCTCGTTCTCTGTTTCTCGTCCTCTGTTTCTCGCCCACTGTTTCAGCCCCTCTGTTTCAGCCCGTCTGTTTCTCGCCCTCTGTTTCTCGCCCTCTGTTTCTCGCTCTCTGTTTCTCGCCCTCTGTTTCCCGCCCTCTGTTTCAGCCCTTCTGTTTCAGCCCCTCTGTTTCAGCCCCGCTGTTTCTCGCCCTCTGTTTCTCGCCCACTGTTTCTCGCCCTCTGTTTCAGCCCCTCTGTTTCAGCCCCTCTGTTTCAGCCCCTCTGTTTCAGCCCCTCTGTTTCAGCCCCTCTGTTTCTCGCCCTCTGTTTCTCGCCCTCTGTTTCTCGCTCTCTGTTTCTCGCCCTCTGTTTCTCGCCCTCTGTTTCAGCCCCTCTGTTTCAGCCCCTCTGTTTCAGCCCCTCTGTTTCTCGCCCTCTGTTTCTCGCCCTCTGTTTCTCGCCCTCTGTTTCAGCCCATCAGTTTCAGCCCCTTTGTTTCAGCCCCTCTGTTTCAGCCCCTCTGTTTCTCGCCCGCTGTTTCAGCCCCTCTGTTTCAGCCCCTCTGTTTCAGCCCCTCTGTTTCAGCCCCTCTTTTTCTCGCCCTCTGTTTCTCGCCCTCTGTTTCTCGCCCTCTGTTTCAGCCCCTCTGTTTCAGTCCCTCTGTTTCAGCCCCTCTATTTCTCGCCCTCTGTTTCTCGCACTCTGTTTCAGCCCCTCTGTTTCAGCCCCTCTGTTTCTCGCCCTCTGTTTCCGCCCCTCTGTTTCAGCCCCTCTGTTTCTCGCCCTCTGTTTCAGCGCCTCTGTTTCAGCCCCTCTGTATCAGCCCCTCTGTTTCAGCCCCTCTGTTTCAGACCCTCTGTTTCACCCCCTCAGTTTCAGCCCCTTTTTTTCAGCCCCTCTGTTTCAGCCCCTCTGTTTCTCGCCCTCTGTTTCAGCCCCTCTGTTTCAGACCCTCTGTTTCAGCCCCTCTGTTTCAGCCCCTCTGTTTCAGCCCCTCTGTTTCTCGCCCTATGTTTCTCGCCCTCTGTTTCTCGCCCTCTGTTTCTCGCTCTCTGTTTCAGCCCCTCTGTTTCAGCCCCTCTGTTTCAGCCCCTCAGTTTCTCGCGCTCAGTTTCTCGCCCTCTGTTTCAGCCCCTCTGTTTCAGCCCCTCTGTTTCTCGCCCTCTGTTTCAGCCCCTCTGTTTCAGACCCTCTGTTTCTCGCACTCTGTTTCAGCCCCTCTGTTTCAGCCCCTCTGTATCAGCCCCTCTGTTTTAGCCCCTCTGTTCTCCCCCTCTGTTGCTCGCCCTCTGTTTCAGCCCCTCTGTTTCAGCCCCTCTGTTTCAGCCCCTCTGTTTCAGCCCCTCTGTTTCTCGCCCTCTGTTTCTCGCCCTCTGTTTCTAGCCCTCTGTTCCTCGCTCTCTGTTTCTCGCCATCTGTTTCAGCCCCTCTGTTTCAGCCCCTCTGTTTCTCGCCCTCTGTTTCTCGCCATCTGTTTCAGCCCCTCTGTTTCAGCCCCTCTGTTTCTCGCCCTCTGTTTCAGCCCCTCTGTTTCAGCCCCTCTGTTTCAGCCCCTCTGTTAGAGGCCCCTCTGTTTCAGCACCTCTGTTTCTCGCCCTTTGTTTCTCGCCCTCTGTTTCAGCCCCTCTGTTTCTCGCCCTCTGTTTCAGCCCCTCTGTTTCTCGCCCTCTTTTTCAGCCCCTCTGTTTCAGTCCCTCTGTTTCAGACCCTCAATTTCAGCCCCTCTGTTTCAGCCGCTCTGTTTCTCGCCCTCTGCTTCAGCCCCTCTGTTTCAGCCCCTCTGTTTCTCGCCCTCTGTTTCTCGCTCTCTGTTTCTCGCCCTCTGTTTCTCGCCCTCTGTTTCAGCCCCTCTGTTTCAGCGCCTCTGTTTCAGCCCCGCTGTTTCTCGCCCTCTGTTTCTCGCCCACTGTTTCTCGCCCTCTGTTTCAGCCCCTCTGTTTCAGCCCCTCTGTTTCAGCCCCTCTGTTTCAGCCCCTCTGTTTCTCGCCCTCTGTTTCTCGCCCTCTGTTTCTCGCTCTCTGTTTCTCGCCCTCTGTTTCTCGCCCTCTGTTTCAGCCCCTCTGTTTCAGCCCCTCTGTTTCAGCCCCTCTGTTTCTCGCCCTCTGTTTCTCGCCCTCTGTTTCTCGCCCTCTGTTTCAGCCAATCAGTTTCAGCCCCTTTGTTTCAGCCCCTCTGTTTCAGCCCCTCTGTTTCTCGCCCTCTGTTTCAGCCCCTCTGTTTCAGCCACACTGTTTCAGCCCCTCTGTTTCAGCCCCTCTGTTTCTCGCCCTCTGTTTCTCGCCCTCTGTTTCTCGCCCTCTGTTTCAGCCCCTCTGTTTCAGTCCCTCTGTTTCAGCCCCTCTGTTTCTCGCCCTCTGTTTCTCGCCCTCTGTTTCAGCCCCTCTGTTTCAGCCCCTCTGTTTCAGCCCCTCTGTTTCTCGCCCTCTGTTTCCGCCCCTCTGTTTCAGCCCCTCTGTTTCTCGCCCTCTGTTTCAGCCCCTCTGTTTCAGCCCCTCTGTATCAGCCCCTCTGTTTCAGCCCCTCTGTTTCTCGCCCTCTGTTTCTCGCCCTCTGTTTCAGCCCCTCTGTTTCAGCCCCTCTGTTTCAGCCTCTCTGCATCAGCCCCTCTGTTTCAGCCCCTCTGTTTCTCGCCCTCTGTTTCACCCCCTCTGTTTCAGCCCCTCTGTTTCTCGCACTCTGTTTCAGCCCCTCTGTTTCAGCCCCTCTGTATCAGCCCCTCTGTTTCCGCCCCTCTGTTTCTCGCCCTCTGTTTCTCGCCCTCTGTTTCAGCCCCTCTGTTTCAGCCCCTCTGTTATAGCCTCTCTGTTTCAGCCCCTCTGTTTCAGCCCCTCTGTTTCTCGCCCTCTGTTTCTCGCCCACTGTTTCTCGCCCTCTGTTTCAGCCCCTCTGTTTCAGCCCCTCTTTTTCTGCCCCTCTGTTTCAGCCCCTCTGTTTCAGCCCCTCTGTTTCTCGCCCTCTGTTTCTCGCCCTCTGTTTCTCGCTCTCTGTTTCTCGCCCTCTGTTTCACGCCCTCTGTTTCAGCCCCTCTGTTTCTGCCCCTCTGTTTCAGCCCCTCTGTTTCAGCCCCTCTGTTTCTCGCCCTCTGTTTCAGCCCCTCTGTTTCTCGCCCTCTGTTTCAGCCCCTCTGTTTCAGCCCCTCTGTATCAGCCCCTCTGTTTCAGCCCCTCTGTTTCTCGCCCTCTGTTTCTCGCCCACTGTTTCTCGCCCTCTGTTTCAGCCCCTCTGTTTCAGCCCCTCTTTTTCAGCCCCTCTGTTTCAGCCCCTCTGTTTCAGCCCCTCTGTTTCAGCCCCTCTGTTTCTCGCCCTCTGTTTGGCGCCCTCTGTTTCAGCCCCTCTGTTTAAGCCCCTCTGTTTCAGCCTCTCTATTTCAGCCCCTCTGTTTCAGCCCCTCTGTTTCTTGCCCTCTGTTTCTCGCACACTGTTTCTCGCCCTCTGTTTCAGCCCCTCTGTTTCAGGGTCTCTGCTTCAGCCCCTCTGTTTCAGCCCCTCTGTTTCTCGCCCTCTGTTTCAGCCCCTCAGTTTCAGCCCCTCTGTTTCTCGCCCTCTGTTTCAGCCCCTCTGTTTCAGCCCCTCTGTATCAGCCCCTCTTTTTCAGCCCCTCTGTTTCTCGCCCTCTGTTTCTCGCCCTCTGTTTCAGCTTCTCTGTTTCAGCCGCTCTGTTTCAGCCTCTCTGTTTCAGCCCCTCTGTTTCAGCCCCTCTGTTTCTCGCCCTCTGTTTCTCGCCCACTGTTTCTCGCCCTCTGTTTCAGCCCCTCTGTTTCAGCCCCTCTTTTTCAGCCCCTCTGTTTCAGCCGCTCTGTTTCAGCCCCTCTGTTTCTCGCCCTCTGTTTCTCGCCCTCTGTTTCTCGCTCTCTGTTTCTCGGCCTCTGTTTCTCGCCCTCTGTTTCAGCCCCTCTGTTTCAGCCCCTCTGTTTCAGCCCCTCTGTTTCTCGCCCTCTGTTTCATCCCCTCTGTTTCTCGCCCTCTGTTTCAGCCCCTCTGTTTCAGCCCCTCTGTATCAGCCCCTCTGTTTCACCCCCTCTGTTTCTCGCCCTCTGTTTCTCGCCCTCTGTTTCTCGCTCTCTGTTTCTCGCCCTCTGTTTCAGCCCCTCTGTTTCAGCCCCTCTGTTTCATCCCCGCTGTTTCTCGCCCTCTGTTTCTCGCCCACTGTTTCTCGACCTCTGTTTCAGCCCCTCTGTTTCAGCCCCTCTGTTTCAGCCCCTCTGTTTCAGCCCCTCTGTTTCTCGCCCTCTGTTTCTCGCCCTCTGTTTCTCGCTCTCTGTTTCTCGCCCTCTGTTTCTCCCCCTCTGTTTCAGCACCTCTGTTTCAGCCCCTCTGTTTCAGCCCATCTGTTTCTCGCACTCTGTTTCTCGCCCTCTGTTTCTCGCCCTCTGTTTCAGCCCATCAGTTTCAGCCCCTTTGTTTCAGCCCCTCTGTTTCAGCCCCTCTGTTTCACGCCCTCTGTTTCAGCCCCTCTGTTTCAGCCCCTCTGTTTCTCGCCCTCTGTTTCTCGCCCTCTGTTTCAGCCCCTCTGTTTCAGCCCCTCTGTTTCTCGCCCTCTGTTTCAGCCCCTCTGTTTCAGCCCCTCTGTATCAGCCCCTCTTTTTCAGCCCCTCTGTTTCTCGCCCTCTGTTTCTCGCCCTCTGTTTCAGCTTCTCTGTTTCAGCCGCTCTGTTTCAGCCTCTCTGTTTCAGCCCCTCTGTTTCAGCCCCTCTGTTTCTCGCCCTCTGTTTCTCGCCCACTGTTTCTCGCCCTCTGTTTCAGCCCCTCTGTTTCAGCCCCTCTTTTTCAGCCCCTCTGTTTCAGCCGCTCTGTTTCAGCCCCTCTGTTTCTCGCCCTCTGTTTCTCGCCCTCTGTTTCTCGCTCTCTGTTTCTCGGCCTCTGTTTCTCGCCCTCTGTTTCAGCCCCTCTGTTTCAGCCCCTCTGTTTCAGCCCCTCTGTTTCTCGCCCTCTGTTTCATCCCCTCTGTTTCTCGCCCTCTGTTTCAGCCCCTCTGTTTCAGCCCCTCTGTATCAGCCCCTCTGTTTCACCCCCTCTGTTTCTCGCCCTCTGTTTCTCGCCCTCTGTTTCTCGCTCTCTGTTTCTCGCCCTCTGTTTCAGCCCCTCTGTTTCAGCCCCTCTGTTTCATCCCCGCTGTTTCTCGCCCTCTGTTTCTCGCCCACTGTTTCTCGACCTCTGTTTCAGCCCCTCTGTTTCAGCCCCTCTGTTTCAGCCCCTCTGTTTCAGCCCCTCTGTTTCTCGCCCTCTGTTTCTCGCCCTCTGTTTCAGCCTCTCTGTTTCAGCCCCTCTGTTTCAGCCCCTCTGTTTCTCGCCCTCTGTTTCTCGCCCTCTGTTTCTCGCCCTCTGTTTCTCGTTCTCTGTTTCTCGTCCTCTGTTTCTCGCCCACTGTTTCAGCCCCTCTGTTTCAGCCCGTCTGTTTCTCGCCCTCTGTTTCTCGCCCTCTGTTTCTCGCTCTCTGTTTCTCGCCCTCTGTTTCCCGCCCTCTGTTTCAGCCCTTCTGTTTCAGCCCCTCTGTTTCAGCCCCGCTGTTTCTCGCCCTCTGTTTCTCGCCCACTGTTTCTCGCCCTCTGTTTCAGCCCCTCTGTTTCAGCCCCTCTGTTTCAGCCCCTCTGTTTCAGCCCCTCTGTTTCAGCCCCTCTGTTTCTCGCCCTCTGTTTCTCGCCCTCTGTTTCTCGCTCTCTGTTTCTCGCCCTCTGTTTCTCGCCCTCTGTTTCAGCCCCTCTGTTTCAGCCCCTCTGTTTCAGCCCCTCTGTTTCTCGCCCTCTGTTTCTCGCCCTCTGTTTCTCGCCCTCTGTTTCAGCCCATCAGTTTCAGCCCCTTTGTTTCAGCCCCTCTGTTTCAGCCCCTCTGTTTCTCGCCCGCTGTTTCAGCCCCTCTGTTTCAGCCCCTCTGTTTCAGCCCCTCTGTTTCAGCCCCTCTTTTTCTCGCCCTCTGTTTCTCGCCCTCTGTTTCTCGCCCTCTGTTTCAGCCCCTCTGTTTCAGTCCCTCTGTTTCAGCCCCTCTATTTCTCGCCCTCTGTTTCTCGCACTCTGTTTCAGCCCCTCTGTTTCAGCCCCTCTGTTTCTCGCCCTCTGTTTCCGCCCCTCTGTTTCAGCCCCTCTGTTTCTCGCCCTCTGTTTCAGCGCCTCTGTTTCAGCCCCTCTGTATCAGCCCCTCTGTTTCAGCCCCTCTGTTTCAGACCCTCTGTTTCACCCCCTCAGTTTCAGCCCCTTTTTTTCAGCCCCTCTGTTTCAGCCCCTCTGTTTCTCGCCCTCTGTTTCAGCCCCTCTGTTTCAGACCCTCTGTTTCAGCCCCTCTGTTTCAGCCCCTCTGTTTCAGCCCCTCTGTTTCTCGCCCTATGTTTCTCGCCCTCTGTTTCTCGCCCTCTGTTTCTCGCTCTCTGTTTCAGCCCCTCTGTTTCAGCCCCTCTGTTTCAGCCCCTCAGTTTCTCGCGCTCAGTTTCTCGCCCTCTGTTTCAGCCCCTCTGTTTCAGCCCCTCTGTTTCTCGCCCTCTGTTTCAGCCCCTCTGTTTCAGACCCTCTGTTTCTCGCACTCTGTTTCAGCCCCTCTGTTTCAGCCCCTCTGTATCAGCCCCTCTGTTTTAGCCCCTCTGTTCTCCCCCTCTGTTGCTCGCCCTCTGTTTCAGCCCCTCTGTTTCAGCCCCTCTGTTTCAGCCCCTCTGTTTCAGCCCCTCTGTTTCTCGCCCTCTGTTTCTCGCCCTCTGTTTCTAGCCCGCTGTTCCTCGCTCTCTGTTTCTCGCCCTCTGTTTCAGCCCCTCTGTTTCAGCCCCTCTGTTTCTCGCCCTCTGTTTCTCGCCATCTGTTTCAGCCCCTCTGTTTCAGCCCCTCTGTTTCTCGCCCTCTGTTTCAGCCCCTCTGTTTCAGCCCCTCTGTTTCAGCCCCTCTGTTAGAGGCCCCTCTGTTTCAGCACCTCTGTTTCTCGCCCTTTGTTTCTCGCCCTCTGTTTCAGCCCCTCTGTTTCTCGCCCTCTGTTTCAGCCCCTCTGTTTCTCGCCCTCTTTTTCAGCCCCTCTGTTTCAGTCCCTCTGTTTCAGACCCTCAATTTCAGCCCCTCTGTTTCAGCCGCTCTGTTTCTCGCCCTCTGCTTCAGCCCCTCTGTTTCAGCCCCTCTGTTTCTCGCCCTCTGTTTCTCGCTCTCTGTTTCTCGCCCTCTGTTTCTCGCCCTCTGTTTCAGCCCCTCTGTTTCAGCGCCTCTGTTTCAGCCCCGCTGTTTCTCGCCCTCTGTTTCTCGCCCACTGTTTCTCGCCCTCTGTTTCTCGCCCTCTGTTTCAGCCCCTCTGTTTCAGCCCCTCTGTTATAGCCTCTCTGTTTCAGCCCCTCTGTTTCAGCCCCTCTGTTTCTCGCCCTCTGTTTCTCGCCCACTGTTTCTCGCCCTCTGTTTCAGCCCCTCTGTTTCAGCCCCTCTTTTTCTGCCCCTCTGTTTCAGCCCCTCTGTTTCAGCCCCTCTGTTTCTCGCCCTCTGTTTCTCGCCCTCTGTTTCTCGCTCTCTGTTTCTCGCCCTCTGTTTCACGCCCTCTGTTTCAGCCCCTCTGTTTCTGCCCCTCTGTTTCAGCCCCTCTGTTTCAGCCCCTCTGTTTCTCGCCCTCTGTTTCAGCCCCTCTGTTTCTCGCCCTCTGTTTCAGCCCCTCTGTTTCAGCCCCTCTGTATCAGCCCCTCTGTTTCAGCCCCTCTGTTTCTCGCCCTCTGTTTCTCGCCCACTGTTTCTCGCCCTCTGTTTCAGCCCCTCTGTTTCAGCCCCTCTTTTTCAGCCCCTCTGTTTCAGCCCCTCTGTTTCAGCCCCTCTGTTTCAGCCCCTCTGTTTCTCGCCCTCTGTTTGGCGCCCTCTGTTTCAGCCCCTCTGTTTAAGCCCCTCTGTTTCAGCCTCTCTATTTCAGCCCCTCTGTTTCAGCCCCTCTGTTTCTTGCCCTCTGTTTCTCGCACACTGTTTCTCGCCCTCTGTTTCAGCCCCTCTGTTTCAGGGTCTCTGCTTCAGCCCCTCTGTTTCAGCCCCTCTGTTTCTCGCCCTCTGTTTCAGCCCCTCAGTTTCAGCCCCTCTGTTTCTCGCCCTCTGTTTCAGCCCCTCTGTTTCAGCCCCTCTGTATCAGCCCCTCTTTTTCAGCCCCTCTGTTTCTCGCCCTCTGTTTCTCGCCCTCTGTTTCAGCTTCTCTGTTTCAGCCGCTCTGTTTCAGCCTCTCTGTTTCAGCCCCTCTGTTTCAGCCCCTCTGTTTCTCGCCCTCTGTTTCTCGCCCACTGTTTCTCGCCCTCTGTTTCAGCCCCTCTGTTTCAGCCCCTCTTTTTCAGCCCCTCTGTTTCAGCCGCTCTGTTTCAGCCCCTCTGTTTCTCGCCCTCTGTTTCTCGCCCTCTGTTTCTCGCTCTCTGTTTCTCGGCCTCTGTTTCTCGCTCTCTGTTTCAGCCCCTCTGTTTCAGCCCCTCTGTTTCAGCCCCTCTGTTTCTCGCCCTCTGTTTCATCCCCTCTGTTTCTCGCCCTCTGTTTCAGCCCCTCTGTTTCAGCCCCTCTGTATCAGCCCCTCTGTTTCACCCCCTCTGTTTCTCGCCCTCTGTTTCTCGCCCTCTGTTTCTCGCTCTCTGTTTCTCGCCCTCTGTTTCAGCCCCTCTGTTTCAGCCCCTCTGTTTCATCCCCGCTGTTTCTCGCCCTCTGTTTCTCGCCCACTGTTTCTCGACCTCTGTTTCAGCCCCTCTGTTTCAGCCCCTCTGTTTCAGCCCCTCTGTTTCAGCCCCTCTGTTTCTCGCCCTCTGTTTCTCGCCCTCTGTTTCTCGCTCTCTGTTTCTCGCCCTCTGTTTCTCCCCCTCTGTTTCAGCACCTCTGTTTCAGCCCCTCTGTTTCAGCCCATCTGTTTCTCGCACTCTGTTTCTCGCCCTCTGTTTCTCGCCCTCTGTTTCAGCCCATCAGTTTCAGCCCCTTTGTTTCAGCCCCTCTGTTTCAGCCCCTCTGTTTCACGCCCTCTGTTTCAGCCCCTCTGTTTCAGCCCCTCTGTTTCTCGCCCTCTGTTTCTCGCCCTCTGTTTCTCGCCCTCTGTTTCTCGCGCTCTGTTTCAGCCCCTCTGTTTCTCGCCCTCTGTTTCTCGCTCTCTGTTTCTCGCCCTCTGTTTCTCGCCCTCTGTTTCAGCCCCTCTGTTTCAGCCCCTCTGTTTCAGCCCCTCTGTTTCTCGCCCTCTGTTTCAGCCCCTCTGTTTCAGCCCCTCTGTTTCACGCCCTCTGTTTCTCGCCCTCTGTTTCAGCCCCTCTGTTTCAGCCCCTCTGTTTCAGCCTCTCTGTTTAAGCCCCTCTGTTTCAGCCCCACTGTTTCTCGCACTCTGTTTCTCGCCCACTGTTTCTCGCCCTCTGTTTCAGCCCCTCTGTTTCAGCCCCTCTGTTTCAGTCCCTCTGTTTCAGCCCCTCTGTTTCAGCCCCTCTGTTTCTCGCCCTCTGTTTCTCGCCCTCTGTTTCTCGCTCTCTGTTTCTCGCCCTCTGTTTCTCGCCCTCTGTTTCAGCCCCTCTGTTTCAGCCCCTCTGTATCAGCCCCTCTGTTTCAGCCCCTCTGTTTCTCGCCCTCTGTTTCAGCCCCTCTGTTTCAGCCCCTCTGTTTCAGCCCCTCTGTTTCAGCCCCTCTGTTCCTCGCCCTCTGTTTCTCGCCCTCTGTTTCTCGCTCTCCGTTTCTCGCCCTCTGTTTCTCACCCTCTGTTTCAGCCCCTCTGTTTCAGCCCCTCTGTTTCAGCCCCTCTGTTTCTCGCCCTCTGTTTCTCGCCCTCTGTTTCTCGCCCTCTGTTTCAGCCCATCAGTTTCAGCCCCTTTGTTTCAGCCCCTCTGTTTCAGCCCCTCTGTTTCTCGCCCTCTGTTTCAGCCCCTCTGTTTCAGCCCCTCTGTTTCAGCCCCTCTGTTTCAGCCCCTCTGTTTCTCGCCTCTGTTTCTCGCCCTCTGTTTCTCGCCCACTGTTTCTCGCCGTCTGTTTCAGCCCCTCTGTTTCAGCCCCTCTGTATGAGCCCCTCTGTTTCAGCCCCTCTGTTTCTCGCCCTCTGTTTCACGCCCTCTGTTTCAGCCCCTCTGTTTCAGCCCCACTGTTTCAGCCTCTCTGCTTCAGCCCCTCTGTTTCAGCATCTCTGTTTCTCGCCCTCTGTTTCAGCCCCTCTGTTTCAGCCCCTCTGTTTCTCGCCCTCTGTTTCTCGCTCTCTGTTTCTCGCCCTCTGTTTCTCGCCCTCTGTTTCAGCCCCTCTGTTTCTCGCCCTCTGTTTCTCGCCCTCTGTTTCTCGCCCTCTGTTTCTCGCCCTATGTTTCAGCCCCTCTGTTTCAGTCCCTCTGTTTCAAACCCCTCTGTTTCTCGCCCTCTGTTTGGCGCCCTCTGTTTCAGCCCCTCTGTTTCAGCCGACCTGTTTCAGCCCCTCTGTTTCTCGCCCTCTGTTTCAGCCCCTCTGTTTCAGCCCCTCTGTTTCTCGCCCTCTGTTTCAGCCCCTCTGTTTCAGCCCCTCTTTATCAGCCCCTCTGTTTCAGCCCCTCTGTTTCTCGCCCTCTGTTTCTCGCCCTCTGTTTCAGCCCGTCTGTTTCAGCCCCTCTGTTTCAGCCTCTCTGTTTCAGCCCCTCTGTTTCAGCCCCTCTGTTTCTCGCCCTCTGTTTCTCGCCCACTGTTTCTCGCCCTCTGTTTCAGCCCCTCTGTTTCAGCCCCTCTGTTTCAGCCCCTCTGTTTCAGCCCCTCTGTTTCTCGCCCTCTGTTTCTCGCCCTCTGTTTCTCGCTCTCTGTTTCTCGCCCTCTGTTTCTCGCCCTCTGTTTCAGCCCCTCTGTTTCAGCCCCTCTGTTTCAGCCCCTCTGTTGCTCGCCCTCTGTTTCAGCCCCTCTGTTTCTCGCCCTCTGTTTCAGCCCCTCTGTTTCAGCCCCTCTGTATCAGCCCCTCTGTTTCAGCCCCTCTGTTTCTCGCCCTCTGTTTCTCGCCCTCTGTTTCTCGCTCTCTATTTCTCGCCCTCTGTTTCAGCCCCTCTGTTTCAGCCCCTCTGTTTCAGCCCCTCTGTTTCTCGCCCTCTGTTTCAGCCCCTCTGTTTCTCGCCCTCTGTTTCTCGCCCTCTGTTTCAGCCCCTCTGTTTCAGCGCCGCTGTTTCAGCCCCGCTGTTTCTCGCCCTCTGTTTCTCGCCCACTGTTTCTCGCCCTCTGTTACAGCCCCTCTGTTTCAGCCCCTCTGTTTCAGTCCCTCTGTTTCAGCCCCTCTGTTTCAGCCCCTCTGTTTCTAGCCCTCTGTTTCTCGCCCTCTGTTTCTCGCTCTCAGTTACTCGCCCTCTGTTTCTCGCACTCTGTTTCAGCCCCTCTCTTTCAGCCCCTCTGTTTCAGCCCCTCTGTTTCTCGCCCTCTGTTTCTCGCCCTCTGTTTCTCGCCCTCTGTTTCAGCCCATCAGTTTCAGCCCCTTTGTTTCAGCCCCTCTGTTTCAGCCCCTCTGTTTCTCGCCCTCTGTTTCAGCCCCTCTGTTTCAGCCCCTCTGTTTCAGCCCCTCTGTTTCAGCCTCTCTATTTCAGCCCCTCTGTTTCAGACCCTCTGTTTCTTGCCCTCTGTTTCTCGCACACTGTTTCTCGCCCTCTGTTTCAGCCCCTCTGTTTCAGGGTCTCTGCTTCAGCCCCTCTGTTTCAGCCCCTCTGTTTCTCGCCCTCTGTTTCAGCCCCTCTGTTTCAGCCCCTCTGTTTCTCGCCCTCTGTTTCAGCCCCTCTGTTTCAGCCCCTCTGTATCAGCCCCTCTTTTTCAGCCCCTCTGTTTCTCGCCCTCTGTTTCTCGCCCTCTGTTTCAGCTTCTCTGTTTCAGCCCCTCTGTTTCAGCCTCTCTGTTTCAGCCCCTGTGTTTCAGCCCCTCTGTTTCTCGCCCTCTGTTTCTCGCCCACTGTTTCTCGCCCTCTGTTTCAGCCCCTCTGTTTCAGCCCCTCTTTTTCAGCCCCTCTGTTTCAGCCGCTCTGTTTCAGCCCCTCTGTTTCTCGCCCTCTGTTTCTCGCCCTCTGTTTCTCGCTCTCTGTTTCTCGGCCTCTGTTTCTCGCCCTCTGTTTCAGCCCCTCTGTTTCAGCCCCTCTGTTTCAGCCCCTCTGTTTCTCGCCCTCTGTTTCATCCCCTCTGTTTCTCGCCCTCTGTTTCAGCCCCTCTGTTTCAGCCCCTCTGTATCAGCCCCTCTGTTTCACCCCCTCTGTTTCTCGCCCTCTGTTTCTCGCCCTCTGTTTCTCGCTCTCTGTTTCTCGCCCTCTGTTTCAGCCCCTCTGTTTCAGCCCCTCTGTTTCATCCCCGCTGTTTCTCGCCCTCTGTTTCTCGCCCACTGTTTCTCGACCTCTGTTTCAGCCCCTCTGTTTCAGCCCCTCTGTTTCAGCCCCTCTGTTTCAGCCCCTCTGTTTCTCGCCCTCTGTTTCTCGCCCTCTGTTTCTCGCTCTCTGTTTCTCGCCCTCTGTTTCTCCCCCTCTGTTTCAGCACCTCTGTTTCAGCCCCTCTGTTTCAGCCCATCTGTTTCTCGCACTCTGTTTCTCGCCCTCTGTTTCTCGCCCTCTGTTTCAGCCCATCAGTTTCAGCCCCTTTGTTTCAGCCCCTCTGTTTCAGCCCCTCTGTTTCACGCCCTCTGTTTCAGCCCCTCTGTTTCAGCCCCTCTGTTTCTCGCCCTCTGTTTCTCGCCCTCTGTTTCTCGCCCTCTGTTTCTCGCCCTCTGTTTCAGCCCCTCTGTTTCTCGCCCTCTGTTTCTCGCTCTCTGTTTCTCGCCCTCTGTTTCTCGCCCTCTGTTTCAGCCCCTCTGTTTCAGCCCCTCTGTTTCAGCCCCTCTGTTTCTCGCCCTCTGTTTCAGCCCCTCTGTTTCAGCCCCTCTGTTTCACGCCCACTGTTTCTCGCCCTCTGTTTCAGCCCCTCTGTTTCAGCCCCTCTGTTTCAGCCTCTCTGTTTAAGCCCCTCTGTTTCAGCCCCACTGTTTCTCGCACTCTGTTTCTCGCCCACTGTTTCTCGCCCTCTGTTTCAGCCCCTCTGTTTCAGCCCCTCTGTTTCAGTCCCTCTGTTTCAGCCCCTCTGTTTCAGCCCCTCTGTTTCTCGCCCTCTGTTTCTCGCCCTCTGTTTCTCGCTCTCTGTTTCTCGCCCTCTGTTTCTCGCCCTCTGTTTCAGCCCCTCTGTTTCAGCCCCTCTGTATCAGCCCCTCTGTTTCAGCCCCTCTGTTTCTCGCCCTCTGTTTCACGCCCCTCTGTTTCAGCCCCTCTGTTTCAGCCCCTCTGTTTCAGCCCCTCTGTTCCTCGCCCTCTGTTTCTCGCCCTCTGTTTCTCGCTCTCCGTTTCTCGCCCTCTGTTTCTCACCCTCTGTTTCAGCCCCTCTGTTTCAGCCCCTCTGTTTCAGCCCCTCTGTTTCAGACCTCTGTTTCTCGCACTCTGTTTCAGCCCCTCTGTTTCAGCCCCTCTGTATCAGCCCCTCTGTTTTAGCCCCTCTGTTCTCCCCCTCTGTTGCTCGCCCTCTGTTTCAGCCCCTCTGTTTCAGCCCCTCTGTTTCAGCCCCTCTGTTTCAGCCCCTCTGTTTCTCGCCCTCTGTTTCTCGCCCTCTGTTTCTAGCCCGCTGTTCCTCGCTCTCTGTTTCTCGCCCTCTGTTTCAGCCCCTCTGTTTCAGCCCCTCTGTTTCTCGCCCTCTGTTTCTCGCCATCTGTTTCAGCCCCTCTGTTTCAGCCCCTCTGTTTCTCGCCCTCTGTTTCAGCCCCTCTGTTTCAGCCCCTCTGTTTCAGCCCCTCTGTTAGAGGCCCCTCTGTTTCAGCACCTCTGTTTCTCGCCCTTTGTTTCTCGCCCTCTGTTTCAGCCCCTCTGTTTCTCGCCCTCTGTTTCAGCCCCTCTGTTTCTCGCCCTCTTTTTCAGCCCCTCTGTTTCAGTCCCTCTGTTTCAGACCCTCAATTTCAGCCCCTCTGTTTCAGCCGCTCTGTTTCTCGCCCTCTGCTTCAGCCCCTCTGTTTCAGCCCCTCTGTTTCTCGCCCTCTGTTTCTCGCTCTCTGTTTCTCGCCCTCTGTTTCTCGCCCTCTGTTTCAGCCCCTCTGTTTCAGCGCCTCTGTTTCAGCCCCGCTGTTTCTCGCCCTCTGTTTCTCGCCCACTGTTTCTCGCCCTCTGTTTCAGCCCCTCTGTTTCAGCCCCTCTGTTTCAGCCCCTCTGTTTCAGCCCCTCTGTTTCTCGCCCTCTGTTTCTCGCCCTCTGTTTCTCGCTCTCTGTTTCTCGCCCTCTGTTTCTCGCCCTCTGTTTCAGCCCCTCTGTTTCAGCCCCTCTGTTTCAGCCCCTCTGTTTCTCGCCCTCTGTTTCTCGCCCTCTGTTTCTCGCCCTCTGTTTCAGCCAATCAGTTTCAGCCCCTTTGTTTCAGCCCCTCTGTTTCAGCCCCTCTGTTTCTCGCCCTCTGTTTCAGCCCCTCTGTTTCAGCCACACTGTTTCAGCCCCTCTGTTTCAGCCCCTCTGTTTCTCGCCCTCTGTTTCTCGCCCTCTGTTTCTCGCCCTCTGTTTCAGCCCCTCTGTTTCAGTCCCTCTGTTTCAGCCCCTCTGTTTCTCGCCCTCTGTTTCTCGCCCTCTGTTTCAGCCCCTCTGTTTCAGCCCCTCTGTTTCAGCCCCTCTGTTTCTCGCCCTCTGTTTCCGCCCCTCTGTTTCAGCCCCTCTGTTTCTCGCCCTCTGTTTCAGCCCCTCTGTTTCAGCCCCTCTGTATCAGCCCCTCTGTTTCAGCCCCTCTGTTTCTCGCCCTCTGTTTCTCGCCCTCTGTTTCAGCCCCTCTGTTTCAGCCCCTCTGTTTCAGCCTCTCTGCATCAGCCCCTCTGTTTCAGCCCCTCTGTTTCTCGCCCTCTGTTTCACCCCCTCTGTTTCAGCCCCTCTGTTTCTCGCACTCTGTTTCAGCCCCTCTGTTTCAGCCCCTCTGTATCAGCCCCTCTGTTTCCGCCCCTCTGTTTCTCGCCCTCTGTTTCTCGCCCTCTGTTTCAGCCCCTCTGTTTCAGCCCCTCTGTTATAGCCTCTCTGTTTCAGCCCCTCTGTTTCAGCCCCTCTGTTTCTCGCCCTCTGTTTCTCGCCCACTGTTTCTCGCCCTCTGTTTCAGCCCCTCTGTTTCAGCCCCTCTTTTTCTGCCCCTCTGTTTCAGCCCCTCTGTTTCAGCCCCTCTGTTTCTCGCCCTCTGTTTCTCGCCCTCTGTTTCTCGCTCTCTGTTTCTCGCCCTCTGTTTCACGCCCTCTGTTTCAGCCCCTCTGTTTCTGCCCCTCTGTTTCAGCCCCTCTGTTTCAGCCCCTCTGTTTCTCGCCCTCTGTTTCAGCCCCTCTGTTTCTCGCCCTCTGTTTCAGCCCCTCTGTTTCAGCCCCTCTGTATCAGCCCCTCTGTTTCAGCCCCTCTGTTTCTCGCCCTCTGTTTCTCGCCCACTGTTTCTCGCCCTCTGTTTCAGCCCCTCTGTTTCAGCCCCTCTTTTTCAGCCCCTCTGTTTCAGCCCCTCTGTTTCAGCCCCTCTGTTTCAGCCCCTCTGTTTCTCGCCCTCTGTTTGGCGCCCTCTGTTTCAGCCCCTCTGTTTAAGCCCCTCTGTTTCAGCCTCTCTATTTCAGCCCCTCTGTTTCAGCCCCTCTGTTTCTTGCCCTCTGTTTCTCGCACACTGTTTCTCGCCCTCTGTTTCAGCCCCTCTGTTTCAGGGTCTCTGCTTCAGCCCCTCTGTTTCAGCCCCTCTGTTTCTCGCCCTCTGTTTCAGCCCCTCAGTTTCAGCCCCTCTGTTTCTCGCCCTCTGTTTCAGCCCCTCTGTTTCAGCCCCTCTGTATCAGCCCCTCTTTTTCAGCCCCTCTGTTTCTCGCCCTCTGTTTCTCGCCCTCTGTTTCAGCTTCTCTGTTTCAGCCGCTCTGTTTCAGCCTCTCTGTTTCAGCCCCTCTGTTTCAGCCCCTCTGTTTCTCGCCCTCTGTTTCTCGCCCACTGTTTCTCGCCCTCTGTTTCAGCCCCTCTGTTTCAGCCCCTCTTTTTCAGCCCCTCTGTTTCAGCCGCTCTGTTTCAGCCCCTCTGTTTCTCGCCCTCTGTTTCTCGCCCTCTGTTTCTCGCTCTCTGTTTCTCGGCCTCTGTTTCTCGCCCTCTGTTTCAGCCCCTCTGTTTCAGCCCCTCTGTTTCAGCCCCTCTGTTTCTCGCCCTCTGTTTCATCCCCTCTGTTTCTCGCCCTCTGTTTCAGCCCCTCTGTTTCAGCCCCTCTGTATCAGCCCCTCTGTTTCACTCCCTCTGTTTCTCGCCCTCTGTTTCTCGCCCTCTGTTTCTCGCTCTCTGTTTCTCGCCCTCTGTTTCAGCCCCTCTGTTTCAGCCCCTCTGTTTCATCCCCGCTGTTTCTCGCCCTCTGTTTCTCGCCCACTGTTTCTCGACCTCTGTTTCAGCCCCTCTGTTTCAGCCCCTCTGTTTCAGCCCCTCTGTTTCAGCCCCTCTGTTTCTCGCCCTCTGTTTCTCGCCCTCTGTTTCTCGCTCTCTGTTTCTCGCCCTCTGTTTCTCCCCCTCTGTTTCAGCACCTCTGTTTCAGCCCCTCTGTTTCAGCCCATCTGTTTCTCGCACTCTGTTTCTCGCCCTCTGTTTCTCGCCCTCTGTTTCAGCCCATCAGTTTCAGCCCCTTTGTTTCAGCCCCTCTGTTTCAGCCCCTCTGTTTCACGCCCTCTGTTTCAGCCCCTCTGTTTCAGCCCCTCTGTTTCTCGCCCTCTGTTTCTCGCCCTCTGTTTCTCGCCCTCTGTTTCTCGCGCTCTGTTTCAGCCCCTCTGTTTCTCGCCCTCTGTTTCTCGCTCTCTGTTTCTCGCCCTCTGTTTCTCGCCCTCTGTTTCAGCCCCTCTGTTTCAGCCCCTCTGTTTCAGCCCCTCTGTTTCTCGCCCTCTGTTTCAGCCCCTCTGTTTCAGCCCCTCTGTTTCACGCCCTCTGTTTCTCGCCCTCTGTTTCAGCCCCTCTGTTTCAGCCCCTCTGTTTCAGCCTCTCTGTTTAAGCCCCTCTGTTTCAGCCCCACTGTTTCTCGCACTCTGTTTCTCGCCCACTGTTTCTCGCCCTCTGTTTCAGCCCCTCTGTTTCAGCCCCTCTGTTTCAGTCCCTCTGTTTCAGCCCCTCTGTTTCAGCCCCTCTGTTTCTCGCCCTCTGTTTCTCGCCCTCTGTTTCTCGCTCTCTGTTTCTCGCCCTCTGTTTCTCGCCCTCTGTTTCAGCCCCTCTGTTTCAGCCCCTCTGTATCAGCCCCTCTGTTTCAGCCCCTCTGTTTCTCGCCCTCTGTTTCAGCCCCTCTGTTTCAGCCCCTCTGTTTCAGCCCCTCTGTTTCAGCCCCTCTGTTCCTCGCCCTCTGTTTCTCGCCCTCTGTTTCTCGCTCTCCGTTTCTCGCCCTCTGTTTCTCACCCTCTGTTTCAGCCCCTCTGTTTCAGCCCCTCTGTTTCAGCCCCTCTGTTTCTCGCCCTCTGTTTCTCGCCCTCTGTTTCTCGCCCTCTGTTTCAGCCCATCAGTTTCAGCCCCTTTGTTTCAGCCCCTCTGTTTCAGCCCCTCTGTTTCTCGCCCTCTGTTTCAGCCCCTCTGTTTCAGCCCCTCTGTTTCAGCCCCTCTGTTTCAGCCCCTCTGTTTCTCGCCTCTGTTTCTCGCCCTCTGTTTCTCGCCCACTGTTTCTCGCCGTCTGTTTCAGCCCCTCTGTTTCAGCCCCTCTGTATGAGCCCCTCTGTTTCAGCCCCTCTGTTTCTCGCCCTCTGTTTCACGCCCTCTGTTTCAGCCCCTCTGTTTCAGCCCCACTGTTTCAGCCTCTCTGCTTCAGCCCCTCTGTTTCAGCATCTCTGTTTCTCGCCCTCTGTTTCAGCCCCTCTGTTTCAGCCCCTCTGTTTCTCGCCCTCTGTTTCTCGCTCTCTGTTTCTCGCCCTCTGTTTCTCGCCCTCTGTTTCAGCCCCTCTGTTTCTCGCCCTCTGTTTCTCGCCCTCTGTTTCTCGCCCTCTGTTTCTCGCCCTATGTTTCAGCCCCTCTGTTTCAGTCCCTCTGTTTCAAACCCCTCTGTTTCTCGCCCTCTGTTTGGCGCCCTCTGTTTCAGCCCCTCTGTTTCAGCCGACCTGTTTCAGCCCCTCTGTTTCTCGCCCTCTGTTTCAGCCCCTCTGTTTCAGCCCCTCTGTTTCTCGCCCTCTGTTTCAGCCCCTCTGTTTCAGCCCCTCTTTATCAGCCCCTCTGTTTCAGCCCCTCTGTTTCTCGCCCTCTGTTTCTCGCCCTCTGTTTCAGCCCGTCTGTTTCAGCCCCTCTGTTTCAGCCTCTCTGTTTCAGCCCCTCTGTTTCAGCCCCTCTGTTTCTCGCCCTCTGTTTCTCGCCCACTGTTTCTCGCCCTCTGTTTCAGCCCCTCTGTTTCAGCCCCTCTGTTTCAGCCCCTCTGTTTCAGCCCCTCTGTTTCTCGCCCTCTGTTTCTCGCCCTCTGTTTCTCGCTCTCCGTTTCTCGCCCTCTGTTTCTCGCCCTCTGTTTCAGCCCCTCTGTTTCAGCCCCTCTGTTTCAGCCCCTCTGTTGCTCGCCCTCTGTTTCAGCCCCTCTGTTTCTCGCCCTCTGTTTCAGCCCCTCTGTTTCAGCCCCTCTGTATCAGCCCCTCTGTTTCAGCCCCTCTGTTTCTCGCCCTCTGTTTCTCGCCCTCTGTTTCTCGCTCTCTATTTCTCGCCCTCTGTTTCAGCCCCTCTGTTTCAGCCCCTCTGTTTCAGCCCCTCTGTTTCTCGCCCTCTGTTTCAGCCCCTCTGTTTCTCGCCCTCTGTTTCTCGCCCTCTGTTTCAGCCCCTCTGTTTCAGCGCCGCTGTTTCAGCCCCGCTGTTTCTCGCCCTCTGTTTCTCGCCCACTGTTTCTCGCCCTCTGTTACAGCCCCTCTGTTTCAGCCCCTCTGTTTCAGTCCCTCTGTTTCAGCCCCTCTGTTTCAGCCCCTCTGTTTCTAGCCCTCTGTTTCTCGCCCTCTGTTTCTCGCTCTCAGTTACTCGCCCTCTGTTTCTCGCACTCTGTTTCAGCCCCTCTCTTTCAGCCCCTCTGTTTCAGCCCCTCTGTTTCTCGCCCTCTGTTTCTCGCCCTCTGTTTCTCGCCCTCTGTTTCAGCCCATCAGTTTCAGCCCCTTTGTTTCAGCCCCTCTGTTTCAGCCCCTCTGTTTCTCGCCCTCTGTTTCAGCCCCTCTGTTTCAGCCCCTCTGTTTCAGCCCCTCTGTTTCAGCCTCTCTATTTCAGCCCCTCTGTTTCAGACCCTCTGTTTCTTGCCCTCTGTTTCTCGCACACTGTTTCTCGCCCTCTGTTTCAGCCCCTCTGTTTCAGGGTCTCTGCTTCAGCCCCTCTGTTTCAGCCCCTCTGTTTCTCGCCCTCTGTTTCAGCCCCTCTGTTTCAGCCCCTCTGTTTCTCGCCCTCTGTTTCAGCCCCTCTGTTTCAGCCCCTCTGTATCAGCCCCTCTTTTTCAGCCCCTCTGTTTCTCGCCCTCTGTTTCTCGCCCTCTGTTTCAGCTTCTCTGTTTCAGCCCCTCTGTTTCAGCCTCTCTGTTTCAGCCCCTCTGTTTCAGCCCCTCTGTTTCTCGCCCTCTGTTTCTCGCCCACTGTTTCTCGCCCTCTGTTTCAGCCCCTCTGTTTCAGCCCCTCTTTTTCAGCCCCTCTGTTTCAGCCGCTCTGTTTCAGCCCCTCTGTTTCTCGCCCTCTGTTTCTCGCCCTCTGTTTCTCGCTCTCTGTTTCTCGGCCTCTGTTTCTCGCCCTCTGTTTCAGCCCCTCTGTTTCAGCCCCTCTGTTTCAGCCCCTCTGTTTCTCGCCCTCTGTTTCATCCCCTCTGTTTCTCGCCCTCTGTTTCAGCCCCTCTGTTTCAGCCCCTCTGTATCAGCCCCTCTGTTTCACCCCCTCTGTTTCTCGCCCTCTGTTTCTCGCCCTCTGTTTCTCGCTCTCTGTTTCTCGCCCTCTGTTTCAGCCCCTCTGTTTCAGCCCCTCTGTTTCATCCCCGCTGTTTCTCGCCCTCTGTTTCTCGCCCACTGTTTCTCGACCTCTGTTTCAGCCCCTCTGTTTCAGCCCCTCTGTTTCAGCCCCTCTGTTTCAGCCCCTCTGTTTCTCGCCCTCTGTTTCTCGCCCTCTGTTTCTCGCTCTCTGTTTCTCGCCCTCTGTTTCTCCCCCTCTGTTTCAGCACCTCTGTTTCAGCCCCTCTGTTTCAGCCCATCTGTTTCTCGCACTCTGTTTCTCGCCCTCTGTTTCTCGCCCTCTGTTTCAGCCCATCAGTTTCAGCCCCTTTGTTTCAGCCCCTCTGTTTCAGCCCCTCTGTTTCACGCCCTCTGTTTCAGCCCCTCTGTTTCAGCCCCTCTGTTTCTCGCCCTCTGTTTCTCGCCCTCTGTTTCTCGCCCTCTGTTTCTCGCCCTCTGTTTCAGCCCCTCTGTTTCTCGCCCTCTGTTTCTCGCTCTCTGTTTCTCGCCCTCTGTTTCTCGCCCTCTGTTTCAGCCCCTCTGTTTCAGCCCCTCTGTTTCAGCCCCTCTGTTTCTCGCCCTCTGTTTCAGCCCCTCTGTTTCAGCCCCTCTGTTTCACGCCCACTGTTTCTCGCCCTCTGTTTCAGCCCCTCTGTTTCAGCCCCTCTGTTTCAGCCTCTCTGTTTAAGCCCCTCTGTTTCAGCCCCACTGTTTCTCGCACTCTGTTTCTCGCCCATTGTTTCTCGCCCTCTGTTTCAGCCCCTCTGTTTCAGCCCCTCTGTTTCAGTCCCTCTGTTTCAGCCCCTCTGTTTCAGCCCCTCTGTTTCTCGCCCTCTGTTTCTCGCCCTCTGTTTCTCGCTCTCTGTTTCTCGCCCTCTGTTTCTCGCCCTCTGTTTCAGCCCCTCTGTTTCAGCCCCTCTGTATCAGCCCCTCTGTTTCAGCCCCTCTGTTTCTCGCCCTCTGTTTCAGCCCCTCTGTTTCAGCCCCTCTGTTTCAGCCCCTCTGTTTCAGCCCCTCTGTTCCTCGCCCTCTGTTTCTCGCCCTCTGTTTCTCGCTCTCCGTTTCTCGCCCTCTGTTTCTCACCCTCTGTTTCAGCCCCTCTGTTTCAGCCCCTCTGTTTCAGCCCCTCTGTTTCTCGCCCTCTGTTTCTCGCCCTCTGTTTCTCGCCCTCTGTTTCAGCCCATCAGTTTCAGCCCCTTTGTTTCAGCCCCTCTGTTTCAGCCCCTCTGTTTCTCGCCCTCTGTTTCAGCCCCTCTGTTTCAGCCCCTCTGTTTCAGCCCCTCTGTTTCAGCCCCTCTGTTTCTCGCCTCTGTTTCTCGCCCTCTGTTTCTCGCCCACTGTTTCTCGCCGTCTGTTTCAGCCCCTCTGTTTCAGCCCCTCTGTATGAGCCCCTCTGTTTCAGCCCCTCTGTTTCTCGCCCTCTGTTTCACGCCCTCTGTTTCAGCCCCTCTGTTTCAGCCCCACTGTTTCAGCCTCTCTGCTCCAGCCCCTCTGTTTCAGCACCTCTGTTTCTCGCCCTCTGTTTCAGCCCCTCTGTTTCAGCCCCTCTGTTTCTCGCCCTCTGTTTCAGCCCCTCTGTTTCAGCCCCTCTGTTTCAGCCCCTCTGTTTCAGCCCCTCTGATTCTCGCCCTCTGTTTCTCGCCCTCTGTTTCTCGCCCTCTGTTTCTCGCCCTATGTTTCAGCCCCTCTGTTTCAGTCCCTCTGTTTCAAACCCCTCTGTTTCTCGCCCTCTGTTTCTCGCCCTCGGTTTCAGCCCCTCTGTTTCAGCCCCTCTGTTTCAGCCCCTCTGTTTCTCGCCCTCTGTTTCAGCCCCTCTGTTTCAGCCCCTCTGTTTCTCGCCCTCTGTTTCAGCCCCTCTGTTTCAGCCCCTCTTTATCAGCCCCTCTGTTTCAGCCCCTCTGTTTCTCGCCCTCTGTTTCTCGCCCTCTGTTTCAGCCCGTCTGTTTCAGCCCCTCTGTTTCAGCCTCTCTGTTTCAGCCCCTCTGTTTCAGCCCCTCTGTTTCTCGCCCTCTGTTTCTCGCCCACTGTTTCTCGCCCTCTGTTTCAGCCCCTCTGTTTCAGCCCCTCTGTTTCAGCCCCTCTGTTTCAGCCCCTCTGTTTCAGCCCCTCTGTTTCTCGCCCACTGTTTCAACCCTCTGTTTCAGCCCCTCTGTTTCAGCCCCTCTGTTTCAGCCCCTCTGTTTCTCGCCCTCTGTTTCTCGCCCTCTGTTTCTCGCCCTCTGTTTCAGCCCATCAGTTTCAGCCCCTTTGTTTCAGCCCCTCTGTTTCAGCCCCTCTGTTTCTCGCCCTCTGTTTCAGCCCCTCTGTTTCAGCCCCTCTGTTTCAGCCCCTCTGTTTCAGCCCCTCTGTTTCTCGCCTCTGTTTCTCGCCCTCTGTTTCTCGCCCACTGTTTCTCGCCGTCTGTTTCAGCCCCTCTGTTTCAGCCCCTCTGTATGAGCCCCTCTGTTTCAGCCCCTCTGTTTCTCGCCCTCTGTTTCACGCCCTCTGTTTCAGCCCCTCTGTTTCAGCCCCACTGTTTCAGCCTCTCTGCTTCAGCCCCTCTGTTTCAGCACCTCTGTTTCTCGCCCTCTGTTTCAGCCCCTCTGTTTCAGCCCCTCTGTTTCTCGCCCTCTGTTTCAGCCCCTCTGTTTCAGCCCCTCTGTTTCAGCCCCTCTGTTTCAGCCCCTCTGTTTCTCGCCCTCTGTTTCTCGCCCTCTGTTTCTCGCCCTCTGTTTCAGCCCCTCTGTTTCAGCCCCTCTGTTTCAGCCCCTCTGTTTCAGTCCCTCTGTTTCAAACCCCTCTGTTTCTCGCCCTCTGTTTGGCGCCCTCTGTTTCAGCCCCTCTGTTTCAGCCGACCTGTTTCAGCCCCTCTGTTTCTCGCCCTCTGTTTCAGCCCCTCTGTTTCAGCCCCTCTGTTTCTCGCCCTCTGTTTCAGCCCCTCTGTTTCAGCCCCTCTTAATCAGCCCCTCTGTTTCAGCCCCTCTGTTTCTCGCCCTCTGTTTCTCGCCCTCTGTTTCAGCCCGTCTGTTTCAGCCCCTCTGTTTCAGCCTCTCTGTTTCAGCCCCTCTGTTTCAGCCCCTCTGTTTCTCGCCCTCTGTTTCTCGCCCACTGTTTCTCGCCCTCTGTTTCAGCCCCTCTGTTTCAGCCCCTCTGTTTCAGCCCCTCTGTTTCAGCCCCTCTGTTTCTCGCCCTCTGTTTCTCGCCCTCTGTTTCTCGCTCTCTGTTTCTCGCCCTCTGTTTCTCGCCCTCTGTTTCAGCCCCTCTGTTTCAGCCCCTCTGTTTCAGCCCCTCTGTTGCTCGCCCTCTGTTTCAGCCCCTCTGTTTCTCGCCCTCTGTTTCAGCCCCTCTGTTTCAGCCCCTCTGTATCAGCCCCTCTGTTTCAGCCCCTCTGTTTCTCGCCCTCTGTTTCTCGCCCTCTGTTTCTCGCTCTCTATTTCTCGCCCTCTGTTTCAGCCCCTCTGTTTCAGCCCCTCTGTTTCAGCCCCTCTGTTTCTCGCCCTCTGTTTCAGCCCCTCTGTTTCTCGCCCTCTGTTTCTCGCCCTCTGTTTCAGCCCCTCTGTTTCAGCGCCGCTGTTTCAGCCCCGCTGTTTCTCGCCCTCTGTTTCTCGCCCACTGTTTCTCGCCCTCTGTTACAGCCCCTCTGTTTCAGCCCCTCTGTTTCAGTCCCTCTGTTTCAGCCCCTCTGTTTCAGCCCCTCTGTTTCTCGCCCTCTGTTTCTCGCCCTCTGTTTCTCGCTCTCAGTTACTCGCCCTCTGTTTCTCGCACTCTGTTTCAGCCCCTCTCTTTCAGCCCCTCTGTTTCAGCCCCTCTGTTTCTCGCTCTCTGTTTCTCGCCCTCTGTTTCTCGCCCTCTGTTTCAGCCCATCAGTTTCAGCCCCTTTGTTTCAGCCCCTCTGTTTCAGCCCCTCTGTTTCTCGCCCTCTGTTTCAGCCCCTCTGTTTCAGCCCCTCTGTTTCAGCCCCTCTGTTTCAGCCTCTCTATTTCAGCCCCTCTGTTTCAGCCCCTCTGTTTCTTGCCCTCTGTTTCTCGCACACTGTTTCTCGCCCTCTGTTTCAGCCCCTCTGTTTCAGGGTCTCTGCTTCAGCCCCTCTGTTTCAGCCCCTCTGTTTCTCGCCCTCTGTTTCAGCCCCTCTGTTTCAGCCCCTCTGTTTCTCGCCCTCTGTTTCAGCCCCTCTGTTTCAGCCCCTCTGTATCAGCCCCTCTTTTTCAGCCCCTCTGTTTCTCGCCCTCTGTTTCTCGCCCTCTGTTTCAGCTTCTCTGTTTCAGCCCCTCTGTTTCAGCCTCTCTGTTTCAGCCCCTCTGTTTCAGCCCCTATGTTTCTCGCCCTCTGTTTCTCGCCCACTGTTTCTCGCCCTCTGTTTCAGCCCCTCTGTTTCAGCCCCTCTTTTTCAGCCCCTCTGTTTCAGCCGCTCTGTTTCAGCCCCTCTGTTTCTCGCCCTCTGTTTCTCGCCCTCTGTTTCTCGCTCTCTGTTTCTCGGCCTCTGTTTCTCGCTCTCTGTTTCAGCCCCTCTGTTTCAGCCCCTCTGTTTCAGCCCCTCTGTTTCTCGCCCTCTGTTTCATCCCCTCTGTTTCTCGCCCTCTGTTTCAGCCCCTCTGTTTCAGCCCCTCTGTATCAGCCCCTCTGTTTCACCCCCTCTGTTTCTCGCCCTCTGTTTCTCGCCCTCTGTTTCTCGCTCTCTGTTTCTCGCCCTCTGTTTCAGCCCCTCTGTTTCAGCCCCTCTGTTTCATCCCCGCTGTTTCTCGCCCTCTGTTTCTCGCCCACTGTTTCTCGACCTCTGTTTCAGCCCCTCTGTTTCAGCCCCTCTGTTTCAGCCCCTCTGTTTCAGCCCCTCTGTTTCTCGCCCTCTGTTTCTCGCCCTCTGTTTCTCGCTCTCTGTTTCTCGCCCTCTGTTTCTCCCCCTCTGTTTCAGCACCTCTGTTTCAGCCCCTCTGTTTCAGCCCATCTGTTTCTCGCACTCTGTTTCTCGCCCTCTGTTTCTCGCCCTCTGTTTCAGCCCATCAGTTTCAGCCCCTTTGTTTCAGCCCCTCTGTTTCAGCCCCTCTGTTTCACGCCCTCTGTTTCAGCCCCTCTGTTTCAGCCCCTCTGTTTCTCGCCCTCTGTTTCTCGCCCTCTGTTTCTCGCCCTCTGTTTCTCGCCCTCTGTTTCAGCCCCTCTGTTTCTCGCCCTCTGTTTCTCGCTCTCTGTTTCTCGCCCTCTGTTTCTCGCCCTCTGTTTCAGCCCCTCTGTTTCAGCCCCTCTGTTTCAGCCCCTCTGTTTCTCGCCCTCTGTTTCAGCCCCTCTGTTTCAGCCCCTCTGTTTCACGCCCACTGTTTCTCGCCCTCTGTTTCAGCCCCTCTGTTTCAGCCCCTCTGTTTCAGCCTCTCTGTTTAAGCCCCTCTGTTTCAGCCCCACTGTTTCTCGCACTCTGTTTCTCGCCCACTGTTTCTCGCCCTCTGTTTCAGCCCCTCTGTTTCAGCCCCTCTGTTTCAGTCCCTCTGTTTCAGCCCCTCTGTTTCAGCCCCTCTGTTTCTCGCCCTCTGTTTCTCGCCCTCTGTTTCTCGCTCTCTGTTTCTCGCCCTCTGTTTCTCGCCCTCTGTTTCAGCCCCTCTGTTTCAGCCCCTCTGTATCAGCCCCTCTGTTTCAGCCCCTCTGTTTCAGCCCCTCTGTTTCAGCCCCTCTGTTTCAGCCCCTCTGTTTCAGCCCCTCTGTTCCTCGCCCTCTGTTTCTCGCCCTCTGTTTCTCGCTCTCCGTTTCTCGCCCTCTGTTTCTCACCCTCTGTTTCAGCCCCTCTGTTTCAGCCCCTCTGTTTCAGCCCCTCTGTTTCTCGCCCTCTGCTTCTCGCCCTCTGTTTCTCGCCCTCTGTTTCAGCCCATCAGTTTCAGCCCCTTTGTTTCAGCCCCTCTGTTTCAGCCCCTCTGTTTCTCGCCCTCTGTTTCAGCCCCTCTGTTTCAGCCCCTCTGTTTCAGCCCCTCTGTTTCAGCCCCTCTGTTTCTCGCCTCTGTTTCTCGCCCTCTGTTTCTCGCCCACTGTTTCTCGCCGTCTGTTTCAGCCCCTCTGTTTCAGCCCCTCTGTATGAGCCCCTCTGTTTCAGCCCCTCTGTTTCTCGCCCTCTGTTTCACGCCCTCTGTTTCAGCCCCTCTGTTTCAGCCCCACTGTTTCAGCCTCTCTGCTTCAGCCCCTCTGTTTCAGCACCTCTGTTTCTCGCCCTCTGTTTCAGCCCCTCTGTTTCAGCCCCTCTGTTTCTCGCCCTCTGTTTCAGCCCCTCTGTTTCAGCCCCTCTGTTTCAGCCCCTCTGTTTCAGCCCCTCTGTTTCTCGCCCTCTGTTTCTCGCCCTCTGTTTCTCGCCCTCTGTTTCTCGCCCTATGTTTCAGCCCCTCTGTTTCAGTCCCTCTGTTTCAAACCCCTCTGTTTCTCGCCCTCTGTTTCTCGCCCTCGGTTTCAGCCCCTCTGTTTCAGCCCCTCTGTTTCAGCCCCTCTGTTTCTCGCCCTCTGTTTCAGCCCCTCTGTTTCAGCCCCTCTGTTTCTCGCCCTCTGTTTCAGCCCCTCTGTTTCAGCCCCTCTTTATCAGCCCCTCTGTTTCAGCCCCTCTGTTTCTCGCCCTCTGTTTCTCGCCCTCTGTTTCAGCCCGTCTGTTTCAGCCCCTCTGTTTCAGCCTCTCTGTTTCAGCCCCTCTGTTTCAGCCCCTCTGTTTCTCGCCCTCTGTTTCTCGCCCACTGTTTCTCGCCCTCTGTTTCAGCCCCTCTGTTTCAGCCCCTCTGTTTCAGCCCCTCTGTTTCAGCCCCTCTGTTTCAGCCCCTCTGTTTCTCGCCCTCTGTTTCTCGCCCTCTGTTTCTCGCTCTCTGTTTCTCGCCCTCTGTTTCTCTCCCTCTGTTTCAGCCCCTCTGTTTCAGCCCCTCTGTTTCAGCCCCTCGGTTGCTCGCCCTCTGTTTCAGCCCCTCTGTTTCTCGCCCTCTGTTTCAGCCCCTCTGTTTCAGCCCCTCTGTATCAGCCCCTCTGTTTCAGCCCCTCTGTTTCTCGCCCTCTGTTTCTCGCCCTCTGTTTCTCGCTCTCTATTTCTCGCCCTCTGTTTCAGCCCCTCTGTTTCAGCCCCTCTGTTTCAGCCCCTCTGTTTCTCGCCCTCTGTTTCAGCCCCTCTGTTTCTCGCCCTCTGTTTCTCGCCCTCTGTTTCAGCCCCTCTGTTTCAGCGCCGCTGTTTCAGCCCCGCTGTTTCTCGCCCTCTGTTTCTCGCCCACTGTTTCTCGCCCTCTGTTTCAGCCCCTCTGTTTCAGCCCCTCTGTTTCAGTCCCTCTGTTTCAGCCCCTCTGTTTCAGCACCTCTGTTTCTCGCCCTCTGTTTCTCGCCCTCTGTTTCTCGCTCTCAGTTACTCGCCCTCTGTTTCTCGCACTCTGTTTCAGCCCCTCTCTTTCAGCCCCTCTGTTTCAGCCCCTCTGTTTCTCGCCCTCTGTTTCTCGCCCTCTGTTTCTCGCCCTCTGTTTCAGCCCATCAGTTTCAGCCCCTTTGTTTCAGCCCCTCTGTTTCAGCCCCTCTGTTTCTCGCCCTCTGTTTCAGCCCCTCTGTTTCAGCCCCTCTGTTTCAGCCCCTCTGTTTCAGCCCCTCTGTTTCTCGCCCTCTGTTTCTCGCCCTCTGTTTCTCGCCCTCTGTTTCTCGCCCACTGTTTCTCGCCGTCTGTTTCAGCCCCACTGTTTCAGCCCCTCTGCATGAGCCCCTCTGTTTCAGCCCCTCTGTTTCTCGCCCTCTGTTTCACGCCCTCTGTTTCAGCCCCTCTGTTTCAGCCCCACTGTTTCAGCCTCTCTGCTTCAGCCCCTCTGTTTCAGCCCCTCTGTTTCTCGCCCTCTGTTTCAGCCCCTCTGTTTCAGCCCCTCTGTTTCTCGCACTCTGTTTCAGCCCCTCTATTTCAGCCCCTCTGTATCAGCCCCTCTGTTTCAGCCTCTCTGTTTCAGCCCCTCTGTTTCAGCCCCTCTGTTTCTCGCCCTCTGTTTCTCGCCCACTGTTTCTCGCCCTGTGTTTCAGCCCCTCTGTTTCAGCCCCTCTTTTTCAGCCCCTCTGTTTCAGCCCCTCTGTTTCAGCCCCTCTGTTTCTCGCCGTCTGTTTCTCGCCCTCTGTTTCTCGCTCTCTGTTTCTCGCCTCTGTTTCTGGCCCTCTGTTTCAGCTCCTCTGTTTCAGCCCCTCTGTTTCAGCCCCTCTGTTTCAGCCCCTCTGTTTCTCGCCCTCTGTTTCAGCCCCTCTGTTTCTCGCCCTCTGTTTCAGCCCCTCTGTTTCAGCCCCTCTGTATCAGCCCCTCTGTTTCAGCCCCTCTGTTTCTCGCCCTCTGTTTCTCGCCCTCTGTTTCTCGCTCACTGTTTCTCGCCCTCTGTTTCAGCCCCTCTGTTTCAGCCCCGCTGTTTCTCATCCTCTGTTTGTCGCCCACTGTTTCTCGCCCTCTGTTTCAGCCCCTCTGTTTCAGCCCCTCTGTTTCAGCCCCTCTGTTTCAGCCCCTCTGTTTCAGCCCCTCTGTTTCTCGCCCTCTGTTTCTCGCCCTCTGTTTCTCGCTCTCTGTTTCTCGCTCTCTGTTTCTCGCCCTTTGTTTCTCGCCCTCTGTTTCAGCCCATCAGTTTCAGACCCTTTGTTTCAGCCCCTCTGTTTCAGCCCCTCTGTTTCTCGCCCTCTGTTTCAGCCCCGCTGTTTCAGCCCCTCTGTTTCAGCCCCTCTGTTTCAGCCCCTCTGTTTCTCGCCCTCTGTTTCTCGCCCTCTGTTTCTCGCCCTCAGTTTGTCGCCCTCTGTTTCAGCCCCTCTGTTTCAGTCCCTCTGTTTCAAACCCCTCTGTTTCTCGCCCTCTGTTTCTCGCCCTGGGTTTAAGCCCCTCTGTTTCAGCCCCTCTGTTTCAGCCCCTCTGTTTCTCGCCCTCTGTTTCAGCCCCTCTGTTTCAGCCCCTCTGTTTCTCGCCCTCTGTTTCAGCCCCTCTGTTTCAGCCCCTCTTTATCAGCCCCTCTGTTTCAGCCCCTCTGTTTCTCGCCCTCTGTTTCTCGCCCTCTGTTTCAGCCCGTCTGTTTCAGCCCCTCTGTTACAGCCTCTCTGTTTCAGCCCGTCTGTTTCAGCCCCTCTGTTTCTCGCCCTCTGTTTCTCGCCCACTGTTTCTCGCCCTCTGTTTCAGCCCCTCTGTTTCAGCCCCTCTGTTTCAGCCCCTCTGTTTCAGCCCCTCTGTTTCAGCCCCTCTGTTTCTCGCCCTCTGTTTCTCGCCCTCTGTTTCTCGCTCTCTGTTTCTCGCCCTCTGTTTCTCACCCTCTGTTTCAGCCCCTCTGTTTCAGCCCCTCTGTTTCAGCCCCTCTGTTTCTCGCCCTCTGTTTCAGCCCCTCTGTTTCTCGCCCTCTGTTTCAGCCCCTCTGTTTCAGCCCCTCTGTATCAGCCCCTCTGTTTCAGCCCCACTGTTTCTCGCCCTCTGTTTCTCGCCCTCTGTTTCTCGCTCTCTGTTTCTCGCCCTCTGTTTCTCGCCCTCTGTTTCAGCCCCTCTGTTTCAGCCCCTCTGTTTCAGCCCCGCTGTTTCTCGCCCTCTGTTTCTCGCCCACTGTTTCTCGCCCTCTGTTTCAGCCCCTCTGTTTCAGCCCCTCTGTTTCAGCCCCTCTGTTTCAGCCCCTCTGTTTCTCGCCCTCTGTTTCTCGCCCTCTGTTTCTCGCTCTCTGTTTCTCGCCCTCTGTTTCTCGCCCTCTGTTTCAGCCCCTCTGTTTCAGCCCCTCAGTTTCAGCCCCTCTGTTTCTCGCCATCTGTTTCTCGCCCTCTGTTTCTCGCCCGCTGTTTCAGCCCATCAGTTTCAGCCCCTTTGTTTCAGCCCCTCTGTTTCAGCCCCTCTGTTTCTCGCCCTCTGTTTCAGCCCCTCTGTTTCAGCCCCTCTGTTTCAGCCCATCTGTTTCAGCCCCTCTGTTTCTCGCCCTCTGTTTCTCGCCCTCTGTTTCTCGCCCTCTGTTTCTCGCCCTCTGTTTCAGCCCCTCTGTTTCAGCCTCTCTGTTTCAGCCCCTCTGTTTCTCGCCCTCTGTTTCTCGCCCTCTGTTTCAGCCCCTCTGTTTCAGCCCCTCTGTTTCAGCCCCTCTGTTTCTCGCCCTCTGTTTCAGCCCCTCTGTTTCAGCCCCTCTGTTTCTCGCCCTCTGTTTCAGCCCCTCTGTTTCAGCACCTCTGTTTCAGCCCCTCTGTTTCAGCCCCTCTGTTTCTCGCCCTCTGTTTCTCGCTCTCTGTTTCTCGCTCTCTGTTTCTCGCCCTCTGTTTCAGCCCCTCTGTTTCTCGCCCAGTGTTTCAGCCCCTCTGTTTCAGCCCCTCTGTTTCAGCCCCTCTGTTTCAGCCCCTCTGTTTCAGCCCCTCTGTTTCTCGCCCTCTGTTTCAGCCCCTCTGTTTCTCGCCCTGTGTTTCAGGCCCTCTGTTTCAGCCCCTCTGTATCAGCCCCTCTGTTTCAGCCCCTCTGTTTCTCGCCCTCTGTTTCTCGCCCTCTGTTTCTCGCCCTCTGTTTCTCGCCCTCTGTTTCAGCCCCTCTGTTTCAGCCCCTCTGTTTCAGCCCCTCTGTTTCTCGCCCTCTGTTTCAGCCCCTCTGTTTCCCGCCCTCTGTTTCAGCCCCTCTGTTTCAGCCCCTCTGTATCAGCCCCTCTGTTTCAGCCCCTCTGTTTCTCGCCCTCTGTTTCTCGCCCTCTGTTTCAGCCCCTGTTTCAGCCCCTCAGTTTCAGCCCCTCTGTTTCTCGCCATCTGTTTCTCGCCCTCTGTTTCTCGCCCTCTGTTTCAGCCCATCAGTTTCAGCCCCTTTGTTTCAGCCCCTCTGTTTCAGCCCCTCTGTTTCTCGCCCTCTGTTTCAGCCCCTCTGTTTCAGCCCCTCTGTTTCAGCCCCTCTGTTTCAGCCCCTCTGTTTCTCGCCCTCTGTTTCTCGCCCTCTGTTTCTCGCCCTCTGTTTCTCGCCCTCTGTTTCAGCCCCTCTGCTCTGTCCCTCTGTTTCAGCCCCTCTGTTTCTCGCCCTCTGTTTCTCGCCCTCTGTTTCAGCCCCTCTGTTTCAGCCCCTCTGTTTCAGCCCCTCTGTTTCTCGCCCTCTGTTTCAGCCGCTCTGTTTCAGCCCCTCTGTTTCTCGCCCTCTGTTTCAGCCCCTCTGTTTCAGCACCTCTGTTTCAGCCCCTCTGTTTCAGCCCCTCTGTTTCTCGCCCTCTGTTTCAGCCCCTCTGCTCTGTCCCTCTGTTTCTCGCCCTCTGTTTCTCGCTCTCTGTTTCTCGCCCTCTGTTTCAGCCCCTCTGTTTCTCGCCCAGTGTTTCAGCCCCTCTGTTTCAGCCCCTCTGTTTCAGCCCCTCTGTTTCAGCCCTTCTGTTTCAGCCCCTCTGTTTCATCCCCTCTGTTTCAGCTCCTCTGTTTCAGCCCCTCTGTTTCAGCCCCTCTGTTTCAGCCCCTCTGTTTCTCGCCCTCTGTTTCAGCCCCTCTGTTTCAGCCCCTCTGTTTCTCGCCCTTTGTTTCAGCCCCTCTGTTTCAGCCCCTCTCTATCAGCCCCTCTGTTTCAGCCCCTCTGTTTCAGCCCTTCTGTTTCAGCCCCTCTGTTTCAGCCCCTCTGTTTCTCGCCCTCTGTTTCAGCCCCTCTGTTTCTCGCCCTCTGTTTCAGACCCTTGTTTCAGCCCCTCAGTATCAGACCCTCTGTTTCAGCCCCTCTGTTTCTCGCCCTCTGTTTCTCGCCCTCTGTTTCTCGCACAGTGTTTCAGCCCCTCTGTTTCAGCCCATCTGTTTCAGCCCCTCTGTTTCAGCCGCTCTGTTTCAGCCCCTCTGTTTCAGCCCCTCTGTTTCTCGCCCTCTGTTTCTCGCCCTCTGTTTCTCGCCCTCTGTTTCTCGCTCTCTGTTTCTCGCCCTCTGCTTCAGCCCCTCTGTTTCTCGCCCACTGTTTCAGCCCCTCTGTTTCTCGCAATCTGTTTCAGCCCCTCTGTTTCAGCCCCTCTGTTTCTCGCCCTCTGTTTCAGACCCTCTGTTTCAGCCCCTCTGTTTCAGCCCCTCTGTTTCAGCCCCTCTGTTTCAGCACCTCTGTTTCTCGCCCTTTGTTTCTCGCCCTCTGTTTGAGCCCCTCTGTTTCTCGCCCTCTGTTTCAGCCCCTCTGTTTCTCGCCCTCTGTTTCAGCCCCTCTGTTTCAGCCCCTCTGTTTGTCGCCCTCTGTTTCAGCCCCTCTGTTTCAGCCCCTCTGTATCAGCCCCTCTGTTTCAGCCCCTCTGTTTCTCGCCCTCTGTTTCTCGCCCTCTGTTTCAGCCCCTCTGTTTCAGCCCCTCTGTTTCAGCCCCTCTGTTTCAGCCTCTCTGTTTCAGCCCCTCTGATTCTCGCCCTCTGTTTCTCGCCCTCTGTTTCTCGCCCTCTGTTTCTCGCTCTCTGTTTCTCGCCCTCTGTTTCAGCCCCTCTGTTTCTCGTCCACTGTTTCAGCCCCTCTGTTTCTCGCCATCTGTTTCAGCCCCTCTGTTTCAGCCCCTCTCTTTCTCGCCCTATGTTTCAGCCCCTCTGTTTCAGCCCCTCTGTTTCAGCCCCTCTGTTTCTCGCCCTCTGTTTCAGCCCCTCTGTTTCAGCCCCTCTGTTTCAGCCCCTCTGTTAGAGGCCCCTCTGTTTCAGCACCTCTGTTTCTCGCCCTCTGTTTCTCGCCCACTGTTTCTCGCCCTCTGTTTCAGCCCCTCTGTTTCAGCCCCTCTGTTTCAGCCCCTCTTTTTCAGCCCCTCTGTTTCTCGCACCCTGTTTCTCGCCCTCTGTTTCTCACTCTCTGTTTCTCGCCCTCTGTTTCTCGCCCTCTGTTTCAGCCCCTCTGTTTCAGCCCCTCTGTTTCAGCCCCTCTGTTTCAGCCCCTCTGTTTCAGCCCCTCTGTTTCTCGCCCTCTGTTTCTCGCCTTCTGTTTCTCGCCCTCTGTTTCAGCCCTTCTGTTTCAGCCCCTTTGTTTCAGCCCCTCTGTTTCAGCCCCTCTGTTTCAGCCCCTTTGTTTCAGCCCCTCTGTTTCAGCCCCTCTGTTTCTCGCCCTCTGTTTCAGCCCCTCTGTTTCAGCCCCTCTGTTACAGCCCCTCTGTTTCAGCCCCTCTGTTTCTCGCCCTCTGTTTCTCGCCCTCTGTTTCTCGCCCTCTGTTTCTCGCTCTCTGTTTCAGCCCCTCTGTTTCAGTCCCTCTGTTTCAGCCCCTCTGTTTCTCGCCCTCTGTTTCTCGCCCTCTGTTTCAGCCCCTCTGTTTCAGCCCCTCTGTTTCTCGCCCTCTGTTTCAGCCCCTCTGTTTCAGCCCCTCTGTTTCTCGCCCTCTGTTTCAGCGCCTCTGTTTCAGCCCCTCTGTATCAGCCCCTCTGTTTCAGCCCCTCTGTTTTTCGCCCTCTGTTTCTCGCCCTCTGTTTCAGCCCCTCTGTTTCAGCCCCTCTGTTTCAGCCTCTCTTTTTCAGCCCCTCTGTTTCTCGCCCTCTGTTTCTCGCACGCTGTTACTCGCCCTCTGTTCCTCGCTCTCTGTTTCTCGCCCTCTGTTTCAGCCCCTCTGTTTCAGCCCCTCTGTTTCTCGCCCTCTGTTTCTCGGCATCTGTTTCAGCCCCTCTGCTTCAGCCCATCTGTTTCTCGCCCTCTGTTTCAGCCGCTCTGTTTCAGCCCCTCTGTTTCAGCCCCTCTGTTTCAGCACCTCTGTTTCTCGCCCTTTGTTTCTCGCCCTCTGTTTCAGCCCCTCTGTTTCTCGCCCTCTGTTTCAGCCCCTCTGTTTCTCGCCCTCTGTTTCAGCCCCTCTGTTTCAGTCCCTCTGTTTCAGCCCCTCAATTTCAGCCCCTCTGTTTCAGACCCTCTGTTTCCCGCCCTCTGTTTCAGCCCCTCTGTTTCAGCCCCTCTGTTTCTCGCCCTCTGTTTCAACCCCTCTGTTTCTCGCCCTCTGTTTCAGCCCCTCTGTTTCAGCCCCTCAGATTCTCGCCCACTGTTTCAGACCCTCTGTTTCTCGCCCTCTGTTTCTCGCCCTCTGTTTCTCGCCCTCTGTTTCTCGCTCTCTGTTTCTCGCCCTCTGTTTCAGCCCCTCTGTTTCTCGCCCACTGTTTCAGACCCTCTGTTTCTCGCCATCTGTTTCAGCCCCTCTGTTTCAGCCCCTCTGTTAATCGCCCTCTGTTTCTCGCCCTCTGTTTCAGCCCCTCGGTTTCAGCCCCTCTGTTTCAGCCCCTCTGTTTCAGCCCCTCTGTTTCTCGCCCTCTGTTTCAGCCCCTCTGTTTCAGCCCCTCTGTTTCAGCCACTCTGTTTCAGCCCCTCTGTTTCTCGCCCTCTGTTTCAGCCCCTCTGTTTCAGCCCCTCTGTTTCTCGCCCTCTGTTTCAGCCCCTCTGTTTCAGCCCCTCTGTATCAGCTCCTCTGTTTCAGCCCCTCTGTTTTTCGCCCGCTGTTGCTCGCCCTCTGTTTCAGCCCCTCTGTTTCAGCCCCTCTGTTTCAGCCCCTCTGTTTCAGCCCCTCTGTTTCAGCCCCTCTGTTTCTCGCCCTCTGTTTCTCGCCCTCTGTTTCTCGCCCTCTGTTCCTCGCTCTCTGTTTCTCGCCCTCTGTTTCAGCCCCTCTGTTTAGCCCAACTGTTTCTCGCCCTCTGTTTCTCGCCATCTGTTTCAGCCCCTCTGTTTCAGCCCCTCTGTTTCTCGCCTTTGTTTCAGCCCCTCTGTTTCAGCCCCTCTGTTTCAGCCCCTCTGTTTCAGCCCCTCTGTTAAAGCAACTCTGTTTCTCGCCCTTTGTTTCTCGCCCTCTGTTCCAGCCCCTCTGTTTCTCGCCCTCTGATTCAGCCCCTCTGTTTCAGCCCCTCTGTTTCTCGCCCTCTGTTTCAGCCCCTCTGTTTCAGCCCCTCTGTATCAGCCCCTCTGTTTCAGCCCCTCTGTTTCTCGCCCTCTGTTTCTCGCCCTCTGTTTCAGCCCCTCTGTTTCTCGCCCTCTGTTTCAGCCCCTCTGTTTCAGCCCCTCAGATTCTCGCCCTCTGTTTCTCGACCTCTGTTTCTCGCCCTCTGTTTCTCGCTCTCTGTTTCTCGCCCTCTGTTTCAGCCCCTCTGTTTCTCGCCCACTGTTTCAGACCCTCTGTTTCTCGCCATCTGTTTCAGCCCCTCTGTTTCAGCCCCTCTGTTAATCGCCCTCTGTTTCTCGCCCTCTGTTTCAGCCCCTCTGTTTCAGCCCCTCTGTTTCAGCCCCTTTGTTTCAGCCCCTCTGTTTCTCGCCCTCTGTTTCAGCCCCTCTGTTTCTCGCCCTCTGTTTCAGCCGCTCTGTTTCAGCTCCTCTGTATCAGCCCCTCAGTTTCAGCCCCTCTGTTTCTCGCCCTCTGTTTCTCGCCCTCTGTTTCTCGCTCTCTGTTTCTCGCCCTCTGTTTCTCGCCCTCTGTTTCAGCCCCTCTGTTTCAGCCCCTCTGTTTCAGCCCCGCTGTTTCTCGCCCTCTGTTTCTCGCCCACTGTTTCTCGCCCTCTGTTTCAGCCCCTCTGTTTCAGCCCCTCTGTTTCAGCCCCTCTGTTTCTCGCCCTCTGTTTCTCGCCCTCTGTTTCTCGCTCTCTGTTTCTCGCCCTCTGTTTCTCTCCCTCTGTTTCAGCCCCTCTGTTTCAGACCCTCTGTTTCAGCCCCTCTGTTTCTCGCCCTCTGTTTCTCGCCCTCTGTTTCTCGCCCTCTGTTTCAGCCCATCAGTTTCAGCCCCTTTGTTTCAGCCCCTCTGTTTCATCCCGTCTGTTTCTCGCCCTCTGTTTCAGCCCCTCTGTTTCAGCCCCTCTGTTTCAGCCCCTCTGTTTCATCCCCTCTGTTTCTCGCCCTCTGTTTCTCGCCCTCTGTTTCTCGCCCTCTGTTTCAGCCCCTCTGTTTCAGTCCCTCTGTTTCAGCCCCTCTGTTTCTCACCCTCTGTTTCTCGCCCTCTGTTTCAGCCCCACTGTTTCAGCCCCTCTGTTTCAGCCCCTCTGTTTCTCGCCCTCTGTTTCAGCCCCTCTGTTTTAGCCCGTCTGTTTATCGCCCTCTGTTTCAGCCCCTCTGTTTCAGCCCCTCTGTATCAGCCCCTATGTTTCAGCCCCTCTGTTTCTCGCCCTCTGTTTCTCGCCCTCTGTTTCAGCCCCTCTGTTTCAGCCCCTATGTTTCAACCCCTCTGTTTCTGCCCCTCTGTTTCAGCCCCTCTGTTTCTCGCCTTCTGTTTCTCGCCCTCTGTTTCTCGCTCTCTGTTTCTCGCCCTCTGTTTCAGCCCCTCTGTTTCTCGCCCATTGTTTCAGCCCCTTTGTTTCAGCCCCTCTGTTTCAGCCCCTCTGTTTCAGCCCTTCTGTTTCAGCCCCTCTGTTTCAGCCCCTCTGTTTCAGCTCCTCTGTTTCAGCCCCTCTGTTTCAGCCCCTCTGTTTCTCGCCCTCTGTTTCTCGCCCTCGGTTTCAGCCCCTCTGTTTCTCGCCCTGTGTTTCAGCCCCTCTGTTTCTCGCCCTCTGTTTCAGCCCCTCTGTTTCAGCCCCTCTGTTTCAGCCCCTCTGTTTCTCGCACTCTGTTTCTCGCCCTCTGTTTCTCGCCCTCTGTTTCTCGCTCTCTGTTTCTCGACCACTGTTTCAGCCCCTCTGTTTCTCGCCCACTGTTTCAGCTCCTCTGTTTCTCGCCATCTGTTTCAGCCCCTCTGTTTCAGCCCCTCTGTTTCTCGCTCTCTGTTTCAGACCCTCTGTTTCAGCCCCTCTGTTTCAGACCCTCTGTTTCAGCCCCTCTGTTTCAGCACCTCTGTTTCTCGCCCTTTGTTTCTCGCCCTGTGTTTCAGCCCCTCTGTTTCTCACCCTCTGTTTCAGCACCTCTGTTTCTCGCCCTCTGTTTCAGCCCCTCTGTTTCAGCCCGTCTGTTTCTCGCCCTCTGTTTCAGCCCCTCTGTTTCAGCCCCTCTGTATCAGCCCCTCTGTTTCAGCCCCTCTGTTTCTCGACCTCTGTTTCTCGCCCTCTGTTTCAGCCCCTCTGTTTCAGCCCCTCTGTTTCAGCCCCTCTGTTTCAGCCCCTCTGATTCTCGCCCTCTGTTTCTCGCCCTCTGTTTCTCGCCCTCTGTTTCTCGCTCTCTGTTTCTCGCCCTCTGTTTCAGCCCCTCTGTTTCTCGCCCACTGTTTCAGCCCCTCTGTTTCTCGCCATCTGTTTCAGCCCCTCTGTTTCAGCCCCTCTGTTTCTCGTCCTCTGTTTCAGCCCCTCTGTTTCAGCCCCTCTGTTTCAGCCCCTCTGTTTCTCGCCCTCTGTTTCTCGCCCACTGTTTCTCGCCCTCTGTTTCAGCCCCTCTGTTTCAGACCCTCTGTTTCAGCCCCTCTGTTTCAGCCCCTCTGTTTCTCGCACCCTGTTTCTCGCCCTCTGTTTCTCGCTCTCTGTTTCTCGCCCTCTGATTCTCGCCCTCTGTTTCAGCCCCTCTGTTTCAGCCCCTCTGTTTCAGCCCCTCTGTTTCTCGCGCTCTGTTTCTCGCCCTCTGTTTCTCGCCCTCTGTTTCAGCCCCTCTGTTTCAGCCCCTCTGTTTCAGCCCCTCTTTTTCAGCCCCTCTGTTTCTCGCCCTCTGTTTCTCGCCCTCTTTTTCTCGCTCTCTGTTTCTCGCCCTCTGTTTCTCGCCCTCTGTTTCAGCCCCTCTGTTTCAGCCCCTCTGTTTCTGCCCCTCTGTTTCTCGCCCTCTGTTTCTCGCCCACTGTTTCTCCCCCTCTGTTTCAGCCCCTCTTTTTCAGCCCCTCTGTTTCAGCCCCTCTGTTTCAGCACCTCTGTTTCTCGCACCCTGTTTCTCGCCCTCTGTTTCTCGCCCTCTGTTTCTCGCCCTCTGTTTCTCGCCCTCTGTTTCTCGCCCTCTGTTTCAGCCCCTCTGCTCTGTCCCTCTGATTCAGCCCCTCTGTTTCTCGCCCTCTGTTTCTCGCCCTCTGTTTCAGCCCCTCTGTTTCAGCCCCTCTGTTTCAGCCCCTCTGTTTCTCGCCCACTGTTTCAGCCGCTCTGTTTCAGCCCCTCTGTTTCTCGCCCTCTGTTTCAGCCCCTCTGTTTCAGCACCTCTCTTTCAGCCCCTCTGTTTCAGCCCCTCTGTTTCTCGCCCTCTGTTTCTCGCCCTCTGTTTCTCGCTCTCTGTTTCTCGCTCTCTGTTTCAGCCCCTCTGTTTCTCGCCCAGTGTTTCAGCCCCTCTGTTTCAGCCCCTCTGTTTCAGCCCCTCTGTTTCAGCCCTTCTGTTTCAGCCCCTCTGTTTCATCCCCTCTGTTTCAGCTCCTCTGTTTCAGCCCCTCTGTTTCAGCCCCTCTGTTTCAGCCCCTCGGTTTCTCGCCCTCTGTTTCAGCCCCTCTGTTTCAGCCCCTCTGTTTCTCGCCCTCTGTTTCAGCCCCTCTGTTTCAGCCCCTCTCTATCAGCCCCTCTGTTTCAGCCCCTCTGTTTCAGCCCTTCTGTTTCAGCCCCTCTGTTTCAGCCCCTCTGTTTCTCGCCCTCTGTTTCAGCCCCTCTGTTTCTCGCCCTCTGTTTCAGACCCTTGTTTCAGCCCCTCAGTATCAGACCCTCCGTTTCAGCCCCTCTGTTTCTCGCCCTCTGTTTCTCGCCCTCTGTTTCTCGCACAGTGTTTCAGCCCCTCTGTTTCAGCCCATCTGTTTCAGCCCCTCTGTTTCAGCCGCTCTGTTTCAGCCCCTCTGTTTCAGCCCCTCTGTTTCTCGCCCTCTGTTTCTCGCCCTCTGTTTCTCGCCCTCTGTTTCTCGCTCTCTGTTTCTCGCCCTCTGCTTCAGCCCCACTGTTTCTCGCCCACTGTTTCAGCCCCTCTGTTTCTCGCAATCTGTTTCAGCCCCTCTGTTTCAGCCCCTCTGTTTCTCGCCCTCTGTTTCAGACCCTCTGTTTCAGCCCCTCTGTTTCAGCCCCTCTGTTTCAGCCCCTCTGTTTCAGCACCTCTGTTTCTCGCCCTTTGTTTCTCGCCCTCTGTTTGAGCCCCTCTGTTTCTCGCCCTCTGTTTCAGCCCCTCTGTTTCTCGCCCTCTGTTTCAGCCCCTCTGTTTCAGCCCCTCTGTTTGTCGCCCTCTGTTTCAGCCCCTCTGTTTCAGCCCCTCTGTATCAGCCCCTCTGTTTCAGCCCCTCTGTTTCTCGCCCTCTGTTTCTCGCCCTCTGTTTCAGCCCCTCTGTTTCAGCCCCTCTGTTTCAGCCCCTCTGTTTCAGCCTCTCTGTTTCAGCCCCTCTGATTCTCGCCCTCTGTTTCTCGCCCTCTGTTTCTCGCCCTCTGTTTCTCGCTCTCTGTTTCTCGCCCTCTGTTTCAGCCCCTCTGTTTCTCGTCCACTGTTTCAGCCCCTCTGTTTCTCGCCATCTGTTTCAGCCCCTCTGTTTCAGCCCCTCTCTTTCTTGCCCTATGTTTCAGCCCCTCTGTTTCAGCCCCTCTGTTTCAGCCCCTCTGTTTCTCGCCCTCTGTTTCAGCCCCTCTGTTTCAGCCCCTCTGTTTCAGCCCCTCTGTTAGAGGCCCCTCTGTTTCAGCACCTCTGTTTCTCGCCCTCTGTTTCTCGCCCAATGTTTCTCGCCCTCTGTTTCAGCCCCTCTGTTTCAGCCCCTCTGTTTCAGCCCCTCTTTTTCAGCCCCTCTGTTTCTCGCACCCTGTTTCTCGCCCTCTGTTTCTCGCTCTCTGTTTCTCGCCCTCTGTTTCTCGCCCTCTGTTTCAGCCCCTCTGTTTCAGCCCCTCTGTTTCAGCCCCTCTGTTTCAGCCCCTCTGTTTCTCGCCCTCTGTTTCTCGCCTTCTGTTTCTCGCCCTCTGTTTCAGCCCTTCTGTTTCAGCCCCTTTGTTTCAGCCCCTCTGTTTCAGCCCCTCTGTTTCAGCCCCTTTGTTTCAGCCCCTCTGTTTCAGCCCCTCTGTTTCTCGCCCTCTGTTTCAGCCCCTCTGTTTCAGCCCCTCTGTTACAGCCCCTCTGTTTCAGCCCCTCTGTTTCTCGCCCTCTGTTTCAGCCCCTCTGTTTCTCGCCCTCTGTTTCTCGCTCTCTGTTTCAGCCCCTCTGTTTCAGTCCCTCTGTTTCAGCCCCTCTGTTTCTCGCCCTCTGTTTCTCGCCCTCTGTTTCAGCCCCTCTGTTTCAGCCCCTCTGTTTCTCGCCCTCTGTTTCAGCCCCTCTGTTTCAGCCCCTCTGTTTCTCGCCCTCTGTTTCAGCGCCTCTGTTTCAGCCCCTCTGTATCAGCCCCTCTGTTTCAGCCCCTCTGTTTTTCGCCCTCTGTTTCTCGCCCTCTGTTTCAGCCCCTCTGTTTCAGCCCCTCTGTTTCAGCCTCTCTTTTTCAGCCCCTCTGTTTCTCGCCCTCTGTTTCTCGCACGCTGTTACTCGCCCTCTGTTCCTCGCTCTCTGTTTCTCGCCCTCTGTTTCAGCCCCTCTGTTTCAGCCCCTCTGTTTCTCGCCCTCTGTTTCTCGCCATCTGTTTCAGCCCCTCTGTTTCAGCCCCTCTGTTTCTCGCCCTCTGTTTCAGCCGCTCTGTTTCAGCCCCTCTGTTTCAGCCCCTCTGTTTCAGCACCTCTGTTTCTCGCCCTTTGTTTCTCGCCCTCTGTTTCAGCCCCTCTGTTTCTCGCCCTCTGTTTCAGCCCCTCTGTTTCTCGCCCTCTGTTTCAGCCCCTCTGTTTCAGTCCCTCTGTTTCAGCCCCTCAATTTCAGCCCCTCTGTTTCAGACCCTCTGTTTCCCGCCCTCTGTTTCAGCCCCTCTGTTTCAGCCCCTCTGTTTCTCGCCCTCTGTTTCTCGCCCTCTGTTTCAACCCCTCTGTTTCTCGCCCTCTGTTTCAGCCCCTCTGTTTCAGCCCCTCAGATTCTCGCCCACTGTTTCAGACCCTCTGTTTCTCGCCCTCTGTTTCTCGCCCTCTGTTTCTCGCCCTCTGTTTCTCGCTCTCTGTTTCTCGCCCTCTGTTTCAGCCCCTCTGTTTCTCGCCCACTGTTTCAGACCCTCTGTTTCTCGCCATCTGTTTCAGCCCCTCTGTTTCAGCCCCTCTGTTAATCGCCCTCTGTTTCTCGCCCTCTGTTTCAGCCCCTCGGTTTCAGCCCCTCTGTTTCAGCCCCTCTGTTTCAGCCCCTCTGTTTCTCGCCCTCTGTTTCAGCCCCTCTGTTTCAGCCCCTCTGTTTCAGCCACTCTGTTTCAGCCCCTCTGTTTCTCGCCCTCTGTTTCAGCCCCTCTGTTTCAGCCCCTCTGTTTCTCGCCCTCTGTTTCAGCCCCTCTGTTTCAGCCCCTCTGTATCAGCTCCTCTGTTTCAGCCCCTCTGTTTTTCGCCCGCTGTTGCTCGCCCTCTGTTTCAGCCCCTCTGTTTCAGCCCCTCTGTTTCAGCCCCTCTGTTTCAGCCCCTCTGTTTCAGCCCCTCTGTTTCTCGCCCTCTGTTTCTCGCCCTCTGTTTCTCGCCCTCTGTTCCTCGCTCTCTGTTTCTCGCCCTCTGTTTCAGCCCCTCTGTTTCAGCCCAACTGTTTCTCGCCCTCTGTTTCTCGCCATCTGTTTCAGCCCCTCTGTTTCAGCCCCTCTGTTTCTCGCCTTTGTTTCATCCCCTCTGTTTCAGCCCCTCTGTTTCAGCCCCTCTGTTTCAGCCCCTCTGTTAAAGCAACTCTGTTTCTCGCCCTTTGTTTCTCGCCCTCTGTTCCAGCCCCTCTGTTTCTCGCCCTCTGATTCAGCCCCTCTGTTTCTCGCCCTCTGTTTCAGCCCCTCTGTTTCAGCCCCCCTGTTTCTCGCCCTCTGTTTCAGCCCCTCTGTTTCAGCCCCTCTGTATCAGCCCCTCTGTTTCAGCCCCTCTGTTTCTCGCCCTCTGTTTCTCGCCCTCTGTTTCAGCCCCTCTGTTTCTCGCCCTCTGTTTCAGCCCCTCTGTTTCAGCCCCTCAGATTCTCGCCCTCTGTTTCTCGACCTCTGTTTCTCGCCCTCTGTTTCTCGCTCTCTGTTTCTCGCCCTCTGTTTCAGCCCCTCTGTTTCTCGCCCACTGTTTCAGACCCTCTGTTTCTCGCCATCTGTTTCAGCCCCTCTGTTTCAGCCCCTCTGTTAATCGCCCTCTGTTTCTCGCCCTCTGTTTCAGCCCCTCTGTTTCAGCCCCTCTGTTTCAGCCCCTTTGTTTCAGCCCCTCTGTTTCTCGCCCTCTGTTTCAGCCCCTCTGTTTCTCGCCCTCTGTTTCAGCCGCTCTGTTTCAGCTCCTCTGTATCAGCCCCTCAGTTTCAGCCCCTCTGTTTCTCGCCCTCTGTTTCTCGCCCTCTGTTTCTCGCTCTCTGTTTCTCGCCCTCTGTTTCTCGCCCTCTGTTTCAGCCCCTCTGTTTCAGCCCCTCTGTTTCAGCCCCGCTGTTTCTCGCCCTCTGTTTCTCGCCCACTCTTTCTCGCCCTCTGTTTCAGCCCCTCTGTTTCAGCCCCTCTGTTTCAGCCCCTCTGTTTCTCGCCCTCTGTTTCTCGCCCTCTGTTTCTCGCTCTCTGTTTTTCGCCCTCTGTTTCTCTCCCTCTGTTTCAGCCCCTCTGTTTCAGACCCTCTGTTTCAGCCCCTCTGTTTCTCGCCCTCTGTTTCTCGCCCTCTGTTTCTCGCCCTCTGTTTCAGCCCATCAGTTTCAGCCCCTTTGTTTCAGCCCCTCTGTTTCAGCCCGTCTGTTTCTCGCCCTCTGTTTCAGCCCCTCTGTTTCAGCCCCTCTGTTTCAGCCCCTCTGTTTCATCCCCTCTGTTTCTCGCCCTCTGTTTCTCGCCCTCTGTTTCTCGCCCTCTGTTTCAGCCCCTCTGTTTCAGTCCCTCTGTTTCAGCCCCTCTGTTTCTCACCCTTTGTTTCTCGCCCTCTGTTTCAGCCCCACTGTTTCAGCCCCTCTGTTTCAGCCCCTCTGTTTCTCGCCCTCTGTTTCAGCCCCTCTGTTTTAGCCCGTCTGTTTATCGCCCTCTGTTTCAGCCCCTCTGTTTCAGCCCCTCTGTATCAGCCCCTATGTTTCAGCCCCTCTGTTTCTCGCCCTCTGTTTCTCGCCCTCTGTTTCAGCCCCTCTGTTTCAGCCCCTATGTTTCAACCCCTCTGTTTCAGCCCCTCTGTTTCAGCCCCTCTGTTTCTCGCCTTCTGTTTCTCGCCCTCTGTTTCTCGCTCTCTGTTTCTCGCCCTCTGTTTCAGCCCCTCTGTTTCTCGCCCATTGTTTCAGCCCCTCTGTTTCAGCCCCTCTGTTTCAGCCCCTCTGTTTCAGCCCTTCTGATTCAGCCCCTCTGTTTCAGCCCCTCTGTTTCAGCTCCTCTGTTTCAGCCCCTCTGTTTCAGCCCCTCTGTTTCTCGCCCTCTGTTTCACGCCCTCGGTTTCAGCCCCTCTGTTTCTCGCCCTGTGTTTCAGCCCCTCTGTTTCTCGCCCTCTGTTTCAGCCCCTCTGTTTCAGCCCCTCTGTTTCAGCCCCTCTGTTTCTCGCACTCTGTTTCTCGCCCTCTGTTTCTCGCCCTCTGTTTCTCGCTCTCTGTTTCTCGACCACTGTTTCAGCCCCTCTGTTTCTCGCCCACTGTTTCAGCTCCTCTGTTTCTCGCCATCTGTTTCAGCCCCTCTGTTTCAGCCCCTCTGTTTCTCGCTCTCTGTTTCAGACCCTCTGTTTCAGCCCCTCTGTTTCAGCCCCTCTGTTTCAGCCCCTCTGTTTCAGCCCCTCTGTTTCTCGCCCTTTGTTTCTCGCCCTGTGTTTCAGCCCCTCTGTTTCTCACCCTCTGTTTCAGCACCTCTGTTTCTCGCCCTCTGTTTCAGCCCCTCTGTTTCAGCCCGTCTGTTTCTCGCCCTCTGTTTCAGCCCCTCTGTTTCAGCCCCTCTGTATCAGCCCCTCTGTTTCAGCCCCTCTGTTTCTCGACCTCTGTTTCTCGCCCTCTGTTTCAGCCGCTCTGTTTCAGCCCCTCTGTTTCAGCCCCTCTGTTTCAGCCCCTCTGATTCTCGCCCTCTGTTTCTCGCCCTCTGTTTCTCGCCCTCTGTTTCTCGCTCTCTGTTTCTCGCCCTCTGTTTCAGCCCCTCTGTTTCTCGCCCACTGTTTCAGCCCCTCTGTTTCTCGCCATCTGTTTCAGCCCCTCTGTTTCAGCCCCTCTGTTTCTCGCCCTCTGTTTCAGCCCCTCTGTTTCAGCCCCTCTGTTTCAGCCCCTCTGTTTCTCGCCCTCTGTTTCTCGCCCACTGTTTCTCGCCCTCTGTTTCAGCCCCTCTGTTTCAGCCCCTCTGTTTCAGCCCCTCTGTTTCAGCCCCTCTGTTTCTCGCACCCTGTTTCTCGCCCTCTGTTTCTCGCTCTCTGTTTCTCGCCCTCTGATTCTCGCCCTCTGTTTCAGCCCCTCTGTTTCAGCCCCTCTGTTTCAGCCCCTCTGTTTCTCGCGCTCTGTTTCTCGCCCTCTGTTTCTCGCCCTCTGTTTCAGCCCCTCTGTTTCAGCCCCTCTGTTTCAGCCCCTCTTTTTCAGCCCCTCTGTTTCTCGCCCTCTGTTTCTCGCCCTCTTTTTCTCGCTCTCTGTTTCTCGCCCTCTGTTTCTCGCCCTCTGTTTCAGCCCCTCTGTTTCAGCCCCTCTGTTTCTGCCCCTCTGTTTCTCGCCCTCTGTTTCTCGCCCACTGTTTCTCCCCCTCTGTTTCAGCCCCTCTTTTTCAGCCCCTCTGTTTCAGCCCCTCTGTTTCAGCCCCTCTGTTTCTCGCACCCTGTTTCTCGCCCTCTGTTTCTCGCCCTCTGTTTCAGCCCCTCTGTTTCAGCCCCTCTGTTTCAGCCCCTCTGTTTCTCGCCCTCTGTTTCTCGCCCACTGTTTCTCGCCCTCTGTTTCAGCCCCTCTGTTTCAGCCCCTTTGTTTCAGCCCCTCTGTTTCAGCCCCTCTGTTTCTCGCCCTCTGTTTCAGACCCTCTGTTTCAGCCGCTCTGTTTCAGCCCCTCTGTTTCAGCCCCTCTGTTTCTCGCCCTCTGTTTCTCGCCCTCTGTTTCTCGCCCTCTGTTTCTCGCTCTCTGTTTCAGCCCCTCTGTTTCAGCCCCTCTGTTTCAGCCCCTCTGTTTCTCGCTCTCAGTTTCTCGCCCTCTGTTTCAGCCCCTCTGTTTCAGCCCCTCTGTTTCTCGCCCTCTGTTTCTGCCCCTCTGTTTCAGAACCTCTGTTTCTCGCCCTCTGTTTCAGCCCCTCTATTTCAGCCCCTCTGTATCAGCCCCTCTGTTTCAGCCCCTCTGTTTTTCGCCCTCTGTTGCTCGCCCTCTGTTTCAGCCCCTCTGTTTCAGCCCCTCTGTTTCAGCCCCTCTGTTTCAGCCCCTCTGTTTCTCGCCCTCTGTTTCTCGCCCTCAGTTTCTAGCCCTCTGTTCCTCGCTCTCTGTTTCTCGCCCTCTGTTTCAGCCCCTCTGTTTCAGCCCCTCTGTTTCTCGCCCTCTGTTTCTCGCCATCTGTTTCAGAACCTCTGTTTCAGCCCCTCTGTTTCTCGCCCTCTGTTTCAGCCCCTCTGTTTCAGCCCCTCTGTTTCAGCCCCTCTGTTAGAGGCCCCTCTGTTTCAGCACCTCTGTTTCTCGCACTTTGTTTCTCGCCCTCTGTTTCTCGCCCTCTGTTTCTCGCCCTCTGTTTCAGCCCCTCTGTTTCTCGCCCTCTGTTTCAGCCCCTCTGTTTCAGTGCCTCTGTTTCAGCCCCTCAATTTCAGCCCCTCTGTTTCAGCCCCTCTGTTTCTCGCCCTCTGTTTCAGCCCCTCTGTTTCAGCCCCTCTGTTTCTCGCCCTCTGTTTCAGCCCCTCTGTTTCAGCCCCTCTGTTTCTCGCCCTCTGTATCAGCCCCTCTGTTTCAGCCCCTCTGTTTCAGCCACTCTGTTTCAGCCCCTCTGTTTCTCGCACTCTGTTTCTCGCCCTCTGTTTCAGCCTCTCTGTTTCAGCCCCTCTGTTTCAGCCCCTCTGTTTCTCGCCCTCTGTTTCTCGCCCTCTGTTTCTCGCCCTCTGTTTCTCGCTCTCTGTTTCTCGCCCTCTGTTTCTCGCCCACTGTTTCAGCCCCTCTGTTTCAGCCCCTCTGTTTCAGCCCCGCTGTTTCTCGCCCTCTGTTTCTCGCCCACTGTATCTCGCCCTCTGTTTCAGCCCCTCTGTTTCAGCCCCTCTGTTTCAGCCCCTCTGTTTCAGCCCCTCTGTTTCAGCCCCTCTGTTTCTCGCCCTCTGTTTCTCGCCCTCTGTTTCTCGCTCTCTGTTTCTCGCCCTCTGTTTCTCGCCCTCTGTTTCAGCCCCTCTGTTTCAGCCCCTCTGTTTCAGCCCCTCTGTTTCTCGCCCTCTGTTTCTCGCCCTCTGTTTCTCGCCCTCTGTTTCAGCCCATCAGTTTCAGCCCCTTTGTTTCAGCCCCTCTGTTTCAGCCCCTCTGTTTCTCGCCCTCTGTTTCAGCCCATCTGTTTCAGCCCCTCTGTTTCAGCCCCTCTGTTTCAGCCCCTCTGTTTCTCGCCCTCTGTTTCTCGCCCTCTGTTTCTCGCCCTCTGTTTCAGCCCCTCTGTTTCAGCCCCTCTGTTTCAGCCCCTCTGTTTCTCGCCCTCTGTTTCAGCCCCTCTGTTTCAGCCCCTCTGTTTCAGCCCCTCTGTTAGAGGCCCCTCTGTTTCAGCACCTCTGTTTCTCGCACTTTGTTTCTCGCCCTCTGTTTCTCGCCCTCTGTTTCTCGCCCTCTGTTTCAGCCCCTCTGTTTCTCGCCCTCTGTTTCAGCCCCTCTGTTTCAGTGCCTCTGTTTCAGCCCCTCAATTTCAGCCCCTCTGTTTCAGCCCCTCTGTTTCTCGCCCTCTGTTTCAGCCCCTCTGTTTCAGCCCCTCTGTTTCTCGCCCTCTGTTTCAGCCCCTCTGTTTCAGCCCCTCTGTTTCTCGCCCTCTGTATCAGCCCCTCTGTTTCAGCCCCTCTGTTTCAGCCACTCTGTTTCAGCCCCTCTGTTTCTCGCACTCTGTTTCTCGCCCTCTGTTTCAGCCTCTCTGTTTCAGCCCCTCTGTTTCAGCCCCTCTGTTTCTCGCCCTCTGTTTCTCGCCCTCTGTTTCTCGCCCTCTGTTTCTCGCTCTCTGTTTCTCGCCCTCTGTTTCTCGCCCACTGTTTCAGCCCCTCTGTTTCAGCCCCTCTGTTTCAGCCCCGCTGTTTCTCGCCCTCTGTTTCTCGCCCACTGTATCTCGCCCTCTGTTTCAGCCCCTCTGTTTCAGCCCCTCTGTTTCAGCCCCTCTGTTTCAGCCCCTCTGTTTCAGCCCCTCTGTTTCTCGCCCTCTGTTTCTCGCCCTCTGTTTCTCGCTCTCTGTTTCTCGCCCTCTGTTTCTCGCCCTCTGTTTCAGCCCCTCTGTTTCAGCCCCTCTGTTTCAGCCCCTCTGTTTCTCGCCCTCTGTTTCTCGCCCTCTGTTTCTCGCCCTCTGTTTCAGCCCATCAGTTTCAGCCCCTTTGTTTCAGCCCCTCTGTTTCAGCCCCTCTGTTTCTCGCCCTCTGTTTCAGCCCATCTGTTTCAGCCCCTCTGTTTCAGCCCCTCTGTTTCAGCCCCTCTGTTTCTCGCCCTCTGTTTCTCGCCCTCTGTTTCTCGCCCTCTGTTTCAGCCCCTCTGTTTCAGTCCCTCTGTTTCAGCCCATCTGTTTCTCGCCCTCTGTTTCTCGCCCTCTCTTTCAGCCCCTCTGTTTCAGCCCCTCTGTTTCAGCCCCTCTGTTTCTCGCTCTCTGTTTCCGCCCCTCTGTTTCAGCCCCTCTGTTTCTCGCCCTCTGTTTCAGCCCCTCTGTTTCAGCCCCTCTGTATCAGCCCCTCTGTTTCAGCCCCTCTGTTTCTCGCCCTCTGATTCTCGCTCTCTGTTTCAGCCCCTCTGTTTCAGCCCCTCTGTTTCAGCCTCTCTTCATCAGCCCCTCTGTTTCAGCCCCTCTGTTTCTCGCCCTCTGTTTCTCGCCCTCTGTTTCAGCCACTCTGTTTCAGCCCCTCTGTTTCAGCCTCTCTGTTTCAGCCCCTCTGTTTCAGCCCCTCTGTTTCTCGCCCTCTGTTTCTCGCCCACTGTTTCTCGCCCTCTGTTTCTCGCTCTCTGTTTCTCGCCCTCTGTTTCAGCCCCTCTGTTTCTCGCCCACTGTTTAAGCCCCTCTGTTTCTCGCCATCTGTTTCAGCCCCTCTGTTTCAGCCCCTCTGTTTCTCGCCCTCTGTTTCAGCCCCTCTGTTTCAGCCCCTCTGTTTCAGCCCCTCTGTTTCTCGCCCTCTGTTTCTCGCCCACTGTTTCTCGCCCTCTGTTTCAGCCCCTCTGTTTCAGCACCTCTGTTTCAGCCCCTCTGTTTCAGCCCCTCTGTTTCTCGCACCCTGTTTCTCGCCCTCTGTTTCTCGCTCTCTGTTTCTCGCCCTCTGATTCTCGCCCTCTGTTTCAGCCCCTCTGTTTCAGCCCCTCTGTTTCAGCCCCTCTGTTTCTCGCGCTCTGTTTCTCGCCCTCTGTTTCTCGCCCTCTGTTTCAGCCCCTCTGTTTCAGCCCCTCTGTTTCAGCCCCTCTTTTTCAGCCCCTCTGTTTCTCGCCCTCTGTTTCTCGCCCTCTTTTTCTCGCTCTCTGTTTCTCGCCCTCTGTTTCTCGCCCTCTGTTTCAGCCCCTCTGTTTCAGCCCCTCTGTTTCTCGCCCTCTGTTTCTCGCCCACTGTTTCTCCCCCTCTGTTTCAGCCCCTCTTTTTCAGCCCCTCTGTTTCAGCCCCTCTGTTTCAGCCCCTCTGTTTCTCGCACCCTGTTTCTCGCCCTCTGTTTCTCGCCCTCTGTTTCAGCCCCTCTGTTTCAGCCCCTCTGTTTCAGCCCCTCTGTTTCTCGCCCTCTGTTTCTCGCCCACTGTTTCTCGCCCTCTGTTTCAGCCCCTCTGTTTCAGCCCCTTTGTTTCAGCCCCTCTGTTTCAGCCCCTCTGTTTCTCGCCCTCTGTTTCAGACCCTCTGTTTCAGCCGCTCTGTTTCAGCCCCTCTGTTTCAGCCCCTCTGTTTCTCGCCCTCTGTTTCTCGCCCTCTGTTTCTCGCCCTCTGTTTCTCGCTCTCTGTTTCAGCCCCTCTGTTTCAGCCCCTCTGTTTCAGCCCCTCTGTTTCTCGCTCTCAGTTTCTCGCCCTCTGTTTCAGCCCCTCTGTTTCAGCCCCTCTGTTTCTCGCCCTCTGTTTCTGCCCCTCTGTTTCAGAACCTCTGTTTCTCGCCCTCTGTTTCAGCCCCTCTATTTCAGCCCCACTGTATCAGCCCCTCTGTTTCAGCCCCTCTGTTTTTCGCCCTCTGTTGCTCGCCCTCTGTTTCAGCCCCTCTGTTTCAGCCCCTCTGTTTCAGCCCCTCTGTTTCAGCCCCTCTGTTTCTCGCCCTCTGTTTCTCGCCCTCTGTTTCTAGCCCTCTGTTCCTCGCTCTCTGTTTCTCGCCCTCTGTTTCAGCCCCTCTGTTTCAGCCCCTCTGTTTCTCGCCCTCTGTTTCTCGCCATCTGTTTCAGAACCTCTGTTTCAGCCCCTCTGTTTCTCGCCCTCTGTTTCAGCCCCTCTGTTTCAGCCCCTCTGTTTCAGCCCCTCTGTTAGAGGCCCCTCTGTTTCAGCACCTCTGTTTCTCGCACTTTGTTTCTCGCCCTCTGTTTCTCGCCCTCTGTTTCTCGCCCTCTGTTTCAGCCCCTCTGTTTCTCGCCCTCTGTTTCAGCCCCTCTGTTTCAGTGCCTCTGTTTCAGCCCCTCAATTTCAGCCCCTCTGTTTCAGCCCCTCTGTTTCTCGCCCTCTGTTTCAGCCCCTCTGTTTCAGCCCCTCTGTTTCTCGCCCTCTGTTTCAGCCCCTCTGTTTCAGCCCCTCTGTTTCTCGCCCTCTGTATCAGCCCCTCTGTTTCAGCCCCTCTGTTTCAGCCACTCTGTTTCAGCCCCTCTGTTTCTCGCACTCTGTTTCTCGCCCTCTGTTTCAGCCTCTCTGTTTCAGCCCCTCTGTTTCAGCCCCTCTGTTTCTCGCCCTCTGTTTCTCGCCCTCTGTTTCTCGCCCTCTGTTTCTCGCTCTCTGTTTCTCGCCCTCTGTTTCTCGCCCACTGTTTCAGCCCCTCTGTTTCAGCCCCTCTGTTTCTCGCCCTCTGTTTCTCGCCCTCTGTTTCTCGCTCTCTGTTTCTCGCCCTCTGTTTCTCGCCCTCTGTTTCAGCCCCTCTGTTTCAGCCCCTCTGTTTCAGCCCCGCTGTTTCTCGCCCTCTGTTTCTCGCCCACTGTATCTCGCCCTCTGTTTCAGCCCCTCTGTTTCAGCCCCTCTGTTTCAGCCCCTCTGTTTCAGCCCCTCTGTTTCAGCCCCTCTGTTTCTCGCCCTCTGTTTCTCGACCTCTGTTTCTCGCTCTCTGTTTCTCGCCCTCTGTTTCTCGCCCTCTGTTTCAGCCCCTCTGTTTCAGCCCCTCTGTTTCAGCCCCTCTGTTTCTCGCCCTCTGTTTCTCGCCCTCTGTTTCTCGCCCTCTGTTTCAGCCCATCAGTTTCAGCCCCTTTGTTTCAGCCCCTCTGTTTCAGCCCCTCTGTTTCTCGCCCTCTGTTTCAGCCCATCTGTTTCAGCCCCTCTGTTTCAGCCCCTCTGTTTCAGCCCCTCTGTTTCTCGCCCTCTGTTTCTCGCCCTCTGTTTCTCGCCCTCTGTTTCAGCCCCTCTGTTTCAGTCCCTCTGTTTCAGCCCATCTGTTTCTCGCCCTCTGTTTCTCGCCCTCTCTTTCAGCCCCTCTGTTTCAGCCCCTCTGTTTCAGCCCCTCTGTTTCTCGCTCTCTGTTTCCGCCCCTCTGTTTCAGCCCCTCTGTTTCTCGCCCTCTGTTTCAGCCCCTCTGTTTCAGCCCCTCTGTATCAGCCCCTCTGTTTCAGCCCCTCTGTTTCTCGCCCTCTGTTTCTCGCTCTCTGTTTCAGCCCCTCTGTTTCAGCCCCTCTGTTTCAGCCTCTCTTCATCAGCCCCTCTGTTTCAGCCCCTCTGTTTCTCGCCCTCTGTTTCACCCCCTCTGTTTCAGCCCCTCTGTTTCTCGCCCTCTGTTTCAGCCCCTCTGTTTCAGTCCCTCTGTATCAGCCCCTCTGTTTCAGCCCCTCTGTTTCTCGCCCTCTGTTTCTCGCCCTCTGTTTCAGCCACTCTGTTTCAGCCCCTCTGTTTCAGCCTCTCTGTTTCAGCCCCTCTGTTTCAGCCCCTCTGTTTCTCGCCCTCTGTTTCTCGCCCACTGTTTCTCGCCCTCTGTTTCAGCCCCTCTCTTTCAGCCCCTCTTTTTCGGCCCCTCTGTTTCAGCCCCTCTGTTTCAGCCCCTCTGTTTCTCGCCCTATGTTTCTCGCCCTCTGTTTCTCGCTCTCTGTTTCTCGCCCTCTGTTTCACGCCCTCTGTTTCAGCCCCTCTGTTTCAGCCCCTCTGTTTCAGCCACTCTGTTTCAGCCCCTCTGTTTCTCGCCCTCTGTTTCAGCCCTTCTGTTTCTCGCCCTCTGTTTCAGCCCCTCTGTTTCAGCCCCTCTGTATCAGCCCCTCTGTTTCAGCCCCTCTGTTTCTCGCCCTCTGTTTCTCGCCCACTGTTTCTCGCCCTCTGTTTCAGCCCCTCTGTTTCAGCCCCTCTGTTTCTCGCCCTCTGTTTCTCGCCCTCTGTTTCTCGCCCTCTGTTTCAGCCCCGCTGTTTCAGTCCCTCTGTTTCAGCCCATCTGTTTCTCGCCCTCTGTTTCTCGCCCTCTGTTTCAGCCCCTCTGTTTCAGCCCCTCTGTTTCAGCCCCTCTGTTTCTCGCCCTCTGTTTCCGCCCCTCTGTTTCAGCCCCTCTGTTTCTCGCCCTCTGTTTCAGCCCCTCTGTTTCAGCCCCTCTGTATCAGCCCCTCTGTTTCAGCCCCTCTGTTTCTCGCCCTCTGTTTCTCGCCCTCTGTTTCAGCCCCTCTGTTTCAGCCCCTCTGTTTCAGCCTCTCTGCATCAGCCCCTCTGTTTCAGCCCCTCTGTTTCTCGCCCTCTGTTTCAGCCCCTCTGTTTCAGCCCCTCTGTTTCTCGCCATCTGTTTCAGCCCCTCTGTTTCTCGCCCTCTGTTTCTCGCCCACTGTTTCTCGCCCTCTGTTTCAGCCCCTCTCTTTCAGCCCCTCTTTTTCAGCCCCTCTGTTTCAGCCCCTCTGTTTCAGCCCCTCTGTTTCTCGCACTCTGTTTCACGCCCTCTGTTTCAGCCCCTCTGTTTCAGCCCCTCTGTTTCAGCCCCTCTGTTTCAGCCCCTCTGTTTCTCGCCCTCTGTTTCAGCCCCTCTGTTTCTCGCCCTCTGTTTCAGCCCCTCTGTTTCAACCCCTCTGTATCAGCCCCTCTGTTTCAGCCCCTCTGTTTCTCGCCCTCTGTTTCTCGCCCACTGTTTCTCGCCCTCTGTTTCAGCCCCTCTGTTTCAGCCCCTCTTTTTCAGCCCCTCTGTTTCAGCCCCTCTGTTTCAGCCCCTCTGTTTCAGCCCCTCTGTTTCTCGCCCTCTGTTTCTCGCCCTCTGTTTCAGCCCCTCTGTTTCAGCCCCTCTGTTTCAGCGTCTCTATTTCAGCCCCTCTGTTTCAGCCCCTCTGTTTCTTGCCCTCTGTTTCTCGCACACTGTTTCTCGCCCTCTGTTTCAGCCCCTCTGTTTCAGGGTCTCTGCTTCAGCCCCTCTGTTTCAGCCCCTCTGTTTCTCGCCCTCTGTTTCAGCCCCTCTGTTTCAGCCCCTCTGTTTCTCGCCCTCTGTTTCAGCCCCTCTGTTTCAGCCCCTCTGTATCAGCCCCTCTGTTTCAGCCCCTCTGTTTCTCGCCCTCTGTTTCTCGCCCTCTGTTTCAGCTTCTCTGTTTCAGCCCATCTGTTTCAGCCTCTCTGTTTCAGGCCCTCTGTTTCAGCCCCTCTGTTTCATCCCCTCTGTTTCTCGCCCTCTGTTTCTCGCCCTCTGTTTCTCGCCCTCTGTTTCAGCCCCTCTGTTTCAGTCCCTCTGTTTCAGCCCCTCTGTTTCTCACCCTCTGTTTCTCGCCCTCTGTTTCAGCCCCACTGTTTCAGCCCCTCTGTTTCAGCCCCTCTGTTTCTCGCCCTCTGTTTCAGCCCCTCTGTTTTAGCCCGTCTGTTTATCGCCCTCTGTTTCAGCCCCTCTGTTTCAGCCCCTCTGTTAGAGGCCCCTCTGTTTCAGCACCTCTGTTTCTCGCCCTTTGTTTCTCGCCCTCTGTTTCTCGCCCTCTGTTTCTCGCCCTCTGTTTCAGCCCCTCTGTTTCTCGCCCTCTGTTTCAGCTCCTCTGTTTCAGTCCCTCTGTTTCAGCCACTCAATTTCAGCCCCTCTGTTTCAGCCCCTCTGTTTCTCGCCCTCTGTTTCAGCCCCTCTGTTTCAGCCCCTCTGTTTCTCGCCCTCTGTTTCAGCCCCTCTGTTTCAGCCCCGCTGTTTCTCGCCCTCTGTATCAGCCCCTCTGTTTCAGCCCCTCTGTTTCAGCCACTCTGTTTCAGCCCCTCTGTTTCTCGCACTCTGTTTCTCGCCCTCTGTTTCAGCCTCTCTGTTTCAGCCCCTCTGTTTCAGCCCCTCTGTTTCTCGCCCTCTGTTTCTCGCCCTCTGTTTCTCGCCCTCTGTTTCTCGCTCTCTGTTTCTCGCCCTCTGTTTCTCGCCCACTGTTTCAGCCCCTCTGTTTCAGCCCCTCTGTTTCTCGCCCTCTGTTTCTCGCCCTCTGTTTCTCGCTCTCTGTTTCTCGCCCTCTGTTTCTCGCCCTCTGTTTCAGCCCCTCTGTTTCAGCCCCTCTGTTTCAGCCCCGCTGTTTCTCGCCCTCTGTTTCTCGCCCACTGTATCTCGCCCTCTGTTTCAGCCCCTCTGTTTCAGCCCCTCTGTTTCAGCCCCTCTGTTTCTCGCCCTCTGTTTCTCGCCCTCTGTTTCTCGCTCTCTGTTTCTCGCCCTCTGTTTCTCGCCCTCTGTTTCAGCCCCTCTGTTTCAGCCCCTCTGTTTCAGCCCCTCTGTTTCTCGCCCTCTGTTTCTCGCCCTCTGTTTCTCGCCCTCTGTTTCAGCCCATCAGTTTCAGCCCCTTTGTTTCAGCCCCTCTGTTTCAGCCCCTCTGTTTCTCGCCCTCTGTTTCAGCCCCTCTGTTTCAGCCCCTCTGTTTCAGCCCCTCTGTTTCAGCCCCTCTGTTTCTCGCCCTCTGTTTCTCGCCCTCTGTTTCTCGCCCTCTGTTTCAGCCCCTCTGTTTCAGTCCCTCTGTTTCAGCCCATCTGTTTCTCGCCCTCTGTTTCTCGCCCTCTCTTTCAGCCCCACTGTTTCTCCCCCTCTGTTTCAGCCCCTCTTTTTCAGCCCCTCTGTTTCAGCCCCTCTGTTTCAGCCCCTCTGTTTCTCGCACCCTGTTTCTCGCCCTCTGTTTCTCGCCCTCTGTTTCAGCCCCTCTGTTTCAGCCCCTCTGTTTCAGCCCCTCTGTTTCTCGCCCTCTGTTTCTCGCCCACTGTTTCTCGCCCTCTGTTTCAGCCCCTCTGTTTCAGCCCCTTTGTTTCAGCCCCTCTGTTTCAGCCCCTCTGTTTCTCGCCCTCTGTTTCAGACCCTCTGTTTCAGCCGCTCTGTTTCAGCCCCTCTGTTTCAGCCCCTCTGTTTCTCGCCCTCTGTTTCTCGCCCTCTGTTTCTCGCCCTCTGTTTCTCGCTCTCTGTTTCAGCCCCTCTGTTTCAGCCCCTCTGTTTCAGCCCCTCTGTTTCTCGCTCTCAGTTTCTCGCCCTCTGTTTCAGCCCCTCTGTTTCAGCCCCTCTGTTTCTCGCCCTCTGTTTCTGCCCCTCTGTTTCAGAACCTCTGTTTCTCGCCCTCTGTTTCAGCCCCTCTATTTCAGCCCCTCTGTATCAGCCCCTCTGTTTCAGCCCCTCTGTTTTTCGCCCTCTGTTGCTCGCCCTCTGTTTCAGCCCCTCTGTTTCAGCCCCTCTGTTTCAGCCCCTCTGTTTCAGCCCCTCTGTTTCTCGCCCTCTGTTTCTCGCCCTCTGTTTCTAGCCCTCTGTTCCTCGCTCTCTGTTTCTCGCCCTCTGTTTCAGCCCCTCTGTTTCAGCCCCTCTGTTTCTCGCCCTCTGTTTCTCGCCATCTGTTTCAGAACCTCTGTTTCAGCCCCTCTGTTTCTCGCCCTCTGTTTCAGCCCCTCTGTTTCAGCCCCTCTGTTTCAGCCCCTCTGTTAGAGGCCCCTCTGTTTCAGCACCTCTGTTTCTCGCACTTTGTTTCTCGCCCTCTGTTTCTCGCCCTCTGTTTCTCGCCCTCTGTTTCAGCCCCTCTGTTTCTCGCCCTCTGTTTCAGCCCCTCTGTTTCAGTGCCTCTGTTTCAGCCCCTCAATTTCAGCCCCTCTGTTTCAGCCCCTCTGTTTCTCGCCCTCTGTTTCAGCCCCTCTGTTTCAGCCCCTCTGTTTCTCGCCCTCTGTTTCAGCCCCTCTGTTTCAGCCCCTCTGTTTCTCGCCCTCTGTATCAGCCCCTCTGTTTCAGCCCCTCTGTTTCAGCCACTCTGTTTCAGCCCCTCTGTTTCTCGCACTCTGTTTCTCGCCCTCTGTTTCAGCCTCTCTGTTTCAGCCCCTCTGTTTCAGCCCCTCTGTTTCTCGCCCTCTGTTTCTCGCCCTCTGTTTCTCGCCCTCTGTTTCTCGCTCTCTGTTTCTCGCCCTCTGTTTCTCGCCCACTGTTTCAGCCCCTCTGTTTCAGCCCCTCTGTTTCAGCCCCGCTGTTTCTCGCCCTCTGTTTCTCGCCCACTGTATCTCGCCCTCTGTTTCAGCCCCTCTGTTTCAGCCCCTCTGTTTCAGCCCCTCTGTTTCAGCCCCTCTGTTTCAGCCCCTCTGTTTCTCGCCCTCTGTTTCTCGCCCTCTGTTTCTCGCTCTCTGTTTCTCGCCCTCTGTTTCTCGCCCTCTGTTTCAGCCCCTCTGTTTCAGCCCCTCTGTTTCAGCCCCTCTGTTTCTCGCCCTCTGTTTCTCGCCCTCTGTTTCTCGCCCTCTGTTTCAGCCCATCAGTTTCAGCCCCTTTGTTTCAGCCCCTCTGTTTCAGCCCCTCTGTTTCTCGCCCTCTGTTTCAGCCCATCTGTTTCAGCCCCTCTGTTTCAGCCCCTCTGTTTCAGCCCCTCTGTTTCTCGCCCTCTGTTTCTCGCCCTCTGTTTCTCGCCCTCTGTTTCAGCCCCTCTGTTTCAGTCCCTCTGTTTCAGCCCATCTGTTTCTCGCCCTCTGTTTCTCGCCCTCTCTTTCAGCCCCTCTGTTTCAGCCCCTCTGTTTCAGCCCCTCTGTTTCTCGCTCTCTGTTTCCGCCCCTCTGTTTCAGCCCCTCTGTTTCTCGCCCTCTGTTTCAGCCCCTCTGTTTCAGCCCCTCTGTATCAGCCCCTCTGTTTCAGCCCCTCTGTTTCTCGCCCTCTGTTTCTCGCTCTCTGTTTCAGCCCCTCTGTTTCAGCCCCTCTGTTTCAGCCTCTCTTCATCAGCCCCTCTGTTTCAGCCCCTCTGTTTCTCGCCCTCTGTTTCACCCCCTCTGTTTCAGCCCCTCTGTTTCTCGCCCTCTGTTTCAGCCCCTCTGTTTCAGTCCCTCTGTATCAGCCCCTCTGTTTCAGCCCCTCTGTTTCTCGCCCTCTGTTTCTCGCCCTCTGTTTCAGCCACTCTGTTTCAGCCCCTCTGTTTCAGCCTCTCTGTTTCAGCCCCTCTGTTTCAGCCCCTCTGTTTCTCGCCCTCTGTTTCTCGCCCACTGTTTCTCGCCCTCTGTTTCTCGCTCTCTGTTTCTCGCCCTCTGTTTCAGCCCCTCTGTTTCTCGCCCACTGTTTAAGCCCCTCTGTTTCTCGCCATCTGTTTCAGCCCCTCTGTTTCAGCCCCTCTGTTTCTCGCCCTCTGTTTCAGCCCCTCTGTTTCAGCCCCTCTGTTTCAGCCCCTCTGTTTCTCGCCCTCTGTTTCTCGCCCACTGTTTCTCGCCCTCTGTTTCAGCCCCTCTGTTTCAGCACCTCTGTTTCAGCCCCTCTGTTTCAGCCCCTCTGTTTCTCGCACCCTGTTTCTCGCCCTCTGTTTCTCGCTCTCTGTTTCTCGCCCTCTGATTCTCGCCCTCTGTTTCAGCCCCTCTGTTTCAGCCCCTCTGTTTCAGCCCCTCTGTTTCTCGCGCTCTGTTTCTCGCCCTCTGTTTCTCGCCCTCTGTTTCAGCCCCTCTGTTTCAGCCCCTCTGTTTCAGCCCCTCTTTTTCAGCCCCTCTGTTTCTCGCCCTCTGTTTCTCGCCCTCTTTTTCTCGCTCTCTGTTTCTCGCCCTCTGTTTCTCGCCCTCTGTTTCAGCCCCTCTGTTTCAGCCCCTCTGTTTCTGCCCCTCTGTTTCTCGCCCTCTGTTTCTCGCCCACTGTTTCTCCCCCTCTGTTTCAGCCCCTCTTTTTCAGCCCCTCTGTTTCAGCCCCTCTGTTTCAGCCCCTCTGTTTCTCGCACCCTGTTTCTCGCCCTCTGTTTCTCGCCCTCTGTTTCAGCCCCTCTGTTTCAGCCCCTCTGTTTCAGCCCCTCTGTTTCTCGCCCTCTGTTTCTCGCCCACTGTTTCTCGCCCTCTGTTTCAGCCCCTCTGTTTCAGCCCCTTTGTTTCAGCCCCTCTGTTTCAGCCCCTCTGTTTCTCGCCCTCTGTTTCAGACCCTCTGTTTCAGCCGCTCTGTTTCAGCCCCTCTGTTTCAGCCCCTCTGTTTCTCGCCCTCTGTTTCTCGCCCTCTGTTTCTCGCCCTCTGTTTCTCGCTCTCTGTTTCAGCCCCTCTGTTTCAGCCCCTCTGTTTCAGCCCCTCTGTTTCTCGCTCTCAGTTTCTCGCCCTCTGTTTCAGCCCCTCTGTTTCAGCCCCTCTGTTTCTCGCCCTCTGTTTCTGCCCCTCTGTTTCAGAACCTCTGTTTCTCGCCCTCTGTTTCAGCCCCTCTATTTCAGCCCCTCTGTATCAGCCCCTCTGTTTCAGCCCCTCTGTTTTTCGCCCTCTGTTGCTCGCCCTCTGTTTCAGCCCCTCTGTTTCAGCCCCTCTGTTTCAGCCCCTCTGTTTCTCGCCCTCTGTTTCTCGCCCTCTGTTTCTAGCCCTCTGTTCCTCGCTCTCTGTTTCTCGCCCTCTGTTTCAGCCCCTCTGTTTCAGCCCCTCTGTTTCTCGCCCTCTGTTTCTCGCCATCTGTTTCAGAACCTCTGTTTCAGCCCCTCTGTTTCTCGCCCTCTGTTTCAGCCCCTCTGTTTCAGCCCCTCTGTTTCAGCCCCTCTGTTAGAGGCCCCTCTGTTTCAGCACCTCTGTTTCTCGCACTTTGTTTCTCGCCCTCTGTTTCTCGCCCTCTGTTTCTCGCCCTCTGTTTCAGCCCCTCTGTTTCTCGCCCTCTGTTTCAGCCCCTCTGTTTCAGTGCCTCTGTTTCAGCCCCTCAATTTCAGCCCCTCTGTTTCAGCCCCTCTGTTTCTCGCCCTCTGTTTCAGCCCCTCTGTTTCAGCCCCTCTGTTTCTCGCCCTCTGTTTCAGCCCCTCTGTTTCAGCCCCTCTGTTTCTCGCCCTCTGTATCAGCCCCTCTGTTTCAGCCCCTCTGTTTCAGCCACTCTGTTTCAGCCCCTCTGTTTCTCGCACTCTGTTTCTCGCCCTCTGTTTCAGCCTCTCTGTTTCAGCCCCTCTGTTTCAGCCCCTCTGTTTCTCGCCCTCTGTTTCTCGCCCTCTGTTTCTCGCCCTCTGTTTCTCGCTCTCTGTTTCTCGCCCTCTGTTTCTCGCCCACTGTTTCAGCCCCTCTGTTTCAGCCCCTCTGTTTCTCGCCCTCTGTTTCTCGCCCTCTGTTTCTCGCTCTCTGTTTCTCGCCCTCTGTTTCTCGCCCTCTGTTTCAGCCCCTCTGTTTCAGCCCCTCTGTTTCAGCCCCGCTGTTTCTCGCCCTCTGTTTCTCGCCCACTGTATCTCGCCCTCTGTTTCAGCCCCTCTGTTTCAGCCCCTCTGTTTCAGCCCCTCTGTTTCAGCCCCTCTGTTTCAGCCCCTCTGTTTCTCGCCCTCTGTTTCTCGACCTCTGTTTCTCGCTCTCTGTTTCTCGCCCTCTGTTTCTCGCCCTCTGTTTCAGCCCCTCTGTTTCAGCCCCTCTGTTTCAGCCCCTCTGTTTCTCGCCCTCTGTTTCTCGCCCTCTGTTTCTCGCCCTCTGTTTCAGCCCATCAGTTTCAGCCCCTTTGTTTCAGCCCCTCTGTTTCAGCCCCTCTGTTTCTCGCCCTCTGTTTCAGCCCATCTGTTTCAGCCCCTCTGTTTCAGCCCCTCTGTTTCAGCCCCTCTGTTTCTCGCCCTCTGTTTCTCGCCCTCTGTTTCTCGCCCTCTGTTTCAGCCCCTCTGTTTCAGTCCCTCTGTTTCAGCCCATCTGTTTCTCGCCCTCTGTTTCTCGCCCTCTCTTTCAGCCCCTCTGTTTCAGCCCCTCTGTTTCAGCCCCTCTGTTTCTCGCTCTCTGTTTCCGCCCCTCTGTTTCAGCCCCTCTGTTTCTCGCCCTCTGTTTCAGCCCCTCTGTTTCAGCCCCTCTGTATCAGCCCCTCTGTTTCAGCCCCTCTGTTTCTCGCCCTCTGTTTCTCGCTCTCTGTTTCAGCCCCTCTGTTTCAGCCCCTCTGTTTCAGCCTCTCTTCATCAGCCCCTCTGTTTCAGCCCCTCTGTTTCTCGCCCTCTGTTTCACCCCCTCTGTTTCAGCCCCTCTGTTTCTCGCCCTCTGTTTCAGCCCCTCTGTTTCAGTCCCTCTGTATCAGCCCCTCTGTTTCAGCCCCTCTGTTTCTCGCCCTCTGTTTCTCGCCCTCTGTTTCAGCCACTCTGTTTCAGCCCCTCTGTTTCAGCCTCTCTGTTTCAGCCCCTCTGTTTCAGCCCCTCTGTTTCTCGCCCTCTGTTTCTCGCCCACTGTTTCTCGCCCTCTGTTTCAGCCCCTCTCTTTCAGCCCCTCTTTTTCGGCCCCTCTGTTTCAGCCCCTCTGTTTCAGCCCCTCTGTTTCTCGCCCCATGTTTCTCGCCCTCTGTTTCTCGCTCTCTGTTTCTCGCCCTCTGTTTCACGCCCTCTGTTTCAGCCCCTCTGTTTCAGCCCCTCTGTTTCAGCCACTCTGTTTCAGCCCCTCTGTTTCTCGCCCTCTGTTTCAGCCCTTCTGTTTCTCGCCCTCTGTTTCAGCCCCTCTGTTTCAGCCCCTCTGTATCAGCCCCTCTGTTTCAGCCCCTCTGTTTCTCGCCCTCTGTTTCTCGCCCACTGTTTCTCGCCCTCTGTTTCAGCCCCTCTGTTTCAGCCCCTCTGTTTCTCGCCCTCTGTTTCTCGCCCTCTGTTTCTCGCCCTCTGTTTCAGCCCCGCTGTTTCAGTCCCTCTGTTTCAGCCCATCTGTTTCTCGCCCTCTGTTTCTCGCCCTCTGTTTCAGCCCCTCTGTTTCAGCCCCTCTGTTTCAGCCCCTCTGTTTCTCGCCCTCTGTTTCCGCCCCTCTGTTTCAGCCCCTCTGTTTCTCGCCCTCTGTTTCAGCCCCTCTGTTTCAGCCCCTCTGTATCAGCCCCTCTGTTTCAGCCCCTCTGTTTCTCGCCCTCTGTTTCTCGCCCTCTGTTTCAGCCCCTCTGTTTCAGCCCCTCTGTTTCAGCCTCTCTGCATCAGCCCCTCTGTTTCAGCCCCTCTGTTTCTCGCCCTCTGTTTCAGCCCCTCTGTTTCAGCCCCTCTGTTTCTCGCCATCTGTTTCAGCCCCTCTGTTTCTCGCCCTCTGTTTCTCGCCCACTGTTTCTCGCCCTCTGTTTCAGCCCCTCTCTTTCAGCCCCTCTTTTTCAGCCCCTCTGTTTCAGCCCCTCTGTTTCAGCCCCTCTGTTTCTCGCACTCTGTTTCACGCCCTCTGTTTCAGCCCCTCTGTTTCAGCCCCTCTGTTTCAGCCCCTCTGTTTCAGCCCCTCTGTTTCTCGCCCTCTGTTTCAGCCCCTCTGTTTCTCGCCCTCTGTTTCAGCCCCTCTGTTTCAACCCCTCTGTATCAGCCCCTCTGTTTCAGCCCCTCTGTTTCTCGCCCTCTGTTTCTCGCCCACTGTTTCTCGCCCTCTGTTTCAGCCCCTCTGTTTCAGCCCCTCTTTTTCAGCCCCTCTGTTTCAGCCCCTCTGTTTCAGCCCCTCTGTTTCAGCCCCTCTGTTTCTCGCCCTCTGTTTCTCGCCCTCTGTTTCAGCCCCTCTGTTTCAGCCCCTCTGTTTCAGCGTCTCTATTTCAGCCCCTCTGTTTCAGCCCCTCTGTTTCTTGCCCTCTGTTTCTCGCACACTGTTTCTCGCCCTCTGTTTCAGCCCCTCTGTTTCAGGGTCTCTGCTTCAGCCCCTCTGTTTCAGCCCCTCTGTTTCTCGCCCTCTGTTTCAGCCCCTCTGTTTCAGCCCCTCTGTTTCTCGCCCTCTGTTTCAGCCCCTCTGTTTCAGCCCCTCTGTATCAGCCCCTCTGTTTCAGCCCCTCTGTTTCTCGCCCTCTGTTTCTCGCCCTCTGTTTCAGCTTCTCTGTTTCAGCCCATCTGTTTCAGCCTCTCTGTTTCAGGCCCTCTGTTTCAGCCCCTCTGTTTCATCCCCTCTGTTTCTCGCCCTCTGTTTCTCGCCCTCTGTTTCTCGCCCTCTGTTTCAGCCCCTCTGTTTCAGTCCCTCTGTTTCAGCCCCTCTGTTTCTCACCCTCTGTTTCTCGCCCTCTGTTTCAGCCCCACTGTTTCAGCCCCTCTGTTTCAGCCCCTCTGTTTCTCGCCCTCTGTTTCAGCCCCTCTGTTTTAGCCCGTCTGTTTATCGCCCTCTGTTTCAGCCCCTCTGTTTCAGCCCCTCTGTTAGAGGCCCCTCTGTTTCAGCACCTCTGTTTCTCGCCCTTTGTTTCTCGCCCTCTGTTTCTCGCCCTCTGTTTCTCGCCCTCTGTTTCAGCCCCTCTGTTTCTCGCCCTCTGTTTCAGCTCCTCTGTTTCAGTCCCTCTGTTTCAGCCACTCAATTTCAGCCCCTCTGTTTCAGCCCCTCTGTTTCTCGCCCTCTGTTTCAGCCCCTCTGTTTCAGCCCCTCTGTTTCTCGCCCTCTGTTTCAGCCCCTCTGTTTCAGCCCCGCTGTTTCTCGCCCTCTGTATCAGCCCCTCTGTTTCAGCCCCTCTGTTTCAGCCACTCTGTTTCAGCCCCTCTGTTTCTCGCACTCTGTTTCTCGCCCTCTGTTTCAGCCTCTCTGTTTCAGCCCCTCTGTTTCAGCCCCTCTGTTTCTCGCCCTCTGTTTCTCGCCCTCTGTTTCTCGCCCTCTGTTTCTCGCTCTCTGTTTCTCGCCCTCTGTTTCTCGCCCACTGTTTCAGCCCCTCTGTTTCAGCCCCTCTGTTTCTCGCCCTCTGTTTCTCGCCCTCTGTTTCTCGCTCTCTGTTTCTCGCCCTCTGTTTCTCGCCCTCTGTTTCAGCCCCTCTGTTTCAGCCCCTCTGTTTCAGCCCCGCTGTTTCTCGCCCTCTGTTTCTCGCCCACTGTATCTCGCCCTCTGTTTCAGCCCCTCTGTTTCAGCCCCTCTGTTTCAGCCCCTCTGTTTCAGCCCCTCTGTTTCAGCCCCTCTGTTTCTCGCCCTCTGTTTCTCGCCCTCTGTTTCTCGCTCTCTGTTTCTCGCCCTCTGTTTCTCGCCCTCTGTTTCAGCCCCTCTGTTTCAGCCCCTCTGTTTCAGCCCCTCTGTTTCTCGCCCTCTGTTTCTCGCCCTCTGTTTCTCGCCCTCTGTTTCAGCCCATCAGTTTCAGCCCCTTTGTTTCAGCCCCTCTGTTTCAGCCCCTCTGTTTCTCGCCCTCTGTTTCAGCCCCTCTGTTTCAGCCCCTCTGTTTCAGCCCCTCTGTTTCAGCCCCTCTGTTTCTCGCCCTCTGTTTCTCGCCCTCTGTTTCTCGCCCTCTGTTTCAGCCCCTCTGTTTCAGTCCCTCTGTTTCAGCCCATCTGTTTCTCGCCCTCTGTTTCTCGCCCTCTCTTTCAGCCCCTCTGTTTCAGCCCCTCTGTTTCAGCCCCTCTGTTTCTCGCCCTCTGTTTCCGCCCCTCTGTTTCAGCCCCTCTGTTTCTCGCCCTCTGTTTCAGCCCCTCTGTTTCAGCCCCTCTGTATCAGCCCCTCTGTTTCAGCCCCTCTGTTTCTCGCCCTCTGTTTCTCGCTCTCTGTTTCAGCCCCTCTGTTTCAGCCCCTCTGTTTCAGCCTCTCTTCATCAGCCCCTCTGTTTCAGCCCCTCTGTTTCTCGCCCTCTGTTTCACCCCCTCTGTTTCAGCCCCTCTGTTTCTCGCCCTCTGTTTCAGCCCCTCTGTTTCAGTCCCTCTGTATCAGCCCCTCTGTTTCAGCCCCTCTGTTTCTCGCCCTCTGTTTCTCGCCCTCTGTTTCAGCCACTCTGTTTCAGCCCCTCTGTTTCAGCCTCTCTGTTTCAGCCCCTCTGTTTCAGCCCCTCTGTTTCTCGCCCTCTGTTTCTCGCCCACTGTTTCTCGCCCTCTGTTTCAGCCCCTCTCTTTCAGCCCCTCTTTTTCGGCCCCTCTGTTTCAGCCCCTCTGTTTCAGCCCCTCTGTTTCTCGCCCTATGTTTCTCGCCCTCTGTTTCTCGCTCTCTGTTTCTCGCCCTCTGTTTCACGCCCTCTGTTTCAGCCCCTCTGTTTCAGCCCCTCTGTTTCAGCCCCTCTGTTTCAGCCCCTCTGTTTCTCGCCCTCTGTTTCAGCCCTTCTGTTTCTCGCCCTCTGTTTCAGCCCCTCTGTTTCAGCCCCTCTGTATCAGCCCCTCTGTTTCAGCCCCTCTGTTTCTCGCCCTCTGTTTCTCGCCCACTGTTTCTCGCCCTCTGTTTCAGCCCCTCTGTTTCAGCCCCTCTGTTTCTCGCCCTCTGTTTCTCGCCCTCTGTTTCTCGCCCTCTGTTTCAGCCCCGCTGTTTCAGTCCCTCTGTTTCAGCCCATCTGTTTCTCGCCCTCTGTTTCTCGCCCTCTGTTTCAGCCCCTCTGTTTCAGCCCCTCTGTTTCAGCCCCTCTGTTTCTGGCCCTCTGTTTCCGCCCCTCTGTTTCAGCCCCTCTGTTTCTCGCCCTCTGTTTCAGCCCCTCTGTTTCAGCCCCTCTGTATCAGCCCCTCTGTTTCAGCCCCTCTGTTACTCGCCCTCTGTTTCTCGCCCTCTGTTTCAGCCCCTCTGTTTCAGCCCCTCTGTTTCCGCCTCTCTGCATCAGCCCCTCAGTTTCAGCCCCTCTGTTTCTCGCCCTCTGTTTCAGCCCCTCTGTTTCAGCCCCTCTGTTTCTCGCCCTCTGTTTCAGCCCCTCTGTTTCTCGCCCTCTGTTTCTCGCCCACTGTTTCTCGCCCTCTGTTTCAGCCCCTCTCTTTCAGCCCCTCTTTTTCAGCCCCTCTGTTTCAGCCCCTCTGTTTCAGCCCCTCTGTTTCTCGCCCTCTGTTTCTCGCCCTCTGTTTCTCGCTCTCTGTTTCTCGCCCTCTGTTTCACGCCCTCTGTTTCAGCCCCTCTGTTTCAGCCCCTCTGTTTCAGCCCCTCTGTTTCAGCCCCTCTGTTTCTCGCCCTCTGTTTCAGCCCCTCTGTTTCTCGCCCTCTGTTTCAGCCCCTATGTTTCAACCCCTCTGTATCAGCCCCTCTGTTTCAGCCCCTCTGTTTCTCGCCCTCTGTTTCTCGCCCACTGTTTCTCGCCCTCTGTTTCAGCCCCTCTGTTTCAGCCCCTCTTTTTCAGCCCCTCTGTTTCAGCCCCTCTGTTTCAGCCCCTCTGTTTCAGCCCCTCTGTTTCTCGCCCTCTGTTTCTCGCCCTCTGTTTCAGCCCCTCTGTTTCAGCCCCTCGGTTCCAGCGTCTCTATTTCAGCCCCTCTGTTTCAGCCCCTCTGTTTCTTGCCCTCTGTTTCTCGCACACTGTTTCTCGCCCTCTGTTTCAGCCCCTCTGTTTCAGGGTCTCTGCTTCAGCCCCTCTGTTTCAGCCCCTCTGTTTCTCGCCCTCTGTATCAGCCCCTCTGTTTCAGCCCCTCTGTTTCTCGCCCTCTGTTTCTCGCCCTCTGTTTCAGCTTCTCTGTTTCAGCCCCTCTGTTTCAGCCTCTCTGTTTCAGGCCCTCTGTTTCAGCCCCTCTGTTTCTCGCCCTCTATTTCTCGCCCACTGTTTCTCGCCCTCTGTTTCAGCCCCTCTGTTTCAGCCCCTCTTTTTCAGCCCCTCTGTTTCAGCCGCTCTGTTTCAGCCCCTCTGTTTCTCGCCCTCTGTTTCTCGCCCTCTGTTTTTCGCTCTCTGTTTCTCGCCCTCTGTTTCTCGCCCTCTGTTTCAGACCCTCTGTTTCAGCCCCTCTGTTTCAGCCCCTCTGTTTCTCGCCCTCTGTTTCAGCCCCTCTGTTTCTCGCCCTCTGTTTCAGCCCCTCTGTTTCAGCCCCTCTGTATCAGCCCCTCTGTTTCAGCCCCTCTGTTTCTCGCCCTCTGTTTCTCGCACTCTGTTTCTCGCTCTCTGTTTCTCCCCCTCTGTTTCAGCCCCTCTGTTTCAGCCCCTCTGTTTCATCCCCGCTGTTTCTCGCTCTCTGTTTCTCGCCCACTGTTTCTCGCCCTCTGCTTCAGCCCCTCTGTTTCAGCCCCTCTGTTTCAGCCCCTCTATTTCAGCCCCTCTGTTTCAGCCCCTCTGTTTCTCGCCCATTGTTTCAGCCCCTCTGTTTCAGCCCCTCTGTTTCAGCCCCTCTGTTTCAGCCCTTCTGTTTCAGCCCCTCTGTTTCAGCCCCTCTGTTTCAGCTCCTCTGTTTCAGCCCCTCTGTTTCAGCCCCTCTGTTTCAGCCCCTCTGTTTCTCGCCCTCTGTTTCTCGCCCTCTGTTTCTCGCTCTCTGTTTCTCGCCCTCTGTTTCTCTCCCTCTGTTTCAGCCCCTCTGTTTCAGACCCTCTGTTTCAGCCCCTCTGTTTCTCGCCCTCTGTTTCTCGCCCTCTGTTTCTCGCCCTCTGTTTCAGCCCATCAGTTTCAGCCCCTTTGTTTCAGCCCCTCTGTTTCAGCCCGTCTGTTTCTCGCCCTCTGTTTCAGCCCCTCTGTTTCAGCCCCTCTGTTTCAGCCCCTCTGTTTCAGCCCCTCTGTTTCTCGCCCTCTGTTTCTCGCCCTCTGTTTCTCGCCCTCTGTTTCAGCCCCTCTGTTTCAGTCCCTCTGTTTCAGCCCCTCTGTTTCTCACCCTCTGTTTCTCGCCCTCTGTTTCAGCCCCACTGTTTCAGCCCCTCTGTTTCAGCCCCTCTGTTTCTCGCCCTCTGTTTCAGCCCCTCTGTTTTAGCCCGTCTGTTTATCGCCTTCTGTTTCAGCCCCTCTGTTTCAGCCCCTCTGTATCAGCCCCTATGTTTCAGCCCCTCTGTTTCTCGCCCTCTGTTTCTCGCCCTCTGTTTCAGCCCCTCTGTTTCAGCCCCTATGTTTCAACCCCTCTGTTTCTGCCCCTCTGTTTCAGCCCCTCTGTTTCTCGCCTTCTGTTTCTCGCCCTCTGTTTCTCGCTCTCTGTTTCTCGCCCTCTGTTTCAGCCCCTCTGTTTCTCGCCCATTGTTTCAGCCCCTCTGTTTCAGCCCCTCTGTTTCAGCCCCTCTGTTTCAGCCCTTCTGTTTCAGCCCCTCTGTTTCAGCCCCTCTGTTTCAGCTCCTCTGTTTCAGCCCCTCTGTTTCAGCCCCTCTGTTTCTCGCCCTCTGTTTCTCGCCCTCGGTTTCAGCCCCTCTGTTTCTCGCCCTGTGTTTCAGCCCCTCTGTTTCTCGCCCTCTGTTTCAGCCCCTCTGTTTCAGCCCCTCTGTTTCAGCCCCTCTGTTTCTCGCCCTCTGTTTCTCGCACTCTGTTTCTCGCCCTCTGTTTCTCGCTCTCTGTTTCTCGACCACTGTTTCAGCCCCTCTGTTTCTCGCCCACTGTTTCAGCTCCTCTGTTTCTCGCCATCTGTTTCAGCCCCTCTGTTTCAGCTCCTCTGTTTCTCGCTCTCTGTTTCAGACCCTCTGTTTCAGCCCCTCTGTTTCAGCCCCTCTGTTTCAGCCCCTCTGTTTCAGCACCTCTGTTTCTCGCCCTTTGTTTCTCGCCCTGTGTTTCAGCCCCTCTGTTTCTCAACCTCTGTTTCAGCACCTCTGTTTCTCGCCCTCTGTTTCAGCCCCTCTGTTTCAGCCCGTCTGTTTCTCGCCCTCTGTTTCAGCCCCTCTGTTTCAGCCCCTCTGTATCAGCCCCTCTGTTTCAGCCCCTCTGTTTCTCGACCTCTGTTTCTCGCCCTCTGTTTCAGCCCCTCTGTTTCAGCCCCTCTGTTTCAGCCCCTCTGTTTCAGCCCCTCTGATTCTCGCCCTCTGTTTCTCGCCCTCTGTTTCTCGCCCTCTGTTTCTCGCTCTCTGTTTCTCGCCCTCTGTTTCAGCCCCTCTGTTTCTCGCCCACTGTTTCAGCCCCTCTGTTTCTCGCCATCTGTTTCAGCCCCTCTGTTTCAGCCCCTCTGTTTCAGCCCCTCTGTTTCAGCCTCTCTGCATCAGCCCCTCTGTTTCAGCCCCTCTGTTTCAGCCCCTCTGTTTCTCGCCCTCTGTTTCTCGCCCACTGTTTCTCGCCCTCTGTTTCAGCCCCTCTGTTTCAGCCCCTCTGTTTCAGCCCCTCTGTTTCAGCCCCTCTGTTTCTCGCACCCTGTTTCTCGCCCTCTGTTTCTCGCTCTCTGTTTCTCGCCCTCTGATTCTCGCCCTCTGTTTCAGCCCCTCTGTTTCAGCCCCTCTGTTTCAGCCCCTCTGTTTCTCGCGCTCTGTTTCTCGCCCTCTGTATCTCGCCCTCTGTTTCAGCCCCTCTGTTTCAGCCCCTCTGTTTCAGCCCCTCTTTTTCAGCCCCTCTGTTTCTCGCCCTCTGTTTCTCGCCCTCTTTTTCTCGCTCTCTGTTTCTCGCCCTCTGTTTCTCGCCCTCTGTTTCAGCCCCTCTGTTTCAGCCCCTCTGTTTCTGCCCCTCTGTTTCTCGCCCTCTGTTTCTCGCCCACTGTTTCTCCCCCTCTGTTTCAGCCCCTCTTTTTCAGCCCCTCTGTTTCAGCCCCTCTGTTTCAGCCCCTCTGTTTCTCGCACCCTGTTTCTCGCCCTCTGTTTCTCGCCCTCTGTTTCAGCCCCTCTGTTTCAGCCCCTCTGTTTCAGCCCCTCTGTTTCTCGCCCTCTGTTTCTCGCCCTCTGTTTCTCGCCCTCTGTTTCAGCCCCTCTGTTTCAGCCCCTTTGTTTCAGCCCCTCTGTTTCAGCCCCTCTGTTTCTCGCCCTCTGTTTCAGATCCTCTGTTTCAGCCGCTCTGTTTCAGCCCCTCTGTTTCAGCCCCTCTGTTTCTCGCCCTCTGTTTCTCGCCCTCTGTTTCTCGCCCTCTGTTTCTCGCTCTCTGTTTCAGCCCCTCTGTTTCAGCCCCTCTGTTTCAGCCCCTCTGTTTCTCGCTCTCAGTTTCTCGCCCTCTTTTTCAGCCCCTCTGTTTCAGCCCCTCTGTTTCTCGCCCTCTGTTTCAGCCCCTCTGTTTCAGAACCTCTGTTTCTCGCCCTCTGTTTCAGCCCCTCTATTTCAGCCCCTCTGTTTCAGCTCCTCTGTTTCAGCCCCTCTGTTTCAGCCCCTCTGTTTCTCGCCCTCTGTTTCTCGCCCTCGGTTTCAGCCCCTCTGTTTCTCGCCCTGTGTTTCAGCCCCTCTGTTTCTCGCCCTCTGTTTCAGCCCCTCTGTTTCAGCCCCTCTGTTTCAGCCCCTCTGTTTCTCGCCCTCTGTTTCTCGCCCTCTGTTTCTCGCCCTCTGTTTCTCGCTCTCTGTTTCTCGACCACTGTTTCAGCCCCTCTGTTTCTCGCCCACTGTTTCAGCTCCTCTGTTTCTCGCCATCTGTTTCAGCCCCTCTGTTTCAGCCCCTCTGTTTCTCGCTCTCTGTTTCAGACCCTCTGTTTCAGCCCCTCTGTTTCAGCCCCTCTGTTTCAGCCCCTCTGTTTCAGCACCTCTGTTTCTCGCCCTTTGTTTCTCGCCCTGTGTTTCAGCCCCTCTGTTTCTCACCCTCTGTTTCAGCACCTCTGTTTCTCGCCCTCTGTTTCAGCCCCTCTGTTTCAGCCCGTCTGTTTCTCGCCCTCTGTTTCAGCCCCTCTGTTTCAGCCCCTCTGTATCAGCCCCTCTGTTTCAGCCCCTCTGTTTCTCGACCTCTGTTTCTCGCCCTCTGTTTCAGCCCCTCTGTTTCAGCCCCTCTGTTTCAGCCCCTCTGTTTCAGCCCCTCTGATTCTCGCCCTCTGTTTCTCGCCCTCTGTTTCTCGCCCTCTGTTTCTCGCTCTCTGTTTCAGCCCCTCTGTTTCAGCCCCTCTGTTTCAGCCCCTCTGTTTCAGCCCCTCTGTTTCTCGACCTCTGTTTCTCGCCCTCTGTTTCAGCCCCTCTGTTTCTCGCCCACTGTTTCAGCCCCTCTGTTTCTCGCCATCTGTTTCAGCCCCTCTGTTTCAGCCCCTCTGTTTCTCGCCCTCTGTTTCAGCCCCTCTGTTTCAGCCCCTCTGTTTCAGCCCCTCTTTTTCAGCCCCTCTGTTTCTCGCCCTCTGTTTCTCGCCCTCTGTTTCTCGCTCTCTGTTTCTCGCCCTCTGTTTCTCGCCCTCTGTTTCAGCCCCTCTGTTTCAGCCCCTCTGTTTCAGCCCCTCTGTTTCTCGCCCTCTGTTTCTCGCCCACTGTTTCTCGCCCTCTGTTTCAGCCCCTCTGTTTCAGCCCCTCTGTTTCAGGCCCTCTGTTTCAGCCCCTCTGTTTCTCGCACCCTGTTTCTCGCCCTCTGTTTCTCGCTCTCTGTTTCTCGCCCTCTGATTCTCGCCCTCTGTTTCAGCCCCTCTGTTTCAGCCCCTCTGTTTCAGCCCCTCTGTTTCTCGCGCTCTGTTTCTCGCCCTCTGTTTCTCGCCCTCTGTTTCAGCCCCTCTGTTTCAGCCCCTCTGTTTCAGCCCCTCTTTTTCAGCCCCTCTGTTTCTCGCCCTCTGTTTCTCGCCCTCTTTTTCTCGCTCTCTGTTTCTCGCCCTCTGTTTCTCGCCCTCTGTTTCAGCCCCTCTGTTTCAGCCCCTCTGTTTCTGCCCCTCTGTTTCTCGCCCTCTGTTTCTCGCCCACTGTTTCTCCCCCTCTGTTTCAGCCCCTCTTTTTCAGCCCCTCTGTTTCAGCCCCTCTGTTTCAGCCCCTCTGTTTCTCGCACCCTGTTTCTCGCCCTCTGTTTCTCGCCCTCTGTTTCAGCCCCTCTGTTTCAGCCCCTCTGTTTCAGCCCCTCTGTTTCTCGCCCTCTGTTTCTCGCCCTCTGTTTCTCGCCCTCTGTTTCAGCCCCTCTGTTTCAGCCCCTTTGTTTCAGCCCCTCTGTTTCAGCCCCTCTGTTTCTCGCCCTCTGTTTCAGACCCTCTGTTTCAGCCGCTCTGTTTCAGCCCCTCTGTTTCAGCCCCTCTGTTTCTCGCCCTCTGTTTCTCGCCCTCTGTTTCTCGCCCTCTGTTTCAGCCCCTCTGTTTCAGCCCCTCTGTTTCAGCCCCTCTGTTAGAGGCCCCTCTGTTTCAGCACCTCTGTTTCTCGCCCTTTGTTTCTCGCCCTCTGTTTCTCGCCCTCTGTTTCTCGCCCTCTGTTTCAGCCCCTCTGTTTCTCGCCCTCTGTTTCAGCCCCTCTGTTTCAGTCCCTCTGTTTCAGCCCCTCAATTTCAGCCCCTCTGTTTCAGCCCCTCTGTTTCTCGCCCTCTGTTTCAGCCCCTCTGTTTCAGCCCCTCTGTTTCTCGCCCTCTGTTTCAGCCCCTCTGTTTCAGCCCCTCTGTTTCTCGCCCTCTGTATCAGCCCCTCTGTTTCAGCCCCTCTGTTTCAGCCACTCTGTTTCAGCCCCTCTGTTTCTCGCCCTCTGTTTCTCGCCCTCTGTTTCAGCCTCTCTGTTTCAGCCCCTCTGTTTCAGCCCCTCTGTTTCTCGCCCTCTGTTTCTCGCCCTCTGTTTCTCGCCCTCTGTTTCTCGCTCTCTGTTTCTCGCCCTCTGTTTCTCGCCCACTGTTTCAGCCCCTCTGTTTCAGCCCCTCTGTTTCTCGCCCTCTGATTCTCGCCCTCTGTTTCTCGCTCTCTGTTTCTCGCCCTCTGTTTCTCGCCCTCTGTTTCAGCCCCTCTGTTTCAGCCCCTCTGTTTCAGCCCCGCTGTTTCTCGCCCTCTGTTTCTCGCCCACTGTTTCTCGCCCTCTGTTTCAGCCCCTCTGTTTCAGCCCCTCTGTTTCAGCCCCTCTGTTTCAGCCCCTCTGTTTCAGCCCCTCTGTTTCTCGCCCTCTGTTTCTCGTCCTCTGTTTCTCGCTCTCTGAAAATCGCCCTCTGTTTCTCGCCCTCTATTTCAGCCCCTCTGTTTCAGCCCCTCTGTTTCAGCCCCTCTGTTTCTCGCCCTCTGTTTCTCGCCCTCTGTTTCTCGCCCTCTGTTTCCGCCCATCAGTTTCAGCCCCTTTGTTTCAGCCCCTCTGTTTCAGCCCCTCAGTTTCTCGCCCTCTGTTTCAGCCCCTCTGTTTCAGCCCCTCTGTTTCTCGCCCTCTGTTTCTCGCCCTCTGTTTCTCGCCCTCTGTTTCTCGCTCTCTGTTTCTCGCCCTCTGTTTCAGCCCCTCTGTTTCTCGCCCACTGTTTCAGCCCCTCTGTTTCTCGCCATCTGTTTCAGCCCCTCTGTTTCAGCCCCTCTGTTTCAGCCCCTCTTTTTCAGCCCCTCTGTTTCTCGCCCTCTGTTTCTCGCCCTCTGTTTCTCGCTCTCTGTTTCTCGCCCTCTGTTTCTCGCCCTCTGTTTCAGCCCCTCTGTTTCAGCCCCTCTGTTTCAGCCCCTCTGTTTCTCGCCCTCTGTTTCTCGCCCACTGTTTGTCGCCCTCTGTTTCAGCCCCTCTGTTTCAGCCCCTCTGTTTCAGCCCCTCTGTTTCAGCCCCTCTGTTTCTCGCACCCTGTTTCTCGCCCTCTGTTTCTCGCTCTCTGTTTCTCGCCCTCTGATTCTCGCCCTCTGTTTCAGCCCCTCTGTTTCAGCCCCTCTGTTTCAGCCCCTCTGTTTCTCGCGCTCTGTTTCTCGCCCTGTGTTTCTCGCCCTCTGTTTCAGCCCCTCTGTTTCAGCCCCTCTGTTTCAGCCCCTCTTTTTCAGCCCCTCTGTTTCTCGCCCTCTGTTTCTCGCCCTCTTTTTCTCGCTCTCTGTTTCTCGCCCTCTGTTTCTCGCCCTCTGTTTCAGCCCCTCTGTTTCAGCCCCTCTGTTTCTGCCCCTCTGTTTCTCGCCCTCTGTTTCTCGCCCACTGTTTCTCCCCCTCTGTTTCAGCCCCTCTTTTTCAGCCCCTCTGTTTCAGCCCCTCTGTTTCAGCCCCTCTGTTTCTCGCACCCTGTTTCTCGCCCTCTGTTTCTCGCCCTCTGTTTCAGCCCCTCTGTTTCAGCCCCTCTGTTTCAGCCCCTCTGTTTCTCGCCCTCTGTTTCTCGCCCTCTGTTTCTCGCCCTCTGTTTCAGCCCCTCTGTTTCAGCCCCTTTGTTTCAGCCCCTCTGTTTCAGCCCCTCTGTTTCTCGCCCTCTGTTTCAGACCCTCTGTTTCAGCCGCTCTGTTTCAGCCCCTCTGTTTCAGCCCCTCTGTTTCTCGCCCTCTGTTTCTCGCCCTCTGTTTCTCGCCCTCTGTTTCTCGCTCTCTGTTTCAGCCCCTCTGTTTCAGCCCCTCTGTTTCAGCCCCTCTGTTTCTCGCTCTCAGTTTCTCGCCCTCTGTTTCAGCCCCTCTGTTTCAGCCCCTCTGTTTCTCGCCCTCTGTTTCTGCCCCTCTGTTTCAGAACCTCTGTTTCTCGCCCTCTGTTTCAGCCCCTCTATTTCAGCCCCTCTGTATCAGCCCCTCTGTTTCAGCCCCTCTGTTTTTCGCCCTCTGTTGCTCGCCCTCTGTTTCAGCCCCTCTGTTTCAGCCCCTCTGTTTCAGCCCCTCTGTTTCAGCCCCTCTGTTTCTCGCCCTCTGTTTCTCGCCCTCTGTTTCTAGCCCTCTGTTCCTCGCTCTCTGTTTCACGCCCTCTGTTTCAGCCCCTCTGTTTCAGCCCCTCTGTTTCTCGCCCTCTGTTTCTCGCCATCTGTTTCAGACCTTCTGTTTCAGCCCCTCTGATTCTCGCCCTCTGTTTCAGCCCCTCTGTTTCAGCCCCTCTTTTTCAGCCCCTCTGTTTCTCGCCCTCTGTTTCTCGCCCTCTTTTTCTCGCTCTCTGTTTCTCGCCCTCTGTTTCTCGCCCTCTGTTTCAGCCCCTCTGTTTCAGCCCCTCTGTTTCAGCCCCGCTGTTTCTCGCCCTCTGTTTCTCGCCCACTGTTTCTCGCCCTCTGTTTCAGCCCCTCTGTTTCAGCCCCTCTGTTTCAGCCCCTCTGTTTCAGCCCCTCTGTTTCAGCCCCTCTGTTTCTCGCCCTCTGTTTCTCGTCCTCTGTTTCTCGCTCTCTGAAACTCGCCCTCTGTTTCTCGCCCTCTATTTCAGCCCCTCTGTTTCAGCCCCTCTGTTTCAGCCCCTCTGTTTCTCGCCCTCTGTTTCTCGCCCTCTGTTTCTCGCCCTCTGTTTCCGCCCATCAGTTTCAGCCCCTTTGTTTCAGCCCCTCTGTTTCAGCCCCTCTGTTTCTCGCCCTCTGTTTCAGCCCCTCTGTTTCAGCCCCTCTGTTTCTCGCCCTCTGTTTCTCGCCCTCTGTTTCTCGCCCTCTGTTTCTCGCTCTCTGTTTCTCGCCCTCTGTTTCAGCCCCTCTGTTTCTCGCCCACTGTTTCAGCCCCTCTGTTTCTCGCCATCTGTTTCAGCCCCTCTGTTTCAGCCCCTCTGTTTCAGCCCCTCTTTTTCAGCCCCTCTGTTTCAGCCCCTCTGTTTCAGCCCCTCTTTTTCAGCCCCTCTGTTTCTCGCCCTCTGTTTCTCGCCCTCTGTTTCTCGCTCTCTGTTTCTCGCCCTCTGTTTCTCGCCCTCTGTTTCAGCCCCTCTGTTTCAGCCCCTCTGTTTCAGCCCCTCTGTTTCTCGCCCTCTGTTTCTCGCCCACTGTTTGTCGCCCTCTGCTTCAGCCCCTCTGTTTCAGCCCCTCTGTTTCAGCCCCTCTGTTTCAGCCCCTCTGTTTCTCGCACCCTGTTTCTCGCCCTCTGTTTCTCGCTCTCTGTTTCTCGCCCTCTGATTCTCGCCCTCTGTTTCAGCCCCTCTGTTTCAGCCCCTCTGTTTCAGCCCCTCTGTTTCTCGCGCTCTGTTTCTCGCCCTGTGTTTCTCGCCCTCTGTTTCAGCCCCTCTGTTTCAGCCCCTCTGTTTCAGCCCCTCTTTTTCAGCCCCTCTGTTTCTCGCCCTCTGTTTCTCGCCCTCTTTTTCTCGCTCTCTGTTTCTCGCCCTCTGTTTCTCGCCCTCTGTTTCAGCCCCTCTGTTTCAGCCCCTCTGTTTCTGCCCCTCTGTTTCTCGCCCTCTGTTTCTCGCCCACTGTTTCTCCCCCTCTGTTTCAGCCCCTCTTTTTCAGCCCCTCTGTTTCAGCCCCTCTGTTTCAGCCCCTCTGTTTCTCGCACCCTGTTTCTCGCCCTCTGTTTCTCGCCCTCTGTTTCAGCCCCTCTGTTTCAGCCCCTCTGTTTCAGCCCCTCTGTTTCTCGCCCTCTGTTTCTCGCCCTCTGTTTCTCGCCCTCTGTTTCAGCCCCTCTGTTTCAGCCCCTTTGTTTCAGCCCCTCTGTTTCAGCCCCTCTGTTTCTCGCCCTCTGTTTCAGACCCTCTGTTTCAGCCGCTCTGTTTCAGCCCCTCTGTTTCAGCCCCTCTGTTTCTCGCCCTCTGTTTCTCGCCCTCTGTTTCTCGCCCTCTGTTTCTCGCTCTCTTTTTCAGCCCCTCTGTTTCAGCCCCTCTGTTTCAGCCCCTCTGTTTCTCGCTCTCAGTTTCTCGCCCTCTGTTTCAGCCCCTCTGTTTCAGCCCCTCTGTTTCTCGCCCTCTGTTTCTGCCCCTCTGTTTCAGAACCTCTGTTTCTCGCCCTCTGTTTCAGCCCCTCTATTTCAGCCCCTCTGTATCAGCCCCTCTGTTTCAGCCCCTCTGTTTTTCGCCCTCTGTTGCTCGCCCTCTGTTTCAGCCCCTCTGTTTCAGCCCCTCTGTTTCAGCCCCTCTGTTTCAGCCCCTCTGTTTCTCGCCCTCTGTTTCTCGCCCTCTGTTTCTAGCCCTCTGTTCCTCGCTCTCTGTTTCTCGCCCTCTGTTTCAGCCCCTCTGTTTCAGCCCCTCTGTTTCTCGCCCTCTGTTTCTCGCCATCTGTTTCAGACCATCTGTTTCAGCCCCTCTGTTTCTCGCCCTCTGTTTCAGCCCCTCTGTTTCAGCCCCTCTGTTTCAGCCCCTCTGTTAGAGGCCCCTCTGTTTCAGCACCTCTGTTTCTCGCCCTTTGTTTCTCGCCCTCTGTTTCTCGCCCAATGTTTCTCGCCCTCTGTTTCAGCCCCTCTGTTTCTCGCCCTCTGTTTCAGCCCCTCTGTTTCAGTCCCTCTGTTTCAGCCCCTCAATTTCAGCCCCTCTGTTTCAGCCCCTCTGTTTCTCGCCCTCTGTTTCAGCCCCTCTGTTTCAGCCCCTCTGTTTCTCGCCCTCTGTTTCAGCCCCTCTGTTTCAGCCCCTCTGTTTCTCGCCCTCTGTATCAGCCCCTCTGTTTCAGCCCCTCTGTTTCAGCCACTCTGTTTCAGCCCCTCTGTTTCTCGCCCTCTGTTTCTCGCCCTCTGTTTCAGCCTCTCTGTTTCAGCCCCTCTGTTTCAGCCCCTCTGTTTCTCGCCCTCTGTTTCTCGCCCTCTGTTTCTCGCCCTCTGTTTCTCGCTCTCTGTTTCTCGCCCTCTGTTTCTCGCCCACTGTTTCAGCCCCTCTGTTTCAGCCCCTCTGTTTCTCGCCCTCTGTTTCTCGCCCTCTGTTTCTGGCTCTCTGTTTCTCGCCCTCTGTTTCTCGCCCTCTGTTTCAGCCCCTCTGTTTCAGCTCCTCTGTTTCAGCCCCGCTGTTTCTCGCCCTCTGTTTCTCGCCCACTGTTTCTCGCCCTCTGTTTCAGACCCTCTGTTTCAGCCCCTCTGTTTCAGCCCCTCTGTTTCAGCCCCTCTGTTTCTCGCCCTCTGTTTCTCGCCCTCTGTTTCTCGCTCTCTGTTTCTCGCCCTCTGTTTCTCGCCCTCTGTTTCAGCCCCTCTGTTTCAGCCCCTCTGTTTCAGCCCCTCTGTTTCTCGCCCTCTGTTTCTCGCCCTCTGTTTCTCGCCCTCTGTTTCAGCCCATCAGTTTCAGCCCCTTTGTTTCAGCCCCTCTGTTTCAGCCCCTCTGTTTCTCGCCCTCTGTTTCAGCCCCTCTGTTTCAGCACCTCTGTTTCAGCCCCTCTGTTTCAGCCGCTCTGTATCAGCCCCTCTGTTTCTCGCCCTCTGTTTCTCGCCCTCTGTTTCTCGCCCTCTGTTTCAGCCCCTCTGTTTCAGTCCCTCTGTTTCAGCCCATCTGTTTCTCGCCCTCTGTTTCTCGCCCTCTGTTTCAGCCCCTCTGTTTCAGCCCCTCTGTTTCAGCCCCTCTGTTTCTCGCCCTCTGTTTCCGCCCCTCTGTTTCAGCCCCTCTGTTTCTCGCCCTCTGTTTCAGCCCCTCTGTTTCAGCCCCTCTGTATCAGCCCCTCTGTTTCAGCCCCTCTGTTGCTCGCCCTCTGTTTCTCGCCCTCTGTTTCAGCCCCTCTGTTTCAGCCCCTCTGTTTCAGCCTCTCTGCATCAGCCCCTCTGTTTCAGCCCCTCTGTTTCTCGCCCTCTGTTTCACCCCCTCTGTTTCAGCCCCTCTGTTTCTCGCCCTCTGTTTCAGCCCCTCTGTTTCAGTCCCTCTGTATCAGCCCCTCTGTTTCAGCCCCTCTGTTTCTCGCCCTCTGTTTCTCGCCCTCTGTTTCAGCCACTCTGTTTCAGCCCCTCTGTTTCAGCCTCTCTGTTTCAGCCCCTCTGTTTCAGCCCCTCTGTTTCTCGCCCTCTGTTTCTCGCCCACTGTTTCTCGCCCTCTGTTTCAGCCCCATTCTTTCAGCCCCTCTTTTTCAGCCCCTCTGTTTCAGCCCCTCTGTTTCAGCCCCTCTGTTTCTCGCCCTCTGTTTCTCGCCCTCTGTTTCTCGCTCTCTGTTTCTCGCCCTCTGTTTCACGCCCTCTGTTTCAGCCCCTCTGTTTCAACCCCTCTGTTTCAGCCCCTCTGTTTCAGCCCCTCTGTTTCTCGCCCTCTGTTTCAGCCCCTCTGTTTCTCGCCCTCTGTTTCAGCCCCTCTGTTTCAGCCCCTCTGTATCAGCCCCTCTGTTTCAGCCCCTCTGTTTCTCGCCCTCTGTTTCTCGCCCACTGTTTCTCGCCCTCTGTTTCAGCCCCTCTGTTTCAGCCCCTCTGTTTCTCGCCCTCTGTTTCTCGCCCTCTGTTTCTCGCCCTCTGTTTCAGCCCCTCTGTTTCAGTCCCTCTGTTTCAGCCCATCTGTTTCTCGCCCTCTGTTTCTCGCCCTCTGTTTCAGCCCCTCTGTTTCAGCCCCTCTGTTTCAGCCCCTCTGTTTCTCGCCCTCTGTTTCCGCCCCTCTGTTTCAGCCCCTCTGTTTCTCGCCCTCTGTTTCAGCCCCTCTGTTTCAGCCCCTCTGTATCAGCCCCTCTGTTTCAGCCCCTCTGTTTCTCGCCCTCTGTTTCTCGCCCTCTGTTTCAGTCCCTCTGTTTCAGCCCCTCTGTTTCAGCCTCTCTGCATCAGCCCCTCTGTTTCAGCCCCTCTGTTTCTCGCCCTCTGTTTCAGCCCCTCTGTTTCAGCCCCTCTGTTTCTCGCCCTCTGTTTCAGCCCCTCTGTTTCAGTCCCTCTGTATCAGCCCCTCTGTTTCAGCCCCTCTGTTTCTCGCCCTCTGTTTCTCGCCCTCTGTTTCAGCCACTCTGTTTCAGCCCCTCTGTTTCAGCCTCTCTGTTTCAGCCCCTCTGTTTCAGCCCCTCTGTTTCTCGCCCTCTGTTTCTCGCCCACTGTTTCTCGCCCTCTGTTTCAGCCCCTCTCTTTCAGCCCCTCTTTTTCAGCCCCTCTGTTTCAGCCCCTCTGTTTCAGCCCCTCTGTTTCTCGCCCTCTGTTTCTCGCCCTCTGTTTCTCGCTCTCTGTTTCTCGCCCTCTGTTTCACGCCCTCTGTTTCAGCCCCTCTGTTTCAGCCCCTCTGTTTCAGCCCCTCTGTTTCTCGCCCTCTGTTTCAGCCCCTCTGTTTCTCGCCCTCTGTTTCAGCCCCTCTGTTTCAACCCCTCTGTATCAGCCCCTCTGTTTCAGCCCCTCTGTTTCTCGCCCTCTGTTTCTCGCCCACTGTTTCTCGCCCTCTGTTTCAGCCCCTCTGTTTCAGCCCCTCTTTTTCAGCCCCTCTGTTTCAGCCCCTCTGTTTCAGCCCCTCTGTTTCAGCCCCTCTGTTTCTCGCCCTCTGTTTCTCGCCCTCTGTTTCAGCCCCTCTGTTTCAGCCCCTCTGTTTCAGCGTCTCTATTTCAGCCCCTCTGTTTCAGCCCCTCTGTTTCTTGCCCTCTGTTTCTCGCACACTGTTTCTCGCCCTCTGTTTCAGCCCCTCTGTTTCAGGGTCTCTGCTTCAGCCCCTCTGTTTCAGCCCCTCTGTTTCTCGCCCTCTGTTTCAGCCCCTCTGTTTCAGCCCCTCTGTTTCTCGCCCTCTGTTTCAGCCCCTCTGTTAGGGCCCCTCTGTATCAGCCCCTCTGTTTCAGCCCCTCTGTTTCTCGCCCTCTGTTTCTCGCCCTCTGTTTCAGCTTCTCTGTTTCAGCCCCTCTGTTTCAGCCTCTCTGTTTCAGGCCCTCTGTTTCAGCCCCTCTGTTTCTCGCCCTCTATTTCTCGCCCACTGTTTCTCGCCCTCTGTTTCAGCCCCTCTGTTTCAGCCCCTCTTTTTCAGCCCCTCTGTTTCAGCCGCTCTGTTTCAGTCCCTCTGTTTCTCGCCCTCTGTTTCTCGCCCTCTGTTTTTCGCTCTCTGTTTCTCGCCCTCTGTTTCTCGCCCTCTGTTTCAGACCCTCTGTTTCAGCCCCTCTGTTTCAGCCCCTCTGTTTCTCGCCCTCTGTTTCAGCCCCTCTGTTTCTCGCCCTCTGTTTCAGCCCCTCTGTTTCAGCCCCTCTGTATCAGCCCCTCTGTTTCAGCCCCTCTGTTTCTCGCCCTCTGTTTCTCGCACTCTGTTTATCGCTCTCTGTTTCTCCCCCTCTGTTTCAGCCCCTCTGTTTCAGCCCCTCTGTTTCATCCCCGCTGTTTCTCGTTCTCTGTTTCTCGCCCACTGTTTCTCGCCCTCTGCTTCAGCCCCTCTGTTTCAGCCCCTCTGTTTCAGCCCCTCTGATTCAGCCCCTCTGTTAATCGCCCTCTGTTTCTCGCCCTCTGTTTCTCGCTCTCTGTTTCTCGCCCTCTGTTTCTCGCCCTCTGTTTCAGCACCTCTGTTTCAGCCCCTCTTTTTCAGCCCATCTGTTTCTCGCCCTCTGTTTCTCGCCCTCTGTTTCTCGCCCTCTGTTTCAGCCCATCAGTTTCAGCCCCTTTGTTTCAGCCCCTCAGTTTCAGCCCCTCTGTTTCACGCCCTCTGTTTCAGCCCCTCTGTTTCAGCCCCTCTGTTTCTCGCCCTCTGTTTCTCGCCCTCTGTTTCTCGCCCTCTGTTTCTCGCCCTCTGTTTCAGCCCCTCTGTTTCAGTCCCTCTGTTTCAGCCGCTCTGTTTCTCGCCCTCTGTTTCTCGCCCTCTGTTTCAGCCCCTCTGTTTCAGCCCCTCTGTTTCAGCCCCTCTGTTTCTCGCCCTCTGTTTCTCGCCCTCTGTTTCAGCCCCTCTGTTTCAGCCCCTCTGTTTCAGCCCCTCTGTTTCTCGCCCTCTGTTTCAGCCCCTCTGTTTCAGCCCCTCTGTTTCAGCCTCTCTGTTTCAGCCCCTCTGTTTCAGCCCCACTGTTTCTCGCCCTCTGTTTCTCGCCCACTGTTTCTCGCCCTCTGTTTCACCCCCTCTGTTTCAGCCCCTCTGTTTCAGCCCCACTGTTTCAGCCCCTCTGTTTCTCGCCCTCTGTTTCTCGCCCTCTGTTTCTCGCTCTCTGTTTCTCGCTCTCTGTTTCTCGCCCTCTGTTTCTCGCCCTCTGTTTCAGCCCCTCTGTTTCAGCCCCTCTGTTTCAGCCCCTCTGTTTCAGCCCCTCTGTTTCTCGCCTTCTGTTCCAGCCCCTCTGTTTCAGCCCCTCTGTATCAGCCCCTCTGTTTCAGCCCCTCTGTTCCTCGCCATCTGTATCAGCCCCTCTGTTTCAGCCCCTCTGTTTCAGCCCCTCTGATTCAGCCACTCTGTTTCAGCCCCTCTGTTTCTCGCCCTCTGTTTCTCGCCCTCTGTTTCAGCCTCTCTGTTTCAGCCCCTCTGTTTCAGCCCCTCTGTTTCTCGCCCTCTGTTTCTCGCCCTCTGTTTCTCGCCCTCTGTTTCTCGCTCTCTGTTTCTCGCCCTCTGTTTCTCGCCCACTGTTTCAGCCCCTCTGTTTCAGCCCCTCTGTTTCTCGCCCTCTGTTTCTCGCCCTCTGTTTCTCGCTCTCTGTTTCTCGCCCTCTGTTTCTCGCCCTCTGTTTCAGCCCCTCTGTTTCAGCCCCTCTGTTTCAGCCCCGCTGTTTCTCGCCCTCTGTTTCTCGCACACTGTTTCTCGCCCTCTGTTTCAGCCCCTCTGTTTCAGCCCCTCTGTTTCAGCCCCTCTGTTTCAGCCCCTCTGTTTCAGCCCCTCTGTTTCTCGCCCTCTGTTTCTCGCCCTCTGTTTCTCGCTCTCTGTTTCTCGCCCTCTGTTTCAGCCCATCAGTTTCAGCCCCTTTGTTTCAGCCCCTCTGTTTCAGCCTCTCTGTTTCTCGCCCTCTGTTTCAGCCCCTCTTTTTCAGCCCCTCTGTTTCAGCCCCTCTGTTTCTCGCCCTCTGTTTCTCGCCCTCTGTTTCTCGCCCTCTGTTTCAGCCCCTCTGTTTCAGTCCCTCTGTTTCGCCTCTCTGTTTCTCGCCCTCTGTTTCTCGCCCTCTGTTTCAGCCCCTCTGTTTCAGCCCCTCTGTTTCAGCCCCTCAGTTTCTCGCTCTCTGTTTCCGCCCCTCTGTTTCAGCCCCTCTGTTTCTCGCCCTCTGTTTCAGCCCCTCTGTTTCAGCCCCTCTGTTTCTCGCCCTCTGTTTCAGCCCCTCTGTTTCTCGCCCTCTGTTTCTCGCCCTCTGTTTCAGCCCCTCTGTTTCAGCCCCTCTGTTTCAGCCTCTCTGCATCAGCCCCTCTGTTTCAGCCCCTCTGTTTCTCGCCCTCTGTTTCACCCCCTCTGTTTAAGCCCCTCTGTTTCTCGCCCTCTGTTTCAGCCCCTCTGTTTCAGCCCCTCTGTATCAGCCCCTCTGTTTCTGCCCCTCTGTTTCTCGCCCTCTGTTTCTCGCCCTCTGTTTCAGCCACTCTGTTTCAGCCCCTCTGTTTCAGCCTCTCTGTTTCAGCCCCTCTGTTTCAGCCCCTCTGTTTCTCGCCCTCTGTTTCTCGCCCACTGTTTCTCGCCCTCTGTTTCAGCCCCTCTCTTTCAGCCCCTCTTTTTTAGCCCCTCTGTTTCAGCCCCTCTGTTTCAGCCCCTCTGTTTCTCGCCCTCTGTTTCTCGCCCTCTGTTTCTCGCTCTCTGTTTCTCGCCCTCTGTTTCACGCCCTCTGTTTCAGCCCCTCTGTTTCAGCCCCTCTGTTTCAGCCCCTCTGTTTCAGCCCCTCTGTTTCTCGCCCTCTGTTTCAGCCCCTCTGTTTCTCGCCCTCTGTTTCAGCCCCTCTGTTTCAGCCCCTCTGTATCAGCCCCTCTGTTTCAGCCCCTCTGTTTCTCGCCCTCTGTTTCTCGCCCACTGTTTCTCGCCCTCTGTTTCAGCCCCTCTGTTTCAGCCCCTCTTTTTCAGCCCCTCTGTTTCAGCCCCTCTGTTTCAGCCCCTCTGTTTCAGCCCCTCTGTTTCTCGCCCTCTGTTTCTCGCCCTCTGTTTCAGCCCCTCTGTTTCAGCCCCTCTGTTTCAGCCTCTCTATTTCAGCCCCTCTGTTTCAGCCCCTCTGTTTCTTGCCCTCTGTTTCTCGCACACTGTTTCTCGCCCTCTGTTTCAGCCCCTCTGTTTCAGGGTCTCTGCTTCAGCCCCTCTGTTTCAGCCCCTCTGTTTCTCGCCCTCTGTTTCAGCCCCTCTGTTTCAGCCCCTCTGTTTCTCGCCCTCTTTTTCAGCCCCTCTGTTTCAGCCCCTCTGATTCAGCCCCTCTGTTTCAGCCCCTCTGTTTCTCGCCCTCTGTTTCTCGCCCTATGTTTCAGCTTCTCTGTTTCAGCCCCTCTGTTTCAGCCTCTCTGTTTCAGCCCCTCTTTTTCAGCCCCTCTGTTTCAGCCGCTCTGTTTCAGCCCCTCTGTTTCTCGCCCTCTGTTTCTCGCCCTCTGTTTTTCGCTCTCTGTTTCTCGCCCTCTGTTTCTCGCCCTCTGTTTCATCCCCTCTGTTTCAGCCCCTCTGTTTCAGCCCCTCTGTTTCTCGCCCTCTGTTTCAGCCCCTCTGTTTCTCGCCCTCTGTTTCTCGCACTCTGTTTATCGCTCTCTGTTTCTCCCCCTCTGTTTCAGCCCCTCTGTTTCAGCCCCTCTGTTTCATCCCCGCTGCTTCTCGTTCTCTGTTTCTCGCCCACTGTTTCTCGCCCTCTGCTTCAGCCCCTCTGTTTCAGCCCCTCTGTTTCAGCCCCTCTGATTCAGCCCCTCTGTTAATCGCCCTCTGTTTCTCGCCCTCTGTTTCTCGCTCTCTGTTTCTCGCCCTCTGTTTCTCGCCCTCTGTTTCAGCACCTCTGTTTCAGCCCCTCTTTTTCAGCCCATCTGTTTCTCGCCCTCTGTTTCTCGCCCTCTGTTTCTCGCCCTCTGTTTCAGCCCATCAGTTTCAGCCCCTTTGTTTCAGCCCCTCAGTTTCAGCCCCTCTGTTTCACGCCCTCTGTTTCAGCCCCTCTGTTTCAGCCCCTCTGTTTCTCGCCCTCTGTTTCTCGCCCTCTGTTTCTCGCCCTCTGTTTCTCGCCCTCTGTTTCAGCCCCTCTGTTTCAGTCCCTCTGTTTCAGCCGCTCTGTTTCTCGCCCTCTGTTTCTCGCCCTCTGTTTCAGCCCCTCTGTTTCAGCCCCTCTGTTTCAGCCCCTCTGTTTCTCGCCCTCTGTTTCTCGCCCTCTGTTTCAGCCCCTCTGTTTCAGCCCCTCTGTTTCAGCCCCTCTGTTTCTCGCCCTCTGTTTCAGCCCCTCTGTTTCAGCCCCTCTGTTTCAGCCTCTCTGTTTCAGCCCCTCTGTTTCAGCCCCACTGTTTCTCGCCCTCTGTTTCTCGCCCACTGTTTCTCGCCCTCTGTTTCACCCCCTCTGTTTCAGCCCCTCTGTTTCAGCCCCACTGTTTCAGCCCCTCTGTTTCTCGCCCTCTGTTTCTCGCCCTCTGTTTCTCGCTCTCTGTTTCTCGCTCTCTGTTTCTCGCCCTCTGTTTCTCGCCCTCTGTTTCAGCCCCTCTGTTTCAGCCCCTCTGTTTCAGCCCCTCTGTTTCAGCCCCTCTGTTTCTCGCCTTCTGTTCCAGCCCCTCTGTTTCAGCCCCTCTGTATCAGCCCCTCTGTTTCAGCCCCTCTGTTCCTCGCCATCTGTATCAGCCCCTCTGTTTCAGCCCCTCTGTTTCAGCCCCTCTGATTCAGCCACTCTGTTTCAGCCCCTCTGTTTCTCGCCCTCTGTTTCTCGCCCTCTGTTTCAGCCTCTCTGTTTCAGCCCCTCTGTTTCAGCCCCTCTGTTTCTCGCCCTCTGTTTCTCGCCCTCTGTTTCTCGCCCTCTGTTTCTCGCTCTCTGTTTCTCGCCCTCTGTTTCTCGCCCACTGTTTCAGCCCCTCTGTTTCAGCCCCTCTGTTTCTCGCCCTCTGTTTCTCGCCCTCTGTTTCTCGCTCTCTGTTTCTCGCCCTCTGTTTCTCGCCCTCTGTTTCAGCCCCTCTGTTTCAGCCCCTCTGTTTCAGCCCCGCTGTTTCTCGCCCTCTGTTTCTCGCACACTGTTTCTCGCCCTCTGTTTCAGCCCCTCTGTTTCAGCCCCTCTGTTTCAGCCCCTCTGTTTCAGCCCCTCTGTTTCAGCCCCTCTGTTTCTCGCCCTCTGTTTCTCGCCCTCTGTTTCTCGCTCTCTGTTTCTCGCCCTCTGTTTCAGCCCATCAGTTTCAGCCCCTTTGTTTCAGCCCCTCTGTTTCAGCCTCTCTGTTTCTCGCCCTCTGTTTCAGCCCCTCTTTTTCAGCCCCTCTGTTTCAGCCCCTCTGTTTCTCGCCCTCTGTTTCTCGCCCTCTGTTTCTCGCCCTCTGTTTCAGCCCCTCTGTTTCAGTCCCTCTGTTTCGCCTCTCTGTTTCTCGCCCTCTGTTTCTCGCCCTCTGTTTCAGCCCCTCTGTTTCAGCCCCTCTGTTTCAGCCCCTCAGTTTCTCGCTCTCTGTTTCCGCCCCTCTGTTTCAGCCCCTCTATTTCTCGCCCTCTGTTTCAGCCCCTCTGTTTCAGCCCCTCTGTTTCTCGCCCTCTGTTTCAGCCCCTCTGTTTCTCGCCCTCTGTTTCTCGCCCTCTGTTTCAGCCCCTCTGTTTCAGCCCCTCTGTTTCAGCCTCTCTGCATCAGCCCCTCTGTTTCAGCCCCTCTGTTTCTCGCCCTCTGTTTCACCCCCTCTGTTTAAGCCCCTCTGTTTCTCGCCCTCTGTTTCAGCCCCTCTGTTTCAGCCCCTCTGTATCAGCCCCTCTGTTTCAGCCCCTCTGTTTCTCGCCCTCTGTTTCTCGCCCTCTGTTTCAGCCACTCTGTTTCAGCCCCTCTGTTTCAGCCTCTCTGTTTCAGCCCCTCTGTTTCAGCCCCTCTGTTTCTCGCCCTCTGTTTCTCGCCCACTGTTTCTCGCCCTCTGTTTCAGCCCCTCTCTTTCAGCCCCTCTTTTTCAGCCCCTCTGTTTCAGCCCCTCTGTTTCAGCCCCTCTGTTTCTCGCCCTCTGTTTCTCGCCCTCTGTTTCTCGCTCTCTGTTTCTCGCCCTCTGTTTCACGCCCTCTGTTTCAGCCCCTCTGTTTCAGCCCCTCTGTTTCAGCCCCTCTGTTTCAGCCCCTCTGTTTCTCGCCCTCTGTTTCAGCCCCTCTGTTTCTCGCCCTCTGTTTCAGCCCCTCTGTTTCAGCCCCTCTGTATCAGCCCCTCTGTTTCAGCCCCTCTGTTTCTCGCCCTCTGTTTCTCGCCCACTGTTTCTCGCCCTCTGTTTCAGCCCCTCTGTTTCAGCCCCTCTTTTTCAGCCCCTCTGTTTCAGCCCCTCTGTTTGAGCCCCTCTGTTTCAGCCCCTCTGTTTCTCGCCCTCTGTTTCTCGCCCTCTGTTTCAGCCCCTCTGTTTCAGCCCCTCTGTTTCAGCCTCTCTATTTCAGCCCCTCTGTTTCAGCCCCTCTGTTTATTGCCCTCTGTTTCTCGCACACTGTTTCTCGCCCTCTGTTTCAGCCCCTCTGTTTCAGGGTCTCTGCTTCAGCCCCTCTGTTTCAGCCCCTCTGTTTCTCGCCCTCTGTTTCAGCCCCTCTGTTTCAGCCCCTCTGTTTCTCGCCCTCTTTTTCAGCCCCTCTGTTTCAGCCCCTCTGATTCAGCCCCTCTGTTTCAGCCCCTCTGTTTCTCGCCCTCTGTTTCTCGCCCTATGTTTCAGCTTCTCTGTTTCAGCCCCTCTGTTTCAGCCTCTCTGTTTCAGCCCCTCTTTTTCAGCCCCTCTGTTTCAGCCGCTCTGTTTCAGCCCCTCTGTTTCTCGCCCTCTGTTTCTCGCCCTCTGTTTTTCGCTCTCTGTTTCTCGCCCTCTGTTTCTCGCCCTCTGTTTCATCCCCTCTGTTTCAGCCCCTCTGTTTCAGCCCCTCTGTTTCTCGCCCTCTGTTTCAGCCCCTCTGTTTCTCGCCCTCTGTTTCAGCCCCTCTGTTTCAGCCCCTCTGTATCAGCCCCTCTGTTTCAGCCCCTCTGTTTCTCGCCCTCTGTTTCTCGCACTCTGTTTCTCGCTCTCTGTTTCTCGCCCTCTGTTTCAGCCCCTCTGTTTCAGCCCCTCTGTTTCATCCCCGCTGTTTCTCGCTCTCTGTTTCTCGCCCACTGTTTCTCGCCCTCTGTTTCAGCCCCTCTGTTTCAGCCCCTCTGTTTCAGCCCCTCTGTTTCAGCCCCTCTGTTTCTCGCCCTCTGTTTCTCGCCCTCTGTTTCTCGCTCTCTGTTTCTCGCACTCTGTTTCTCGCCCTCTGTTTCAGCACCTCTGTTTCAGCCCCTCTGTTTCAGCCCATCTGTTTCTCGCCCTCTGTTTCTCGCCCTCAGTTGCTCGCCCTCTGTTTCAGCCCATCAGTTTCAGCCCCTTTGTTTCAGCCCCTCTGTTTCAGCCCCTCTGTTTCACGCCCTCTGTTTCAGCCCCTCTGTTTCAGCCCCTCTGTTTCTCGCCCTCTTTTTCTCGCCCTCTGTTTCTCGCCCTCTGTTTCTCGCCCTCTGTTTCAGCCCCTCTGTTTCAGTCCCTCTGTTTCAGCCCCTCTGTTTCTCGCCCTCTGTTTCTCGCCCTCTGTTTCAGCCCCTCTGTTTCAGCCCCTCTGTTTCATCCCCTCTGTTTCTCGCCCTCTGTTTCAGCCCCTCTGTTTCAGCCCCTCTGTTTCTCGCCCTCTGTTTCAGCCCCACTGTTTCAGCCCCTCTGTATCAGCCCCTCTGTTTCAGCCCCTCTGTTTCTCGCCCTCTGTTTCTCGCCCTCTGTTTCAGCCCCTCTGTTACAGCCCCTCTGTTTCAGCCTCTCTGTTTCAGCCCCTCTGTTTCAGCCCCACTGTTTCTCGCCCTCTGTTTCTCGCCCACTGTTTCTCGCCCTCTGTTTCACCCCCTCTGTTTCAGCCCCTCTGTTTCAGCCCCTCTGTTTCAGCCCCTCTGTTTCAGCCCCTCTGTTTCTCGCCCTCTGTTTCTCGCCCTCTGTTTCTCGCTCTCTGTTTCTCGCCCTCTGTTTCTCGCCCTCTGTTTCAGCCCCTCTGTTTCAGCCCCTCTGTTTCAGCCCCTCTGTTTCTCGCCTTCTGTTTCAGCCCCTCTGTTTCAGCCCCTCTGTATCAGCCCCTCTGTTTCAGCCCCTCTGTTCCTCGCCCTCTGTATCAGCCCCTCTGTTACAGCCCCTCTGTTTCAGCCACTCTGTTTCAGCCCCTCTGTTTCTCGCCCTCTGTTTCTCGCCCTCTGTTTCAGCCTCTCTGTTTCAGCCCCTCTGTATCAGCCCCTCTGTTTCAGCCCCTCTGTTTCTCGCCCTCTGTATCAGCCCCTCTGTTTCAGCCCCTCTGTTTCAGCCACTCTGTTTCAGCCCCTCTGTTTCTCGCCCTCTGTTTCTCGCCCTCTGTTTCAGCCTCTCTGTTTCAGCCCCTCTGTTTCAGCCCCTCTGTTTCTCGCCCTCTGTTTCTCGCCCTCTGTTTCTCGCCCTCTGTTTCTCGCTCTCTGTTTCTCGCCCTCTGTTTCTCGCGCACTGTTTCAGCCCCTCTGTTTCAGCCCCTCTGTTTCTCGCCCTCTGTTTCTCGCCCTCTGTTTCTCGCTCTCTGTTTCTCGCCCTCTGTTTCTCGCCCTCTGTTTCAGCCCCTCTCTTTCAGCCCCTCTGTTTCAGCCCCGCTGTTTCTCGCCCTCTGTTTCTCGCCCACTGTTTCTCGCCCTCTGTTTCAGCCCCTCTGTTTCAGCCCCTCTGTTTCAGCCCCTCTGTTTCAGCCCCTCTGTTTCAGCCCCTCTGTTTCTCGCCCTCTGTTTCTCGCCCTCTGTTTCTCGCTCTCTGTTTCTCGCCCTCTGTTTCAGCCCATCAGTTTCAGCCCCTTTGTTTCAGCCCCTCTGTTTCAGCCCCTCTGTTTCTCGCCCTCTGTTTCAGCCCCTCTGTTTCAGCCCCTCTGTTTCAGCCCCTCTGTTTCAGCCCCTCTGTTTCAGCCCCTCTGTTTCTCGCCCTCTGTTTCTCGCCCTCTGTTTCTCGCCCTCTGTTTCAGCCCCTCTGTTTCAGTCCCTCTGTTTCAGCCCCTCTGTTTCTAGCCCTCTGTTTCTCGAACTCTGTTTCAGCCCCTCTGTTTCAGCCCCTCTGTTTCAGCCCCTCTGTTTCAGCCTCTATGCCTCAGCCCCTCTGTTTCAGCCCCTCTGTTTCTCGCCCTCTGTTTCACCCCGTCTGTTTCAGCCCCTCTGTTTCTCGCCCTCTGTTTCAGCCCCTCTGTTTCAGCCCCTCTGTTTCATCCCCGCTGTTTCTCGCTCTCTGTTTCTCGCCCACTGTTTCTCGCCCTCTGTTTCAGCCCCTCTGTTTCAGCCCCTCTGTTTCAGCCCCTCTGTTTCAGCCCCTCTGTTTCTCGCCCTCTGTTTCTCGCCCTCTGTTTCTCGCTCTCTGTTTCTCGCACTCTGTTTCTCGCCCTCTGTTTCAGCACCTCTGTTTCAGCCCCTCTGTTTCAGCCCATCTGTTTCTCGCCCTCTGTTTCTCGCCCTCTGTTTCTCGCCCTCTGTTTCAGCCCATCAGTTTCAGCCCCTTTGTTTCAGCCCCTCTGTTTCAGCCCCTCTGTTTCACGCCCTCTGTTTCAGCCCCTCTGTTTCAGCCCCTCTGTTTCTCGCCCTCTGTTTCTCGCCCTCTGTTTCTCGCCCTCTGTTTCTCGCCCTCTGTTTCAGCCCCTCTGTTTCAGTCCCTCTGTTTCAGCCCCTCTGTTTCTCGCCCTCTGTTTCTCGCCCTCTGTTTCAGCCCCTCTGTTTCAGCCCCTCTGTTTCAGCCCCTCTGTTTCTCGCCCTCTGTTTCAGCCCCTCTGTTTCAGCCCCTCTGTTTCTCGCCCTCTGTTTCAGCCCCTCTGTTTCAGCCCCTCTGTATCAGCCCCTCTGTTTCAGCCCCTCTGTTTCTCGCCCTCTGTTTCTCGCCCTCTGTTTCAGCCCCTCTGTTTCAGCCCCTCTGTTTCAGCCTCTCTGTTTCAGCCCCTCTGTTTCAGCCCCACTGTTTCTCGCCCTCTGTTTCTCGCCCACTGTTTCTCGCCCTCTGTTTCACCCCCTCTGTTTCAGCCCCGCTGTTTCAGCCCCTCTGTTTCAGCCCCTCTGTTTCAGCCCCTCTGTTTCTCGCCCTCTGTTTCTCGCCCTCTGTTTCTCGCTCTCTGTTTCTCGCCCTCTGTTTCTCGCCCTCTGTTTCAGCCCCTCTGTTTCAGCCCCTCTGTTTCAGCCCCTCTGTTTCAGCCCCTCTGTTTCTCGCCTTCTGTTTCAGCCCCTCTGTTTCAGCCCCTCTGTATCAGCCCCTCTGTTTCAGCCCCTCTGTTCCTCGCCCTCTGTATCAGCCCCTCTGTTTCAGCCCCTCTGATTCAGCCACTCTGTTTCAGCCCCTCTGTTTCTCGCCCTCTGTTTCTCGCCCTCTGTTTCAGCCTCTCTGTTTCAGCCCCTCTGTATCAGCCCCTCTGTTTCAGCCCCTCTGTTTCAGCCCCTCTGTTTCAGCCACTCTGTTTCAGCCCCTCTGTTTCTCGCCCTCTGTTTCTCGCCCTCTGTTTCAGCCTCTCTGTTTCAGCCCCTCTGTTTCAGCCCCTCTGTTTCTCGCCCTCTGTTTCTCGCCCTCTGTTTCTCGCCCTCTGTTTCTCGCTCTCTGTTTCTCGCCCTCTGTTTCTCGCCCACTGTTTCAGCCCCTCTGTTTCAGCCCCTCTGTTTCTCGCCCTCTGTTTCTCGCCCTCTGTTTCTCGCTCTCTGTTTCTCGCCCTCTGTTTCTCGCCCTCTGTTTCAGCCCCTCTGTTTCAGCCCCTCTGTTTCAGCCCCGCTGTTTCTCGCCCTCTGTTTCTCGCCCACTGTTTCTCGCCCTCTGTTTCAGCCCCTCTGTTTCAGCCCCTCTGTTTCAGCCCCTCTGTTTCAGCCCCTCTGTTTCAGCCCCTCTGTTTCTCGCCCTCTGTTTCTCGCCCTCTGTTTCTCGCTCTCTGTTTCTCGCCCTCTGTTTCAGCCCATCAGTTTCAGCCCCTTTGTTTCAGCCCCTCTGTTTCAGCCCCTCTGTTTCAGCCCCTCTGTTTCTCGCCCTCTGTTTCAGCCCCTCTGTTTCAGCCCCTCTGTTTCAGCCCCTCTGTTTCAGCCCCTCTGTTTCAGCCCCTCTGTTTCTCGCCCTCTGTTTCTCGGCCTCTGTTTCTCGCCCTCTGTTTCAGCCCCTCTGTCTCAGTCCCTCTGTTTCAGCCCCTCTGTTTCTCGCCCTCTGTTTCTCGCCCTCTGTTTCAGCCCCTCTGTTTCAGCCCCTCTATTTCAGCCCCTCTGTTTCTCGCTCTCTGTTTCCGCCCCTCTGTTTCAGCGCCTCTGTTTCTCGCCCTCTGTTTCAGCCCCTCTGTTTCAGCCCCTCTGTATCAGCCCCTCTCTTTCAGCCCCTCTGTTTCTCGCCCTCTGTTTCTCGCCCTCTGTTTCAGCCCCTCTGTTTCAGCCCCTCTGTTTCAGCCTCTCTGCATCAGCCCCTCTGTTTCAGCCCCTCTGTTTCTCGCCCTCTGTTTCACCCCCTCTGTTTCAGCCCCTCTGTTTCTCGCCCTCTGTTTCAGCCCCTCTGTTTCAGCCCCTCTGTATCAGCCCCTCTGTTTCAGCCCCTCTGTTTCTCGCCCTCTGTTTCTCGCCCTCTGTTTCAGCCACTCTGTTTCAGCCCCTCTGTTTCAGCCTCTCTGTTTCAGCCCCTCTGTTTCAGCCCCTCTGTTTCTCGCCCTCTGTTTCTCGCCCACTGTTTCTCGCCCTCTGTTTCAGCCCCTCTCTTTCAGCCCCTCTTTTTCAGCCCCTCTGTTTCAGCACCTCTGTTTCAGTCCCTCTGTTTCTCGCCCTCTGTTTCTCGCCCTCTGTTTCAGCCCCTCTGTTTCAGCCCCTCTGTTTCAGCCTCTCTATTTCAGCCCCTCTGTTTCAGCCCCTCTGTTTCTTGCCCTCTGTTTCTCGCACACTGTTTCTCGCCCTCTGTTTCAGCCCCTCTGTTTCAGGGTCTCTGCTTCAGCCCCTCTGTTTCAGCCCCTCTGTTTCTCGCCCTCTGTTTCAGCCCCTCTGTTTCAGCCCCTCTGTTTCTCGCCCTCTGTTTCAGCCCCTCTGTTTCAGCCCCTCTGTATCAGCCCCTCTGTTTCAGCCCCTCTGTTTCTCGCCCTCTGTTTCTCGCCCTCTGTTTCAGCTTCTCTGTTTCAGCCCCTCTGTTTCAGCCTCTCTGTTTCAGCCCCTCTGTTTCAGCCCCTCTGTTTCTCGCCCTCTGTTTCTCGCCCACTGTTTCTCGCCCTCTGTTTCAGCCCCTCTGTTTAAGCCCCTCTTTTTCAGCCCCTCTGTTTCAGCCGCTCTGTTTCAGCCCCTCTGTTTCTCGCCCTCTGTTTCTCGCCCTCTGTTTTTCGCTCTCTGTTTCTCGCCCTCTGTTTCTCGCCCTCTGTTTCAGCCCCTCTGTTTCAGCCCCTCTGTTTCAGCCCCTCTGTTTCTCGCCCTCTGTTTTAGCCCCTCTGTTTCTCGCCCTCTGTTTCAGCCCCTCTGTTTCAGCCCCTCTGTATCAGCCCCTCTGTTTCAGCCCCTCTGTTTCTCGCCCTCTGTTTCTCGCACTCTGTTTCTCGCTCTCTGTTTCTCGCCCTCTGTTTCAGCCCCTCTGTTTCAGCCCCTCTGTTTCATCCCCGCTGTTTCTCGCTCTCTGTTTCTCGCCCACTGTTTCTCGCCCTCTGTTTCAGCCCCTCTGTTTCAGCCCCTCTGTTTCAGCCCCTCTGTTTCAGCCCCTCTGTTTCTCGCCCTCTGTTTCTCGCCCTCTGTTTCTCGCTCTCTGTTTCTCGCCCTCTGTTTCTCGCCCTCTGTTTCAGCACCTCTGTTTCAGCCCCTCTGTTTCAGCCCATCTGTTTCTCGCCCTCTGTTTCTCGCCCTCTGTTTCAGCCCATCAGTTTCAGACCCTTTGTTTCAGCCCCTCTGTTTCAGCCCCTCTGTTTCACGCCCTCTGTTTCAGCCCCTCTGGTTCTGCCCCTCTGTTTCTCGCCCTCTGTTTCTCGCCCTCTGTTTCTCGCTCTCTGTTTCTCGCCCTCTGTTTCAGCCCCTCTGTTTCAGTCCCTCTGTTTCAGCCCCTCTGTTTCTCGCCCTCTGTTTCTCGCCCTCTGTTTCAGCCCCTCTGTTTCAGCCCCTCTGTTTCAGCCCCTCTGTTTCTCGCCCTCTGTTTCAGCCCCTCTGTTTCAGCCCCTCTGTTTCTCGCCCTCTGTTTCAGCCCCTCTGTTTCAGCCCCTCTGTATCAGCCCCTCTGTTTCAGCCCCTCTGTTTCTCGCCCTCTGTTTCTCGCCCTCTGTTTCAGCCCCTCTGTTTCAGCCCCTCTGTTTCAGCCTCTCTGTTTCAGCCCCTCTGTTTCAGCCCCACTGTTTCTCGCCCTCTGTTTCTCGCCCACTGTTTCTCGCCCTCTGTTTCACCCCCTCTGTTTCAGCACCTCTGTTTCAGCCCCTCTGTTTCAGCCCCTCTGTTTCAGCCCCTCTGTTTCTCGCCCTCTGTTTCTCGCCCTCTGTTTCTCGCTCTCTGTTTCTCGCCCTCTGTTTCTCGCCCTCTGTTTCAGCCCCTCTGTTTCAGCCCCTCTGTTTCAGCCCCTCTGTTTCAGCCCCTCTGTTTCTCGCCTTCTGTTTCAGCCCCTCTGTTTCAGCCCCTCTGTATCAGCCCCTCTGTTTCAGCCCCTCTGTTCCTCGCCCTCTGTTTCTCGCCCTCTGTTTCTCGCTCTCTGTTTCTCGCCCTCTGTTTCTCGCCCTCTGTATCAGCCCCTCTGTTTCAGCCCCTCTGTTTCAGCCCCGCTGTTTCTCGCCCTCTGTTTCTCGCCCACTGTTTCTCGCCCTCTGTTTCAGCCCCTCTGTTTCAGCCCCTCTGTTTCAGCCCCTCTGTTTCAGCCCCTCTGTTTCAGCCCCTCTGTTTCTCGCCCTCTGTTTCTCGCCCTCTGTTTCTCGCTCTCTGTTTCTCGCCCTCTGTTGCTCGCCCTCTGTTTCAGCCCCTCTGTTTCAGCCCCTCTGTTTCAGCCCCTCTGTTTCTCGCCCTCTGTTTCTCGCCCTCTGTTTCTCGCCCTCTGTTTCAGCCCATCAGTTTCAGCCCCTTTGTTTCAGCCCCTCTGTTTCAGCCCCTCTGTTTCTCGCCCTCTGTTTCAGCCCCTCTGTTTCAGCCCCTCTGTTTCAGCCCCTCTGTTTCAGCCCCTCTGTTTCTCGCCCTCTGTTTCTCGCCCTCTGTTTCTCGCCCACTGTTTCTCGCCCTCTGTTTCAGCCCCTCTGTTTCAGCCCCTCTGTTTCAGCCCCTCTGTTTCAGCCCCTCTGTTTCTCGCCCTCTGTTTCACGCCCTCTGTTTCAGCCCCTCTGTTTCAGCCCCTCTGTTTCAGCCTCTCTGCTTCAGCCACTCTGTATCAGCCCCTCTGTTTCAGCCCCTGTGTTTCTCGCCCTCAGTTTCTCGCCCTCTGTTTCAGCTTCTCTGTTTCAGCCCCTCTGTTTCAGCCTCTCTGTTTCAGCCCCTCTGTTTCAGCCCCTCTGTTTCTCGCCCTCTGTTTCTCGCCCACTGTTTCTCGCCCTCTGCATCAGCCCCTCTGTTTCAGCCCCTCTGTTTCTCGCCCTCTGTTTCACCCCCTCTGTTTCAGCCCCTCTGTTTCTCGCCCTCTGTTTCAGCCCCTCTGTTTCAGCCCCTCTGTATCAGCCCCTCTGTTTCAGCCCCTCTGTTTCTCGCCCTCTGTTTCTCGCCCTCTGTTTCAGCCACTCTGTTTCAGCCCCTCTGTTTCAGCCTCTCTGTTTCAGCCCCTCTGTTTCAGCCCCTCTGTTTCTCGCCCTCTGTTTCTCGCCCACTGTTTCTCGCCCTCTGTTTCAGCCCCTCTCTTTCAGCCCCTCTTTTTCAGCCCCTCTGTTTCAGCACCTCTGTTTCAGTCCCTCTGTTTCTCGCCCTCTGTTTCTCGCCCTCTGTTTCAGCCCCTCTGTTTCAGCCCCTCTGTTTCAGCCTCTCTATTTCAGCCCCTCTGTTTCAGCCCCTCTGTTTCTTGCCCTCTGTTTCTCGCACACTGTTTCTCGCCCTCTGTTTCAGCCCCTCTGTTTCAGGGTCTCTGCTTCAGCCCCTCTGTTTCAGCCCCTCTGTTTCTCGCCCTCTGTTTCAGCCCCTCTGTTTCAGCCCCTCTGTTTCTCGCCCTCTGTTTCAGCCCCTCTGTTTCAGCCCCTCTGTATCAGCCCCTCTGTTTCAGCCCCTCTGTTTCTCGCCCTCTGTTTCTCGCCCTCTGTTTCAGCTTCTCTGTTTCAGCCCCTCTGTTTCAGCCTCTCTGTTTCAGCCCCTCTGTTTCAGCCCCTCTGTTTCTCGCCCTCTGTTTCTCGCCCACTGTTTCTCGCCCTCTGTTTCAGCCCCTCTGTTTAAGCCCCTCTTTTTCAGCCCCTCTGTTTCAGCCGCTCTGTTTCAGCCCCTCTGTTTCTCGCCCTCTGTTTCTCGCCCTCTGTTTTTCGCTCTCTGTTTCTCGCCCTCTGTTTCTCGCCCTCTGTTTCAGCCCCTCTGTTTCAGCCCCTCTGTTTCAGCCCCTCTGTTTCTCGCCCTCTGTTTCAGCCCCTCTGTTTCTCGCCCTCTGTTTCAGCCCCTCTGTTTCAGCCCCTCTGTATCAGCCCCTCTGTTTCAGCCCCTCTGTTTCTCGCCCTCTGTTTCTCGCACTCTGTTTCTCGCTCTCTGTTTCTCGCCCTCTGTTTCAGCCCCTCTGTTTCAGCCCCTCTGTTTCATCCCCGCTGTTTCTCGCTCTCTGTTTCTCGCCCACTGTTTCTCGCCCTCTGTTTCAGCCCCTCTGTTTCAGCCCCTCTGTTTCAGCCCCTCTGTTTCAGCCCCTCTGTTTCTCGCCCTCTGTTTCTCGCCCTCTGTTTCTCGCTCTCTGTTTCTCGCCCTCTGTTTCTCGCCCTCTGTTTCAGCACCTCTGTTTCAGCCCCTCTGTTTCAGCCCATCTGTTTCTCGCCCTCTGTTTCTCGCCCTCTGTTTCAGCCCATCAGTTTCAGACCCTTTGTTTCAGCCCCTCTGTTTCAGCCCCTCTGTTTCACGCCCTCTGTTTCAGCCCCTCTGGTTCTGCCCCTCTGTTTCTCGCCCTCTGTTTCTCGCCCTCTGTTTCTCGCTCTCTGTTTCTCGCCCTCTGTTTCAGCCCCTCTGTTTCAGTCCCTCTGTTTCAGCCCCTCTGTTTCTCGCCCTCTGTTTCTCGCCCTCTGTTTCAGCCCCTCTGTTTCAGCCCCTCTGTTTCAGCCCCTCTGTTTCTCGCCCTCTGTTTCAGCCCCTCTGTTTCAGCCCCTCTGTTTCTCGCCCTCTGTTTCAGCCCCTCTGTTTCAGCCCCTCTGTATCAGCCCCTCTGTTTCAGCCCCTCTGTTTCTCGCCCTCTGTTTCTCGCCCTCTGTTTCAGCCCCTCTGTTTCAGCCCCTCTGTTTCAGCCTCTCTGTTTCAGCCCCTCTGTTTCAGCCCCACTGTTTCTCGCCCTCTGTTTCTCGCCCACTGTTTCTCGCCCTCTGTTTCACCCCCTCTGTTTCAGCACCTCTGTTTCAGCCCCTCTGTTTCAGCCCCTCTGTTTCAGCCCCTCTGTTTCTCGCCCTCTGTTTCTCGCCCTCTGTTTCTCGCTCTCTGTTTCTCGCCCTCTGTTTCTCGCCCTCTGTTTCAGCCCCTCTGTTTCAGCCCCTCTGTTTCAGCCCCTCTGTTTCAGCCCCTCTGTTTCTCGCCTTCTGTTTCAGCCCCTCTGTTTCAGCCCCTCTGTATCAGCCCCTCTGTTTCAGCCCCTCTGTTCCTCGCCCTCTGTTTCTCGCCCTCTGTTTCTCGCTCTCTGTTTCTCGCCCTCTGTTTCTCGCCCTCTGTATCAGCCCCTCTGTTTCAGCCCCTCTGTTTCAGCCCCGCTGTTTCTCGCCCTCTGTTTCTCGCCCACTGTTTCTCGCCCTCTGTTTCAGCCCCTCTGTTTCAGCCCCTCTGTTTCAGCCCCTCTGTTTCAGCCCCTCTGTTTCAGCCCCTCTGTTTCTCGCCCTCTGTTTCTCGCCCTCTGTTTCTCGCTCTCTGTTTCTCGCCCTCTGTTGCTCGCCCTCTGTTTCAGCCCCTCTGTTTCAGCCCCTCTGTTTCAGCCCCTCTGTTTCTCGCCCTCTGTTTCTCGCCCTCTGTTTCTCGCCCTCTGTTTCAGCCCATCAGTTTCAGCCCCTTTGTTTCAGCCCCTCTGTTTCAGCCCCTCTGTTTCTCGCCCTCTGTTTCAGCCCCTCTGTTTCAGCCCCTCTGTTTCAGCCCCTCTGTTTCAGCCCCTCTGTTTCTCGCCCTCTGTTTCTCGCCCTCTGTTTCTCGCCCACTGTTTCTCGCCCTCTGTTTCAGCCCCTCTGTTTCAGCCCCTCTGTTTCAGCCCCTCTGTTTCAGCCCCTCTGTTTCTCGCCCTCTGTTTCACGCCCTCTGTTTCAGCCCCTCTGTTTCAGCCCCTCTGTTTCAGCCTCTCTGCTTCAGCCACTCTGTATCAGCCCCTCTGTTTCAGCCCCTGTGTTTCTCGCCCTCAGTTTCTCGCCCTCTGTTTCAGCTTCTCTGTTTCAGCCCCTCTGTTTCAGCCTCTCTGTTTCAGCCCCTCTGTTTCAGCCCCTCTGTTTCTCGCCCTCTGTTTCTCGCCCACTGTTTCTCGCCCTCTGTTTCAGCCCCTCTGTTTCAGCCCCTCTTTTTCAGCCCCTCTGTTTCAGCCGCTCTGTTTCAGCCCCTCTGTTTCTCGCCCACTGTTTCTCGCCCTCTGTTTTTCGCTCTCTGTTTCTCGCCCTCTGTTTCTCGCCCTCTGTTTCAGCCCCTCTGTTTCAGCCCCTCTGTTTCAGCCCCTCTGTTTCTCGCCCTCTGTTTCAGCCCCTCTGTTTCTCGCCCTCTGTTTCAGCCCCTCTGTTTCAGCCCCTCTGTATCAGCCCCTCTGTTTCAGCCCCTCTGTTTCTCGCCCACTGTTTCTCGCACTCTGTTTCTCGCTCTCTGTTTCTCGCCCTCTGTTTCAGCCCCTCTGTTTCAGCCCCTCTGTTTCATCCCCGCTGTTTCTCGCTCTCTGTTTCTCGCCCACTGTTTCTCGCCCTCTGTTTCAGCCCCTCTGTTTCAGCCCCTCTGTTTCAGCCCCTCTGTTTCAGCCCCTCTGTTTCTCGCCCTCTGTTTCTCGCCCTCTGTTTCTCGCTCTCTGTTTCTCGCACTCTGTTTCTCGCCCTCTGTTTCAGCACCTCTGTTTCAGCCCCTCTGTTTCAGCCCATCTGTTTCTCGCCCTCTGTTTCTCGCCCTCTGTTTCTCGCCCTCTGTTTCAGCCCATCAGTTTCAGCCCCTTTGTTTCAGCCCCTCTGTTTCAGCCCCTCTGTTTCACGCCCTCTGTTTCAGCCCCTCTGTTTCAGCCCGTCTGTTTCTCGCCCTCTGTTTCTCGCCCTCTGTTTCTCGCCCTCTGTTTCTCGCCCTCTGTTTCAGCCCCTCTGTTTCAGTCCCTCTGTTTCAGCCCCTCTGTTTCTCGCCCTCTGTTTCTCGCCCTCTGTTTCAGCCCCTCTGTTTCAGCCCCTCTGTTTCAGCCCCTCTGTTTCTCGCCCTCTGTTTCACCCCCTCTGTTTCAGCCCCTCTGTTTCTCGCCCTCTGTTTCAGCCCCTCTGTTTCAGCCCCTCTGTATCATCCCCTCTGTTTCAGCCCCTCTGTTTCTCGCCCTCTGTTTCTCGCCCTCTGTTTCAGCCCCTCTGTTTCAGCCCCTCTGTTTCAGCCTCTCTGTTTCAGCCCCTCTGTTTCAGCCCCACTGTTTCTCGCCCTCTGTTTCTCGCCCACTGTTTCTCGCCCTCTGTTTCAACCCCTCTGTTTCAGCCCCTCTGTTTCAGCCCCTCTGTTTCAGCCCCTCTGTTTCAGCCCCTCTGTTTCTCGCCCTCTGTTTCTCGCCCTCTGTTTCTCGCTCTCTGTTTCTCGCCCTCTGTTTCTCGCCCTCTGTTTCAGCCCCTCTGTTTCAGCCCCTCTGTTTCAGCCCCTCTGTTTCTCGCCTTCTGTTTCAGCCCCTCTGTTTCAGCCCCTCTGTATCAGCCCCTCTGTTTCAGCCCCTCTGTTCCTCGCCCTCTGTTTCTCGCCCTCTGTTTCTCGCCCTCTGTTTCTCGCTCTCTGTTTCTCGCCCTCTGTTTCTCGCCCTCTGTTTCAGCCCCCATGTTTCAGCCCCTCTGTTTCAGCCCCTCTGTTTCTCGCCCTCTGTTTCTCGCCCTCTGTTTCTCGCCCTCTGTTTCAGCCCATCAGTTTCAGCCCCTTTGTTTCAGCCCCTCTGTTTCTCGTCCTCTGTTTCAGCCCCTCTGTTTAAGCCCCTCTGTTTCAGCCCCTCTGTTTCAGCCCCTCTGTTTCTCGCCCTCTGTTTCTCGCCCTCTGTTTCTCGCCCACTGTTTCTCGCCCTCTGTTTCAGCCCCTCTGTTTCAGCCCCTCTGTATGAGCCCCTCTGTTTCAGCCCCTCTGTTTCTCGCCCTCTGTTACACGCCCTCTGTTTCAGCCCCTCTGTTTCTAGCCCCTCTGTTTCAGCCTCTCTGCTTCAGCCCCTCTGTTTCAGCCCCTCTGTTTCTCGCCCTCTGTTTCAGCCCCTCTGTTTCAGCCCCTCTGTTTCTCGCCCTCTGTTTCAGCCCCTCTATTTCAGCCCCTCTGTATCAGCCCCTCTGTTTCAGCCCCTCTGTTTCTCGCCCTCTGTTTCTCGCCCTCTGTTTCAGCCCCTCTGTTTCAGCCCCTCTGTTTCAGCCTCTCTGTTTCAGCCCCTCTGTTTCAGCCCCTCTGTTTCTCGCCCTCTGTTTCTCGCCCACTGTTTATCGCCCTCTGTTTCAGCCCCTCTGTTTCAGCCCCTCTTTTTCAGCCCCTCTGTTTCAGCCCCTCTGTTTCAGCCCCTCTGTTTCTCGCCCTCTGTTTCTCGCCCTCTGTTTCTTGCTCTCTGTTTCTCGCCCTCTGTTTCTGGCCCTCTGTTTCAGCTCCTCTGTTTCAGCCCCTCTGTTTCAGCCCCTCTGTTTCAGCACCTCTGTTTCTCGCCCTCTGTTTCTGCCCCTCTGTTTCTCGCCCTCTGTTTCAGCCCCTCTGTTTCAGCCCCTCTGTATCAGCCCCTCTGTTTCAGCCCCTCTGTTTCTCGCCCTCTGTTTCTCTCCCTCTGTTTCTCGCTCTCTGTTTCTCGCCCTCTGTTTCTCGCCCTCTGTTTCAGCCCATCTGTTTCAGCCCCTCTGTTTCAGCCCAGCTGTTTCTCGCCCTCTGTTTCTCGCCCACTGTTTCTCGCCCTCTGTTTCAGCCCCTCTGTTTCAGCCCCTCTGTTTCAGCCCCTCTGTTTCAGCCCCTCTGTTTCAGCCCCTCTGTTTCTCGCCCTCTGTTTCTCGCCCTCTGTTTCTCGCTCTCTGTTTCTCGCTCTCTGTTTCTCGCCCTCTGTTTCTCGCCCTCTGTTTCAGCCCATCAGTTTCAGCCCCTTTGTTTCAGCCCCTCTGTTTCAGCCCCTCTGTTTCTCGCCCTCTGTTTCAGCCCCTCTGTTAAAGCCCCTCTGTTTCAGCCCCTCTGTTTCAGCCCCTCTGTTTCTCGCCCTCTGTTTCTCGCCCTCTGTTTCTCGCCCTCTGTTTCTCGCCCTCTGTTTCAGCCCCTCTGTTTCAGTCCCTCTGTTTCAAACCCCTCTGTTTCTCGCCCTCTGTTTCTCGCCCTCGGTTTCAGCCCCTCTGTTTCAGCCCCTCTGTTTCAGCCCCTCTGTTTCTCGCCCTCTGTTTCAGCCCCTCTGTTTCAGCCCCTCTGTTTCTCGCCCTCTGTTTCAGCCCCTCTGATCAGCCCCTCTTTATCAGCCCCTCTGTTTCAGCCCCTCTGTTTCTCGCCCTCTGTTTCTCGCCCTCTGTTTCAGCCCCTCTGTTTCAGCCCCTCTGTTTCAGCCTCTCTGTTTCAGCCCCTCTGTTTCAGCCCCTCCGTTTCTCGCCCTCTGTTTCTCGCCCACTGTTTCTCGCCCTCTGTTTCAGCCCCTCTTTTTCAGCCCCTCTGTTTCAGCCCCTCTGTTTCAGCCCCTCTGTTTCAGCCCCTCTGTTTCTCGCCCTCTGTTTCTCGCCCTCTGTTTCTCGCTCTCTGTTTCTCGCCCTCTGTTTCTCGCCCTCTGTTTCAGCCCCTCTGTTTCAGCCCCTCTGTTTCAGCCCCTCTGTTTCTCGCCCTCTGTTTCAGCCCCTCTGTTTCTCGCCCTCTGTTTCAGCCCCTCTGTTTCAGCCCCTCTGTATCAGCCCCTCTGTTTCAGCCCCTCTGTTTCTCGCCCTCTGTTTCTCGCCCTCTGTTTCTCGCTCTCTGTTTCTCGCCCTCTGTTTCTCGCCCTCTGTTTCAGCCCCTCTGTTTCAGCCCCTCTGTTCCAGCCCTGCTGTTTCTCGCCTTCTGTTTCTTGCCCACTGTTTCTCGCCCTCTGTTTCAGCCCCTCTGTTTCAGCCCCTCTGTTTCAGCCCCTCTGTTTCTCGCCCTCTGTTTCAGCCCCTCTGTTTCAGCCCCTCTGTATCAGCCCCTCTGTTTCAGCCCCTCTGTTTCTCGCCCTCTGTTTCTCGCCCACTGTTTCTCGCCCTCTGTTTCAGCCACTCTGTTTCAGCCCCTCTTTTTCAGCCCCTCTGTTTCAGCCCCTCTGTTTCAGCCCCTCTGTTTCACCCCCTCTGTTTCTCGCCCTCTGTTTCTCGCCCTCTGTTTCAGCCCCTCTGTTTCAGCCCCTCTGTTTCAGCCTCTCTATTTCAGCCCCTCTGTTTCAGCCCCTCTGTTTCTCGCCCTCTGTTTCTCGCACACGGTTTCTCGCCCTCTGTTTCAGCCCCTCTGTTTCAGGGTCTCTGCTTCAGCCCCTCTGTTTCAGCCCCTCTGTTTCTCGCCCTCTGTTTCAGCCCCTCTGTTTCAGCCCCTCTGTTTCTCGCCCTCTGTTTCAGCCCCTCTGTATCAGCCCCTCTGTTTCAGCCCCTCTGTTTCTCGCCCTCTGTTTCTCGCCCTCTGTTTCAGCTTCTCTGTTTCAGCCCCTCTGTTTCAGCCTCTCTGTTTCAGCCCCTCTGTTTCAGCCCCTCTGTTTCTCGCCCTCTGTTTCTCGCCCACTGTTTCTCGCCCTCTGTTTCAGCCCCTCTGTTTCAGCCCCTCTTTTTCAGCCCCTCTGTTTCAGCCGCTCTGTTTCAGCCCCTCTGTTTCTCGCCCTCTGTTTCTCGCCCTCTGTTAATCGCTCTCTGTTTCTCGCCCTCTGTTTCTCGCCCTCTGTTTCAGCCCCTCTGTTTCAGCCCCTCTGTTTCAGCCCCTCTGTTTCTCGCCCTCTGTTTCAGCCCCTCTGTTTCTCGCCCTCTGTTTCAGCCCCTCTGTTTCACCCCCTCTGTATCAGCCCCTCTGTTTCAGCCCCTCTGTTTCTCGCCCTCTGTTTCTCGCACTCTGTTTCTCGCTCTCTGTTTCTCGCCCTCTGTTTCAGCCCCTCTGTTTCAGCCCCTCTGTTTCATCCCCGCTGTTTCTCGCTCTCTGTTTCTCGCCCACTGTTTCTCGCCCTCTGTTTCAGCCCCTCTGTTTCAGCCCCACTGTTTCAGCCCCTCTGTTTCAGCCCCTCTGTTTCTCGCCCTCTGTTTCTCGCCCTCTGTTTCTCGCCCTCTGTTTCTCGCCCTCTGTTTCAGCCCATCAGTTTCAGCCCCTTTGTTTCAGCCCCTCTGTTTCAGCCCCTCTGTTTCACGCCCTCTGTTTCAGCCCCTCTGTTTCAGCCCCTCTGTTTCTCGCCCTCTGTTTCTCGCCCTCTGTTTCTCGCCCTCTGTTTCTCGCCCTCTGTTTCAGCCCCTCTGTTTCAGTCCCTCTGTTTCAGCCCCTCTGTTTCTCGCCCTCTGTTTCTCGCCCTCTGTTTCAGCCCCTCTGTTTCAGCCCCTCTGTTTCAGCCCCTCTGTTTCTGGCCCTCTGTTTCAGCCCCTCTGTTTCAGCCCCTCTGTTTCTCGCCCTCTGTTTCAGCCCCTCTGTTTCAGCCCCTCTGTATCAGCCCCTCTGTTTCAGCCCCTCTGTTTCTCGCCCTCTGTTTCTCGCCCTCTGTTTCAGCCCCTCTGTTTCAGCCCCTCTGTTTCAGCCTCTCTGTTTCAGCCCCTCTGTTTCAGCCCCACTGTTTCTCGCCCTCTGTTTCTCGCCCACTGTTTCTCACCCTCTGTTACCCCCTCTCTGTTTCAGCCCCTCTGTTTCAGCCCCTCTGTTTCAGCCCCTCTGTTTCAGCCCCTCTGTTTCTCGCCCTCTGTTTCTCGCCCTCTTTTTCTCGCTCTCTGTTTCTCGCCCTCTGTTTCTCGCCCTCTGTTTCAGCCCCTCTGTTTCAGCCGCTCTGTTTCAGCCCCTCTGTTTCAGCCCCTCTGTTTCTCGCCTTCTGTTTCAGCCCCTCTGTTTCAGCCCCTCTGTATCAGCCCCCCTGTTTCAGCCCCTCTGTTCCTCGCCCTCTGTTTCTCGCCCTCTGTTTCTCGCTCTCTGTTTCAGCCCCTCTGTTTCAGCCCCTCTGTTTATCGCCCTCTGTTTCTCGCCCTCTGTTTCAGCCCCTCTGTTTCAGCCCATCGGTTTCAACCCCGCTGTTTCTCGCCCTCTGTTTCTCGCCCACTGTTTCTCGCCCTCTGTTTCAGCCCCTCTGTTTCAGCCCCTCTGTTTCAGCCCCTCTGTTTCAGCCCCTCTGTTTCAGCCCCTCTGTTTCTCGCCCTCTGTTTCTCGCCCTCTGTTTCTCGCTCTCTGTTTCTCGCCCTCTGTTTCTCGCCCTCTGTTTCAGCCCCTCTCTTTCAGCCCCTCTGTTTCAGCCCCTCTGTTTCTCGCCCTCTGTTTCTCGCCCTCTGTTTCTCGCCCTCTGTTTCAGCCCATCAGTTTCAGCCCCTTTGTTTCAGCCCCTCTGTTTCAGCCCCTCTGTTTCTCGCCCTCTGTTTCAGCCCCTCTGTTTCAGCCCCTCTGTTTCATCCCCGCTGTTTCTCGCTCTCTGTTTCTCGCCCACTGTTTCTCGCCCTCTGTTTCAGCCCCTCTGTTTCAGCCCCACTGTTTCAGCCCCTCTGTTTCAGCCCCTCTGTTTCTCGCCCTCTGTTTCTCGCCCTCTGTTTCTCGCCCTCTGTTTCTCGCCCTCTGTTTCAGCCCATCAGTTTCAGCCCCTTTGTTTCAGCCCCTCTGTTTCAGCCCCTCTGTTTCACGCCCTCTGTTTCAGCCCCTCTGTTTCAGCCCCTCTGTTTCTCGCCCTCTGTTTCTCGCCCTCTGTTTCTCGCCCTCTGTTTCTCGCCCTCTGTTTCAGCCCCTCTGTTTCAGTCCCTCTGTTTCAGCCCCTCTGTTTCTCGCCCTCTGTTTCTCGCCCTCTGTTTCAGCCCCTCTGTTTCAGCCCCTCTGTTTCAGCCCCTCTGTTTCTCGCCCTCTGTTTCAGCCCCTCTGTTTCAGCCCCTCTGTTTCTCGCCCTCTGTTTCAGCCCCTCTGTTTCAGCCCCTCTGTATCAGCCCCTCTGTTTCAGCCCCTCTGTTTCTCGCCCTCTGTTTCTCGCCCTCTGTTTCAGCCCCTCTGTTTCAGCCCCTCTGTTTCAGCCTCTCTGTTTCAGCCCCTCTGTTTCAGCCCCACTGTTTCTCGCCCTCTGTTTCTCGCCCACTGTTTCTCACCCTCTGTTTCACCCCCTCTGTTTCAGCCCCTCTGTTTCAGCCCCTCTGTTTCAGCCCCTCTGTTTCAGCCCCTCTGTTTCTCGCCCTCTGTTTCTCGCCCTCTTTTTCTCGCTCTCTGTTTCTCGCCCTCTGTTTCTCGCCCTCTGTTTCAGCCCCTCTGTTTCAGCCGCTCTGTTTCAGCCCCTCTGTTTCAGCCCCTCTGTTTCTCGCCTTCTGTTTCAGCCCCTCTGTTTCAGCCCCTCTGTATCAGCCCCCCTGTTTCAGCCCCTCTGTTCCTCGCCCTCTGTTTCTCGCCCTCTGTTTCTCGCTCTCTGTTTCAGCCCCTCTGTTTCAGCCCCTCTGTTTATCGCCCTCTGTTTCTCGCCCTCTGTTTCAGCCCCTCTGTTTCAGCCCATCTGTTTCAACCCCGCTGTTTCTCGCCCTCTGTTTCTCGCCCACTGTTTCTCGCCCTCTGTTTCAGCCCCTCTGTTTCAGCCCCTCTGTTTCAGCCCCTCTGTTTCAGCCCCTCTGTTTCAGCCCCTCTGTTTCTCGCCCTCTGTTTCTCGCCCTCTGTTTCTCGCTCTCTGTTTCTCGCCCTCTGTTTCTCGCCCTCTGTTTCAGCCCCTCTCTTTCAGCCCCTCTGTTTCAGCCCCTCTGTTTCTCGCCCTCTGTTTCTCGCCCTCTGTTTCTCGCCCTCTGTTTCAGCCCATCAGTTTCAGCCCCTTTGTTTCAGCCCCTCTGTTTCAGCCCCTCTGTTTCTCGCCCTCTGTTTCAGCCCCTCTGTTCCAGCCCCTCTGTTTCAGCCCCTCTGTTTCAGCCCCTCTGTTTCTCGCCCTCTGTTTCTCGCCCTCTGTTTCTCGCCCACTGTTTCTCGCCCTCTGTTTCAGCCCCTCTGTTTCAGCCCCTCTGTATGAGCCCCTCTGTTTCAGCCTCTCTGCTTCAGCCCCTCTGTTTCTCGCCCTCTGTTTCTCGCCCTCTGTTTCTCGCTCTCTGTTTCTCGCCCTCTGTTTCTCGCCCTCTGTTTCTCGCCCTATGTTTCACGCCCTCTGTTTCAGCCCCTCTGTTTCAGCCCCTCTGTTTCAGCCTCTCTGCTTCAGCCCCTCTGTTTCAGCCCCTCTGTTTCTCGCCCTCTGTTTCAGCCCCTCTGTTTCAGCCCCTCTGTTTCTCGCCCTCTGTTTCAGCCCCTCTGTTCCAGCCCCTCTGTATCAGCCCCTCTGTTTCAGCCCCTCTGTTTCTCGCCCTCTGTTTCTCGCCCTCTGTTTCAGCCCCTCTGTTTCAGCCCCTCTGTTTCAGCCTCTCTGTTTCAGCCCCTCTGTTTCAGCCCCTCTGTTTCTCGCCCTCTGTTTCTCGCCCACTGTTTCTCGCCCTCTGTTTCAGCCCCTCTGTTTCAGCCCCTCTTTTTCAGCCCCTCTGTTTCTCGCCCTCTGTTTCTCGCTCTCTGTTTCTCGCCCTCTGTTTCTGGCCCTCTGTTTCAGCTCCTCTGTTTCAGCCCCTCTGTTTCAGCCCCTCTGTTTCAGCCCCTCTGTTTCTCGCCCTCTGTTTCAGCCCCTCTGTTTCTCGCCCTCTGTTTCTGCCCCTCTGTTTCAGCCCCTCTGTATCAGCCCCTCTGTTTCAGCCCCTCTGTTTCTCGCCCTCTGTTTCTCGCCCTCTGTTTCTCGCTCTCTGTTTCTCGCCCTCTGTTTCTCGCCCTCTGTTTCAGCCCCTCTGTTTCAGCCCCTCTGTTTCAGCCCAGCTGTTTCTCGCCCTCTGTTTCTCGCCCACTGTTTCTCGCCCTCTGTTTCAGCCCCTCTGTTTCAGCCCCTCTGTTTCAGCCCCTCTGTTTCAGCCCCTCTGTTTCTCGCCCTCTGTTTCTCGCCCTCTGTTTCTCGCTCTCTGTTTCTCGCTCTCTGTTTCTCGCCCTCTGTTTCTCGCCCTCTGTTTCAGCCCATCAGTTTCAGCCCCTTTGTTTCAGCCCCTCTGTTTCAGCCCCTCTGTTTCTCGCCCTCTGTTTCAGCCCCTCTGTTTCAGCCCCCCTGTGTCAGCCCCTCTGTTTCAGCCCCTCTGTTTCTCGCCCTCTGTTTCTCGCCCTCTGTTTCTCGCCCTCTGTTTCTTGCCCTCTGTTTCAGCCCCTCTGTTTCAGTCCCTCTGTTTCAAACCCCTCTGTTTCTCGCCCACTGTTTCTCGCCCTCGGTTTCAGCCCCTCTGTTTCAGCCCCTCTGTTTCAGCCCCTCTGTTTCTCGCCCTCTGTTTCAGCCCCTCTGTTTCAGCCCCTCTGTTTCTCGCCCTCTGTTTCAGCCCCTCTGTTTCAGCCCCTCTTTATCAGCCCCTCTGTTTCAGCCCCTCTGTTTCTCGCCCTCTGTTTCTCGCCCTCTGTTTCAGCCCCTCTGTTTCAGCCCCTCTGTTTCAGCCTCTCTGTTTCAGCCCCTCTGTTTCAGCCCCTCTGTTTCTCGCCCTCTGTTTCTCGCCCACTGTTTCTCGCCCTCTGTTTCAGCCCCTCTGTTTCAGCCCCTCTGTTTCTCGCCCTCTGTTTCAGCCCCTCTGTTTCTCGCCCTCTGTTTCTCGCCCTCTGTTTCTCGCCCTCTGTTTCTCGCTCTCTGTTTCTCGCCCTCTGTTTCTCGCCCTCTGTTTCAGCCCCTCTGTTTCAGCCCCTCTGTTTCAGCCCCGCTGTTTCTCGCCCTCTGTTTCTCGCCCACTGTTTCTCGCCCTCTGTTTCAGCCCCTCTGTTTCAGCCGCTCTGTTTCAGCCCCTCTGTTTCAGCCCCTCTGTTTCTCGCCCTTTGTTTCTCGCCCTCTGTTTCTCGCTCTCTGTTTCTCGCCCTCTGTTTCTCGCCCTCTGTTTCAGCCCCTCTGTTTCAGCCCCTCAGTTTCAGCCCCTCTGTTTCTCGCCATCTGTTTCTCGCCCTCTGTTTCTCGCCCTCTGTTTCAGCCCATCAGTTTCAGCCCCATTTTTTCAGCCCCTCTGTTTCAGCCCCTCTGTTGCTCGCCCTCTGTTTCAGCCCCTCTGTTTCAGCCCCTCTGTTTCAGCCCCTCTGTTTCAGCCCCTCTGTTTCTCGCCCTCTGTTTCTCGCCCTCTGTTTCAGCCCCTCTGTTTCAGTCCCTCAGTTTCAGCCCCTCTGTTTCTCGCCCTCTGTTTCTCGCCCTCTGTTTCAGCCCCTCTGTTCAAGCCCCTCTGTTTCAGCCCCTCTGTTTCAGCCCCTCTGTTTCTCGCCCTCTGTTTCTCGCCCTCTGTTTCAGCCCCTCTGTTTCAGCCCCTCTGTTTCAGCCTCTCTGTTTCAGCCCCTCTGTTTCAGCCCCTCTGTTTCTCGCCCTCTGTTTCTCGCCCACTGTTTCTCGCCCTCTGTTTCAGCCCCTCTGTTTCACCCCCTCTTTTTCAGCCCCTCTGTTTCAGCCCCTCTGTTTCAGCCCCTCTGTTTCTCGCCCTCTGTTTCTCGCCCTCTGTTTCTCGCTCTCTGTTTCTCGCCCTCTGTTTCTGGCCCTCTGTTTCAGCTCCTCTGTTTCAGCCCCTCAGTTTCAGCCCCTCTGTTTCAGCCCCTTTGTTTCTCGCCCTCTGTTTCAGCCCCTCTGTTTCTCGCCCTCTGTTTCAGCCCCTCTGTTTCAGCCCCTCCGTATCAGCCCCTCTGTTTCAGCCCCTCTGTTTCTCGCCCTCTGTTTCTCTCCCTCTGTTTCTCGCTCTCTGTTTCTCGCCCTCTGTTTCTCGCACTCTGTTTCAGCCCATCTGTTTCAGCCCCTCTGTTTCAGCCCAGCTGTTTCTCGCCCTCTGTTTCTCGCCCACTGTTTGTCGCCCTCTGTTTCAGCCCCTCTGTTTCAGCCCCTCTGTTTCAGCCCCTCTGTTTCAGCCCCTCTGTTTCAGCCCCTCTGTTTCTCGCCCTCTGTTTCTCGCCCTCTGTTTCTCGCTCTCTGTTTCTCGCTCTCTGTTTCTCGCCCTCTGTTTCTCGCCCTCTGTTTCAGCCCATCAGTTTCAGCCCCTTTGTTTCAGCCCCTCTGTTTCAGCCCCTCTGTTTCTCGCCCTCTGTTTCAGCCCCAATGTTTCAGCCCCTCTGTTTCAGCCCCTCTGTTTCAGCCCCTCTGTTTCTCGCCCTCTGTTTCTCGCCCTCTGTTTCTCGCCCTCTGTTTCTCGCCCTCTGTTTCAGCCCCTCTGTTTCAGTCCCTCTGTTTCAAACCCCTCTGTTTCTCGCCCTCTGTTTCTCGCCCTCGGTTTCAGCACCTCTGTTTCAGCCCCTCTGTTTCAGCCCCTCTGTTTCACGCCCTCTGTTTCAGCCCCTCTGTTTCAGCCCCTCTGTTTCTCGCCCTCTGTTTCAGCCCCTCTGATCAGCCCCTCTTTATCAGCCCCTCTGTTTCAGCCCCTCTGTTTCTCGCCCTCTGTTTCTCGCCCTCTGTTTCAGCCCCTCTGTTTCAGCCCTTCTGTTTCAGCCTCTCTGTTTCAGCCCCTCTGTTTCAGCCCCTCTGTTTCTCGCCCTCTGTTTCTCGCCCACTGTTTCTCGCCCTCTGTTTCAGCCCCTCTTTTTCAGCCCCTCTGTTTCAGCCCCTCTGTTTCAGCCCCTCTGTTTCAGCCCCTCTGTTTCTCGCCCTCTGTTTCTAGCCCTCTGTTTCTCGCTCTCTGTTTCTCGCCCTCTGTTTCTCGCCCTCTGTTTCAGCCCCTCTGTTTCAGCCCCTCTGTTTCAGCCCCTCTGTTTCTCGCCCACTGTTTCAGCCCCTCTGTTTCTCACCCTCTGTTTCAGCCCCTCTGTTTCAGCCCCTCTGTATCAGCCCCTCTGTTTCAGCCCCTCTGTTTCTCGCCCTCTGTTTCTCGCCCTCTGTTTCTCGCTCTCTGTTTCTCGCCCTCTGTTTCTCGCCCTCTGTTTCAGCCCCTCTGTTTCAGCCCCTCTGTTTCAGCCCCGCTGTTTCTCGCCTTCTGTTTCTTGCCCACTGTTTCTCGACCTCTGTTTCAGCCCCTCTGTTTCAGCCCCTCTGTTTCAGCCCCTCTGTTTCTCGCCCTCTGTTTCAGCCCCTCTGTTTCAGCCCCTCTGTATCAGCCCCTCTGTTTCAGCCCCTCTGTTTCTCGCCCTCTGTTTCTCGCCCACTGTTTCTCGCCCTCTGTTTCAGCCACTCTGTTTCAGCCCCTCTTTTTCAGCCCCTCTGTTTCAGCCCCTCTGTTTCAGCACCTCTGTTTCAGCCCCTCTGTTTCTCGCCCTCTGTTTCTCGCCCTCTGTTTCAGCCCCTCTGTTTCAGCCCCTCTGTTTCAGCCTCTCTATTTCAGCCCCTCTGTTTCAGCCCCTCTGTTTCTCGCCCTCTGTTTCTCGCACACGGTTTCTCGCCCTCTGTTTCAGCCCCTCTGTTTCAGGGTCTCTGCTTCAGCCCCTCTGTTTCAGCCCCTCTGTTTCTCGCCCTCTGTTTCAGCCCCTCTGTTTCAGCCCCTCTGTTTCTCGCCCTCTGTTTCAGCCCCTCTGTATCAGCCCCTCTGTTTCTCGCCCTCTGTTTCTCGCCCTCTGTTTCAGCTTCTCTGTTTCAGCCCCTCTGTTTCAGCCTCTCTGTTTCAGCCCCTCTGTTTCAGCCCCTCTGTTTCTCGCCCTCTGTTTCTCGCCCACTGTTTCTCGCCCTCTGTTTCAGCCCCTCTGTTTCAGCCCCTCTTTTTCAGCCCCTCTGTTTCAGCCGCTCTGTTTCAGCCCCTATGTTTCTCGCCCTCTGTTTCTCGCCCTCTGTTTCTTGCTCTCTGTTTCTCGCCCTCTGTTTCTCGCCCTCTGTTTCAGCCCCTCTGTTTCAGCCCCTCTGTTTCTCGCCCTCTGTTTCAGCCCCTCTGTTTCTCGCCCTCTGTTTCAGCCCCTCTGTTTCACCCCCTCTGTATCAGCCCCTCTGTTTCAGCCCCTCTGTTTCTCGCCCTCTGTTTCTCGCACTCTGTTTCTCGCTCTCTGTTTCTCGCCCTCTGTTTCAGCCCCCCTGTTTCAGCCCCTCTGTTTCATCCCCGCTGTTTCTCGCTCTCTGTTTCTCGCCCACTGTTTCTCGCCCTCTGTTTCAGCCCCTCTGTTTCAGCCCCTCTGTTTCAGCCCCTCTGTTTCAGCCCCTCTGTTTCTCGCCCTCTGTTTCTCGCTCTCTGTTTCTCGCCCTCTGTTTCTCGCCCTCTGTTTCAGCACCTCTGTTTCTCGCCCTCTGTTTCTCGCCCTCTGTTTCTCGCCCTCTGTTTCAGCCCATCAGTTTCAGCCCCTTTGTTTCAGCCCCTCTGTTTCAGCCCCTCTGTTTCACGCCCTCTGTTTCAGCCCCTCTGTTTCAGCCCCTCTGTTTCTCGCCCTCTGTTTCTCGCCCTCTGTTTCTCGCCCTCTGTTTCTCGCCCTCTGTTTCAGCCCTTCTGTTTCAGCCCCTCTTTTTCAGCCCCTCTGTTTCAGCCCCTCTGTTTCAGCACCTCTGTTTCAGCCCCTCTGTTTCTCGCCCTCTGTTTCTCGCCCTCTGTTTCAGCCCCTCTGTTTCAGCCCCTCTGTTTCAGCCTCTCTATTTCAGCCCCTCTGTTTCAGCCCCTCTGTTTCTCGCCCTCTGTTTCTCGCACACGGTTTCTCGCCCTCTGTTTCAGCCCCTCTGTTTCAGGGTCTCTGCTTCAGCCCCTCTGTTTCAGCCCCTCTGTTTCTCGCCCTCTGTTTCAGCCCCTCTGTTTCAGCCCCTCTGTTTCTCGCCCTCTGTTTCAGCCCCTCTGTATCAGCCCCTCTGTTTCTCGCCCTCTGTTTCTCGCCCTCTGTTTCAGCTTCTCTGTTTCAGCCCCTCTGTTTCAGCCTCTCTGTTTCAGCCCCTCTGTTTCAGCCCCTCTGTTTCTCGCCCTCTGTTTCTCGCCCACTGTTTCTCGCCCTCTGTTTCAGCCCCTCTGTTTCAGCCCCTCTTTTTCAGCCCCTCTGTTTCAGCCGCTCTGTTTCAGCCCCTATGTTTCTCGCCCTCTGTTTCTCGCCCTCTGTTTCTCGCTCTCTGTTTCTCGCCCTCTGTTTCTCGCCCTCTGTTTCAGCCCCTCTGTTTCAGCCCCTCTGTTTCTCGCCCTCTGTTTCAGCCCCTCTGTTTCTCGCCCTCTGTTTCAGCCCCTCTGTTTCACCCCCTCTGTATCAGCCCCTCTGTTTCAGCCCCTCTGTTTCTCGCCCTCTGTTTCTCGCACTCTGTTTCTCGCTCTCTGTTTCTCGCCCTCTGTTTCAGCCCCTCTGTTTCAGCCCCTCTGTGTCATCCCCGCTGTTTCTCGCTCTCTGTTTCTCGCCCACTGTTTCTCGCCCTCTGTTTCAGCCCCTCTGTTTCAGCCCCTCTGTTTCAGCCCCTCTGTTTCAGCCCCTCTGTTTCTCGCCCTCTGTTTCTCGCTCTCTGTTTCTCGCCCTCTGTTTCTCGCCCTCTGTTTCAGCACCTCTGTTTCTCGCCCTCTGTTTCTCGCCCTCTGTTTCTCGCCCTCTGTTTCAGCCCATCAGTTTCAGCCCCTTTGTTTCAGCCCCTCTGTTTCAGCCCCTCTGTTTCACGCCCTCTGTTTCAGCCCCTCTGTTTCAGCCCCTCTGTTTCTCGCCCTCTGTTTCTCGCCCTCTGTTTCTCGCCCTCTGTTTCTCGCCCTCTGTTTCAGCCCTTCTGTTTCAGTCCCTCTGTTTCAGCCCCTCTGTTTCTCGCCCTCTGTTTCTCGCCCTCTGTTTCAGCCCCTCTGTTTCAGCCCCTCTGTTTCAGCCCCTCTGTTTCTCGCCCTCTGTTTCAGCCCCTCTGTTTCAGCCCCTCTGTTTCTCGCCCTCTGTTTCAGCCCCTCTGTTTCAGCCCCTCTGTATCAGCCCCTCTGTTTCAGCCCCTCTGTTTCTCGCCCTCTGTTTCTCGCCCTCTGTTTCAGCCCCTCTGTTTCAGCCCCTCTGTTTCAGCCTCTCTGTTTCAGCCCCTCTGTTTCAGCCCCACTGTTTCTCGCCCTCTGTTTCTCGCCCACTGTTTCTCGCCCTCTGTTTCACCCCCTCTGTTTCAGCCCCTCTGTTTCAGCCCCTCTGTTTCAGCCCCTCTGTTTCAGCCCCTCTGTTTCTCGCCCTCTGTTTCTCGCCCTCTGTTTCTCGCTCTCTGTTTCTCGCCCTCTGTTTCTCGCCCTCTGTTTCAGCCCCTCTGTTTCAGCCCCTCTGTTTCAGCCCCTCTGTTTCAGCCCCTCTGTTTCTCGCCTTCTGTTTCAGCCCCTCTGTTTCAGCCCCTCTGTATCAGCCCCTCTGTTTCAGCCCCTCTGTTCCTCGCCCTCTGTTTCTCGCCCTCTGTTTCTCGCTCTCTGTTTCAGCCCCTCTGTTTCAGCCCCTCTGTTTATCGCCCTCTGTTTCTCGCCCTCTGTTTCAGCCCCTCTGTTTCAGCCCCTCTGTTTCAACCCCGCTGTTTCTCGCCCTCTGTTTCTCGCCCACTGTTTCTCGCCCTCTGTTTCAGCCCCTCTGTTTCAGCCCCTCTGTTTCAGCCCCTCTGTTTCAGCCCCTCTGTTTCAGCCCCTCTGTTTCTCGCCATCTGTTTCTCGCCCTCTGTTTCTCGCTCTCTGTTTCTCGCCCTCTGTTTCTCGCCCTCTGTTTCAGCCCCTCTCTTTCAGCCCCTCTGTTTCAGCCCCTCTGTTTCTCGCCCTCTGTTTCTCGCCCTCTGTTTCTCGCCCTCTGTTTCAGCCCATCAGTTTCAGCCCCTTTGTTTCAGCCCCTCTGTTTCAGCCCCTCTGTTTCTCGCCCTCTGTTTCACCCCTCTGTTTCAGCCCCTCTGTTTCAGCACCTCTGTTTCAGCCCCTCTTTTTCTCGCCCTCTGTTTCTCGCCCTCTGTTTCTCGCCCACTGTTTCTCGCCCTCTGTTTCAGCCCCTCTGTTTCAGCCCCTCTGTATGAGCCCCTCTGTTTCAGCCCCTCTGTTTCTCGCCCTCTGTTTCACGCCCTCTGTTTCAGCCCCTCTGTTTCAGCCCCTCTGTTTCAGCCTCTCTGCTTCAGCCCCTCTGTTTCAGCCCCTCTGTTTCTCGCCCTCTGTTTCAGCCCCTCTGTTTCAGCCCCTCTGTTTCTCGCCCTCTGTTTCAGCCCCTCTGTTTCAGCCCCTCTGTATCAGCCCCTCTGTTTCAGCCCCTCTGTTTCTCGCCCTCTGTTTCTCGCCCTCTGTTTCAGCCCCTCTGTTTCAGCCCCTCTGTTTCAGCCTCTCTGTTTCAGCCCCTCTGTTTCAGCCCCTCTGTTTCTCGCCCTCTGTTTCAGCCCCTCTGTTTCAGCCCCTCTGTATCAGCCCCTCTGTTTCAGCCCCTCTGTTTCTCGCCCTCTGTTTCTCGCCCTCTGTTTCTCGCTCTCTGTTTCTCGCCCTCTGTTTCTCGCCCTCTGTTTCAGCCCCTCTGTTTCAGCCCCTCTGTTTCAGCCCAGCTGTTTCTCGCCCTCTGTTTCTCGCCCACTGTTTCTCGCCCTCTGTTTCAGCCCCTCTGTTTCAGCCCCTCTGTTTCAGCCCCTCTGTTTCAGCCCCTCTGTTTCTCGCCCTCTGTTTCTCGCCCTCTGTTTCTCGCTCTCTGTTTCTCGCTCTCTGTTTCTCGCCCTCTGTTTCTCGCCCTCTGTTTCAGCCCATCAGTTTCAGCCCCTTTGTTTCAGCCCCTCTGTTTCAGCCCCTCTGTTTCTCGCCCTCTGTTTCAGCCCCTCTGTTTCAGCCCCCCTGTTTCAGCCCCTCTGTTTCAGCCCCTCTGTTTCTCGCCCTCTGTTTCTCGCCCTCTGTTTCTCGCCCTCTGTTTCTTGCCCTCTGTTTCAGCCCCTCTGTTTCAGTCCCTCTGTTTCAAACCCCTCTGTTTCTCGCCCTCTGTTTCTCGCCCTCGGTTTCAGCCCCTCTGTTTCAGCCCCTCTGTTTCAGCCCCTCTGTTTCTCGCCCTCTGTTTCAGCCCCTCTGTTTCAGCCCCTCTGTTTCTCGCCCTCTGTTTCAGCCCCTCTGTTTCAGCCCCTCTTTATCAGCCCCTCTGTTTCAGCCCCTCTGTTTCTCGCCCTCTGTTTCTCGCCCTCTGTTTCAGCCCCTCTGTTTCAGCCCCTCTGTTTCAGCCTCTCTGTTTCAGCCCCTCTGTTTCAGCCCCTCTGTTTCTCGCCCTCTGTTTCTCGCCCACTGTTTCTCGCCCTCTGTTTCAGCCCCTCTGTTTCAGCCCCTCTGTTTCTCGCCCTCTGTTTCAGCCCCTCTGTTTCTCGCCCTCTGTTTCTCGCCCTCTGTTTCTCGCCCTCTGTTTCTCGCTCTCTGTTTCTCGCCCTCTGTTTCTCGCCCTCTGTTTCAGCCCCTCTGTTTCAGCCCCTCTGTTTCAGCCCCGCTGTTTCTCGCCCTCTGTTTCTCGCCCACTGTTTCTCGCCCTCTGTTTCAGCCCCTCTGTTTCAGCCCCTCTGTTTCAGCCCCTCTGTTTCAGCCCCTCTGTTTCTCGCCCTCTGTTTCTCGCCCTCTGTTTCTCGCTCTCTGTTTCTCGCCCTCTGTTTCTCGCCCTCTGTTTCAGCCCCTCTGTTTCAGCCCCTCAGTTTCAGCCCCTCTGTTTGTCGCCATCTGTTTCTCGCCCTCTGTTTCTCGCCCTCTGTTTCTCGCTCTCTGTTTCTCGCCCTCTGTTTCTCGCCCTCTGTTTCAGCCCCTCTGTTTCAGCCCCTCTGTTTCAGCCCCTCTGTTTCTCGCCCTCTGTTTCAGCCCCTCTGTTTCAGCCCCTCTGTTTCAGCCCCTCTGTTTCAGCCCCTCTGTTTCAGCCCCTCTGTTTCTCGCCCTCTGTTTCTCGGCCTCTGTTTCTCGCCCTCTGTTTCAGCCCCTCTGTCTCAGTCCCTCTGTTTCAGCCCCTCTGTTTCTCGCCCTCTGTTTCTCGCCCTCTGTTTCAGCCCCTCTGTTTCAGCCCCTCTATTTCAGCCCCTCTGTTTCTCGCTCTCTGTTTCCGCCCCTCTGTTTCAGCGCCTCTGTTTCTCGCCCTCTGTTTCAGCCCCTCTGTTTCAGCCCCTCTGTATCAGCCCCTCTCTTTCAGCCCCTCTGTTTCTCGCCCTCTGTTTCTCGCCCTCTGTTTCAGCCCCTCTGTTTCAGCCCCTCTGTTTCAGCCTCTCTGCATCAGCCCCTCTGTTTCAGCCCCTCTGTTTCTCGCCCTCTGTTTCACCCCCTCTGTTTCAGCCCCTCTGTTTCTCGCCCTCTGTTTCAGCCCCTCTGTTTCAGCCCCTCTGTATCAGCCCCTCTGTTTCAGCCCCTCTGTTTCTCGCCCTCTGTTTCTCGCCCTCTGTTTCAGCCACTCTGTTTCAGCCCCTCTGTTTCAGCCTCTCTGTTTCAGCCCCTCTGTTTCAGCCCCTCTGTTTCTCGCCCTCTGTTTCTCGCCCACTGTTTCTCGCCCTCTGTTTCAGCCCCTCTCTTTCAGCCCCTCTTTTTCAGCCCCTCTGTTTCAGCACCTCTGTTTCAGTCCCTCTGTTTCTCGCCCTCTGTTTCTCGCCCTCTGTTTCAGCCCCTCTGTTTCAGCCCCTCTGTTTCAGCCTCTCTATTTCAGCCCCTCTGTTTCAGCCCCTCTGTTTCTTGCCCTCTGTTTCTCGCACACTGTTTCTCGCCCTCTGTTTCAGCCCCTCTGTTTCAGGGTCTCTGCTTCAGCCCCTCTGTTTCAGCCCCTCTGTTTCTCGCCCTCTGTTTCAGCCCCTCTGTTTCAGCCCCTCTGTTTCTCGCCCTCTGTTTCAGCCCCTCTGTTTCAGCCCCTCTGTATCAGCCCCTCTGTTTCAGCCCCTCTGTTTCTCGCCCTCTGTTTCTCGCCCTCTGTTTCAGCTTCTCTGTTTCAGCCCCTCTGTTTCAGCCTCTCTGTTTCAGCCCCTCTGTTTCAGCCCCTCTGTTTCTCGCCCTCTGTTTCTCGCCCACTGTTTCTCGCCCTCTGTTTCAGCCCCTCTGTTTAAGCCCCTCTTTTTCAGCCCCTCTGTTTCAGCCGCTCTGTTTCAGCCCCTCTGTTTCTCGCCCTCTGTTTCTCGCCCTCTGTTTTTCGCTCTCTGTTTCTCGCCCTCTGTTTCTCGCCCTCTGTTTCAGCCCCTCTGTTTCAGCCCCTCTGTTTCAGCCCCTCTGTTTCTCGCCCTCTGTTTCAGCCCCTCTGTTTCTCGCCCTCTGTTTCAGCCCCTCTGTTTCAGCCCCTCTGTATCAGCCCCTCTGTTTCAGCCCCTCTGTTTCTCGCCCTCTGTTTCTCGCACTCTGTTTCTCGCTCTCTGTTTCTCGCCCTCTGTTTCAGCCCCTCTGTTTCAGCCCCTCTGTTTCATCCCCGCTGTTTCTCGCTCTCTGTTTCTCGCCCACTGTTTCTCGCCCTCTGTTTCAGCCCCTCTGTTTCAGCCCCTCTGTTTCAGCCCCTCTGTTTCAGCCCCTCTGTTTCTCGCCCTCTGTTTCTCGCCCTCTGTTTCTCGCTCTCTGTTTCTCGCCCTCTGTTTCTCGCCCTCTGTTTCAGCACCTCTGTTTCAGCCCCTCTGTTTCAGCCCATCTGTTTCTCGCCCTCTGTTTCTCGCCCTCTGTTTCAGCCCATCAGTTTCAGACCCTTTGTTTCAGCCCCTCTGTTTCAGCCCCTCTGTTTCACGCCCTCTGTTTCAGCCCCTCTGGTTCTGCCCCTCTGTTTCTCGCCCTCTGTTTCTCGCCCTCTGTTTCTCGCTCTCTGTTTCTCGCCCTCTGTTTCAGCCCCTCTGTTTCAGTCCCTCTGTTTCAGCCCCTCTGTTTCTCGCCCTCTGTTTCTCGCCCTCTGTTTCAGCCCCTCTGTTTCAGCCCCTCTGTTTCAGCCCCTCTGTTTCTCGCCCTCTGTTTCAGCCCCTCTGTTTCAGCCCCTCTGTTTCTCGCCCTCTGTTTCAGCCCCTCTGTTTCAGCCCCTCTGTATCAGCCCCTCTGTTTCAGCCCCTCTGTTTCTCGCCCTCTGTTTCTCGCCCTCTGTTTCAGCCCCTCTGTTTCAGCCCCTCTGTTTCAGCCTCTCTGTTTCAGCCCCTCTGTTTCAGCCCCACTGTTTCTCGCCCTCTGTTTCTCGCCCACTGTTTCTCGCCCTCTGTTTCACCCCCTCTGTTTCAGCACCTCTGTTTCAGCCCCTCTGTTTCAGCCCCTCTGTTTCAGCCCCTCTGTTTCTCGCCCTCTGTTTCTCGCCCTCTGTTTCTCGCTCTCTGTTTCTCGCCCTCTGTTTCTCGCCCTCTGTTTCAGTCCCTCTGTTTCAGCCCCTCTGTTTCAGCCCCTCTGTTTCAGCCCCTCTGTTTCTCGCCTTCTGTTTCAGCCCCTCTGTTTCAGCCCCTCTGTATCAGCCCCTCTGTTTCAGCCCCTCTGTTCCTCGCCCTCTGTTTCTCGCCCTCTGTTTCTCGCTCTCTGTTTCTCGCCCTCTGTTTCTCGCCCTCTGTATCAGCCCCTCTGTTTCAGCCCCTCTGTTTCAGCCCCGCTGTTTCTCGCCCTCTGTTTCTCGCCCACTGTTTCTCGCCCTCTGTTTCAGCCCCTCTGTTTCAGCCCCTCTGTTTCAGCCCCTCTGTTTCAGCCCCTCTGTTTCAGCCCCTCTGTTTCTCGCCCTCTGTTTCTCGCCCTCTGTTTCTCGCTCTCTGTTTCTCGCCCTCTGTTGCTCGCCCTCTGTTTCAGCCCCTCTGTTTCAGCCCCTCTGTTTCAGCCCCTCTGTTTCTCGCCCTCTGTTTCTCGCCCTCTGTTTCTCGCCCTCTGTTTCAGCCCATCAGTTTCAGCCCCTTTGTTTCAGCCCCTCTGTTTCAGCCCCTCTGTTTCTCGCCCTCTGTTTCAGCCCCACTGTTTCAGCCCCTCTGTTTCAGCCCCTCTGTTTCAGCCCCTCTGTTTCTCGCCCTCTGTTTCTCGCCCTCTGTTTCTCGCCCACTGTTTCTCGCCCTCTGTTTCAGCCCCTCTGTTTCAGCCCCTCTGTTTCAGCCCCTCTGTTTCAGCCCCTCTGTTTCTCGCCCTCTGTTTCACGCCCTCTGTTTCAGCCCCTCTGTTTCAGCCCCTCTGTTTCAGCCTCTCTGCTTCAGCCCCTCTGTATCAGCCCCTCTGTTTCAGCCCCTGTGTTTCTCGCCCTCAGTTTCTCGCCCTCTGTTTCAGCTTCTCTGTTTCAGCCCCTCTGTTTCAGCCTCTCTGTTTCAGCCCCTCTGTTTCAGCCCCTCTGTTTCTCGCCCTCTGTTTCTCGCCCACTGTTTCTCGCCCTCTGTTTCAGCCCCTCTGTTTCAGCCCCTCTTTTTCAGCCCCTCTGTTTCAGCCGCTCTGTTTCAGCCCCTCTGTTTCTCGCCCACTGTTTCTCGCCCTCTGTTTTTCGCTCTCTGTTTCTCGCCCTCTGTTTCTCGCCCTCTGTTTCAGCCCCTCTGTTTCAGCCCCTCTGTTTCAGCCCCTCTGTTTCTCGCCCTCTGTTTCAGCCCCTCTGTTTCTCGCCCTCTGTTTCAGCCCCTCTGTTTCAGCCCCTCTGTATCAGCCCCTCTGTTTCAGCCCCTCTGTTTCTCGCCCACTGTTTCTCGCACTCTGTTTCTCGCTCTCTGTTTCTCGCCCTCTGTTTCAGCCCCTCTGTTTCAGCCCCTCTGTTTCATCCCCGCTGTTTCTCGCTCTCTGTTTCTCGCCCACTGTTTCTCGCCCTCTGTTTCAGCCCCTCTGTTTCAGCCCCTCTGTTTCAGCCCCTCTGTTTCAGCCCCTCTGTTTAACGCCCTCTGTTTCTCGCCCTCTGTTTCTCGCTCTCTGTTTCTCGCACTCTGTTTCTCGCCCTCTGTTTCAGCACCTCTGTTTCAGCCCCTCTGTTTCAGCCCATCTGTTTCTCGCCCTCTGTTTCTCGCCCTCTGTTTCTCGCCCTCTGTTTCAGCCCATCAGTTTCAGCCCCTTTGTTTCAGCCCCTCTGTTTCAGCCCCTCTGTTTCACGCCCTCTGTTTCAGCCCCTCTGTTTCAGCCCGTCTGTTTCTCGCCCTCTGTTTCTCGCCCTCTGTTTCTCGCCCTCTGTTTCTCGCCCTCTGTTTCAGCCCCTCTGTTTCAGTCCCTCTGTTTCAGCCCCTCTGTTTCTCCACCTCTGTTTCTCGCCCTCTGTTTCAGCCCCTCTGTTTCAGCCCCTCTGTTTCAGCCCCTCTGTTTCTCGCCCTCTGTTTCACCCCCTCTGTTTCAGCCCCTCTGTTTCTCGCCCTCTGTTTCAGCCCCTCTGTTTCAGCCCCTCTGTATCATCCCCTCTGTTTCAGCCCCTCTGTTTCTCGCCCTCTGTTTCTCGCCCTCTGTTTCAGCCCCTCTGTTTCAGCCCCTCTGTTTCAGCCTCTCTGTTTCAGCCCCTCTGTTTCAGCCCCACTGTTTCTCGCCCTCTGTTTCTCGCCCACTGTTTCTCGCCCTCTGTTTCACCCCCTCTGTTTCAGCCCCTCTGTTTCAGCCCCTCTGTTTCAGCCCCTCTGTTTCAGCCCCTCTGTTTCTCGCCCTCTGTTTCTCGCCCTCTGTTTCTCGCTCTCTGTTTCTCGCCCTCTGTTTCTCGCCCTCTGTTTCAGCCCCTCTGTTTCAGCCCCTCTGTTTCAGCCCCTCTGTTTCTCGCCTTCTGTTTCAGCCCCTCTGTTTCAGCCCCTCTGTATCAGCCCCTCTGTTTCAGCCCCTCTGTTCCTCGCCCTCTGTTTCTCGCCCTCTGTTTCTCGCCCTCTGTTTCTCGCTCTCTGTTTCTCGCCCTCTGTTTCTCGCCCTCTGTTTCAGCCCCCATGTTTCAGCCCCTCTGTTTCAGCCCCTCTGTTTCTCGCCCTCTGTTTCTCGCCCTCTGTTTCTCGCCCTCTGTTTCAGCCCATCAGTTTCAGCCCCTTTGTTTCAGCCCCTCTGTTTCTCGTCCTCTGTTTCAGCCCCTATGTTTAAGCCCCTCTGTTTCAGCCCCTCTGTTTCAGCCCCTCTGTTTCTCGCCCTCTGTTTCTCGCCCTCTGTTTCTCGCCCACTGTTTCTCGCCCTCTGTTTCAGCCCCTCTGTTTCAGCCCCTCTGTATGAGCCCCTCTGTTTCAGCCCCTCTGTTTCTCGCCCTCTGTTACACGCCCTCTGTTTCAGCCCCTCTGTTTCTAGCCCCTCTGTTTCAGCCTCTCTGCTTCAGCCCCTCTGTTTCAGCCCCTCTGTTTCTCGCCCTCTGTTTCAGCCCCTCTGTTTCAGCCCCTCTGTTTCTCGCCCTCTGTTTCAGCCCCTCTATTTCAGCCCCTCTGTATCAGCCCCTCTGTTTCAGCCCCTCTGTTTCTCGCCCTCTGTTTCTCGCCCTCTGTTTCAGCCCCTCTGTTTCAGCCCCTCTGTTTCAGCCTCTCTGTTTCAGCCCCTCTGTTTCAGCCCCTCTGTTTCTCGCCCTCTGTTTCTCGCCCAGTGTTTATCGCCCTCTGTTTCAGCCCCTCTGTTTCAGCCCCTCTTTTTCAGCCCCTCTGTTTCAGCCCCTCTGTTTCAGCCCCTCTGTTTCTCGCCCTCTGTTTCTCGCCCTCTGTTTCTCGCTCTCTGTTTCTCGCCCTCTGTTTCTGGCCCTCTGTTTCAGCTCCTCTGTTTCAGCCCCTCTGTTTCAGCCCCTCTGTTTCAGCACCTCTGTTTCTCGCCCTCTGTTTCTGCCCCTCTGTTTCTCGCCCTCTGTTTCAGCCCCTCTGTTTCAGCCCCTCTGTATCAGCCCCTCTGTTTCAGCCCCTCTGTTTCTCGCCCTCTGTTTCTCTCCCTCTGTTTCTCGCTCTCTGTTTCTCGCCCTCTGTTTCTCGCCCTCTGTTTCAGCCCATCTGTTTCAGCCCCTCTGTTTCAGCCCAGCTGTTTCTCGCCCTCTGTTTCTCGCCCACTGTTTCTCGCCCTCTGTTTCAGCCCCTCTGTTTCAGCCCCTCTGTTTCAGCCCCTCTGTTTCAGCCCCTCTGTTTCAGCCCCTCTGTTTCTCGCCCTCTGTTTCTCGCCCTCTGTTTCTCGCTCTCTGTTTCTCGCTCTCTGTTTCTCGCCCTCTGTTTCTCGCCCTCTGTTTCAGCCCATCAGTTTCAGCCCCTTTGTTTCAGCCCCTCTGTTTCAGCCCCTCTGTTTCTCGCCCTCTGTTTCAGCCCCTCTGTTAAAGCCCCTCTGTTTCAGCCCCTCTGTTTCAGCCCCTCTGTTTCTCGCCCTCTGTTTCTCGCCATCTGTTTCTCGCCCTCTGTTTCTCGCCCTCTGTTTCAGGCCCTCTGTTTCAGTCCCTCTGTTTCAAACCCCTCTGTTTCTCGCCCTCTGTTTCTCGCCCTCGGTTTCAGCCCCTCTGTTTCAGCCCCTCTGTTTCAGCCCCTCTGTTTCTCGCCCTCTGTTTCAGCCCCTCTGTTTCAGCCCCTCTGTTTCTCGCCCTCTGTTTCAGCCCCTCTGATCAGCCCCTCTTTATCAGCCCCTCTGTTTCAGCCCCTCTGTTTCTCGCCCTCTGTTTCTCGCCCTCTGTTTCAGCCCCTCTGTTTCAGCCCCTCTGTTTCAGCCTCTCTGTTTCAGCCCCTCTGTTTCAGCCCCTCTGTTTCTCGCCCTCTGTTTCTCGCCCACTGTTTCTCGCCCTCTGTTTCAGCCCCTCTTTTTCAGCCCCTCTGTTTCAGCCCCTCTGTTTCAGCCCCTCTGTTTCAGCCCCTCTGTTTCTCGCCCTCTGTTTCTCGCCCTCTGTTTCTCGCTCTCTGTTTCTCGCCCTCTGTTTCTCGCCCTCTGTTTCAGCCCCTCTGTTTCAGCCCCTCTGTTTCAGCCCCTCTGTTTCTCGCCCTCTGTTTCAGCCCCTCTGTTTCTCGCCCTCTGTTTCAGCCCCTCTGTTTCAGCCCCTCTGTATCAGCCCCTCTGTTTCAGCCCCTCTGTTTCTCGCCCTCTGTTTCTCGCCCTCTGTTTCTCGCTCTCTGTTTCTCGCCCTCTGTTTCTCGCCCTCTGTTTCAGCCCCTCTGTTTCAGCCCCTCTGTTCCAGCCCTGCTGTTTCTCGCCTTCTGTTTCTTGCCCACTGTTTCTCGCCCTCTGTTTCAGCCCCTCTGTTTCAGCCCCTCTGTTTCAGCCCCTCTGTTTCTCGCCCTCTGTTTCAGCCCCTCTGTTTCAGCCCCTCTGTATCAGCCCCTCTGTTTCAGCCCCTCTGTTTCTCGCCCTCTGTTTCTCGCCCACTGTTTCTCGCCCTCTGTTTCAGCCACTCTGTTTCAGCCCCTCTTTTTCAGCCCCTCTGTTTCAGCCCCTCTGTTTCAGCCCCTCTGTTTCAGCCCCTCTGTTTCTCGCCCTCTGTTTCTCGCCCTCTGTTTCAGCCCCTCTGTTTCAGCCCCTCTGTTTCAGCCTCTCTATTTCAGCCCCTCTGTTTCAGCCCCTCTGTTTCTCGCCCTCTGTTTCTCGCACACGGTTTCTCGCCCTCTGTTTCAGCCCCTCTGTTTCAGGGTCTCTGCTTCAGCCCCTCTGTTTCAGCCCCTCTGTTTCTCGCCCTCTGTTTCAGCCCCTCTGTTTCAGCCCCTCTGTTTCTCGCCCTCTGTTTCAGCCCCTCTGTATCAGCCCCTCTGTTTCAGCCCCTCTGTTTCTCGCCCTCTGTTTCTCGCCCTCTGTTTCAGCTTCTCTGTTTCAGCCCCTCTGTTTCAGCCTCTCTGTTTCAGCCCCTCTGTTTCAGCCCCTCTGTTTCTCGCCCTCTGTTTCTCGCCCACTGTTTCTCGCCCTCTGTTTCAGCCCCTCTGTTTCAGCCCCTCTTTTTCAGCCCCTCTGTTTCAGCCGCTCTGTTTCAGCCCCTCTGTTTCTCGCCCTCTGTTTCTCGCCCTCTGTTAATCGCTCTCTGTTTCTCGCCCTCTGTTTCTCGCCCTCTGTTTCAGCCCCTCTGTTTCAGCCCCTCTGTTTCAGCCCCTCTGTTTCTCGCCCTCTGTTTCAGCCCCTCTGTTTCTCGCCCTCTGTTTCAGCCCCTCTGTTTCACCCCCTCTGTATCAGCCCCTCTGTTTCAGCCCCTCTGTTTCTCGCCCTCTGTTTCTCGCACTCTGTTTCTCGATCTCTGTTTCTCGCCCTCTGTTTCAGCCCCTCTGTTTCAGCCCCTCTGTTTCATCCCCGCTGTTTCTCGCTCTCTGTTTCTCGCCCACTGTTTCTCGCCCTCTGTTTCAGCCCCTCTGTTTCAGCCCCACTGTTTCAGCCCCTCTGTTTCAGCCCCTCTGTTTCTCGCCCTCTGTTTCTCGCCCTCTGTTTCTCGCCCTCTGTTTCTCGCCCTCTGTTTCAGCCCATCAGTTTCAGCCCCTTTGTTTCAGCCCCTCTGTTTCAGCCCCTCTGTTTCACGCCCTCTGTTTCAGCCCCTCTGTTTCAGCCCCTCTGTTTCTCGCCCTCTGTTTCTCGCCCTCTGTTTCTCGCCCTCTGTTTCTCGCCCTCTGTTTCAGCCCCTCTGTTTCAGTCCCTCTGTTTCAGCCCCTCTGTTTCTCGCCCTCTGTTTCTCGCCCTCTGTTTCAGCCCCTCTGTTTCAGCCCCTCTGTTTCAGCCCCTCTGTTTCTCGCCCTCTGTTTCAGCCCCTCTGTTTCAGCCCCTCTGTTTCTCGCCCTCTGTTTCAGCCCCTCTGTTTCAGCCCCTCTGTATCAGCCCCTCTGTTTCAGCCCCTCTGTTTCTCGCCCTCTGTTTCTCGCCCTCTGTTTCAGCCCCTCTGTTTCAGCCCCTCTGTTTCAGCCTCTCTGTTTCAGCCCCTCTGTTTCAGCCCCACTGTTTCTCGCCCTCTGTTTCTCGCCCACTGTTTCTCACCCTCTGTTTCACCCCCTCTGTTTCAGCCCCTCTGTTTCAGCCCCTCTGTTTCAGCCCCTCTGTTTCAGCCCCTCTGTTTCTCGCCCTCTGTTTCTCGCCCTCTTTTTCTCGCTCTCTGTTTCTCGCCCTCTGTTTCTCGCCCTCTGTTTCAGCCCCTCTGTTTCAGCCGCTCTGTTTCAGCCCCTCTGTTTCAGCCCCTCTGTTTCTCGCCTTCTGTTTCAGCCCCTCTGTTTCAGCCCCTCTGTATCAGCCCCGATGTTTCAGCCCCTCTGTTCCTCGCCCTCTGTTTCTCGCCCTCTGTTTCTCGCTCTCTGTTTCAGCCCCTCTGTTTCAGCCCCTCTGTTTATCGCCCTCTGTTTCTCGCCCTCTGTTTCAGCCCCTCTGTTTCAGCCCATCTGTTTCAACCCCGCTGTTTCTCGCCCTCTGTTTCTCGCCCACTGTTTCTCGCCCTCTGTTTCAGCCCCTCTGTTTCAGCCCCTCTGTTTCAGCCCCTCTGTTTCAGCCCCTCTGTTTCAGCCCCTCTGTTTCTCGCCCTCTGTTTCTCGCCCTCTGTTTCTCGCTCTCTGTTTCTCGCCCTCTGTTTCTCGCCCTCTGTTTCAGCCCCTCTCTTTCAGCCCCTCTGTTTCAGCCCCTCTGTTTCTCGCCCTCTGTTTCTCGCCCTCTGTTTCTCGCCCTCTGTTTCAGCCCATCAGTTTCAGCCCCTTTGTTTCAGCCCCTCTGTTTCAGCCCCTCTGTTTCTCGCCCTCTGTTTCAGCCCCTCTGTTTCAGCCCCTCTGTTTCATCCCCGCTGTTTCTCGCTCTCTGTTTCTCGCCCACTGTTTCTCGCCCTCTGTTTCAGCCCCTCTGTTTCAGCCCCACTGTTTCAGCCCCTCTGTTTCAGCCCCTCTGTTTCTCGCCCTCTGTTTCTCGCCCTCTGTTTCTCGCCCTCTGTTTCTCGCCCTCTGTTTCAGCCCATCAGTTTCAGCCCCTTTGTTTCAGCCCCTCTGTTTCAGCCCCTCTGTTTCACGCCCTCTGTTTCAGCCCCTCTGTTTCAGCCCCTCTGTTTCTCGCCCTCTGTTTCTCGCCCTCTGTTTCTCGCCCTCTGTTTCTCGCCCTCTGTTTCAGCCCCTCTGTTTCAGTCCCTCTGTTTCAGCCCCTCTGTTTCTCGCCCTCTGTTTCTCGCCCTCTGTTTCAGCCCCTCTGTTTCAGCCCCTCTGTTTCAGCCCCTCTGTTTCTCGCCCTCTGTTTCAGCCCCTCTGTTTCAGCCCCTCTGTTTCTCGCCCTCTGTTTCAGCCCCTCTGTTTCAGCCCCTCTGTATCAGCCCCTCTGTTTCAGCCCCTCTGTTTCTCGCCCTCTGTTTCTCGCCCTCTGTTTCAGCCCCTCTGTTTCAGCCCCTCTGTTTCAGCCTCTCTGTTTCAGCCCCTCTGTTTCAGCCCCACTGTTTCTCGCCCTCTGTTTCTCGCCCACTGTTTCTCACCCTCTGTTTCACCCCCTCTGTTTCAGCCCCTCTGTTTCAGCCCCTCTGTTTCAGCCCCTCTGTTTCAGCCCCTCTGTTTCTCGCCCTCTGTTTCTCGCCCTCTTTTTCTCGCTCTCTGTTTCTCGCCCTCTGTTTCTCGCCCTCTGTTTCAGCCCCTCTGTTTCAGCCGCTCTGTTTCAGCCCCTCTGTTTCAGCCCCTCTGTTTCTCGCCTTCTGTTTCAGCCCCTCTGTTTCAGCCCCTCTGTATCAGCCCCCCTGTTTCAGCCCCTCTGTTCCTCGCCCTCTGTTTCTCGCCCTCTGTTTCTCGCTCTCTGTTTCAGCCCCTCTGTTTCAGCCCCTCTGTTTATCGCCCTCTGTTTCTCGCCCTCTGTTTCAGCCCCTCTGTTTCAGCCCATCTGTTTCAACCCCGCTGTTTCTCGCCCTCTGTTTCTCGCCCACTGTTTCTCGCCCTCTGTTTCAGCCCCTCTGTTTCAGCCCCTCTGTTTCAGCCCCTCTGTTTCAGCCCCTCTGTTTCAGCCCCTCTGTTTCTCGCCCTCTGTTTCTCGCCCTCTGTTTCTCGCTCTCTGTTTCTCGCCCTCTGTTTCTCGCCCTCTGTTTCAGCCCCTCTCTTTCAGCCCCTCTGTTTCAGCCCCTCTGTTTCTCGCCCTCTGTTTCTCGCCCTCTGTTTCTCGCCCTCTGTTTCAGCCCATCAGTTTCAGCCCCTTTGTTTCAGCCCCTCTGTTTCAGCCCCTCTGTTTCTCGCCCTCTGTTTCAGCCCCTCTGTTCCAGCCCCTCTGTTTCAGCCCCTCTGTTTCAGCCCCTCTGTTTCTCGCCCTCTGTTTCTCGCCCTCTGTTTCTCGCCAACTGTTTCTCGCCCTCTGTTTCAGCCCCTCTGTTTCAGCCCCTCTGTATGAGCCCCTCTGTTTCAGCCTCTCTGCTTCAGCCCCTCTGTTTCTCGCCCTCTGTTTCTCGCCCTCTGTTTCTCGCTCTCTGTTTCTCGCCCTCTGTTTCTCGCCCTCTGTTTCTCGCCCTCTGTTTCACGCCCTAGTTTCAGCCCCTCTGTTTCAGCCCCTCTGTTTCAGCCTCTCTGCTTCAGCCCCTCTGTTTCAGCCCCTCTGTTTCTCGCCCTCTGTTTCAGCCCCTCTGTTTCAGCCCCTCTGTTTCTCGCCCTCTGTTTCAGCCCCTCTGTTCCAGCCCCTCTGTATCAGCCCCTCTGTTTCAGCCCCTCTGTTTCTCGCCCTCTGTTTCTCGCCCTCTGTTTCAGCCCCTCTGTTTCAGCCCCTCTGTTTCAGCCTCTCTGTTTCAGCCCCTCTGTTTCAGCCCCTCTGTTTCTCGCCCTCTGTTTCTCGCCCACTGTTTCTCGCCCTCTGTTTCAGCCCCTCTGTTTCAGCCCCTCTTTTTCAGCCCCTCTGTTTCTCGCCCTCTGTTTCTCGCTCTCTGTTTCTCGCCCTCTGTTTCTGGCCCTCTGTTTCAGCTCCTCTGTTTCAGCCCCTCTGTTTCAGCCCCTCTGTTTCAGCCCCTCTGTTTCTCGCCCTCTGTTTCAGCCCCTCTGTTTCTCGCCCTCTGTTTCTGCCCCTCTGTTTCAGCCCCTCTGTATCAGCCCCTCTGTTTCAGCCCCTCTGTTTCTCGCCCTCTGTTTCTCGCCCTCTGTTTCTCGCTCTCTGTTTCTCGCCCTCTGTTTCTCGCCCTCTGTTTCAGCCCCTCTGTTTCAGCCCCTCTGTTTCAGCCCAGCTGTTTCTCGCCCTCTGTTTCTCGCCCACTGTTTCTCGCCCTCTGTTTCAGCCCCTCTGTTTCAGCCCCTCTGTTTCAGCCCCTCTGTTTCAGCCCCTCTGTTTCTCGCCCTCTGTTTCTCGCCCTCTGTTTCTCGCTCTCTGTTTCTCGCTCTCTGTTTCTCGCCCTCTGTTTCTCGCCCTCTGTTTCAGCCCATCAGTTTCAGCCCCTTTGTTTCAGCCCCTCTGTTTCAGCCCCTCTGTTTCTCGCCCTCTGTTTCAGCCCCTCTGTTTCAGCCCCCCTGTGTCAGCCCCTCTGTTTCAGCCCCTCTGTTTCTCGCCCTCTGTTTCTCGCCCTCTGTTTCTCGCCCTCTGTTTCTTGCCCTCTGTTTCAGCCCCTCTGTTTCAGTCCCTCTGTTTCAAACCCCTCTGTTTCTCGCCCACTGTTTCTCGCCCTCGGTTTCAGCCCCTCTGTTTCAGCCCCTCTGTTTCAGCCCCTCTGTTTCTCGCCCTCTGTTTCAGCCCCTCTGTTTCAGCCCCTCTGTTTCTCGCCCTCTGTTTCAGCCCCTCTGTTTCAGCCCCTCTTTATCAGCCCCTCTGTTTCAGCCCCTCTGTTTCTCGCCCTCTGTTTCTCGCCCTCTGTTTCAGCCCCTCTGTTTCAGCCCCTCTGTTTCAGCCTCTCTGTTTCAGCCCCTCTGTTTCAGCCCCTCTGTTTCTCGCCCTCTGTTTCTCGCCCACTGTTTCTCGCCCTCTGTTTCAGCCCCTCTGTTTCAGCCCCTCTGTTTCTCGCCCTCTGTTTCAGCCCCTCTGTTTCTCGCCCTCTGTTTCTCGCCCTCTGTTTCTCGCCCTCTGTTTCTCGCTCTCTGTTTCTCGCCCTCTGTTTCTCGCCCTCTGTTTCAGCCCCTCTGTTTCAGCCCCTCTGTTTCAGCCCCGCTGTTTCTCGCCCTCTGTTTCTCGCCCACTGTTTCTCGCCCTCTGTTTCAGCCCCTCTGTTTCAGCCGCTCTGTTTCAGCCCCTCTGTTTCAGCCCCTCTGTTTCTCGCCCTTTGTTTCTCGCCCTCTGTTTCTCGCTCTCTGTTTCTCGCCCTCTGTTTCTCGCCCTCTGTTTCAGCCCCTCTGTTTCAGCCCCTCAGTTTCAGCCCCTCTGTTTCTCGCCATCTGTTTCTCGCCCTCTGTTTCTCGCCCTCTGTTTCAGCCCATCAGTTTCAGCCCCATTTTTTCAGCCCCTCTGTTTCAGCCCCTCTGTTGCTCGCCCTCTGTTTCAGCCCCTCTGTTTCAGCCCCTCTGTTTCAGCCCCTCTGTTTCAGCCCCTCTGTTTCTCGCCCTCTGTTTCTCGCCCTCTGTTTCTCGCCCTCTGTTTCAGCCCCTCTGTTTCAGTCCCTCTGTTTCAGCCCCTCTGTTTCTCGCCCTCTGTTTCTCGCCCTCTGTTTCAGCCCCTCTGTTCAAGCCCCTCTGTTTCAGCCCCTCTGTTTCAGCCCCTCTGTTTCTCGCCCTCTGTTTCTCGCCCTCTGTTTCAGCCCCTCTGTTTCAGCCCCTCTGTTTCAGCCTCTCTGTTTCAGCCCCTCTGTTTCAGCCCCTCTGTTTCTCGCCCTCTGTTTCTCGCCCACTGTTTCTCGCCCTCTGTTTCAGCCCCTCTGTTTCACCCCCTCTTTTTCAGCCCCTCTGTTTCAGCCCCTCTGTTTCAGCCCCTCTGTTTCTCGCCCTCTGTTTCTCGCCCTCTGTTTCTCGCTCTCTGTTTCTCGCCCTCTGTTTCTGGCCCTCTGTTTCAGCTCCTCTGTTTCAGCCCCTCTGTTTCAGCCCCTCTGTTGCAGCCCCTCTGTTTCTCGCCCTCTGTTTCAGCCCCTCTGTTTCTCGCCCTCTGTTTCAGCCCCTCTGTTTCAGCCCCTCCGTATCAGCCCCTCTGTTTCAGCCCCTCTGTTTCTCGCCCTCTGTTTCTCTCCCTCTGTTTCTCGCTCTCTGTTTCTCGCCCTCTGTTTCTCGCCCTCTGTTTCAGCCCATCTGTTTCAGCCCCTCTGTTTCAGCCCAGCTGTTTCTCGCCCTCTGTTTCTCGCCCACTGTTTGTCGCCCTCTGTTTCAGCCCCTCTGTTTCAGCCCCTCTGTTTCAGTCCCTCTGTTTCAGCCCCTCTGTTTCAGCCCCTCTGTTTCTCGCCCTCTGTTTCTCGCCCTCTGTTTCTCGCTCTCTGTTTCTCGCTCTCTGTTTCTCGCCCTCTGTTTCTCGCCCTCTGTTTCAGCCCATCAGTTTCAGCCCCTTTGTTTCAGCCCCTCTGTTTCAGCCCCTCTGTTTCTCGCCCTCTGTTTCAGCCCCTCTGTTTCAGCCCCTCTGTTTCAGCCCCTCTGTTTCAGCCCCTCTGTTTCTCGCCCTCTGTTTCTCGCCCTCTGTTTCTCGCCCTCTGTTTCTCGCCCTCTGTTTCAGCCCCTCTGTTTCAGTCCCTCTGTTTCAAACCCCTCTGTTTCTCGCCCTCTGTTTCTCGCCCTCGGTTTCAGCCCCTCTGTTTCAGCCCCTCTGTTTCAGCCCCTCTGTTTCACGCCCTCTGTTTCAGCCCCTCTGTTTCAGCCCCTCTGTTTCTCGCCCTCTGTTTCAGCCCCTCTGATCAGCCCCTCTTTATCAGCCCCTCTGTTTCAGCCCCTCTGTTTCTCGCCCTCTGTTTCTCGCCCTCTGTTTCAGCCCCTCTGTTTCAGCCCTTCTGTTTCAGCCTCTCTGTTTCAGCCCCTCTGTTTCAGCCCCTCTGTTTCTCGCCCTCTGTTTCTCGCCCACTGTTTCTCGCCCTCTGTTTCAGCCCCTCTTTTTCAGCCTCTCTGTTTCAGCCCCTCTGTTTCAGCCCCTCTGTTTCAGCCCCTCTGTTTCAGCCCCTCTGTTTCTCGCCCTCTGTTTCTCGCCCTCTGTTTCTCGCTCTCTGTTTCTCGCCCTCTGTTTCTGGCCCTCTGTTTCAGCTCCTCTGTTTCAGCCCCTCTGTTTCAGCCCCTCTGTTTCAGCCCCTCTGTTTCTCGCCCTCTGTTTCAGCCCCTCTGTTTCTCGCCCTCTGTTTCAGCCCCTCTGTTTCAGCCCCTCCGTATCAGCCCCTCTGTTTCAGCCCCTCTGTTTCTCGCCCTCTGTTTCTCTCCCTCTGTTTCTCGCTCTCTGTTTCTCGCCCTCTGTTTCTCGCCCTCTGTTTCAGCCCATCTGTTTCAGCCCCTCTGTTTCAGCCCAGCTGTTTCTCGCCCTCTGTTTCTCGCCCACTGTTTGTCGCCCTCTGTTTCAGCCCCTCTGTTTCAGCCCCTCTGTTTCAGCCCCTCTGTTTCAGCCCCTCTGTTTCAGCCCCTCTGTTTCTCGCCCTCTGTTTCTCGCCCTCTGTTTCTCGCTCTCTGTTTCTCGCTCTCTGTTTCTCGCCCTCTGTTTCTCGCCCTCTGTTTCAGCCCATCAGTTTCAGCCCCTTTGTTTCAGCCCCTCTGTTTCAGCCCCTCTGTTTCTCGCCCTCTGTTTCAGCCCCTCTGTTTCAGCCCCTCTGTTTCAGCCCCTCTGTTTCAGCCCCTCTGTTTCTCGCCCTCTGTTTCTCGCCCTCTGTTTCTCGCCCTCTGTTTCTCGCCCTCTGTTTCAGCCCCTCTGTTTCAGTCCCTCTGTTTCAAACCCCTCTGTTTCTCGCCCTCTGTTTCTCGCCCTCGGTTTCAGCCCCTCTGTTTCAGCCCCTCTGTTTCAGCCCCTCTGTTTCACGCCCTCTGTTTCAGCCCCTCTGTTTCAGCCCCTCTGTTTCTCGCCCTCTGTTTCAGCCCCTCTGATCAGCCCCTCTTTATCAGCCCCTCTGTTTCAGCCCCTCTGTTTCTCGCCCTCTGTTTCTCGCCCTCTGTTTCAGCCCCTCTGTTTCAGCCCTTCTGTTTCAGCCTCTCTGTTTCAGCCCCTCTGTTTCAGCCCCTCTGTTTCTCGCCCTCTGTTTCTCGCCCACTGTTTCTCGCCCTCTGTTTCAGCCCCTCTTTTTCAGCCTCTCTGTTTCAGCCCCTCTGTTTCAGCCCCTCTGTTTCAGCCCCTCTGTTTCTCGCCCTCTGTTTCTCGCCCTCTGTTTCTCGCTCTCTGTTTCTCGCCCTCTGTTTCTCGCCCTCTGTTTCAGCCCCTCTGTTTCAGCCCCTCTGTTTCAGCCCCTCTGTTTCTCGCCCAATGTTTCAGCCCCTCTGTTTCTCACCCTCTGTTTCAGCCCCTCTGTTTCAGCCCCTCTGTATCAGCCCCTCTGTTTCAGCCCCTCTGTTTCTCGCCCTCTGTTTCTCGCCCTCTGTTTCTCGCTCTCTGTTTCTCGCCCTCTGTTTCTCGCCCTCTGTTTCAGCCCCTCTGTTTCAGCCCCTCTGTTTCAGCCCCGCTGTTTCTCGCCTTCTGTTTCTTGCCCACTGTTTCTCGACCGCTGTTTCAGCCCCTCTGTTTCAGCCCCTCTGTTTCAGCCCCTCTGTTTCTCGCCCTCTGTTTCAGCCCCTCTGTTTCAGCCCCTCTGTATCAGCCCCTCTGTTTCAGCCCCTCTGTTTCTCGCCCTCTGTTTCTCGCCCACTGTTTCTCGCCCTCTGTTTCAGCCACTCTGTTTCAGCCCCTCTTTTTCAGCCCCTCTGTTTCAGCCCCTCTGTTTCAGCACCTCTGTTTCAGCCCCTCTGTTTCTCGCCCTCTGTTTCTCGCCCTCTGTTTCAGCCCCTCTGTTTCAGCCCCTCTGTTTCAGCCTCTCTATTTCAGCCCCTCTGTTTCAGCCCCTCTGTTTCTCGCCCTCTGTTTCTCGCACACGGTTTCTCGCCCTCTGTTTCAGCCCCTCTGTTTCAGGGTCTCTGCTTCAGCCCCTCTGTTTCAGCCCCTCTGTTTCTCGCCCTCTGTTTCAGCCCCTCTGTTTCAGCCCCTCTGTTTCTCGCCCTCTGTTTCAGCCCCTCTGTATCAGCCCCTCTGTTTCTCGCCCTCTGTTTCTCGCCCTCTGTTTCAGCTTCTCTGTTTCAGCCCCTCTGTTTCAGCCTCTCTGTTTCAGCCCCTCTTATTCAGCCCCTCTGTTTCTCGCCCTCTGTTTCTCGCCCACTGTTTCTCGCCCTCTGTTTCAGCCCCTCTGTTTCAGCCCCTCTTTTTCAGCCCCTCTGTTTCAGCCGCTCTGTTTCAGCCCCTATGTTTCTCGCCCTCTGTTTCTCGCCCTCTGTTTCTCGCTCTCTGTTTCTCGCCCTCTGTTTCTCGCCCTCTGTTTCAGCCCCTCTGTTTCAGCCCCTCTGTTTCCCGCCCTCTGTTTCAGCCCCTCTGTTTCTCGCCCTCTGTTTCAGCCCCTCTGTTTCACCCCCTCTGTATCAGCCCCTCTGTTTCAGCCCCTCTGTTTCTCGCCCTCTGTTTCTCGCACTCTGTTTCTCGCTCTCTGTTTCTCGCCCTCTGTTTCAGCCCCTCTGTTTCAGCCCCTCTGTTTCATCCCCGCTGTTTCTCGCTCTCTGTTTCTCGCCCACTGTTTCTCGCCCTCTGTTTCAGCCCCTCTGTTTCAGCCACTCTGTTTCAGCCCCTCTGTTTCAGCCCCTCTGTTTCTCGCCCTCTGTTTCTCGCTCTCTGTTTCTCGCCCTCTGTTTCTCGCCCTCTGTTTCAGCACCTCTGTTTCTCGCCCTCTGTTTCTCGCCCTCTGTTTCTCGCCCTCTGTTTCAGCCCATCAGTTTCAGCCCCTTTGTTTCAGCCCCTCTGTTTCAGCCCCTCTGTTTCACGCCCTCTGTTTCAGCCCCTCTGTTTCAGCCCCTCTGTTTCTCGCCCTCTGTTTCTCGCCCTCTGTTTCTCGCCCTCTGTTTCTCGCCCTCTGTTTCAGCCCTTCTGTTTCAGCCCCTCTTTTTCAGCCCCTCTGTTTCAGCCCCTCTGTTTCAGCACCTCTGTTTCAGCCCCTCTGTTTCTCGCCCTCTGTTTCTCGCCCTCTGTTTCAGCCCCTCTGTTTCAGCCCCTCTGTTTCAGCCTCTCTATTTCAGCCCCTCTGTTTCAGCCCCTCTGTTTCTCGCCCTCTGTTTCTCGCACACGGTTTCTCGCCCTCTGTTTCAGCCCCTCTGTTTCAGGGTCTCTGCTTCAGCCCCTCTGTTTCAGCCCCTCTGTTTCTCGCCCTCTGTTTCAGCCCCTCTGTTTCAACCCCTCTGTTTCTCGCCCTCTGTTTCAGCCCCTCTGTATCAGCCCCTCTGTTTCTCGCCCTCTGTTTCTCGCCCTCTGTTTCAGCTTCTCTGTTTCAGCCCCTATGTTTCAGCCTCTCTGTTTCAGCCCCTCTGTTTCAGCCCCTCTGTTTCTCGCCCTCTGTTTCTCGCCCACTGTTTCTCGCCCTCTGTTTCAGCCCCTCTGTTTCAGCCCCTCTTTTTCAGCCCCTCTGTTTCAGCCGCTCTGTTTCAGCCCCTATGTTTCTCGCCCTCTGTTTCTCGCCCTCTGTTTCTCGCTCTCTGTTTCTCGCCCTCTGTTTCTCGCCCTCTGTTTCAGCCCCTCTGTTTCAGCCCCTCTGTTTCTCGCCCTCTGTTTCAGCCCCTCTGTTTCTCGCCCTCTGTTTCAGCCCCTCTGTTTCACCCCCTCTGTATCAGCCCCTCTGTTTCAGCCCCTCTGTTTCTCGCCCTCTGTTTCTCGCACTCTGTTTCTCGCTCTCTGTTTCTCGCCCTCTGTTTCAGCCCCTCTGTTTCAGCCCCTCTGTTTCATCCCCGCTGTTTCTCGCTCTCTGTTTCTCGCCCACTGTTTCTCGCCCTCTGTTTCAGCCCCTCTGTTTCAGCCCCTCTGTTTCAGCCCCTCTGTTTCAGCCCCTCTGTTTCTCGCCCTCTGTTTCTCGCTCTCTGTTTCTCGCCCTCTGTTTCTCGCCCTCTGTTTCAGCACCTCTGTTTCTCGCCCTCTGTTTCTCGCCCTCTGTTTCTCGCCCTCTGTTTCAGCCCATCAGTTTCAGCCCCTTTGTTTCAGCCCCTCTGTTTCAGCCCCTCTGTTTCACGCCCTCTGTTTCAGCCCCTCTGTTTCAGCCCCTCTGTTTCTCGCCCTCTGTTTCTCGCCCTCTGTTTCTCGCCCTCTGTTTCTCGCCCTCTGTTTCAGCCCTTCTGTTTCAGTCCCTCTGTTTCAGCCCCTCTGTTTCTCGCCCTCTGTTTCTCGCCCTCTGTTTCAGCCCCTCTGTTTCAGCCCCTCTGTTTCAGCCCCTCTGTTTCTCGCCCTCTGTTTCAGCCCCTCTGTTTCAGCCCCTCTGTTTCTCGCCCTCTGTTTCAGCCCCTCTGTTTCAGCCCCTCTGTATCAGCCCCTCTGTTTCAGCCCCTCTGTTTCTCGCCCTCTGTTTCTCGCCCTCTGTTTCAGCCCCTCTGTTTCAGCCCCTCTGTTTCAGCCTCTCTGTTTCAGCCCCTCTGTTTCAGCCCCACTGTTTCTCGCCCTCTGTTTCTCGCCCACTGTTTCTCGCCCTCTGTTTCACCCCCTCTGTTTCAGCCCCTCTGTTTCAGACCCTCTGTTTCAGCCCCTCTGTTTCAGCCCCTCTGTTTCTCGCCCTCTGTTTCTCGCCCTCTGTTTCTCGCTCTCTGTTTCTCGCCCTCTGTTTCTCGCCCTCTGTTTCAGCCCCTCTGTTTCAGCCCCTCTGTTTCAGCCCCTCTGTTTCAGCCCCTCTGTTTCTCGCCTTCTGTTTCAGCCCCTCTGTTTCAGCCCCTCTGTATCAGCCCCTCTGTTTCAGCCCCTCTGTTCCTCGCCCTCTGTTTCTCGCCCTCTGTTTCTCGCTCTCTGTTTCAGCCCCTCTGTTTCAGCCCCTCTGTTTATCGCCCTCTGTTTCTCGCCCTCTGTTTCAGCCCCTCTGTTTCAGCCCCTCTGTTTCAACCCCGCTGTTTCTCGCCCTCTGTTTCTCGCCCACTGTTTCTCGCCCTCTGTTTCAGCCCCTCTGTTTCAGCCCCTCTGTTTCAGCCCCTCTGTTTCAGCCCCTCTGTTTCAGCCCCTCTGTTTCTCGCCATCTGTTTCTCGCCCTCTGTTTCTCGCTCTCTGTTTCTCGCCCTCTGTTTCTCGCCCTCTGTTTCAGCCCCTCTCTTTCAGCCCCTCTGTTTCAGCCCCTCTGTTTCTCGCCCTCTGTTTCTCGCCCTCTGTTTCTCGCCCTCTGTTTCAGCCCATCAGTTTCAGCCCCTTTGTTTCAGCCCCTCTGTTTCAGCCCCTCTGTTTCTCGCCCTCTGTTTCAGCCCCTCTGTTTCAGCCCCTCTGTTTCAGCCCCTCTGTTTCAGCCCCTCTTTTTCTCGCCCTCTGTTTCTCGCCCTCTGTTTCTCGCCCACTGTTTCTCGCCCTCTGTTTCAGCCCCTCTGTTTCAGCCCCTCTGTATGAGCCCCTCTGTTTCAGCCCCTCTGTTTCTCGCCCTCTGTTTCACGCCCTCTGTTTCAGCCCCTCTGTTTCAGCCCCTCTGTTTCAGCCTCTCTGCTTCAGCCCCTCTGTTTCAGCCCCTCTGTTTCTCGCCCTCTGTTTCAGCCCCTCTGTTTCAGCCCCTCTGTTTCTCGCCCTCTGTTTCAGCCCCTCTGTTTCAGCCCCTCTGTATCAGCCCCTCTGTTTCAGCCCCTCTGTTTCTCGCCCTCTGTTTCTCGCCCTCTGTTTCAGCCCCTCTGTTTCAGCCCCTCTGTTTCAGCCTCTCTGTTTCAGCCCCTCTGTTTCAGCCCCTCTGTTTCTCGCCCTCTGTTTCAGCCCCTCTGTTTCAGCCCCTCTGTATCAGCCCCTCTGTTTCAGCCCCTCTGTTTCTCGCCCTCTGTTTCTCGCCCTCTGTTTCTCGCTCTCTGTTTCTCGCCCTCTGTTTCTCGCCCTCTGTTTCAGCCCCTCTGTTTCAGCCCCTCTGTTTCAGCCCAGCTGTTTCTCGCCCTCTGTTTCTCGCCCACTGTTTCTCGCCCTCTGTTTCAGCCCCTCTGTTTCAGCCCCTCTGTTTCAGCCCCTCTGTTTCAGCCCCTCTGTTTCTCGCCCTCTGTTTCTCGCCCTCTGTTTCTCGCTCTCTGTTTCTCGCTCTCTGTTTCTCGCCCTCTGTTTCTCGCCCTCTGTTTCAGCCCATCAGTTTCAGCCCCTTTGTTTCAGCCCCTCTGTTTCAGCCCCTCTGTTTCTCGCCCTCTGTTTCAGCCCCTCTGTTTCAGCCCCCCTGTTTCAGCCCCTCTGTTTCAGCCCCTCTGTTTCTCGCCCTCTGTTTCTCGCCCTCTGTTTCTCGCCCTCTGTTTCTTGCCCTCTGTTTCAGCCCCTCTGTTTCAGTCCCTCTGTTTCAAACCCCTCTGTTTCTCGCCCTCTGTTTCTCGCCCTCGGTTTCAGCCCCTCTGTTTCAGCCCCTCTGTTTCAGCCCCTCTGTTTCTCGCCCTCTGTTTCAGCCCCTCTGTTTCAGCCCCTCTGTTTCTCGCCCTCTGTTTCAGCCCCTCTGTTTCAGCCCCTCTTTATCAGCCCCTCTGTTTCAGCCCCTCTGTTTCTCGCCCTCTGTTTCTCGCCCTCTGTTTCAGCCCCTCTGTTTCAGCCCCTCTGTTTCAGCCTCTCTGTTTCAGCCCCTCTGTTTCAGCCCCTCTGTTTCTCGCCCTCTGTTTCTCGCCCACTGTTTCTCGCCCTCTGTTTCAGCCCCTCTGTTTCAGCCCCTCTGTTTCTCGCCCTCTGTTTCAGCCCCTCTGTTTCTCGCCCTCTGTTTCTCGCCCTCTGTTTCTCGCCCTCTGTTTCTCGCTCTCTGTTTCTCGCCCTCTGTTTCTCGCCCTCTGTTTCAGCCCCTCTGTTTCAGCCCCTCTGTTTCAGCCCCGCTGTTTCTCGCCCTCTGTTTCTCGCCCACTGTTTCTCGCCCTCTGTTTCAGCCCCTCTGTTTCAGCCCCTCTGTTTCAGCCCCTCTGTTTCAGCCCCTCTGTTTCTCGCCCTCTGTTTCTCGCCCTCTGTTTCTCGCTCTCTGTTTCTCGCCCTCTGTTTCTCGCCCTCTGTTTCAGCCCCTCTGTTTCAGCCCCTCAGTTTCAGCCCCTCTGTTTGTCGCCATCTGTTTCTCGCCCTCTGTTTCTCGCCCTCTGTTTCAGCCCATCAGTTTCAGCCCCATTTTTTCAGCCCCTCTGTTTCAGCCCCTCTGTTGCTCGCCCTCTGTTTCAGCCCCTCTGTTTCAGCCCCTCTGTTTCAGCCCCTCTGTTTCAGCCCCTCTGTTTCTCGCCCTCTGTTTCTCGCCCTCTGTTTCTCGCCCTCTGTTTCTCGCCCTCTGTTTCAGCCCCTCTGTTTCAGTCCCTCTGTTTCAGCCCCTCTGTTTCTCGCCCTCTGTTTCTCGCCCTCTGTTTCAGCCCCTCTGTTCAAGCCCCTCTGTTTCAGCCCCTCTGTTTCTCGCCCTCTGTTTCAGCCCCTCTGTTTCAGCCCCTCTGTTTCTCGCCCTCTGTTTCAGCCCCTCTGTTTCAGCCCCTCTCTATCAGCCCCTTTGTTTCAGCCCCTCTGTTTCTCGCCCTCTGTTTCTCGCCCTCTGTTTCAGCCCCTCTGTTTCAGCCCCTCTGTTTCAGCACCTCTGTTTCAGCCCCTTTGTTTCAGCCCCTCTGTTTCTCGCCCTCTGTTTCTCGCCCTCTGTTTCTCGTTCTCTGTTTCTCGCCCTCTGTTTCAGCCCCTCTGTTTCTCGCCCAGTGTTTCAGCCCCTCTGTTTCAGCCCCTCTGTTTCAGCCCCTCAGTATCAGCCCTTCTGTTTCAGCCCCTCTGTTTCAGCCCCTCTGTTTCAGCTCCTCTGTTTCAGCCCCTCTGTTTCAGCCCCTCTGTTTCAGCCCCTCTGTTTCTCGCCCTCTGTTTCAGCCCCTCTGTTTCAGCCCCTCTGTTTCTCGCCCTCTGTTTCAGCCCCTCTGTTTCAGCCCCTCTCTATCAGCCCCTCTGTTTCAGCCCCTCTGTTTCAGCCCTTCTGTTTCAGCCCCTCTGTTTAAGCCCCTCTGTTTTTCGCCCTCTGTTTCAGCCCCTCTGTTTCTCGCCCTCTGTTTCAGACCCTTGTTTCAGCCCCTCAGTATCAGCCCCTCTGTTTCAGCCCCTCTGTTTCTCGCCCTCTGTTTCTCGCCCTCTGTTTCTCGCCCTCTGTTTCTCGCACAGTGTTTCAGCCCCTCTGTTTCAGCCCCTCTGTTTCAGCCCCTCTGTTTCAGCCGCTCTGTTTCAGCCCCTCTGTTTCAGCCCCTCTGTTTCTCGCCCTCTGTTTCTCGCCCTCTGTTTCTCGCCCTCTGTTTCTCGCTCTCTGTTTCTCGCCCTCTGCTTCAGCCCCTCTGTTTCTCGCCCACTGTTTCAGCCCCTCTGTTTCTCGCAATCTGTTTCAGCCCCTCTGTTTCAGCCCCTCTGTTTCTCGCCCTCTGTTTCAGACCCTCTGTTTCAGCCCCTCTGTTTCAGCCCCTCTGTTTCAGCCCCTCTGTTTCAGCACCTCTGTTTCTCGCCCTCTGTTTCTCGCCCTCTGTTTGAGCCCCTCTGTTTCTCGCCCTCTGTTTCAGCCCCTCTGTTTCTCGCCCTCTGTTTCAGCCCCTCTGTTTCAGCCCGTCTGTTTCTCGCCCTCAGTTTCAGCCCCTCTGTTTCAGCCCCTCTGTATCAGCCCCTATGTTTCAGCCCCTCTGTTTCTCTACCTCTGTTTCTCGCCCTCTGTTTCAGCCCCTCTTTTTCAGCCCCTCTGTTTCAGCCCCTCTGTTTCAGCCCCTCTGATTCTCACCCTCTGTTTCTCGCCCTCTGTTTCTCGCCCTCTGTTTCTCGCTCTCTGTTTCTCGCCCTCTGTTTCAGCCCCTCTGTTTCTCGCCCACTGTTTCAGCCCCTCTGTTTCTCGCCGTCTGTTTCAGCCCCTCTGTTTCAGCCCCTCTGTGTCTCGCCCTATGTTTCAGCGCCTCTGTTTCAGCCCCTCTGTTTCAGCCCCTCTTTTTCAGCCCCTCTGTTTCTCGCCTTCTGTTTCTCGCCCTCTGTTTCTCGCTCTCTGTTTCTCGCACTCTGTTTCTCGCCCTCTGTTTCAGCCCCTCTGTTTCAGCCCCTCTGTTTCAGCCCCTCTGTTTCTCGCCCTCTGTTTCTCGCCCACTGTTTCTCGCCCTCTGTTTCAGCCCCTCTGTTTCAGCCCCTCTGTTTCAGCCCTCTGTTTCAGCCCCTCTGTTTCAGCCCCTCTGTTTCTCGCCCTCTGTTTCTCGCCCTCTGTTTCTCGCCCTCTGTTTCTCGCCCTCTGTTTCAGCCCCTCTGTTTCAGTCCCTCTGTTTCAGCCCCTCTGTTTCCGGCCTCTGTTTCTCGCCCTCTGTTTCAGCCCCTCTGTTTCAGCCCCTCTGTTTCAGCCCCTCTGTTTCTCGCCCTCTGTTTCAGCCACTCTATTTCAGCCCCTCTGTTTCTCGCCCTCTGTTTCAGCCCCTCTGTTTCAGCCCCTCTTTATCAGCCCCATTGTTTCAGCCCCTCTGTTTCTCGCCCTCTGTTTCTCGCCCTCTGTTTCAGCCCCTCTGTTTCAGCCCCTCTGTTTCAGCACCTCTGTTTCAGCCCCTCTGTTTCAGCCCCTCTGTTTCTCGCCCTCTGTTTCTCGCCCTCTGTTTCTCGCTCTCTGTTTCTCGCCCTCTGTTTCAGCCCCTCTGTTTCTCGCCCAGTGTTTCAGCCCCTCTGTTTCAGCCCCTCTGTTTCAGCCCCTCTGTTTCAGCCCTTCTGTTTCAGCCCCTCTGTTTCAGCCCCTCTGTTTCAGCTCCTCTGTTTCAGCCCCTCTGTTTCAGCCCCTCTGTTTCAGCCCGTCTGTTTCTCGCCCTCTGTTTCAGCCCCTCTGTTTCAGCCCCTCTGTTTCAGCCCCTCTGTTTCTCGCCCTCTGTTTCAGCTCCTCTGTTTCTCGCCCTCTGTTTCAGCCCCTCTGTTTCAGCCCCTCTGTATCAGCCCCTCTGTATCAGCCCCTCTGTTTCTCGCCCTCTGTTTCTCTCCCTCTGTTTCTCGCTCTCTGTTTCTCGCCCTCTGTTTCTCGCCCTCTGTTTCAGCCCATCTGTTTCAGCCCCTCTGTTTCAGCCCAGCTGTTTCTCGCCCTCTGTTTCTCGCCCACTGTTTCTCGCCCTCTGTTTCAGCCCCTCTTTTTCAGCCCCTCTGTTTCAGCCCCTCTGTTTCAGCCCCTCTGTTTCAGCCCCTCTGTTTCTCGCCCTCTGTTTCTCGCCCTCTGTTTCTCGCTCTCTGTTTCTCGCTCTCTGTTTCTCGCCCTCTGTTTCTCGCCCTCTGTTTCAGCCCATCAGTTTCAGCCCCTTTGTTTCAGCCCCTCTGTTTCAGCCCCTCTGTTTCTCGCCCTCTGTTTCAGCCCCTCTGTTTCAGCCCCTCTGTTTCAGCCCCTCTGTTTCAGCCCCTCTGTTTCTCGCCCTCTGTTTCTCGCCCTCTGTTTCTCGCCCTCTGTTTCTCGCCCTCTGTTTCAGCCCCTCTGTTTCAGTCCCTCTGTTTCAAACCCCTCTGTTTCTCGCCCTCTGTTTCTCGCCCTCGGTTTCAGCCCCTCTGTTTCAGCCTCTCTGTTTCAGCCCCTCTGTTTCTCGCCCTCTGTTTCAGCCCCTCTGTTTCAGCCCCTCTGTTTCTCGCCCTCTGTTTCAGCCCCTCTGATCAGCCCCTCTTTATCAGCCCCTCTGTTTCAGCCCCTCTGTTTCTCGCCCTCTGTTTCTCGCCCTCTGTTTCAGCCCCTCTGTTTCAGCCCCTCTGTTTCAGCCCCTCTGTTTCTCGCCCTCTGTTTCTCGCCCACTGTTTCTCGCCCTCTGTTTCAGCCCCTCTTTTTCAGCCCCTCTGTTTCAGCCCCTCTGTTTCAGCCCCTCTGTTTCAGCCCCTCTGTTTCTCGCCCTCTGTTTCTCGCCCTCTGTTTCTCGCTCTCTGTTTCTCGCCCTCTGTTTCTCGCCCTCTGTTTCAGCCCCTCTGTTTCAGCCCCTCTGTTTCAGCCCCTCTGTTTCTCGCCCTCTGTTTCAGCCCCTCTGTTTCTCGCCCTCTGTTTCAGCCCCTCTGTTTCAGCCCCTCTGTATCAGCCCCTCTGTTTCAGCCCCTCTGTTTCTCGCCCTCTGTTTCTCGCCCTCTGTTTCTCGCTCTCTGTTTCTCGCCCTCTGTTTCTCGCCCTCTGTTTCAGCCCCTCTGTTTCAGCCCCTCTGTTTCAGCCCCGCTGTTTCTCGCCTTCTGTTTCTTGCCCACTGTTTCTCGCCCTCTGTTTCAGCCCCTCTGTTTCAGCCCCTCTGTTTCAGCCCCTCTGTTTCTCGCCCTCTGTTTCAGCCCCTCTGTTTCAGCCCCTCTGTATCAGCCCCTCTGTTTCAGCACCTCTGTTTCTCGCCCTCTGTTTCTCGCCCACTGTTTCTCGCCCTCTGTTTCAGCCACTCTGTTTCAGCCCCTCTTTTTCAGCCCCTCTGTTTCAGCCCCTCTGTTTCAGCCCCTCTGTTTCAGCCCCTCTGTTTCTCGCCCTCTGTTTCTCGCCCTCTGTTTCAGCCCCTCTGTTTCAGCCTCTCTATTTCAGCCCCTCTGTTTCAGCCCCTCTGTTTCTCGCCCTCTGTTTCTCGCACACGATTTCTCGCCCTCTGTTTCAGCCCCTCTGTTTCAGGGTCTCTGCTTCAGCCCCTCTGTTTCAGCCCCTCTGTTTCTCGCCCTCTGTTTCAGCCCCTCTGTTTCAGCCCCTCTGTTTCTCGCCCTCTGTTTCAGCCCCTCTGTATCAGCCCCTCTGTTTCAGCCCCTCTGTTTCTCGCCCTCTGTTTCTCGCCCTCTGTTTCAGCTTCTCTGTTTCAGCCCCTCTGTTTCAGCCTCTCTGTTTCAGCCCCTCTGTTTCAGCCCCTCTGTTTCTCGCCCTCTGTTTCTCGCCCACTGTTTCTCGCCCTCTGTTTCAGCCCCTCTGTTTCAGCCCCTCTTTTTCAGCCCTCCGGTTTCAGCCGCTCTGTTTCAGCCCCTCTGTTTCTCGCCCTCTGTTTCTCGCCCTCTGTTTTTCGCTCTCTGTTTCTCTCCCTCTGTTTCTCGCCCTCTGTTTCAGCCCCTCTGTTTCAGCCCCTCTGTTTCAGCCCCTCTGTTTCTCGCCCTCTGTTTCAGCCCCTCTGTTTCTCGCCCTCTGTTTCAGCCCCTCTGTTTCACCCCCTCTGTATCAGCCCCTCTGTTTCAGCCCCTCTGTTTCTCGCCCTCTGTTTCTCGCACTCTGTTTCTCGCTCTCTGTTTCTCGCCCTCTGTTTCAGCCCCTCTGTTTCAGCCCCTCTGTTTCATCCCCGCTGTTTCTCGCTCTCTGTTTCTCGCCCACTGTTTCTCGCCCTCTGTTTCTCGCCCTCTGTTTCAGCCCCTCTGTTCAAGCCCCTCTGTTTCAGCCCCTCTGTTTCTCGCCCTCTGTTTCTCGCTCTCTGTTTCTCGCCCTCTGTTTCTCGCCCTCTGTTTCAGCACCTCTGTTTCTCGCCCTCTGTTTCTCGCCCTCTGTTTCTCGCCCTCTGTTTCAGCGCATCAGTTTCAGCCCCTTTGTTTCAGCCCCTCTGTTTCAGCCCCTCTGTTTCACGCCCTCTGTTTCAGCCCCTCTGTTTCAGCCCCTCTGTTTCTCGCCCTCTGTTTCTCGCCCTCTGTTTCTCGCCCTCTGTTTCTCGCCCTCTGTTTCAGCCCCTCTGTTTCAGTCCCTCTGTTTCAGCCCCTCTGTTTCTCGCCCTCTGTTTCTCGCCCTCTGTTTCAGCACCTCTGTTTCAGCCCCTCTGTTTCAGCCCCTCTGTTTCTCGCCCTCTGTTTCAGCCCCTCTGTTTCAGCCCCTCTGTTTCTCGCCCTCTGTTTCAGCCCCTCTGTTTCAACCCCTCTGTATCAGCCCCTCTGTTTCAGCCCCTCTGTTTCTCGCCCTCTGTTTCTCGCCCTCTGTTTCAGCCCCTCTGTTTCAGCCCCTCTGTTTCAGCCTCTCTGTTTCAGCCCCTCTGTTTCAGCCCCACTGTTTCTCGCCCTCTGTTTCTCACCCACTGTTTCTCGCCCTCTGTTTCACCCCCTCTGTTTCAGCCCCTCTGTTTCAGCCCCTCTGTTTCAGCCCCTCTGTTTCAGCCCCTCTGTTTCTCGCCCTCTGTTTCTCGCCCTCTGTTTCTCGCTCTCTGTTTCTCGCCCTCTGTTTCTCGCCCTCTGTTTCAGCCCCTCTGTTTCAGCCCCTCTGTTTCAGCCCCTCTGTTTCAGCCCCTCTGTTTCTCGCCTTCTGTTTCAGCCCCTCTGTTTCAGCCCCTCTGTATCAGCCCCTCTGTTTCAGCCCCTCTGTTCCTCGCCCTCTGTTTCTCGCCCTCTGTTTCTCGCTCTCTGTTTCAGCCCCTCTGTTTCAGCCCCTCTGTTTATCGCCCTCTGTTTCTCGCCCTCTGTTTCAGCCCCTCTGTTTCAGCCCCTCTGTTTCAACCCCGCTGTTTCTCGCCCTCTGTTTCTGGCCCACTGTTTCTCGCCCTCTGTTTCAGCCCCTCTGTTTCAGCCCCTCTGTTTCAGCCCCTCTGTTTCAGCCCCTCTGTTTCAGCCCCTCTGTTTCTCGCCCTCTGTTTCTCGCCCTCTGTTTCTCGCTCTCTGTTTCTCGCCCTCTGTTTCTCGCCCTCTGTTTCAGCCCCTCTCTTTCAGCCCCTCTGTTTCAGCCCCTCTGTTTCTCGCCCTCTGTTTCTCGCCCTCTGTTTCTCGCCCTCTGTTTCAGCCCATCAGTTTCATCACCTTTGTTTCAGCCCCTCTGTTTCGGCCCCTCTGTTTCTCGCCCTCTGTTTCAGCCCCTCTGTTTCAGCCCCTCTGTTTCAGCCCCTCTGTTTCAGCCCCTCTGTTTCTCGCCCTCTGTTTCTCGCCCTCTGTTTCAGCCCCTCTGTTTCAGCCCCTCTGTATGAGCCCCTCTGTTTCAGCCCTCTGTTTCTCGCCCTCTGTTTCACGCCCTCTGTTTCAGCCCCTCTGTTTCAGCCCCTCTGTTTCAGCCTCTCTGCTTCAGCCCCTCTGTTTCAGCCCCTCTGTTTCTCGCCCTCTGTTTCAGCCCCTCTGTTTCAGCCCCTCTGTTTCTCGCCCTCTGTTTCAGCCCCTCTGTTTCAGCCCCTCTGTATCAGCCCCTCTGTTTCAGCCCCTCTGTTTCTCGCCCTCTGTTTCTCGCCCTCTGTTTCAGCCCCTCTGTTTCAGCCCCTCTGTTTCAGCCTCTCTGTTTCAGCCCCTCTGTTTCAGCCCCTCTGTTTCTCGCCCACTGTTTCTCGCCCTCTGTTTCAGCCCCTCTGTTTCAGCCCCTCTTTTTCAGCCCCTCTGTTTCTCGCCCTCTGTTTCTCGCTCTCTGTTTCTCGCCCTCTGTTTCTGGCCCTCTGTTTCAGCTCCTCTGTTTCAGCCCCTCTGTTTCAGCCCCTCTGTTTCAGCCCCTCTGTTTCTCGCCCTCTGTTTCAGCCCCTCTGTTTCTCGCCCTCTGTTTCAGCCCCTCTGTTTCAGCCCCTCTGTATCAGCCCCTCTGTTTCAGCCCCTCTGTTTCTCGCCCTCTGTTTCTCGCCCTCTGTTTCTCGCTCTCTGTTTCTCGCCCTCTGTTTCTCGCCCTCTGTTTCAGCCCCTCTGTTTCAGCCCCTCTGTTTCAGCCCCTCTGTTTCTCGCCCTCTGTTTCTCGCCCACTGTTTCTCGCCCTCTGTTTCAGCCCCTCTGTTTCAGCCCCTCTGTTTCAGCCCCTCTGTTTCAGCCCCTCTGTTTCTCGCCCTCTGTTTCTCGCTCTCTGTTTCTCGCCCTCTGTTTCTCGCCCTCTGTTTCAGCCCATCAGTTTCAGCCCCTTTGTTTCAGCCCCTCTGTTTCAGCCCCTCTGTTTCTCGCCCTCTGTTTCAGCCCCTCTGTTTCAGCCCCCCTGTTTCAGCCCCTCTGTTTCAGCCCCTCTGTTTCTCGCCCTCTGTTTCTCGCCCTCTGTTTCTCGCCCTCTGTTTCTTGCCCTCTGTTTCAGCCCCTCTGTTTCAGTCCCTCTGTTTCAAACCCCTCTGTTTCTCTCCCTCTGTTTCTCGCCCTGTGTTTCAGCCCCTCTGTTTCAGCCCCTCTGTATCAGCCCCTCTGTTTCAGCCCCTCTGTTTCTAGCCCTCTGTTTGTCGCCCTCTGTTTCTCGCTCTCTGTTTCTCGCCCTCTGTTTCTCGACCTCTGTTTCAGCCCCTCTGTTTCAGCCCCTCTGTTTCAGCCCCTCTGTTTCAGCCCCTCTGTTTCAGCACCTCTGTTTCTCGCCCTTTGTTTCTCGCCCTCTGTTTGAGCCCCTCTGTTTCTCGCCCTCTGTTTCAGCCCCTCTGTTTCTCGCCCTCTGTTTCAGCCCCTCTGTTTCAGCCCGTCTGTTTCTCGCCCTCAGTTTCAGCCCCTCTGTTTCAGCCCCTCTGTATCAGCCCCTATGTTTCAGCCCCTCTGTTTCTCTACCTCTGTTTCTCGCCCTCTGTTTCAGCCCCTCTTTTTCAGCCCCTCTGTTTCAGCCCCTCTGTTTCAGCCCCTCTGATTCTCACCCTCTGTTTCTCGCCCTCTGTTTCTCGCCCTCTGTTTCTCGCTCTCTGTTTCTCGCCCTCTGTTTCAGCCCCTCTGTTTCTCGCCCACTGTTTCAGCCCCTCTGTTTCTCGCCGTCTGTTTCAGCCCCTCTGTTTCAGCCCCTCTGTGTCTCGCCCTATGTTTCAGCGCCTCTGTTTCAGCCCCTCTGTTTCAGCCCCTCTTTTTCAGCCCCTCTGTTTCTCGCCTTCTGTTTCTCGCCCTCTGTTTCTCGCTCTCTGTTTCTCGCACTCTGTTTCTCGCCCTCTGTTTCAGCCCCTCTGTTTCAGCCCCTCTGTTTCAGCCCCTCTGTTTCTCGCCCTCTGTTTCTCGCCCACTGTTTCTCGCCCTCTGTTTCAGCCCCTCTGTTTCAGCCCCTCTGTTTCAGCCCTCTGTTTCAGCCCCTCTGTTTCAGCCCCTCTGTTTCTCGCCCTCTGTTTCTCGCCCTCTGTTTCTCGCACTCTGTTTCTCGCCCTCTGTTTCAGCCCCTCTGTTTCAGTCCCTCTGTTTCAGCCCCTCTGTTTCCGGCCTCTGTTTCTCGCCCTCTGTTTCAGCCCCTCTGTTTCAGCCCCTCTGTTTCAGCCCCTCTGTTTCTCGCCCTCTGTTTCAGCCACTCTATTTCAGCCCCTCTGTTTCTCGCCCTCTGTTTCAGCCCCTCTGTTTCAGCCCCTCTTTATCAGCCCCATTGTTTCAGCCCCTCTGTTTCTCGCCCTCTGTTTCTCGCCCTCTGTTTCAGCCCCTCTGTTTCAGCCCCTCTGTTTCAGCACCTCTGTTTCAGCCCCTCTGTTTCAGCCCCTCTGTTTCTCGCCCTCTGTTTCTCGCCCTCTGTTTCTCGCTCTCTGTTTCTCGCCCTCTGTTTCAGCCCCTCTGTTTCTCGCCCAGTGTTTCAGCCCCTCTGTTTCAGCCCCTCTGTTTCAGCCCCTCTGTTTCAGCCCTTCTGTTTCAGCCCCTCTGTTTCAGCCCCTCTGTTTCAGCTCCTCTGTTTCAGCCCCTCTGTTTCAGCCCCTCTGTTTCAGCCCGTCTGTTTCTCGCCCTCTGTTTCAGCCCCTCTGTTTCAGCCCCTCTGTTTCAGCCCCTCTGTTTCTCGCCCTCTGTTTCAGCTCCTCTGTTTCTCGCCCTCTGTTTCAGCCCCTCTGTTTCAGCCCCTCTGTATCAGCCCCTCTGTATCAGCCCCTCTGTTTCTCGCCCTCTGTTTCTCTCCCTCTGTTTCTCGCTCTCTGTTTCTCGCCCTCTGTTTCTCGCCCTCTGTTTCAGCCCATCTGTTTCAGCCCCTCTGTTTCAGCCCAGCTGTTTCTCGCCCTCTGTTTCTCGCCCACTGTTTCTCGCCCTCTGTTTCAGCCCCTCTTTTTCAGCCCCTCTGTTTCAGCCCCTCTGTTTCAGCCCCTCTGTTTCAGCCCCTCTGTTTCTCGCCCTCTGTTTCTCGCCCTCTGTTTCTCGCTCTCTGTTTCTCGCTCTCTGTTTCTCGCCCTCTGTTTCTCGCCCTCTGTTTCAGCCCATCAGTTTCAGCCCCTTTGTTTCAGCCCCTCTGTTTCAGCCCCTCTGTTTCTCGCCCTCTGTTTCAGCCCCTCTGTTTCAGCCCCTCTGTTTCAGCCCCTCTGTTTCAGCCCCTCTGTTTCTCGCCCTCTGTTTCTCGCCCTCTGTTTCTCGCCCTCTGTTTCTCGCCCTCTGTTTCAGCCCCTCTGTTTCAGTCCCTCTGTTTCAAACCCCTCTGTTTCTCGCCCTCTGTTTCTCGCCCTCGGTTTCAGCCCCTCTGTTTCAGCCTCTCTGTTTCAGCCCCTCTGTTTCTCGCCCTCTGTTTCAGCCCCTCTGTTTCAGCCCCTCTGTTTCTCGCCCTCTGTTTCAGCCCCTCTGATCAGCCCCTCTTTATCAGCCCCTCTGTTTCAGCCCCTCTGTTTCTCGCCCTCTGTTTCTCGCCCTCTGTTTCAGCCCCTCTGCTTCAGCCCCTCTGTTTCAGCCCCTCTGTTTCTCGCCCTCTGTTTCTCGCCCACTGTTTCTCGCCCTCTGTTTCAGCCCCTCTTTTTCAGCCCCTCTGTTTCAGCCCCTCTGTTTCAGCCCCTCTGTTTCAGCCCCTCTGTTTCTCGCCCTCTGTTTCTCGCCCTCTGTTTCTCGCTCTCTGTTTCTCGCCCTCTGTTTCTCGCCCTCTGTTTCAGCCCCTCTGTTTCAGCCCCTCTGTTTCAGCCCCTCTGTTTCTCGCCCTCTGTTTCAGCCCCTCTGTTTCTCGCCCTCTGTTTCAGCCCCTCTGTTTCAGCCCCTCTGTATCAGCCCCTCTGTTTCAGCCCCTCTGTTTCTCGCCCTCTGTTTCTCGCCCTCTGTTTCTCGCTCTCTGTTTCTCGCCCTCTGTTTCTCGCCCTCTGTTTCAGCCCCTCTGTTTCAGCCCCTCTGTTTCAGCCCCGCTGTTTCTCGCCTTCTGTTTCTTGCCCACTGTTTCTCGCCCTCTGTTTCAGCCCCTCTGTTTCAGCCCCTCTGTTTCAGCCCCTCTGTTTCTCGCCCTCTGTTTCAGCCCCTCTGTTTCAGCCCCTCTGTATCAGCCCCTCTGTTTCAGCACCTCTGTTTCTCGCCCTCTGTTTCTCGCCCACTGTTTCTCGCCCTCTGTTTCAGCCACTCTGTTTCAGCCCCTCTTTTTCAGCCCCTCTGTTTCAGCCCCTCTGTTTCAGCCCCTCTGTTTCAGCCCCTCTGTTTCTCGCCCTCTGTTTCTCGCCCTCTGTTTCAGCCCCTCTGTTTCAGCCTCTCTATTTCAGCCCCTCTGTTTCAGCCCCTCTGTTTCTCGCCCTCTGTTTCTCGCACACGATTTCTCGCCCTCTGTTTCAGCCCCTCTGTTTCAGGGTCTCTGCTTCAGCCCCTCTGTTTCAGCCCCTCTGTTTCTCGCCCTCTGTTTCAGCCCCTCTGTTTCAGCCCCTCTGTTTCTCGCCCTCTGTTTCAGCCCCTCTGTATCAGCCCCTCTGTTTCAGCCCCTCTGTTTCTCGCCCTCTGTTTCTCGCCCTCTGTTTCAGCTTCTCTGTTTCAGCCCCTCTGTTTCAGCCTCTCTGTTTCAGCCCCTCTGTTTCAGCCCCTCTGTTTCTCGCCCTCTGTTTCTCGCCCACTGTTTCTCGCCCTCTGTTTCAGCCCCTCTGTTTCAGCCCCTCTTTTTCAGCCCTCCGGTTTCAGCCGCTCTGTTTCAGCCCCTCTGTTTCTCGCCCTCTGTTTCTCGCCCTCTGTTTTTCGCTCTCTGTTTCTCGCCCTCTGTTTCTCGCCCTCTGTTTCAGCCCCTCTGTTTCAGCCCCTCTGTTTCAGCCCCTCTGTTTCTCGCCCTCTGTTTCAGCCCCTCTGTTTCTCGCCCTCTGTTTCAGCCCCTCTGTTTCACCCCCTCTGTATCAGCCCCTCTGTTTCAGCCCCTCTGTTTCTCGCCCTCTGTTTCTCGCACTCTGTTTCTCGCTCTCTGTTTCTCGCCCTCTGTTTCAGCCCCTCTGTTTCAGCCCCTCTGTTTCATCCCCGCTGTTTCTCGCTCTCTGTTTCTCGCCCACTGTTTCTCGCCCTCTGTTTCTCGCCCTCTGTTTCAGCCCCTCTGTTCATGCCCCTCTGTTTCAGCCCCTCTGTTTCTCGCCCTCTGTTTCTCGCTCTCTGTTTCTCGCCCTCTGTTTCTCGCCCTCTGTTTCAGCACCTCTGTTTCTCGCCCTCTGTTTCTCGCCCTCTGTTTCTCGCCCTCTGTTTCAGCCCATCAGTTTCAGCCCCTTTGTTTCAGCCCCTCTGTTTCACGCCCTCTGTTTCAGCCCCTCTGTTTCAGCCCCTCTGTTTCTCGCCCTCTGTTTCTCGCCCTCTGTTTCTCGCCCTCTGTTTCTCGCCCTCTGTTTCAGCCCCTCTGTTTCAGTCCCTCTGTTTCAGCCCCTCTGTTTCTCGCCCTCTGTTTCTCGCCCTCTGTTTCAGCACCTCTGTTTCAGCCCCTCTGTTTCAGCCCCTCTGTTTCTCGCCCTCTGTTTCAGCCCCTCTGTTTCAGCCCCTCTGTTTCTCGCCCTCTGTTTCAGCCCCTCTGTTTCAACCCCTCTGTATCAGCCCCTCTGTTTCAGCCCCTCTGTTTCTCGCCCTCTGTTTCTCGCCCTCTGTTTCAGCCCCTCTGTTTCAGCCCCTCTGTTTCAGCCTCTCTGTTTCAGCCCCTCTGTTTCAGCCCCACTGTTTCTCGCCCTCTGTTTCTCACCCACTGTTTCTCGCCCTCTGTTTCACCCCCTCTGTTTCAGCCCCTCTGTTTCAGCCCCTCTGTTTCAGCCCCTCTGTTTCAGCCCCTCTGTTTCTCGCCCTCTGTTTCTCGCCCTCTGTTTCTCGCTCTCTGTTTCTCGCCCTCTGTTTCTCGCCCTCTGTTTCAGCCCCTCTGTTTCAGCCCCTCTGTTTCAGCCCCTCTGTTTCAGCCCCTCTGTTTGTCGCCTTCTGTTTCAGCCCCTCTGTTTCAGCCCCTCTGTATCAGCCCCTCTGTTTCAGCCCCTCTGTTCCTCGCCCTCTGTTTCTCGCCCTCTGTTTCTCGCTCTCTGTTTCAGCCCCTCTGTTTCAGCCCCTCTGTTTATCGCCCTCTGTTTCTCGCCCTCTGTTTCAGCCCCTCTGTTTCAGCCCCTCTGTTTCAACCCCGCTGTTTCTCGCCCTCTGTTTCTGGCCCACTGTTTCTCGCCCTCTGTTTCAGCCCCTCTGTTTCAGCCCCTCTGTTTCAGCCCCTCTGTTTCAGCCCCTCTGTTTCAGCCCCTCTGTTTCTCGCCCTCTGTTTCTCGCCCTCTGTTTCTCGCTCTCTGTTTCTCGCCCTCTGTTTCACGCCCTCTGTTTCAGCCCCTCTCTTTCAGCCCCTCTGTTTCAGACCCTCTGTTTCTCGCCCTCTGTTTCTCGCCCTCTGTTTCTCGCCCTCTGTTTCAGCCCATCAGTTTCATCACCTTTGTTTCAGCCCCTCTGTTTCGGCCCCTCTGTTTCTCGCCCTCTGTTTCAGCCCCTCTGTTTCAGCCCCTCTGTTTCAGCCCCTCTGTTTCAGCCCCTCTGTTTCTCGCCCTCTGTTTCTCGCCCTCTGTTTCAGCCCCTCTGTTTCAGCCCCTCTGTATGAGCCCCTCTGTTTCAGCCCTCTGTTTCTCGCCCTCTGTTACACGCCCTCTGTTTCAGCCCCTCTGTTTCAGCCCCTCTGTTTCAGCCTCTCTGCTTCAGCCCCTCTGTTTCAGCCCCTCTGTTTCTCGCCCTCTGTTTCAGCCCCTCTGTTTCAGCCCCTCTGTTTCTCGCCCTCTGTTTCAGCCCCTCTGTTTCAGCCCCTCTGTATCAGCCCCTCTGTTTCAGCCCCTCTGTTTCTCGCCCTCTGTTTCTCGCCCTCTGTTTCAGCCCCTCTGTTTCAGCCCCTCTGTTTCAGCCTCTCTGTTTCAGCCCCTCTGTTTCAGCCCCTCTGTTTCTCGCCCACTGTTTCTCGCCCTCTGTTTCAGCCCCTCTGTTTCAGCCCCTCTTTTTCAGCCCCTCTGTTTCTCGCCCTCTGTTTCTCGCTCTCTGTTTCTCGCCCTCTGTTTCTGGCCCTCTGTTTCAGCTCCTCTGTTTCAGCCCCTCTGTTTCAGCCCCTCTGTTTCAGCCCCTCTGTTTCTCGCCCTCTGTTTCAGCCCCTCTGTTTCTCGCCCTCTGTTTCAGCCCCTCTGTTTCAGCCCCTCTGTATCAGCCCCTCTGTTTCAGCCCCTCTGTTTCTCGCCCTCTGTTTCTCGCCCTCTGTTTCTCGCTCTCTGTTTCTCGCCCTCTGTTTCTCGCCCTCTGTTTCAGCCCCTCTGTTTCAGCCCCTCTGTTTCAGCCCCTCTGTTTCTCGCCCTCTGTTTCTCGCCCACTGTTTCTCGCCCTCTGTTTCAGCCCCTCTGTTTCAGCCCCTCTGTTTCAGCCCCTCTGTTTCAGCCCCTCTGTTTCTCGCCCTCTGTTTCTCGCTCTCTGTTTCTCGCCCTCTGTTTCTCGCCCTCTGTTTCAGCCCATCAGTTTCAGCCCCTTTGTTTCAGCCCCTCTGTTTCAGCCCCTCTGTTTCTCGCCCTCTGTTTCAGCCCCTCTGTTTCAGCCCCCCTGTTTCAGCCCCTCTGTTTCAGCCCCTCTGTTTCTCGCCCTCTGTTTCTCGCCCTCTGTTTCTCGCCCTCTGTTTCTTGCCCTCTGTTTCAGCCCCTCTGTTTCAGTCCCTCTGTTTCAAACCCCTCTGTTTCTCTCCCTCTGTTTCTCGCCCTCTGTTTCAGCCCCTCTGTTTCAGCCCCTCTGTATCAGCCCCTCTGTTTCAGCCCCTCTGTTTCTCGCCCTCTGTTTGTCGCCCTCTGTTTCTCGCTCTCTGTTTCTCGCCCTCTGTTTCTCGCCCTCTGTTTCAGCCCCTCTGTTTCAGCCCCTCTGTTTCAGCCCCTCTGTTTCTCGCCCTCTGTTTCTCGCCCACTGTTTCTCGCCCTCTGTTTCAGCCCCTCTGTTTCAGCCCCTCTGTTTCAGCCCCTCTGTTTCAGCCCCTCTGTTTCAGCCCCTCTGTTTCTCGCCCTCTGTTTCTCGCCCTCTGTTTCTCGCTCTCTGTTTCTCGCTCTCTGTTTCTCGCCCTCTGTTTCTCGCCCTCTGTTTCAGCCCATCAGTTTCAGCCCCTTTGTTTCAGCCCCTCTGTTTCAGCCCTTCTGTTTCTCGCCCTCTGTTTCAGCCCCTCTGTTTCAGCCCCCCTGTTTCAGCCCCTCTGTTTCAGCCCCTCTGTTTCTCGCCCTCTGTTTCTCGCCCTCTGTTTCTCGCCCTCTGTTTCTTGCCCTCTGTTTCAGCCCCTCTGTTTCAGTCCCTCTGTTTCAAACCCCTCTGTTTCTCGCCCTCTGTTTCTCGCCCTCGGTTTCAGCCCCTCTGTTTCAGCCCCTCTGTTTCAGCCCCTCTGTTTCTCGCCCTCTGTTTCAGCCCCTCTGTTTCAGCCCCTCTGTTTCTCGCCCTCTGTTTCAGCCCCTCTGTTTCAGCCCCTCTTTATCAGCCCCTCTGTTTCAGCCCCTCTGTTTCTCGCCCTCTGTTTCTCGCCCTCTGTTTCAGCCCCTCTGTTTCAGCCCCTCTGTTTCAGCCTCTCTGTTTCAGCCCCTCTGTTTCAGCCCCTCTGTTTCTCGCCCTCTGTTTCTCGCCCACTGTTTCTCGCCCTCTGTTTCAGCCCCTCTGTTTCAGCCCCTCTGTTTCTCGCCCTCTGTTTCAGCCCCTCTGTTTCTCGCCCTCTGTTTCTCGCCCTCTGTTTCTCGCCCTCTGTTTCTCGCTCTCTGTTTCTCGCCCTCTGTTTCTCGCCCTCTGTTTCAGCCCCTCTGTTTCAGCCCCTCTGTTTCAGCCCCGCTGTTTCTCGCCCTCTGTTTCTCGGCCACTGTTTCTCGCCCTCTGTTTCAGCCCCTCTGTTTCAGCCCCTCTGTTTCAGCGCCTCTGTTTCAGCCCCTCAGTTTCAGCCCCTCTGTTTCTCGCCATCTGTTTCTCGCCCTCTGTTTCTCGCCCTCTGTTTCAGCCCATCAGTTTCAGCCCCTTTTTTTCAGCCACTCTGTTTCAGCCCCTCTGTTGCTCGCCCTCTGTTTCAGCCCCTCTGTTTCAGCCCCTCTGTTTCAGCCCCTCTGTTTCAGCCCCTCTGTTTCTCGCCCTCTGTTTCTCGCCCTCTGTTTCTCGCCCTCTGTTTCTCGCCCTCTGTTTCAGCCCCTCTGTTTCAGTCCCTCTGTTTCAGCCCCTCTGTTTCTCGCCCTCTGTTTCTCGCCCTCTGTTTCAGCCCCTCTGTTCAAGCCCCTCTGTTTCAGCCCCTCTGTTTCTCGCCCTCTGTTTCAGCCCCTCTGTTTCAGCCCCTCTGTTTCTCGCCCTCTGTTTCAGCCCCTCTGTTTCAGCCCCTCTCTATCAGCCCCTTTGTTTCAGCCCCTCTGTTTCTCGCCCTCTGTTTCTCGCCCTCTGTTTCAGCCCCTCTGTTTCAGCCCCTCTGTTTCAGCACCTCTGTTTCATCCCCTTTGTTTCAGCCCCTCTGTTTCTCGCCCTCTGTTTCTCGCCCTCTGTTTCTCGCTCTCTGTTTCTCGCCCTCTGTTTCAGCCCCTCTGTTTCTCGCCCAGTGTTTCAGCCCCTCTGTTTCAGCCCCTCTGTTTCAGCCCCTCAGTATCAGCCCTTCTGTTTCAGCCCATCTGTTTCAGCCCCTCTGTTTCAGCTCCTCTGTTTCAGCCCCTCTGTTTCAGCCCCTCTGTTTCAGCCCCTCTGTTTCTCGCCCTCTGTTTCTCGCTCTCTGTTTCTCGCACTCTGTTTCTCGCCCTCTGTTTCAGCCCCTCTGTTTCAGCCCCTCTGTTTCAGCCCCTCTGTTTCTCGCCCTCTGTTTCTCGCCCACTGTTTCTCGCCCTCTGTTTCAGCCCCTCTGTTTCAGCCCCTCTGTTTCAGCCCTCTGTTTCAGCCCCTCTGTTTCAGCCCCTCTGTTTCTCGCCCTCTGTTTCTCGCCCTCTGTTTCTCGCTCTCTGTTTCTCGCTCTCTGTTTCTCGCCCTCTGTTTCTCGCCCTCTGTTTCAGCCCATCAGTTTCAGCCCCTTTGTTTCAGCCCCTCTGTTTCAGCCCCTCTGTTTCTCGCCCTCTGTTTCAGCCCCTCTGTTTCAGCCCCCCTGTTTCAGCCCCTCTGTTTCAGCCCCTCTGTTTCTCGCCCTCTGTGTCTCGCCCTCTGTTTCTCGCCCTCTGTTTCTTGCCCTCTGTTTCAGCCCCTCTGTTTCAGTCCCTCTGTTTCAAACCCCTCTGTTTCTCGCCCTCTGTTTCTCGCCCTCGGTTTCAGCCCCTCTGTTTCAGCCCCTCTGTTTCAGCCCCTCTGTTTCTCGCCCTCTGTTTCAGCCCCTCTGTTTCAGCCCCTCTGTTTCTCGCCCTCTGTTTCAGCCCCTCTGTTTCAGCCCCTCTTTATCAGCCCCTCTGTTTCAGCCCCTCTGTTTCTCGCCCTCTGTTTCTCGCCCTCTGTTTCAGCCCCTCTGTTTCAGCCCCTCTGTTTCAGCCTCTCTGTTTCAGCCCCTCTGTTTCAGCCCCTCTGTTTCTCGCCCTCTGTTTCTCGCCCACTGTTTCTCGCCCTCTGTTTCAGCCCCTCTGTTTCAGCCCTTCTGTTTCTCGCCCTCTGTTTCAGCCCCTCTGTTTCTCGCCCTCTGTTTCTCGCCCTCTGTTTCTCGCCCTCTGTTTCTCGCTCTCTGTTTCTCGCCCTCTGTTTCTCGCCCTCTGTTTCAGCCCCTCTGTTTCAGCCCCTCTGTTTCAGCCCCGCTGTTTCTCGCCCTCTGTTTCTCGACCACTGTTTCTCGCCCTCTGTTTCAGCCCCTCTGTTTCAGCCCCTCTGTTTCAGCCCCTCTGTTTCAGCCCCTCTGTTTCTCGCCCTCTGTTTCTCGCCCTCTGTTTCTCGCTCTCTGTTTCTCGCCCTCTGTTTCTCGCCCTCTGTTTCAGCCCCTCTGTTTCAGCCCCTCAGTTTCAGCCCCTCTGTTTCTCGCCATCTGTTTCTCGCCCTCTGTTTCTCGCCCTCTGTTTCAGCCCATCAGTTTCAGCCCCTTTTTTTCAGCCCCTCTGTTTCAGCCCCTCTGTTGCTCGCCCTCTGTTTCAGCCCCTCTGTTTCAGCCCCTCTGTTTCAGCCCCTCTGTTTCAGCCCCTCTGTTTCTCGCCCTCTGTTTCTCGCCCTCTGTTTCTCGCCCTCTGTTTCTCGCCCTCTGTTTCAGCCCCTCTGTTTTAGTCCCTCTGTTTCAGCCCCTCTGTTTCTCGCCCTCTGTTTCTCGCCCTCTGTTTCAGCCCCTCTGTTCAAGCCCCTCTGTTTCAGCCCCTCTGTTTCTCGCCCTCTGTTTCAGCCCCTCTGTTTCAGCCCCTCTGTTTCTCGCCCTCTGTTTCAGCCCCTCTGTTTCAGCCCCTCTGTTTCAGCCCCTCTGTTTCAGCCCCTCTGTTTCTCGCCCTCTGTTTCTCGCCCTCTGTTTCTCGCTCTCTGTTTCTCGCCCTCTGTTTCTCGCCCTCTGTTTCAGCCCCTCTGTTTCAGCCCCTCAGTTTCAGCCCCTCTGTTTCTCGCCATCTGTTTCTCGCCCTCTGTTTCTCGCCCTCTGTTTCAGCCCATCAGTTTCAGCCCCTTTTTTTCAGCCCCTCTGTTTCAGCCCCTCTGTTGCTCGCCCTCTGTTTCAGCCAATCTGTTTCAGCCCCTCTGTTTCAGCCCCTCTGTTTCAGCCCCTCTGTTTCTCGCCCTCTGTTTCTCGCCCTCTGTTTCTCGCCCTCTGTTTCTCGCCCTCTGTTTCAGCCCCTCTGTTTTAGTCCCTCTGTTTCAGCCCCTCTGTTTCTCGCCCTCTGTTTCTCGCCCTCTGTTTCAGCCCCTCTGTTCAAGCCCCTCTGTTTCAGCCCCTCTGTTTCTCGCCCTCTGTTTCAGCCCCTCTGTTTCAGCCCCTCTGTTTCTCGCCCTCTGTTTCTCGCCCTCTGTTTCTCGCCCTCTGTTTCTCGCCCTCTGTTTCAGCCCCTCTGTTTCAGTCCCTCTGTTTCAGCCCCTCTGTTTCTCGCCCTCTGTTTCTCGCCCTCTGTTTCAGCCCCTCTGTTCAAGCCCCTCTGTTTCAGCCCCTCTGTTTCTCGCCCTCTGTTTCAGCCCCTCTGTTTCAGCCCCTCTGTTTCTCGCCCTCTGTTTCAGCCCCTCTGTTTCAGCCCCTCTCTATCAGCCCCTTTGTTTCAGCCCCTCTGTTTCTCGCCCTCTGTTTCTCGCCCTCTGTTTCAGCCCCTCTGTTTCAGCCCCTCTGTTTCAGCACCTCTGTTTCAGCCCCTTTGTTTCAGCCCCTCTGTTTCTCGCCCTCTGTTTCTCGCCCTCTGTTTCTCGCTCTCTGTTTCTCGCCCTCTGTTTCAGCCCCTCTGTTTCTCGCCCAGTGTTTCAGCCCCTCTTTTTCAGCCCCTCTGTTTCAGCCCCTCAGTATCAGCCCTTCTGTTTCAGCCCCTCTGTTTCAGCCCCTCTGTTTCAGCTCCTCTGTTTCAGCCCCTCTGTTTCAGCCCCTCTGTTTCAGCCCCTCTGTTTCTCGCCCTCTGTTTCAGCCCCTCTGTTTCTCGCACCCTGTTTCTCGCCCTCTGTTTCTCGCTCTCTGTTTCTCGCCCTCTGTTTCTCGCCCTCTGTTTCAGCCCCTCTGTTTCTCGCCCTCTGTTTCTCGCCCTCTGTTTCTCGCCCTCTGTTTCAGCCCCTCTGTTCAAGCCCCTCTGTTTCAGCCCCTCTGTTTCTCGCCCTCTGTTTCAGCCCCTCTGTTTCAGCCCCTCTGTTTCAGTCCCTCTGTTTCAGCCCCTCTGTTTCTCGCCCTCTGTTTCTCGCCCTCTGTTTCAGCCCCTCTGTTCAAGCCCCTCTGTTTCAGCCCCTCTGTTTCTCGCCCTCTGTTTCAGCCCCTCTGTTTCAGCCCCTCTGTTTCTCGCCCTCTGTTTCAGCCCCTCTGTTTCAGCCCCTCTCTATCAGCCCCTTTGTTTCAGCCCCTCTGTTTCTCGCCCTCTGTTTCTCGCCCTCTGTTTCAGCCCCTCTGTTTCAGCCCCTCTGTTTCAGCACCTCTGTTTCAGCCCCTTTGTTTCAGCCCCTCTGTTTCTCGCCCTCTGTTTCTCGCCCTCTGTTTCTCGCTCTCTGTTTCTCGCCCTCTGTTTCAGCCCCTCTGTTTCTCGCCCAGTGTTTCAGCCCCTCTTTTTCAGCCCCTCTGTTTCAGCCCCTCAGTATCAGCCCTTCTGTTTCAGCCCCTCTGTTTCAGCCCCTCTGTTTCAGCTCCTCTGTTTCAGCCCCTCTGTTTCAGCCCCTCTGTTTCAGCCCCTCTGTTTCTCGCCCTCTGTTTCAGCCCCTCTGTTTCAGCCCCTCTGTTTCTCGCCCTCTGTTTCAGCCCCTCTGTTTCAGCCCCTCTCTATCAGCCCCTCTGTTTCAGCCCCTCTGTTTCAGCCCTTCTGTTTCAGCCCCTCTGTTTAAGCCCCTCTGTTTTTCGCCCTCTGTTTCAGCCCCTCTGTTTCTCGCCCTCTGTTTCAGACCCTTGTTTCAGCCCCTCAGTATCAGCCCCTCTGTTTCAGCCCCTCTGTTTCTCGCCCTCTGTTTCTCGCCCTCTGTTTCTCGCCCTCTGTTTCTCGCACAGTGTTTCAGCCCCTCTGTTTCAGCCCCTCTGTTTCAGCCCCTCTGTTTCAGCCGCTCTGTTTCAGCCCCTCTGTTTCAGCCCCTCTGTTTCTCGCCCTCTGTTTCTCGCCCTCTGTTTCTCGCCCTCTGTTTCTCGCTCTCTGTTTCTCGCCCTCTGCTTCAGCCCCTCTGTTTCTCGCCCACTGTTTCAGCCCCTCTGTTTCTCGCAATCTGTTTCAGCCCCTCTGTTTCAGCCCCTCTGTTTCTCGCCCTCTGTTTCAGACCCTCTGTTTCAGCCCCTCTGTTTAAGCCCCTCTGTTTCAGCCCCTCTGTTTCAGCACCTGTTTCTCGCCCTTTGTTTCTCGCCCTCTGTTTGAGCCCCTCTGTTTCTCGCCCTCTGTTTCAGCCCCTCTGTTTCAGCCCCTCTGTTTCAGCCCCTCTGTTTCAGCCCCTCTGATTCTCGCCCTCTGTTTCTCGCCCTCTGTTTCTCGCCCTCTGTTTCTCGCTCTCTGTTTCTCGCCCTCTGTTTCAGCCCCTCTGTTTCTCGCCCACTGTTTCAGCCCCTCTGTTTCTCGCCGTCTGTTTCAGCCCCTCTGTTTCAGCCCCTCTGTTTCTCGCCCTATGTTTCAGCCCCTCTGTTTCAGCCCCTCTGCTTCAGCCCCTCTTTTTCAGCCCCTCTGTTTCTCGCCTTCTGTTTCTCGCCCTCTGTTTCTCGCTCTCTGTTTCTCGCACTCTGTTTCTCGCCCTCTGTTTCAGCCCCTCTGTTTCAGCCCCTCTGTTTCAGCCCCTCTGTTTCTCGCCCTCTGTTTCTCGCCCACTGTTTCTCGCCCTCTGTTTCAGCCCCTCTGTTTCAGCCCCTCTGTTTCAGCCCTCTGTTTCAGCCCCTCTGTTTCAGCCCCTCTGTTTCTCGCCCTCTGTTTCTCGCCCTCTGTTTCACGCCCTCTGTTTCTCGCCCTCTGTTTCAGCCCCTCTGTTTCAGTCCCTCTGTTTCAGCCCCTCTGTTTCCGGCCTCTGTTTCTCGCCCTCTGTTTCAGCCCCTCTGTTTCAGCCCCTCTGTTTCAGCCCCTCTGTTTCTCGCCCTCTGTTTCAGCCCCTCTGTTTCAGCCCCTCTGTTTCTCGCCCTCTGTTTCAGCCCCTCTGTTTCAGCCCCTCTTTATCAGCCCCTTTGTTTCAGCCCCTCTGTTTCTCGCCCTCTGTTTCTCGCCCTCTGTTTCAGCCCCTCTGTTTCAGCCCCTCTGTTTCAGCACCTCTGTTTCAGCCCCTCTGTTTCAGCCCCTCTGTATCAGCCCCTCTGTTTCAGCCCCTCTGTTTCTCGCCCTCTGTTTCTCGCCCTCTGTTTCAGCCCCTCTGTTTCAGCCCCTCTGCTTCAGCCCCTCTGTTTCAGCCCCTCTGATTCTCGCCCTCTGTTTCTCGCCCTCTGTTTCTCGCCCTCTGTTTCTCGCTCTCTGTTTCTCGCCCTCTGTTTCAGCCCCTCTGTTTCTCGCCCACTGTTTCAGCCCCTCTGTTTCTCGCCGTCTGTTTCAGCCCCTCTGTTTCAGCCCCTCTGTTTCTCGCCCTATGTTTCAGCCCCTCTGTTTCAGCCCCTCTGTTTCAGCCCCTCTTTTTCAGCCCCTCTGTTTCTCGCCTTCTGTTTCTCGCCCTCTGTTTCTCGCTCTCTGTTTCTCGCACTCTGTTTCTCGCCCTCTGTTTCAGCCCCTCTGTTTCAGCCCCTCTGTTTCAGCCCCTCTGTTTCTCGCCCTCTGTTTCTCGCCCACTGTTTCTCGCCCTCTGTTTCAGCCCCTCTGTTTCAGCCCCTCTGTTTCAGCCCTCTGTTTCAGCCCCTCTGTTTCAGCCCCTCTGTTTCTCGCCCTCTGTTTCTCGCCCTCTGTTTCTCGCCCTCTGTTTCTCGCCCTCTGTTTCAGCCCCTCTGTTTCAGTCCCTCTGTTTCAGCCCCTCTGTTTCCGGCCTCTGTTTCTCGCCCTCTGTTTCAGCCCCTCTGTTTCAGCCCCTCTGTTTCAGCCCCTCTGTTTCTCGCCCTCTGTTTCAGCCCCTCTGTTTCAGCCCCTCTGTTTCTCGCCCTCTGTTTCAGCCCCTCTGTTTCAGCCCCTCTTTATCAGCCCCTTTGTTTCAGCCCCTCTGTTTCTCGCCCTCTGTTTCTCGCCCTCTGTTTCAGCCCCACTGTTTCAGCCACTCTGTTTCAGCACCTCTGTTTCAGCCCCTCTGTTTCAGCCCCTCTGTTTCTCGCCCTCTGTTTCTCGCCCTCTGTTTCTCGCTCTCTGTTTCTCGCCCTCTGTTTCAGCCCCTCTGTTTCTCGCCCAGTGTTTCAGCCCCTCTGTTTCAGCCCCTCTGTTTCAGCCCCTCTGTTTCAGCCCTTCTGTTTCAGCCCCTCTGTTTCAGCCCCTCTGTTTCAGCTCCTCTGTTTCGGCCCCTCTGTTTCAGCCCCTCTGTTTCAGCCCCTCTGTTTCTCGCCCTCTGTTTCAGCCCCTCTGTTTCTCGCCCACTGTTTCTCGCCCTCTGTTTCAGCCCCTCTGTTTCAGCCCCTCTGTTTCAGCCCCTCTGTTTCAGCCCCTCTGTTTCTCGCACCCTGTTTCTCGCCCTCTGTTTCTCGCTCTCTGTTTCTCGCCCTCTGTTTCTCGCCCTCTGTTTCAGCCCCTCTGTTTCTCGCCCTCTGTTTCTCGCCCTCTGTTTCTCGCCCTCTGTTTCAGCCCCTCTGTTTCAGCCCCTTTGATTCAGCCCCTCTGTTTCAGCCCCTCTGTTTCAGCCCCTTTGTTTCAGCCCCTCTGTTTCAGCCCCTCTGTTTCTCGCCCTCTGTTTCAGCCCCTCTGTTTCAGCCCCTCTGTTTCAGCCCCTCTGTTTCAGCCCCTCTGTTTCTCGCACCCTGTTTCTCGCCCTCTGTTTCTCGCTCTCTGTTTCTCGCCCTCTGTTTCTCGCCCTCTGTTTCAGCCCCTCTGTTTCTCGCCCTCTGTTTCTCGCCCTCTGTTTCTCGCCCTCTGTTTCAGCCCCTCTGTTTCTCGCCCTCTGTTTCTCGCCCTCTGTTTCTCGCCCTCTGTTTCTCGCCCTCTGTTTCAGCCCCTCTGTTTCAGTCCCTCTGTTTCAGCCCCTCTGTTTCTCGCCCTCTGTTTCTCGCCCTCTGTTTCAGCCCCTCTGTTCAAGCCCCTCTGTTTCAGCCCCTCTGTTTCTCGCCCTCTGTTTCAGCCCCTCTGTTTCAGCCCCTCTGTTTCTCGCCCTCTGTTTCAGCCCCTCTGTTTCAGCCCCTCTCTATCAGCCCCTTTGTTTCAGCCCCTCTGTTTCTCGCCCTCTGTTTCTCGCCCTCTGTTTCAGCCCCTCTGTTTCAGCCCCTCTGTTTCAGCACCTCTGTTTCAGCCCCTTTGTTTCAGCCCCTCTGTTTCTCGCCCTCTGTTTCTCGCCCTCTGTTTCTCGCTCTCTGTTTCTCGCCCTCTGTTTCAGCCCCTCTGTTTCTCGCCCAGTGTTTCAGCCCCTCTTTTTCAGCCCCTCTGTTTCAGCCCCTCAGTATCAGCCCTTCTGTTTCAGCCCCTCTGTTTCAGCCCCTCTGTTTCAGCTCCTCTGTTTCAGCCCCTCTGTTTCAGCCCCTCTGTTTCAGCCCCTCTGTTTCTCGCCCTCTGTTTCAGCCCCTCTGTTTCAGCCCCTCTGTTTCTCGCCCTCTGTTTCAGCCCCTCTGTTTCAGCCCCTCTCTATCAGCCCCTCTGTTTCAGCCCCTCTGTTTCAGCCCTTCTGTTTCAGCCCCTCTGTTTAAGCCCCTCTGTTTTTCGCCCTCTGTTTCAGCCCCTCTGTTTCTCGCCCTCTGTTTCAGACCCTTGTTTCAGCCCCTCAGTATCAGCCCCTCTGTTTCAGCCCCTCTGTTTCTCGCCCTCTGTTTCTCGCCCTCTGTTTCTCGCCCTCTGTTTCTCGCACAGTGTTTCAGCCCCTCTGTTTCAGCCCCTCTGTTTCAGCCCCTCTGTTTCAGCCGCTCTGTTTCAGCCCCTCTGTTTCAGCCCCTCTGTTTCTCGCCCTCTGTTTCTCGCCCTCTGTTTCTCGCCCTCTGTTTCTCGCTCTCTGTTTCTCGCCCTCTGCTTCAGCCCCTCTGTTTCTCGCCCACTGTTTCAGCCCCTCTGTTTCTCGCAATCTGTTTCAGCCCCTCTGTTTCAGCCCCTCTGTTTCTCGCCCTCTGTTTCAGACCCTCTGTTTCAGCCCCTCTGTTTAAGCCCCTCTGTTTCAGCCCCTCTGTTTCAGCACCTGTTTCTCGCCCTTTGTTTCTCGCCCTCTGTTTGAGCCCCTCTGTTTCTCGCCCTCTGTTTCAGCCCCTCTGTTTCAGCCCCTCTGTTTCAGCCCCTCTGTTTCAGCCCCTCTGATTCTCGCCCTCTGTTTCTCGCCCTCTGTTTCTCGCCCTCTGTTTCTCGCTCTCTGTTTCTCGCCCTCTGTTTCAGCCCCTCTGTTTCTCGCCCACTGTTTCAGCCCCTCTGTTTCTCGCCGTCTGTTTCAGCCCCTCTGTTTCAGCCCCTCTGTTTCTCGCCCTATGTTTCAGCCCCTCTGTTTCAGCCCCTCTGCTTCAGCCCCTCTTTTTCAGCCCCTCTGTTTCTCGCCTTCTGTTTCTCGCCCTCTGTTTCTCGCTCTCTGTTTCTCGCACTCTGTTTCTCGCCCTCTGTTTCAGCCCCTCTGTTTCAGCCCCTCTGTTTCAGCCCCTCTGTTTCTCGCCCTCTGTTTCTCGCCCACTGTTTCTCGCCCTCTGTTTCAGCCCCTCTGTTTCAGCCCCTCTGTTTCAGCCCTCTGTTTCAGCCCCTCTGTTTCAGCCCCTCTGTTTCTCGCCCTCTGTTTCTCGCCCTCTGTTTCACGCCCTCTGTTTCTCGCCCTCTGTTTCAGCCCCTCTGTTTCAGTCCCTCTGTTTCAGCCCCTCTGTTTCCGGCCTCTGTTTCTCGCCCTCTGTTTCAGCCCCTCTGTTTCAGCCCCTCTGTTTCAGCCCCTCTGTTTCTCGCCCTCTGTTTCAGCCCCTCTGTTTCAGCCCCTCTGTTTCTCGCCCTCTGTTTCAGCCCCTCTGTTTCAGCCCCTCTTTATCAGCCCCTTTGTTTCAGCCCCTCTGTTTCTCGCCCTCTGTTTCTCGCCCTCTGTTTCAGCCCCTCTGTTTCAGCCCCTCTGTTTCAGCACCTCTGTTTCAGCCCCTCTGTTTCAGCCCCTCTGTATCAGCCCCTCTGTTTCAGCCCCTCTGTTTCTCGCCCTCTGTTTCTCGCCCTCTGTTTCAGCCCCTCTGTTTCAGCCCCTCTGCTTCAGCCCCTCTGTTTCAGCCCCTCTGATTCTCGCCCTCTGTTTCTCGCCCTCTGTTTCTCGCCCTCTGTTTCTCGCTCTCTGTTTCTCGCCCTCTGTTTCAGCCCCTCTGTTTCTCGCCCACTGTTTCAGCCCCTCTGTTTCTCGCCGTCTGTTTCAGCCCCTCTGTTTCAGCCCCTCTGTTTCTCGCCCTATGTTTCAGCCCCTCTGTTTCAGCCCCTCTGTTTCAGCCCCTCTTTTTCAGCCCCTCTGTTTCTCGCCTTCTGTTTCTCGCCCTCTGTTTCTCGCTCTCTGTTTCTCGCACTCTGTTTCTCGCCCTCTGTTTCAGCCCCTCTGTTTCAGCCCCTCTGTTTCAGCCCCTCTGTTTCTCGCCCTCTGTTTCTCGCCCACTGTTTCTCGCCCTCTGTTTCAGCCCCTCTGTTTCAGCCCCTCTGTTTCAGCCCTCTGTTTCAGCCCCTCTGTTTCAGCCCCTCTGTTTCTCGCCCTCTGTTTCTCGCCCTCTGTTTCTCGCCCTCTGTTTCTCGCCCTCTGTTTCAGCCCCTCTGTTTCAGTCCCTCTGTTTCAGCCCCTCTGTTTCCGGCCTCTGTTTCTCGCCCTCTGTTTCAGCCCCTCTGTTTCAGCCCCTCTGTTTCAGCCCCTCTGTTTCTCGCCCTCTGTTTCAGCCCCTCTGTTTCAGCCCCTCTGTTTCTCGCCCTCTGTTTCAGCCCCTCTGTTTCAGCCCCTCTTTATCAGCCCCTTTGTTTCAGCCCCTCTGTTTCTCGCCCTCTGTTTCTCGCCCTCTGTTTCAGCCCCACTGTTTCAGCCACTCTGTTTCAGCACCTCTGTTTCAGCCCCTCTGTTTCAGCCCCTCTGTTTCTCGCCCTCTGTTTCTCGCCCTCTGTTTCTCGCTCTCTGTTTCTCGCCCTCTGTTTCAGCCCCTCTGTTTCTCGCCCAGTGTTTCAGCCCCTCTGTTTCAGCCCCTCTGTTTCAGCCCCTCTGTTTCAGCCCTTCTGTTTCAGCCCCTCTGTTTCAGCCCCTCTGTTTCAGCTCCTCTGTTTCAGCCCCTCTGTTTCAGCCCCTCTGTTTCAGCCCCTCTGTTTCTCGCCCTCTGTTTCAGCCCCTCTGTTTCTCGCCCACTGTTTCTCGCCCTCTGTTTCAGCCCCTCTGTTTCAGCCCCTCTGTTTCAGCCCCTCTGTTTCAGCCCCTCTGTTTCTCGCACCCTGTTTCTCGCCCTCTGTTTCTCGCTCTCTGTTTCTCGCCCTCTGTTTCTCGCCCTCTGTTTCAGCCCCTCTGTTTCTCGCCCTCTGTTTCTCGCCCTCTGTTTCTCGCCCTCTGTTTCAGCCCCTCTGTTTCAGCCCCTTTGATTCAGCCCCTCTGTTTCAGCCCCTCTGTTTCAGCCCCTTTGTTTCAGCCCCTCTGTTTCAGCCCCTCTGTTTCTCGCCCTCTGTTTCAGCCCCTCTGTTTCAGCCCCTCTGTTTCAGCCCCTCTGTTTCAGCCCCTCTGTTTCTCGCACCCTGTTTCTCGCCCTCTGTTTCTCGCTCTCTGTTTCTCGCCCTCTGTTTCTCGCCCTCTGTTTCAGCCCCTCTGTTTCTCGCCCTCTGTTTCTCGCCCTCTGTTTCTCGCCCTCTGTTTCAGCCCCTCTGTTTCAGCCCCTTTGATTCAGCCCCTCTGTTTCAGCCCCTCTGTTTCAGCCCCTTTGTTTCAGCCCCTCTGTTTCAGCCCCTCTGTTTCTCGCCCTCTGTTTCAGCCCCTCTGTTTCAGCCCCTCTGTTTCAGCCCCTCTGTTTCAGACCCTCTGTTTCTCGCCCTCTGTTTCTCGCCCTCTGTTTCTCGCCCTCTGTTTCTCGCTCATTGTTTCAGCCCCTCTGTTTCTCGCCCTCTGTTTCAGCCCCTCTGTTGCTCGCCCTCTGTTTCTCGCCCTCTGTTTCAGCCCCTCCGTTTCAGCCCCTCTGTTTCTCGCCCTCTGTTTCAGCCCCTCTGTTTCAGCCCCTCTGTTTCTCGACCTCTGTTTCAGCGCCTCTGTTTCAGCCCCTCTGTTTCAGCCCCTCTGTTTCAGCCCCTCTGTTTTTCGCCCTCTGTTTCTCGCCCTCTGTTTCAGCCCCTCTGTTTCAGCCCCTCTGTTTCAGCCCCTCTGATTCAGCCCCTCTGATTCTCGCCCTCTGTTTCTCGCCCGCTGTTACTCGCCCTCTGTTCCTCGCTCTCTGTTTCTCGCCCTCTGTTTCAGCCCCTCTGTTTCAGCCCCTCTGTTTCTCGCCCTCTGTTTCTCGCCATCTGTTTCAGCCCCTTTGTTTCAGCCCCTCTGTTTCTCGCCCTCTGTTTCAGCCGCTCTGTTTCAGCTTCTCTGTTTCAGCCCCTCTGTTTCAGCACCTCTGTTTCTCGCCCTTTGTTTCTCGCCCTCTGTTTCAGCCCCTCTGTTTCTCGCCCTCTGTTTCAGCCCCTCTGTTTCTCGCCCTCTGTTTCAGCCCCTCTGTTTCAGTCCCTCTGTTTCAGCCCCTCAATTTCAGCCCCTCGGTTTCAGCCCCTCTGTTTCCACCCCTCTGTTTCAGCCCCTCTGATTCAGCCCCTCTGTTTCTCGCCCTCTGTTTCAGCCCCTCTGTTTCAGCCCCTCTGTTTCAGCCACTCTGTTTCAGCCCCTCTGTTTCTCGCCCTCTGTTTCTCGCCCTCTGTTTCAGCCCCTCTGTTTCAGCCCCTCTGTTTCAGCCCCGCTGTTTCTCGCCCTCTGTTTCTCGCCCACTGTTTCTCGCCCTCTGTTTCAGCCCCTCTGTTTCAGCCCCTCTGTTTCAGCCCCTCTGTTTCTCGCCCTCTGTTTCTCGCCCTCTGTTTCTCGCTCTCTGTTTCTCGCCCTCTGTTTCTCGCCCTCTGTTTCAGCCCCTCTCTTTCAGCCCCTCTGTTTCAGCCCCTCTGTTTCTCGCCCTCTGTTTCTCGCCCTCTGTTTCTCGCCCTCTGTTTCAGCCCATCAGTTTCAGCCCCTTTGTTTCAGCCCCTCTGTTTCAGCCCCTCTGTTTCTCGCCCTCTGTTTCAGCCCCTCTGTTTCAGCACCTCTGTTTCAGCCCCTCTGTTTCAGCCCCTCTGTTTCTCGCCCTCTGTTTCTCGCCCTCTGTTTCTCGCCCACTGTTTCTCGCCCTCTGTTTCAGCCCCTCTGTTTCAGCCCCTCTGTATGAGCCCCTCTGTTTCAGCCCCTCTGTTTCTCGCCCTCTGTTTCACGCCCTCTGTTTCAGCCCCTCTGTTTCAGCCCCTCTGTTTCAGCCTCTCTGCTTCAGCCCCTCTGTTTCAGCCCCTCTGTTTCTCGCCCTCTGTTTCAGCCCCTCTGTTTCAGCCCCTCTGTTTCTCGCCCTCTGTTTCAGCCCCTCTGTTTCAGCCCCTCTGTATCAGCCCCTCTGTTTCAGCCCCTCTGTTTCTCGCCCTCTGTTTCTCGCCCTCTGTTTCAGCCCCTCTGTTTCAGCCCCTCTGTTTCAGCCTCTCTGTTTCAGCCCCTCTGTTTCAGCCCCTCTGTTTCTCGCCCTCTGTTTCTCGGCCACTGTTTCTCGCCCTCTGTTTCAGCCCCTCTGTTTCACCCCCTCTTTTTCAGCCCCTCTGTTTCTCGCCCTCTGTTTCTCGCTCTCTGTTTCTCGCCCTCTGTTTCTGGCCCTGTGTTTCAGCTCCTCTGTTTCAGCCCCTCTGTTTCAGCCCCTCTGTTTCAGCCCCTCTGTTTCTCGCCCTCTGTTTCAGCCCCTCTGTTTCTCGCCCTCTGTTTCAGCCCCTCTGTTTCAGCCCCTCTGTATCAGCCCCTCTGTTTCAGCCCCTCTGTTTCTCGCCCTCTGTTTCTCGCCCTCTGTTTCTCGCTCTCTGTTTCTCGCCCTCTGTTTCTCGCCCTCTGTTTCAGCCCCTCTGTTTCATCCCCTCTGTTTCAGCCCAGCTGTTTCTCGCCCTCTGTTTCTCGCCCACTGTTTCTCGCCCTCTGTTTCAGCCCCTCTGTTTCAGCCCCTCTGTTTCAGCCCCTCTGTTTCAGCCCCTCTGTTTCTCGCCCTCTGTTTCTCGCCCTCTGTTTCTCGCTCTCTGTTTCTCGCTCTCTGTTTCTCGCCCTCTGTTTCTCGCCCTCTGTTTCAGCCCATCAGTTTCAGCCCCTTTGTTTCAGCCCCTCTGTTTCAGCCCCTCTGTTTCTCGCCCTCTGTTTCAGCCCCTCTGTTTCAGCCCCCCTGTTTCAGCCCCTCTGTTTCAGCCCCTCTGTTTCTCGCCCTCTGTTTCTCGCCCTCTGTTTCTCGCCCTCTGTTTCTCGCCCTCTGTTTCAGCCCCTCTGTTTCAGTCCCTCTGTTTCAAACCCCTCTGTTTCTCGCCCTCTGTTTCTCGCCCTCGGTTTCAGCCCCTCTGTTTCAGCCCCTCTGTTTCAGCCCCTCTGTTTCTCGCCCTCTGTTTCAGCCCCTCTGTTTCAGCCCCTCTGTTTCTCGCCCTCTGTTTCAGCCCCTCTGTTTCAGCCCCTCTTTATCAGCCCCTCTGTTTCAGCCCCTCTGTTTCTCGCCCTCTGTTTCTCGCCCTCTGTTTCAGCCCCTCTGTTTCAGCCCGTCTGTTTCAGCCCCTCTGTTTCAGCCCCTCTGTTTCAGCCCCTCTGATTCTCTCCCTCTGTTTCTCGCCCACTGTTTCTCGCCCTCTGTTTCAGCCCCTCTGTTTCAGCCCCTCTGTTTCTCGCCCTCTGTTTCAGCCCCTCTGTTTCTCGCCCTCTGTTTCTCGCCCTCTGTTTCTCGCCCTCTGTTTCTCGCTCTCTGTTTCTCGCCCTCTGTTTCTCGCCCTCTGTTTCAGCCCCTCTGTTTCAGCCCCTCTGTTTCAGCCCCGCTGTTTCTCGCCCTCTGTTTCTCGCCCACTGTTTCTCGCCCTCTGTTTCAGCCCCTCTATTTCAGCCCCTCTGTTTCAGCCCCTCTGTTTCAGCCCCTCTGTTTCTCGCCCTCTGTTTCTCGCCCTCTGTTTCTCGCTCTCTGTTTCTCGCCCTCTGTTTCTCGCCCTCTGTTTCAGCCCCTCTGTTTCAGCCCCTCAGTTTCAGCCCCTCTGGTTCTCGCCATCTGTTTCTCGCCCTCTGTTTCTCGCCCTCTTTCAGCCCATCAGTTTCAGCCCCTTTTTTTCAGCCCCTCTGTTTCAGCCCCTCTGTTACTCGCCCTCTGTTTCAGCCCCTCAGTTTCAGCCCCTCTGTTTCAGCCCCTCTGTTTCAGCCCCTCTGTTTCTCGCCCTCTGTTTCTCGCCCTCTGTTTCTCGCCCTCTGTTTCTCGCCCTCTGTTTCAGCCCCTCTGTTTCAGTCCCTCTGTTTCAGCCCCTCTGTTTATCGCCCTCTGTTTCTCGCCCTCTGTTTCAGCCCCTCTGTTCAAGCCCCTCTGTTTCAGCCCCTCTGTTTCTCGCCCTCTGTTTCAGCCCCTCTGTTTCAGCCCCTCTGTTTCTCGCCCTCTGTTTCAGCCCCTCTGTTTCAGCCCCTCTCTATCAGCCCCTTTGTTTCAGCCCCTCTGTTTCTCGCCCTCTGTTTCTCGCCCTCTGTTTCAGCCCCTCTGTTTCAGCCCCTCTGTTTCAGCACCTCTGTTTCAGCCCCTCTGTTTCAGCCCCTCTGTTTCTCGCCCTCTGTTTCTCGCCCTCTGTTTCTCGCTCTCTGTTTCTCGCCCTCTGTTTCAGCCCCTCTGTTTCTCGCCCAGTGTTTCAGCCCCTCTGTTTCAGCCCCTCTGTTTCAGCCCCTCAGTATCAGCCCTTCTGTTAGGCCCCTCTGTTTCAGCCCCTCTGTTTCAGCTCCTCTGTTTCAGCCCCTCTGTTTCAGCCCCTCTGTTTCAGCCCCTCTGTTTCTCGCCCTCTGTTTCAGCCCCTCTGTTTCAGCCCCTCTGTTTCTCGCCCTCTGTTTCAGCCCCTCTGTTTCAGCCCCTCTCTATCAGCCCCTCTGTTTCAGCCCCTCTGTTTCAGCCCTTCTGTTTCAGCCCCTCTGTTTAAGCCCCTCTGTTTTTCGCCCTCTGTTTCAGCCCCTCTGTTTCTCGCCCTCTGTTTCAGACCCTTGTTTCAGCCCCTCAGTATCAGCCCCTCTGTTTCAGCCCCTCTGTTTCTCGCCCTCTGTTTCTCGCCCTCTGTTTCTCGCCCTCTGTTTCTCGCACAGTGTTTCAGCCCCTCTGTTTCAGCCCCTCTGTTTCAGCCCCTCTGTTTCAGCCGCTCTGTTTCAGCCCCTCTGTTTCTCGCCCTCTGTTTCTCGCCCTCTGTTTCTCGCCCTCTGTTTCTCGCTCTCTGTTTCTCGCCCTCTGCTTCAGCCCCTCTGTTTCTCGCCCACTGTTTCAGCCCCTCTGTTTCTCGCAATCTGTTTCAGCCCCTCTGTTTCAGCCCCTCTGTTTCTCGCCCTCTGTTTCAGACCCTCTGTTTCAGCCCCTCTGTTTCAGCCCCTCTGTTTCAGCCCCTCTGTTTCAGCACCTCTGTTTCTCGCCCTTTGTTTCTCGCCCTCTGTTTGAGCCCCTCTGTTTCTCGCCCTCTGTTTCAGCCCCTCTGTTTCTCGCCCTCTGTTTCAGACCCTCTGTTTCAGCCCGTCTGTTTCTCGCCCTCAGTTTCAGCCCCTCTGTTTCAGCCCCTCTGTATCAGCCCCTCTGTTTCAGCCCCTCTGTTTCTCGCCCTCTGTTTCTCGCCCTCTGTTTCAGCCCCTCTGTTTCAGCCAGTCTGTTTCAGCCCCTCTGTTTCAGCCCCTCTGATTCTCGCCCTCTGTTTCTCGCCCTCTGTTTCTCGCCCTCTGTTTCTCGCTCTCTGTTTCTCGCCCTCTGTTTCAGCCCCTCTGTTTCTCGCCCACTGTTTCAGCCCCTCTGTTTCTCGCCATCTGTTTCAGCCCCTCTGTTTCTCGCCATATGTTTCAGCCCCTCTGTTTCAGCCCCTCTGTTTCAGACCCTCTTTTTCAGCCCCTCTGTTTCTCGCCTTCTGTTTCTCGCCCTCTGTTTCTCGCTCTCTGTTTCTCGCACTCTGTTTCTCGCCCTCTGTTTCAGCCCCTCTGTTTCAGCCCCTCTGTTTTTAGCCCCTCTGTTTCTCGCCCTCTGTTTCTCGCCCACTGTTTCTCGCCCTCTGTTTCAGCCCCTCTGTTTCAGCCCCTCTGTTTCAGCCCTCTGTTTCAGCCCCTCTGTTTCAGCCCCTCTGTTTCTCGCCCTCTGTTTCTCGCCCTCTGTTTCTCGCCCTCTGTTTCTCGCCCTCTGTTTCAGCCCCTCTGTTTCAGTCCCTCTGTTTCAGCCCCTCTGTTTCTCGCCCTCTGTTTCTCGCCCTCTGTTTCAGCCCCTCTGTTTCAGCCCCTCTGTTTCAGCCCCTCTGTTTCTCGCCCTCTGTTTCAGCCCCTCTGTTTCAGCCCCTCTGTTTCTCGCCCTCTGTTTCAGCCCCTCTGTTTCAGCCGCTCTTTATCAGCCCCTTTGTTTCAGCCCCTCTGTTTCTCGCCCTCTGTTTCTCGCCCTCTGTTTCAGCCCCTCTGTTTCAGCCCCTCTGTTTCAGCACCTCTGTTTCAGCCCCTCTGTTTCAGCCCCTCTGTTTCTCGCCCTCTGTTTCTCGCCCTCTGTTTCTCGCTCTCTGTTTCTCGCCCTCTGTTTCAGCCCCTCTGTTTCTCGCCCAGTGTTTCAGCCCCTCTGTTTCAGCCCCTCTGTTTCAGCCCCTCTGTTTCAGCCCCTCTGTTTCTCGCCCTCTGTTTCAGCCCCTCTGTTTCAGCCCCTCTGTTTCAGCTCCTCTGTTTCAGCCCCTCTGTTTCAGCCCCTCTGTTTATCGCCCTCTGTTTCTCGCCCTCAGTTTCAGCCCCTCTGTTTCTCGCCCTCTGTTTCAGCCCCTCTGTTTCACGCCCTCTGTTTCAGCCCCTCTGTTTCAGCCCCTCTGTTTCAGCCCCTCTGTTTCAGCCCTTCTGTTTCAGCCCCTCTGTTTCTGCCCCTCTGTTTCTCGCCCTCTGTTTCTCGCCCTCTGTTTCAGCCCCTCTGTTTCAGACCCTCAGTTTCAGCCCCTCTGTTTCTCGCCATCTGTTTCTCGCCCTCTGTTTCTCGCCCTCTTTTTCAGCCCATCAGTTTCAGCCCCTTTTTTTCAGCCCCTCTGTTTCAGCCCCTCTGTTGCTCGCCCTCTGTTTCAGCCCCTCTGTTTCAGCCCCTCTGTTTCAGTCCCTCTGTTTCAGCCCCTCTGTTTCTCGCCCTCTGTTTCTCGCCCTCTGTTTCAGCCCCTCTGTTCAAGCCCCTCTGTTTCAGCCCTTCTGTTTCTCGCCCTCTGTTTCAGCCCCTCTGTTTCAGCCCCTCTGTTTCTCGCCCTCTGTTTCAGCCCCTCTGTTTCAGCTCCTCTCTATCAGCCCCTTTGTTTCAGCCCCTCTGTTTCTCGCCCTCTGTTTCTCGCCCTCTGTTTCAGCCCCTCTGTTTCAGCCCCTCTGTTTCAGCACCTCTGTTTCAGCCCCTTTGTTTCAGCCCCTCTGTTTCTCGCCCTCTGTTTCTCGCCCTCTGTTTCTCGCTCTCTGTTTCTCGCCCTCTGTTTCAGCCCCTCTGTTTCTCGCCCAGTGTTTCAGCCCCTCTGTTTCAGCCCCTCTGTTTCAGCCCCTCAGTATCAGCCCTTCTGTTTCAGCCCCTCTGTTTCAGCCCCTCTGTTTCAGCTCCTCTGTTTCAGCCCCTCTGTTTCAGCCCCTCTGTTTCAGCCCCTCTGTTTCTCGCCCTCTGTTTCAGCCCCTCTGTTTCAGCCCCTCTGTTTCTCGCCCTCTGTTTCAGCCCCTCTGTTTCAGCCCCTCTCTATCAGCCCCTCTGTTTCAGCCCCTCTGTTTCAGCCCTTCTGTTTCAGCCCCTCTGTTTAAGCCCCTCTGTTTTTCGCCCTCTGTTTCAGCCCCTCTGTTTCTCGCCCTCTGTTTCAGACCCTTGTTTCAGCCCCTCAGTATCAGCCCCTCTGTTTCAGCCCCTCTGTTTCTCGCCCTCTGTTTCTCGCCCTCTGTTTCTCGCCCTCTGTTTCTCGCACAGTGTTTCAGCCCCTCTGTTTCAGCCCCTCTGTTTCAGCCCCTCTGTTTCAGCCCCTCTGTTTCAGCCCCTCTGTTTCAGCCCCTCTGTTTCTCGCCCTCTGTTTCTCGCCCTCTGTTTCTCGCCCTCTGTTTCTCGCTCTCTGTTTCTCGCCCTCTGCTTCAGCCCCTCTGTTTCTCGCCCACTGTTTCAGCCCCTCTGTTTCTCGCAATCTGTTTCAGCCCCTCTGTTTCAGCCCCTCTGTTTCTCGCCCTCTGTTTCAGACCCTCTGTTTCAGCCCCTCTGTTTCAGCCCCTCTGTTTCAGCCCCTCTGTTTCAGCACCTCTGTTTCTCGCCCTTTGTTTCTCGCCCTCTGTTTGAGCCCCTCTGTTTCTCGCCCTCTGTTTCAGCCCCTCTGTTTCTCGCCCTCTGTTTCAGCCCCTCTGTTTCAGCCCGTCTGTTTCTCGCCCTCAGTTTCAGCCCCTCTGTTTCAGCCCCTCTGTATCAGCCCCTCTGGTTCAGCCCCTCTGTTTCTCGCCCTCTGTTTCTCGCCCTCTGTTTCAGCCCCTCTGTTTCAGCCCCTCTGTTTCAGCCCCTCTGTTTCAGCCCCTCTGATTCTCGCCCTCTGTTTCTCGCCCTCTGTTTCTCGCCCTCTGTTTCTCGCTCTCTGTTTCTCGCCCTCTGTTTCAGCCCCTCTGTTTCTCGCCCACTGTTTCAGCCCCTCTGTTTCTCGCCGTCTGTTTCAGCCCCTCTGTTTCAGCCCCTCTGTTTCTCGCCCTATGTTTCAGCCCCTCTGTTTCAGCCCCTCTGTTTCAGCCCCTCTTTTTCAGCCCCTCTGTTTCTCGCCTTCTGTTTCTCGCCCTCTGTTTCTCGCTCTCTGTTTCTCGCACTCTGTTTCTCGCCCTCTGTTTCAGCCCCTCTGTTTCAGCCCCTCTGTTTCAGCCCCTCTGTTTCTCGCCCTCTGTTTCTCGCCCACTGTTTCTCGCCCTCTGTTTCAGCCCCTCTGTTTCAGCCCCTCTGTTTCAGCCCTCTGTTTCAGCCCCTCTGTTTCAGCCCCTCTGTTTCCCGCCCTCTGTTTCTCGCCCTCTGTTTCTCGCCCTCTGTTTCTCGCCCTCTGTTTCAGCCCCTCTGTTTCAGTCCCTCTGTTTCAGCCCCTCTGTTTCCGGCCTCTGTTTCTCGCCCTCTGTTTCAGCCCCTCTGTTTCAGCCCCTCTGTTTCAGCCCCTCTGTTTCTCGCCCTCTGTATCAGCCACTCTATTTCAGCCCCTCTGTTTCTCGCCCTCTGTTTCAGCCCCTCTGTTTCAGCCCCTCTTTATCAGCCCCTTTGTTTCAGCCCCTCTGTTTCTCGCCCTCTGTTTCTCGCCCTCTGTTTCAGCCCCTCTGTTTCAGCCCCTCTGTTTCAGCACCTCTGTTTCAGCCCCTCTGTTTCAGCCCCTCTGTTTCTCGCCCTCTGTTTCTCGCCCTCTGTTTCTCGCTCTCTGTTTCTCGCCCTCTGTTTCAGCCCCTCTGTTTCTCGCCCAGTGTTTCAGCCCCTCTGTTTCAGCCCCTCTGTTTCAGCCCCTCTGTTTCAGCCCTTCTGTTTCAGCCCCTCTGTTTCAGCCCCTCTGTTTCAGCTCCTCTGTTTCAGCCCCTCTGTTTCAGCCCCTCTGTTTCAGCCCGTCTGTTTCTCGCCCTCTGTTTCAGCCCCTCTGTTTCAGCCCCTCTGTTTCAGCCCCTCTGTTTCTCGCCCTCTGTTTCAGCCCCTCTGTTTCTCGCCCTCTGTTTCAGCCCCTCTGTATCAGCCCCTCTGTTTCAGCCCCTCTGTTTCTCGCCCTCTGTTTCTCTCCCTCTGTTTCTCGCTCTCTGTTTCTCGCCCTCTGTTTCTCGCCCTCTGTTTCAGCCCATCTGTTTCAGCCCCTCTGTTTCAGCCCAGCTGTTTCTCGCCCTCTGTTTCTCGCCCACTGTTTCTCGCCCTCTGTTTCAGCCCCTCTGTTTCAGCCCCTCTATTTCAGCCCCTCTGTTTCAGCCCCTCTGTTTCAGCCCCTCTGTTTCTCGCCCTCTGTTTCTCGCCCTCTGTTTCTCGCTCTCTGTTTCTCGCTCTCTGTTTCTCGCCCTCTGTTTCTCGCCCTCTGTTTCAGCCCATCAGTTTCAGCCCCTTTGTTTCAGCCCCTCTGTTTCAGCCCCTCTGTTTCTCGCCCTCTGTTTCAGCCCCTCTGTTTCAGCCCCTCTGTTTCAGCCCCTCTGTTTCAGCCCCTCTGTTTCTCGCCCTCTGTTTCTCGCCCTCTGTTTCTCGCCCTCTGTTTCTCGCCCTCTGTTTCAGCCCCTCTGTTTCAGTCCCTCTGTTTCAAACCCCTCTGTTTCTCGCCCACTGTTTCTCGCCCTCGGTTTCAGCCCCTCTGTTTCAGCCCCTCTGTTTCAGCCCCTCTGTTTCTCGCCCTCTGTTTCAGACCCTCTGTTTCAGCCCCTCTGTTTCTCGCCCTCTGTTTCAGCCCCTCTGATCAGCCCCTCTTTATCAGCCCCTCTGTTTCAGCCCCTCTGTTTCTCGCCCTCTGTTTCTCGCCCTCTGTTTCAGCCCCTCTGTTTCAGCACCTCTGTTTCAGCCTCTCTGTTTCAGCCCCTCTGTTTCAGCCCCTCTGTTTCTCGCCCTCTGTTTCTCGCCCACTGTTTCTCGCCCTCTGTTTCAGCCCCTCTTTTTCAGCCCCTCTGTTTCAGCCCCTCTGTTTCAGCCCCTCTGTTTCAGCCCCTCTGTTTCTCGCCCTCTGTTTCTCTCCCTCTGTTTCTCGCTCTCTGTTTCTCGCCCTCTGTTTCTCGCCCTCTGTTTCAGCCCCTCTGTTTCAGCCCCTCTGTTTCAGCCCCTCTGTTTCTCGCCCTCTGTTTCAGCCCCTCTGTTTCTCGCCCTCTGTTTCAGCCCCTCTGTTTCAGCCCCTCTGTATCAGCCCCTCTGTTTCAGCCCCTCTGTTTCTCGCCCTCTGTTTCTCGTCCTCTGTTTCTCGCTCTCTGTTTCTCGCCCTCTGTTTCTCGCCCTCTGTTTCAGCCCCTCTGTTTCAGCCCCTCTGTTTCAGCCCCGCTGTTTCTCGCCTTCTGTTTCTTGCCCACTGTTTCTCGCCCTCTGTTTCAGCCCCTCTGTTTCAGCCCCTCTGTTTCAGCCCCTCTGTTTCTCGCCCTCTGTTTCAGCCCCTCTGTTTCAGCCCCTCTGTATCAGCCCCTCTGTTTCAGCACCTCTGTTTCTCGCCCTCTGTTTCTCGCCCACTGTTTCTCGCCCTCTGTTTCAGCCACTCTGTTTCAGCCCCTCTTTTTCGGCCCCTCTGTTTCAGCCCCTCTGTTTCAGCCCCTCTGTTTCAGCCCCTCTGTTTCTCGCCCTCTGTTTCTCGCCCTCTGTTTCAGCCCCTCTGTTTCAGCCCCTCTGTTTCAGCCCCTCTGTTTCTCGCCCTCTGTTTCAGCCCCTCTGTTTCAGCCCCTCTGTTTCAGCCCCTCTGTATCAGCCCCTCTGTTTCAGCCCCTCTGTTTCTGCCCCTCTGTTTCAGCCTCTCTGTTTCAGCCCCTCTGTTTCAGCCCCTCTGTTTCTCGCCCTCTGTTTCTCGCCCACTGTTTCTCGCCCTCTGTTTCAGCCCCTCTGTTTCAGCCCCTCTGTTTCAGCCCTCTGTTTCAGCCCCTCTGTTTCAGCCCCTCTGTTTCTCGCCCTCTGTTTCTCGCCCTCTGTTTCTCGCCCTCTGTTTCTCGCCCTCTGTTTCAGCCCCTCTGTTTCAGTCCCTCTGTTTCAGCCCCTCTGTTTCCGGCCTCTGTTTCTCGCCCTCTGTTTCAGCCCCTCTGTTTCAGCCCCTCTGTTTCAGCCCCTCTGTTTCTCGCCCTCTGTTTCAGCCCCTCTGTTTCAGCCCCTCTGTTTCTCGCCCTCTGTTTCAGCCCCTCTGTTTCAGCCCCTCTTTATCAGCCCCTTTGTTTCAGCCACTCTGTTTCTCGCCCTCTGTTTCTCGCCCTCTGTTTCAGCCCCTCTGTTTCAGCCCCTCTGTTTCAGCACCTCTGTTTCAGACCCTCTGTTTCAGCCCCTCTGTTTCTCGCCCTCTGTTTCTCGCCCTCTGTTTCTCGCTCTCTGCTTCTCGCCCTCTGTTTCAGCCCCTCTGTTTCTCGCCCAGTGTTTCAGCCCCTCTGTTTCAGCCCCTCTGTTTCAGCCCCTCTGTTTCAGCCCATCTGTTTCAGCCCCTCTGTTTCAGCCCCTCAGTTTCAGCTCCTCTGTTTCAGCCCCTCTGTTTCAGCCCCTCTGTTTCAGCCCCTCTGTTTCTCGCCCTCTGTTTCAGCCCCTCTGTTTCTCGCCCACTGTTTCTCGCCCTCTGTTTCAGCCCCTCTGTTTCAGCCCCTCTGTTTCAGCCCCTCTGTTTCAGCCCCTCTGTTTCTCGCACCCTGTTTCTCGCCCTCTGTTTCTCGCTCTCTGTTTCTCGCCCTCTGTTTCTCGCCCTCTGTTTCAGCCCCTCTGTTTCAGCCCCTCTGTTTCAGCCCCTCTGTTTCTCGCCCTCTGTTTCTCGCCCTCTGTTTCTCGCCCTCTGTTTCTCGCTCATTGTTTCAGCCCCTCTGTTTCTCGCCCTCTGTTTCAGCCCCTCTGTTGCTCGCCCTCTGTTTCTCGCCCTCTGTTTCAGCCCCTCTGTTTCAGCCCCTCTGTTTCTCGCCCTCTGTTTCAGCCCCTCTGTTTCAGCCCCTCTGTTTCTCGACCTCTGTTTCAGCGCCTCTGTTTCAGCCCCTCTGTATCAGCCCCTCTGTTTCAGCCCCTCTGTTTTTCGCCCTCTGTTTCTCGCCCTCTGTTTCAGCCCCTCTGTTTCAGCCCCTCTGTTTCAGCCCCTCTGATTCAGCCCCTCTGATTCTCGCCCTCTGTTTCTCGCCCGCTGTTACTCGCCCTCTGTTCCTCGCTCTCTGTTTCTCGCCCTCTGTTTCAGCCCCTCTGTTTCAGCCCCTCTGTTTCTCGCCCTCTGTTTCTCGCCATCTGTTTCAGCCCCTTTGTTTCAGCCCCTCTGTTTCTCGCCCTCTGTTTCAGCCGCTCTGTTTCAGCTTCTCTGTTTCAGCCCCTCTGTTTCAGCACCTCTGTTTCTCGCCCTTTGTTTCTCGCCCTCTGTTTCAGCCCCTTTGTTTCTCGCCCTCTGTTTCAGCCCCTCTGTTTCTCGCCCTCTGTTTCAGCCCCTCTGTTTCAGTCCCTCTGTTTCAGCCCCTCAATTTCAGCCCCTCGGTTTCAGCCCCTCTGTTTCCACCCCTCTGTTTCAGCCCCTCTGATTCAGCCCCTCTGTTTCTCGCCCTCTGTTTCAGCCCCTCTGTTTCAGCCCCTCTGTTTCAGCCACTCTGTTTCAGCCCCTCTGTTTCTCGCCCTCTGTTTCTCGCCCTCTGTTTCAGCCCCTCTGTTTCAGCCCCTCTGTTTCAGCCCCGCTGTTTCTCGCCCTCTGTTTCTCGCCCACTGTTTCTCGCCCTCTGTTTCAGCCCCTCTGTTTCAGCCCCTCTGTTTCAGCCCCTCTGTTTCTCGCCCTCTGTTTCTCGCCCTCTGTTTCTCGCTCTCTGTTTCTCGCCCTCTGTTTCTCGCCCTCTGTTTCAGCCCCTCTCTTTCAGCCCCTCTGTTTCAGCCCCTCTGTTTCTCGCCCTCTGTTTCTCGCCCTCTGTTTCTCGCCCTCTGTTTCAGCCCATCAGTTTCATCCCCTTTGTTTCAGCCCCTCTGTTTCAGCCCCTCTGTTTCTCGCCCTCTGTTTCAGCCCCTCTGTTTCAGCCCCTCTGTTTCAGCCCCTCTGTTTCTCGCCCTCTGTTTCTCGCCCTCTGTTTCTCGCCCACTGTTTCTCGCCCTCTGTTTCAGCCCCTCTGTTTCAGCCCCTCTGTATGAGCCCCTCTGTTTCAGCCCCTCTGTTTCTCGCCCTCTGTTTCACGCCCTCTGTTTCAGCCCCTCTGTTTCAGCCCCTCTGTTTCAGCCTCTCTGCTTCAGCCCCTCTGTTTCAGCCCCTCTGTTTCTCGCCCTCTGTTTCAGCCCCTCTGTTTCAGCCCCTCTGTTTCTCGCCCTCTGTTTCAGCCCCTCTGTTTCAGCCCCTCTGTATCAGCCCCTCTGTTTCAGCCCCTCTGTTTCTCGCCCTCTGTTTCTCGCCCTCTGTTTCAGCCCCTCTGTTTCAGCCCCTCTGTTTCAGCCTCTCTGTTTCAGCCCCTCTGTTTCAGCCCCTCTGTTTCTCGCCCTCTGTTTCTCGGCCACTGTTTCTCGCCCTCTGTTTCAGCCCCTCTGTTTCAGCCCCTCTTTTTCAGCCCCTCTGTTTCTCGCCCTCTGTTTCTCGCTCTCTGTTTCTCGCCCTCTGTTTCTGGCCCTCTGTTTCAGCTCCTCTGTTTCAGCCCCTCTGTTTCAGCCCCTCTGTTTCAGCCCCTCTGTTTCTCGCCCTCTGTTTCAGCCCCTCTGTTTCTCGCCCTCTGTTTCAGCCCCTCTGTTTCAGCCCCTCTGTATCAGCCCCTCTGTTTCAGCCCCTCTGTTTCTCGCCCTCTGTTTGTTGCCCTCTGTTTCTCGCTCTCTGTTTCTCGCCCTCTGTTTCTCGCCCTCTGTTTCAGCCCCTCTGTTTCAGCCCCTCTGTTTCAGCCCCTCTGTTTCTCGCCCTCTGTTTCTCGCCGACTGTTTCTCGCCCTCTGTTTCAGCCCCTCTGTTTCAGCCCCTCTGTTTCAGCCCCTCTGTTTCAGCCCCTCTGTTTCAGCCCCTCTGTTTCTCGCCCTCTGTTTCTCGCCCTCTGTTTCTCGCTCTCTGTTTCTCGCTCTCTGTTTCTCGCCCTCTGTTTCTCGCCCTCTGTTTCAGCCCATCAGTTTCAGCCCCTTTGTTTCAGCCCCTCTGTTTCAGCCCCTCTGTTTCTCGCCCTCTGTTTCAGCCCCTCTGTTTCAGCCCCCCTGTTTCAGCCCCTCTGTTTCAGCCCCTCTGTTTCTCGCCCTCTGTTTCTCGCCCTCTGTTTCTCGCCCTCTGTTTCTTGCCCTCTGTTTCAGCCCCTCTGTTTCAGTCCCTCTGTTTCAAACCCCTCTGTTTCTCGCCCTCTGTTTCTCGCCCTCTGTTTCTCGCTCTCTGTTTCTCGCTCTCTGTTTCTCGCCCTCTGTTTCTCGCCCTCTGTTTCAGCCCATCAGTTTCAGCCCCTTTGTTTCAGCCCCTCTGTTTCAGCCCCTCTGTTTCTCGCCCTCTGTTTCAGCCCCTCTGTTTCAGCCCCCCTGTTTCAGCCCCTCTGTTTCAGCCCCTCTGTTTCTCGCCCTCTGTTTCTCGCCCTCTGTTTCTCGCCCTCTGTTTCTTGCCCTCTGTTTCAGCCCCTCTGTTTCAGCCCCTCTGTTTCTCGCCCTCTGTTTCTCGCCCTCTGTTTCTCGCTCTCTGTTTCTCGCCCTCTGTTTCTCGCCCTCTGTTTCAGCCCCTCTGTTTCAGCCCCTCTGTTTCAGCCCAGCTGTTTCTCGCCCTCTGTTTCTCGCCCACTGTTTCTCGCCCTCTGTTTCAGCCCCTCTGTTTCAGCCCCTCTGTTTCAGCCCCTCTGTTTCAGCCCCTCTGTTTCTCGCCCTCTGTTTCTCGCCCTCTGTTTCTCGCTCTCTGTTTCTCGCTCTCTGTTTCTCGCCCTCTGTTTCTCGCCCTCTGTTTCAGCCCATCAGTTTCAGCCCCTTTGTTTCAGCCCCTCTGTTTCAGCCCCTCTGTTTCTCGCCCTCTGTTTCAGCCCCTCTGTTTCAGCCCCCCTGTTTCAGCCCCTCTGTTTCAGCCCCTCTGTTTCTCGCCCTCTGTTTCTCGCCCTCTGTTTCTCGCCCTCTGTTTCTCGCCCTCTGTTTCAGCCCCTCTGTTTCAGTCCCTCTGTTTCAAACCCCTCTGTTTCTCGCCCTCTGTTTCTCGCCCTCGGTTTCAGCCCCTCTGTTTCAGCCCCTCTGTTTCAGCCCCTCTGTTTCTCGCCCTCTGTTTCAGCCCCTCTGTTTCAGCCCCTCTGTTTCTCGCCCTCTGTTTCAGCCCCTCTGTTTCAGCCCCTCTTTATCAGCCCCTCTGTTTCAGCCCCTCTGTTTCTCGCCCTCTGTTTCTCGCCCTCTGTTTCAGCCCCTCTGTTTCAGCCCGTCTGTTTCAGCCCCTCTGTTTCAGCCCCTCTGTTTCAGCCCCTCTGATTCTCTCCCTCTGTTTCTCGCCCACTGTTTCTCGCCCTCTGTTTCAGCCCCTCTGTTTCAGCCCCTCTGTTTCTCGCCCTCTGTTTCAGCCCCTCTGTTTCTCGCCCTCTGTTTCTCGCCCTCTGTTTCTCGCCCTCTGTTTCTCGCTCTCTGTTTCTCGCCCTCTGTTTCTCGCCCTCTGTTTCAGCCCCTCTGTTTCAGCCCCTCTGTTTCAGCCCCGCTGTTTCTCGCCCTCTGTTTCTCGCCCACTGTTTCTCGCCCTCTGTTTCAGCCCCTCTGTTTCAGCCCCTCTGTTTCAGCCCCTCTGTTTCAGCCCCTCTGTTTCTCGCCCTCTGTTTCTCGCCCTCTGTTTCTCGCTCTCTGTTTCTCGCCCTCTGTTTCTCGCCCTCTGTTTCAGCCCCTCTGTTTCAGCCCCTCAGTTTCAGCCCCTCTGGTTCTCGCCATCTGTTTCTCGCCCTCTGTTTCTCGCCCTCTGTTTCAGCCCATCAGTTTCAGCCCCTTTTTTTCAGCCCCTCTGTTTCAGCCCCTCAGTTTCAGCCCCTCTGGTTCTCGCCCTCTGTTTCTCGCTCTCTGTTTCTCGCCCTCTGTTTCTCGCCCTCTGTTTCAGCCCCTCTGTTTCAGCCCCTCAGTTTCAGCCCCTCTGGTTCTCGCCATCTGTTTCTCGCTCTCTGTTTCTCGCCCTCTGTTTCTCGCCCTCTGTTTCAGCCCATCAGTTTCAGCCCCTTTGTTTCAGCCCCTCTGTTTCAGCCCCTCTGTTTCTCGCCCTCTGTTTCAGCCCCTCTGTTTCAGCCCCTCTGTTTCAGCCCCTCTGTTTCAGCCCCTCTGTTTCTCGCCCTCTGTTTCTCGCCCTCTGTTTCTCGCCCTCTGTTTCTCGCCCTCTGTTTCAGCCCCTCTGTTTCAGTCCCTCTGTTTCAAACCCCTCTGTTTCTCGCCCACTGTTTCTCGCCCTCGGTTTCAGCCCCTCTGTTTCAGCCCCTCTGTTTCAGCCCCTCTGTTTCTCGCCCTCTGTTTCAGACCCTCTGTTTCAGCCCCTCTGTTTCTCGCCCTCTGTTTCAGCCCCTCTGATCAGCCCCTCTTTATCAGCCCCTCTGTTTCAGCCCCTCTGTTTCTCGCCCTCTGTTTCTCGCCCTCTGTTTCAGCCCCTCTGTTTCAGCACCTCTGTTTCAGCCTCTCTGTTTCAGCCCCTCTGTTTCAGCCCCTCTGTTTCTCGCCCTCTGTTTCTCGCCCACTGTTTCTCGCCCTCTGTTTCAGCCCCTCTTTTTCAGCCCCTCTGTTTCAGCCCCTCTGTTTCAGCCCCTCTGTTTCAGCCCCTCTGTTTCTCGCCCTCTGTTTCTCTCCCTCTGTTTCTCGCTCTCTGTTTCTCGCCCTCTGTTTCTCGCCCTCTGTTTCAGCCCCTCTGTTTCAGCCCCTCTGTTTCAGCCCCTCTGTTTCTCGCCCTCTGTTTCAGCCCCTCTGTTTCTCGCCCTCTGTTTCAGCCCCTCTGTTTCAGCCCCTCTGTATCAGCCCCTCTGTTTCAGCCCCTCTGTTTCTCGCCCTCTGTTTCTCGTCCTCTGTTTCTCGCTCTCTGTTTCTCGCCCTCTGTTTCTCGCCCTCTGTTTCAGCCCCTCTGTTTCAGCCCCTCTGTTTCAGCCCCGCTGTTTCTCGCCTTCTGTTTCTTGCCCACTGTTTCTCGCCCTCTGTTTCAGCCCCTCTGTTTCAGCCCCTCTGTTTCAGCCCCTCTGTTTCTCGCCCTCTGTTTCAGCCCCTCTGTTTCAGCCCCTCTGTATCAGCCCCTCTGTTTCAGCACCTCTGTTTCTCGCCCTCTGTTTCTCGCCCACTGTTTCTCGCCCTCTGTTTCAGCCACTCTGTTTCAGCCCCTCTTTTTCGGCCCCTCTGTTTCAGCCCCTCTGTTTCAGCCCCTCTGTTTCAGCCCCTCTGTTTCTCGCCCTCTGTTTCTCGCCCTCTGTTTCAGCCCCTCTGTTTCAGCCCCTCTGTTTCAGCCCCTCTGTTTCTCGCCCTCTGTTTCAGCCCCTCTGTTTCAGCCCCTCTGTTTCAGCCCCTCTGTATCAGCCCCTCTGTTTCAGCCCCTCTGTTTCTGCCCCTCTGTTTCAGCCTCTCTGTTTCAGCCCCTCTGTTTCAGCCCCTCTGTTTCTCGCCCTCTGTTTCTCGCCCACTGTTTCTCGCCCTCTGTTTCAGCCCCTCTGTTTCAGCCCCTCTGTTTCAGCCCTCTGTTTCAGCCCCTCTGTTTCAGCCCCTCTGTTTCTCGCCCTCTGTTTCTCGCCCTCTGTTTCTCGCCCTCTGTTTCTCGCCCTCTGTTTCAGCCCCTCTGTTTCAGTCCCTCTGTTTCAGCCCCTCTGTTTCCGGCCTCTGTTTCTCGCCCTCTGTTTCAGCCCCTCTGTTTCAGCCCCTCTGTTTCAGCCCCTCTGTTTCTCGCCCTCTGTTTCAGCCCCTCTGTTTCAGCCCCTCTGTTTCTCGCCCTCTGTTTCAGCCCCTCTGTTTCAGCCCCTCTTTATCAGCCCCTTTGTTTCAGCCACTCTGTTTCTCGCCCTCTGTTTCTCGCCCTCTGTTTCAGCCCCTCTGTTTCAGCCCCTCTGTTTCAGCACCTCTGTTTCAGACCCTCTGTTTCAGCCCCTCTGTTTCTCGCCCTCTGTTTCTCGCCCTCTGTTTCTCGCTCTCTGCTTCTCGCCCTCTGTTTCAGCCCCTCTGTTTCTCGCCCAGTGTTTCAGCCCCTCTGTTTCAGCCCCTCTGTTTCAGCCCCTCTGTTTCAGCCCATCTGTTTCAGCCCCTCTGTTTCAGCCCCTCAGTTTCAGCTCCTCTGTTTCAGCCCCTCTGTTTCAGCCCCTCTGTTTCAGCCCCTCTGTTTCTCGCCCTCTGTTTCAGCCCCTCTGTTTCTCGCCCACTGTTTCTCGCCCTCTGTTTCAGCCCCTCTGTTTCAGCCCCTCTGTTTCAGCCCCTCTGTTTCAGCCCCTCTGTTTCTCGCACCCTGTTTCTCGCCCTCTGTTTCTCGCTCTCTGTTTCTCGCCCTCTGTTTCTCGCCCTCTGTTTCAGCCCCTCTGTTTCAGCCCCTCTGTTTCAGCCCCTCTGTTTCTCGCCCTCTGTTTCTCGCCCTCTGTTTCTCGCCCTCTGTTTCTCGCTCATTGTTTCAGCCCCTCTGTTTCTCGCCCTCTGTTTCAGCCCCTCTGTTGCTCGCCCTCTGTTTCTCGCCCTCTGTTTCAGCCCCTCTGTTTCAGCCCCTCTGTTTCTCGCCCTCTGTTTCAGCCCCTCTGTTTCAGCCCCTCTGTTTCTCGACCTCTGATTCAGCGCCTCTGTTTCAGCCCCTCTGTATCAGCCCCTCTGTTTCAGCCCCTCTGTTTTTCGCCCTCTGTTTCTCGCCCTCTGTTTCAGCCCCTCTGTTTCAGCCCCTCTGTTTCAGCCCCTCTGATTCAGCCCCTCTGATTCTCGCCCTCTGTTTCTCGCCCGCTGTTACTCGCCCTCTGTTCCTCGCTCTCTGTTTCTCGCCCTCTGTTTCAGCCCCTCTGTTTCAGCCCCTCTGTTTCTCGCCCTCTGTTTCTCGCCATCTGTTTCAGCCCCTTTGTTTCAGCCCCTCTGTTTCTCGCCCTCTGTTTCAGCCGCTCTGTTTCAGCTTCTCTGTTTCAGCCCCTCTGTTTCAGCACCTCTGTTTCTCGCCCTTTGTTTCTCGCCCTCTGTTTCAGCCCCTTTGTTTCTCGCCCTCTGTTTCAGCCCCTCTGTTTCTCGCCCTCTGTTTCAGCCCCTCTGTTTCAGTCCCTCTGTTTCAGCCCCTCAATTTCAGCCCCTCGGTTTCAGCCCCTCTGTTTCCACCCCTCTGTTTCAGCCCCTCTGATTCAGCCCCTCTGTTTCTCGCCCTCTGTTTCAGCCCCTCTGTTTCAGCCCCTCTGTTTCAGCCACTCTGTTTCAGCCCCTCTGTTTCTCGCCCTCTGTTTCTCGCCCTCTGTTTCAGCCCCTCTGTTTCAGCCCCTCTGTTTCAGCCCCGCTGTTTCTCGCCCTCTGTTTCTCGCCCACTGTTTCTCGCCCTCTGTTTCAGCCCCTCTGTTTCAGCCCCTCTGTTTCAGCCCCTCTGTTTCTCGCCCTCTGTTTCTCGCCCTCTGTTTCTCGCTCTCTGTTTCTCGCCCTCTGTTTCTCGCCCTCTGTTTCAGCCCCTCTCTTTCAGCCCCTCTGTTTCAGCCCCTCTGTTTCTCGCCCTCTGTTTCTCGCCCTCTGTTTCTCGCCCTCTGTTTCAGCCCATCAGTTTCAGCCCCTTTGTTTCAGCCCCTCTGTTTCAGCCCCTCTGTTTCTCGCCCTCTGTTTCAGCCCCTCTGTTTCAGCCCCTCTGTTTCAGCCCCTCTGTTTCTCGCCCTCTGTTTCTCGCCCTCTGTTTCTCGCCCACTGTTTCTCGCCCTCTGTTTCAGCCCCTCTGTTTCAGCCCCTCTGTATGAGCCCCTCTGTTTCAGCCCCTCTGTTTCTCGCCCTCTGTTTCACGCCCTCTGTTTCAGCCCCTCTGTTTCAGCCCCTCTGTTTCAGCCTCTCCGCTTCAGCCCCTCTGTTTCAGCCCCTCTGTTTCTCGCCCTCTGTTTCAGCCCCTCTGTTTCAGCCCCTCTGTTTCTCGCCCTCTGTTTCAGCCCCTCTGTTTCAGCCCCTCTGTATCAGCCCCTCTGTTTCAGCCCCTCTGTTTCTCGCCCTCTGTTTCTCGCCCTCTGTTTCAGCCCCTCTGTTTCAGCCCCTCTGTTTCAGCCTCTCTGTTTCAGCCCCTCTGTTTCAGCCCCTCTGTTTCTCGCCCTCTGTTTCTCGGCCACTGTTTCTCGCCCTCTGTTTCAGCCCCTCTGTTTCAGCCCCTCTTTTTCAGCCCCTCTGTTTCTCGCCCTCTGTTTCTCGCTCTCTGTTTCTCGCCCTCTGTTTCTGGCCCTCTGTTTCAGCTCCTCTGTTTCAGCCCCTCTGTTTCAGCCCCTCTGTTTCAGCCCCTCTGTTTCTCGCCCTCTGTTTCAGCCCCTCTGTTTCTCGCCCTCTGTTTCAGCCCCTCTGTTTCAGCCCCTCTGTATCAGCCCCTCTGTTTCAGCCCCTCTGTTTCTCGCCCTCTGTTTGTTGCCCTCTGTTTCTCGCTCTCTGTTTCTCGCCCTCTGTTTCTCGCCCTCTGTTTCAGCCCCTCTGTTTCAGCCCCTCTGTTTCAGCCCCTCTGTTTCTCGCCCTCTGTTTCTCGCCGACTGTTTCTCGCCCTCTGTTTCAGCCCCTCTGTTTCAGCCCCTCTGTTTCAGCCCCTCTGTTTCAGCCCCTCTGTTTCAGCCCCTCTGTTTCTCGCCCTCTGTTTCTCGCCCTCTGTTTCTCGCTCTCTGTTTCTCGCTCTCTGTTTCTCGCCCTCTGTTTCTCGCCCTCTGTTTCAGCCCATCAGTTTCAGCCCCTTTGTTTCAGCCCCTCTGTTTCAGCCCCTCTGTTTCTCGCCCTCTGTTTCAGCCCCTCTGTTTCAGCCCCCCTGTTTCAGCCCCTCTGTTTCAGCCCCTCTGTTTCTCGCCCTCTGTTTCTCGCCCTCTGTTTCTCGCCCTCTGTTTCTTGCCCTCTGTTTCAGCCCCTCTGTTTCAGTCCCTCTGTTTCAAACCCCTCTGTTTCTCGCTCATTGTTTCAGCCCCTCTGTTTCTCGCCCTCTGTTTCAGCCCCTCTGTTGCTCGCCCTCTGTTTCTCGCCCTCTGTTTCAGCCCCTCTGTTTCAGCCCCTCTGTTTCTCGCCCTCTGTTTCAGCCCCTCTGTTTCAGCCCCTCTGTTTCTCGACCTCTGATTCAGCGCCTCTGTTTCAGCCCCTCTGTATCAGCCCCTCTGTTTCAGCCCCTCTGTTTTTCGCCCTCTGTTTCTCGCCCTCTGTTTCAGCCCCTCTGTTTCAGCCCCTCTGTTTCAGCCCCTCTGATTCAGCCCCTCTGATTCTCGCCCTCTGTTTCTCGCCCGCTGTTACTCGCCCTCTGTTCCTCGCTCTCTGTTTCTCGCCCTCTGTTTCAGCCCCTCTGTTTCAGCCCCTCTGTTTCTCGCCCTCTGTTTCTCGCCATCTGTTTCAGCCCCTTTGTTTCAGCCCCTCTGTTTCTCGCCCTCTGTTTCAGCCGCTCTGTTTCAGCTTCTCTGTTTCAGCCCCTCTGTTTCAGCACCTCTGTTTCTCGCCCTTTGTTTCTCGCCCTCTGTTTCAGCCCCTTTGTTTCTCGCCCTCTGTTTCAGCCCCTCTGTTTCTCGCCCTCTGTTTCAGCCCCTCTGTTTCAGTCCCTCTGTTTCAGCCCCTCAATTTCAGCCCCTCGGTTTCAGCCCCTCTGTTTCCACCCCTCTGTTTCAGCCCCTCTGATTCAGCCCCTCTGTTTCTCGCCCTCTGTTTCAGCCCCTCTGTTTCAGCCCCTCTGTTTCAGCCACTCTGTTTCAGCCCCTCTGTTTCTCGCCCTCTGTTTCTCGCCCTCTGTTTCAGCCCCTCTGTTTCAGCCCCTCTGTTTCAGCCCCGCTGTTTCTCGCCCTCTGTTTCTCGCCCACTGTTTCTCGCCCTCTGTTTCAGCCCCTCTGTTTCAGCCCCTCTGTTTCAGCCCCTCTGTTTCTCGCCCTCTGTTTCTCGCCCTCTGTTTCTCGCTCTCTGTTTCTCGCCCTCTGTTTCTCGCCCTCTGTTTCAGCCCCTCTCTTTCAGCCCCTCTGTTTCAGCCCCTCTGTTTCTCGCCCTCTGTTTCTCGCCCTCTGTTTCTCGCCCTCTGTTTCAGCCCATCAGTTTCAGCCCCTTTGTTTCAGCCCCTCTGTTTCAGCCCCTCTGTTTCTCGCCCTCTGTTTCAGCCCCTCTGTTTCAGCCCCTCTGTTTCAGCCCCTCTGTTTCTCGCCCTCTGTTTCTCGCCCTCTGTTTCTCGCCCACTGTTTCTCGCCCTCTGTTTCAGCCCCTCTGTTTCAGCCCCTCTGTATGAGCCCCTCTGTTTCAGCCCCTCTGTTTCTCGCCCTCTGTTTCACGCCCTCTGTTTCAGCCCCTCTGTTTCAGCCCCTCTGTTTCAGCCTCTCCGCTTCAGCCCCTCTGTTTCAGCCCCTCTGTTTCTCGCCCTCTGTTTCAGCCCCTCTGTTTCAGCCCCTCTGTTTCTCGCCCTCTGTTTCAGCCCCTCTGTTTCAGCCCCTCTGTATCAGCCCCTCTGTTTCAGCCCCTCTGTTTCTCGCCCTCTGTTTCTCGCCCTCTGTTTCAGCCCCTCTGTTTCAGCCCCTCTGTTTCAGCCTCTCTGTTTCAGCCCCTCTGTTTCAGCCCCTCTGTTTCTCGCCCTCTGTTTCTCGGCCACTGTTTCTCGCCCTCTGTTTCAGCCCCTCTGTTTCAGCCCCTCTTTTTCAGCCCCTCTGTTTCTCGCCCTCTGTTTCTCGCTCTCTGTTTCTCGCCCTCTGTTTCTGGCCCTCTGTTTCAGCTCCTCTGTTTCAGCCCCTCTGTTTCAGCCCCTCTGTTTCAGCCCCTCTGTTTCTCGCCCTCTGTTTCAGCCCCTCTGTTTCTCGCCCTCTGTTTCAGCCCCTCTGTTTCAGCCCCTCTGTATCAGCCCCTCTGTTTCAGCCCCTCTGTTTCTCGCCCTCTGTTTGTTGCCCTCTGTTTCTCGCTCTCTGTTTCTCGCCCTCTGTTTCTCGCCCTCTGTTTCAGCCCCTCTGTTTCAGCCCCTCTGTTTCAGCCCCTCTGTTTCTCGCCCTCTGTTTCTCGCCGACTGTTTCTCGCCCTCTGTTTCAGCCCCTCTGTTTCAGCCCCTCTGTTTCAGCCCCTCTGTTTCAGCCCCTCTGTTTCAGCCCCTCTGTTTCTCGCCCTCTGTTTCTCGCCCTCTGTTTCTCGCTCTCTGTTTCTCGCTCTCTGTTTCTCGCCCTCTGTTTCTCGCCCTCTGTTTCAGCCCATCAGTTTCAGCCCCTTTGTTTCAGCCCCTCTGTTTCAGCCCCTCTGTTTCTCGCCCTCTGTTTCAGCCCCTCTGTTTCAGCCCCCCTGTTTCAGCCCCTCTGTTTCAGCCCCTCTGTTTCTCGCCCTCTGTTTCTCGCCCTCTGTTTCTCGCCCTCTGTTTCTTGCCCTCTGTTTCAGCCCCTCTGTTTCAGTCCCTCTGTTTCAAACCCCTCTGTTTCTCGCCCTCTGTTTCTCGCCCTCTGTTTCTCGCTCTCTGTTTCTCGCTCTCTGTTTCTCGCCCTCTGTTTCTCGCCCTCTGTTTCAGCCCATCAGTTTCAGCCCCTTTGTTTCAGCCCCTCTGTTTCAGCCCCTCTGTTTCTCGCCCTCTGTTTCAGCCCCTCTGTTTCAGCCCCCCTGTTTCAGCCCCTCTGTTTCAGCCCCTCTGTTTCTCGCCCTCTGTTTCTCGCCCTCTGTTTCTCGCCCTCTGTTTCTTGCCCTCTGTTTCAGCCCCTCTGTTTCAGCCCCTCTGTTTCTCGCCCTCTGTTTCTCGCCCTCTGTTTCTCGCTCTCTGTTTCTCGCCCTCTGTTTCTCGCCCTCTGTTTCAGCCCCTCTGTTTCAGCCCCTCTGTTTCAGCCCAGCTGTTTCTCGCCCTCTGTTTCTCGCCCACTGTTTCTCGCCCTCTGTTTCAGCCCCTCTGTTTCAGCCCCTCTGTTTCAGCCCCTCTGTTTCAGCCCCTCTGTTTCTCGCCCTCTGTTTCTCGCCCTCTGTTTCTCGCTCTCTGTTTCTCGCTCTCTGTTTCTCGCCCTCTGTTTCTCGCCCTCTGTTTCAGCCCATCAGTTTCAGCCCCTTTGTTTCAGCCCCTCTGTTTCAGCCCCTCTGTTTCTCGCCCTCTGTTTCAGCCCCTCTGTTTCAGCCCCCCTGTTTCAGCCCCTCTGTTTCAGCCCCTCTGTTTCTCGCCCTCTGTTTCTCGCCCTCTGTTTCTCGCCCTCTGTTTCTCGCCCTCTGTTTCAGCCCCTCTGTTTCAGTCCCTCTGTTTCAAACCCCTCTGTTTCTCGCCCTCTGTTTCTCGCCCTCGGTTTCAGCCCCTCTGTTTCAGCCCCTCTGTTTCAGCCCCTCTGTTTCTCGCCCTCTGTTTCAGCCCCTCTGTTTCAGCCCCTCTGTTTCTCGCCCTCTGTTTCAGCCCCTCTGTTTCAGCCCCTCTTTATCAGCCCCTCTGTTTCAGCCCCTCTGTTTCTCGCCCTCTGTTTCTCGCCCTCTGTTTCAGCCCCTCTGTTTCAGCCCGTCTGTTTCAGCCCCTCTGTTTCAGCCCCTCTGTTTCAGCCCCTCTGATTCTCTCCCTCTGTTTCTCGCCCACTGTTTCTCGCCCTCTGTTTCAGCCCCTCTGTTTCAGCCCCTCTGTTTCTCGCCCTCTGTTTCAGCCCCTCTGTTTCTCGCCCTCTGTTTCTCGCCCTCTGTTTCTCGCCCTCTGTTTCTCGCTCTCTGTTTCTCGCCCTCTGTTTCTCGCCCTCTGTTTCAGCCCCTCTGTTTCAGCCCCTCTGTTTCAGCCCCGCTGTTTCTCGCCCTCTGTTTCTCGCCCACTGTTTCTCGCCCTCTGTTTCAGCCCCTCTGTTTCAGCCCCTCTGTTTCAGCCCCTCTGTTTCAGCCCCTCTGTTTCTCGCCCTCTGTTTCTCGCCCTCTGTTTCTCGCTCTCTGTTTCTCGCCCTCTGTTTCTCGCCCTCTGTTTCAGCCCCTCTGTTTCAGCCCCTCAGTTTCAGCCCCTCTGGTTCTCGCCATCTGTTTCTCGCCCTCTGTTTCTCGCCCTCTGTTTCAGCCCATCAGTTTCAGCCCCTTTTTTTCAGCCCCTCTGTTTCAGCCCCTCTGTTGCTCGCCCTCTGTTTCTCGCCCTCTGTTTCAGCCCCTCAGTTTCAGCCCCTCTGTTTCAGCCCCTCTGTTTCTCGCCCTCTGTTTCTCGCCCTCTGTTTCTCGCCCTCTGTTTCTCGCCCTCTGTTTCTCGCCCTCTGTTTCAGCCCCTCTGTTTCAGTCCCTCTGTTTCAGCCCCTCTGTTTCTCGCCCTCTGTTTCTCGCCCTCTGTTTCAGCCCCTCTGTTTCAGCCCCTCTGTTTCAGCCCCTCTGTTTCTCGCCCTCTGTTTCAGCCCCTCTGTTTCAGCCCCTCTGTTTCTCGCCCTCTGTTTCAGCCCCTCTGTTTCAGCCGCTCTTTATCAGCCCCTTTGTTTCAGCCCCTCTGTTTCTCGCCCTCTGTTTCTCGCCCTCTGTTTCAGCCCCTCTGTTTCAGCCCCTCTGTTTCAGCACCTCTGTTTCAGCCCCTCTGTTTCAGCCCCTCTGTTTCTCGCCCTCTGTTTCTCGCCCTCTGTTTCTCGCTCTCTGTTTCTCGCCCTCTGTTTCAGCCCCTCTGTTTCTCGCCCAGTGTTTCAGCCCCTCTGTTTCAGCCCCTCTGTTTCAGCCCCTCTGTTTCAGCCCCTCTGTTTCTCGCCCTCTGTTTCAGCCCCTCTGTTTCAGCCCCTCTGTTTCAGCTCCTCTGTTTCAGCCCCTCTGTTTCAGCCCCTCTGTTTCAGTCCCTCTGTTTCAGCCCCTCTGTTTATCGCCCTCTGTTTCTCGCCCTCTGTTTCAGCCCCTCTGTTCAAGCCCCTCTGTTTCAGCCCCTCTGTTTCTCGCCCTCTGTTTCAGCCCCTCTGTTTCAGCCCCTCTCTATCAGCCCCTTTGTTTCAGCCCCTCTGTTTCTCGCCCTCTGTTTCTCGCCCTCTGTTTCAGCCCCTCTGTTTCAGCCCCTCTGTTTCAGCACCTCTGTTTCAGCCCCTCTGTTTCAGCCCCTCTGTTTCTCGCCCTCTGTTTCTCGCCCTCTGTTTCTCGCTCTCTGTTTCTCGCCCTCTGTTTCAGCCCCTCTGTTTCTCGCCCAGTGTTTCAGCCCCTCTGTTTCAGCCCCTCTGTTTCAGCCCCTCAGTATCAGCCCTTCTGTTAGGCCCCTCTGTTTCAGCCCCTCTGTTTCAGCTCCTCTGTTTCAGCCCCTCTGTTTCAGCCCCTCTGTTTCAGCCCCTCTGTTTCTCGCCCTCTGTTTCAGCCCCTCTGTTTCAGCCCCTCTGTTTCTCGCCCTCTGTTTCAGCCCCTCTGTTTCAGCCCCTCTCTATCAGCCCCTCTGTTTCAGCCCCTCTGTTTCAGCCCTTCTGTTTCAGCCCCTCTGTTTAAGCCCCTCTGTTTTTCGCCCTCTGTTTCAGCCCCTCTGTTTCTCGCCCTCTGTTTCAGACCCTTGTTTCAGCCCCTCAGTATCAGCCCCTCTGTTTCAGCCCCTCTGTTTCTCGCCCTCTGTTTCTCGCCCTCTGTTTCTCGCCCTCTGTTTCTCGCACAGTGTTTCAGCCCCTCTGTTTCAGCCCCTCTGTTTCAGCCCCTCTGTTTCAGCCGCTCTGTTTCAGCCCCTCTGTTTCAGCCCCTCTGTTTCTCGCCCTCTGTTTCTCGCCCTCTGTTTCTCGCCCTCTGTTTCTCGCTCTCTGTTTCTCGCCCTCTGCTTCAGCCCCTCTGTTTCTCGCCCACTGTTTCAGCCCCTCTGTTTCTCGCAATCTGTTTCAGCCCCTCTGTTTCAGCCCCTCTGTTTCTCGCCCCCTGTTTCAGACCCTCTGTTTCAGCCCCTCTGTTTCAGCCCCTCTGTTTCAGCCCCTCTGTTTCAGCACCTCTGTTTCTCGCCCTTTGTTTCTCGCCCTCTGTTTGAGCCCCTCTGTTTCTCGCCCTCTGTTTCAGCCCCTCTGTTTCTCGCCCTCTGTTTCAGACCCTCTGTTTCAGCCCGTCTGTTTCTCGCCCTCAGTTTCAGCCCCTCTGTTTCAGCCCCTCTGTATCAGCCCCTCTGTTTCAGCCCCTCCTTTTCTCGCCCTCTGTTTCTCGCCCTCTGTTTCAGCCCCTCTGTTTCAGCCAGTCTGTTTCAGCCCCTCTGTTTCAGCCCCTCTGATTCTCGCCCTCTGTTTCTCGCCCTCTGTTTCTCGCCCTCTGTTTCTCGCTCTCTGTTTCTCGCCCTCTGTTTCAGCCCCTCTGTTTCTCGCCCACTGTTTCAGCCCCTCTGTTTCTCGCCATCTGTTTCAGCCCCTCTGTTTCAGCCCCTCTGTTTCTCGCCCTATGTTTCAGCCCCTCTGTTTCAGCCCCTCTGTTTCAGACCCTCTTTTTCAGCCCCTCTGTTTCTCGCCTTCTGTTTCTCGCCCTCTGTTTCTCGCTCTCTGTTTCTCGCACTCTGTTTCTCGCCCTCTGTTTCAGCCCCTCTGTTTCAGCCCCTCTGTTTTTAGCCCCTCTGTTTCTCGCCCTCTGTTTCTCGCCCACTGTTTCTCGCCCTCTGTTTCAGCCCCTCTGTTTCAGCCCCTCTGTTTCAGCCCTCTGTTTCAGCCCCTCTGTTTCAGCCCCTCTGTTTCTCGCCCTCTGTTTCTCGCCCTCTGTTTCTCGCCCTCTGTTTCTCGCCCTCTGTTTCAGCCCCTCTGTTTCAGTCCCTCTGTTAGAGCCCCTCTGTTTCTCGCCCTCTGTTTCTCGCCCTCTGTTTCAGACCCTCTGTTTCAGTCCCTCTGTTTCAGCCCCTCTGTTTCTCGCCCTCTGTTTCAGCCCCTCTGTTTCAGCCCCTCTGTTTCTCGCCCTCTGTTTCAGCCCCTCTGTTTCAGCCGCTCTTTATCAGCCCCTTTGTTTCAGCCCCTCTGTTTCTCGCCCTCTGTTTCTCGCCCTCTGTTTCAGCCCCTCTGTTTCAGCCCCTCTGTTTCAGCACCTCTGTTTCAGCCCCTCTGTTTCAGCCCCTCTGTTTCTCGCCCTCTGTTTCTCGCCCTCTGTTTCTCGCTCTCTGTTTCTCGCCCTCTGTTTCAGCCCCTCTGTTTCTCGCCCAGTGTTTCAGCCCCTCTGTTTCAGCCCCTCTGTTTCAGCCCCTCTGTTTCAGCCCCTCTGTTTCTCGCCCTCTGTTTCAGCCCCTCTGTTTCAGCCCCTCTGTTTCAGCTCCTCTGTTTCAGCCCCTCTGTTTCAGCCCCTCTGTTTATCGCCCTCTGTTTCTCGCCCTCAGTTTCAGCCCCTCTGTTTCTCGCCCTCTGTTTCAGCCCCTCTGTTTCACGCCCTCTGTTTCAGCCCCTCTGTTTCAGCCCCTCTGTTTCAGCCCCTCTGTTTCAGCCCTTCTGTTTCAGCCCCTCTGTTTCTGCCCCTCTGTTTCTCGCTCTCTGTTTCTCGCCCTCTGTTTCAGCCCCTCTGTTTCAGCCCCTCAGTTTCAGCCCCTCTGTTTCTCGCCATCTGTTTCTCGCCCTCTGTTTCTCGCCCTCTGTTTCAGCCCATCAGTTTCAGCCCCTTTTTTTCAGCCCCTCTGTTTCAGCCCCTCTGTTGCTCGCCCTCTGTTTCAGCCCCTCTGTTTCAGCCCCTCTGTTTCAGCCCCTCTGTTTCAGCCCCTCTGTTTCTCGCCCTCTGTTTCTCGCCCTCTGTTTCTCGCCCTCTGTTTCTCGCCCTCTGTTTCAGCCCCTCTGTTTCAGTCCCTCTGTTTCAGCCCCTCTGTTTCTCGCCCTCTGTTTCTCGCCCTCTGTTTCAGCCCCTCTGTTCAAGCCCCTCTGTTTCAGCCCCTCTGTTTCTCGCCCTCTGTTTCAGCCCCTCTGTTTCAGCCCCTCTGTTTCTCGCCCTCTGTTTCAGCCCCTCTGTTTCAGCCCCTCTCTATCAGCCCCTTTGTTTCAGCCCCTCTGTTTCTCGCCCTCTGTTTCTCGCCCTCTGTTTCAGCCCCTCTGTTTCAGCCCCTCTGTTTCAACACCTCTGTTTCAGCCCCTTTGTTTCAGCCCCTCTGTTTCTCGCCCTCTGTTTCTCGCCCTCTGTTTCTCGCTCTCTGTTTCTCGCCCTCTGTTTCAGCCCCTCTGTTTCTCGCCCAGTGTTTCAGCCCCTCTGTATCAGCCCCTCTGTTTCAGCCCCTCAGTATCAGCCCTTCTGTTTCAGCCCCTCTGTTTCAGCCCCTCTGTTTCAGCTCCTCTGTTTCAGCCCCTCTGTTTCAGCCCCTCTGTTTCAGCCCCTCTGTTTCTCGCCCTCTGTTTCAGCCCCTCTGTTTCAGCCCCTCTGTTTCTCGCCCTCTGTTTCAGCCCCTCTGTTTCAGCCCCTCTCTATCAGCCCCTCTGTTTCAGCCCCTCTGTTTCAGCCCTTCTGTTTCAGCCCCTCTGTTTAAGCCCCTCTGTTTTTCGCCCTCTGTTTCAGCCCCTCTGTTTCTCGCCCTCTGTTTCAGACCCTTGTTTCAGCCCCTCAGTATCAGCCCCTCTGTTTCAGCCCCTCTGTTTCTCGCCCTCTGTTTCTCGCCCTCTGTTTCTCGCCCTCTGTTTCTCGCATAGTGTTTCAGCCCCTCTGTTTCAGCCCCTCTGTTTCAGCCCCTCTGTTTCAGCCGCTCTGTTTCAGCCCCTCTGTTTCAGCCCCTCTGTTTCTCGCCCTCTGTTTCTCGCCCTCTGTTTCTCGCCCTCTGTTTCTCGCTCTCTGTTTCTCGCCCTCTGCTTCAGCCCCTCTGTTTCTCGCCCACTGTTTCAGCCCCTCTGTTTCTCGCAATCTGTTTCAGCCCCTCTGTTTCAGCCCCTCTGTTTCTCGCCCTCTGTTTCAGACCCTCTGTTTCAGCCCCTCTGTTTCTGCCCCTCTGTTTCAGCCCCTCTGTTTCAGCACCTCTGTTTCTCGCCCTTTGTTTCTCGCCCTCTGTTTGAGCCCCTCTGTTTCTCGCCCTCTGTTTCAGCCCCTCTGTTTCTCGCCCTCTGTTTCAGCCCCTCTGTTTCAGCCCGTCTGTTTCTCGCCCTCAGTTTCAGCCCCTCTGTTTCAGCCCCTCTGTATCAGCCCCTCTGTTTCAGCCCCTCTGTTTCTCGCCCTCTGTTTCTCGCCCTCTGTTTCAGCCCCTCTGTTTCAGCCCCTCTGTTTCAGCCCCTCTGTTTCAGCCCCTCTGATTCTCGCCCTCTGTTTCTCGCCCTCTGTTTCTCGCCCTCTGTTTCTCGCTCTCTGTTTCTCGCCCTCTGTTTCAGCCCCTCTGTTTCTCGCCCACTGTTTCAGCCCCTCTGTTTCTCGCCGTCTGTTTCAGCCCCTCTGTTTCAGCCCCTCTGTTTTTCGCCCTATGTTTCAGCCCCTCTGTTTCAGCCCCTCTGTTTCAGCCCCTCTTTTTCAGCCCCTCTGTTTCTCGCCTTCTGTTTCTCGCCCTCTGTTTCTCGCTCTCTGTTTCTCGCACTCTGTTTCTCGCCCTCTGTTTCAGCCCCTCTGTTTCAGCCCCTCTGTTTCAGCCCCTCTGTTTCTCGCCCTCTGTTTCTCGCCCACTGTTTCTCGCCCTCTGTTTCAGCCCCTCTGTTTCAGCCCCTCTGTTTCAGCCCTCTGTTTCAGCACCTCTGTTTCAGCCCCTCTGTTTCTCGCCCTCTGTTTCTCGCCCTCTGTTTCTCGCCCTCTGTTTCTCGCCCTCTGTTTCAGCCCCTCTGTTTCAGTCCCTCTGTTTCAGCCCCTCTGTTTCCGGCCTCTGTTTCTCGCCCACTGTTTCAGCCCCTCTGTTTCAGCCCCTCTGTTTCAGCCCCTCTGTTTCTCGCCCTCTGTATCAGCCACTCTATTTCAGCCCCTCTGTTTCTCGCCCTCTGTTTCAGCCCCTCTGTTTCAGCCCCTCTTTATCAGACCCTTTGTTTCAGCCCCTCTGTTTCTCGCCCTCTGTTTCTCGCCCTCTGTTTCAGCCCCTCTGTTTCAGCCCCTCTGTTTCAGCACCTCTGTTTCAGCCCCTCTGTTTCAGCCCCTCTGTTTCTCGCCCTCTGTTTCTCGCCCTCTGTTTCTCGCTCTCTGTTTCTCGCCCTCTGTTTCAGCCCCTCTGTTTCTCGCCCAGTGTTTCAGCCCCTCTGTTTCAGCCCCTCTGTTTCAGCCCCTCTGTTTCTCGCCCTCTGTTTCTCGCCCACTGTTTCTCGCCCTCTGTTTCAGCCCCTCTGTTTCAGCCCCTCTGTTTCAGCCCTCTGTTTCAGCCCCTCTGTTTCAGCCCCTCTGTTTCTCGCCCTCTGTTTCTCGCCCTCTGTTTCTCGCCCTCTGTTTCTCGCCCTCTGTTTCAGCCCCTCTGTTTCAGTCCCTCTGTTTCAGCCCCTCTGTTTCTCGCCCTCTGTTTCTCGCCCTCTGTTTCAGCCCCTCTGTTTCAGCCCCTCTGTTTCATCCCCTCTGTTTCTCGCCCTCTGTTTCAGCCCCTCTGTTTCAGCCCCTCTCTATCAGCCCCTCTGTTTCAGCCCCTCTGTTTCAGCCCTTCTGTTTCAGCCCCTCTGTTTAAGCCCCTCTGTTTTTCGCCCTCTGTTTCAGCCCCTCTGTTTCTCGCCCTCTGTTTCAGACCCTTGTTTCAGCCCCTCAGTATCAGCCCCTCTGTTTCAGCCCCTCTGTTTCTCGCCCTCTGTTTCTCGCCCTCTGTTTCTCGCCCTCTGTTTCTCGCACAGTGTTTCAGCCCCTCTGTTTCAGCCCCTCTGTTTCAGCCCCTCTGTTTCAGCCGCTCTGTTTCAGCCCCTCTGTTTCAGCCCCTCTGTTTCTCGCCCTCTGTTTCTCGCCCTCTGTTTCTCGCCCTCTGTTTCTCGCTCTCTGTTTCTCGCCCTCTGCTTCAGCCCCTCTGTTTCTCGCCCACTGTTTCAGCCCCTCTGTTTCTCGCAATCTGTTTCAGCCCCTCTGTTTCAGCCCCTCTGTTTCTCGCCCCCTGTTTCAGACCCTCTGTTTCAGCCCCTCTGTTTCAGCCCCTCTGTTTCAGCCCCTCTGTTTCAGCACCTCTGTTTCTCGCCCTTTGTTTCTCGCCCTCTGTTTGAGCCCGTCTGTTTCTCGCCCTCTGTTTCAGCCCCTCTGTTTCTCGCCCTCTGTTTCAGACCCTCTGTTTCAGCCCGTCTGTTTCTCGCCCTCAGTTTCAGCCCCTCTGTTTCAGCCCCTCTGTATCAGCCCCTCTGTTTCAGCCCCTCCTTTTCTCGCCCTCTGTTTCTCGCCCTCTGTTTCAGCCCCTCTGTTTCAGCCAGTCTGTTTCAGCCCCTCTGTTTCAGCCCCTCTGATTCTCGCCCTCTGTTTCTCGCCCTCTGTTTCTCGCCCTCTGTTTCTCGCTCTCTGTTTCTCGCCCTCTGTTTCAGCCCCTCTGTTTCTCGCCCACTGTTTCAGCCCCTCTGTTTCTCGCCATCTGTTTCAGCCCCTCTGTTTCAGCCCCTCTGTTTCTCGCCCTATGTTTCAGCCCCTCTGTTTCAGCCCCTCTGTTTCAGACCCTCTTTTTCAGCCCCTCTGTTTCTCGCCTTCTGTTTCTCGCCCTCTGTTTCTCGCTCTCTGTTTCTCGCACTCTGTTTCTCGCCCTCTGTTTCAGCCCCTCTGTTTCAGCCCCTCTGTTTTTAGCCCCTCTGTTTCTCGCCCTCTGTTTCTCGCCCACTGTTTCTCGCCCTCTGTTTCAGCCCCTCTGTTTCAGCCCCTCTGTTTCAGCCCTCTGTTTCAGCCCCTCTGTTTCAGCCCCTCTGTTTCTCGCCCTCTGTTTCTCGCCCTCTGTTTCTCGCCCTCTGTTTCTCGCCCTCTGTTTCAGCCCCTCTGTTTCAGTCCCTCTGTTAGAGCCCCTCTGTTTCTCGCCCTCTGTTTCTCGCCCTCTGTTTCAGACCCTCTGTTTCAGCCCCTCTGTTTCAGCCCCTCTGTTTCTCGCCCTCTGTTTCAGCCCCTCTGTTTCAGCCCCTCTGTTTCTCGCCCTCTGTTTCAGCCCCTCTGTTTCAGCCCCTCTTTATCAGACCCTTTGTTTCAGCCCCTCTGTTTCTCGCCCTCTGTTTCTCGCCCTCTGTTTCAGCCCCTCTGTTTCAGCCCCTCTGTTTCAGCACCTCTGTTTCAGCCCCTCTGTTTCAGCCCCTCTGTTTCTCGCCCTCTGTTTCTCGCCCTCTGTTTCTCGCTCTCTGTTTCTCGCCCTCTGTTTCAGCCCCTCTGTTTCTCGCCCAGTGTTTCAGCCCCTCTGTTTCAGCCCCTCTGTTTCAGCCCCTCTGTTTCAGCCCCTCTGTTTCTCGCCCTCTGTTTCAGCCCCTCTGTTTCAGCCCCTCTGTTTCAGCTCCTCTGTTTCAGCCCCTCTGTTTCAGCCCCTCTGTTTATCGCCCTCTGTTTCTCGCCCTCAGTTTCAGCCCCTCTGTTTCTCGCCCTCTGTTTCAGCCCCTCTGTTTCACGCCCTCTGTTTCAGCCCCTCTGTTTCAGCCCCTCTGTTTCAGCCCCTCTGTTTCAGCCCCTCTGTTTCAGCCCCTCAGTTTCAGCCCCTCTGTTTCTCGCCATCTGTTTCTCGCCCTCTGTTTCTCGCCCTCTGTTTCAGCCCATCAGTTTCAGCCCCTTTTTTTCAGCCCCTCTGTTTCAGCCCCTCTGTTGCTCGCCCTCTGTTTCAGCCCCTCTGTTTCAGCCCCTCTGTTTCAGCCCCTCTGTTTCAGCCCCTCTGTTTCTCGCCCTCTGTTTCTCGCCCTCTGTTTCTCGCCCTCTGTTTCTCGCCCTCTGTTTCAGCCCCTCTGTTTCAGTCCCTCTGTTTCAGCCCCTCTGTTTCTCGCCCTCTGTTTCTCGCCCTCTGTTTCAGCCCCTCTGTTCAAGCCCCTCTGTTTCAGCCCCTCTGTTTCTCGCCCTCTGTTTCAGCCCCTCTGTTTCAGCCCCTCTGTTTCCCTCCCTCTGTTTCAGCCCCTCTGTTTCAGCCCCTCTCTATCAGCCCCTTTGTTTCAGCCCCTCTGTTTCTCGCCCTCTGTTTCTCGCCCTCTGTTTCAGCCCCTCTGTTTCAGCCCCTCTGTTTCAGCACCTCTGTTTCAGCCCCTTTGTTTCAGCCCCTCTGTTTCTCGCCCTCTGTTTCTCGCCCTCTGTTTCTCGCTCTCTGTTTCTCGCCCTCTGTTTCAGCCCCTCTGTTTCTCGCCCAGTGTTTCAGCCCCTCTGTTTCAGCCCCTCTGTTTCAGCCCCTCAGTATCAGCCCTTCTGTTTCAGCCCCTCTGTTTCAGCCCCTCTGTTTCAGCTCCTCTGTTTCAGCCCCTCTGTTTCAGCCCCTCTGTTTCAGCCCCTCTGTTTCTCGCCCTCTGTTTCAGCCCCTCTGTTTCAGCCCCTCTGTTTCTCGCCCTCTGTTTCAGCCCCTCTGTTTCAGCCCCTCTCTATCAGCCCCTCTGTTTCAGCCCCTCTGTTTCAGCCCTTCTGTTTCAGCCCCTCTGTTTAAGCCCCTCTGTTTTTCGCCCTCTGTTTCAGCCCCTCTGTTTCTCGCCCTCTGTTTCAGACCCTTGTTTCAGCCCCTCAGTATCAGCCCCTCTGTTTCAGCCCCTCTGTTTCTCGCCCTCTGTTTCTCGCCCTCTGTTTCTCGCCCTCTGTTTCTCGCATAGTGTTTCAGCCCCTCTGTTTCAGCCCCTCTGTTTCAGCCCCTCTGTTTCAGCCGCTCTGTTTCAGCCCCTCTGTTTCAGCCCCTCTGTTTCTCGCCCTCTGTTTCTCGCCCTCTGTTTCTCGCCCTCTGTTTCTCGCTCTCTGTTTCTCGCCCTCTGCTTCAGCCCCTCTGTTTCTCGCCCACTGTTTCAGCCCCTCTGTTTCTCGCAATCTGTTTCAGCCCCTCTGTTTCAGCCCCTCTGTTTCTCGCCCTCTGTTTCAGACCCTCTGTTTCAGCCCCTCTGTTTCAGCCCCTCTGTTTCAGCCCCTCTGTTTCAGCACCTCTGTTTCTCGCCCTTTGTTTCTCGCCCTCTGTTTGAGCCCCTCTGTTTCTCGCCCTCTGTTTCAGCCCCTCTGTTTCTCGCCCTCTGTTTCAGCCCCTCTGTTTCAGCCCGTCTGTTTCTCGCCCTCAGTTTCAGCCCCTCTGTTTCAGCCCCTCTGTATCAGCCCCTCTGTTTCAGCCCCTCTGTTTCTCGCCCTCTGTTTCTCGCCCTCTGTTTCAGCCCCTCTGTTTCAGCCCCTCTGTTTCAGCCCCTCTGTTTCAGCCCCTCTGATTCTCGCCCTCTGTTTCTCGCCCTCTGTTTCTCGCCCTCTGTTTCTCGCTCTCTGTTTCTCGCCCTCTGTTTCAGCCCCTCTGTTTCTCGCCCACTGTTTCAGCCCCTCTGTTTCTCGCCGTCTGTTTCAGCCCCTCTGTTTCAGCCCCTCTGTTTCTCGCCCTATGTTTCAGCCCCTCTGTTTCAGCCCCTCTGTTTCAGCCCCTCTTTTTCAGCCCCTCTGTTTCTCGCCTTCTGTTTCTCGCCCTCTGTTTCTCGCTCTCTGTTTCTCGCACTCTGTTTCTCGCCCTCTGTTTCAGCCCCTCTGTTTCAGCCCCTCTGTTTCAGCCCCTCTGTTTCTCGCCCTCTGTTTCTCGCCCACTGTTTCTCGCCCTCTGTTTCAGCCCCTCTGTTTCAGCCCCTCTGTTTCAGCCCTCTGTTTCAGCACCTCTGTTTCAGCCCCTCTGTTTCTCGCCCTCTGTTTCTCGCCCTCTGTTTCTCGCCCTCTGTTTCTCGCCCTCTGTTTCAGCCCCTCTGTTTCAGTCCCTCTGTTTCAGCCCCTCTGTTTCCGGCCTCTGTTTCTCGCCCACTGTTTCAGCCCCTCTGTTTCAGCCCCTCTGTTTCAGCCCCTCTGTTTCTCGCCCTCTGTATCAGCCACTCTATTTCAGCCCCTCTGTTTCTCGCCCTCTGTTTCAGCCCCTCTGTTTCAGCCCCTCTTTATCAGACCCTTTGTTTCAGCCCCTCTGTTTCTCGCCCTCTGTTTCTCGCCCTCTGTTTCAGCCCCTCTGTTTCAGCCCCTCTGTTTCAGCACCTCTGTTTCAGCCCCTCTGTTTCAGCCCCTCTGTTTCTCGCCCTCTGTTTCTCGCCCTCTGTTTCTCGCTCTCTGTTTCTCGCCCTCTGTTTCAGCCCCTCTGTTTCTCGCCCAGTGTTTCAGCCCCTCTGTTTCAGCCCCTCTGTTTCAGCCCCTCTGTTTCTCGCCCTCTGTTTCTCGCCCACTGTTTCTCGCCCTCTGTTTCAGCCCCTCTGTTTCAGCCCCTCTGTTTCAGCCCTCTGTTTCAGCCCCTCTGTTTCAGCCCCTCTGTTTCTCGCCCTCTGTTTCTCGCCCTCTGTTTCTCGCCCTCTGTTTCTCGCCCTCTGTTTCAGCCCCTCTGTTTCAGTCCCTCTGTTTCAGCCCCTCTGTTTCTCGCCCTCTGTTTCTCGCCCTCTGTTTCAGCCCCTCTGTTTCAGCCCCTCTGTTTCATCCCCTCTGTTTCTCGCCCTCTGTTTCAGCCCCTCTGTTTCAGCCCCTCTGTTTCTCGCCCTCTGTTTCAGCCCCTCTGTTTCAGACGCTCTTTATCAGCCCCTTTGTTTCAGCCCCTCTGTTTCTCGCCCTCTGTTTCTCGCCCTCTGTTTCAGCCCCTCTGTTTCAGCCCCTCTGTTTCAGCACCTCTGTTTCAGCCCCTCTGTTTCAGCCCCTCTGTTTCTCGCCCTCTGTTTCTCGCCCTCTGTTTCTCGCTCTCTGTTTCTCGCCCTCTGTTTCAGCCCCTCTGTTTCTCGCCCAGTGTTTCAGCCCCTCTGTTTCAGCCCCTCTGTTTCAGACCCTCTGTTTCAGCCCCTCTGTTTCTCGCCCTCTGTTTCAGCCCCTCTGTTTCAGCCCCTCTGTTTCAGCTCCTCTGTTTCAGCCCCTCTGTTTCTGCCCCTCTGTTTATCGCCCTCTGTTTCTCCCCCTCAGTTTCAGCCCCTCTGTTTCTCGCCCTCTGTTTCAGCCCCTCTGTTTCACGCCCTCTGTTTCAGCCCCTCTGTTTCAGCCCCTCTGTTTCAGCCCCTCTGTTTCAGCCCTTCTGTTTCAGCCCCTCTGTTTCTGCCCCTCTGTTTCTCGCCCTCTGTTTCTCGCCCTCTGTTTCAGCCCCTCTGTTTCAGCCCCTCAGTTTCAGCCCCTCTGTTTCTCGCCATCTGTTTCTCGCCCTCTGTTTCTCGCCCTCTGTTTCAGCCCATCAGTTTCAGCCCCTTTTTTTCAGCCCCTCTGTTTCAGCCCCTCTGTTGCTCGCCCTCTGTTTCAGCCCCTCTGTTTCAGCCCCTCTGTTTCAGCCCCTCTGTTTCAGCCCCTCTGTTTCTCGCCCTCTGTTTCTCGCCCTCTGTTTCTCGCCCTCTGTTTCTCGCCCTCTGTTTCAGCCCCTCTGTTTCAGTCCCTCTGTTTCAGCCCCTCTGTTTCTCGCCCTCTGTTTCTCGCCCTCTGTTTCAGCCCCTCTGTTCAAGCCCCTCTGTTTCAGCCCCTCTGTTTCTCGCCCTCTGTTTCAGCCCCTCTGTTTCAGCCCCTCTGTTTCTCGACCTCTGTTTCAGCCCCTCTGTTTCAGCCCCTCTCTATCAGCCCCTTTGTTTCAGCCCCTCTGTTTCTCGCCCTCTGTTTCTCGCCCTCTGTTTCAGCCCCTCTGTTTCAGCCCCTCTGTTTCAGCACCTCTGTTTCAGCCCCTTTGTTTCAGCCCCTCAGTTTCTCGCCCTCTGTTTCTCGCCCTCTGTTTCAGCCCCTCTGTTTCTCGCCCAGTGTTTCAGCCCCTCTGTTTCAGCCCCTCTGTTTCATCCCCTCAGTATCAGCCCTTCTGTTTCAGCCCCTCTGTTTCAGCCCCTCTGTTTCTGCTCCTCTGTTTCAGCCCCTCTGTTTCAGCCCCTCTGTTTCAGCCCCTCTGTTTCTCGCCCTCTGTTTCAGCCCCTCTGTTTCAGCCCCTCTGTTTCTCGCCCTCTGTTTCAGCCCCTCTGTTTCAGCCCCTCTCTATCAGCCCCTCTGTTTCAGCCCCTCTGTTTCAGCCCTTCTGTTTCAGCCCCTCTGTTTAAGCCCCTCTGTTTTTCGCCCTCTGTTTCAGCCCCTCTGTTTCTCGCCCTCTGTTTCAGACCCTTGTTTCAGCCCCTCAGTATCAGCCCCTCTGTTTCAGCCCCTCTGTTTCTCGCCCTCTGTTTCTCGCCCTCTGTTTCTCGCCCTCTGTTTCTCGCACAGTGTTTCAGCCCCTCTGTTTCAGCCCCTCTGTTTCAGCCCCTCTGTTTCAGCCGCTCTGTTTCAGCCCCTCTGTTTCAGCCCCTCTGTTTCTCGCCCTCTGTTTCTCGCCCTCTGTTTCTCGCCCTCTGTTTCTCGCTCTCTGTTTCTCGCCCTCTGCTTCAGCCCCTCTGTTTCTCGCCCACTGTTTCAGCCCCTCTGTTTCTCGCAATCTGTTTCAGCCCCTCTGTTTCAGCCCCTCTGTTTCTCGCCCTCTGTTTCAGACCCTCTGTTTCAGCCCCTCTGTTTCAGCCCCTCTGTTTCAGCCCCTCTGTTTCAGCACCTCTGTTTCTCGCCCTTTGTTTCTCGCCCTCTGTTTGAGCCCCTCTGTTTCTCGCCCTCTGTTTCAGCCCCTCTGTTTCTCGCCCTCTGTTTCAGCCCCTCTGTTTCAGCCCGTCTGTTTCTCGCCCTCAGTTTCAGCCCCTCTGTTTCAGCCCCTCTGTATCAGCCCCTCTGTTTCAGCCCCTCTGTTTCTCGCCCTCTGTTTCTCGCCCTCTGTTTCAGCCCCTCTGTTTCAGCCCCTCTGTTTCAGCCCCTCTGTTTCAGCCCCTCTGATTCTCGCCCTCTGTTTCTCGCCCTCTGTTTCTCGCCCTCTGTTTCTCGCTCTCTGTTTCTCGCCCTCTGTTTCAGCCCCTCTGTTTCTCGCCCTCTGTTTCAGCCCCTCTGTTTCTCGCCGTCTGTTTCAGCCCCTCTGTTTCAGCCCCTCTGTTTCTCGCCCTATGTTTCAGCCCCTCTGTTTCAGCCCCTCTGTTTCAGCCCCTCTTTTTCAGCCCCTCTGTTTCTCGCCTTCTGTTTCTCGCCCTCTGTTTCTCGCTCTCTGTTTCTCGCACTCTGTTTCTCGCCCTCTGTTTCAGCCCCTCTGTTTCAGCCCCTCTGTTTCAGCCCCTCTGTTTCTCGCCCTCTGTTTCTCGCCCACTGTTTCTCGCCCTCTGTTTCAGCCCCTCTGTTTCAGCCCCTCTGTTTCAGCCCTCTGTTTCAGCCCCTCTGTTTCAGCCCCTCTGTTTCTCGCCCTCTGTTTCTCGCCCTCTGTTTCTCGCCCTCTGTTTCTCGCCCTCTGTTTCAGCCCCTCTGTTTCAGTCCCTCTGTTTCAGCCCCTCTGTTTCCGGCCTCTGTTTCTCGCCCTCTGTTTCAGCCCCTCTGTTTCAGCCCCTCTGTTTCAGCCCCTCTGTTTCTCGCCCTCTGTATCAGCCACTCTATTTCAGCCCCTCTGTTTCTCGCCCTCTGTTTCAGCCCCTCTGTTTCAGCCCCTCTTTATCAGCCCCTTTGTTTCAGCCCCTCTGTTTCTCGCCCTCTGTTTCTCGCCCTCTGTTTCAGCCCCTCTGTTTCAGCCCCTCTGTTTCAGCACCTCTGTTTCAGCCCCTCTGTTTCAGCCCCTCTGTTTCTCGCCCTCTGTTTCTCGCCCTCTGTTTCTCGCTCTCTGTTTCTCGCCCTCTGTTTCAGCCCCTCTGTTTCTCGCCCAGTGTTTCAGCCCCTCTGTTTCAGCCCCTCTGTTTCAGCCCCTCTGTTTCAGCCCTTCTGTTTCAGCCCCTCTGTTTCAGCCCCTCTGTTTCAGCTCCTCTGTTTCAGCCCCTCTGTTTCAGCCCCTCTGTTTCAGCCCGTCTGTTTCTCGCCCTCTGTTTCAGCCCCTCTGTTTCAGCCCCTCTGTTTCAGCCCCTCTGTTTCTCGCCCTCTGTTTCAGCCCCTCTGTTTCTCGCCCTCTGTTTCAGCCCCTCTGTTTCAGCCCCTCTGTATCAGCCCCTCTGTTTCATCCCCTCTGTTTCTCGCCCTCTGTTTCTCTCCCTCTGTTTCTCGCTCTCTGTTTCTCGCCCTCTGTTTCTCGCCCTCTGTTTCAGCCCATCTGTTTCAGCCCCTCTGTTTCAGCCCAGCTGTTTCTCGCCCTCTGTTTCTCGCCCACTGTTTCTCGCCCTCTGTTTCAGCCCCTCTGTTTCAGCCCCTCTGTTTCAGCCCCTCTGTTTCAGCCCCTCTGTTTCAGCCCCTCTGTTTCTCGCCCTCTGTTTCTCGCCCTCTGTTTCTCGCTCTCTGTTTCTCGCTCTCTGTTTCTCGCCCTCTGTTTCTCGCCCTCTGTTTCAGCCCATCAGTTTCAGCCCCTTTGTTTCAGCCCCTCTGTTTCAGCCCCTCTGTTTCTCGCCCTCTGTTTCAGCCCCTCTGTTTCAGCCCCTCTGTTTCAGCCCCTCTGTTTCAGCCCCTCTGTTTCTCGCCCTCTGTTTCTCGCCCTCTGTTTCTCGCCCTCTGTTTCTCGCCCTCTGTTTCAGCCCCTCTGTTTCAGTCCCTCTGTTTCAAACCCCTCTGTTTCTCGCCCACTGTTTCTCGCCCTCGGTTTCAGCCCCTCTGTTTCAGCCCCTCTGTTTCAGCCCCTCTGTTTCTCGCCCTCTGTTTCAGACCCTCTGTTTCAGCCCCTCTGTTTCTCGCCCTCTGTTTCAGCCCCTCTGATCAGCCCCTCTTTATCAGCCCCTCTGTTTCAGCCCCTCTGTTTCTCGCCCTCTGTTTCTCGCCCTCTGTTTCAGCCCCTCTGTTTCAGCCCCTCTGTTTCAGCCTCTCTGTTTCAGCCCCTCTGTTTCAGCCCCTCTGTTTATCGCCCTCTGTTTCTCGCCCACTGTTTCTCGCCCTCTGTTTCAGCCCCTCTTTTTCAGCCCCTCTGTTTCAGCCCCTCTGTTTCAGCCCCTCTGTTTCAGCCCCTCTGTTTCTCGCCCTCTGTTTCTCGCCCTCTGTTTCTCGCTCTCTGTTTCTCGCCCTCTGTTTCTCGCCCTCTGTTTCAGCCCCTCTGTTTCAGCCCCTCTGTTTCAGCCCCTCTGTTTCTCGCCCTCTGTTTCAGCCCCTCTGTTTCTCGCCCTCTGTTTCAGCCCCTCTGTTTCAGCCCCTCTGTATCAGCCCCTCTGTTTCAGCCCCTCTGTTTCTCGCCCTCTGTTTCTCGCCCTCTGTTTCTCGCTCTCTGTTTCTCGCCCTCTGTTTCTCGCCCTCTGTTTCTCGCCCTCTGTTTCAGCCCCTCTGTTTCAGCCCCTCTGTTTCAGCCCCGCTGTTTCTCGCCTTCTGTTTCTTGCCCACTGTTTCTCGCCCTCTGTTTCAGCCCCTCTGTTTCAGCCCCTCTGTTTCAGCCCCTCTGTTTCTCGCCCTCTGTTTCAGCCCCTCTGTTTCAGCCCCTCTGTATCAGCCCCTCTGTTTCAGCACCTCTGTTTCTCGCCCTCTGTTTCTCGCCCACTGTTTCTCGCCCTCTGTTTCAGCCACTCTGTTTCAGCCCCTCTTTTTCGGCCCCTCTGTTTCAGCCCCTCTGTTTCAGCCCCTCTGTTTCAGCCCCTCTGTTTCTCGCCCTCTGTTTCTCGCCCTCTGTTTCAGCCCCTCTGTTTCAGCCCCTCTGTTTCAGCCTCTCTATTTCAGCCCCTCTGTTTCAGCCCCTCTGTTTCTCGCCCTCTGTTTCTCGCACACGATTTCTCGCCCTCTGTTTCAGCCCCTCTGTTTCAGGGTCTCTGCTTCAGCCCCTCTGTTTCAGCCCCTCTGTTTCTCGCCCTCTGTTTCAGCCCCTCTGTTTCAGCCCCTCTGTTTCTCGCCCTCTGTTTCAGCCCCTCTGTATCAGCCCCTCTGTTTAAGCCCCTCTGTTTCTCGCCCTCTGTTTCTCGCCCTCTGTTTCAGCTTCTCTGTTTCAGCCCCTCTGTTTCAGCCTCTCTGTTTCAGCCCCTCTGTTTCAGCCCCTCTGTTTCTCGCCCTCTGTTTCTCGCCCACTGTTTCTCGCCCTCTGTTTCAGCCCCTCTGTTTCAGCCCCTCTTTTTCAGCCCCTCTGTTTCAGCCGCTCTGTTTCAGCCCCTCTGTTTCTCGCCCTCTGTTTCTCGCCCTCTGTTTTTCGCTCTCTGTTTCTCGCCCTCTGTTTCTCGCCCTCTGTTTCAGCCCCTCTGTTTCAGCCCCTCTGTTTCAGCCCCTCTGTTTCTCGCCCTCTGTTTCAGCCCCTCTGTTTCTCGCCCTCTGTTTCAGCCCCTCTGTTTCACCCCCTCTGTATCAGCCCCTCTGTTTCAGCCCCTCTGTTTCTCGCCCGCTGTTTCTCGCACTCTGTTTCTCGCTCTCTGTTTCTCGCCCTCTGTTTCAGCCCCTCTGTTTCAGCCCCTCTGTTTCATCCCCGCTGTTTCTCGCTCTCTGTTTCTCGCCCACTGTTTCTCGCCCTCTGTTTCTCGCCCTCTGTTTCAGCCCCTCTGTTCAAGCCCCTCTGTTTCAGCCCCTCTGTTTCTCGCCCTCTGTTTCTCGCTCTCTGTTTCTCGCCCTCTGTTTCTCGCCCTCTGTTTCAGCACCTCTGTTTCTCGCCCTCTGTTTCTCGCCCTCTGTTTCAGCCCCTCTGTTTCTCGCCCTCTGTTTCAGCCCCTCTGTTTCAGCCCCTCTGTATCAGCCCCTCTGTTTCAGCCCCTCTGTTTCTCGCCCTCTGTTTCTCGCCCTCTGTTTCTCGCTCTCTGTTTCTCGCCCTCTGTTTCTCGCCCTCTGTTTCAGCCCCTCTGTTTCAGCCCCTCTGTTTCAGCCCCGCTGTTTCTCGCCTTCTGTTTCTTGCCCACTGTTTCTCGCCCTCTGTTTCAGCCCCTCTGTTTCAGCCCCTCTGTTTCAGCCCCTCTGTTTCTCGCCCTCTGTTTCAGCCCCTCTGTTTCAGCCCCTCTGTATCAGCCCCTCTGTTTCAGCACCTCTGTTTCTCGCCCTCTGTTTCTCGCCCACTGTTTCTCGCCCTCTGTTTCAGCCACTCTGTTTCAGCCCCTCTTTTTCGGCCCCTCTGTTTCAGCCCCTCTGTTTCAGCCCCTCTGTTTCAGCCCCTCTGTTTCTCGCCCTCTGTTTCTCGCCCTCTGTTTCAGCCCCTCTGTTTCAGCCCCTCTGTTTCAGCCTCTCTATTTCAGCCCCTCTGTTTCAGCCCCTCTGTTTCTCGCCCTCTGTTTCTCGCACACGATTTCTCGCCCTCTGTTTCAGCCCCTCTGTTTCAGGGTCTCTGCTTCAGCCCCTCTGTTTCAGCCCCTCTGTTTCTCGCCCTCTGTTTCAGCCCCTCTGTTTCAGCCCCTCTGTTTCTCGCCCTCTGTTTCAGCCCCTCTGTATCAGCCCCTCTGTTTAAGCCCCTCTGTTTCTCGCCCTCTGTTTCTCGCCCTCTGTTTCAGCTTCTCTGTTTCAGCCCCTCTGTTTCAGCCTCTCTGTTTCAGCCCCTCTGTTTCAGCCCCTCTGTTTCTCGCCCTCTGTTTCTCGCCCACTGTTTCTCGCCCTCTGTTTCAGCCCCTCTGTTTCAGCCCCTCTTTTTCAGCCCCTCTGTTTCAGCCGCTCTGTTTCAGCCCCTCTGTTTCTCGCCCTCTGTTTCTCGCCCTCTGTTTCTCGCACTCTGTTTCTCGCTCTCTGTTTCTCGCCCTCTGTTTCAGCCCCTCTGTTTCAGCCCCTCTGTTTCATCCCCGCTGTTTCTCGCTCTCTGTTTCTCGCCCACTGTTTCTCGCCCTCTGTTTCTCGCCCTCTGTTTCAGCCCCTCTGTTCAAGCCCCTCTGTTTCAGCCCCTCTGTTTCTCGCCCTCTGTTTCTCGCTCTCTGTTTCTCGCCCTCTGTTTCTCGCCCTCTGTTTCAGCACCTCTGTTTCTCGCCCTCTGTTTCTCGCCCTCTGTTTCTCGCCCTCTGTTTCAGCCCATCAGTTTCAGCCCCTTTGTTTCAGCCCCTCTGTTTCAGCCCCTCTGTTTCACGCCCTCTGTTTCAGCCCCTCTGTTTCAGCCCCTCTGTTCTCGCCCTCTGTTTCTCGCCCTCTGTTTCTCGCCCTCTGTTTCTCGCCCTCTGTTTCAGCCCCTCTGTTTCAGTCCCTCTGTTTCAGCCCCTCTGTTTCTCGCCCTCTGTTTCTCGCCCTCTGTTTCAGCCCCTCTGTTTCAGCCCCTCTGTTTCAGCCCCTCTGTTTCTCGCCCTCTGTTTCAGCCCCTCTGTTTCAGCCCCTCTGTTTCTCGCCCTCTGTTTCAGCCCCTCTGTTTCAGCCCCTCTGTATCAGCCCCTCTGTTTCAGCCCCTCTGTTTCTCGCCCTCTGTTTCTCGCCCTCTGTTTCAGCCCCTCTGTTTCAGCCCCTCTGTTTCAGCCTCTCTGTTTCAGCCCCTCTGTTTCAGCCCCACTGTTTCTCGCCCTCTGTTTCTCGCCCACTGTTTCTCGCCCTCTGTTTCACCCCCTCTGTTTCAGCCCCTCTGTTTCAGCCCCTCTGTTTCAGCCCCTCTGTTTCAGCCCCTCTGTTTCTCGCCCTCTGTTTCTCGCCCTCTGTTTCTCGCTCTCTGTTTCTCGCCCTCTGTTTCTCGCCCTCTGTTTCAGCCCCTCTGATTCAGCCCCTCTGTTTCAGCCCCTCTGTTTCAGCCCCTCTGTTTCTCGCCTTCTGTTTCAGCCCCTCTGTTTCAGCCCCTCTGTATCAGCCCCTCTGTTTCAGCCCCTCTGTTCCTCGCCCTCTGTTTCTCGCCCTCTGTTTCTCGCTCTCTGTTTCAGCCCCTCTGTTTCAGCCCCTCTGTTTATCGCCCTCTGTTTCTCGCCCTCTGTTTCAGCCCCTCTGTTTCAGCCCCTCTGTTTCAACCCCGCTGTTTCTCGCCCTCTGTTTCTGGCCCACTGTTTCTCGCCCTCTGTTTCAGCCCCTCTGTTTCAGCCCCTCTGTTTCAGCCCCTCTGTTTCAGCCCCTCTGTTTCAGCCCCTCTGTTTCTCGCCCTCTGTTTCTCGCACACGATTTCTCGCCCTCTGTTTCAGCCCCTCTGTTTCAGGGTCTCTGCTTCAGCCCCTCTGTTTCAGCCCCTCTGTTTCTCGCCCTCTGTTTCAGCCCCTCTGTTTCAGCCCCTCTGTTTCTCGCCCTCTGTTTCAGCCCCTCTGTATCAGCCCCTCTGTTTAAGCCCCTCTGTTTCTCGCCCTCTGTTTCTCGCCCTCTGTTTCAGCTTCTCTGTTGCAGCCCCTCTGTTTCAGCCTCTCTGTTTCAGCCCCTCTGTTTCAGCCCCTCTGTTTCTCGCCCTCTGTTTCTCGCCCACTGTTTCTCGCCCTCTGTTTCAGCCCCTCTGTTTCAGCCCCTCTTTTTCAGCCCCTCTGTTTCAGCCGCTCTGTTTCAGCCCCTCTGTTTCTCGCCCTCTGTTTCTCGCCCTCTGTTTCTCGCACTCTGTTTCTCGCTCTCTGTTTCTCGCCCTCTGTTTCAGCCCCTCTGTTTCAGCCCCTCTGTTTCATCCCCGCTGTTTCTCGCTCTCTGTTTCTCGCCCACTGTTTCTCGCCCTCTGTTTCTCGCCCTCTGTTTCAGCCCCTCTGTTCAAGCCCCTCTGTTTCAGCCCCTCTGTTTCTCGCCCTCTGTTTCTCGCTCTCTGTTTCTCGCCCTCTGTTTCTCGCCCTCTGTTTCAGCACCTCTGTTTCTCGCCCTCTGTTTCTCGCCCTCTGTTTCTCGCCCTCTGTTTCAGCCCATCAGTTTCAGCCCCTTTGTTTCAGCCCCTCTGTTTCAGCCCCTCTGTTTCACGCCCTCTGTTTCAGCCCCTCTGTTTCAGCCCCTCTGTTCTCGCCCTCTGTTTCTCGCCCTCTGTTTCTCGCCCTCTGTTTCTCGCCCTCTGTTTCAGCCCCTCTGTTTCAGTCCCTCTGTTTCAGCCCCTCTGTTTCTCGCCCTCTGTTTCTCGCCCTCTGTTTCAGCCCCTCTGTTTCAGCCCCTCTGTTTCAGCCCCTCTGTTTCTCGCCCTCTGTTTCAGCCCCTCTGTTTCAGCCCCTCTGTTTCTCGCCCTCTGTTTCAGCCCCTCTGTTTCAGCCCCTCTGTATCAGCCCCTCTGTTTCAGCCCCTCTGTTTCTCGCCCTCTGTTTCTCGCCCTCTGTTTCAGCCCCTCTGTTTCAGCCCCTCTGTTTCAGCCTCTCTGTTTCAGCCCCTCTGTTTCAGCCCCACTGTTTCTCGCCCTCTGTTTCTCGCCCACTGTTTCTCGCCCTCTGTTTCACCCCCTCTGTTTCAGCCCCTCTGTTTCAGCCCCTCTGTTTCAGCCCCTCTGTTTCAGCCCCTCTGTTTCTCGCCCTCTGTTTCTCGCCCTCTGTTTCTCGCTCTCTGTTTCTCGCCCTCTGTTTCTCGCCCTCTGTTTCAGCCCCTCTGTTTCAGCCCCTCTGTTTCAGCCCCTCTGTTTCAGCCCCTCTGTTTCTCGCCTTCTGTTTCAGCCCCTCTGTTTCAGCCCCTCTGTATCAGCCCCTCTGTTTCAGCCCCTCTGTTCCTCGCCCTCTGTTTCTCGCCCTCTGTTTCTCGCTCTCTGTTTCAGCCCCTCTGTTTCAGCCCCTCTGTTTATCGCCCTCTGTTTCTCGCCCTCTGTTTCAGCCCCTCTGTTTCAGCCCCTCTGTTTCAACCCCGCTGTTTCTCGCCCTCTGTTTCTGGCCCACTGTTTCTCGCCCTCTGTTTCAGCCCCTCTGTTTCAGCCCCTCTGTTTCAGCCCCTCTGTTTCAGCCCCTCTGTTTCAGCCCCTCTGTTTCTCGCCCTCTGTTTCTCGCCCTCTGTTTCACGCTCTCTGTTTCTCGCCCTCTGTTTCTCGCCCTCTGTTTCAGCCCCTCTCTTTCAGCCCCTCTGTTTCAGCCCCTCTGTTTCTCGCCCTCTGTTTCTCGCCCTCTGTTTCTCGCCCTCTGTTTCAGCCCATCAGTTTCATCACCTTTGTTTCAGCCACTCTGTTTCAGCCCCTCTGTTTCTCGCCCTCTGTTTCAGCCCCTCTGTTTCAGCTCCTCTGTTTCAGCCCCTCTGTTTCAGCCCCTCTGTTTCTCGCCCTCTGTTTCTCGCCCTCTGTTTCAGCCCCTCTGTTTCAGCCCCTCTGTATGAGCCCCTCTGTTTCAGACCCTCTGTTTCTCGCCCTCTGTTTCACGCCCTCTGTTTCAGCCCCTCTGTTTCAGCCCCTCTGTTTCAGCCTCTCTGCTTCAGCCCCTCTGTTTCAGCCCCTCTGTTTCTCGCCCTCTGTTTCAGCCCCTCTGTTTCAGCCCCTCTGTTTCTCGCCCTCTGTTTCAGCCCCTCTGTTTCAGCCCCTCTGTATCAGCCCCTCTGTTTCAGCCCCTCTGTTTCTCGCCCTCTGTTTCTCGCCCTCTGTTTCAGCCCCTCTGTTTCAGCCCCTCTGTTTCAGCCTCTCTGTTTAGGCCCTCTGTTTCAGCACCTCTGTTTCTCGCCCTCTGTTTCTCGCCCACTGTTTCTCGCCCTCTGTTTCAGCCCCTCTGTTTCAGCCCCTCTTTTTCAGCCCCTCTGTTTCTCGCCCTCTGTTTCTCGCTCTCTGTTTCTCGCCCTCTGTTTCTGGCCCTCTGTTTCAGCTCCTCTGTTTCAGCCCCTCTGTTTCAGCCCCTCTGTTTCAGCCCCTCTGTTTCTCGCCCTCTGTTTCAGCCCCTCTGTTTCTCGCCCTCTGTTTCAGCCCCTCTGTTTCAGCCCCTCTGTATCAGCCCCTCTGTTTCAGCCCCTCTGTTTCTCGCCCTCTGTTTGTCGCCCTCTGTTTCTCGCTCTCTGTTTCTCGCCCTCTGTTTCTCGCCCTCTGTTTCAGCCCCTCTGTTTCAGCCCCTCTGTTTCAGCCCCTCTGTTTCTCGCCCTCTGTTTCTCGCCCACTGTTTCTCGCCCTCTGTTTCAGCCCCTCTGTTTCAGCCCCTCTGTTTCAGCCCCTCTGTTTCAGCCCCTCTGTTTCAGCCCCTCTGTTTCTCGCCCTCTGTTTCTCGCCCTCTGTTTCTCGCTCTCTGTTTCTCGCTCTCTGTTTCTCGCCCTCTGTTACTCGCCCTCTGTTTCAGCCCCTCTGTTTCAGCCCCTCTGTTTCAGCCCCTCTGTTTCTCGCCCTCTGTTTCAGCCCCTCTGTTTCAGCCCCTCTGTATCAGCCCCTCTGTTTCAGCACCTCTGTTTCTCGCCCTCTGTTTCTCGCCCACTGTTTCTCGCCCTCTGTTTCAGCCACTCTGTTTCAGCCCCTCTTTTTCGGCCCCTCTGTTTCAGCCCCTCTGTTTCAGCCCCTCTGTTTCAGCCCCTCTGTTTCTCGCCCTCTGTTTCTCGCCCTCTGTTTCAGCCCCTCTGTTTCAGCCCCTCTGTTTCAGCCTCTCTATTTCAGCCCCTCTGTTTCAGCCCCTCTGTTTCTCGCCCTCTGTTTCTCGCACACGATTTCTCGCCCTCTGTTTCAGCCCCTCTGTTTCAGGGTCTCTGCTTCAGCCCCTCTGTTTCAGCCCCTCTGTTTCTCGCCCTCTGTTTCAGCCCCTCTGTTTCAGCCCCTCTGTTTCTCGCCCTCTGTTTCAGCCCCTCTGTATCAGCCCCTCTGTTTCAGCCCCTCTGTTTCAGCCCCTCTGTTTCAGCCCCTCTGTTTCTCGCCCTCTGTTTCTCGCCCTCTGTTTCTCGCCCTCTGTTTCTCGCCCACTGTTTCTCGCCCTCTGTTTCAGCCCCTCTGTTTCAGCCCCTCTTTTTCAGCCCCTCTGTTTCAGCCGCTCTGTTTCAGCCCCTCTGTTTCTCGCCCTCTGTTTCTCGCCCTCTGTTTTTCGCTCTCTGTTTCTCGCCCTCTGTTTCTCGCCCTCTGTTTCAGCCCCTCTGTTTCAGCCCCTCTGTTTCAGCCCCTCTGTTTCTCGCCCTCTGTTTCAGCCCCTCTGTTTCTCGCCCTCTGTTTCAGCCCCTCTGTTTCACCCCCTCTGTATCAGCCCCTCTGTTTCAGCCCCTCTGTTTCTCGCCCGCTGTTTCTCGCACTCTGTTTCTCGCTCTCTGTTTCTCGCCCTCTGTTTCAGCCCCTCTGTTTCAGCCCCTCTGTTTCATCCCCGCTGTTTCTCGCTCTCTGTTTCTCGCCCACTGTTTCTCGCCCTCTGTTTCTCGCCCTCTGTTTCAGCCCCTCTGTTCAAGCCCCTCTGTTTCAGCCCCTCTGTTTCTCGCCCTCTGTTTCTCGCTCTCTGTTTCTCGCCCTCTGTTTCTCGCCCTCTGTTTCAGCACCTCTGTTTCTCGCCCTCTGTTTCTCGCCCTCTGTTTCAGCCCCTCTGTTTCTCGCCCTCTGTTTCAGCCCCTCTGTTTCAGCCCCTCTGTATCAGCCCCTCTGTTTCAGCCCCTCTGTTTCTCGCCCTCTGTTTCTCGCCCTCTGTTTCTCGCTCTCTGTTTCTCGCCCTCTGTTTCTCGCCCTCTGTTTCAGCCCCTCTGTTTCAGCCCCTCTGTTTCAGCCCCGCTGTTTCTCGCCTTCTGTTTCTTGCCCACTGTTTCTCGCCCTCTGTTTCAGCCCCTCTGTTTCAGCCCCTCTGTTTCAGCCCCTCTGTTTCTCGCCCTCTGTTTCAGCCCCTCTGTTTCAGCCCCTCTGTATCAGCCCCTCTGTTTCAGCACCTCTGTTTCTCGCCCTCTGTTTCTCGCCCACTGTTTCTCGCCCTCTGTTTCAGCCACTCTGTTTCAGCCCCTCTTTTTCGGCCCCTCTGTTTCAGCCCCTCTGTTTCAGCCCCTCTGTTTCAGCCCCTCTGTTTCTCGCCCTCTGTTTCTCGCCCTCTGTTTCAGCCCCTCTGTTTCAGCCCCTCTGTTTCAGCCTCTCTATTTCAGCCCCTCTGTTTCAGCCCCTCTGTTTCTCGCCCTCTGTTTCTCGCACACGATTTCTCGCCCTCTGTTTCAGCCCCTCTGTTTCAGGGTCTCTGCTTCAGCCCCTCTGTTTCAGCCCCTCTGTTTCTCGCCCTCTGTTTCAGCCCCTCTGTTTCAGCCCCTCTGTTTCTCGCCCTCTGTTTCAGCCCCTCTGTATCAGCCCCTCTGTTTAAGCCCCTCTGTTTCTCGCCCTCTGTTTCTCGCCCTCTGTTTCAGCTTCTCTGTTTCAGCCCCTCTGTTTCAGCCTCTCTGTTTCAGCCCCTCTGTTTCAGCCCCTCTGTTTCTCGCCCTCTGTTTCTCGCCCACTGTTTCTCGCCCTCTGTTTCAGCCCCTCTGTTTCAGCCCCTCTTTTTCAGCCCCTCTGTTTCAGCCGCTCTGTTTCAGCCCCTCTGTTTCTCGCCCTCTGTTTCTCGCCCTCTGTTTCTCGCACTCTGTTTCTCGCTCTCTGTTTCTCGCCCTCTGTTTCAGCCCCTCTGTTTCAGCCCCTCTGTTTCATCCCCGCTGTTTCTCGCTCTCTGTTTCTCGCCCACTGTTTCTCGCCCTCTGTTTCTCGCCCTCTGTTTCAGCCCCTCTGTTCAAGCCCCTCTGTTTCAGCCCCTCTGTTTCTCGCCCTCTGTTTCTCGCTCTCTGTTTCTCGCCCTCTGTTTCTCGCCCTCTGTTTCAGCACCTCTGTTTCTCGCCCTCTGTTTCAGCACCTCTGTTTCTCGCCCTCTGTTTCTCGCCCTCTGTTTCTCGCCCTCTGTTTCAGCCCATCAGTTTCAGCCCCTTTGTTTCAGCCCCTCTGTTTCAGCCCCTCTGTTTCACGCCCTCTGTTTCAGCCCCTCTGTTTCAGCCCCTCTGTTCTCGCCCTCTGTTTCTCGCCCTCTGTTTCTCGCCCTCTGTTTCTCGCCCTCTGTTTCAGCCCCTCTGTTTCAGTCCCTCTGTTTCAGCCCCTCTGTTTCTCGCCCTCTGTTTCTCGCCCTCTGTTTCAGCCCCTCTGTTTCAGCCCCTCTGTTTCAGCCCCTCTGTTTCTCGCCCTCTGTTTCAGCCCCTCTGTTTCAGCCCCTCTGTTTCTCGCCCTCTGTTTCAGCCCCTCTGTTTCAGCCCCTCTGTATCAGCCCCTCTGTTTCAGCCCCTCTGTTTCTCGCCCTCTGTTTCTCGCCCTCTGTTTCAGCCCCTCTGTTTCAGCCCCTCTGTTTCAGCCTCTCTGTTTCAGCCCCTCTGTTTCAGCCCCACTGTTTCTCGCCCTCTGTTTCTCGCCCACTGTTTCTCGCCCTCTGTTTCACCCCCTCTGTTTCAGCCCCTCTGTTTCAGCCCCTCTGTTTCAGCCCCTCTGTTTCAGCCCCTCTGTTTCTCGCCCTCTGTTTCTCGCCCTCTGTTTCTCGCTCTCTGTTTCTCGCCCTCTGTTTCTCGCCCTCTGTTTCAGCCCCTCTGTTTCAGCCCCTCTGTTTCAGCCCCTCTGTTTCAGCCCCTCTGTTTCTCGCCTTCTGTTTCAGCCCCTCTGTTTCAGCCCCTCTGTATCAGCCCCTCTGTTTCAGCCCCTCTGTTCCTCGCCCTCTGTTTCTCGCCCTCTGTTTCTCGCTCTCTGTTTCAGCCCCTCTGTTTCAGCCCCTCTGTTTATCGCCCTCTGTTTCTCGCCCTCTGTTTCAGCCCCTCTGTTTCAGCCCCTCTGTTTCAACCCCGCTGTTTCTCGCCCTCTGTTTCTGGCCCACTGTTTCTCGCCCTCTGTTTCAGCCCCTCTGTTTCAGCCCCTCTGTTTCAGCCCCTCTGTTTCAGCCCCTCTGTTTCAGCCCCTCTGTTTCTCGCCCTCTGTTTCTCGCACACGATTTCTCGCCCTCTGTTTCAGCCCCTCTGTTTCAGGGTCTCTGCTTCAGCCCCTCTGTTTCAGCCCCTCTGTTTCTCGCCCTCTGTTTCAGCCCCTCTGTTTCAGCCCCTCTGTTTCTCGCCCTCTGTTTCAGCCCCTCTGTATCAGCCCCTCTGTTTAAGCCCCTCTGTTTCTCGCCCTCTGTTTCTCGCCCTCTGTTTCAGCTTCTCTGTTTCAGCCCCTCTGTTTCAGCCTCTCTGTTTCAGCCCCTCTGTTTCAGCCCCTCTGTTTCTCGCCCTCTGTTTCTCGCCCACTGTTTCTCGCCCTCTGTTTCAGCCCCTCTGTTTCAGCCCCTCTTTTTCAGCCCCTCTGTTTCAGCCGCTCTGTTTCAGCCCCTCTGTTTCTCGCCCTCTGTTTCTCGCCCTCTGTTTCTCGCACTCTGTTTCTCGCTCTCTGTTTCTCGCCCTCTGTTTCAGCCCCTCTGTTTCAGCCCCTCTGTTTCATCCCCGCTGTTTCTCGCTCTCTGTTTCTCGCCCACTGTTTCTCGCCCTCTGTTTCTCGCCCTCTGTTTCAGCCCCTCTGTTCAAGCCCCTCTGTTTCAGCCCCTCTGTTTCTCGCCCTCTGTTTCTCGCTCTCTGTTTCTCGCCCTCTGTTTCTCGCCCTCTGTTTCAGCACCTCTGTTTCTCGCCCTCTGTTTCTCGCCCTCTGTTTCTCGCCCTCTGTTTCAGCCCATCAGTTTCAGCCCCTTTGTTTCAGCCCCTCTGTTTCAGCCCCTCTGTTTCACGCCCTCTGTTTCAGCCCCTCTGTTTCAGCCCCTCTGTTCTCGCCCTCTGTTTCTCGCCCTCTGTTTCTCGCCCTCTGTTTCTCGCCCTCTGTTTCAGCCCCTCTGTTTCAGTCCCTCTGTTTCAGCCCCTCTGTTTCTCGCCCTCTGTTTCTCGCCCTCTGTTTCAGCCCCTCTGTTTCAGCCCCTCTGTTTCAGCCCCTCTGTTTCTCGCCCTCTGTTTCAGCCCCTCTGTTTCAGCCCCTCTGTTTCTCGCCCTCTGTTTCAGCCCCTCTGTTTCAGCCCCTCTGTATCAGCCCCTCTGTTTCAGCCCCTCTGTTTCTCGCCCTCTGTTTCTCGCCCTCTGTTTCAGCCCCTCTGTTTCAGCCCCTCTGTTTCAGCCTCTCTGTTTCAGCCCCTCTGTTTCAGCCCCACTGTTTCTCGCCCTCTGTTTCTCGCCCACTGTTTCTCGCCCTCTGTTTCACCCCCTCTGTTTCAGCCCCTCTGTTTCAGCCCCTCTGTTTCAGCCCCTCTGTTTCAGCCCCTCTGTTTCTCGCCCTCTGTTTCTCGCCCTCTGTTTCTCGCTCTCTGTTTCTCGCCCTCTGTTTCTCGCCCTCTGTTTCAGCCCCTCTGTTTCAGCCCCTCTGTTTCAGCCCCTCTGTTTCAGCCCGTCTGTTTCTCGCCCTCTGTTTCAGCCCCTCTGTTTCAGCCCCTCTGTATCAGCCCCTCTGTTTCAGCCCCTCTGTTTCTCGCCCTCTGTTTCTCGCCCTCTGTTTCAGCCCCTCTGTTTCAGCCCCTCTGTTTCAGCCCCTCTGTTTCAGCCCCTCTGTTTCTCGCCCTCTGTTTCTCGCCCTCTGTTTCAGCCCCTCTGTTTCAGCCCCTCTGTTTCAGCCTCTCTATTTCAGCCCCTCTGTTTCAGCCCCTCTGTTTCTCGCCCTCTGTTTCTCGCACACGATTTCTCGCCCTCTGTTTCAGCCCCTCTGTTTCAGGGTCTCTGCTTCAGCCCCTCTGTTTCAGCCCCTCTGTTTCTCGCCCTCTGTTTCAGCCCCTCTGTTTCAGCCCCTCTGTTTCTCGCCCTCTGTTTCAGCCCCTCTGTATCAGCCCCTCTGTTTAAGCCCCTCTGTTTCTCGCCCTCTGTTTCTCGCCCTCTGTTTCAGCTTCTCTGTTTCAGCCCCTCTGTTTCAGCCTCTCTGTTTCAGCCCCTCTGTTTCAGCCCCTCTGTTTCTCGCCCTCTGTTTCTCGCCCACTGTTTCTCGCCCTCTGTTTCAGCCCCTCTGTTTCAGCCCCTCTTTTTCAGCCCCTCTGTTTCAGCCGCTCTGTTTCAGCCCCTCTGTTTCTCGCCCTCTGTTTCTCGCCCTCTGTTTCTCGCACTCTGTTTCTCGCTCTCTGTTTCTCGCCCTCTGTTTCAGCCCCTCTGTTTCAGCCCCTCTGTTTCATCCCCGCTGTTTCTCGCTCTCTGTTTCTCGCCCACTGTTTCTCGCCCTCTGTTTCTCGCCCTCTGTTTCAGCCCCTCTGTTCAAGCCCCTCTGTTTCAGCCCCTCTGTTTCTCGCCCTCTGTTTCTCGCTCTCTGTTTCTCGCCCTCTGTTTCTCGCCCTCTGTTTCAGCACCTCTGTTTCTCGCCCTCTGTTTCTCGCCCTCTGTTTCTCGCCCTCTGTTTCAGCCCATCAGTTTCAGCCCCTTTGTTTCAGCCCCTCTGTTTCAGCCCCTCTGTTTCACGCCCTCTGTTTCAGCCCCTCTGTTTCAGCCCCTCTGTTCTCGCCCTCTGTTTCTCGCCCTCTGTTTCTCGCCCTCTGTTTCTCGCCCTCTGTTTCAGCCCCTCTGTTTCAGTCCCTCTGTTTCAGCCCCTCTGTTTCTCGCCCTCTGTTTCTCGCCCTCTGTTTCAGCCCCTCTGTTTCAGCCCCTCTGTTTCAGCCCCTCTGTTTCTCGCCCTCTGTTTCAGCCCCTCTGTTTCAGCCCCTCTGTTTCTCGCCCTCTGTTTCAGCCCCTCTGTTTCAGCCCCTCTGTATCAGCCCCTCTGTTTCAGCCCCTCTGTTTCTCGCCCTCTGTTTCTCGCCCTCTGTTTCAGCCCCTCTGTTTCAGCCCCTCTGTTTCAGCCTCTCTGTTTCAGCCCCTCTGTTTCAGCCCCACTGTTTCTCGCCCTCTGTTTCTCGCCCACTGTTTCTCGCCCTCTGTTTCACCCCCTCTGTTTCAGCCCCTCTGTTTCAGCCCCTCTGTTTCAGCCCCTCTGTTTCAGCCCCTCTGTTTCTCGCCCTCTGTTTCTCGCCCTCTGTTTCTCGCTCTCTGTTTCTCGCCCTCTGTTTCTCGCCCTCTGTTTCAGCCCCTCTGTTTCAGCCCCTCTGTTTCAGCCCCTCTGTTTCAGCCCCTCTGTTTCTCGCCTTCTGTTTCAGCCCCTCTGTTTCAGCCCCTCTGTATCAGCCCCTCTGTTTCAGCCCCTCTGTTCCTCGCCCTCTGTTTCTCGCCCTCTGTTTCTCGCTCTCTGTTTCAGCCCCTCTGTTTCAGCCCCTCTGTTTATCGCCCTCTGTTTCTCGCCCTCTGTTTCAGCCCCTCTGTTTCAGCCCCTCTGTTTCAACCCCGCTGTTTCTCGCCCTCTGTTTCTGGCCCACTGTTTCTCGCCCTCTGTTTCAGCCCCTCTGTTTCAGCCCCTCTGTTTCAGCCCCTCTGTTTCAGCCCCTCTGTTTCAGCCCCTCTGTTTCTCGCCCTCTGTTTCTCGCACACGATTTCTCGCCCTCTGTTTCAGCCCCTCTGTTTCAGGGTCTCTGCTTCAGCCCCTCTGTTTCAGCCCCTCTGTTTCTCGCCCTCTGTTTCAGCCCCTCTGTTTCAGCCCCTCTGTTTCTCGCCCTCTGTTTCAGCCCCTCTGTATCAGCCCCTCTGTTTAAGCCCCTCTGTTTCTCGCCCTCTGTTTCTCGCCCTCTGTTTCAGCTTCTCTGTTTCAGCCCCTCTGTTTCAGCCTCTCTGTTTCAGCCCCTCTGTTTCAGCCCCTCTGTTTCTCGCCCTCTGTTTCTCGCCCACTGTTTCTCGCCCTCTGTTTCAGCCCCTCTGTTTCAGCCCCTCTTTTTCAGCCCCTCTGTTTCAGCCGCTCTGTTTCAGCCCCTCTGTTTCTCGCCCTCTGTTTCTCGCCCTCTGTTTCTCGCACTCTGTTTCTCGCTCTCTGTTTCTCGCCCTCTGTTTCAGCCCCTCTGTTTCAGCCCCTCTGTTTCATCCCCGCTGTTTCTCGCTCTCTGTTTCTCGCCCACTGTTTCTCGCCCTCTGTTTCTCGCCCTCTGTTTCAGCCCCTCTGTTCAAGCCCCTCTGTTTCAGCCCCTCTGTTTCTCGCCCTCTGTTTCTCGCTCTCTGTTTCTCGCCCTCTGTTTCTCGCCCTCTGTTTCAGCACCTCTGTTTCTCGCCCTCTGTTTCTCGCCCTCTGTTTCTCGCCCTCTGTTTCAGCCCATCAGTTTCAGCCCCTTTGTTTCAGCCCCTCTGTTTCAGCCCCTCTGTTTCACGCCCTCTGTTTCAGCCCCTCTGTTTCAGCCCCTCTGTTCTCGCCCTCTGTTTCTCGCCCTCTGTTTCTCGCCCTCTGTTTCTCGCCCTCTGTTTCAGCCCCTCTGTTTCAGTCCCTCTGTTTCAGCCCCTCTGTTTCTCGCCCTCTGTTTCTCGCCCTCTGTTTCAGCCCCTCTGTTTCAGCCCCTCTGTTTCAGCCCCTCTGTTTCTCGCCCTCTGTTTCAGCCCCTCTGTTTCAGCCCCTCTGTTTCTCGCCCTCTGTTTCAGCCCCTCTGTTTCAGCCCCTCTGTATCAGCCCCTCTGTTTCAGCCCCTCTGTTTCTCGCCCTCTGTTTCTCGCCCTCTGTTTCAGCCCCTCTGTTTCAGCCCCTCTGTTTCAGCCTCTCTGTTTCAGCCCCTCTGTTTCAGCCCCACTGTTTCTCGCCCTCTGTTTCTCGCCCACTGTTTCTCGCCCTCTGTTTCACCCCCTCTGTTTCAGCCCCTCTGTTTCAGCCCCTCTGTTTCAGCCCCTCTGTTTCAGCCCCTCTGTTTCTCGCCCTCTGTTTCTCGCCCTCTGTTTCTCGCTCTCTGTTTCTCGCCCTCTGTTTCTCGCCCTCTGTTTCAGCCCCTCTGTTTCAGCCCCTCTGTTTCAGCCCCTCTGTTTCAGCCCCTCTGTTTCTCGCCTTCTGTTTCAGCCCCTCTGTTTCAGCCCCTCTGTATCAGCCCCTCTGTTTCAGCCCCTCTGTTCCTCGCCCTCTGTTTCTCGCCCTCTGTTTCTCGCTCTCTGTTTCAGCCCCTCTGTTTCAGCCCCTCTGTTTATCGCCCTCTGTTTCTCGCCCTCTGTTTCAGCCCCTCTGTTTCAGCCCCTCTGTTTCAACCCCGCTGTTTCTCGCCCTCTGTTTCTGGCCCACTGTTTCTCGCCCTCTGTTTCAGCCCCTCTGTTTCAGCCCCTCTGTTTCAGCCCCTCTGTTTCAGCCCCTCTGTTTCAGCCCCTCTGTTTCTCGCCCTCTGTTTCTCGCCCTCTGTTTCACGCTCTCTGTTTCTCGCCCTCTGTTTCTCGCCCTCTGTTTCAGCCCCTCTCTTTCAGCCCCTCTGTTTCAGCCCCTCTGTTTCTCGCCCTCTGTTTCTCGCCCTCTGTTTCTCGCCCTCTGTTTCAGCCCATCAGTTTCATCACCTTTGTTTCAGCCACTCTGTTTCAGCCCCTCTGTTTCTCGCCCTCTGTTTCAGCCCCTCTGTTTCAGCTCCTCTGTTTCAGCCCCTCTGTTTCAGCCCCTCTGTTTCTCGCCCTCTGTTTCTCGCCCTCTGTTTCAGCCCCTCTGTTTCAGCCCCTCTGTATGAGCCCCTCTGTTTCAGACCCTCTGTTTCTCGCCCTCTGTTTCACGCCCTCTGTTTCAGCCCCTCTGTTTCAGCCCCTCTGTTTCAGCCTCTCTGCTTCAGCCCCTCTGTTTCAGCCCCTCTGTTTCTCGCCCTCTGTTTCAGCCCCTCTGTTTCAGCCCCTCTGTTTCTCGCCCTCTGTTTCAGCCCCTCTGTTTCAGCCCCTCTGTATCAGCCCCTCTGTTTCAGCCCCTCTGTTTCTCGCCCTCTGTTTCTCGCCCTCTGTTTCAGCCCCTCTGTTTCAGCCCCTCTGTTTCAGCCTCTCTGTTTAGGCCCTCTGTTTCAGCACCTCTGTTTCTCGCCCTCTGTTTCTCGCCCACTGTTTCTCGCCCTCTGTTTCAGCCCCTCTGTTTCAGCCCCTCTTTTTCAGCCCCTCTGTTTCTCGCCCTCTGTTTCTCGCTCTCTGTTTCTCGCCCTCTGTTTCTGGCCCTCTGTTTCAGCTCCTCTGTTTCAGCCCCTCTGTTTCAGCCCCTCTGTTTCAGCCCCTCTGTTTCTCGCCCTCTGTTTCAGCCCCTCTGTTTCTCGCCCTCTGTTTCAGCCCCTCTGTTTCAGCCCCTCTGTATCAGCCCCTCTGTTTCAGCCCCTCTGTTTCTCGCCCTCTGTTTGTCGCCCTCTGTTTCTCGCTCTCTGTTTCTCGCCCTCTGTTTCTCGCCCTCTGTTTCAGCCCCTCTGTTTCAGCCCCTCTGTTTCAGCCCCTCTGTTTCTCGCCCTCTGTTTCTCGCCCACTGTTTCTCGCCCTCTGTTTCAGCCCCTCTGTTTCAGCCCCTCTGTTTCAGCCCCTCTGTTTCAGCCCCTCTGTTTCAGCCCCTCTGTTTCTCGCCCTCTGTTTCTCGCCCTCTGTTTCTCGCTCTCTGTTTCTCGCTCTCTGTTTCTCGCCCTCTGTTACTCGCCCTCTGTTTCAGCCCATCAGTTTCAGCCCCTTTGTTTCAGCCCCTCTGTTTCAGCCCCTCTGTTTCTCGCCCTCTGTTTCAGCCCCTCTGTTTCAGCCCCCCTGTTTCAGCCCCTCTGTTTCAGCCCCTCTGTTTCTCGCCCTCTGTTTCTCGCCCTCTGTTTCTCGCCCTCTGTTTCTTGCCCTCTGTTTCAGCCCCTCTGTTTCAGTCCCTCTGTTTCAAACCCCTCTGTTTCTCGCCCTCTGTTTCTCGCCCTCGGTTTCAGCCCCTCTGTTTCAGCCCCTCTGTTTCAGCCCCTCTGTTTCTCGCCCTCTGTTTCAGCCCCTCTGTTTCAGCCCCTCTGTTTCTCGCCCTCTGTTTCAGCCCCTCTGTTTCAGCCCCTCTTTATCAGCCCCTCTGTTTCAGCCCCTCTGTTTCTCGCCCTCTGTTTCTCGCCCTCTGTTTCAGCCCCTCTGTTTCAGCCCCTCTTTTTCAGCCTCTCTGTTTCAGCCCCTCTGTTTCAGACCCTCTGTTTCTCGCCCTCTGTTTCTCGCCCACTGTTTCTCGCCCTCTGTTTCAGCCCCTCTGTTTCAGCCCTTCTGTTCCTCGCCCTCTGTTTCAGCCCCTCTGTTTCTCGCCCTCTGTTTCTCGCCCTCTGTTTCTCGCCCTCTGTTTCTCGCTCTCTGTTTCTCGCCCTCTGTTTCTCGCCCTCTGTTTCAGCCCCTCTGTTTCAGCCCCTCTGTTTCAGCCCCGCTGTTTCTCGCCCTCTGTTTCTCGCCCACTGTTTCTCGCCCTCTGTTTCAGCCCCTCTGTTTCAGCCCCTCTGTTTCAGCCCCTCTGTTTCAGCCCCTCTGTTTCTCGCCCTCTGTTTCTCGCCCTCTGTTTCTCGCTCTCTGTTTCTCGCCCTCTGTTTCTCGCCCTCTGTTTCAGCCCCTCTGTTTCAGCCCCTCAGTTTCAGCCCCTCTGTTTCTCGCCATCTGTTTCTCGCCCTCTGTTTCTCGCCCTCTGTTTCAGCCCATCAGTTTCAGCCCCTTTTTTTCAGCCCCTCTGTTTCAGCCCCTCTGTTGCTCGCCCTCTGTTTCAGCCCCTCTGTTTCAGCCCCTCTGTTTCAGCCCCTCTGTTTCAGCCCCTCTGTTTCTCGCCCTCTGTTTCTCGCCCTCTGTTTCTCGCCCTCTGTTTCTCGCCCTCTGTTTCAGCCCCTCTGTTTCAGTCCCTCTGTTTCAGCCCCTCTGTTTATCGCCCTCTGTTTCTCGCCCTCTGTTTCAGCCCCTCTGTTCAAGCCCCTCTGTTTCAGCCCCTCTGTTTCTCGCCCTCTGTTTCAGCCCCTCTGTTTCAGCCCCTCTGTTTCTCGCCCTCTGTTTCAGCCCCTCTGTTTCAGCCCCTCTCTATCAGCCCCTTTGTTTCAGCCCCTCTGTTTCTCGCCCTCTGTTTCTCGCCCTCTGTTTCAGCCCCTCTGTTTCAGCCCCTCTGTTTCAACACCTCTGTTTCAGCCCCTTTGTTTCAGCCCCTCTGTTTCTCGCCCTCTGTTTCTCGCCCTCTGTTTCTCGCTCTCTGTTTCTCGCCCTCTGTTTCAGCCCGTCTGTTTCTCGCCCAGTGTTTCAGCCCCTCTGTTTCAGCCCCTCTGTTTCAGCCCCTCAGTATCAGCCCTTCTGTTTCAGCCCCTCTGTTTCAGCCCCTCTGTTTCAGCTCCTCTGTTTCAGCCCCTCTGTTTCAGCCCCTCTGTTTCAGCCCCTCTGTTTCTCGCCCTCTGTTTCTCGCTCTCTGTTTCTCGCACTCTGTTTCTCGCCCTCTGTTTCAGCCCCTCTGTTTCAGCCCCTCTGTTTCAGCCCCTCTGTTTCTCGCCCTCTGTTTCTCGCCCACTGTTTCTCGCCCTCTGTTTCAGCCCCTCTGTTTCAGCCCCTCTGTTTCAGCCCTCTGTTTCAGCCCCTCTGTTTCAGCCCCTCTGTTTCTCGCCCTCTGTTTCTCGCCCTCTGTTTCTCGCTCTCTGTTTCTCGCTCTCTGTTTCTCGCCCTCTGTTTCTCGCCCTCTGTTTCAGCCCATCAGTTTCAGCCCCTTTGTTTCAGCCCCTCTGTTTCAGCCCCTCTGTTTCTCGCCCTCTGTTTCAGCCCCTCTGTTTCAGCCCCCCTGTTTCAGCCCCTCTGTTTCAGCCCCTCTGTTTCTCGCTCTCTGTTTCTCGCCCTCTGTTTCTCGCCCTCTGTTTCTTGCCCTCTGTTTCAGCCCCTCTGTTTCAGTCCCTCTGTTTCAAACCCCTCTGTTTCTCGCCCTCTGTTTCTCGCCCTCGGTTTCAGCCCCTCTGTTTCAGCCCCTCTGTTTCAGCCCCTCTGTTTCTCTCCCTCTGTTTCAGCCCCTCTGTTTCAGCCCCTCTGTTTCTCGCCCTCTGTTTCAGCCCCTCTGTTTCAGCCCCTCTTTATCAGCCCCTCTGTTTCAGCCCCTCTGTTTCTCGCCCTCTGTTTCTCGCCCTCTGTTTCAGCCCCTCTGTTTCAGCCCCTCTGTTTCAGCCTCTCTGTTTCAGCCCCTCTGTTTCAGCCCCTCTGTTTCTCGCCCTCTGTTTCTCGCCCACTGTTTCTCGCCCTCTGTTTCAGCCCCTCTGTTTCAGCCCCTCTTTTTCAGCCCCTCTGTTTCAGCCGCTCTGTTTCAGCCCCTCTGTTTCTCGCCCTCTGTTTCTCGCCCTCTGTTTCTCGCTCTCTGTTTCTCGCCCTCTGTTTCTCGCCCTCTGTTTCAGCCCCTCTGTTTCAGCCCCACTGTTTCAGCCCCGCTGTTTCTCGCCCTCTGTTTCTCGCCCACTGTTTCTCGCCCTCTGTTTCAGCCCCTCTGTTTCAGCCCCTCTGTTTCAGCCCCTCTGTTTCAGCCCCTCTGTTTCTCGCCCTCTGTTTCTCGCCCTCTGTTTCTCGCTCTCTGTTTCTCGCCCTCTGTTTCTCGCCCTCTGTTTCAGCCCCTCTGTTTCAGCCCCTCTGTTTCAGCCTCTCTGTTTCAGCCCCTCTGTTTCAGCCCCACTGTTTCTCGCCCTCTGTTTCTCGCCCACTGTTTCTCGCCCTCTGTTTCACCCCCTCTGTTTCAGCCCCTCTGTTTCAGCCCCTCTGTTTCAGCCCCTCTGTTTCAGCCCCTCTGTTTCTCGCCCTCTGTTTCTCGCCCTCTGTTTCTCGCTCTCTGTTTCTCGCCCTCTGTTTCTCGCCCTCTGTTTCAGCCCCTCTGTTTCAGCCCCTCTGTTTCAGCCCCTCTGTTTCAGCCCCTCTGTTTCTCGCCTTCTGTTTCAGCCCCTCTGTTTCAGCCCCTCTGTATCAGCCCCTCTGTTTCAGCCCCTCTGTTCCTCGCCCTCTGTTTCTCGCCCTCTGTTTCTCGCTCTCTGTTTCAGCCCCTCTGTTTCAGCCCCTCTGTTTATCGCCCTCTGTTTCTCGCCCTCTGTTTCAGCCCCTCTGTTTCAGCCCCTCTGTTTCAACCCCGCTGTTTCTCGCCCTCTGTTTCTGGCCCACTGTTTCTCGCCCTCTGTTTCAGCCCCTCTGTTTCAGCCCCTCTGTTTCAGCCCCTCTGTTTCAGCCCCTCTGTTTCAGCCCCTCTGTTTCTCGCCCTCTGTTTCTCGCCCTCTGTTTCACGCTCTCTGTTTCTCGCCCTCTGTTTCTCGCCCTCTGTTTCAGCCCCTCTCTTTCAGCCCCTCTGTTTCAGCCCCTCTGTTTCTCGCCCTCTGTTTCTCGCCCTCTGTTTCTCGCCCTCTGTTTCAGCCCATCAGTTTCATCACCTTTGTTTCAGCCACTCTGTTTCAGCCCCTCTGTTTCTCGCCCTCTGTTTCAGCCCCTCTGTTTCAGCTCCTCTGTTTCAGCCCCTCTGTTTCAGCCCCTCTGTTTCTCGCCCTCTGTTTCTCGCCCTCTGTTTCAGCCCCTCTGTTTCAGCCCCTCTGTATGAGCCCCTCTGTTTCAGACCCTCTGTTTCTCGCCCTCTGTTTCACGCCCTCTGTTTCAGCCCCTCTGTTTCAGCCCCTCTGTTTCAGCCTCTCTGCTTCAGCCCCTCTGTTTCAGCCCCTCTGTTTCTCGCCCTCTGTTTCAGCCCCTCTGTTTCAGCCCCTCTGTTTCTCGCCCTCTGTTTCAGCCCCTCTGTTTCAGCCCCTCTGTATCAGCCCCTCTGTTTCAGCCCCTCTGTTTCTCGCCCTCTGTTTCTCGCCCTCTGTTTCAGCCCCTCTGTTTCAGCCCCTCTGTTTCAGCCTCTCTGTTTAGGCCCTCTGTTTCAGCACCTCTGTTTCTCGCCCTCTGTTTCTCGCCCACTGTTTCTCGCCCTCTGTTTCAGCCCCTCTGTTTCAGCCCCTCTTTTTCAGCCCCTCTGTTTCTCGCCCTCTGTTTCTCGCTCTCTGTTTCTCGCCCTCTGTTTCTGGCCCTCTGTTTCAGCTCCTCTGTTTCAGCCCCTCTGTTTCAGCCCCTCTGTTTCAGCCCCTCTGTTTCTCGCCCTCTGTTTCAGCCCCTCTGTTTCTCGCCCTCTGTTTCAGCCCCTCTGTTTCAGCCCCTCTGTATCAGCCCCTCTGTTTCAGCCCCTCTGTTTCTCGCCCTCTGTTTGTCGCCCTCTGTTTCTCGCTCTCTGTTTCTCGCCCTCTGTTTCTCGCCCTCTGTTTCAGCCCCTCTGTTTCAGCCCCTCTGTTTCAGCCCCTCTGTTTCTCGCCCTCTGTTTCTCGCCCACTGTTTCTCGCCCTCTGTTTCAGCCCCTCTGTTTCAGCCCCTCTGTTTCAGCCCCTCTGTTTCAGCCCCTCTGTTTCAGCCCCTCTGTTTCTCGCCCTCTGTTTCTCGCCCTCTGTTTCTCGCTCTCTGTTTCTCGCTCTCTGTTTCTCGCCCTCTGTTACTCGCCCTCTGTTTCAGCCCATCAGTTTCAGCCCCTTTGTTTCAGCCCCTCTGTTTCAGCCCCTCTGTTTCTCGCCCTCTGTTTCAGCCCCTCTGTTTCAGCCCCCCTGTTTCAGCCCCTCTGTTTCAGCCCCTCTGTTTCTCGCCCTCTGTTTCTCGCCCTCTGTTTCTCGCCCTCTGTTTCTTGCCCTCTGTTTCAGCCCCTCTGTTTCAGTCCCTCTGTTTCAAACCCCTCTGTTTCTCGCCCTCTGTTTCTCGCCCTCGGTTTCAGCCCCTCTGTTTCAGCCCCTCTGTTTCAGCCCCTCTGTTTCTCGCCCTCTGTTTCAGCCCCTCTGTTTCAGCCCCTCTGTTTCTCGCCCTCTGTTTCAGCCCCTCTGTTTCAGCCCCTCTTTATCAGCCCCTCTGTTTCAGCCCCTCTGTTTCTCGCCCTCTGTTTCTCGCCCTCTGTTTCAGCCCCTCTGTTTCAGCCCCTCTTTTTCAGCCTCTCTGTTTCAGCCCCTCTGTTTCAGACCCTCTGTTTCTCGCCCTCTGTTTCTCGCCCACTGTTTCTCGCCCTCTGTTTCAGCCCCTCTGTTTCAGCCCTTCTGTTCCTCGCCCTCTGTTTCAGCCCCTCTGTTTCTCGCCCTCTGTTTCTCGCCCTCTGTTTCTCGCCCTCTGTTTCTCGCTCTCTGTTTCTCGCCCTCTGTTTCTCGCCCTCTGTTTCAGCCCCTCTGTTTCAGCCCCTCTGTTTCAGCCCCGCTGTTTCTCGCCCTCTGTTTCTCGCCCACTGTTTCTCGCCCTCTGTTTCAGCCCCTCTGTTTCAGCCCCTCTGTTTCAGCCCCTCTGTTTCAGCCCCTCTGTTTCTCGCCCTCTGTTTCTCGCCCTCTGTTTCTCGCTCTCTGTTTCTCGCCCTCTGTTTCTCGCCCTCTGTTTCAGCCCCTCTGTTTCAGCCCCTCAGTTTCAGCCCCTCTGTTTCTCGCCATCTGTTTCTCGCCCTCTGTTTCTCGCCCTCTGTTTCAGCCCATCAGTTTCAGCCCCTTTTTTTCAGCCCCTCTGTTTCAGCCCCTCTGTTGCTCGCCCTCTGTTTCAGCCCCTCTGTTTCAGCCCCTCTGTTTCAGCCCCTCTGTTTCAGCCCCTCTGTTTCTCGCCCTCTGTTTCTCGCCCTCTGTTTCTCGCCCTCTGTTTCTCGCCCTCTGTTTCAGCCCCTCTGTTTCAGTCCCTCTGTTTCAGCCCCTCTGTTTATCGCCCTCTGTTTCTCGCCCTCTGTTTCAGCCCCTCTGTTCAAGCCCCTCTGTTTCAGCCCCTCTGTTTCTCGCCCTCTGTTTCAGCCCCTCTGTTTCAGCCCCTCTGTTTCTCGCCCTCTGTTTCAGCCCCTCTGTTTCAGCCCCTCTCTATCAGCCCCTTTGTTTCAGCCCCTCTGTTTCTCGCCCTCTGTTTCTCGCCCTCTGTTTCAGCCCCTCTGTTTCAGCCCCTCTGTTTCAACACCTCTGTTTCAGCCCCTTTGTTTCAGCCCCTCTGTTTCTCGCCCTCTGTTTCTCGCCCTCTGTTTCTCGCTCTCTGTTTCTCGCCCTCTGTTTCAGCCCGTCTGTTTCTCGCCCAGTGTTTCAGCCCCTCTGTTTCAGCCCCTCTGTTTCAGCCCCTCAGTATCAGCCCTTCTGTTTCAGCCCCTCTGTTTCAGCCCCTCTGTTTCAGCTCCTCTGTTTCAGCCCCTCTGTTTCAGCCCCTCTGTTTCAGCCCCTCTGTTTCTCGCCCTCTGTTTCTCGCTCTCTGTTTCTCGCACTCTGTTTCTCGCCCTCTGTTTCAGCCCCTCTGTTTCAGCCCCTCTGTTTCAGCCCCTCTGTTTCTCGCCCTCTGTTTCTCGCCCACTGTTTCTCGCCCTCTGTTTCAGCCCCTCTGTTTCAGCCCCTCTGTTTCAGCCCTCTGTTTCAGCCCCTCTGTTTCAGCCCCTCTGTTTCTCGCCCTCTGTTTCTCGCCCTCTGTTTCTCGCTCTCTGTTTCTCGCTCTCTGTTTCTCGCCCTCTGTTTCTCGCCCTCTGTTTCAGCCCATCAGTTTCAGCCCCTTTGTTTCAGCCCCTCTGTTTCAGCCCCTCTGTTTCTCGCCCTCTGTTTCAGCCCCTCTGTTTCAGCCCCCCTGTTTCAGCCCCTCTGTTTCAGCCCCTCTGTTTCTCGCTCTCTGTTTCTCGCCCTCTGTTTCTCGCCCTCTGTTTCTTGCCCTCTGTTTCAGCCCCTCTGTTTCAGTCCCTCTGTTTCAAACCCCTCTGTTTCTCGCCCTCTGTTTCTCGCCCTCGGTTTCAGCCCCTCTGTTTCAGCCCCTCTGTTTCAGCCCCTCTGTTTCTCTCCCTCTGTTTCAGCCCCTCTGTTTCAGCCCCTCTGTTTCTCGCCCTCTGTTTCAGCCCCTCTGTTTCAGCCCCTCTTTATCAGCCCCTCTGTTTCAGCCCCTCTGTTTCTCGCCCTCTGTTTCTCGCCCTCTGTTTCAGCCCCTCTGTTTCAGCCCCTCTGTTTCAGCCTCTCTGTTTCAGCCCCTCTGTTTCAGCCCCTCTGTTTCTCGCCCTCTGTTTCTCGCCCACTGTTTCTCGCCCTCTGTTTCAGCCCCTCTGTTTCAGCCCTTCTGTTTCTCGCCCTCTGTTTCAGCCCCTCTGTTTCTCGCCCTCTGTTTCTCGCCCTCTGTTTCTCGCCCTCTGTTTCTCGCTCTCTGTTTCTCGCCCTCTGTTTCTCGCCCTCTGTTTCAGCCCCTCTGTTTCAGCCCCACTGTTTCAGCCCCGCTGTTTCTCGCCCTCTGTTTCTCGCCCACTGTTTCTCGCCCTCTGTTTCAGCCCCTCTGTTTCAGCCCCTCTGTTTCAGCCCCTCTGTTTCAGCCCCTCTGTTTCTCGCCCTCTGTTTCTCGCCCTCTGTTTCTCGCTCTCTGTTTCTCGCCCTCTGTTTCTCGCCCTCTGTTTCAGCCCCTCTGTTTCAGCCCCTCAGTTTCAGCCCCTCTGTTTCTCGCCATCTGTTTCTCGCCCTCTGTTTCTCGCCCTCTGTTTCAGCCCATCAGTTTCAGCCCCTTTTTTTCAGCCCCTCTGTTTCAGCCCCTCTGTTGCTCGCCCTCTGTTTCAGCCCCTCTGTTTCAGCCCCTCTGTTTCAGCCCCTCTGTTTCAGCCCCTCTGTTTCTCGCCCTCTGTTTCTCGCCCTCTGTTTCTCGCCCTCTGTTTCTCGCCCTCTGTTTCAGCCCCTCTGTTTCAGTCCCTCTGTTTCAGCCCCTCTGTTTCTCGCCCTCTGTTTCTCGCCCTCTGTTTCAGCCCCTCTGTTCAAGCCCCTCTGTTTCAGCCCCTCTGTTTCTCGCCCTCTGTTTCAGCCCCTCTGTTTCAGCCCCTCTGTTTCTCGCCCTCTGTTTCAGCCCCTCTGTTTCAGCCCCTCTCTATCAGCCCCTTTGTTTCAGCCCCTCTGTTTCTCGCCCTCTGTTTCTCGCCCTCTGTTTCAGCCCCTCTGTTTCAGCCCCTCTGTTTCAGCACCTCTGTTTCAGCCCCTTTGTTTCAGCCCCTCTGTTTCTCGCCCTCTGTTTCTCGCCCTCTGTTTCTCGCTCTCTGTTTCTCGCCCTCTGTTTCAGCCCCTCTGTTTCTCGCCCAGTGTTTCAGCCCCTCTGTTTCAGCCCCTCTGTTTCAGCCCCTCAGTATCAGCCCTTCTGTTTCAGCCCCTCTGTTTCAGCCCCTCTGTTTCAGCTCCTCTGTTTCAGCCCCTCTGTTTCAGCCCCTCTGTTTCAGCCCCTCTGTTTCTCGCCCTCTGTTTCAGCCCCTCTGTTTCAGCCCCTCTGTTTCTCGCCCTCTGTTTCAGCCCCTCTGTTTCAGCCCCTCTCTATCAGCCACTCTGTTTCAGCCCCTCTGTTTCATCCCTTCTGTTTCAGCCCCTCTGTTTAAGCCCCTCTGTTTTTCGCCCTCTGTTTCAGCCCCTCTGTTTCTCGCCCTCTGTTTCAGACCCTTGTTTCAGCCCCTCAGTATCAGCCCCTCTGTTTCAGCCCCTCTGTTTCTCGCCCTCTGTTTCTCGCCCTCTGTTTCTCGCCCTCTGTTTCTCGCACAGTGTTTCAGCCCCTCTGTTTCAGCCCCTCTGTTTCAGCCCCTCTGTTTCAGCCGCTCTGTTTCAGCCCCTCTGTTTCAGCCCCTCTGTTTCTCGCCCTCTGTTTCTCGCCCTCTGTTTCTCGCCCTCTGTTTCTCGCTCTCTGTTTCTCGCCCTCTGCTTCAGCCCCTCTGTTTCTCGCCCACTGTTTCAGCCCCTCTGTTTCTCGCAATCTGTTTCAGCCCCTCTGTTTCTCGCCTTCTGTTTCAGACCCTCTGTTTCAGCCCCTCTGTTTCAGCCCCTCTGTTTCAGCCCCTCTGTTTCAGCACCTCTGTTTCTCGCCCTTTGTTTCTCGCCCTCTGTTTGAGCCCCTGTTTCTCGCCCTCTGTTTCAGCCCCTCTGTTTCAGCCCCTCTGTTTCAGCCCCTCTGTTTCAGCCCCTCTGATTCTCGCCCTCTGTTTCTCGCCCTCTGTTTCTCGCCCTCTGTTTCTCGCTCTCTGTTTCTCGCCCTCTGTTTCAGCCCCTCTGTTTCTCGCCCACTGTTTCAGCCCCTCTGTTTCTCGCCGTCTGTTTCAGCCCCTCTGTTTCAGCCCCTCTGTTTCTCGCCCTATGTTTCAGCCCCTCTGTTTCAGCCCCTCTGTTTCAGCCCCTCTTTTTCAGCCCCTCTGTTTCTCGCCTTCTGTTTCTCGCCCTCTGTTTCTCGCTCTCTGTTTCTCGCACTCTGTTTCTCGCCCTCTGTTTCAGCCCCTCTGTTTCAGCCCCTCTGTTTCAGCCCCTCTGTTTCTCGCCCTCTGTTTCTCGCCCACTGTTTCTCGCCCTCTGTTTCAGCCCCTCTGTTTCAGCCCCTCTGTTTCAGCCCTCTGTTTCAGCCCCTCTGTTTCAGCCCCTCTGTTTCTCGCCCTCTGTTTCTCGCCCTCTGTTTCTCGCCCTCTGTTTCTCGCCCTCTGTTTCAGCCCCTCTGTTTCAGTCCCTCTGTTTCAGCCCCTCTGTTTCCGGCCTCTGTTTCTCGCCCTCTGTTTCAGCCCCTCTGTTTCAGCCCCTCTGTTTCAGCCCCTCTGTTTCTCGCCCTCTGTTTCAGCCCCTCTGTTTCAGCCCCTCTGTTTCTCGCCCTCTGTTTCAGCCCCTCTGTTTCAGCCCCTCTTTATCAGCCCCTTTGTTTCAGCCCCTCTGTTTCTCGCCCTCTGTTTCTCGCCCTCTGTTTCAGCCCCTCTGTTTCAGCCCCTCTGTTTCATCACCTCTGTTTCAGCCCCTCTGTTTCAGCCCCTCTGTATCAGCCCCTCTGTTTCAGCCCCTCTGTTTCTCGCCCTCTGTTTCTCGCCCTCTGTTTCAGCCCCTCTGTTTCAGCCCCTCTGTTTCAGCCCCTCTGTTTCAGCCCCTCTGATTCTCGCCCTCTGTTTCTCGCCCTCTGTTTCTCGCCCTCTGTTTCTCGCTCTCTGTTTCTCGCCCTCTGTTTCAGCCCCTCTGTTTCTCGCCCACTGTTTCAGCCCCTCTGTTTCTCGCCGTCTGTTTCAGCCCCTCTGTTTCAGCCCCTCTGTTTCTCGCCCTATGTTTCAGCCCCTCTGTTTCAGCCCCTCTGTTTCAGCCCCTCTTTTTCAGCCCCTCTGTTTCTCGCCTTCTGTTTCTCGCCCTCTGTTTCTCGCTCTCTGTTTCTCGCACTCTGTTTCTCGCCCTCTGTTTCAGCCCCTCTGTTTCAGCCCCTCTGTTTCAGCCCCTCTGTTTCTCGCCCTCTGTTTCTCGCCCACTGTTTCTCGCCCTCTGTTTCAGCCCCTCTGTTTCAGCCCCTCTGTTTCAGCCCTCTGTTTCAGCCCCTCTGTTTCAGCCCCTCTGTTTCTCGCCCTCTGTTTCTCGCCCTCTGTTTCTCGCCCTCTGTTTCTCGCCCTCTGTTTCAGCCCCTCTGTTTCAGTCCCTCTGTTTCAGCCCCTCTGTTTCCGGACTCTGTTTCTCGCCCTCTGTTTCAGCCCCTCTGTTTCAGCCCCTCTGTTTCAGCCCCTCTGTTTCTCGCCCTCTGTTTCAGCCCCTCTGTTTCAGCCCCTCTGTTTCTCGCCCTCTGTTTCAGCCCCTCTGTTTCAGCCCCTCTTTATCAGCCCCTTTGTTTCAGCCCCTCTGTTTCTCGCCCTCTGTTTCTCGCCCTCTGTTTCAGCCCCTCTGTTTCAGCCCCTCTGTTTCAGCACCTCTGTTTCAGCCCCTCTGTTTCAGCCCCTCTGTTTCTCGCCCTCTGTTTCTCGCCCTCTGTTTCTCGCTCTCTGTTTCTCGCCCTCTGTTTCAGCCCCTCTGTTTCTCGCCCAGTGTTTCAGCCCCTCTGTTTCAGCCCCTCTGTTTCAGCCCCTCTGTTTCAGCCCTTCTGTTTCAGCCCCTCTGTTTCAGCCCCTCTGTTTCAGCTCCTCTGTTTCAGCCCCTCTGTTTCAGCCCCTCTGTTTCAGCCCCTCTGTTTCTCGCCCTCTGTTTCAGCCCCTCTGTTTCTCGCCCACTGTTTCTCGCCCTCTGTTTCAGCCCCTCTGTTTCAGCCCCTCTGTTTCAGCCCCTCTGTTTCAGCCCCTCTGTTTCTCGCACCCTGTTTCTCGCCCTCTGTTTCTCGCTCTCTGTTTCTCGCTCTCTGTTTCTCGCCCTCTGTTTCAGCCCCTCTGTTTCAGCCCCTCTGTTTCAGCCCCTCTGTTTCTCGCCCTCTGTTTCTCGCCCTCTGTTTCTCGCCCTCTGTTTCAGCCCCTCTGTTTCAGCCCCTTAGTTTCAGCCCCTCTGTTTCAGCCCCTCTGTTTCAGCCCCTCTGTTTCAGCCCCTCTGTTTCTCGCCCTCTGTTTCAGCCCCTCTGTTTCAGCCCCTCTGTTTCAGCCCTCTGTTTCAGCCCCTCTGTTTCTCGCCCTCTGTTTCTCGCCCTCTGTTTCTCGCCCTCTGTTTCTCGCTCATTGTTTCAGCCCCTCTGTTTCTCGCCCTCTGTTTCAGCCCCTCTGTTTCTCGCCCTCTGTTTCTCGCCCTCTGTTTCAGCCCCTCTGTTTCAGCCCCTCTGTTTCTCGCCCTCTGTTTCAGCCCCTCTGTTTCAGCCCCTCTGTTTCTCGCCCTCTGTTTCAGCGCCTCTGTTTCAGCCCCTCTGTATCAGCCCCTCTGTTTCAGCCCCTCTGTTTTTCGCCCTCTGTTTCTCGCCCTCTGTTTCAGCCCCTCTGTTTCAGCCCCTCTGTTTCAGCCCCTCTGATTCAGCCCCTCTGATTCTCGCCCTCTGTTTCTCGCCCGCTGTTACTCGCCCTCTGTTCCTCGCTCTCTGTTTCTCGCCCTCTGTTTCAGCCCCTCTGTTTCAGCCCCTCTGTTTCTCGCCCTCTGTTTCTCGCCATCTGTTTCAGCGCCTTTGTTTCAGCCCCTCTGTTTCTCGCCCTCTGTTTCAGACGCTCTGTTTCAGCTTCTCTGTTTCAGCCCCTCTGTTTCAGCACCTCTGTTTCTCGCCCTTTGTTTCTCGCCCTCTGTTTCAGCCCCTCTGTTTCTCGCCCTCTGTTTCAGCCCCTCTGATTCTCGCCCTCTGTTTCAGCCCCTCTGTTTCAGTCCCTCTGTTTCAGCCCCTCAATTTCAGCCCCTCTGTTTCAGCCCCTCTGTTTCCACCCCTCTGTTTCAGCCCCTCTGATTCAGCCCCTCTGTTTCTCGCCCTCTGTTTCAGCCCCTCTGTTTCAGCCCCTCTGTTTCAGCCACTCTGTTTCAGCCCCTCTGTTTCTCGCCCTCTGTTTCTCGCCCTCTGTTTCAGCCCCTCTGTTTCAGCCCCTCTGTTTCAGCCCCGCTGTTTCTCGCCCTCTGTTTCTCGCCCACTGTTTCTCGCCCTCTGTTTCAGCCCCTCTGTTTCAGCCCCTCTGTTTCAGCCCCTCTGTTTCTCGCCCTCTGTTTCTCGCCCTCTTTTTCTCGCCCACTGTTTCTCGCCCTCTGTTTCAGCCCCTCTGTTTCAGCCCCTCTGTATGAGCCCCTCTGTTTCAGCCCCTCTGTTTCTCGCCCTCTGTTTCACGCCCTCTGTTTCAGCCCCTCTGTTTCAGCCCCTCTGTTTCAGCCTCTCTGCTTCAGCCCCTCTGTTTCAGCCCCTCTGTTTCTCGCCCTCTGTTTCAGCCCCTCTGTTTCAGCCCCTCTGTTTCTCGCCCTCTGTTTCAGCCCCTCTGTTTCAGCCCCTCTGTATCAGCCCCTCTGTTTCAGCCCCTCTGTTTCTCGCCCTCTGTTTCTCGCCCTCTGTTTCAGCCCCTCTGTTTCAGCCCCTCTGTTTCAGCCTCTCTGTTTCAGCCCCTCTGTTTCAGCCCCTCTGTTTCTCGCCCTATGTTTCTCGGCCACTGTTTCTCGCCCTCTGTTTCAGCCCCTCTGTTTCAGCCCCTCTTTTTCAGCCCCTCTGTTTCTCGCCCTCTGTTTCTCGCTCTCTGTTTCTCGCCCTCTGTTTCTGGCCCTCTGTTTCAGCTCCTCTGTTTCAGCCCCTCTGTTTCAGCCCCTCTGTTTCAGCCCCTCTGTTTCTCGCCCTCTGTTTCAGCCCCTCTGTTTCTCGCCCTCTGTTTCAGCCCCTCTGTTTCAGCCCCTCTGTATCAGCCCCTCTGTTTCAGCCCCTCTGTTTCTCGCCCTCTGTTTCTCGCCCTCTGTTTCTCGCTCTCTGTTTCTCGCCCTCTGTTTCTCGCCCTCTGTTTCAGCCCCTCTGTTTCAGCCCCTCTGTTTCAGCCCAGCTGTTTCTCGCCCTCTGTTTCTCGCCCACTGTTTCTCACCCTCTGTTTCAGCCCCTCTGTTTCAGCCCCTCTGTTTCAGCCCCTCGGTTTCAGCCCCTCTGTTTCTCGCCCTCTGTTTCTCGCCCTCTGTTTCTCGCTCTCTGTTTCTCGCTCTCTGTTTCTCGCCCTCTGTTTCTCGCCCTCTGTTTCAGCCCATCAGTTTCAGCCCCTTTGTTTCAGCCCCTCTGTTTCAGCCCCTCTGTTTCTCGCCCTCTGTTTCAGCCCCCCTGTTTCAGCCCCTCTGTTTCAGCCCCTCTGTTTCTCGCCCTCTGTTTCTCGCCCTCTGTTTCTCGCCCTCTGTTTCTCGCCCTCTGTTTCAGCCCCTCTGTTTCAGTCCCTCTGTTTCAAACCCCTCTGTTTCTCGCCCTCTGTTTCTCGCCCTCGGTTTCAGCCCCTCTGTTTCAGCCCCTCTGTTTCAGCCCCTCTGTTTCTCGCCCTCTGTTTCAGCCCCTCTGTTTCAGCCCCTCTGTTTCTCGCCCTCTGTTTCAGCCCCTCTGTTTCAGCCCCTCTTTATCAGCCCCTCTGTTTCAGCCCCTCTGTTTCTCGCCCTCTGTTTCTCGCCCTCTGTTTCAGCCCCTCTGTTTCAGCCCGTCTGTTTCAGCCCCTCTGTTTCAGCCCCTCTGTTTCAGCCCCTCTGATTCTCTCCCTCTGTTTCTCGCCCACTGTTTCTCGCCCTCTGTTTCAGCCCCTCTGTTTCAGCCCCTCTGTTTCTCGCCCTCTGTTTCAGCCCCTCTGTTTCTCGCCCTCTGTTTCTCGCCCTCTGTTTCTCGCCCTCTGTTTCTCGCTCTCTGTTTCTCGCCCTCTGTTTCTCGCCCTCTGTTTCAGCCCCTCTGTTTCAGCCCCTCTGTTTCAGCCCCGCTGTTTCTCGCCCTCTGTTTCTCGCCCACTGTTTCTCGCCCTCTGTTTCAGCCCCTCTGTTTCAGCCCCTCTGTTTCAGCCCCTCTGTTTCAGCCCCTCTGTTTCTCGCCCTCTGTTTCTCGCCCTCTGTTTCTCGCTCTCTGTTTCTCGCCCTCTGTTTCTCGCCCTCTGTTTCAGCCCCTCTGTTTCAGCCCCTCAGTTTCAGCCCCACTGGTTCTCGCCATCTGTTTCTCGCCCTCTGTTTCTCGCCCTCTGTTTCAGCCCATCAGTTTCAGCCCCTTTTTTTCAGCCCCTCTGTTTCAGCCCCTCTGTTGCTCGCCCTCTGTTTCAGCCCCTCAGTTTCAGCCCCTCTGTTTCAGCCCCTCTGTTTCAGCCCCTCTGTTTCTCGCCCTCTGTTTCTCGCCCTCTGTTTCTCGCCCTCTGTTTCTCGCCCTCTGTTTCAGCCCCTCTGTTTCAGTCCCTCTGTTTCAGCCCCTCTGTTTCTCGCCCTCTGTTTCTCGCCCTCTGTTTCAGCCCCTCTGTTCAAGCCCCTCTGTTTCAGCCCCTCTGTTTCTCGCCCTCTGTTTCAGCCCCTCTGTTTCAGCCCCTCTGTTTCTCGCCCTCTGTTTCAGCCCCTCTATTTCAGCCCCTCTCTATCAGCCCCTTTGTTTCAGCCCCTCTGTTTCTCGCCCTCTGTTTCTCGCCCTCTGTTTCAGCCCCTCTGTTTCAGCCCCTCTGTTTCAGCACCTCTGTTTCAGCCCCTCTGTTTCAGCCCCTCTGTTTCTCGCCCTCTGTTTCTCGCCCTCTGTTTCTCGCTCTCTGTTTCTCGCCCTCTGTTTCAGCCCCTCTGTTTCTCGCCCAGTGTTTCAGCCCCTCTGTTTCAGCCCCTCTGTTTCAGCCCCTCAGTATCAGCCCTTCTGTTAGGCCCCTCTGTTTCAGCCCCTCTGTTTCAGCTCCTCTGTTTCAGCCCCTCTGTTTCAGCCCCTCTGTTTCAGCCCCTCTGTTTCAGCCCCTCTGTTTCAGCCCCTCTGTTTCAGCCCCTCTGTTTCTCGCCCTCTGTTTCAGCCCCTCTGTTTCAGCCCCTCTCTATCAGCCCCTCTGTTTCAGCCCCTCTGTTTCAGCCCTTCTGTTTCAGCCCCTCTGTTTAAGCCGCTCTGTTTTTCGCCCTCTGTTTCAGCCCCTCTGTTTCTCGCCCTCTGTTTCAGACCCTTGTTTCAGCCCCTCAGTATCAGCCCCTCTGTTTCAGCCCCTCTGTTTCTCGCCCTCTGTTTCTCGCCCTCTGTTTCTCGCCCTCTGTTTCTCGCACAGTGTTTCAGCCCCTCTGTTTCAGCCCCTCTGTTTCAGCCCCTCTGTTTCAGCCGCTCTGTTTCAGCCCCTCTGTTTCAGCCCCTCTGTTTCTCGCCCTCTGTTTCTCGCCCTCTGTTTCTCGCCCTCTGTTTCTCGCTCTCTGTTTCTCGCCCTCTGCTTCAGCCCCTCTGTTTCTCGCCCACTGTTTCAGCCCCTCTGTTTCTCGCAATCTGTTTCAGCCCCTCTGTTTCAGCCCCTCTGTTTCTCGCCCTCTGTTTCAGACCCTCTGTTTCAGCCCCTCTGTTTCAGCCCCTCTGTTTCAGCCCCTCTGTTTCAGCACCTCTGTTTCTCGCCCTTTGTTTCTCGCCCTCTGTTTGAGCCCCTCTGTTTCTCGCCCTCTGTTTCAGCCCCTCTGTTTCTCGCCCTCTGTTTCAGACCCTCTGTTTCAGCCCGTCTGTTTCTCGCCCTCAGTTTCAGCCCCTCTGTTTCAGCCCCTCTGTATCAGCCCCTCTGTTTCAGCCCCTCTGTTTCTCGCCCTCTGTTTCTCGCCCTCTGTTTCAGCCCCTCTGTTTCAGCCAGTCTGTTTCTGCCCCTCTGTTTCAGCCCCTCTGATTCTCGCCCTCTGTTTCTCGCCCTCTGTTTCTCGCCCTCTGTTTCTCGCTCTCTGTTTCTCGCCCTCTGTTTCAGCCCCTCTGTTTCTCGCCCACTGTTTCAGCCCCTCTTTTCTCGCCATCTGTTTCAGCCCCTCTGTTTCAGCCCCTCTGTTTCTCGCCCTATGTTTCAGCCCCTCTGTTTCAGCCCCTCTGTTTCAGCCCCTCTTTTTCAGCCCCTCTGTTTCTCGCCTTCTGTTTCTCGCCCTCTGTTTCTCGCTCTCTGTTTCTCGCACTCTGTTTCTCACCCTCTGTTTCAGCCCCTCTGTTTCAGCCCCTCTGTTTTTAGCCCCTCTGTTTCTCGCCCTCTGTTTCTCGCCCACTGTTTCTCGCCCTCTGTTTCAGCCCCTCTGTTTCAGCCCCTCTGTTTCAGCCCTCTGTTTCAGCCCCTCTGTTTCAGCCCCTCTGTTTCTCGCCCTCTGTTTCTCGCCCTCTGTTTCTCGCCCTCTGTTTCTCGCCCTCTGTTTCAGCCCCTCTGTTTCAGTCCCTCTGTTTCAGCCCCTCTGTTTCTCGCCCTCTGTTTCTCGCCCTCTGTTTCAGCCCCTCTGTTTCAGCCCCTCTGTTTCAGCCCCTCTGTTTCTCGCCCTCTGTTTCAGCCCCTCTGTTTCAGCCCCTCTGTTTCTCGCCCTCTGTTTCAGCCCCTCTGTTTCAGCCGCTCTTTATGAGCCCCTTTGTTTCAGCCCCTCTGTTTCTCGCCCTCTGTTTCTCGCCCTCTGTTTCAGCCCCTCTGTTTCAGCCCCTCTGTTTCAGCACCTCTGTTTCAGCCCCTCTGTTTCAGCCCCTCTGTTTCTCGCCCTCTGTTTCTCGCCCTCTGTTTCTCGCTCTCTGTTTCTCGCCCTCTGTTTCAGCCCCTCTGTTTCTCGCCCAGTGTTTCAGCACCTCTGTTTCAGCCCCTCTGTTTCAGCCCCTCTGTTTCAGCCCTTCTGTTTCAGCCCCTCTGTTTCAGCCCCTCTGTTTCAGCTCCTCTGTTTCAGCCCCTCTGTTTCAGCCCCTCTGTTTCAGCCCCTCTGTTTCTCGCCCTCTGTTTCAGCCCCTCTGTTTCTCGCCCACTGTTTCTCGCCCTCTGTTTCAGCCCCTCTGTTTCAGCCCCTCTGTTTCAGCCCCTCTGTTTCAGCCCCTCTGTTTCTCGCACCCTGTTTCTCGCCCTCTGTTTCTCGCTCTCTGTTTCTCGCCCTCTGTTTCTCGCCCTCTGTTTCAGCCCCTCTGTTTCAGCCCCTCTCTTTCAGCCCCTCTGTTTCTCGCCCTCTGTTTCTCGCCCACTGTTTCTCGCCCTCTGTTTCAGCCCCTCTGTTTCAGCCCCTTTGTTTCAGCCCCTCTGTTTCAGCCCCTCTGTTTCAGCCCCTTTGTTTCAGCCCCTCTGTTTCAGCCCCTCTGTTTCTCGCCCTCTGTTTCAGCCCCTCTGTTTCAGCCCCTCTGTTTCAGCCCCTCTGTTTCAGCCCCTCTGTTTCTCGCCCTCTGTTTCTCGCCCTCTGTTTCTCGCCCTCTGTTTCTCGCTCATTGTTTCAGCCCCTCTGTTTCTCGCCCTCTGTTTCAGCCCCTCTGTTTCTCGCCCTCTGTTTCTCGCCCTCTGTTTCAGCCCGTCTGTTTCAGCCCCTCTGTTTCTCGCCCGCTGTTTCTGCCCCTCTGTTTCAGCCCCTCTGTTTCTTGCCCTCTGTTTCAGCGCCTCTGTTTCAGCCCCTCTGTATCAGCCCCTCTGTTTCAGCCCCTCTGTTTTTCGCCCTCTGTTTCTCGCCCTCTGTTTCAGCCCCTCTGTTTCAGCCCCTCTGTTTCAGCCCCTCTGTTTCAGCCCCTCTGTTTTTAGCCCCTCTGTTTCTCGCCCTCTGTTTCTCGCCCACTGTTTCTCGCCCTCTGTTTCAGCCACTCTGTTTCAGCCCCTCTGTTTCAGCCCTCTGTTTCAGCCCCTCTGTTTCAGCCCCTCTGTTTCTCGCCCTCTGTTTCTCGCCCTCTGTTTCTCGCCCTCTGTTTCTCGCCCTCTGTTTCAGCCCCTCTGTTTCAGTCCCTCTGTTTCAGCCCCTCTGTTTCTCGCCCTCTGTTTCTCGCCCTCTGTTTCAGCCCCTCTGTTTCAGCCCCTCTGTATCAGCCCCTCTGTTTCAGCCCCTCTGTTTCTCGCCCTCTGTTTCTCGCCCTCTGTTTCAGCCCCTCTGTTTCAGCCCCTCTGTTTCAGCCTCTCTGTTTCAGCCCCTCTGTTTCAGCCCCTCTGTTTCTCGCCCTCTGTTTCTCGGCCACTGTTTCTCGCCCTCTGTTTCAGCCCCTTTGTTTCAGCCCCTCTTTTTCAGCCCCTCTGTTTCTCGCCCTCTGTTTCTCGCTCTCTGTTTCTCGCCCTCTGTTTCTGGCCCTCTGTTTGAGCTCCTCTGTTTCAGCCCCTCTGTTTCAGCCCCTCTGTTTCAGCCCCTCTGTTTCTCGCCCTCTGTTTCAGCCCCTCTGTTTCTCGCCCTCTGTTTCAGCCCCTCTGTTTCTGCCCCTCTGTATCAGCCCCTCTGTTTCAGCCCCTCTGTTTCTCGCCCTCTGTTTCTCGCCCTCTGTTTCTCGCTCTCTGTTTCTCGCCCTCTGTTTCTCGCCCTCTGTTTCAGCCCCTCTGTTTCAGCCCAGCTGTTTCTCGCCCTCTGTTTCTCGCCCACTGTTTCTCACCCTCTGTTTCAGCCCCTCTGTTTCAGCCCCTCTGTTTCAGCCCCTCTGTTTCAGCCCCTCTGTTTCTCGCCCTCTGTTTCTCTCCCTCTGTTTCTCGCTCTCTGTTTCTCGCTCTCTGTTTCTCGCCCTCTGTTTCTCGCCCTCTGTTTCAGCCCATCAGTTTCAGCCCCTTTGTTTCAGCCCCTCTGTTTCAGCCCCTCTGTTTCTCGCCCTCTGTTTCAGCCCCCCTGTTTCAGCCCCTCTGTTTCAGCGCCTCTGTTTCTCGCCCTCTGTTTCTCGCCCTCTGTTTCTCGCCCTCTGTTTCTCGCCCTCTGTTTCAGCCCCTCTGTTTCAGTCCCTCTGTTTCAAACCCCTCTGTTTCTCGCCCTCTGTTTCTCGCCCTCGGTTTCAGCCCCTCTGTTTCAGCCCCTCTGTTTCAGCCCCTCTGTTTCTCGCCCTCTGTTTCAGCCCCTCTGTTTCAGCCCCTCTGTTTCTCGCCCTCTGTTTCAGCCCCTCTGTTTCAGCCCCTCTTTATCAGCCCCTCTGTTTCAGCCCCTCTGTTTCTCGCCCTCTGTTTCTCGCCCTCTGTTTCAGCCCCTCTGTTTCAGCCCGTCTGTTTCAGCCCCTCTGTTTCAGCCCCTCTGTTTCAGCCCCTCTGATTCTCTCCCTCTGTTTCTCGCCCACTGTTTCTCGCCCTCTGTTTCAGCCCCTCTGTTTCAGCCCCTCTGTTTCTCGCCCTCTGTTTCAGCCCCTCTGTTTCTCGCCCTCTGTTTCTCGCCCTCTGTTTCTCGCCCTCTGTTTCTCGCTCTCTGTTTCTCGCCCTCTGTTTCTCGCCCTCTGTTTCAGCCCCTCTGTTTCAGCCCCTCTGTTTCAGCCCCGCTGTTTCTCGCCCTCTGTTTCTCGCCCACTGTTTCTCGCCCTCTGTTTCAGCCCCTCTGTTTCAGCCCCTCTGTTTCAGCCCCTCTGTTTCAGCCCCTCTGTTTCTCGCCCTCTGTTTCTCGCCCTCTGTTTCTCGCTCTCTGTTTCTCGCCCTCTGTTTCTCGCCCTCTGTTTCAGCCCCTCTGTTTCAGCCCCTCAGTTTCAGCCCCTCTGGTTCTCGCCATCTGTTTCTCGCCCTCTGTTTCTCGCCCTCTGTTTCAGCCCATCAGTTTCAGCCCCTTTTTTTCAGCCCCTCTGTTTCAGCCCCTCTGTTGCTCGCCCTCTGTTTCAGCCCCTCAGTTTCAGCCCCTCTGTTTCAGCCCCTCTGTTTCAGCCCCTCTGTTTCTCGCCCTCTGTTTCTCGCCCTCTGTTTCTCGCCCTCTGTTTCTCGCCCTCTGTTTCAGCCCCTCTGTTTCAGTCCCTCTGTTTCAGCCCCTCTGTTTCTCGCCCTCTGTTTCTCGCCCTCTGTTTCAGCCCCTCTGTTCAAGCCCCTCTGTTTCAGCCCCTCTGTTTCTCGCCCTCTGTTTCAGCCCCTCTGTTTCAGCCCCTCTGTTTCTCGCCCTCTGTTTCAGCCCCTCTATTTCAGCCCCTCTCTATCAGCCCCTTTGTTTCAGCCCCTCTGTTTCTCGCCCTCTGTTTCTCGCCCTCTGTTTCAGCCCCTCTGTTTCAGCCCCTCTGTTTCAGCACCTCTGTTTCAGCCCCTCTGTTTCAGCCCCTCTGTTTCTCGCCCTCTGTTTCTCGCCCTCTGTTTCTCGCTCTCTGTTTCTCGCCCTCTGTTTCAGCCCCTCTGTTTCTCGCCCAGTGTTTCAGCCCCTCTGTTTCAGCCCCTCTGTTTCAGCCCCTCAGTATCAGCCCTTCTGTTAGGCCCCTCTGTTTCAGCCCCTCTGTTTCAGCTCCTCTGTTTCAGCCCCTCTGTTTCAGCCCCTCTGTTTCAGCCCCTCTGTTTCAGCCCCTCTGTTTCAGCCCCTCTGTTTCAGCCCCTCTGTTTCTCGCCCTCTGTTTCAGCCCCTCTGTTTCAGCCCCTCTCTATCAGCCCCTCTGTTTCAGCCCCTCTGTTTCAGCCCTTCTGTTTCAGCCCCTCTGTTTAAGCCCCTCTGTTTTTCGCCCTCTGTTTCAGCCCCTCTGTTTCTCGCCCTCTGTTTCAGACCCTTGTTTCAGCCCCTCAGTATCAGCCCCTCTGTTTCAGCCCCTCTGTTTCTCGCCCTCTGTTTCTCGGCCTCTGTTTCTCGCCCTCTGTTTCTCGCACAGTGTTTCAGCCCCTCTGTTTCAGCCCCTCTCTATCAGCCCCTCTGTTTCAGCCGCTCTGTTTCAGCCCCTCTGTTTCAGCCCCTCTGTTTCTCGCCCTCTGTTTCTCGCCCTCTGTTTCTCGCCCTCTGTTTCTCGCTCTCTGTTTCTCGCCCTCTGCTTCAGCCCCTCTGTTTCTCGCCCACTGTTTCAGCCCCTCTGTTTCTCGCAATCTGTTTCAGCCCCTCTGTTTCAGCCCCTCTGTTTCTCGCCCTCTGTTTCAGACCCTCTGTTTCAGCCCCTCTGTTTCAGCCCCTCTGTTTCAGCCCCTCTGTTTCAGCACCTCTGTTTCTCGCCCTTTGTTTCTCGCCCTCTGTTTGAGCCCCTCTGTTTCTCGCCCTCTGTTTCAGCCCCTCTGTTTCTCGCCCTCTGTTTCAGACCCTCTGTTTCAGCCCGTCTGTTTCTCGCCCTCAGTTTCAGCCCCTCTGTTTCAGCCCCTCTGTATCAGCCCCTCTGTTTCAGCCCCTGTTTCTCGCCCTCTGTTTCTCGCCCTCTGTTTCAGCCCCTCTGTTTCAGCCAGTCTGTTTCAGCCCCTCTGTTTCAGCCCCTCTGATTCTCGCCCTCTGTTTCTCGCCCTCTGTTTCTCGCCCTCTGTTTCTCGCTCTCTGTTTCTCGCCCTCTGTTTCAGCCCCTCTGTTTCTCGCCCACTGTTTCAGCCCCTCTTTTCTCGCCATCTGTTTCAGCCCCTCTGTTTCAGCCCCTCTGTTTCTCGCCCTATGTTTCAGCCCCTCTGTTTCAGCCCCTCTGTTTCAGCCCCTCTTTTTCAGCCCCTCTGTTTCTCGCCTTCTGTTTCTCGCCCTCTGTTTCTCGCTCTCTGTTTCTCGCACTCTGTTTCTCGCCCTCTGTTTCAGCCCCTCTGTTTCAGCCCCTCTGTTTTTAGCCCCTCTGTTTCTCGCCCTCTGTTTCTCGCCCACTGTTTCTCGCCCTCTGTTTCAGCCCCTCTGTTTCAGCCCCTCTGTTTCAGCCCTCTGTTTCAGCCCCTCTGTTTCAGCCCCTCTGTTTCTCGCCCTCTGTTTCTCGCCCTCTGTTTCTCACCCTCTGTTTCTCGCCCTCTGTTTCAGCCCCTCTGTTTCAGTCCCTCTGTTTCAGCCCCTCTGTTTCTCGCCCTCTGTTTCTCGCCCTCTGTTTCAGCCCCTCTGTTTCAGCCCCTCTGTTTCAGCCCCTCTGTTTCTCGCCCTCTGTTTCAGCCCCTCTGTTTCAGCCCCTCTGTTTCTCGCCCTCTGTTTCAGCCCCTCTGTTTCAGCCGCTCTTTATGAGCCCCTTTGTTTCAGCCCCTCTGTTTCTCGCCCTCTGTTTCTCGCCCTCTGTTTCAGCCCCTCTGTTTCAGCCCCTCTGTTTCAGCACCTCTGTTTCAGCCCCTCTGTTTCAGCCCCTCTGTTTCTCGCCCTCTGATTCTCGCCCTCTGTTTCTCGCTCTCTGTTTCTCGCCCTCTGTTTCAGCCCCTCTGTTTCTCGCCCAGTGTTTCAGCCCCTCTGTTTCAGCCCCTCTGTTTCAGCCCCTCTGTTTCAGCCCTTCTGTTTCAGCCCCTCTGTTTCAGCCCCTCTGTTTCAGCTCCTCTGTTTCAGCCCCTCTGTTTCAGCCCCTCTGTTTCAGCCCCTCTGTTTCTCGCCCTCTGTTTCAGCCCCTCTGTTTCTCGCCCACTGTTTCTCGCCCTCTGTTTCAGCCCCTCTGTTTCAGCCCCTCTGTTTCAGCCCCTCTGTTTCAGCCCCTCTGTTTCTCGCACCCTGTTTCTCGCCCTCTGTTTCTCGCTCTCTGTTTCTCGCCCTCTGTTTCTCGCCCTCTGTTTCAGCCCCTCTGTTTCAGCCCCTCTCTTTCAGCCCCTCTGTTTCTCGCCCTCTATTTCTCGCCCACTGTTTCTCGCCCTCTGTTTCAGCCCCTCTGTTTCAGCCCCTTTGTTTCAGCCCCTCTGTTTCAGCCCCTCTGTTTCAGCCCCTTTGTTTCAGCCCCTCTGTTTCAGCCCCTCTGTTTCTCGCCCTCTGTTTCAGCCCCTCTGTTTCAGCCCCTCTGTTTCAGCCCCTCTGTTTCAGCCCCTCTGTTTCTCGCCCTCTGTTTCTCGCCCTCTGTTTCTCGCCCTCTGTTTCTCGCTCATTGTTTCAGCCCCTCTGTTTCTCGCCCTCTGTTTCAGCCCCTCTGTTTCTCGCCCTCTGTTTCTCGCCCTCTGTTTCAGCCCCTCTGTTTCAGCCCCTCTGTTTCTCGCCCTCTGTTTCTGCCCCTCTGTTTCAGCCCCTCTGTTTCTCGCCCTCTGTTTCAGCGCCTCTGTTTCAGCCACTCTGTATCAGCCCCTCTGTTTCAGCCCCTCTGTTTTTCGCCCTCTGTTTCTCGCCCTCTGTTTCAGCCCCTCTGTTTCAGCCCCTCTGTTTCAGCCCCTCTGTTTCAGCCCCTCTGTTTTTAGCCCCTCTGTTTCTCGCCCTCTGTTTCTCGCCCACTGTTTCTCGCCCTCTGTTTCAGCCCCTCTGTTTCAGCCCCTCTGTTTCAGCCCTCTGTTTCAGCCCCTCTGTTTCAGCCCCTCTGTTTCTCGCCCTCTGTTTCTCGCCCTCTGTTTCTCGCCCTCTGTTTCTCGCCCTCTGTTTCAGCCCCTCTGTTTCAGTCCCTCTGTTTCAGCCCCTCTGTTTCTCGCCCTCTGTTTCTCGCCCTCTGTTTCAGCCCCTCTGTTTCAGCCCCTCTGTTTCAGCCCCTCTGTTTCTCGCCCTCTGTTTCAGCCCCTCTGTTTCAGCCCCTCTGTTTCTCGCCCTCTGTTTCAGCCCCTCTGTTTCAGCCGCTCTTTATGAGCCCCTTTGTTTCAGCCCCTCTGTTTCTCGCCCTCTGTTTCTCGCCCTCTGTTTCAGCCCCTCTGTTTCAGCCCCTCTGTTTCAGCACCTCTGTTTCAGCCCCTCTGTTTCAGCCCCTCTGTTTCTCGCCCTCTGTTTCTCGCCCTCTGTTTCTCGCTCTCTGTTTCTCGCCCTCTGTTTCAGCCCCTCTGTTTCTCGCCCAGTGTTTCAGCCCCTCTGTTTCAGCCCCTCTGTTTCAGCCCCTCTGTTTCAGCCCTTCTGTTTCAGCCCCTCTGTTTCAGCCCCTCTGTTTCAGCTCCTCTGTTTCAGCCCCTCTGTTTCAGCCCCTCTGTTTCAGCCCCTCTGTTTCTCGCCCTCTGTTTCAGCCCCTCTGTTTCTCGCCCACTGTTTCTCGCCCTCTGTTTCAGCCCCTCTGTTTCAGCCCCTCTGTTTCAGCCCCTCTGTTTCAGCCCCTCTGTTTCTCGCACCCTGTTTCTCGCCCTCTGTTTCTCGCTCTCTGTTTCTCGCCCTCTGTTTCTCGCCCTCTGTTTCAGCCCCTCTGTTTCAGCCCCTCTCTTTCAGCCCCTCTGTTTCTCGCCCTCTGATTCTCGCCCACTGTTTCTCGCCCTCTGTTTCAGCCCCTCTGTTTCAGCCCCTTTGTTTCAGCCCCTCTGTTTCAGCCCCTCTGTTTCAGCCCCTTTGTTTCAGCCCCTCTGTTTCAGCCCCTCTGTTTCTCGCCCTCTGTTTCAGCCCCTCTGTTTCAGCCCCTCTGTTTCAGCCCCTCTGTTTCAGCCCCTCTGTTTCTCGCCCTCTGTTTCTCGCCCTCTGTTTCTCGCCCTCTGTTTCTCGCTCATTGTTTCAGCCCCTCTGTTTCTCGCCCTCTGTTTCTCGCCCTCTGTTTCAGCCCCTCTGTTTCAGCCCCTCTGTTTCTCGCCCTCTGTTTCTGCCCCTCTGTTTCAGACCCTCTGTTTCTCGCCCTCTGTTTCAGCGCCTCTGTTTCAGCCCCTCTGTATCAGCCCCTCTGTTTCAGCCCCTCTGTTTTTCGCCCTCTGTTTCTCGCCCTCTGTTTCAGCCCCTCTGTTTCAGCCCCTCTGTTTCAGCCCCTCTGTTTCAGCCCCTCTGATTCTCGCCCTCTGTTTCTCGCCCGCTGTTACTCGCCCTCTGTTCCTCGCTCTCTGTTTCTCGCCCTCTGTTTCAGCCCCTCTGTTTCAGCCCCTCTGTTTCTCGCCCTCTGTTTCTCGCCATCTGTTTCAGCCCCTTTGTTTCAGCCCCTCTGTTTCTCGCCCTCTGTTTCAGCCGCTCTGTTTCAGCTTCTCTGTTTCAGCCCCTCTGTTTCAGCACCTCTGTTTCTCGCCCTTTGTTTCTCGCCCTCTGTTTCAGCCCCTCTGTTTCTCGCCCTCTGTTTCAGCCCCTCTGTTTCTCGCCCTCTGTTTCAGCCCCTCTGTTTCAGTCCCTCTGTTTCAGCCCCTCAATTTCGCCCCTCTGTTTCAGCCCCTCTGTTTCCACCCCTCTGTTTCAGCCCCTCTGATTCAGCCCCTCTGTTTCTCGCCCTCTGTTTCAGCCCCTCTGTTTCAGCCCCTCTGTTTCAGCCACTCTGTTTCAGCCCCTCTGTTTCTCGCCCTCTGTTTCTCGCCCTCTGTTTCAGCCCCTCTGTTTCAGCCCCTCTGTTTCAGCCCCTCTGTTTCTCGCCCTCTGTTTCTCGCACTCTGTTTCTCGCCCTCTGTTTCTCGCTCTCTGTTTCTCGCCCTCTGTTTCTCGCCCTCTGTTTCAGCCCCTCTGTTTCAGCCCCTCTGTTTCAGCCCCTCTATTTCAGCCCCTCTGTTTCAGCCCCTCTGTTTCAGCCCCTCTGTTTCTCGCCCTCTGTTTCTCGCCCTCTGTTTCTCGCTCTCTTTTTCTCGCCCTCGGTTTCTCGCCCTCTGTTTCAGCCCCTCTGTTTCAGCCCCTCTGTTTCAGCCCCTCTGTTTCTCACCCTCTGTATCTCGCCCACTGTTTCTCGCCCTCTGTTTCAGCCCCTCTGTTTCAGCCCCTCTGTTTCATCCCCTCTGTTTCAGCCCCTCTGTTTCAGCCCCTCTGTTTCAGCCCCTCTGTTTCTCGCCCTCTGTTTCAGCCCCTCTGTTTCAGCCCCTCTGTTTCAGCTCCTCTGTTTCAGCCCCTCTGTTTCAGCCCCTCTGTTTATCGCCCTCTGTTTCTCGCCCTCAGTTTCAGCCCCTCTGTTTCTCGCCCTCTGTTTCAGCCCCTCTGTTTCACGCCCTCTGTTTCAGCCCCTCTGTTTCAGCCCCTCTGTTTCAGCCCCTCTGTTTCAGCCCTTCTGTTTCAGCCCCTCGGTTTCTGCACCTCTGTTTCTCGCCCTCTCTTTCAGCCCCTCTGTTTCTCGCCCTCTGTTTCAGACCCTCTGTTTCAGCCCCACAGTATCAGCCACTCTGTTTCAGCCCCTCTGTTTCAGCCCCTCTGTTTCTCGCCCTCTGTTTCTCGCCCTCTGTTTCTCTTTCTCTGTTTCTCGCCCTCTGTTTCAGCCCGTCTGTTTCTCGCCCACTGTTTCAGCCCCTCTGTTTCTCGCCATCTGTTTCAGCCCCTCTGTTTCAGCCCCTCTGTATCAGCCCCTCTGTTTCAGCCACTCTGTTTCTCGCCCTCTGTTTCTCGCCCTCTGTTTCACCCCTCTGTTTCAGCCCCTCTGTTTCAGCCCCTCTGTTTCTGCCCCTCTGTTTCAGCCCCTCTGTTTCAGCCCCTCTGTTTCTCGCCCTCTGTTTCTCGCCCTCTGTTTCTCACTCTCTGTTTCTCGCCCTCTGTTTCAGCCCCTCTGTTTCTCGCCCACTGTTTCAGCCCCTCTGTTTCAGCCCCTCTGTTTCAGCCCCTCTGTTTCAGCCCTTCTGTTTCAGCCCCTCTGTTTCAGCCCCTCTGTTTCAGCTCCTCTGTTTCTGCCCCTCTGTTTCAGCCCCTCTGTTTCTCGCCCTCTGTTTCTCGCCCTCTGTTTCTCGCTCTCTGTTTATCGCCCTCTGTTTCTCGCCCTCTGTTTCAGCCCCTCTGTTTCAGCCCGTCTGTTTCAGCCCCTCTGTTTCAGCCCCTCTGTTTCAGCCCCTCTGTATCAGCCCCTCTGTTTCAGCCCCTCTGTTTCTCGCCCTCTGTTTCTCGCCCTCTGTTTCTCGCCCTCTGTTTCAGCCCCTCTGTTTCAGCCCCTCTGTTTCAGCCCCTCTGTTTCTAGCCCTCTGTTTCTCGCCCTCTGTTTCTCGCTCTCTGTTTCTCGCCCTCTGTTTCTCGCCCTCTGTTTCAGCCCCTCTGTTTCAGCCCCTCTGTTTCAGCCCCGCTGTTTCTCGCCCTCTGTTTCTCGCCCACTGTTTCTCGCCCTCTGTTTCAGCCCTCTGTTTCAGCCCCTCTGTTTCAGCCCCTCTGTTTCAGCCCCTCTGTTTCTCACCCTCTGATTCTCGCCCTCTGTTTCTCGCTCTCTGTTTCTCGACCTCTGTTTCTCGCCCTCTGTTTCGGCCCATCTGTTACAGCCCCTCTGTTTCAGCCCCTCTGTTTCTCGCCCTCTGTTTCTCGCCCTCTGTTTCTCGACCTCTGTTTCAGCCCATCAGTTTCAGCCCCTTTGTTTCAGCCCCTCTGTTTCAGCCCCTCTGTTTCTCGCCCTCTGTTTCAGCCCCTCTGTTTCAGCCCCTCTGATTCAGCCCCTCTGTTTCAGCCCCTCTGTTTCTCGCCCTCTGTTTCTCGCCCTCTGTTTCTCGCCCTCTGTTTCTCGCCCTCTGTTTAAGCCCCTCTGTTTCAGTCCCTCTGTTTCAGCCCCTCTGTTTCTCGCCCTCTGTTTCTCGCCCTCTGTTTCAGCCCCTCTGTTTCAGCCCCTCTGTTTCAGCCCCTCCGTTTCTCGCCCTCTGTTTCAGCCCCTCTGTTTCAGCCCCTCTGTTTCTCGCCCTCTGTTTCTGCCCCTCTGTTTCAGCCCCTCTCTATCAGCCCCTCTGTTTCAGCCCCTCTGTTTCTCGCTCTCTGTTTCTCGCCCTCTGTTTCAGCCCCTCTGTTTCTCGCCCTCTGTTTCAGACCCTTGTTTCAGCCCCTCTGTATCAGCCCCTCTGTTTCAGCACCTGTTTCTCGCCCTCTGTTTCTCGCCCTCTGTTTCTCGCCCTCTGTTTCTCGCACAGTGTTTCAGCCCCTCTGTTTCAGTCCCTCTGTTTCAGCCCCTCTGTTTCAGCCGCTCTGTTTCAGCCCCTCTGTTTCAGCCCCTCTGTTTCTCGCCCTCTGTTTCTCGCCCTCTGTTTCTCGCCCTCTGTTTCTCGCTCTCTGTTTCTCGCCCTCTGCTTCAGCCCATCTGTTTCTCGCCCACTGTTTCAGCCCCTCTGTTTCTCGCAATCTGTTTCAGCACCTCTGTTTCAGCCCCTCTGTTTCTCGCCCTCTGTTTCAGACCCTCTGTTTCAGCCCCTCTGTTTCAGCCCCTCTGTTTCAGCCCCTCTGTTTCACCACCTCTGTTTCTCGCCCTTTGTTTCTCGCCCTCTGTTTGAGCCCCTCTGTTTCTCGCCCTCTGTTTCAGCCCCTCTGTTTCTCGCCCTCTGTTTCAGCCCCTCTGTTTCAGCCCGTCTGTTTCTCGCCCTCAGTTTCAGCCCCTCTGTTTCAGCCCCTCTGTATCAGCCCCTCTGTTTCAGCCCCTCTGTTTCTCGCCCTCTGTTTCTCGCCCTCTGTTTCAGCCCCTCTGTTTCAGCCCCTCTGTTTCAGCACCTCTGTTTCAGCCCCTCTGATTCTCGCCCTCTGTTTCTCGCCCTCTGTTTCTCGCCCTCTGATTCTCGCTCTCTGTTTCTCGCCCTCTGTTTCAGCCCCTCTGTTTCTCGCCCACTGTTTCAGCCCCTCTGTTTCTCGCCATCTGTTTCAGCCCCTCTGTTTCAGCCCCTCTGTTTCTCGCCCTATGTTTCAGCCCCTCTGTTTCAGCCCCTCTGTTTCAGCCCCTCTTTTTCAGCCCCTCTGTTTCTCGCCTTCTGTTTCTCGCCCTCTGTTTCTCGCTCTCTGTTTCTCGCACTCTGTTTCTCGCCCTCTGTTTCAGACCCTCTGTTTCAGCCCCTCTGTTTCAGCCCCTCTGTTTCTCTCCCTCTGTTTCTCGCCCACTGTTTCTCGCCCTCTGTTTCAGCCCCTCTGTTTCGGCCCCTCTGTTTCAGCCCTCTGTTTCAGCCCCTCTGTTTCAGCCCCTCTGTTTCTCGCCCTCTGTTTCTCGCCCTCTGTTTCTCGCCCTCTGTTTCTCGCCCTCTGTTTCAGCCCCTCTGTTTCAGTCCCTCTGTTTCAGCCCCTCTGTTTCTCGCCCTCTGTTTCTCGCCCTCTGTTTCAGCCCCTCTGTTTCAGCCCCTCTGTTTCAGCCCCTCTGTTTCTCGCCCTCTGTTTCAGCCCCTCTGTTTCAGCCCCTCTGTTTCTCGCCCTCTGTTTCAGCCCCTCTGTTTCAGCCCCTCTCTATCAGCCCCTTTCTTTCAGCCCCTCTGTTTCTCGCCCTCTGTTTCTCGCCCTCTGTTTCAGCCCCTCTGTTTCAGCCCCTCTGTTTCAGCACCTCTGTTTCAGCCCCTCTGTTTCAGTCCCTCTGTTTCTCGCCCTCTGTTTCTCGCCCTCTGTTTCTCGCTCTCTGTTTCTCGCCCTCTGTTTCAGCCCCTCTGTTTCTCGCCCAGTGTTTCAGCCCCTCTGTTTCAGCCCCTCTGTTTCAGCCCCTCTGTTTTAGCCCTTCTGTTTCAGCCCCTCTGTTTCAGCCCCTCTGTTTCAGCTCCTCTGTTTCAGCCCCTCTGTTTCAGCCCCTCTGTTTCAGCCCCTCTGTTTCTCGCCCTCTGTTTCAGCCCCTCTGTTTCTCGCCCACTGTTTCTCGCCCTCTGTTTCAGCCCCTCTGTTTCAGCCCCTCTCTATCAGCCCCTCTGTTTCAGCCCCTCTTTTTCAGCCCTTCTGTTTCAGCCCCTCTGTTTCAGCCCCTCTGTTTTTCGCCCTCTGTTCCAGCCCCTCTGTTTCTCGCCCTCTGTTTCAGACCCTTGTTTCAGCCCCTCAGTATCAGCCCCTCTGTTTCAGCCCCTCTGTTTCTCGCCCTCTGTTTCTCGCCCTCTGTTTCTCGCCCTCTGTTTCTCGCACAGTGTTTCAGCCCCTCTGTTTCAGCCCCTCTGTTTCAGCCCCTCTGTTTCAGCCGCTCTGTTTCATCCCCTCTGTTTCAGCCCCTCTGTTTCTCGCCCTCTGTTTCTCGCCCTCTGTTTCTCGCCCTCTGTTTCTCGCTCTCTGTTTCTCGCCCTCTGCTTCAGCCCCTCTGTTTCTCGCCCACTGTTTCAGCCCCTCTGTTTCTCGCAATCTGTTTCAGCCCCTCTGTTTCAGCCCCTCTGTTTCTCGCCCTCTGTTTCAGACCCTCTGTTTCAGCCCCTCTGTTTCAGTCCCTCTGTTTCAGCACCTCTGTTTCTCGCCCTCTGTTTGAGCACCTCTGTTTCTCGCCCTCTGTTTCAGCCCCTCTGTTTCTCGCCCTCTGTTTCAGCCCCTCTGTTTCAGCCCGTCTGATTCTCGCCCTCAGTTTCAGCCCCTCTGTTTCAGCCCCTCTGTATCAGCCCCTCTGTTTCAGCCCCTCTGTTTCTCGCCCTCTGTTTCTCGCCCTCTGTTTCAGCCCCTCTGTTTCAGCACCTCTGTTTCAGCCCCTCTGTTTCAGCCCCTCTGATTCTCGCCCTCTGTTTCTCGCCCTCTGTTTCTCGCCCTTTGTTTCTCGCTCTCTGTTTCTCGCCCTCTGTTTCAGCCCCTCTGTTTCTCGCCCACTGTGTCAGCCCCTCTGTTTCTCGCCATCTGTTTCAGCCCCTCTGTTTCAGCCCCTCTGTTTCTCGCCCTATGTTGCAGCCCCTCTGTTTCAGCCCCTCTGTTTCAGCCCCTCTTTTTCAGCCCCTCTGTTTCTCGCCCTCTGTTTCTCGCCCTCTGTTTCTCGCTCTCTGTTTCTCGCACTCTGTTTGTCGCCGTCTGTTTCAGCCCCTCTGTTTCTCGCCCTCTGTTTCTCGCGCTCTGTTTCTCGCCCTCTGTTTCAGCCCCTCTGTTTCAGCCCCTCTGTTTCAGCCCCTCTGTTTCAGCCCCTCTGTTTCTCGCACCCTGTTTCTCGCCCTCTGTTTCTCGCTCTCTGTTTCTCGCCCTCTGTTTCTCGCCCTCTGTTTCAGCCCCTCTGTTTCAGCCCCTCTGTTTCAGCCCCTCTGTTTCTCGCCCTCTGTTTCTCGCCCTCTGTTTCAGCCCCTCTGTTTCAGCCCCTTTGTTTCAGCCCCTCTGTTTCAGCCCCTCTGTTTCAGCCCCTTTGTTTCAGCCCCTCTGTTTCAGCCCCTCTGTTTCTCGCCCTCTGTTTCAGCCCCTCTGTTTCAGCCCCTTTGTTTCAGCCCCTCTGTTTCAGCCCCTCTTTTTCTCGCCCTCTGTTTCTCGCCCTCTGTTTCTCGCCCTCTGTTTCTCGCTCATTGTTTCAGCCCCTCTGTTTCTCGCCCTCTGTTTCAGCCCCTCTGTTTCTCGCCCTCTGTTTCTCGCCCTCTGTTTCAGCCCCTCTGTTTCAGCCCCTCTGTTTCTCGCCCTCTGTTTCAGCCCCTCTGTTTCAGCCCCTCTGTTTGTCGCCCTCTGTTTCAGCGCCTCTGTTTCAGCCCCTCTGTATCAGCCCCTCTGTTTCAGCCCCTCTGTTTTTCGCCCTCTGTTTCTCGCCCTCTGTTTCAGCCCCTCTGTTTCAGCCCCTCTGTTTCAGCCCCTCTGTTTCAGCCCCTCTGTTTCTCGCCCTCTGTTTCTCGCCCGCTGTTACTCGCCCTCTGTTCCTCGCTCTCTGTTTCTCGCCCTCTGTTTCAGCCCCTCTGTTTCAGCCCCTCTGTTTCTCGCCCTCTGTTTCTCGCCATCTGTTAAAGCCCCTTTGTTTCAGCCCCTCTGTTTCTCGCCCTCTGTTTCAGCCGCTCTGTTTCAGCTCCTCTGTTTCAGCCCCTCTGTTTCAGCACCTCTGTTTCTCGCCCTTTGTTTCTCGCCCTCTGTTTCAGCCCCTCTGTTTCTCGCCCTCTGTTTCAGCCCCTCTGTTTCTCGCCCTCTGTTTCAGCCCCTCTGTTTCAGTCCCTCTGTTTCAGCCCCTCAATTTCAGCCCCTCTGTTTCAGCCCCTCTGTTTCCACCCCTCTGTTTCAGCCCCTCTGATTCAGCCCCTCTGTTTCTCGCCCTCTGTTTCAGCCCCTCTGTTTCAGCCCCTCTGTTTCAGCCACTCTGTTTCAGCCCCTCTGTTTCTCGCCCTCTGTTTCTAGCCCTCTGTTTCAGCCCCTCTGTTTCAGCCCCTCTGTTTCAGCCCCTCTGTTTCTCGCCCTCTGTTTCTCGCCCTCTGTTTCTCGCCCTCTGTTTCTCGCTCTCTGTTTCTCGCCCTCTGTTTCTCGCCCTCTGTTTCAGCCCCTCTGTTTCAGCCCCTCTGTTTCAGCCCCTCTATTTCAGCCCCTCTGTTTCAGCCCCTCTCTTTCAGCCCCTCTGTTTCTCGCCCTCTGTTTCTCGCCCTCTGTTTCTCGCTCTCTGTTTCTCGCCCTCTGTTTCTCGCCCTCTGTTTCAGCCCCTCTGTTTCAGCCCCTCTGTTTCAGCCCCTCTGTTTCTCGCCCTCTGTATCTCGCCCACTGTTTCTCGCCCTCTGTTTCAGCCCCTCTGTTTCAGCCCCTCTGTTTCATCCCCTCTGTTTCAGCCCCTCTGTTTCAGCCCCTCTGTTTCAGCCCCTCTGTTTCTCGCCCTCTGTTTCAGCCCCTCTGTTTCAGCCCCTCTGTTTCAGCTCCTCTGTTTCAGCCCCTCTGTTTCAGCCCCTCTGTTTATCGCCCTCTGTTTCTCGCCCTCGGTTTCAGCCCCTCTGTTTCTCGCCCTCTGTTTCAGCCCCTCTGTTTCACGCCCTCTGTTTCAGCCCCTCTGTTTCAGCCCCTCTGTTTCAGCCCCTCTGTTTCAGCCCTTCTGTTTCAGCCCCTCAGTTTCAGCCCCTCTGTTTCTCGCCCTCTCTTTCAGCCCCTCTGTTTCTCGCCCTCTGTTTCAGACCCTCTGTTTCAGCCCCACAGTATCAGCCCCTCAGTTTCAGCCCCTCTGTTTCAGCCCCTCTGTTTCTCGCCCTCTGTTTCTCGCCCTCTGTTTCTCTTTCTCTGTTTCTCGCCCTCTGTTTCAGCCCCTCTGTTTCTCGCCCACTGTTTCAGCCCCTCTGTTTCTCGCCATCTGTTTCAGCCCCTCTGTTTCAGCCCCTCTGTATCAGCCCCTCTGTTTCAGCCACTCTGTTTCTCGCCCTCTGTTTCTCGCCCTCTGTTTCAGCCCCTCTGTTTCAGCCCCTCTGTTTCAGCCCCTCTGTTTCTGCCCCTCTGTTTTAGCCCCTCTGTTTCAGCCCCTCTGTTTCTCGCCCTCTGTTTCTCGCCCTCTGTTTCTCGCTCTCTGTTTCTCGCCCTCTGTTTCAGCCCCTCTGTTTCTCGCCCACTGTTTCAGCCCCTCTGTTTCAGCCCCTCTGTTTCAGACCCTCTGTTTCAGCCCTTCTGTTTCAGCCCCTCTGTTTCAGCCCCTCTGTTTCAGCTGCTCTGTTTCAGCCCCTCTGTTTCAGCCCCTCTGTTTCTCGCCCTCTGTTTCTCGCCCTCTGTTTCTCGCTCTCTGTTTATCGCCCTCTGTTTCTCGCCCTCTGTTTCAGCCCCTCTGTTTCAGCCCCTCTGTTTCAGCTCCTCTGTTTCAGCCCCACTGTTTCAGCCCCTCTGTATCAGCCCCTCTGTTTCAGCCCCTCTGTTTCTCGCCCTCTGTTTCTCGCCCTCTGTTTCTCGCTCTCTGTTTCTCGCCCTCTGTTTCTCGCCCTCTGTTTCAGCCCCTCTGTTTCAGCCCCTCTGTTTCAGCCCCTCTGTTTCTCGCCCTCTGTTTCTCGCCCTCTGTTTCTCGCTCTCTGTTTCTCGCCCTCTGTTTCTCGCCCTCTGTTTCAGCCCCTCTGTTTCAGCCCCTCTGTTTCAGCCCCGCTGTTTCTCGCCCTCTGTTTCTCGCCCACTGTTTCTCGCCCTCTGTTTCAGCCCCTCTGTTTCAGCCCCTCTGTTTCAGCCCCTCTGTTTCAGCCACTCTGTTTCTCACCCTCTGTTTCTCGCCCACTGTTTCTCGCTCTCTGTTTCTCGCCCTCTGTTTCTCGCCCTCTGTTTCGGCCCATCTGTTACAGCCCCTCTGTTTCAGCCCCTCTGTTTCTCGCCCTCTGTTTCTCGCCCTCTGTTTCTCGACCTCTGTTTCAGCCCATCAGTTTCAGCCCCTTTGTTTCAGCCCCTCTGTTTCAGCCCCTATGTTTCTCGCCCTCTGTTACAGCCCCTCTGTTTCAGCCCCTCTGATTCAGCCCCTCTGTTTCAGCCCCTCTGTTTCTCGCCCTCTGTTTCTCGCCCTCTGTTTCTCGCCCTCTGTTTCTCGCCCTCTGTTTCAGCCCCTCTGTTTCAGTCCCTCTGTTTCAGCCCCTCTGTTTCTCGCCTTCTGTTTCTCGCCCTCTGTTTCAGCCCCTCTGTTTCAGCCCCTCTGTTTCAGCCCCTCTGTTTCTCGCCCTCTGTTTCAGCCCCTCTGTTTCAGCCCCTCTGTTTCTCGCCCTCTGTTTCTGCCCCTCTGTTTCAGCCCCTCTCTATCAGCCCCTCTGTTTCAGCCCCTCTGTTTCAGCCCCTCTGTTTCAGCCCCTCTGTTTCTCGCCCTCTGTTTCTCGCCCGCTGTTACTCGCCCTCTGTTCCTCGCTCTCTGTTTCTCGCCCTCTGTTTCAGCCCCTCTGTTTCAGCCCCTCTGTTTCTCGCCCTCTGTTTCTCGCCATCTGTTAAAGCCCCTTTGTTTCAGCCCCTCTGTTTCTCGCCCTCTGTTTCAGCCGCTCTGTTTCAGCTCCTCTGTTTCAGCCCCTCTGTTTCAGCACCTCTGTTTCTCGCCCTTTGTTTCTCGCCCTCTGTTTCAGCCCCTCTGTTTCTCGCCCTCTGTTTCAGCCCCTCTGTTTCTCGCCCTCTGTTTCAGCCCCTCTGTTTCAGTCCCTCTGTTTCAGCCCCTCAATTTCAGCCCCTCTGTTTCAGCCCCTCTGTTTCCACCCCTCTGTTTCAGCCCCTCTGATTCAGCCCCTCTGTTTCTCGCCCTCTGTTTCAGCCCCTCTGTTTCAGCCCCTCTGTTTCAGCCACTCTGTTTCAGCCCCTCTGTTTCTCGCCCTCTGTTTCTAGCCCTCTGTTTCAGCCCCTCTGTTTCAGCCCCTCTGTTTCAGCCCCTCTGTTTCTCGCCCTCTGTTTCTCGCCCTCTGTTTCTCGCCCTCTGTTTCTCGCTCTCTGTTTCTCGCCCTCTGTTTCTCGCCCTCTGTTTCAGCCCCTCTGTTTCAGCCCCTCTGTTTCAGCCCCTCTATTTCAGCCCCTCTGTTTCAGCCCCTCTCTTTCAGCCCCTCTGTTTCTCGCCCTCTGTTTCTCGCCCTCTGTTTCTCGCTCTCTGTTTCTCGCCCTCTGTTTCTCGCCCTCTGTTTCAGCCCCTCTGTTTCAGCCCCTCTGTTTCAGCCCCTCTGTTTCTCGCCCTCTGTATCTCGCCCACTGTTTCTCGCCCTCTGTTTCAGCCCCTCTGTTTCAGCCCCTCTGTTTCATCCCCTCTGTTTCAGCCCCTCTGTTTCAGCCCCTCTGTTTCAGCCCCTCTGTTTCTCGCCCTCTGTTTCAGCCCCTCTGTTTCAGCCCCTCTGTTTCAGCTCCTCTGTTTCAGCCCCTCTGTTTCAGCCCCTCTGTTTATCGCCCTCTGTTTCTCGCCCTCGGTTTCAGCCCCTCTGTTTCTCGCCCTCTGTTTCAGCCCCTCTGTTTCACGCCCTCTGTTTCAGCCCCTCTGTTTCAGCCCCTCTGTTTCAGCCCCTCTGTTTCAGCCCTTCTGTTTCAGCCCCTCAGTTTCAGCCCCTCTGTTTCTCGCCCTCTCTTTCAGCCCCTCTGTTTCTCGCCCTCTGTTTCAGACCCTCTGTTTCAGCCCCACAGTATCAGCCCCTCAGTTTCAGCCCCTCTGTTTCAGCCCCTCTGTTTCTCGCCCTCTGTTTCTCGCCCTCTGTTTCTCTTTCTCTGTTTCTCGCCCTCTGTTTCAGCCCCTCTGTTTCTCGCCCACTGTTTCAGCCCCTCTGTTTCTCGCCATCTGTTTCAGCCCCTCTGTTTCAGCCCCTCTGTATCAGCCCCTCTGTTTCAGCCACTCTGTTTCTCGCCCTCTGTTTCTCGCCCTCTGTTTCAGCCCCTCTGTTTCAGCCCCTCTGTTTCAGCCCCTCTGTTTCTGCCCCTCTGTTTTAGCCCCTCTGTTTCAGCCCCTCTGTTTCTCGCCCTCTGTTTCTCGCCCTCTGTTTCTCGCTCTCTGTTTCTCGCCCTCTGTTTCAGCCCCTCTGTTTCTCGCCCACTGTTTCAGCCCCTCTGTTTCAGCCCCTCTGTTTCAGACCCTCTGTTTCAGCCCTTCTGTTTCAGCCCCTCTGTTTCAGCCCCTCTGTTTCAGCTGCTCTGTTTCAGCCCCTCTGTTTCAGCCCCTCTGTTTCTCGCCCTCTGTTTCTCGCCCTCTGTTTCTCGCTCTCTGTTTATCGCCCTCTGTTTCTCGCCCTCTGTTTCAGCCCCTCTGTTTCAGCCCCTCTGTTTCAGCTCCTCTGTTTCAGCCCCTCTGTTTCAGCCCCTCTGTATCAGCCCCTCTGTTTCAGCCCCTCTGTTTCTCGCCCTCTGTTTCTCGCCCTCTGTTTCTCGCTCTCTGTTTCTCGCCCTCTGTTTCTCGCCCTCTGTTTCAGCCCCTCTGTTTCAGCCCCTCTGTTTCAGCCCCTCTGTTTCTCGCCCTCTGTTTCTCGCCCTCTGTTTCTCGCTCTCTGTTTCTCGCCCTCTGTTTCTCGCCCTCTGTTTCAGCCCCTCTGTTTCAGCCCCTCTGTTTCAGCCCCGCTGTTTCTCGCCCTCTGTTTCTCGCCCACTGTTTCTCGCCCTCTGTTTCAGCCCCTCTGTTTCAGCCCCTCTGTTTCAGCCCCTCTGTTTCAGCCACTCTGTTTCTCACCCTCTGTTTCTCGCCCACTGTTTCTCGCTCTCTGTTTCTCGCCCTCTGTTTCTCGCCCTCTGTTTCGGCCCATCTGTTACAGCCCCTCTGTTTCAGCCCCTCTGTTTCTCGCCCTCTGTTTCTCGCCCTCTGTTTCTCGACCTCTGTTTCAGCCCATCAGTTTCAGCCCCTTTGTTTCAGCCCCTCTGTTTCAGCCCCTATGTTTCTCGCCCTCTGTTACAGCCCCTCTGTTTCAGCCCCTCTGATTCAGCCCCTCTGTTTCAGCCCCTCTGTTTCTCGCCCTCTGTTTCTCGCCCTCTGTTTCTCGCCCTCTGTTTCTCGCCCTCTGTTTCAGCCCCTCTGTTTCAGTCCCTCTGTTTCAGCCCCTCTGTTTCTCGCCTTCTGTTTCTCGCCCTCTGTTTCAGCCCCTCTGTTTCAGCCCCTCTGTTTCAGCCCCTCTGTTTCTCGCCCTCTGTTTCAGCCCCTCTGTTTCAGCCCCTCTGTTTCTCGCCCTCTGTTTCTGCCCCTCTGTTTCAGCCCCTCTCTATCAGCCACTCTGTTTCAGCCCCTCTGTTTCTCGCTCTCTGTTTCTCGCCCTCTGTTTCAGCCCCTCTGTTTCAGCCCCTCTGTTTCAGCCCCTCTGTTTCAGCCCCTCTGTTTCAGCCCCTCTGTTTCTCGCCCTCTGTTTCTCGCCCTCTGTTTCTCGCTCTCTGTTTCTCGCCCTCTGTTTCAGCCCCTCTGTTTCTCGCCCAGTGTTTAGCCCCTCTGTTTCAGCCCCTCTGTTTCAGCCCCTCTGTTTCAGCCCTTCTGTTTCAGCCCCTCTGTTTCAGCCCCTCTGTTTCAGCTCCTCTGTTTCAGCCCTTCTGTTTCAGCCCCTCTGTTTCTCGCCCTCTGTTTCTCGCCCTCGGTTTCAGCCCCTCTGTTTCAGGCCCTCTGTTTCATCCCCTCTGTTTCATCCCCTCTGTTTCTCGCCCTCTGTTTCAGCCCCTCTGTTTCAGCCCCTCTGTTTCAGCCCCTCTTTTTCAGCCCTTCTGTTTCAGCCCCTCTGTTTCAGCCCCTCTGTTTCTCACCCTCTGTTTCAGACCCTCTGTTTCTCGCCCTCTGTTTCAGACCCTTGTTTCAGCCCCTCAGTATCAGCCCCTCTGTTTCAGCCCCTCTGTTTCTCGCCCTCTGTTTCTCGCCCTCTGTTTCTCGCCCTCTGTTTCTCGCCCTCTGTTTCAGCCCCTCTGTTTCAGCCCCTCTGTTTCAGCCCCTCTATTTCAGCCCCTCTGTTTCAGCCCCTCTGTTTCAGCCCCTCTGTTTCTCGCCCTCTGTTTCTCTCCCTCTGTTTCTCGCTCTCTGTTTCTCGCCCTCTGTTTCTCGCCCTCTGTTTCAGCCCCTCTGTTTCAGCCCCTCTGTTTCAGCCCCTCTGTTTCTCGCCCTCTGTATCTCGCCCACTGTTTCTCGCCCTCTGTTTCAGCCCCTCTGTTTCAGCCCCTCTGTTTCATCCCCTCTGTTTCAGCCCCTCTGTTTCAGCCCCTCTGTTTCAGCCCCTCTGTTTCTCGCCCTCTGTTTCAGCCCCTCTGTTTCAGCCCCTCTGTTTCAGCTCCTCTGTTTCAGCCCCTCTGTTTCAACCCCTCTGTTTATCGCCCTCTGTTTCTCGCCCTCGGTTTCAGCCCCTCTGTTTCTCGCCCTCTGTTTCAGCCCCTCTGTTTCACGCCCTCTGTTTCAGCATCTCTGTTTCAGCCCCTCTGTTTCAGCCCCTCTGTTTCAGCCCTTCTGTTTCAGCCCCTCTGTTTCAGCCCCTCTGTTTCTCGCCCTCTCTTTCAGCCCCTCTGTTTCTCGCCCTCTGTTTCAGACCCTCTGTTTCAGCCCCACAGTATCAGCCCCTCTGTTTCAGCCCCTCTGTTTCAGCCCCTCTGTTTCTCGCCCTCTGTTTCTCGCCCTCTGTTTCTCTTTCTCTGTTTCTCGCCCTCTGTTTCAGCCCGTCTGTTTCTCGCCCACTGTTTCAGCCCCTCTGTTTCTCGCCATCTGTTTCAGCCCCTCTGTTTCATCCCCTCTGTATCAGCCCCTCTGTTTCAGCCACTCTGTTTCTCGCCCTCTGTTTCTCGCCCTCTGTTTCAGCCCCTCTGTTTCAGCCCCTCTGTTTCAGCCCCTCTGTTTCTGCCCCTCTGTTTTAGCCCCTCTGTTTCAGCCCCTCTGTTTCTCGCCCTCTGTTTCTCGCCCTCTGTTTCTCGCTCTCTGTTTCTCGCCCTCTGTTTCAGCCCCTCTGTTTCTCGCACAGTGTTTCAGCCCCTCTGTTTCAGCCCCTCTGTTTCAGCCCCTCTGTTTCAGCCGCTCTGTTTCATCCCCTCTGTTTCAGCCCCTCTGTTTCTCGCCCTCTGTTTCTCGCCCTCTGTTTCTCGCCCTCTGTTTCTCGCTCTCTGTTTCTCGCCCTCTGCTTCAGCCCCTCTGTTTCTCGCCCACTGTTTCAGCCCCTCTGTTTCTCGCAATCTGTTTCAGCCCCTCTGTTTCAGCCCCTCTGTTTCTCGCCCTCTGTTTCAGACCCTCTGTTTCAGCCCCTCTGTTTCAGTCCCTCTGTTTCAGCACCTCTGTTTCTCGCCCTCTGTTTGAGCCCCTCTGTTTCTCGCCCTCTGTTTCAGCCCCTCTGTTTCTCGCCCTCTGTTTCAGCCCCTCTGTTTCAGCCCGTCTGTTTCTCGCCCTCAGTTTCAGCCCCTCTGTTTCAGCCCCTCTGTATCAGCCCCTCTGTTTCAGCCCCTCTGTTTCTCGCCCTCTGTTTCTCGCCCTCTGTTTCAGCCCCTCTGTTTCAGCACCTCTGTTTCAGCCCCTCTGTTTCAGCCCCTCTGATTCTCGCCCTCTGTTTCTCGCCCTCTGTTTCTCGCCCTCTGTTTCTCGCTCTCTGTTTCTCGCCCTCTGTTTCAGCCCCTCTGTTTCTCGCCCACTGTGTCAGCCCCTCTGTTTCTCGCCATCTGTTTCAGCCCCTCTGTTTCAGCCCCTCTGTTTCTCGCCCTATGTTGCAGCCCCTCTGTTTCAGCCCCTCTGTTTCAGCCCCTCTTTTTCAGCCCCTCTGTTTCTCGCCCTCTGTTTCTCGCCCTCTGTTTCTCGCTCTCTGTTTCTCGCACTCTGTTTGTCGCCGTCTGTTTCAGCCCCTCTGTTTCTCGCCCTCTGTTTCTCGCGCTCTGTTTCTCGCCCTCTGTTTCAGCCCCTCTGTTTCAGCCCCTCTGTTTCAGCCCCTCTGTTTCAGCCCCTCTGTTTCTCGCACCCTGTTTCTCGCCCTCTGTTTCTCGCTCTCTGTTTCTCGCCCTCTGTTTCTCGCCCTCTGTTTCAGCCCCTCTGTTTCAGCCCCTCTGTTTCAGCCCCTCTGTTTCAGCCCCTCTGTTTCTCGCCCTCTGTTTCTCGCCCTCAGTTTCAGCCCCTCTGTTTCAGCCACTTTGTTTCAGCCCCTCTGTTTCAGCCCCTCTGTTTCAGCCCCTTTGTTTCAGCCCCTCTGTTTCAGCCCCTCTGTTTCTCGCCCTCTGTTTCAGCCCCTCTGTTTCAGCCCCTCTGTTTCAGCCCCTCTGTTTCAGCCCCTCTGTTTCTCGCCCTCTGTTTCTCGCCCTCTGTTTCTCGCCCTCTGTTTCTCGCTCATTGTTTCAGCCCCTCTGTTTCTCGCCCTCTGTTTCAGCCCCACTGTTTCTCGCCCTCTGTTTCTCGCCCTCTGTTTCAGCCCCTCTGTTTCAGCCCCTCTGTTTCTCGCCCTCTGTTTCAGCCCCTCTGTTTCAGCCCCTCTGTTTGTCGCCCTCTGTTTCAGCGCCTTTGTTTCAGCCCCTCTGTATCAGCCCCTCTGTTTCAGCCCCTCTGTTTTTCGCCCTCTGTTTCTCGCCCTCTGTTTCAGCCCCTCTGTTTCAGCCCCTCTGTTTCAGCCCCTCTGTTTCAGCCCCTCTGTTTCTCGCCCTCTGTTTCTCGCCCGCTGTTACTCGCCCTCTGTTCCTCGCTCTCTGTTTCTCGCCCTCTGTTTCAGCCCCTCTGTTTCAGCCCCTCTGTTTCTCGCCCTCTGTTTCTCGCCATCTGTTAAAGCCCCTTTGTTTCAGCCCCTCTGTTTCTCGCCCTCTGTTTCAGCCGCTCTGTTTCAGCTCCTCTGTTTCAGCCCCTCTGTTTCAGCACCTCTGTTTCTCGCCCTTTGTTTCTCGCCCTCTGTTTCAGCCCCTCTGTTTCTCGCCCTCTGTTTCTGCCCCTCTGTTTCTCGCCCTCTGTTTCAGCCCCTCTGTTTCAGTCCCTCTGTTTCAGCCCCTCAATTTCAGCCCCTCTGTTTCAGCCCCTCTGTTTCCACCCCTCTGTTTCAGCCCCTCTGATTCAGCCCCTCTGTTTCTCGCCCTCTGTTTCAGCCCCTCTGTTTCAGCCCCTCTGTTTCAGCCACTCTGTTTCAGCCCCTCTGTTTCTCGCCCTCTGTTTCTAGCCCTCTGTTTCAGCCCCTCTGTTTCAGCCCCTCTGTTTCAGCCCCTCTGTTTCTCGCCCTCTGTTTCTCGCCCTCTGTTTCTCGCCCTCTGTTTCTCGCTCTCTGTTTCTCGCCCTCTGTTTCTCGCCCTCTGTTTCAGCCCCTCTGTTTCAGCCCCTCTGTTTCAGCCCCTCTATTTCAGCCCCTCTGTTTCAGCCCCTCTCTTTCAGCCCCTCTGTTTCTCGCCCTCTGTTTCTCGCCCTCTGTTTCTCGCTCTCTGTTTCTCGCCCTCTGTTTCTCGCCCTCTGTTTCAGCCCCTCTGTTTCAGCCCCTCTGTTTCAGCCCCTCTGTTAATCGCCCTCTGTATCTCGCCCACTGTTTCTCGCCCTCTGTTTCAGCCCCTCTGTTTCAGCCCCTCTGTTTCATCCCCTCTGTTTCAGCCCCTCTGTTTCAGCCCCTCTGTTTCAGCCCCTCTGTTTCTCGCCCTCTGTTTCAGCCCCTCTGTTTCAGCCCCTCTGTTTCAGCTCCTCTGTTTCAGCCCCTCTGTTTCAGCCCCTCTGTTTATCGCCCTCTGTTTCTCGCCCTCGGTTTCAGCCCCTCTGTTTCTCGCCCTCTGTTTCAGCCCCTCTGTTTCACGCCCTCTGTTTCAGCCCCTCTGTTTCAGCCCCTCTGTTTCAGCCCCTCTGTTTCAGCCCTTCTGTTTCAGCCCCTCAGTTTCAGCCCCTCTGTTTCTCGCCCTCTCTTTCAGCCCCTCTGTTTCTCGCCCTCTGTTTCAGACCCTCTGTTTCAGCCGCACAGTATCAGCCCCTCTGTTTCAGCCCCTCTGTTTCAGCCCCTCTGTTTCTCGCCCTCTGTTTCTCGCCCTCTGTTTCTCTTTCTCTGTTTCTCGCCCTCTGTTTCAGCCCCTCTGTTTCTCGCCCACTGTTTCAGCCCCTCTGTTTCTCGCCATCTGTTTCAGCCCCTCTGTTTCAGCCCCTCTGTATCAGCCCCTCTGTTTCAGCCACTCTGTTTCTCGCCCTCTGTTTCTCGCCCTCTGTTTCAGCCCCTCTGTTTCAGCCCCTCTGTTTCAGCCCCTCTGTTTCTGCCCCTCTGTTTTAGCCCCTCTGTTTCAGCCCCTCTGTTTCTCGCCCTCTGTTTCTCGCCCTCTGTTTCTCGCTCTCTGTTTCTCGCCCTCTGTTTCAGCCCCTCTGTTTCTCGCCCACTGTTTCAGCCCCTCTGTTTCAGCCCCTCTGTTTCAGACCCTCTGTTTCAGCCCTTCTGTTTCAGCCCCTCTGTTTCAGCCCCTCTGTTTCAGCTGCTCTGTTTCAGCCCCTCTGTTTCAGCCCCTCTGTTTCTCGCCCTCTGTTTCTCGCCCTCTGTTTCTCGCTCTCTGTTTATCGCCCTGTGTTTCTCGCCCTCTGTTTCAGCCCCTCTGTTTGAGCCCCTCTGTTTCAGCTCCTCTGTTTCAGCCCCTCTGTTTCAGCCCCTCTGTATCAGCCCCTCTGTTTCAGCCCCTCTGTTTCTCGCCCTCTGTTTCTCGCCCTCTGTTTCTCGCTCTCTGTTTCTCGCCCTCTGTTTCTCGCCCTCTGTTTCAGCCCCTCTGTTTCAGCCCCTCTGTTTCAGCCCCTCTGTTTCTCGCCCTCTGTTTCTCGCCCTCTGTTTCTCGCTCTCTGTTTCTCGCCCTCTGTTTCTCGCCCTCTGTTTCAGCCCCTCTGTTTCAGCCCCTCTGTTTCAGCCCCGCTGTTTCTCGCCCTCTGTTTCTCGCCCACTGTTTCTCGCCCTCTGTTTCAGCAACTCTGTTTCAGCCCCTCTGTTTCAGCCCCTCTGTTTCAGCCACTCTGTTTCTCACCCTCTGTTTCTCGCCCACTGTTTCTCGCTCTCTGTTTCTCGCCCTCTGTTTCTCGCCCTCTGTTTCGGCCCATCTGTTACAGCCCCTCTGTTTCAGCCCCTCTGTTTCTCGCCCTCTGTTTCTCGCCCTCTGTTTCTCGACCTCTGTTTCAGCCCCTCTGTTTCAGCCCCTCTGTTTCAGCCCCTCTGTTTCAGCCCCTCTGTTTCTGCCCCTCTGTTTTAGCCCCTCTGTTTCAGCCCCTCTGTTTCTCGCCCTCTGTTTCTCGCCCTCTGTTTCTCGCTCTCTGTTTCTCGCCCTCTGTTTCAGCCCCTCTGTTTCTCGCACAGTGTTTCAGCCCCTCTGTTTCAGCCCCTCTGTTTCAGCCCCTCTGTTTCAGCCGCTCTGTTTCATCCCCTCTGTTTCAGCCCCTCTGTTTCTCGCCCTCTGTTTCTCGCCCTCTGTTTCTCGCCCTCTGTTTCTCGCTCTCTGTTTCTCGCCCTATGCTTCAGCCCCTCTGTTTCTCGCCCACTGTTTCAGCCCCTCTGTTTCTCGCAATCTGTTTCAGCCCCTCTGTTTCAGCCCCTCTGTTTCTCGCCCTCTGTTTCAGACCCTCTGTTTCAGCCCCTCTGTTTCAGTCCCTCTGTTTCAGCAACTCTGTTTCTCGCCCTCTGTTTGAGACCCTCTGTTTCTCGCCCTTTGTTTCAGCCCCTCTGTTTCTCGCCCTCTGTTTCAGCCCCTCTGTTTCAGCCCGTCTGTTTCTCGCCCTCAGTTTCAGCCCCTCTGTTTCAGCCCCTCTGTATCAGCCCCTCTGTTTCAGCCCCTCTGTTTCTCGCCCTCTGTTTCTCGCCCTCTGTTTCAGCCCCTCTGTTTCAGCACCTGTGTTTCAGCCCCTCTGTTTCAGCCCCTCTGATTCTCGCCCTCTGTTTCTCGCCCTCTGTTTCTCGCCCTCTGTTTCTCGCTCTCTGTTTCTCGCCCTCTGTTTCAGCCCCTCTGTTTCTCGCCCACTGTGTCAGCCCCTCTGTTTCTCGCCATCTGTTTCAGCCCCTCTGTTTCAGCCCCTCTGTTTCTCGCCCTATGTTGCAGCCCCTCTGTTTCAGCCCCTCTGTTTCAGCCCCTCTTTTTCAGCCCCTCTGTTTCTCGCCCTCTGTTTCTCGCCCTCTGTTTCTCGCTCTCTGTTTCTCGCACTCTGTTTGTCGCCGTCTGTTTCAGCCCCTCTGTTTCTCGCCCTCTGTTTCTCGCGCTCTGTTTCTCGCCCTCTGTTTCAGCCCCTCTGTTTCAGCCCCTCTGTTTCAGCCCCTCTGTTTCAGCCCCTCTGTTTCTCGCACCCTGTTTCTCGCCCTCTGTTTCTCGCTCTCTGTTTCTCGCCCTCTGTTTCTCGCCCTCTGTTTCAGCCCCTCTGTTTCAGCCCCTCTGTTTCAGCCCCTCTGTTTCAGCCCCTCTGTTTCTCGCCCTCTGTTTCTCGCCCTCTGTTTCAGCCCCTCTGTTTCAGCCCCTTTGTTTCAGCCCCTCTGTTTCAGCCCCTCTGTTTCAGCCCCTTTGTTTCAGCCCCTATGTTTCAGCCCCTCTGTTTCTCGCCCTCTGTTTCAGCCCCTCTGTTTCAGCCCCTCTGTTTCAGCCCCTCTGTTTCAGCCCCTCTGTTTCTCGCCCTCTGTTTCTCGCCCTCTGTTTCTCGCCCTCTGTTTCTCGCTCATTGTTTCAGCCCCTCTGTTTCTCGCCCTCTGTTTCAGCCCCACTGTTTCTCGCCCTCTGTTTCTCGCCCTCTGTTTCAGCCCCTCTGTTTCAGCCCCTCTGTTTCTCGCCCTCTGTTTCAGCCCCTCTGTTTCAGCCCCTCTGTTTGTCGCCCTCTGTTTCAGCGCCTCTGTTTCAGCCCCTCTGTATCAGCCCCTCTGTTTCAGCCCCTCTGTTTTTCGCCCTCTGTTTCTCGCCCTCTGTTTCAGCCCCTCTGTTTCAGCCCCTCTGTTTCAGCCCCTCTGTTTCAGCCCCTCTGTTTCTCGCCCTCTGTTTCTCGCCCGCTGTTACTCGCCCTCTGTTCCTCGCTCTCTGTTTCTCGCCCTCTGTTTCAGCCCCTCTGTTTCAGCCCCTCTGTTTCTCGCCCTCTGTTTCTCGCCATCTGTTAAAGCCCCTTTGTTTCAGCCCCTCTGTTTCTCGCCCTCTGTTTCAGCCGCTCTGTTTCAGCTCCTCTGTTTCAGCCCCTCTGTTTCAGCACCTCTGTTTCTCGCCCTTTGTTTCTCGCCCTCTGTTTCAGCCCCTCTGTTTCTCGCCCTCTGTTTCAGCCCCTCTGTTTCTCGCCCTCTGTTTCAGCCCCTCTGTTTCAGTCCCTCTGTTTCAGCCCCTCAATTTCAGCCCCTCTGTTTCAGCCCCTCTGTTTCCACCCCTCTGTTTCAGCCCCTCTGATTCAGCCCCTCTGTTTCTCGCCCTCTGTTTCAGCCCCTCTGTTTCAGCCCCTCTGTTTCAGCCACTCTGTTTCAGCCCCTCTGTTTCTCGCCCTCTGTTTCTAGCCCTCTGTTTCAGCGCCTCTGTTTCAGCCCCTCTGTTTCAGCCCCTCTGTTTCTCGCCCTCTGTTTCTCGCCCTCTGTTTCTCGCCCTCTGTTTCTCGCTCTCTGTTTCTCGCCCTCTGTTTCTCGCCCTCTGTTTCAGCCCCTCTGTTTCAGCCCCTCTGTTTCAGCCCCTCTATTTCAGCCCCTCTGTTTCAGCCCCTCTCTTTCAGCCCCTCTGTTTCTCGCCCTCTGTTTCTCGCCCTCTGTTTCTCGCTCTCTGTTTCTCGCCCTCTGTTTCTCGCCCTCTGTTTCAGCCCCTCTGTTTCAGCCCCTCTGTTTCAGCCCCTCTGTTTCTCGCCCTCTGTATCTCGCCCACTGTTTCTCGCCCTCTGTTTCAGCCCCTCTGTTTCAGCCCCTCTGTTTCATCCCCTCTGTTTCAGCCCCTCTGTTTCAGCCCCTCTGTTTCAGCCCCTCTGTTTCTCGCCCTCTGTTTCAGCCCCTCTGTTTCAGCCCCTCTGTTTCAGCTCCTCTGTTTCAGCCCCTCTGTTTCAGCCCCTCTGTTTATCGCCCTCTGTTTCTCGCCCTCGGTTTCAGCCCCTCTGTTTCTCGCCCTCTGTTTCAGCCCCTCTGTTTCACGCCCTCTGTTTCAGCCCCTCTGTTTCAGCCCCTCTGTTTCAGCCCCTCTGTTTCAGCCCTTCTGTTTCAGCCCCTCAGTTTCAGCCCCTCTGTTTCTCGCCCTCTCTTTCAGCCCCTCTGTTTCTCGCCCTCTGTTTCAGACCCTCTGTTTCAGCCCCACAGTATCAGCCCCTCTGTTTCAGCCCCTCTGTTTCAGCCCCTCTGTTTCTCGCCCTCTGTTTCTCGCCCTCTGTTTCTCTTTCTCTGTTTCTCGCCCTCTGTTTCAGCCCCTCTGTTTCTCGCCCACTGTTTCAGCCCCTCTGTTTCTCGCCATCTGTTTCAGCCCCTCTGTTTCAGCCCCTCTGTATCAGCCCCTCTGTTTCAGCCACTCTGTTTCTCGCCCTCTGTTTCTCGCCCTCTGTTTCAGCCCCTCTGTTTCAGCCCCTCTGTTTCAGCCCCTCTGTTTCTGCCCCTCTGTTTTAGCCCCTCTGTTTCAGCCCCTCTGTTTCTCGCCCTCTGTTTCTCGCCCTCTGTTTCTCGCTCTCTGTTTCTCGCCCTCTGTTTCAGCCCCTCTGTTTCTCGCCCACTGTTTCAGCCCCTCTGTTTCAGCCCCTCTGTTTCAGACCCTCTGTTTCAGCCCTTCTGTTTCAGCCCCTCTGTTTCAGCCCCTCTGTTTCAGCTGCTCTGTTTCAGCCCCTCTGTTTCAGCCCCTCTCTTTCTCGCCCTCTGTTTCTCGCCCTCTGTTTCTCGCTCTCTGTTTATCGCCCTCTGTTTCTCGCCCTCTGTTTCAGCCCCTCTGTTTGAGCCCCTCTGTTTCAGCTCCTCTGTTTCAGCCCCTCTGTTTCAGCCCCTCTGTATCAGCCCCTCTGTTTCAGCCCCTCTGTTTCTCGCCCTCTGTTTCTCGCCCTCTGTTTCTCGCTCTCTGTTTCTCGCCCTCTGTTTCAGCCCCTCTGTTTCAGCCCCTCTGTTTCAGCCCCTCTGTTTCTCGCCCTCTGTTTCTCGCCCTCTGTTTCTCGCTCTCTGTTTCTCGCCCTCTGTTTCTCGCCCTCTGTTTCAGCCCCTCTGTTTCAGCCCCTCTGTTTCAGCCCCGCTGTTTCTCGCCCTCTGTTTCTCGCCCACTGTTTCTCGCCCTCTGTTTCAGCAACTCTGTTTCAGCCCCTCTGTTTCAGCCCCTCTGTTTCAGCCACTCTGTTTCTCACCCTCTGTTTCTCGCCCACTGTTTCTCGCTCTCTGTTTCTCGCCCTCTGTTTCTCGCCCTCTGTTTCGGCCCATCTGTTACAGCCCCTCTGTTTCAGCCCCTCTGTTTCTCGCCCTCTGTTTCTCGCCCTCTGTTTCAGCCCCTCTGTTTCAGCCCCTTTGTTTCAGCCCCTCTGTTTCAGCCCCTCTGTTTCAGCCCCTTTGTTTCAGCCCCTATGTTTCAGCCCCTCTGTTTCTCGCCCTCTGTATCAGCCCCTCTGTTTCAGCCCCTCTGTTTCAGCCCCTCTGTTTCAGCCCCTCTGTTTCTCGCCCTCTGTTTCTCGCCCTCTGTTTCTCGCCCTCTGTTTCTCGCTCATTGTTTCAGCCCCTCTGTTTCTCGCCCTCTGTTTCAGCCCCACTGTTTCTCGCCCTCTGTTTCTCGCCCTCTGTTTCAGCCCCTCTGTTTCAGCCCCTCTGTTTCTCGCCCTCTGTTTCAGCCCCTCTGTTTCAGCCCCTCTGTTTGTCGCCCTCTGTTTCAGCGCCTCTGTTTCAGCCCCTCTGTATCAGCCCCTCTGTTTCAGCCCCTCTGTTTTTCGCCCTCTGTTTCTCGCCCTCTGTTTCAGCCCCTCTGTTTCAGCCCCTCTGTTTCAGCCCCTCTGTTTCAGCCCCTCTGTTTCTCGCCCTCTGTTTCTCGCCCGCTGTTACTCGCCCTCTGTTCCTCGCTCTCTGTTTCTCGCCCTCTGTTTCAGCCCCTCTGTTTCAGCCCCTCTGTTTCTCGCCCTCTGTTTCTCGCCATCTGTTAAAGCCCCTTTGTTTCAGCCCCTCTGTTTCTCGCCCTCTGTTTCAGCCGCTCTGTTTCAGCTCCTCTGTTTCAGCCCCTCTGTTTCAGCACCTCTGTTTCTCGCCCTTTGTTTCTCGCCCTCTGTTTCAGCCCCTCTGTTTCTCGCCCTCTGTTTCAGCCCCTCTGTTTCTCGCCCTCTGTTTCAGCCCCTCTGTTTCAGTCCCTCTGTTTCAGCCCCTCAATTTCAGCCCCTCTGTTTCAGCCCCTCTGTTTCCACCCCTCTGTTTCAGCCCCTCTGATTCAGCCCCTCTGTTTCTCGCCCTCTGTTTCAGCCCCTCTGTTTCAGCCCCTCTGTTTCAGCCACTCTGTTTCAGCCCCTCTGTTTCTCGCCCTCTGTTTCTAGCCCTCTGTTTCAGCCCCTCTGTTTCAGCCCCTCTGTTTCAGCCCCTCTGTTTCTCGCCCTCTGTTTCTCGCCCTCTGTTTCTCGCCCTCTGTTTCTCGCTCTCTGTTTCTCGCCCTCTGTTTCTCGCCCTCTGTTTCAGCCCGTCTGTTTCAGCCCCTCTGTTTCAGCCCCTCTATTTCAGCCCCTCTGTTTCAGCCCCTCTCTTTCAGCCCCTCTGTTTCTCGCCCTCTGTTTCTCGCCCTCTGTTTCTCGCTCTCTGTTTCTCGCCCTCTGTTTCTCGCCCTCTGTTTCAGCCCCTCTGTTTCAGCCCCTCTGTTTCAGCCCCTCTGTTTCTCGCCCTCTGTATCTCGCCCACTGTTTCTCGCCCTCTGTTTCAGCCCCTCTGTTTCAGCCCCTCTGTTTCATCCCCTCTGTTTCAGCCCCTCTGTTTCAGCCCCTCTGTTTCAGCCCCTCTGTTTCTCGCCCTCTGTTTCAGCCCCTCTGTTTCAGCCCCTCTGTTTCAGCTCCTCTGTTTCAGCCCCTCTGTTTCAGCCCCTCTGTTTATCGCCCTCTGTTTCTCGCCCTCGGTTTCAGCCCCTCTGTTTCTCGCCCTCTGTTTCAGCCCCTCTGTTTCACGCCCTCTGTTTCAGCCCCTCTGTTTCAGCCCCTCTGTTTCAGCCCCTCTGTTTCAGCCCTTCTGTTTCAGCCCCTCAGTTTCAGCCCCTCTGTTTCTCGCCCTCTCTTTCAGCCCCTCTGTTTCTCGCCCTCTGTTTCAGACCCTCTGTTTCAGCCCCACAGTATCAGCCCCTCAGTTTCAGCCCCTCTGTTTCAGCCCCTCTGTTTCTCGCCCTCTGTTTCTCGCCCTCTGTTTCTCTTTCTCTGTTTCTCGCCCTCTGTTTCAGCCCCTCTGTTTCTCGCCCACTGTTTCAGCCCCTCTGTTTCTCGCCATCTGTTTCAGCCCCTCTGTTTCAGCCCCTCTGTATCAGCCCCTCTGTTTCAGCCACTCTGTTTCTCGCCCTCTGTTTCTCGCCCTCTGTTTCAGCCCCTCTGTTTCAGCCCCTCTGTTTCAGCCCCTCTGTTTCTGCCCCTCTGTTTTAGCCCCTCTGTTTCAGCCCCTCTGTTTCTCGCCCTCTGTTTCTCGCCCTCTGTTTCTCGCTCTCTGTTTCTCGCCCTCTGTTTCAGCCCCTCTGTTTCTCGCCCACTGTTTCAGCCCCTCTGTTTCAGCCCCTCTGTTTCAGACCCTCTGTTTCAGCCCTTCTGTTTCAGCCCCTCTGTTTCAGCCCCTCTGTTTCAGCTGCTCTGTTTCAGCCCCTCTGTTTCAGCCCCTCTGTTTCTCGCCCTCTGTTTCTCGCCCTCTGTTTCTCGCTCTCTGTTTATCGCCCTCTGTTTCTCGCCCTCTGTTTCAGCCCCTCTGTTTGAGCCCCTCTGTTTCAGCTCCTCTGTTTCAGCCCCTCTGTTTCAGCCCCTCTGTATCAGCCCCTCTGTTTCAGCCCCTCTGTTTCTCGCCCTCTGTTTCTCGCCCTCTGTTTCTCGCTCTCTGTTTCTCGCCCTCTGTTTCAGCCCCTCTGTTTCAGCCCCTCTGTTTCAGCCCCTCTGTTTCTCGCCCTCTGTTTCTCGCCCTCTGTTTCTCGCTCTCTGTTTCTCGCCCTCTGTTTCTCGCCCTCTGTTTCAGCCCCTCTGTTTCAGCCCCTCTGTTTCAGCCCCGCTGTTTCTCGCCCTCTGTTTCTCGCCCACTGTTTCTCGCCCTCTGTTTCAGCAACTCTGTTTCAGCGCCTCTGTTTCAGCCCCTCTGTTTCAGCCACTCTGTTTCTCACCCTCTGTTTCTCGCCCACTGTTTCTCGCTCTCTGTTTCTCGCCCTCTGTTTCTCGCCCTCTGTTTCGGCCCATCTGTTACAGCCCCTCTGTTTCAGCCCCTCTGTTTCTCGCCCTCTGTTTCTCGCCCTCTGTTTCTCGACCTCTGTTTCAGCCCCTCTGTTTCAGCCCCTCTGTTTCAGCCCCTCTGTTTCAGCCCCTCTGTTTCTGCCCCTCTGTTTTAGCCCCTCTGTTTCAGCCCCTCTGTTTCTCGCCCTCTGTTTCTCGCCCTCTGTTTCTCGCTCTCTGTTTCTCGCCCTCTGTTTCAGCCCCTCTGTTTCTCGCACAGTGTTTCAGCCCCTCTGTTTCAGCCCCTCTGTTTCAGCCCCTCTGTTTCAGCCGCTCTGTTTCATCCCCTCTGTTTCAGCCCCTCTGTTTCTCGCCCTCTGTTTCTCGCCCTCTGTTTCTCGCCCTCTGTTTCTCGCTCTCTGTTTCTCGCCCTATGCTTCAGCCCCTCTGTTTCTCGCCCACTGTTTCAGCCCCTCTGTTTCTCGCAATCTGTTTCAGCCCCTCTGTTTCAGCCCCTCTGTTTCTCGCCCTCTGTTTCAGACCCTCTGTTTCAGCCCCTCTGTTTCAGTCCCTCTGTTTCAGCAACTCTGTTTCTCGCCCTCTGTTTGAGCCCCTCTGTTTCTCGCCCTCTGTTTCAGCCCCTCTGTTTCTCGCCCTCTGTTTCAGCCCCTCTGTTTCAGCCCGTCTGTTTCTCGCCCTCAGTTTCAGCCCCTCTGTTTCAGCCCCTCTGTTTCAGCCCCTCTGTTTCAGCCCCTCTGTTTCTCGCCCTCTGTTTCTCGCCCTCTGTTTCAGCCCCTCTGTTTCAGCACCTCTGTTTCAGCCCCTCTGTTTCAGCCCCTCTGATTCTCGCCCTCTGTTTCTCGCCCTCTGTTTCTCGCCCTCTGTTTCTCGCTCTCTGTTTCTCGCCCTCTGTTTCAGCCCCTCTGTTTCTCGCCCACTGTGTCAGCCCCTCTGTTTCTCGCCATCTGTTTCAGCCCCTCTGTTTCAGCCCCTCTGTTTCTCGCCCTATGTTGCAGCCCCTCTGTTTCAGCCCCTCTGTTTCAGCCCCTCTTTTTCAGCCCCTCTGTTTCTCGCCCTCTGTTTCTCGCCCTCTGTTTCTCGCTCTCTGTTTCTCGCACTCTGTTTGTCGCCGTCTGTTTCAGCCCCTCTGTTTCTCGCCCTCTGTTTCTCGCGCTCTGTTTCTCGCCCTCTGTTTCAGCCCCTCTGTTTCAGCCCCTCTGTTTCAGCCCCTCTGTTTCAGCCCCTCTGTTTCTCGCACCCTGTTTCTCGCCCTCTGTTTCTCGCTCTCTGTTTCTCGCCCTCTGTTTCTCGCCCTCTGTTTCAGCCCCTCTGTTTCAGCCCCTCTGTTTCAGCCCCTCTGTTTCAGCCCCTCTGTTTCTCGCCCTCTGTTTCTCGCCCTCTGTTTCAGCCCCTCTGTTTCAGCCCCTTTGTTTCAGCCCCTCTGTTTCAGCCCCTCTGTTTCAGCCCCTTTGTTTCAGCCCCTCTGTTTCAGCCCCTCTGTTTCTCGCCCTCTGTTTCAGCCCCTCTGTTTCAGCCCCTCTGTTTCAGCCCCTCTGTTTCAGCCCCTCTGTTTCTCGCCCTCTGTTTCTCGCCCTCTGTTTCTCGCCCTCTGTTTCTCGCTCATTGTTTCAGCCCCTCTGTTTCTCGCCCTCTGTTTCAGCCCCACTGTTTCTCGCCCTCTGTTTCTCGCCCTCTGTTTCAGCCCCTCTGTTTCAGCCCCTCTGTTTCTCGCCCTCTGTTTCAGCCCCTCTGTTTCAGCCCCTCTGTTTGTCGCCCTCTGTTTCAGCGCCTCTGTTTCAGCCCCTCTGTATCAGCCCCTCTGTTTCAGCCCCTCTGTTTTTCGCCCTCTGTTTCTCGCCCTCTGTTTCAGCCCCTCTGTTTCAGCCCCTCTGTTTCAGCCCCTCTGTTTCAGCCCCTCTGTTTCTCGCCCTCTGTTTCTCGCCCGCTGTTACTCGCCCTCTGTTCCTCGCTCTCTGTTTCTCGCCCTCTGTTTCAGCCCCTCTGTTTCAGCCCCTCTGTTTCTCGCCCTCTGTTTCTCGCCATCTGTTAAAGCCCCTTTGTTTCAGCCCCTCTGTTTCTCGCCCTCTGTTTCAGCCGCTCTGTTTCAGCTCCTCTGTTTCAGCCCCTCTGTTTCAGCACCTCTGTTTCTCGCCCTTTGTTTCTCGCCCTCTGTTTCAGCCCCTCTGTTTCTCGCCCTCTGTTTCAGCCCCTCTGTTTCTCGCCCTCTGTTTCAGCCCCTCTGTTTCAGTCCCTCTGTTTCAGCCCCTCAATTTCAGCCCCTCTGTTTCAGCCCCTCTGTTTCCACCCCTCTGTTTCAGCCCCTCTGATTCAGCCCCTCTGTTTCTCGCCCTCTGTTTCAGCCCCTCTGTTTCAGCCCCTCTGTTTCAGCCACTCTGTTTCAGCCCCTCTGTTTCTCGCCCTCTGTTTCTAGCCCTCTGTTTCAGCCCCTCTGTTTCAGCCCCTCTGTTTCAGCCCCTCTGTTTCTCGCCCTCTGTTTCTCGCCCTCTGTTTCTCGCCCTCTGTTTCTCGCTCTCTGTTTCTCGCCCTCTGTTTCTCGCCCTCTGTTTCAGCCCCTCTGTTTCAGCCCCTCTGTTTCAGCCCCTCTATTTCAGCCCCTCTGTTTCAGCCCCTCTCTTTCAGCCCCTCTGTTTCTCGCCCTCTGTTTCTCGCCCTCTGTTTCTCGCTCTCTGTTTCTCGCCCTCTGTTTCTCGCCCTCTGTTTCAGCCCCTCTGTTTCAGCCCCTCTGTTTCAGCCCCTCTGTTTCTCGCCCTCTGTATCTCGCCCACTGTTTCTCGCCCTCTGTTTCAGCCCCTCTGTTTCAGCCCCTCTGTTTCATCCCCTCTGTTTCAGCCCCTCTGTTTCAGCCCCTCTGTTTCAGCCCCTCTGTTTCTCGCCCTCTGTTTCAGCCCCTCTGTTTCAGCCCCTCTGTTTCAGCTCCTCTGTTTCAGCCCCTCTGTTTCAGCCCCTCTGTTTATCGCCCTCTGTTTCTCGCCCTCGGTTTCAGCCCCTCTGTTTCTCGCCCTCTGTTTCAGCCCCTCTGTTTCACGCCCTCTGTTTCAGCCCCTCTGTTTCAGCCCCTCTGTTTCAGCCCCTCTGTTTCAGCCCTTCTGTTTCAGCCCCTCAGTTTCAGCCCCTCTGTTTCTCGCCCTCTCTTTCAGCCCCTCTGTTTCTCGCCCTCTGTTTCAGACCCTCTGTTTCAGCCCCACAGTATCAGCCCCTCTGTTTCAGCCCCTCTGTTTCAGCCCCTCTGTTTCTCGCCCTCTGTTTCTCGCCCTCTGTTTCTCTTTCTCTGTTTCTCGCCCTCTGTTTCAGCCCCTCTGTTTCTCGCCCACTGTTTCAGCCCCTCTGTTTCTCGCCATCTGTTTCAGCCCCTCTGTTTCAGCCCCTCTGTATCAGCCCCTCTGTTTCAGCCACTCTGTTTCTCGCCCTCTGTTTCTCGCCCTCTGTTTCAGCCCCTCTGTTTCAGCCCCTCTGTTTCAGCCCCTCTGTTTCTGCCCCTCTGTTTTAGCCCCTCTGTTTCAGCCCCTCTGTTTCTCGCCCTCTGTTTCTCGCCCTCTGTTTCTCGCTCTCTGTTTCTCGCCCTCTGTTTCAGCCCCTCTGTTTCTCGCCCACTGTTTCAGCCCCTCTGTTTCAGCCCCTCTGTTTCAGACCCTCTTTTTCAGCCCTTCTGTTTCAGCCCCTCTGTTTCAGCCCCTCTGTTTCAGCTGCTCTGTTTCAGCCCCTCTGTTTCAGCCCCTCTCTTTCTCGCCCTCTGTTTCTCGCCCTCTGTTTCTCGCTCTCTGTTTATCGCCCTCTGTTTCTCGCCCTCTGTTTCAGCCCCTCTGTTTGAGCCCCTCTGTTTCAGCTCCTCTGTTTCAGCCCCTCTGTTTCAGCCCCTCTGTATCAGCCCCTCTGTTTCAGCCCCTCTGTTTCTCGCCCTCTGTTTCTCGCCCTCTGTTTCTCGCTCTCTGTTTCTCGCCCTCTGTTTCTCGCCCTCTGTTTCAGCCCCTCTGTTTCAGTCCCTCTGTTTCAGCCCCTCTGTTTCTCGCCTTCTGTTTCTCGCCCTCTGTTTCAGCCCCTCTGTTTCAGCCCCTCTGTTTCAGCCCCTCTGTTTCTCGCCCTCTGTTTCAGCCCCTCTGTTTCAGCCCCTCTGTTTCTCGCCCTCTGTTTCTGCCCCTCTGTTTCAGCCCCTCTCTATCAGCCACTCTGTTTCAGCCCCTCTGTTTCTCGCTCTCTGTTTCTCGCCCTCTGTTTCAGCCCCTCTGTTTCAGCCCCTCTGTTTCAGCCCCTCTGTTTCAGCCCCTCTGTTTCAGCCCCTCTGTTTCTCGCCCTCTGTTTCTCGCCCTCTGTTTCTCGCTCTCTGTTTCTCGCCCTCTGTTTCAGCCCCTCTGTTTCTCGCCCAGTGTTTAGCCCCTCTGTTTCAGCCCCTCTGTTTCAGCACCTCTGTTTCAGCCCTTCTGTTTCAGCCCCTCTGTTTCAGCCCCTCTGTTTCAGATCCTCTGTTTCAGCCCTTCTGTTTCAGCCCCTCTGTTTCTCGCCCTCTGTTTCTCGCCCTCGGTTTCAGCCCCTCTGTTTCAGGCCCTCTGTTTCATCCCCTCTGTTTCTCGCCCTCTGTTTCAGCCCCTCTGTTTCAGCCCCTCTGTTTCAGCCCCTCTTTTTCAGCCCTTCTGTTTCAGCCCCTCTGTTTCAGCCCCTCTGTTTCTCACCCTCTGTTTCAGACCCTCTGTTTCTCGCCCTCTGTTTCAGACCCTTGTTTCAGCCCCTCAGTATCAGCCCCTCTGTTTCAGCCCCTCTGTTTCTCGCCCTCTGTTTCTCGCCCTCTGTTTCTCGCCCTCTGTTTCTCGCCCTCTGTTTCTCGCCCTCTGTTTCAGCCCCTCTGTTTCAGACCCTCTGTTTCAGCCCCTCTATTTCAGCCCCTCTGTTTCAGCCCCTCTGTTTCAGCCCCTCTGTTTCTCGCCCTCTGTTTCTCTCCCTCTGTTTCTCGCTCTCTGTTTCTCGCCCTCTGTTTCTCGCCCTCTGTTTCAGCCCCTCTGTTTCAGCCCCTCTGTTTCAGCCCCTCTGTTTCTCGCCCTCTGTATCTCGCCCACTGTTTCTCGCCCTCTGTTTCAGCCCCTCTGTTTCAGCCCGTCTGTTTCATCCCCTCTGTTTCAGCCCCTCTGTTTCAGCCCCTCTGTTTCAGCCCCTCTGTTTCTCGCCCTCTGTTTCAGCCCCTCTGTTTCAGCCCCTCTGTTTCAGCTCCTCTGTTTCAGCCCCTCTGTTTCAGCCCCTCTGTTTATCGCCCTCTGTTTCTCGCCCTCGGTTTCAGCCCCTCTGTTTCTCGCCCTCTGTTTCAGCCCCTCTGTTTCACGCCCTCTGTTTCAGCCCCTCTGTTTCAGCCCCTCTGTTTCAGCCCCTCTGTTTCAGCCCTTCTGTTTCAGCCCCTCTGTTTCAGCCCCTCTGTTTCTCGCCCTCTCTTTCAGCCCCTCTGTTTCTCGCCCTCTGTTTCAGACCCTCTGTTTCAGCCCCACAGTATCAGCCCCTCTGTTTCAGCCCCTCTGTTTCAGCCCCTCTGTTTCTCGCCCTCTGTTTCTCGCCCTCTGTTTCTCTTTCTCTGTTTCTCGCCCTCTGTTTCAGCCCGTCTGTTTCTCGCCCACTGTTTCAGCCCCTCTGTTTCTCGCCATCTGTTTCAGCCCCTCTGTTTCGACCCATCTGTTACAGCCCCTCTGTTTCAGCCCCTCTGTTTCTCGCCCTCTGTTTCTCGCCCTCTGTTTCTCGACCTCTGTTTCAGCCCATCATTTTCAGCCCCTTTGTTTCAGCCCCTCTGTTTCAGCCCCTCTGTTTCTCGCCCTCTGTTACAGCCCTTCTGTTTCAGCTCCTCTGATTCAGCCCCTCTGTTTCAGCCCCTCTGTTTCTCGCCCTCTGTTTCTCGCCCTCTGTTTCTCGCACTCTGTTTCTCGCCCTCTGTTTCAGCCCCTCTGTTTCAGTCCCTCTGTTTCAGCCCCTCTGTTTCTCGCCCTCTGTTTCTCGCCCTCTGTTTCATCCCCTCTGTTTCAGCCCCTCTGTTTCAGCCCCTCTGTTTCTCGCCCTCTGTTTCAGCCCCTCTGTTTCAGCCCCTCTGTTTCTCGCCCTCTGTTTCTGCCCCTCTGTTTCAGCCCCTCTCTATCAGCCCGTCTGTTTCAGCCCCTCTGTTTCTCGCTCTCTGTTTCTCGCCCTCTGTTTCAGCCCCTCTGTTTCAGCCCCTCTGTTTCAGCCCCTCTGTTTCAGCCCCTCTGTTTCTCGCCCTCTGTTTCTCGCCCTCTGTTTCTCGCTCTCTGTTTCTCGCCCTCTGTTTCAGCCCCTCTGTTTCTCGCCCAGTGTTTAGCCCCTCTGTTTCAGCCCCTCTGTTTCAGCACCTCTGTTTCAGCCCTTCTGTTTCAGCCCCTCTGTTTCAGCCCCTCTGTTTCAGCTCCTCTGTTTCAGCCCTTCTGTTTCAGCCCCTCTGTTTCTCGCCCTCTGTTTCCCGCACTCGGTTTCAGCCCCTCTGTTTCAGGCCCTCTGTTTCATCCCCTCTGTTTCTCGCCCTCTGTTTCAGCCCCTCTGTTTCAGCCCCTCTGTTTCAGCCCCTCTTTTTCAGCCCTTCTGTTTCAGCCCCTTTGTTTCAGCCCCTCTGTTTCTCGCCCTCTGTTTCAGCCCCTCTGTTTCTCGCCCTCTCTTTCAGACCCTTGTTTCAGCCCCTCAGTATCAGCCCCTCTGTTTCAGCCCCTCTGTTTCTCGCCCTCTGTTTCTCGCCCTCTGTTTCTCGCCCTCTGTTTCTCGCCCACTGTTTCAGCCCCTCTCTTTTAGCCCCTCTGTTTCAGCCCCTCTGTTTCAGCCCCTCTGTTTCAGCCCCTCTGTTTCAGCCCCTCTGTTTCTCGCCCTCTGTTTCTCGCCCTCTGTTTCTCGCTCTCTGTTTCAGCCCCTCTGTTTCAGCCCCTCAGTTTCTCGCCATCTGTTTCAGCCCCTCTGTTTCAGTCCCTCTGTTTCTCACCCTCTGTTTCAGACCCTCTGTTTCAGCCCCTCTGTTTCAGCCCCTCTGTTTCAGCCCCTCAGTTTCAGCACCTCTGTTTCTCGCCCTTTGTTTCTCGCCCTCTGTTTCAGCCCCTCTGTTTCTCGCCCTCTGTTTCAGACCCTCTGTTTCAGCCCGTCTGTTTCTCGCCCTCTGTTTCAGCCCCTCTGTTTCAGCCCCTCTGTATCAGCCCCTCTGTTTCAGCCCCTCTGTTTCTCGCCCTCTGTTTCTCGCCCTCTGTTTCAGCCCCTCTGTTTCAGCCCCTCTGTTTCAGCCCCTCTGTTTCAGCCCCTCTGTTTCAGCCCCTCTGATTCTCGCCCTCTGTTTCTCGCCCTCTGTTTCTCGCCCTCTGTTTCATCCCCTCTGTTTCTCGCCCACTGTTTCAGCCCCTCTGTTTCTCGCCATCTGTTACAGCCCCTCTGTTTCAGCCCCTCTGTTTCTCGCCCTATGTTTCAGCCCCTCTGTTTCAGCCCCTCTGTTTCAGCCCCTCTTTTTCAGCCCCTCTGTTTCTCGCCCTCTGTTTCTCGCCCTCTGTTTCTCGCTCTCTGTTTCTCGCACTCAGTTTCTCGCCCTCTGTTTCAGCCCCTCTGTTTGAGCCCCTCTGTTTCAGCCCCTCTGTTTCTCGCCCTCTGTTTCTCGCCCACTGTTTCTCGCCCTCTGTTTCAGCCCCTCTGTTTCAGGCCCTCTGTTTCAGCCCCTCTGTTTCAACCCCTCTGTTTCTCGCACCCTGTTTCTCGCCCTCTGTTTCTCGCTCTCTGTTTCTCGCCCTTTCTTTCTCGCCCTCTGTTTCTCGCCCTTTCTTTCTCGCCCTCTGTTTCAGCCCCTCTGTTTCAGCCCCTCTGTTTCAGCCCCTCTGTTTCTCGCCCTCCGCTTCAGCCCCTCTGTTTCAGCCCCTTTGTTTCAGCCCCTCTGTTTCAGACCCTCTGTTTCTCGCCCTCTGTTTCAGCCCCTCTGTTACAGCCCCTCTGTTTCAGCCCCTCTGTTTCAGCCCCTCTGTTTCTCGCCCTCTGTTTCTCGCCCTCTGTTTCTCGCCCTCTGTTTCTCGCTCTCTGTTTCAGCCCCTCTGTTTCAGCCCCTCTGTTTCAGCCCCTCTGTTTCTCGCCCTCTGTTTCTCGCCCTCTGTTTCAGCCCCTCTGTTTCAGCCCCTCTGCTTCTCGCCATCTGTTTCAGCCCCTCTGGTTCAGCCCCTCTGTTTCTCGCCCTCTGTTTCAGCCCCTCTGTTGCAGCCCCTCTGTATCAGCCCCTCTGTTTCAGCCTCTCTGTTTTTCGCACTCTGTTTCTCGCCCTCTGTTTCAGCCCCTCTGTTTCAGCCCCTCTGTTTCAGCCCCTCTGTTTCAGCCCCTCTGTTTCAGCCCCTCTGTTTCACGCCCTCTGTTTCTCGCCCTCTGTTACTCGCCCTCTGTTCCTCGCTCTCTGTTTCTCGCTCTCTGTTTCAGCCCCTCTGTTTCAGCCCCTCTGTTTCTCGCCCTCTGTTTCTCGCCATCTGTTTCAGCCCCTCTGTTTCCGCCCCTCTGTTTCTCGCCCTCTATTTCAGCCCCTCTGTTTCAGCCCCTCTGTTTCAGCCCCTCTGTTTCAGCACCTCTGTTTCTCGCCTTTGTTTCTCGCCCTCTGTTTCAGCCCCTCTGTTTCAGCCCCTCTGTTTATCGCCCTCTGTTTCTCGCCCTCTGTTTCAGCCCCTCTGTTTCTCGCCCTCTGTTTCAGGCCCTCTGTTTCTCGCCCTCTGTTTCAGCCCCTCTGCTTCAGTCCCTCTGTTTCAGCCCCTCAATTTCAGCCCCTCTGTTTCAGCCCCTCTGTTTCCCGCCCTCTGTTTCAGCCCCTCTGTTTCAGCCCCTCTGTTTCTCGACCTCTGTTTCAGCCCCTCTGTTTCAGTCCATCTGTTTCAGCCCCTCTGTTTCTCGCCCTCTGTTTCTCGCCCTCTGTTTCAGCCCCTCTGTTTCAGCCCCTCTGTTTCAGCCCCTCTGTTTCTCGCCCTCTGTTTCAGCACCTCTGTTTCAGCCCCTCTGTTTCTCGCCCTCTGTTTCTCGCCCTCTGTTTCAGCCCCTCATTTTCAGCCCCTCTGTTTCAGCCCCTCTGTTTCAGACCCTCTGTTTCAGCCCTTCTGTTTCAGCCCCTCTGTTTCAGCCCCTCTGTTTCAGCTCCTCTGTTTCTCGCCCACTGTTTCAGCCCCTCTGTTTCTCGCCCTCTGTTTCAGCCCCTCTGTTTCAGCCCCTCTTTATCAGCCCCTCTGTTTCAGCCCCTCTGTTTCTCGCCCTCTGTTTCTCGCCCTCTGTTTCAGCCCCTCTGTTTCAGCCCCTCTGTTTCAGCCTCTCTGTTTGAGCCCCTCTGTTTCAGCCCCTCTGTTTCTCGCCCTCTGTTTCTCGCCCACTGTTTCTCGCCCTCTGTTTCATCCCCTCTGTTTCAGCCCCTCTGTTTCAGCCCCTCTGTTTCAGCCCCTCTGTTTCTCGCCATCTGTTTCTCGCCCTCTGTTTCTCGCTCTCTGTTTCTCGCCCTCTGTTTCTCGCCCTCTGTTTCAGCCCCTCTGTTTCAGCCCCTCTGTTTCAGCCCCTCTGTTTCTCGCCCTCTGTTTCAGCCCCTCTGTTTCTCGCCCTCTGTTTCAGCCCCTCTGTTTCAGCCCCTCTGTATCAGCCCCTCTGTTTCAGCCCCTCTGTTTCTCGCCCTCTGTTTCTCGCCCTCTGTTTCTCGCTCTCTGTTTCTTCCCACTGTTTCTCGCCCTCTGTTTCTGCCCCTCTGTTTCAGCCCCTCTGTTTCAGCCCCGCTCTTTCTCGCCCTCTGTTTCTCGCCCACTGTTTGTCGCCCTCTGTTTCATCCCCTCTGTTTCAGCCCCTCTGTTTCAGCCCCTCTGTTTCAGCCCCTCTGTTTCTCGCCCTCTGTTTCTCGCCCTCTGTTTCTCGCTCTCTGTTTCTCGCCCTCTGTTTCTCGCCCTCTGTTTCAGCCCCTCTGTTTCAGCCCCTCAGTTTCAGCCCCTCTGTTTCTCGCCATCTGTTTCTCGCCCTCTGTTTCTCGCCCTCTGTTTCAGCCCATCAGTTTCAGCCCCTTTGTTTCAGCCCCTCTGTTTCAGCCCCTCTTTTTCTCGCCCTCTGTTTCAGCCCCTCTGTTTTAGCCCCTCTGTTTCAGCCCCTCTGTTTCAGCCCCTCTGTTTCTCGCCCTCTGTTTCTCGCCCTCTGTTTCTCGCCCTCTGTTTCTCGCCCTCTGTTTCAGCCCCTCTGTTTCAGTCCCTCTGTTTCAGCCCCTCTGTTTCTCGCCCTCTGTTTCTCGCCCTCTGTTTCAGCCCCTCTGTTTCAGCCCCTCTGTTTCAGCCCCTCTGTTTCTCGCCCTCTGTTTCTCGCCCTCTGTTTCAGCCCCTCTGTTTCAGCCCCTCTGTTTCTCGCCCTCTGTTTCAGCCCCTCTGGTTCAGCCCCTCTGTTTCTCGCCCTCTGTTTCAGCCCCTCTGTTTCAGCCCCTCTGTATCAGCCCCTCTGTTTCAGCCCCTCTGTTTTTCGCACTCTGTTTCTCGCCCTCTGTTTCAGCCCCTCTGTTTCAGCCCCTCTGTTTCAGCCCCTCTGTTTCAGCCCCTCTGTTTCAGCCCCTCTGTTTCACGCCCTCTGTTTCTCGCCCTCTGTTACTCGCCCTCTGTTCCTCGCTCTCTGTTTCTCGCTCTCTGTTTCAGCCCCTCTGTTTCAGCCCCTCTGTTTCTCGCCCTCTGTTTCTCGCCATCTGTTTCAGCCCCTCTGTTTCTGCCCCTCTGTTTCTCGCCCTCTATTTCAGCCCCTCTGTTTCAGCCCCTCTGTTTCAGCCCCTCTGTTTCAGCCCCTCTGTTTCAGCACCTCTGTTTCTCGCCCTTTGTTTCTCGCCCTCTGTTTCAGCCCCTCTGTTTCAGCCCCTCTGTTTATCGCCATCTGTTTCTCGCCCTCTGTTTCAGCCCCTCTGTTTCTCGCCCTCTGTTTCAGGCCCTCTGTTTCTCGCCCTCTGTTTCAGCCCCTCTGTTTCAGTCCCTCTGTTTCAGCCCCTCAATTTCAGCCCCTCTGTTTCAGCCCCTCTGTTTCCCGCCCTCTGTTTCAGCCCCTCTGTTTCAGCCCCTCTGTTTCTCGACCTCTGTTTCAGCCCCTCTGTTTCAGTCCCTCTGTTTCAGCCCCTCTGTTTCTCGCCCTCTGTTTCTCGCCCTCTGTTTCAGCCCCAATGTTTCAGCCCCTCTGTTTCAGCCCCTCTGTTTCTCGCCCTCTGTTTCAGCACCTCTGTTTCAGCCCCTCTGTTTCTCGCCCTCTGTTTCGGACCCTCTGTTTCAGCCCCTCTCTATCAGCCCCTCTGTTTCAGCCCCTCTGTTTCTCGCCCTCTGTTTCTCGCCCTCTGTTTCAGCCCCTCTGTTTCAGCCCCTCTGATTCAGCCCCTCTGTTTCAGCCCCTCTGTTTCAGCCCTTCTGTTTCAGCCCCTCTGTTTCAGCCCCTCTGTTTCAGCTCCTCTGTTTCTCGCCCACTGTTTCAGCCCCTCTGTTTCTCGCCCTCTGTTTCAGCCCCTCTGTTTCAGCCCCTCTTTATCAGCCCCTCTGTTTCAGCCCCTCTGTTTCTCGCCCTCTGTTTCTCGCCCTCTGTTTCAGCCCCTCTGTTTCAGCCCCGCTGTTTCAGCCTCTCTGTTTCAGCCCCTCTGTTTCAGCCCTTCTGTTTCTCGCCCTCTGTTTCTCGCCCACTGTTTCTCGCCCTCTGTTTCATCCCCTCTGTTTCAGCCCCTCTGTTTCAGCCCCTCTGTTTCAGCCCCTCTGTTTCTCGCCATCTGTTTCTCGCCCTCTGTTTCTCGCTCTCTGTTTCTCGCCCTCTGTTTCTCGCCCTCTGTTTCAGCCCCTCTGTTTCAGCCCCTCTGTTTCAGCCCCTCTGTTTCTCGCCCTCTGTTTCAGCCCCTCTGTTTCTCGCCCTCTGTTTCAGCCCCTCTGTTTCAGCCCCTCTGTATCAGCCCCTCTGTTTCAGCCCCTCTGTTTCTCGCCCTCTGTTTCTCGCCCTCTGTTTCTCGCTCTCTGTTTCTCGCCCACTGTTTCTCGCCCTCTGTTTCTGCCCCTCTGTTTCAGCCCCTCTGTTTCAGCCCCGCTCTTTCTCGCCCTCTGTTTCTCGCCCACTGTTTCTCGCCCTCTGTTTCATCCCCTCTGTTTCAGCCCCTCTGTTTCAGCCCCTCTGTTTCAGCCCCTCTGTTTCTCGCCCTCTGTTTCTCGCCCTCTGTTTCTCGCTCTCTGTTTCTCGCCCTCTGTTTCTCGCCCTCTGTTTCAGCCCCTCTGTTTCAGCCCCTCAGTTTCAGCCCCTCTGTTACTCGCCATCTGTTTCTCGCCCTCTGTTTCTCGCCCTCTGTTTCAGCCCATCAGTTTCAGCCCCTTTGTTTCAGCCCCTCTGTTTCAGCCCCTCTTTTTCTCGCCCTCTGTTTCAGCCCCTCTGTTTTAGCCCCTCTGTTTCAGCCCCTCTGTTTCAGCCCCTCTGTTTCTCGCCCTCTGTTTCTCGCCCTCTGTTTCTCGCCCTCTGTTTCTCGCCCTCTGTTTCAGCCCCTCTGTTTCAGTCCCTCTGTTTCAGCCCCTCTGTTTCTCGCCCTCTGTTTCTCGCTTTCTGTTTCAGCCCCTCTGTTTCAGCCCCTCTGTTTCAGCCCCTCTGTTTCTCGCCCTCTGTTTCAGCCCCTCTGTTTCAGCCCCTCTGTTTCTCGCCCTCTGTTTCAGACCCTCTGTTTCAGCCCCTCTCTATCAGCCCCTTTGTTTCAGCCCCTCTGTTTCTCGCCCTCTGTTTCTCGCCCTCTGTTTCAGCCCCTCTGTTTCAGCCCCTCTGTTTCAGCCCCTCTGTTTCAGCCCCTCTGTTTCAGCCCCTCTGTTTCTCGCCCTCTGTTTCTCGCCCTCTGTTTCTCGCTCTCTGTTTCTCGCCCTCTGTTTCAGCCCCTCTGTTTCTCGCCCAGTGATTCAGCCCCTCTGTTTCAGCCCCTCTGTTTCAGCCCCTCTGTTTCAGCCCTTCTGTTTCAGCCCCTCTGTTTCAGCCCCTCTGTTTCAGCTCCTCTGTTTCAGCCCCTCTGTTTCAGCCCCTCTGTTTCAGCCCCTCTGTTTCTCGCCCTCTGTTTCAGCCCCTCTGTTTCAGCCCCTCTGTTTCTTGCCCTCTGTTTCAGCCCCTCTGTTTCAGCCCCTCTCTATCAGCCCCTCTGTTTCAGCCCCTCTGTTTCAGCCCTTCTGTTTCAGCCCCTCTGTTTCAGCCCCTCTGTTTCTCGCCCTCTGTTTCAGACCCTTGTTTCAGCCCCTCAGTATCAGCCCCTCTGTTTCAGCCCCTCTGTTTCTCGCCCTCTGTTTCTCGCCCTCTGTTTCTCGCCCTCTGTTTCTCGCACAGCGTTTCAGCCCCTCTGTTTCAGCCCCTCTGTTTCAGCCCCTCTGTTTCAGCCGCTCTGTTTCAGCCCCTCTGTTTCAGCCCCTCTGTTTCTCGCCCTCTGTTTCTCGCCCTCTGTTTCTCGCCCTCTGTTTCTCGCTCTCTGTTTCTCGCTCTCTGCTTCAGCCCCTCTGTTTCTCGCCCACTGTTTCAGCCCCTCTGTTTCTCGCAATCTGTTTCAGCCCCTCTGTTTCAGCCCCTCTGTTTCTCGCCCTCTGTTTCAGCCCCTCTGTTTCAGCCCCTCTGTTTCAGCCCCTCTGTTTCAGCAACTCTGTTTCTCGCCCTTTGATTCTCGCCCTCTGTTTGCGCCCCTCTGTTTCTCGCCCTCTGTTTCAGCCCCTCTGTTTCTCGCCCTCTGTTTCAGCCCCTCTGTTTCTCGCCCTCTGTTTCAGCCCCTCTGTTTCTCGCCCTCTGTTTCAGCCCCTCTGTTTCAGCCCGTCTGTTTCTCGCCCTCTGTTTCAGCCCCTCTGTTTCAGCCCCTCTGTATCAGCCCCTCTGTTTCAGCCCCTCTGTTTCTCGCCCTCTGTTTCTCGTCCTCTGTTTCAGCCCCTCTGTTTCAGCCCCTCTGATTCTCGCCCTCTGTTTCTCGCCCTCTGTTTCACGCCCTCTGTTTCTCGCTCTCTGTTTCTCGCCCTCTGTTTCAGCCCCTCTGTTTCTCGCCCACTGTTTCAGCCCCTCTGTTTCTCGCCATCTGTTTCAGCCCCTCTGTTTCCCCCCCTCTGTTTCTCGCCCTCTGTTTCAGCCCCTCTGTTTCAGCCCCTCTGTTTCAGCCCCTCTTTTTCAGCCCCTCTGTTTCTCGCCCTCTGATTCTCGCCCTCTGTTTGTCGCTCTCTGTTTCTCGCACTCTGTTTATCGCCCTCTGTTTCAGCCCCTCAGTTTCAGCCCCTCTGTTTCAGCCCCTCTGTTTCTCGCCCTCTGTTTCTCGCCCACTGTTTCTCGCCCTCTGTTTCAGCCCCTCTGTTTCAGCCCCTCTGTTTCAGCCCCTCTGTTTCAGCCCCTCTGTTTCTCGCACCCTGTTTCTCGCCCTCTGTTTCTCGCTCTCTGTTTCTCGCCCTCTGTTTCTCGCCCTCTGTTTCAGCCCCTCTGTTTCAGCCCCTCTGTTTCAGCCCCTCTGTTTCTCGCCCTCTGTTTCTCGCCCTCTGTTTCTCGCTCTCTGTTTCAGCCCAACTGTTTCAGCCCCTTTGTTTCAGCCCCTCTGTTTCAGCCCCTCTGTTTCAGCCCCTTTGTTTCAGCCCCTCTGTTTCAGCCCCTCTGTTTCTCGCCCTCTGTTTCAGCCCCTCTGTTTCAGCCCCTCTGTTTCAGCCCCTCTGTTTCTCGCCCTCTGTTTCTCGCCCTCTGTTTCTCGCCCTCTGTTTCTCGCTCTCTGTTTCAGCCCCTCTGTTTCAGTCCCTCTGTTTCAGCCCCTCTGTTTCTCGCCCTCTGTTTCTCGCCCTCTGTTTCAGCCCCTCTGTTTCAGCCGCTCTGTTTCTCGCCCTCTGTTTCAGCCCCTCTGTTTCAGCCCCTCTGTTTCTCGCCCTCTGTTTCATCCCCTCTGTTTCAGCCCCTCTGTATCAGCCCCTCTGTTTCAGCCCCTCTGTTTTTCGCCCTCTGTTTCTCGCCCTCTGTTTCAGCCCCTCTGTTTCAGCCCCTCTGTTTCAGCCCCTCTGTTTCTCGCCCTCTGTTTCTCGCCCGCTGTTACTCGCCCTCTATTCCTCGCTCTCTGTTTCTCGCCCTCTGTTTCAGCCCCTCTGTTTCAGCCCCTCTGTTTCTCGCCCTCTGTTTCTCGCCATCTGTTTCAGCCCCTCTGTTTCAGCCCCTCTGTTTCTCGCCCTCTGTTTCAGCCGCTCTGTTTCAGCCCCTCTGTTTCAGCCCCTCTGTTTCAGCACCTCTGTTTCTCGCCCTTTGTTTCTCGCCCTCTGTTTCAGCCCCTCTGTTTCTCGCCCTCTGTTTCAGCCCCTCTGTTTCTCGCCCTCTGTTTCAGCCCCTCTGTTTCAGTCCCTCTGTTTCAGCCCCTCAATTTCAGCCCTTCTGTTTCAGCCCCTCTGTTTCCCGCCCTCTGTTTCAGCCCCTCTGTTTCAGCCCCTCTGTTTCTCGCCCTCTGTTTCAGCCCCTCTGTTTCAGCCCCTCTGTTTCAGCCACTCTGTTTCAGCCCCTCTGTTTCTCGCCCTCTGTTTCTCGCCCTCTGTTTCAGCCCATCTGTTTCAGCCCCTCTGTTTCAGCCCCTCTGTTTCTCGCCCTCTGTTTCTCGCCCTCTGTTTCTCGCCCTCTGTTTCTCGCTCTCTGTTTCTCGCCCTCTGTTTCTCGCCCTCTGTTTCAGCCCCTCTGTTTCAGCCCCTCTGTTTCAGCCCCTCTATTTCAGACCCTCTGTTTCAGCCCCTCTGTTTCAGCCCCTCTGTTTCTCACCCTCTGTTTCTCGCCCTCTGTTTCTCACTCTCTGTTTCTCGCCCTCTGTTTCTCGCCCTCTGTTTCAGCCCCTCTGTTTCAGCCCCTCTGTTTCAGCCCCTCTGTTTCTCGCCCTCTGTTTCTCGCCCACTGTTTCTCGCCCTCTGTTTCAGCCCCTCTGTTTCAGCCCCTCTGTTTCATCCCCTCTGTTTCAGCCCCTCTGTTTCAGCCCCTCTGTTTCAGCCCCTCTGTTTCTCGCCCTCTGTTTCAGCCCCTCTGTTTGAGCCCCTCTGTTTCAGCTCCTCTGTTTCAGCCCCTCTGTTTCAGCCCCTCTGTTTATCGCCCTCTGTTTCTCGCCCTCGGTTTCAGCCCCTCTGTTTCACGCCCTCTGTTTCAGCCCCTCTGTTTCAGTCCCTCTGTTTCAGCCCCTCTGTTTCTCGCCCTCTGTTTCTCGCCCTCTGTTTCAGCCCCTCTGTTTCAGCCCCTCTGTTTCAGCCCCTCTGTTTCTCGCCCTCTGTTTCAGCACCTCTGTTTCAGCCCCTCTGTTTCTCGCCCTCTGTTTCAGACCCTCTGTTTCAGCCCCTCTCTATCAGCCCCTCTGTTTCAGCCCCTCTGTTTCTCGCTCTCTGTTTCTCGCCCTCTGTTTCAGCCCCTCTGTTTCAGCCCCTCTGTTTCAGCCCTTCTGTTTCAGCCCCTCTGTTTCAGCCCCTCTGTTTCAGCTCCTCTGTTTCTCGCCCACTGATTCAGCCCCTCTGTTTCTCGCCCTCTGTTTCAGCCCCTCTGTTTCAGCCCCTCTTTATCAGCCCCTCTGTTTCAGCCCCTCTGTTTCTCGCCCTCTGTTTCTCGCCCTCTGTTTCAGCCCCTCTGTTTCAGCCCCTCTGTTTCAGCCTCTCTGTTTCAGCCCCTCTGTTTCAGCCCCTCTGTTTCTCGCCCTCTGTTTCTCGCCCACTGTTTCTCGCCCTCTGTTTCAGCCCCTCTGTTTCAGCCCCTCTGTTTCAGCCCCTCTGTTTCAGCCCCTCTGTTTCTCGCACCCTGTTTCTCGCCCTCTGTTTCTCGCTCTCTGTTTCTCGCCCTCTGTTTCTCGCCCTCTGTTTCAGCCCCTCTGTTTCAGCCCCTCTGTTTCAGCCCCTCTGTTTCTCGCCCTCTGTTTCTCGCCCTCTGTTTCTCGCCCTCTGTTTCAGCCCAACTGTTTCAGCACCTTTGTTTCAGCCCCTCTGTTTCAGCCCCTCTGTTTCAGCCCCTTTGTTTCAGCCCCTCTGTTTCAGCCCCTCTGTTTCTCGCCCTCTGTTTCAGCCCCTCTGTTTCAGCCCCTCTGTTTCAGCCCCTCTGTTTCAGCCCCTCTGTTTCTCGCCCTCTGTTTCTCGCCCTCTGTTTCTCGCCCTCTGTTTCTCGCTCTCTGTTTCAGCCCCTCTGTTTCAGTCCCTCTGTTTCAGCCCCTCTGTTTCTCGCCCTCTGTTTCTCGCCCTCTGTTTCAGCCCCTCTGTTTCAGCCGCTCTGTTTCTCGCCCTCTGTTTCAGCCCCTCTGTTTCAGCCCCTCTGTTTCTCGCCCTCTGTTTCAGCCCCTCTGTTTCAGCCCCTCTGTATCAGCCCCTCTGTTTCAGCCCCTCTGTTTTTCGCCCTCTGTTTCTCGCCCTCTGTTTCAGCCCCTCTGTTTCAGCCCCTCTGTTTCAGCCCCTCTGTTTCTCGCCCTCTGTTTCTCGCCCGCTGTTACTCGCCCTCTATTCGTCGCTCTCTGTTTCTCGCCCTCTGTTTCAGCCCCTCTGTTTCAGCCCCTCTGTTTCTCGCCCTCTGTTTCTCGCCATCTGTTTCAGCCCCTCTGTTTCAGCCCCTCTGTTTCTCGCCCTCTGTTTCAGCCGCTCTGTTTCAGCCCCTCTGTTTCATCCCCTCTGTTTCAGCACCTCTCTTTCTCGCCCTTTGTTTCTCGCCCTCTGTTTCAGCCCCTCTGTTTCTCGCCCTCTGTTTCAGCCCCTCTGTTTCTCGCACTCTGTTTCAGCCCCTCTGTTTCAGTCCCTCTGTTTCAGCCCCTCAATTTCAGCCCTTCTGTTTCAGCCCCTCTGTTTCCCGCCCTCTGTTTCAGCCCCTCTGTTTCAGCCCCTCTGTTTCTCGCCCTCTGTTTCAGCCCCTCTGTTTCAGCCCCTCTGTTTCAGCCACTCTGTTTCAGCCCCTCTGTTTCTCGCCCTCTGTTTCTCGCCCTCTGTTTCAGCCCATCTGTTTCAGCCCCTCTGTTTCAGCCCCTCTGTTTCTCGCCCTCTGTTTCTCGCCCTCTGTTTCTCGCCCTCTGTTTCTCGCTCTCTGTTTCTCGCCCTCTGTTTCTCGCCCTCTGTTTCAGCCCCTCTGTTTCAGCCCCTCTGTTTCAGCCCCTCTATTTCAGCCCCTCTGTTTCAGCCCCTCTGTTTCAGCCCCTCTGTTTCTCACCCTCTGTTTCTCGCCCTCTCTTTCTCGCTCTCTGTTTCTCGCCCTCTGTTTCTCGCCCTCTGTTTCAGCCCCTCTGTTTCAGCCCCTCTGTTTCAGCCCCTCTGTTTCTCGCCCTCTGTTTCTCGCCCACTGTTTCTCGCCCTCTGTTTCAGCCCCTCTGTTTCAGCCCCTCTGTTTCATCCCCTCTGTTTCAGCCCCTCTGTTTCAGCCCCTCTGTTTCAGCCCCTCTGTTTCTCGCCCTCTGTTTCAGCCCCTCTGTTTGAGCCCCTCTGATTCAGCTCCTCTGTTTCAGCCCCTCTGTTTCAGCCCCTCTGTTTATCGCCCTCTGTTTCTCGCCCTCGGTTTCAGCCCCTCTGTTTCTCGCCCTCTGTTTAAGCCCCTCTGTTTCACGCCCTCTGTTTCAGCCCCTCTGTTTCAGTCCCTCTGTTTCAGCCCCTCTGTTTCTCGCCCTCTGTTTCTCGCCCTCTGTTTCAGCCCCTCTGTTTCAGCCCCTCTGTTTCAGCCCCTCTGTTTCTCGCCCTCTGTTTCAGCACCTCTGTTTCAGCCCCTCTGTTTCTCGCCCTCTGTTTCAGACCCTCTGTTTCAGCCCCTCTCTATCAGCCCCTCTGTTTCAGCCCCTCTGTTTCTCGCCCTCTGTTTCTCGCCCTCTGTTTCAGCCCCTCTGTTTCAGCCCCTCTGTTTCAGCCCCTCTGTTTCAGCCCCTCTGTTTCAGCCCTTCTGTTTCAGCCCCTCTGTTTCAGCCCCTCTGTTTCAGCTCCTCTGTTTCTCGCCCACTGTTTCAGCCCCTCTGTTTCTCGCCCTCTGTTTCAGCCCCTCTGTTTCAGCCCCTCTTTATCAGCTCCTCTGTTTCAGCCCCTCTGTTTCTCGCCCTCTGTTTCTCGCCCTCTGTTTCAGCCCCTCTGTTTCAGCCCCTCTGTTTCAGCCTCTCTGTTTCAGCCCCTCTGTTTCAGCCCCTCTCTTTCTCGCCCTCTGTTTCTCGCCCCCTGTTTCTCGCCCTCTGTTTCAGCCCCTCTGTTTCAGCCCCTCTGTTTCAGCCCCTCTGTTTCAGCCCCTCTGTTTCAGCCCCTCTGTTTCTCGCCATCTGTTTCTCGCCCTCTGTTTCTCGCTCTCCGTTTCTCGCCCTCTGTTTCTCGCCCTCTGTTTCAGCCCCTCTGTTTCAGCCCCTCTGTTTCAGCCCCTCTGTTTCTCGCCCTCTGTTTCAGCCCCTCTGTTTCTCGCCCTCTGTTTCAGCCCCTCTGTTTCAGCCCCTCTGTATCAGCCCCTCTGTTTCAGCCCATCTGTTTCTCGCCCTCTGTTTCTCGCCCTCTGTTTCTCGCTCTCTGTTTCTCGCCCTCTGTTTCTCGCCCTCTGTTTCAGCCCCTCTGTTTCAGCCCCTCTGTTTCAGCCCCGCTGTTTCTCGCCCTCTGTTTCTCGCCCACTGTTTCTCGCCCTCTGTTTCATCCCCTCTGTTTCAGCCCCTCTGTTTCAGCCCCTCTGTTTCAGCCCCTCTGTTTCTCGCCCTCTGTTCCTCGCCCTCTGTTTCTCGCTCTCCGTTTCTCGCCCTCTGTTTCTCGCCCTCTGTTTCAGCCCCTCTGTTTCAGCCCCTCAGTTTCAGCCCCTCTGTTTCTCGCCATCTGTTTCTCGCCCTCTGTTTCTCGCCCTCTGTTTCAGCCCATCAGTTTCAGCCCCTTTGTTTCAGCCCCTCTGTTTCAGCCCCTCTGTTTCTCGCCCTCTGTTTCAGCCCCTCTGTTTTAGCCCCTCTGTTTCAGCCCCTCTGTTTCAGCCCCTCTGTTTCTCGCCCTCTGTTTCTCGCCCTCTGTTTCTCGCCCTCTGTTTCTCGCCCTCTGTTTCAGCCCCTCTGTTTCAGTCCCTCTGTTTCAGCCCCTCTGTTTCTCGCCCTCTGTTTCTCGCCCTCTGTTTCAGCCCCTCTGTTTCAGCCCCTCTGTTTCAGCCCCTCTGTTTCTCGCCCTCTGTTTCAGCCCCTCTGTTTCAGCCCCTCTGTTTCTCGCCCTCTGTTTCAGCCCCTCTGTTTCAGCCCCTCTCTATCAGCCCCTTTGTTTCAGCCCCTCTGTTTCAGCCCCTCTGTTTCAGCCCCTCTGAATCAGCCCCTCTGTTTCTCGCCCTCTGTTTCTCGCCCTCTGTTTCTCGCTCTCTGTTTCTCGCCCTCTGTTTCAGCCCCTCTGTTTCTCGCCCAGTGATCCAGCCCCTCTGTTTCAGCCCCTCTGTTTCAGCCCCTCTGTTTCAGCCCTTCTGTTTCAGCCCCTCTGTTTCAGCCCCTCTGTTTCAGCTCCTCTGTTTCAGCCCCTCTGTTTCAGCCCCTCTGTTTCAGCCCCTCTGTTTCTCGCCCTCTGTTTCAGCCCCTCTGTTTCAGCCCCTCTGTTTCTCGCCCTCTGTTTCATCCCCTCTGTTTCAGCCCCTCTCTATCAGCCCCTCTGTTTCAGCCCCTCTGTTTCAGCCCTTCTGTTTCAGCCCCTCTGTTTCAGCCCCTCTGTTTCTCGCCCTCTGTTTCAGCCCCTCTGTTTCTCGCCCTCTGTTTCAGACCCTTGTTTCAGCCCCTCAGTATCAGCCCCTCTGTTTCAGCCCCTCTGTTTCTCGCCCTCTGTTTCTCGCCCTCTGTTTCTCGCCCTCTGTTTCTCGCACAGTGTTTCAGCCCCTCTGTTTCAGCCCCTCTGTTTCAGCCCCTCTGTTTCAGCCGCTCTGTTTCAGCCCCTCTGTTTCAGCCCCTCTGTTTCTCGCCCTCTGTTTCTCGCCCTCTGTTTCTCGCCCTCTGTTTCTCGCTCTCTGTTTCTCGCCCTCTGCTTCAGCCCCTCTGTTTCTCGCCCACTGTTTCAGGCCCTCTGTTTCTCGCAATCTGTTTCAGCCCCTCTGTTTCAGCCCATCTGTTTCTCGCCCTCTGTTTCAGCCCCTCTGTTTCAGCCCCTCTGTTTCAGCCCCTCTGTTTCAGCACCTCTGTTTCTCGCCCTTTGTTTCTCGTCCTCTGTTTGAGCCCCTCTGTTTCTCGCCCTCTGTTTCAGCCCCTCTGTTTCTCGCCCTCTGTTTCAGCCCCTCTGTTTCAGCACGTCTGTTTCTCGCCCTCTGTTTCAGCCCCTCTGTTTCAGCCCCTCTGTATCAGCCCCTCTGTTTCAGCCCCTCTGTTTCTCGCCCTCTGTTTCTCGGCCTCTGTTTCAGCCCCTCTGTTTCAGCCCCTCTGTTTGAGCCCCTCTGTTTCAGCCCCTCTGTTTCAGCCCCTCTGATTCTCGCCCTCTGTTTCTCGCCCTCTGTTTCACGCCCTCTGTTTCTCGCTCTCTGTTTCTCGCCCTCTGTTTCAGCCCCTCTGTTTCTCGCCCACTGTTTCAGCCCCTCTGTTTCTCGCCATCTGTTTCAGGCCCTCTGTTTCCCCCCCTCTGTTTCTCGCCCTATGTTTCAGCCCCTCTGTTTCAGCCCCTCTGTTTCAGCCCCTCTTTTTCAGCCCCTCTGTTTCTCGCCCTCTGTTTCTCGCCCTCTGTTTGTCGCTCTCTGTTTCTCGCACTCTGTTTCTCGCCCTCTGTTTCAGCCCCTCAGTTTCAGCCCCTCTGTTTCAGCCCCTCTGTTTCTCGCCCTCTGTTTCTCGCCCACTGTTTCTCGCCCTCTGTTTCAGCCCCTCTGTTTCAGCCCCTCTGTTTCAGCCCCTCTGTTTCAGCCCCTCTGTTTCTCGCACCCTGTTTCTCGCCCTCTGTTTCTCGCTCTCTGTTTCTCGCCCTCTGTTTCTCGCCCTCTGTTTCAGCCCCTCTGTTTCAGCCCCTCTGTTTCAGCCCCTCTGTTTCTCGCCCTCTGTTTCTCGCCCTCTGTTTCTCGCCCTCTGTTTCAGCCCAACTGTTTCAGCCCCTTTGTTTCAGCCCCTCTGTTTCAACCCCTCTGTTTCAGCCCCTTTGTTTCAGCCCCTCTGTTTCAGCCCCTCTGTTTCTCGCCCTCTGTTTCAGCCCCTCTGTTTCAGCCCCTCTGTTTCAGCCCCTCTGTTTCAGCCCCTCTGTTTCTCGCCCTCTGTTTCTCGCCCTCTGTTTCTCGCCCTCTGTTTCTCGCTCTCTGTTTCAGCCCCTCTGTTTCATTCCCTCTGTTTCAGCCCCTCTGTTTCTCGCCCTCTGTTTGTCGCCCTCTGTTTCAGCCCCTCTGTTTCAGCCGCTCTGTTTCTCGCCCTCTGTTTCAGCCCCTCTGTTTCAGCCCCTCTGTTTCTCGCCCTCTGTTTCAGCCCCTCTGTTTCAGCCCCTCTGTATCAGCCCCTCTGTTTCAGCCCCTCTGTTTTTCGCCCTCTGTTTCTCGCCCTCTGTTTCAGCCCCTTTGTTTCAGCCCCTCTGTTTCAGCCCCTCTGTTTCTCGCCCTCTGTTTCCCGCCCGCTGTTACTCGCCCTCTATTCCTCGCTCTCTGTTTCTCGCCCTCTGTTTCAGCCCCTCTGTTTCAGCCCCTCTGTTTCTCGCCCTCTGTTTCTCGCCATCTGTTTCAGCCCCTCTGTTTCAGCCCCTCTGTTTCTCGCCCTCTGTTTCAGCCGCTCTGTTTCAGCCCCTCTGTTTCAGCCCCTCTGTTTCAGCACCTCTGTTTCTCGCCCTTTGTTTCTCGCCCTCTGTTTCAGCACCTCTGTTTCTCGCCCTCTGTTTCAGCCCCTCTGTTTCTCGCCCTCTGTTTCAGCCCCTCTGTTTCAGTCCCTCTGTTTCAGCCCCTCAATTTCAGCCCTTCTGTTTCAGCCCCTCTGTTTCCCGCCCTCTGTTTCAGCCCCTCTGTTTCAGCCCCTCTGTTTCTCGCCCTCTGTTTCAGCCCCTCTTTTTCAGCCCCTCTGTTTCAGCCACTCTGTTTCAGCCCCTCTGTTTCTCGCCCTCTGTTTCTCGCCCTCTGTTTCAGCCCATGTGTTTCAGCCCCTCTGTTTCAGCCCCTCTGTTTCTCGCCCTCTGTTTCTCGCCCTCTGTTTCTCGCCCTCTGTTTCTCGCTCTCTGTTTCTCGCCCTCTGTTTCTCGCCCTCTGTTTCAGCCCCTCTGTTTCAGCCCCTCTGTTTCAGCCCCTCCAATTCAGCCCCTCTGTTTCAGCCCCTCTGTTTCAGCCCCTCTGTTTCTCACCCTCTGTTTCTCGCCCTCTGTTTCTCGCTCTCTGTTTCTCGCCCTCTGTTTCTCGCCCTCTGTTTCAGCCCCTCTGTTTCAGCCCCTCTGTTTCAGCCCCTCTGTTTCTCGCCCTCTGTTTCTCGCCCACTGTTTCTCGCCCTCTGTTTCAGCCCCTCTGTTTCAGCCCCTCTGTTTCATCCCCTCTGTTTCAGCCCCTCTGTTTCAGCCCCTCTGTTTCAGCCCCTCTGTTTCTCGCCCTCTGTTTCAGCCCCTCTGTTTGAGCCCCTCTGTTTCAGCTCCTCTGTTTCAGCCCCTCTGTTTCAGCCCCTCTGTTTATCGCCCTCTGTTTCTCGCCCTCGGTTTCAGCCCCTCTGTTTCTCGCCCTCTGTTTAAGCCCCTCTGTTTCACGCCCTCTGTTTCAGCCCCTCTGTTTCTCGCCCTCTGTTCCTCGCCCTCTGTTTCTCGCTCTCCGTTTCTCGCCCTCTGTTTCTCGCCCTCTGTTTCAGCCCCTCTGTTTCAGCCCCTCAGTTTCAGCCCCTCTGTTTCTCGCCATCTGTTTCTCGCCCTCTGTTTCTCGCCCTCTGTTTCAGCCCATCAGTTTCAGCCCCTTTGTTTCAGCCCCTCTGTTTCAGCCCCTCTGTTTCTCGCCCTCTGTTTCAGCCCCTCTGTTTTAGCCCCTCTGTTTCAGCCCCTCTGTTTCAGCCCCTCTGTTTCTCGCCCTCTGTTTCTCGCCCTCTGTTTCTCGCCCTCTGTTTCTCGCCCTCTGTTTCAGCCCCTCTGTTTCAGTCCCTCTGTTTCAGCCCCTCTGTTTCTCGCCCTCTGTTTCTCGCCCTCTGTTTCAGCCCCTCTGTTTCAGCCCCTCTGTTTCAGCCCCTCTGTTTCTCGCCCTCTGTTTCAGCCCCTCTGTTTCAGCCCCTCTGTTTCTCGCCCTCTGTTTCAGCCCCTCTGTTTCAGCCCCTCTCTATCAGCCCCTTTGTTTCAGCCCCTCTGTTTCAGCCCCTCTGTTTCAGCCCCTCTGAATCAGCCCCTCTGTTTCTCGCCCTCTGTTTCTCGCCCTCTGTTTCTCGCTCTCTGTTTCTCGCCCTCTGTTTCAGCCCCTCTGTTTCTCGCCCAGTGATCCAGCCCCTCTGTTTCAGCCCCTCTGTTTCAGCCCCTCTGTTTCAGCCCTTCTGTTTCAGCCCCTCTGTTTCAGCCCCTCTGTTTCAGCTCCTCTGTTTCAGCCCCTCTGTTTCAGCCCCTCTGTTTCAGCCCCTCTGTTTCTCGCCCTCTGTTTCAGCCCCTCTGTTTCAGCCCCTCTGTTTCTCGCCCTCTGTTTCATCCCCTCTGTTTCAGCCCCTCTCTATCAGCCCCTCTGTTTCAGCCCCTCTGTTTCAGCCCTTCTGTTTCAGCCCCTCTGTTTCAGCCCCTCTGTTTCTCGCCCTCTGTTTCAGCCCCTCTGTTTCTCGCCCTCTGTTTCAGACCCTTGTTTCAGCCCCTCAGTATCAGCCCCTCTGTTTCAGCCCCTCTGTTTCTCGCCCTCTGTTTCTCGCCCTCTGTTTCTCGCCCTCTGTTTCTCGCACAGTGTTTCAGCCCCTCTGTTTCAGCCCCTCTGTTTCAGCCCCTCTGTTTCAGCCGCTCTGTTTCAGCCCCTCTGTTTCAGCCCCTCTGTTTCTCGCCCTCTGTTTCTCGCCCTCTGTTTCTCGCCCTCTGTTTCTCGCTCTCTGTTTCTCGCCCTCTGCTTCAGCCCCTCTGTTTCTCGCCCACTGTTTCAGCCCCTCGGTTTCTCGCAATCTGTTTCAGCCCCTCTGTTTCAGCCCCTCTGTTTCTCGCCCTCTGTTTCAGCCCCTCTGTTTCAGCCCCTCTGTTTCAGCCCCTCTGTTTCAGCTCCTCTGTTTCTCGCCCTTTGTTTCTCGTCCTCTGTTTGAGCCCCTCTGTTTCTCGCCCTCTGTTTCAGCCCCTCTGTTTCTCGCCCTCTGTTTCAGCCCCTCTGTTTCAGCACGTCTGTTTCTCGCCCTCTGTTTCAGCCCCTCTGTTTCAGCCCCTCTGTATCAGCCCCTCTGTTTCAGCCCCTCTGTTTCTCGCCCTCTGTTTCTCGGCCTCTGTTTCAGCCCCTCTGTTTCAGCCCCTCTGTTTGAGCCCCTCTGTTTCAGCCCCTCTGTTTCAGCCCCTCTGATTCTCGCCCTCTGTTTCTCGCCCTCTGTTTCACGCCCTCTGTTTCTCGCTCTCTGTTTCTCGCCCTCTGTTTCAGCCCCTCTGTTTCTCGCCCACTGTTTCAGCCCCTCTGTTTCTCGCCATCTGTTTCAGCCCCTCTGTTTCCCCCCCTCTGTTTCTCGCCCTCTGTTTCAGCCCCTCTGTTTCAGCCCCTCTGTTTCAGCCCCTCTTTTTCAGCCCCTCTGTTTCTCGCCCTCTGTTTCTCGCCCTCTGTTTGTCGCTCTCTGTTTCTCGCACTCTGTTTCTCGCCCTCTGTTTCAGCCCCTCAGTTTCAGCCCCTCTGTTTCAGCCCCTCTGTTTCTCGCCCTCTGTTTCTCGCCCACTGTTTCTCGCCCTCTGTTTCAGCCCCTCTGTTTCAGCCCCTCTGTTTCAGCCCCTCTGTTTCAGCCCCTCTGTTTCTCGCACCCTGTTTCTCGCCCTCTGTTTCTCGCTCTCTGTTTCTCGCCCTCTGTTTCTCGCCCTCTGTTTCAGCCCCTCTGTTTCAGCCCCTCTGTTTCAGCCCCTCTGTTTCTCGCCCTCTGTTTCTCGCCCTCTGTTTCTCGCCCTCTGTTTCAGCCCAACTGTTTCAGCCCCTTTGTTTCAGCCCCTCTGTTTCAACCCCTCTGTTTCAGCCCCTTTGTTTCAGCCCCTCTGTTTCAGCCCCTCTGTTTCTCGCCCTCTGTTTCAGCCCCTCTGTTTCAGCCCCTCTGTTTCAGCCCCTCTGTTTCAGCCCCTCTGTTTCTCGCCCTCTGTTTCTCGCCCTCTGTTTCTCGCCCTCTGTTTCTCGCTCTCTGTTTCAGCCCCTCTGTTTCAGTCCCTCTGTTTCAGCCCCTCTGTTTCTCGCCCTCTGTTTGTCGCCCTCTGTTTCAGCCCCTCTGTTTCAGCCGCTCTGTTTCTCGCCCTCTGTTTCAGCCCCTCTGTTTCAGCCCATCTGTTTCTCGCCCTCTGTTTCAGCCCCTCTGTTTCAGCCCCTCTGTATCAGCCCCTCTGTTTCAGCCCCTCTGTTTTTCGCCCTCTGTTTCTCGCCCTCTGTTTCAGCCCCTCTGTTTCAGCCCCTCTGTTTCAGCCCCTCTGTTTCTCGCCCTCTGTTTCTCGCCCGCTGTTACTCGCCCTCTATTCCTCGCTCTCTGTTTCTCGCCCTCTGTTTCAGCCCCTCTGTTTCAGCCCCTCTGTTTCTCGCCCTCTGTTTCTCGCCATCTGTTTCAGCCCCTCTGTTTCAGCCCCTCTGTTTCAGTCCCTCTGTTTCAGCCCCTCTGTTTCAGCACCTCTGTTTCTCGCCCTTTGTTTCTCGCCCTCTGTTTCAGCCCCTCTGTTTCTCGCCCTCTGTTTCAGCCCCTCTGTTTCTCGCCCTCTGTTTCAGCCCCTCTGTTTCAGTCCCTCTGTTTCAGCCCCTCAATTTCAGCCCTTCTGTTTCAGCCCCTCTGTTTCCCGCCCTCTGTTTCAGCCCCTCTGTTTCAGCCCCTCTGTTTCTCGCCCTCTGTTTCAGCCCCTCTTTTCCAGCCCCTCTGTTTCAGCCACTCTGTTTCAGCCCCTCTGTTTCTCGCCCTCTGTTTCTCGCCCTCTGTTTCAGCCCATGTGTTTCAGCCCCTCTGTTTCAGCCCCTCTGTTTCTCGCCCTCTGTTTCTCGCCCTCTGTTTCTCGCCCTCTGTTTCTCGCTCTCTGTTTCTCGCCCTCTGTTTCTCGCCCTCTGTTTCAGCCCCTCTGTTTCAGCCCCTCTGTTTCAGCCCCTCCATTTCAGCCCCTCTGTTTCAGCCCCTCTGTTTCAGCCCCTCTGTTTCTCACCCTCTGTTTCTCGCCCTCTGTTTCTCGCTCTCTGTTTCTCGCCCTCTGTTTCTCGCCCTCTGTTTCAGCCCCTCTGTTTCAGCCCCTCTGTTTCAGCCCCTCTGTTTCTCGCCCTCTGTTTCTCGCCCACTGTTTCTCGCCCTCTGTTTCAGCCCCTCTGTTTCAGCCCCTCTGTTTCATCCCCTCTGTTTCAGCCCCTCTGTTTCAGCCCCTCTGTTTCTCGCCCTCTGTTTCAGCCCCTCTGTTTGAGCCCCTCTGTTTCAGCTCCTCTGTTTCAGCCCCTCTGTTTCAGCCCCTCTGTTTATCGCCCTCTGTTTCTCGCCCTCGGTTTCAGCCCCTCTGTTTCTCGCCCTCTGTTTAAGCCCCTCTGTTTCACGCCCTCTGTTTCAGCCCCTCTGTTTCAGCCCCTCTGTTTCAGCCCCTCTGTTTCAGCCCCTCTGTTTCTCGCCCTCTCTTTCAGCCCCTCTGTTTCTCGCCCTCTGTTTCAGTCCGTCTGTTTCAGCCCCGCAGTATCAGCCCCTCTGTTTCAGCCCCTCTGTTTCAGCCCCTCTGTTTCTCGCCCTCTGTTTCTCGCCCTCTGTTTCTCTTTCTCTGTTTCTCGCCCTCTGTTTCAGCCCGTCTGTTTCTCGCCCACTGTTTCAGCCCCTCTGTTTCTCGCCATCTGTTTCAGCCCCTCTGTTTCAGCCCCTCTGTATCAGCCCCTCTGTTTCAGCCACTCTGTTTCTCGCCCTCTGTTTCTCGCCCTCTGTTTCAGCCCCTCTGTTTCAGCCCCTCTGTTTCAGCGCCTCTGTTTCTGCCCCTCTGTTTCAGCCCCTCTGTTTCAGCCCCGATGTTTCTCGCCCTCTCTTTCTCGCCCTCTGTTTCTCGCTCTCTGTTTCTCGCCCTCTGTATCAGCCCCTCTGTTTCTCGCCCACTGTTTCAGCCCCTCTGTTTCAGCCCCTCTGTTTCAGCCCCTCTGTTTCAGCCCTTCTGTTTCAGCCCCTCTGTTTCAGCCCCTCTGTTTCAGCTCCTCTGTTTCAGCCCCTCTGTTTCAGCCCCTCTGTTTCTCGCCCTCTGTTTCTCGCCCTCTGTTTCACGCTCTCTGTTTCTCGCCCTCTGTTTCTCGCCCTCTGTTTCAGCCCCTCTGTTTCAGCCCCTCTGTTTCAGCCCCTCTGTTTCAGCCCCTTTGTTTCAGCCCCTCTGTATCAGCCCCTCTGTTTCAGCCCCACTGTTTCTCGCCCTCTGTTTCTCGCCCACTGTTTCTCGCCCTCTGTTTCAGCCCCTCTGTTTCAGCCCCTCTGTTTCAGCCCCTCTGTTTCAGCCCCTCTGTTTCTCACCCTCTGTTTCTCGCCCTCTGTTTCTCGCTCTCTGTTTCTCGCCCTCTGTTTCTCGACCTCTGTTTCGGCCCATCTGTTACAGCCCCTCTGTTTCAGCCCCTCTGTTTCTCGCCCTCTGTTTCTCGCCCTCTGTTTCTCGCCCTCTGTTTCAGCCCCTCTGTTTCAGCTCCTCTGTTTCTCGCCATCTGTTTCAGCCCCAATGTTTCAGTCCCTCTGTTTCTCGCCCTCTGTTTCTCGCCCTCTGTTTCTCGCTCTCTGTTTCTCGCCCTCTGTTTCTCGCCCTCTGTTTCAGCCCCTCTGTTTCAGCCCCTCTGTTTCAGCCCCTCTGTTTCAGCCCCTCTGTTTCTCGCCCTCTCTTTCTCGCCCACTGTTTTTCGCCATCTGTTTGAGCCCCTCTGTTTCAGGCCCTCTGTTTCAGCCCCTCTGTTTCAGCCCCTCTGTTTCTCGCCCTCTGTTTCTCGCCCTCTGTTTCTCGCTCTCTGTTTCTCGCCCTCTGTTTCTCGCCCTCTGTTTCAGCCCCTCTGTTTCAGCCCCTCTGTGTCAGCCCCTCTGTTTCTCGCCCTCTGTTTCTCGCCCTCTGTTTCTCGCCCTCTGCTTCAGCCCCTCTGTTTCAGCCCCTTTGTTTCAGCCCCTCTGTTTCAGCCCCTCTGTTTCTCGCCCTCTGTTTCAGCCCCTCTGTTTCAGCCCCTCTGTTTCAGCCCCTCTGTTTCTCGCCCTCTGTTTCAGCCCCTCTGTTTCAGCCCCTCTGTTTCTCGCCCTCTGTTTCAGCCCCTCTGTTTCAGCCCCTCTGTATCAGCCCCTCTGTTTCAGCCCCTCTGTTTATCGCCCATTGATTCTCGGCCTCTGTTTCAGCCCCTCTGTTTCAGCCCCTCTGTTTCAGCCCCTCTGTTTCAGCCCCTCTGTTTCAGCCCCTCTGTTTCATCCCCTCTGTTTCTCGCCCTCTGTTTCTCGCCCTCTGTTACTCGCCCTCTGTTCCTCGCTCTCTGTTTCTCGCCCTCTCTTTCAGCCCCTCTGTTTCAGCCCCTCTGTTTCTCGCCCTCTGTTTCTCGCCATCTGTTTCAGCCCCTCTGTTTCAGCCCCTCTGTTTCTCGCCCTCTGTTTCAGCCCCTCTGTTTCTCGCCCTCTGTTTCAGCCCCTCTGTTTCAGCCCCTCTGTATCAGCCCCTCTGTTTCAGCCCCTCTGTTTTTCGCCCTCTGTTTCTCGCCCTCTGTTTCAGCCCCTCTGTTTCAGCCCCTCTGTTTCAGCCCCTCTGTTTCAGCCCCTCTGTTTCAGCCCCTCTGTTTCTCGCCCTCTGTTTCTCGCCCTCAGTTACTCGCCCTCTGTTCCTCGCTCTCTGTTTCTCGCCCTCTGTTTCTCGCCCTCTGTTTCTCGCCATCTGTTTCAGCCCCTCTGTATCAGCCCCTCTGTTTCTCGCCCTCTGTTTCAGCCCCTCTGTTTCAGCCCCTCTGTTTCAGCCCCTCTGTTTCAGAACCTCTGTTTCTCGCCCTTTGTTTCTCGCCCTCTGTTTCAGCCCCTCTGTTTCAGCCCCTCTGTTTATCGCCCTCTGTTTCGCGCCCTCGGTTTCAGCCCCTCTGGTTCTCGCCCTCTGTTTCAGCCCCTCTGTTTCACGCCCTCTGTTTCAGCCACTCTGTTTCAGCCCCTCTGTTTCAGCCCCTCTGTTTCAGCCCTTCTCTTTCAGCCCCTCTGTTTCAGCCCCTCTGTTTCTCGCCCTCTGTTTCAGCCCCTCTGTTTCTCGCCCTCTGTTTCAGACCCTCTGTTTCAGCCCCTCAGTATCAGCCCCTCTGTTTCATCCCCTCTGTTCCAGCCCCTCTGTTTCTCGCCCTCTGTTTCTCGCCCTATGTTTCTCTTTCTCTGTTTCTCGCCCTCTGTTTCAGCCCGTCTGTTTCTCGCCCACTGTTTCAGCCCCTCTGTTTCTCGCCATCTGTTTCAGCCCCTCTGTTTCAGCCCCTCTGTATCAGCGCCTCTGTTTCAGCCACTCTGTTTCTCGCCCTCTGTTTCTCGCCCTCTGTTTCAGCCCCTCTGTTTCAGCCCCTCTGTTTCAGCCCCTCTGTTTCTCGCCCTCTATTTCTCGCCCTCTGTTTCTCGCCCACTGTTTCTCGCTCTCTGTTTCTCGCCCTCTGTTTCAGCCCCTCTGTTTCTCGCCCACTGTTTCAGCCCCTCTGTTTCAGCCCCTCTGTTTCAGCCCCTCTGTTTCAGCCCTTCGGTTTCAGCCCCTCTGTTTCAGCCCCTCTGTTTCAGCTCCTCTGTTTCAGCCCCTCTGTTTCAGCCCCTCTGTTTCTCGCCCTCTGTTTCTCGCCCTCTGTTTCTCGCTCTCTGTTTCTCGCCCTCTGTTTCTCGCCCTCTGTTTCAGCCCCTCTGTTTCAGCCGCTCTGTTCCTCGCCCTCTGTTTCAGCCCCTCTGTTTCAGCCCCTCTGTTTCTCGCCCTCTGTTTCAGCCCCTCTGTTTCAGCCCCTCTGTATCAGCCCCTCTGTTTCAGCCCCTCTGTTTTTCGCCCTCTGTTTCTCGCCCTCTGTTTCAGCCCCTCTGTTTCAGCCCCTCTGTTTCAGCCCCTCTGTTTCTCGCCCTCTGTTTCTCGCCCTCTGTTTCTCGCCCTCTGTTTCTCGCTCTCTGTTTCTCGCCCTCTGTTTCTCGCCCTCTGTTTCAGCCCCTCTGTTTCAGCCCCTCTGTTTCAGCCCCTCTATTTCAGCCCCTCTGTTTCAGCCCCTCTGTTTCAGCCCCTCTGTTTCTCACCCTCTGTTTCTCGCCCTCTGTTTCTCGCTCTCTGTTTCTCGCCCTCTGTTTCTCGCCCTCTGTTTCAGACCCTCTGTTTCAGCCCCTCTGTTTCAGCCCCTCTGTTTCTCGCCCTCTGTTTCTCGCCCACTGTTTCTCGCCCTCTGTTACAGCCCCTCTGTTTCAGCCCCTCTGTTTCATCCCCTCTGTTTCAGCCCCTCTGTTTCAGCCCCTCTGTTTCAGCCCCTCTGTTTCTCGCCCTCTGTTTCAGCCCCTCTGTTTGAGCCCCTCTGTTTCAGCTCCTCTGTTTCAGCCCCTCTGTTTCAGCCCCTCTGTTTATCGCCCTCTGTTTCTCGCCCTCGGTTTCAGCTCCTCTGTTTCTCGCCCTCTGTTTAAGCCCCTCTGTTTCACGCCCTCTGTTTCAGCCCCTCTGTTTCAGTCCCTCTGTTTCAGCCCCTCTGTTTCTCGCCCTCTGTTTCTCGCCCTCTGTTTCAGCCCCTCTGTTTCAGCCCCTCTGTTTCAGCCCCTCTGTTTCTCGCCCTCTGTTTCAGCACCTCTGTTTCAGCCCCTCTGTTTCTCGCCCTCTGTTTCAGACCCTCTGTTTCAGCCCCTCTCTATCAGCCCCTCTGTTTCAGCCCCTCTGTTTCTCGCCCTCTGTTTTTCGCCCTCTGTTTCAGCCCCTCTGTTTCAGCCCCTCTGTTTCAGCCCCTCTGTTTCAGCCCCTCTGTTTCAGCCCTTCTGTTTCAGCCCCTCTGTTTCAGCCCCTCTGTTTCAGCTCCTCTGTTTCTCGCCCACTGTTTCAGCCCCTCTGTTTCTCGCCCTCTGTTTCAGCCCCTCTGTTTCAGCCCCTCTTTATCAGCCCCTCTGTTTCAGCTCCTCTGTTTCTCGCCCTCTGTTTCTCGCCCTCTGTTTCAGCCCCTCTGTTTCAGCCCCTCTGTTTCAGCCTCTCTGTTTCAGCCCCTCTGTTTCAGCCCCTCTGTTTCTCGCCCTCTGTTTCTCGCCCACTGTTTCTCGCCCTCTGTTTCAGCCCCTCTGTTTCAGCCCCTCTGTTTCAGCCCCTCTGTTTCAGCCCCTCTGTTTCTCGCCATCTGTTTCTCGCCCTCTGTTTCTCGCTCTCTGTTTCTCGCCCTCTGTTTCTCGCCCTCTGTTTCAGCCCCTCTGTTTCAGCCCCTCTGTTTCAGCCCCTCTGTTTCACGCCCTCTGTTTCAGCCCCTCTGTTTCTCGCCCTCTGTTTCAGCCCCTCTGTTTCAGCCCCTCTGTATCAGCCCCTCTGTTTCAGCCCATCTGTTTCTCGCCCTCTGTTTCTCGCCCTCTGTTTCTCGCTCTCTGTTTCTCGCCCTCTGTTTCTCGCCCTCTGTTTCAGCCCCTCTGTTTCAGCCCCTCTGTTTCAGCCCCGCTGTTTCTCGCCCTCTGTTTCTCGCCCACTGTTTCTCGCCCTCTGTTTCATCCCCTCTGTTTCAGCCCCTCTGTTTCAGCCCCTCTGTTTCAGCCCCTCTGTTTCTCGCCCTCTGTTCCTCGCCCTCTGTTTCTCGCTCTCCGTTTCTCGCCCTCTGTTTCTCGCCCTCTGTTTCAGCCCCTCTGTTTCAGCCCCTCAGTTTCAGCCCCTCTGTTTCTCGCCATCTGTTTCTCGCCCTCTGTTTCTCGCCCTCTGTTTCAGCCCATCAGTTTCAGCCCCTTTGTTTCAGCCCCTCTGTTTCAGCCCCTCTATTTCTCGCCCTCTGTTTCAGCCCCTCTGTTTTAGCCCCTCTGTTTCAGCCCCTCTGTTTCAGCCCCTCTGTTTCTCGCCCTCTGTTTCTCGCCCTCTGTTTCTCGCCCTCTGTTTCTCGCCCTCTGTTTCAGCCCCTCTGTTTCAGTCCCTCTGTTTCAGCCCCTCAGTTTCTCGCCCTCTGTTTCTCGCCCTCTGTTTCAGCCCCTCTGTTTCAGCCCCTCTGTTTCAGCCCCTCTGTTTCTCGCCCTCTGTTTCAGCCCCTCTGTTTCAGCCCCTCTGTTTCTCGCCCTCTGTTCCAGCCCCTCTGTTTCAGCCCCTCTCTATCAGCCCCTTTGTTTCAGCCCCTCTGTTTCAGCCCCTCTGTTTCAGCCCCTCTGAATCAGCCCCTCTGTTTCTCGCCCTCTGTTTCTCGCCCTCTGTTTCTCGCTCTCTGTTTCTCGCCCTCTGTTTCAGCCCCTCTGTTTCTCGCCCAGTGATCCAGCCCCTCTGTTTCAGCCCCTCTGTTTCAGCCCCTCTGTTTCAGCCCTTCTGTTTCAGCCCCTTTGTTTCAGCCCCTCTGTTTCAGCTCCTCTGTTTCAGCCCCTCTGTTTCAGCCCCTCTCTTTCAGCCCCTCTGTTTCTCGCCCTCTGTTTCAGCCCCTCTGTTTCAGCCCCTCTGTTTCTCGCCCTCTGTTTCATCCCCTCTGTTTCAGCCCCTCTCTATCAGCCCCTCTGTTTCAGCCCCTCTGTTTCAGCCCTTCTGTTTCAGCCCCTCTGTTTCAGCCCCTCTGTTTCTCGCCCTCTGTTTCAGCCCCTCTGTTTCTCGCCCTCTGTTTCAGACCCTTGTTTCAGCCCCTCAGTATCAGCCCCTCTGTTTCAGCCCCTCTGTTTCTCGCCCTCTGTTTCTCGCCCTCTGTTTCTCGCCCTCTGTTTCTCGCACAGTGTTTCAGCCCCTCTGTTTCAGCCCCTCTGTTTCAGCCCCTCTGTTTCAGCCGCTCTGTTTCAGCCCCTCTGTTTCAGCCCCTCTGTTTCTCGCCCTCTGTTTCTCGCCCTCTGTTTCTCGCCCTCTGTTTCTCGCTCTCTGTTTCTCGCCCTCTGCTTCAGCCCCTCTGTTTCTCGCCCACTGTTTCAGCCCCTCTGTTTCTCGCAATCTGTTTCAGCCCCTCTGTTTCAGCCCCTCTGTTTCTCGCCCTCTGTTTCAGCCCCTCTGTTTCAGCCCCTCTGTTTCAGCCCCTCTGTTTCAGCACCTCTGTTTCTCGCCCTTTGTTTCTCGCCCTCTGTTTGAGCCCCTCTGTTTCTCGCCCTCTGTTTCAGCCCCTCTGTTTCTCGCCCTCTGTTTCAGCCCCTCTGTTTCAGCACGTCTGTTTCTCGCCCTCTGTTTCAGCCCCTCTGTTTCAGCCCCTCTGTATCAGCCCCTCTGTTTCAGCCCCTCTGTTTCTCGCCCTCTGTTTCTCGGCCTCTGTTTCAGCCCCTCTGTTTCAGCCCCTCTGTTTCAGCCCCTCTGTTTCAGCCCCTCTGTTTCAGCCCCTCTGATTCTCGCCCTCTGTTTCTCGCCCTCTGTTTCACGCCCTCTGTTTCTCGCTCTCTGTTTCTCGCCCTCTGTTTCAGCCCCTCTGTTTCTCGCCCACTGTTTCAGCCCCTCTGTTTCTCGCCATCTGTTTCAGCCCCTCTGTTTCCCCCCCTCTGTTTCTCGCCCTATGTTTCAGCCCCTCTGTTTCAGCCCCTCTGTTTCAGCCCCTCTTTTTCAGCCCCTCTGTTTCTCGCCCTCTGTTTCTCGCCCTCTGTTTGTCGCTCTCTGTTTCTCGCACTCTGTTTCTCGCCCTCTGTTTCAGCCCCTCAGTTTCAGCCCCTCTGTTTCAGCCCCTCTGTTTCTCGCCCTCTGTTTCTCGCCCACTGTTTCTCGCCCTCTGTTTCAGCCCCTCTGTTTCAGCCCCTCTGTTTCAGCCCCTCTGTTTCAGCCCCTCTGTTTCTCGCACCCTGTTTCTCGCCCTCTGTTTCTCGCTCTCTGTTTCTCGCCCTCTGTTTCTCGCCCTCTGTTTCAGCCCCTCTGTTTCAGCCCCTCTGTTTCAGCCCCTCTGTTTCTCGCCCTCTGTTTCTCGCCCTCTGTTTCTCGCCCTCTGTTTCAGCCCAACTGTTTCAGCCCCTTTGTTTCAGCCCCTCTGTTTCAGCCCCTCTGTTTCAGCCCCTTTGTTTCAGCCCCTCTGTTTCAGCCCCTCTGTTTCTCGCCCTCTGTTTCAGCCCCTCTGTTTCAGCCCCTCTGTTTCAGCCCCTCTGTTTCAGCCCCTCTGTTTCTCGCCCTCTGTTTCTCGCCCTCTGTTTCTCGCCCTCTGTTTCTCGCTCTCTGTTTCAGCCCCTCTGTTTCAGTCCCTCTGTTTCAGCCCCTCTGTTTCTCGCCCTCTGTTTCTCGCCCTCTGTTTCAGCCCCTCTGTTTCAGCCGCTCTGTTTCTCGCCCTCTGTTTCAGCCCCTCTGTTTCAGCCCCTCTGTTTCTCGCCCTCTGTTTCAGCCCCTCTGTTTCAGCCCCTCTGTATCAGCCCCTCTGTTTCAGCCCCTCTGTTTTTCGCCCTCTGTTTCTCGCGCTCTGTTTCTGCCCCTCTGTTTCAGCCCCTCTGTTTCAGCCCCTCTGTTTCTCGCCCTCTGTTTCTCGCCCGCTGTTACTCGCCCTCTATTCCTCGCTCTCTGTTTCTCGCCCTCTGTTTCAGCCCCTCTGTTTCAGCCCCTCTGTTTCTCGCCCTCTGTTTCTCGCCATCTGTTTCAGCCCCTCTGTTTCAGCCCCTCTGTTTCTCGCCCTCTGTTTCAGCCGCTCTGTTTCAGCCCCTCTGTTTCAGCCCCTCTGTTTCAGCACCTCTGTTTCTCGCCCTTTGTTTCTCGCCCTCTGTTTCAGCCCCTCTGTTTCTCGCCCTCTGTTTCAGCCCCTCTGTTTCTCGCCCTCTGTTTCAGCCCCTCTGTTTCAGTCCCTCTGTTTCAGCCCCTCAATTTCAGCCCTTCTGTTTCAGCCCCTCTGTTTCCCGCCCTCTGTTTCAGCCCCTCTGTTTCAGCCCCTCTGTTTCTCGCCCTCTGTTTCAGCCCCTCTGTTTCAGCCCCTCTGTTTCAGCCACTCTGTTTCAGCCCCTCTGTTTCTCGCCCTCTGTTTCTCGCCCTCTGTTTCAGCCCATGTGTTTCAGCCCCTCTGTTTCAGCCCCTCTGTTTCTCGCCCTCTTTTTCTCGCCCTCTGTTTCTCGCCCTCTGTTTCTCGCTCTCTGTTTCTCGCCCTCTGTTTCTCGCCCTCTGTTTCAGCCCCTCTGTTTCAGCCCCTCTGTTTCAGCCCCTCCATTTCAGCCCCTCTGTTTCAGCCCCTCTGTTTCAGCCCCTCTGTTTCTCACCCTCTGTTTCTCGCCCTCTGTTTCTCGCTCTCTGTTTCTCGCCCTCTGTTTCTCGCCCTCTGTTTCAGCCCCTCTGTTTCAGCCCCTCTGTTTCAGCCCCTCTGTTTCTCGCCCTCTGTTTCTCGCCCACTGTTTCTCGCCTCTGTTTCAGCCCCTCTGTTTCAGCCCCTCTGTTTCATCCCCTCTGTTTCAGCCCCTCTGTTTCAGCCCCTCTGTTTCAGCCCCTCTGTTTCTCGCCCTCTGTTTCAGCCCCTCTGTTTGAGCCCCTCTGTTTCAGCTCCTCTGTTTCAGCCCCTCTGTTTCAGCCCCTCTGTTTATCGCCCTCTGTTTCTCGCCCTCGGTTTCAGCCCCTCTGTTTCTCGCCCTCTGTTTAAGCCCCTCTGTTTCACGCCCTCTGTTTCAGCCCCTCTGTTTCAGCCCCTCTGTTTCAGCCCCTCTGTTTCAGCCCCTCTGTTTCTCGCCCACTCTTTCAGCCCCTCTGTTTCTCGCCCTCTGTTTCAGTCCCTCTGTTTCAGCCCCGCAGTATCAGCCCCTCTGTTTCAGCCCCTCTGTTTCAGCCCCTCTGTTTCTCGCCCTCTGTTTCTCGCCCTCTGTTTCTCTTTCTCTGTTTCTCGCCCTCTGTTTCAGCCCGTCTGTTTCTCGCCCACTGTTTCAGCCCCTCTGTTTCTCGCCATCTGTTTCAGCCCCTCTGTTTCAGCCCCTCTGTTTCAGCCCCTCTGTTTCAGCCACTCTGTTTCTCGCCCTCTGTTTCTCGCCCTCTGTTTCAGCCCCTCTGTTTCAGCCCCTCTGTTTCAGCGCCTCTGTTTCTGCCCCTCTGTTTCAGCCCCTCTGTTTCAGCCCCTCTGTTTCTCGCCCTCTCTTTCTCGCCCTCTGTTTCTCGCTCTCTGTTTCTCGCCCTCTGTATCAGCCCCTCTGTTTCTCGCCCACTGTTTCAGCCCCTCAGTTTCAGCCCCTCTGTTTCAGCCCCTCTGTTTCAGCCCTTCTGTTTCAGCCCCTCTGTTTCAGCCCCTCTGTTTCAGCCCCTCTGTTTCAGCACCTCTGTTTCTCGCCCTTTGTTTCTCGCCCTCTGTTTGAGCCCCTCTGTTTCTCGCCCTCTGTTTCAGCCCCTCTGTTTCTCGCCCTCTGTTTCAGCCCCTCTGTTTCAGCACGTCTGTTTCTCGCCCTCTGTTTCAGCCCCTCTGTTTCAGCCCCTCTGTATCAGCCCCTCTGTTTCAGCCCCTCTGTTTCTCGCCCTCTGTTTCTCGGCCTCTGTTTCAGCCCCTCTGTTTCAGCCCCTCTGTTTCAGCCCCTCTGTTTCAGCCCCTCTGTTTCAGCCCCTCTGATTCTCGCCCTCTGTTTCTCGCCCTCTGTTTCACGCCCTCTGTTTCTCGCTCTCTGTTTCTCGCCCTCTGTTTCAGCCCCTCTGTTTCTCGCCCACTGTTTCAGCCCCTCTGTTTCTCGCCATCTGTTTCAGCCCCTCTGTTTCCCCCCCTCTGTTTCTCGCCCTATGTTTCAGCCCCTCTGTTTCAGCCCCTCTGTTTCAGCCCCTCTTTTTCAGCCCCTCTGTTTCTCGCCCTCTGTTTCTCGCCCTCTGTTTGTCGCTCTCTGTTTCTCGCACTCTGTTTCTCGCCCTCTGTTTCAGCCCCTCAGTTTCAGCCCCTCTGTTTCAGCCCCTCTGTTTCTCGCCCTCTGTTTCTCGCCCACTGTTTCTCGCCCTCTGTTTCAGCCCCTCTGTTTCAGCCCCTCTGTTTCAGCCCCTCTGTTTCAGCCCCTCTGTTTCTCGCACCCTGTTTCTCGCCCTCTGTTTCTCGCTCTCTGTTTCTCGCCCTCTGTTTCTCGCCCTCTGTTTCAGCCCCTCTGTTTCAGCCCCTCTGTTTCAGCCCCTCTGTTTCTCGCCCTCTGTTTCTCGCCCTCTGTTTCTCGCCCTCTGTTTCAGCCCAACTGTTTCAGCCCCTTTGTTTCAGCCCCTCTGTTTCAGCCCCTCTGTTTCAGCCCCTTTGTTTCAGCCCCTCTGTTTCAGCCCCTCTGTTTCTCGCCCTCTGTTTCAGCCCCTCTGTTTCAGCCCCTCTGTTTCAGCCCCTCTGTTTCAGCCCCTCTGTTTCTCGCCCTCTGTTTCTCGCCCTCTGTTTCTCGCCCTCTGTTTCTCGCTCTCTGTTTCAGCCCCTCTGTTTCAGTCCCTCTGTTTCAGCCCCTCTGTTTCTCGCCCTCTGTTTCTCGCCCTCTGTTTCAGCCCCTCTGTTTCAGCCGCTCTGTTTCTCGCCCTCTGTTTCAGCCCCTCTGTTTCAGCCCCTCTGTTTCTCGCCCTCTGTTTCAGCCCCTCTGTTTCAGCCCCTCTGTATCAGCCCCTCTGTTTCAGCCCCTCTGTTTCCCGCCCTCAATTTCAGCCCTTCTGTTTCAGCCCCTCTGTTTCCCGCCCTCTGTTTCAGCCCCTCTGTTTCAGCCCCTCTGTTTCTCGCCCTCTGTTTCAGCCCCTCTGTTTCAGCCCCTCTGTTTCAGCCACTCTGTTTCAGCCCCTCTGTTTCTCGCCCTCTGTTTCTCGCCCTCTGTTTCAGCCCATGTGTTTCAGCCCCTCTGTTTCAGCCCCTCTGTTTCTCGCCCTCTTTTTCTCGCCCTCTGTTTCTCGCCCTCTGTTTCTCGCTCTCTGTTTCTCGCCCTCTGTTTCTCGCCCTCTGTTTCAGCCCCTCTGTTTCAGCCCCTCTGTTTCAGCCCCTCCATTTCAGCCCCTCTGTTTCAGCCCCTCTGTTTCAGCCCCTCTGTTTCTCACCCTCTGTTTCTCGCCCTCTGTTTCTCGCTCTCTGTTTCTCGCCCTCTGTTTCTCGCCCTCTGTTTCAGCCCCTCTGTTTCAGCCCCTCTGTTTCAGCCCCTCTGTTTCTCGCCCTCTGTTTCTCGCCCACTGTTTCTCGCCTCTGTTTCAGCCCCTCTGTTTCAGCCCCTCTGTTTCATCCCCTCTGTTTCAGCCCCTCTGTTTCAGCCCCTCTGTTTCAGCCCCTCTGTTTCTCGCCCTCTGTTTCAGCCCCTCTGTTTGAGCCCCTCTGTTTCAGCTCCTCTGTTTCAGCCCCTCTGTTTCAGCCCCTCTGTTTATCGCCCTCTGTTTCTCGCCCTCGGTTTCAGCCCCTCTGTTTCTCGCCCTCTGTTTAAGCCCCTCTGTTTCACGCCCTCTGTTTCAGCCCCTCTGTTTCAGCCCCTCTGTTTCAGCCCCTCTGTTTCAGCCCCTCTGTTTCTCGCCCACTCTTTCAGCCCCTCTGTTTCTCGCCCTCTGTTTCAGTCCCTCTGTTTCAGCCCCGCAGTATCAGCCCCTCTGTTTCAGCCCCTCTGTTTCAGCCCCTCTGTTTCTCGCCCTCTGTTTCTCGCCCTCTGTTTCTCTTTCTCTGTTTCTCGCCCTCTGTTTCAGCCCGTCTGTTTCTCGCCCACTGTTTCAGCCCCTCTGTTTCTCGCCATCTGTTTCAGCCCCTCTGTTTCAGCCCCTCTGTTTCAGCCCCTCTGTTTCAGCCACTCTGTTTCTCGCCCTCTGTTTCTCGCCCTCTGTTTCAGCCCCTCTGTTTCAGCCCCTCTGTTTCAGCGCCTCTGTTTCTGCCCCTCTGTTTCAGCCCCTCTGTTTCAGCCCCTCTGTTTCTCGCCCTCTCTTTCTCGCCCTCTGTTTCTCGCTCTCTGTTTCTCGCCCTCTGTATCAGCCCCTCTGTTTCTCGCCCACTGTTTCAGCCCCTCAGTTTCAGCCCCTCTGTTTCAGCCCCTCTGTTTCAGCCCTTCTGTTTCAGCCCCTCTGTTTCAGCCCCTCTGTTTCAGCCCCTCTGTTTCAGCACCTCTGTTTCTCGCCCTTTGTTTCTCGCCCTCTGTTTGAGCCCCTCTGTTTCTCGCCCTCTGTTTCAGCCCCTCTGTTTCTCGCCCTCTGTTTCAGCCCCTCTGTTTCAGCACGTCTGTTTCTCGCCCTCTGTTTCAGCCCCTCTGTTTCAGCCCCTCTGTATCAGCCCCTCTGTTTCAGCCCCTCTGTTTCTCGCCCTCTGTTTCTCGGCCTCTGTTTCAGCCCCTCTGTTTCAGCCCCTCTGTTTCAGCCCCTCTGTTTCAGCCCCTCTGTTTCAGCCCCTCTGATTCTCGCCCTCTGTTTCTCGCCCTCTGTTTCACGCCCTCTGTTTCTCGCTCTCTGTTTCTCGCCCTCTGTTTCAGCCCCTCTGTTTCTCGCCCACTGTTTCAGCCCCTCTGTTTCTCGCCATCTGTTTCAGCCCCTCTGTTTCCCCCCCTCTGTTTCTCGCCCTATGTTTCAGCCCCTCTGTTTCAGCCCCTCTGTTTCAGCCCCTCTTTTTCAGCCCCTCTGTTTCTCGCCCTCTGTTTCTCGCCCTCTGTTTGTCGCTCTCTGTTTCTCGCACTCTGTTTCTCGCCCTCTGTTTCAGCCCCTCAGTTTCAGCCCCTCTGTTTCAGCCCCTCTGTTTCTCGCCCTCTGTTTCTCGCCCACTGTTTCTCGCCCTCTGTTTCAGCCCCTCTGTTTCAGCCCCTCTGTTTCAGCCCCTCTGTTTCAGCCCCTCTGTTTCTCGCACCCTGTTTCTCGCCCTCTGTTTCTCGCTCTCTGTTTCTCGCCCTCTGTTTCTCGCCCTCTGTTTCAGCCCCTCTGTTTCAGCCCCTCTGTTTCAGCCCCTCTGTTTCTCGCCCTCTGTTTCTCGCCCTCTGTTTCTCGCCCTCTGTTTCAGCCCAACTGTTTCAGCCCCTTTGTTTCAGCCCCTCTGTTTCAGCCCCTCTGTTTCAGCCCCTTTGTTTCAGCCCCTCTGTTTCAGCCCCTCTGTTTCTCGCCCTCTGTTTCAGCCCCTCTGTTTCAGCCCCTCTGTTTCAGCCCCTCTGTTTCAGCCCCTCTGTTTCTCGCCCTCTGTTTCTCGCCCTCTGTTTCTCGCCCTCTGTTTCTCGCTCTCTGTTTCAGCCCCTCTGTTTCAGTCCCTCTGTTTCAGCCCCTCTGTTTCTCGCCCTCTGTTTCTCGCCCTCTGTTTCAGCCCCTCTGTTTCAGCCGCTCTGTTTCTCGCCCTCTGTTTCAGCCCCTCTGTTTCAGCCCCTCTGTTTCTCGCCCTCTGTTTCAGCCCCTCTGTTTCAGCCCCTCTGTATCAGCCCCTCTGTTTCAGCCCCTCTGTTTTTCGCCCTCTGTTTCTCGCGCTCTGTTTCTGCCCCTCTGTTTCAGCCCCTCTGTTTCAGCCCCTCTGTTTCTCGCCCTCTGTTTCTCGCCCGCTGTTACTCGCCCTCTATTCCTCGCTCTCTGTTTCTCGCCCTCTGTTTCAGCCCCTCTGTTTCAGCCCCTCTGTTTCTCGCCCTCTGTTTCTCGCCATCTGTTTCAGCCCCTCTGTTTCAGCCCCTCTGTTTCTCGCCCTCTGTTTCAGCCGCTCTGTTTCAGCCCCTCTGTTTCAGCCCCTCTGTTTCAGCACCTCTGTTTCTCGCCCTTTGTTTCTCGCCCTCTGTTTCAGCCCCTCTGTTTCTCGCCCTCTGTTTCAGCCCCTCTGTTTCTCGCCCTCTGTTTCAGCCCCTCTGTTTCAGTCCCTCTGTTTCAGCCCCTCAATTTCAGCCCTTCTGTTTCAGCCCCTCTGTTTCCCGCCCTCTGTTTCAGCCCCTCTGTTTCAGCCCCTCTGTTTCTCGCCCTCTGTTTCAGCCCCTCTGTTTCAGCCCCTCTGTTTCAGCCACTCTGTTTCAGCCCCTCTGTTTCTCGCCCTCTGTTTCTCGACCTCTGTTTCAGCCCATGTGTTTCAGCCCCTCTGTTTCAGCCCCTCTGTTTCTCGCCCTCTTTTTCTCGCCCTCTGTTTCTCGCCCTCTGTTTCTCGCTCTCTGTTTCTCGCCCTCTGTTTCTCGCCCTCTGTTTCAGCCCCTCTGTTTCAGCCCCTCTGTTTCAGCCCCTCCATTTCAGCCCCTCTGTTTCAGCCCCTCTGTTTCAGCCCCTCTGTTTCTCACCCTCTGTTTCTCGCCCTCTGTTTCTCGCTCTCTGTTTCTCGCCCTCTGTTTCTCGCCCTCTGTTTCAGCCCCTCTGTTTCAGCCCCTCTGTTTCAGCCCCTCTGTTTCTCGCCCTCTGTTTCTCGCCCACTGTTTCTCGCCTCTGTTTCAGCCCCTCTGTTTCAGCCCCTCTGTTTCATCCCCTCTGTTTCAGCCCCTCTGTTTCAGCCCCTCTGTTTCAGCCCCTCTGTTTCTCGCCCTCTGTTTCAGCCCCTCTGTTTGAGCCCCTCTGTTTCAGCTCCTCTGTTTCAGCCCCTCTGTTTCAGCCCCTCTGTTTATCGCCCTCTGTTTCTCGCCCTCGGTTTCAGCCCCTCTGTTTCTCGCCCTCTGTTTAAGCCCCTCTGTTTCACGCCCTCTGTTTCAGCCCCTCTGTTTCAGCCCCTCTGTTTCAGCCCCTCTGTTTCAGCCCCTCTGTTTCTCGCCCACTCTTTCAGCCCCTCTGTTTCTCGCCCTCTGTTTCAGTCCCTCTGTTTCAGCCCCGCAGTATCAGCCCCTCTGTTTCAGCCCCTCTGTTTCAGCCCCTCTGTTTCTCGCCCTCTGTTTCTCGCCCTCTGTTTCTCTTTCTCTGTTTCTCGCCCTCTGTTTCAGCCCGTCTGTTTCTCGCCCACTGTTTCAGCCCCTCTGTTTCTCGCCATCTGTTTCAGCCCCTCTGTTTCAGCCCCTCTGTTTCAGCCCCTCTGTTTCAGCCACTCTGTTTCTCGCCCTCTGTTTCTCGCCCTCTGTTTCAGCCCCTCTGTTTCAGCCCCTCTGTTTCAGCGCCTCTGTTTCTGCCCCTCTGTTTCAGCCCCTCTGTTTCAGCCCCTCTGTTTCTCGCCCTCTCTTTCTCGCCCTCTGTTTCTCGCTCTCTGTTTCTCGCCCTCTGTATCAGCCCCTCTGTTTCTCGCCCACTGTTTCAGCCCCTCAGTTTCAGCCCCTCTGTTTCAGCCCCTCTGTTTCAGCCCTTCTGTTTCAGCCCCTCTGTTTCAGCCCCTCTGTTTCAGCTCCTCTGTTTCAGCCCCTCTCTTTCAGCCCCTCTGTTTCTCGCCCACTGTTTCTCGCCCTCTGTTTCACGCTCTCTGTTTCTCGCCCTCTGTTTCTCGCCCTCTGTTTCAGCCCCTCTGTTTCAGCCCCTCTGTTTCAGCCCCTCTGTTTCAGCCCCTCTGTTTCAGCCCCTCTGTATCAGCCCCTCTGTTTCAGCCCCGCTGTTTCTCGCCCTCTGTTTCTCGCCCACTGTTTCTCGCCCTCTGTTTCAGCCCCTCTGTTTCAGCCCCTCTGTTTCAGCCCCTCTGTTTCAGCCCCTCTGTTTCTCACCCTCTGTTTCTCGCCCTCTGTTTCTCGCTCTCTGTTTCTCGCCCTCTGTTTCTCGACCTCTGTTTCGGCCCATCTGTTACAGCCCCTCTGTTTCAACCCCTCTGTTTCTCGCCCTCTGTTTCTCGCCCTCTGTTTCTCGCCCTCTGTTTCAGCCCCTCTGTTTCAGCTCCTCTGTTTCTCGCCATCTGTTTCAGCCCCAATGTTTCAGTCCCTCTGTTTCTCGCCCTCTGTTTCTCGCCCTCTGTTTCTCGCTCTCTGTTTCTCGCCCTCTGTTTCTCGCCCTCTGTTTCAGCCCCTCTGTTTCAGCCCCTCTGTTTCAGCCCCTCTGTTTCAGCCCCTCTGTTTCTCGCCCTCTGTTTCTCGCCCACTGTTTTTCGCCATCTGTTTTTAGCCCCTGTGTTTCAGGCCCTCTGTTTCAGCCCCTCTGTTTCAGCCCCTCTGTTTCTCGCCCTCTGTTTCTCGCCCTCTGTTTCTCGCTCTCTGTTTCTCGCCCTCTGTTTCTCGCCCTCTGTTTCAGCCCCTCTGTTTCAGCCCCTCTGTTTCAGCCCCTGTGTTTCTCGCCCTCTGTTTCTCGCCCTCTGTTTCTCGCCCTCTGCTTCAGCCCCTCTGTTTCAGCCCCTTTGTTCCAGCCCCTCTGTTTCAGCCCCTCTGTTTCTCGCCCTCTGTTTCAGCCCCTCTGTTTCAGCCCCTCTGTTTCAGCCCCTCTGTTTCTCGCCCTCTGTTTCAGCCCCTCTGTTTCAGCCCCTCTGTTTCTCGCACTCTGTTTCAGCCCCTCTGTTTCAGCCCCTCTGTATCAGCCCCTCTGTTTCAGCCCCTCTGTTTTTCGCCCTCTGTTTCTCGCCCTCTGTTTCAGCCCCTCTGTTTCAGCCCCTCTGTTTCAGCCCCTCTGTTTCAGCCCCTCTGTTTCTCGCCCTCTGTTTCTCGCCCTCTGTTACTCGCCCTCTGTTCCTCGCTCTCTGTTTCTCGCCCTCTGTTTCAGCCCCTCTGTTTCAGCCCCTCTGTTTCTCGCCCTCTGTTTCTCGCCATCTGTTTCAGCCCCTCTGTTTCAGCCCCTCTGTTTCTCGCCCTCTGTTTCAGCCCCTCTGTTTCTCGCCCTCTGTTTCAGCCCCTCTGTTTCAGCCCCTCTGTATCAGCCCCTCTGTTTCAGCCCCTCTGTTTTTCGCCCTCTGTTTCTCGCCCTCTGTTTCAGCCCCTCTGTTTCAGCCCCTCTGTTTCAGCCCCTCTGTTTCAGCCCCTCTGTTTCAGCCCCTCTGTTTCTCGCCCTCTGTTTCTCGCCCTCAGTTACTCGCCCTCTGTTCCTCGCTCTCTGTTTCTCGCCCTCTGTTTCTCGCCCTCTGTTTCTCGCCATCTGTTTCAGCCCCTCTGTATCAGCCCCTCTGTTTCTCGCCCTCTGTTTCAGCCCCTCTGTTTCAGCCCCTCTGTTTCAGCCCCTCTGTTTCAGCCCCTCTGTTTCAGAACCTCTGTTTCTCGCCCTTTGTTTCTCGCCCTCTGTTTCAGCCCCTCTGTTTCAGCCCCTCTGTTTATCGCCCTCTGTTTCTCGCCCTCGGTTTCAGCCCCTCTGGTTCTCGCCCTCTGTTTCAGCCCCTCTGTTTCACGCCCTCTGTTTCAGCCACTCTGTTTCAGCCCCTCTGTTTCAGCCCCTCTGTTTCAGCCCTTCTCTTTCAGCCCCTCTGTTTCAGCCCCTCTGTTTCTCGCCCTCTGTTTCAGCCCCTCTGTTTCTCGCCCTCTGTTTCAGACCCTCTGTTTCAGCCCCTCAGTATCAGCCCCTCTGTTTCATCCCCTCTGTTTCAGCCCCTCTGTTTCTCGCCCTCTGTTTCTCGCCCTATGTTTCTCTTTCTCTGTTTCTCGCCCTCTGTTTCAGCCCGTCTGTTTCTCGCCCACTGTTTCAGCCCCTCTGTTTCTCGCCATCTGTTTCAGCCCCTCTGTTTCAGCCCCTCTGTATCAGCGCCTCTGTTTCAGCCACTCTGTTTCTCGCCCTCTGTTTCTCGCCCTCTGTTTCAGCCCCTCTGTTTCAGCCCCTCTGTTTCAGCCCCTCTGTTTCTCGCCCTCTGTTTCTCGCCCTCTGTTTCTCGCCCACTGTTTCTCGCTCTCTGTTTCTCGCCCTCTGTTTCAGCCCCTCTGTTTCTCGCCCACTGTTTCAGCCCCTCTGTTTCAGCCCCTCTGTTTCAGCCCCTCTGTTTCAGCCCTTCGGTTTCAGCCCCTCTGTTTCAGCCCCTCTGTTTCAGCTCCTCTGTTTCAGCCCCTTTGTTTCAGCCCCTCTGTTTCTCGCCCTCTGTTTCTCGCCCTCTGTTTCTCGCTCTCTGTTTCTCGCCCTCTGTTTCTCGCCCTCTGTTTCAGCCCCTCTGTTTCAGCCCCTCTGTTTCAGCCCCTCTGTTTCAGCCCCTCTGTTTCTCGCCCTCTGTTTCAGCCCCTCTGTTTCTCGCCCTCTCTTTCAGCCCCTCTGTTTCAGCCCCTCTGTATCAGCCCCTCTGTTTCAGCCCCTCTGTTTCTCGCCCTCTGTTTCCCGCCCTCTGTTTCTCGCTCTCTGTTTCTCGCCCTCTGTTTCAAACCCTCTGTTTCAGCCCCTCTGTTTCAGCGCCTCTGTTTCAGCCCCGATGTTTCTCGCCCTCTGTTTCTCGCCCACTGTTTCTCGCCCTCTGTTTCAGCCCCTCTGTTTCAGCCCCTCTGTTTCAGCCCCTCTGTTTCAGCCCCTCTGTTTCTCGCCCTCTGTTTCTCGCCCTCTGTTTCAGCCCCTCTGTTTCTCGCCCTCTGTTTCTCACCCTCTGTTTCAGCCCCTCTGTTTCAGCCCCTCTGTTTCAGCCCCGCTGTTTCTCGCCCTATGTTTCTCGCCCACTGTTTCTCGCCCTCAGTTTCACCCCCTCTGTTTCAGCCCCTCTGTTTCAGCCCCTCTGTTTCTCGCCCTCTGTTTCTCGCCCTCTGTTTCAGCCCATCAGTTTCAAACCCTTTATTTCAGCCCCTCTGTTTCAGCCCCTCTGTTTGTCTCCTTCTGTTTCAGCCCCTCTGTTTCAGCCCCTCTGTTTCAGCCCCTCTGTTTCAGCCCCTCTGTTTCTCGCCCTCTGTTTCTCGCCCTCTGTTTCTCGCCCTCTGTTTCAGCCCCTCTGTTTCAGTCCCTCTGTTTCAGCCCCTCTGTTTCTCGCCCTCTGTTTCTCGCCCTCTGTTTCAGCCCCTCTGTTTCAGCCCCTCTGTTTCAGCCCCTCTGTTTCTCGCCCTCTGTTTCAGCACCTCTGTTTCACCCCTCTGTTTCTCGCCCTCTGTTTCAGCCCCTCTGTTTCCGCCCCTCTCTATCAGCCCCTCTGTTTCAGCCCCTCTGTTTCTCGCCCTCTGTTTCTCGCCCTCTGTTTCAGCCCCTCTGTTTCAGCCCCTCTGTTTCAGCCCCTCTGTTTCAGCTCCTCTGTTTCTGACCCTCTGATTCTCGCCCTCTGTTTCAGCCCCTCTGTTTCAGCCCCTCTCTGTCAGCCCCTCTGTTTCAGCCCCTCTGTTTCTCGCCCTCTGTTTCACGCCCTCTGTTTCAGCCCCTCTGTTTCAGCCCCTCTGTTTCAGCCCCTCTGTTTCAGCCCCTCTGTTTCAGCCCCTCTGTTTCTCGCCCTCTGTTTCTCGCCCTCTGTTTCTCGCTCTCTGTTTCTCGCCCTCTGTTTCAGCCCCTCTGTTTCTCGCCCACTGTTTCAGCCCCTCTGTTTCAGCCTCTCTGTTTCAGCCCCTCTGTTTCAGCCCTTCTGTTTCAGCCCCTCTGTTTCAGCCCCTCTGTTTCAGCTCCTCTGTTTCAGCCCCTCTGTTTCAGCCCCTCTGTTTCTCGCCCTCTGTTTCTCGCCCTCGGTTTCAGCCCCTCGGTTTCTCGACCTCTGTTTCAGCCCCTCTGTTTCTCGGCCTCTGTTTCAGCCCCTCTGTTTCAGCCCCTCTGTTTCAGCCCCTCTGTTTCAGCCCTTCTGTTTCAGCCCCTCTGTTTCAGCCCCTCTGTTTCTCGCCCTCTGTTTCAGCCCCTCTGTTTCTCGCCCTCTGTTTCAGACCCTTGTTTCAGCTCCTCAGTATCAGCCAGTCTGTTTCAGACACTCTGTTTCTCGCCCTCTGTTTCTCGCCCTCTGTTTCTCGCCCTCTGTTTCTCGCCCACTGTTTCAGCCCCTCTCTTTCAGCCCCTCTGTTTCAGCCCCTCTGTTTCAGCCCCTCTGTTTCAGCCCCTCTGTTTCAGCCACTCTGTTTCTCGCCCTCTGTTTCTCGCCCTCTGTTTCTCGCTCTCTGTTTCTCGCCCTCTGTTTCAGCCCCTCTGTTTCTCGCCCACTGTTTCAGCCCCTCTGTTTCTCGCCATCTGTTTCAGCCCCTCTGTTTCAGCCCCTCTGTTTCTCGCCCTCTGTTTCAGACCCTCTGTTTCAGCCCCTCTGTTTCAGCCCCTCTGTTTCAGACCCTCTGTTTCAGCACCTCTGTTTCTCGCCCTTTGTTTCTCGCCCTCTGTTTCAGCCCCTCTGTTTCTCGCCCTCTGTTTCAGCCCCTCTGTTTCTCGCCCTCTGTTTCAGCCCGTCTGTTTCAGCCCGTCTGTTTCTCGCCCTCTGTTTCAGCCCCTCTGTTTCAGCCCCTCTGTATCAGCCCCTCTGTTTCAGCCACTCTGTTTCTCGCCCTCTGTTTCTCGCCCTCTGTTTCAGCCCCTCTGTTTCAGCCCCTCTGTTTCAGCCCCTCTGTTTCAGCCCCTCTGTTTCAGCCCCTCTGATTCTCGCCCTCTGTTTCTCGCCCTCAGTTTCTCGCCCTCTGTTTCTCGCTCTCTGTTTCTCGCCCTCTGTTTCAGCCCCTCTGTTTCTCGCCCACTGTTTCAGCCCCTCTGTTTCTCGCCATCTGTTACAGCCAATCTGTTTCAGCCCCTCTGTTTCTCGCCCTCTGTTTCTCGCCCTCTGTTTCTCGCTCTCTGTTTCTCGCACTCTGTTTCTCGCCCTCTGTTTCAGCCCCTCTGTTTCAGCCCCTCTGTTTCAGCCCCTCTGTTTCTCGCCCTCTGTTTCTCGCCCACTGTTTCTCGCCATCTGTTTCAGCCCCTCTGTTTCAGTCCCTCTGTTTCAGCCCCTCTGTTTCAGCCCCTCTGTTTCTCCCATCCTGTTTCTCGCCCTCTGTTTCTGGCTCTCTGTTTCTCGCCCTCTGTTTCTCGCCCTCTGTTTCAGCCCCTCTGTTTCAGCCCCTCTGTTTCAGCCCCTCTGTTTCTCGCCCTCTGTTTCTCGCCCTCTGTTTCTCGCCCTCTGCTTCAGCCCCTCTGTTTCAGCCCCTTTGTTTCAGCCCCTCTGTTTCAGCCCCTCTGTTTCTCGCCCTCTGTTTCAGCCCCTCTGTTTCAGCCCCTCTGTTTCAGCCCCTCTGTTTCTCGCCCTCTGTTTCAGCCCCTCTGTTTCAGCCCCTCTGTTTCTCGCCCTCTGTTTCAGCCCCTCTGTTTCAGCCTCTCTGTCACAGCCGCTCTGTTTCAGCCCCTCTGTTTTTCGCCCTCTGTTTCTCGCCCTCTGTTTCAGCCCCTCTGTTTCAGCCCCTCTGTTTCAGCCCCTCTGTTTCAGCCCCTCTGTTTCTCGCCCTCTGTTTCTCGCCCCCTGTTACTCGCCCTCTGTTCCTCGCTCTCTGTTTCTCGCCCTCTGTTTCAGCCCCTCTGTTTCAGCCCCTCTGTTTCTCGCCCTCTGTTTCTCGCCATCTGTTTCAGCCCCTCTGTTTCAGCCCCTCGGTTTCTCGCCCTCTGTTTCAGCCCCTCTGTTTCTCGCCCTCTGTTTCAGCCCCTCTGTTTCAGCCCCTCTGTATCAGCCCCTCTGTTTCAGCACCTCTGTTTTTCGCCCTCTGTTTCTCGCCCTCTGTTTCAGCCCCTCTGTTTCAGCCCCTCTGTCTCAGCCCCTCTGTTTCAGCCCCTCTGTTTCAGCCCCTCTGTTTCAGCCCCTCTGTTTCTCGCCCTCTGTTACTCGCCCTCTGTTCCTCTCTCTCTGTTTCTCGCCCTCTGTTTCAGCCCCTCTGTTTCAGCCCCTCTGTTTCTCGCCCTCTGTTTCTCGCCATCTGTTTCAGCCCCTCTGTTTCAGCCCTTCTGTTTCTCGCCCTCTGTTTCAGCCCCTCTGTTTCAGCCCCTCTGTTTCAGCCCCTCTGTTTCAGCCCCTCTGTTTCAGCACCTCTGTTTTTGGCCCTTTGTTTCTCGCCCTCTGTTTCAGCCCCTCTGTTTCAGCCCCTCTGTTTATCGCCCTCTGTTTCTCGCCCTCGGTTTCAGCCCCTCTGGTTCTCGCCCTCTGTTTCAGCACCTCTGTTTCACGCCCTCTGTTTCAGCCACTCTGTTTCAGCCCCTCTGTTTCAGCCCCTCAGTTTCAGCCCTTCTGTTTCAGCCCCTCTGTTTCAGCCCCTCTGTTTCTCGCCCTCTGTTTCAGCCCCTCTGTTTCTCGCCCTCTGTTTCAGACCCTCTGTTTCAGCCCCTCAGTATCAGCCCCTCTGTTTCATCCCCTCTGTTTCAGCCCCTCTGTTTCTCGCCCTCTGTTTCTCGCCCTATGTTTCTCTTTCTCTGTTTCTCGCCCTCTGTTTCAGCCCGTCTGTTTCTCGCCCACTGTTTCAGCCCCTCTGTTTCTCGCCATCTGTTTCAGCCCCTCTGTTTCAGCCCCTCTGTATCAGCCCCTCTGTTTCAGCCACTCTGTTTCTCGCCCTCTGTTTCTCGCCCTCTGTTTCAGCCCCTCTGTTTCAGCCCCTCTGTTTCAGCCCCTCTGTTTCTCGCCCTCTGTTTCTCGCCCTCTGTTTCTCGCCCTCTGTTTCTCGCTCTCTGTTTCTCGCCATCTGTTTCAGCCCCTCTGTTTCTCGCCCACTGTTTCAGCCCCTCTGTTTCAGCCCCTCTGTTTCAGCCCCTCTGTTTCAGCCCTTCGGTTTCAGCCCCTCTGTTTCAGCCCCTCTGTTTCAGCTCCTCTGTTTCAGCCCCTCTGTTTCAGCCCCTCTGTTTCTCGCCCTCTGTTTCTCGCCCTCTGTTTCTCGCTCTCTGTTTCTCGCCCTCTGTTTCACGCCCTCTGTTTCAGCCCCTCTGTTTCAGCCCCTCTATTTCAGCCCCTCTGTTTCAGCCCCTCTGTTTCTCGCCCTCTGTTTCAGCCCCTCTGTTTCTCGCCCTCTCTTTCAGCCCCTCTGTTTCAGCCCCTCTGTATCAGCCCCTCTGTTTCAGCCCCTCTGTTTCTCGCCCTCTGTTTCCCGCCCTCTGTTTCTGGCTCTCTGTTTCTCACCCTCTGTTTCTCACCCTCTGTTTCAGCCCCTCTGTTTCACCCCCTCTGTTTCAGCCCCGCTGTTTCTCGCCCTCTGTTTCTCGCCCACTGTTTCTCGCCCTCTGTTTCAGCCCCTCTGTTTCAGCCCCTCTGTTTCAGCCCCTCTGTTTCAGCCCCTCTGTTTCTCGCCCTCTGTTTCTCGACCTCTGTTTCTCGCTCTCTGTTTCTCGCCCTCTGTTTCTCGCCCTCTGTTTCAGCCCCTCTGTTACAGCCCCTCTGTTTCAGCCCCTCTGTTTCTCGCCCTCTGTTTCTCGCCCTCTGTTTCTCGCCCTCTGTTTCAGCCCATCAGTTTCAGCCCCTTTGTTTCAGCCCCTCTGTTTCAGCCCCTCTGTTTCTCGCCCTCTGTTTCTCGCCCTCTGTTTCTCGCTCTCTGTTTCTCGCCCTCTGTTTCTCGCCCTCTGTTTCAGCCCCTCTGTTTCAGCCCCTCTGTTTCACACCCTCTGTTTCAGCCCCTCTGTTTCTCGCCCTCTGTTTCAGCCCCTCTGTTTCTCGCCCTCTCTTTCAGCCCCTCTGTTTCAGCCCCTCTGTATCAGCCACTCTGTTTCAGCCCCTCTGTTTCTCGCCCTCTGTTTCCCGCCCTCTGTTTCTCGCTCTCTGTTTCTCGCCCTCTGTTTCAAACCCTCTGTTTCAGCCCCGCTGTTTCTCGCCCTCTGTTTCTCGCCCACTGTTTCTCGCCCTCTGTTTCAGCCCCTCTGTTTCAGCCCCTCTGTTTCAGCCCCTCTGTTTCAGCCCCTCTGTTTCTCGCCCTCTGTTTCTCGCCCTCTGTTTCAGCCCCTCTGTTTCTCGCCCTCTGTTTCTCACCCTCTGTTTCAGCCCCTCTGTTTCAGCCCCTCTGTTTCAGCCCCGCTGTTTCTCGCCCTCTGTTTCAGCCCCTCTGTTTCTCGCCCTCTGTTTCTCACCCTCTGTTTCAGCCCCTCTGTTTCAGCCCCTCTGTTTCAGCCCCTCTGTTTCAGCCCCTCTGTTTCTCGCCCTCTGTTTCTCGCCCTCTGTTTCTCGCCCTCTGTTTCAGCCCCTCTGTTTCAGTCCCTCTGTTTCAGCCCCTCTGTTTCTCGCCCTCTGTTTCTCGCCCTCTGTTTCAGCCCCTCTGTTTCAGCCCCTCTGTTTTAGCCCCTCTGTTTCTCGCCCTCTGTTTCAGCACCTCTGTTTCAGCCCCTCTGTTTCTCGCCCTCTGTTTCAGCCCCTCTGTTTCAGCCCCTCTCTATCAGCCCCTCTGTTTCAGCCCCTCTGTTTCTCGCCCTCGGTTTCTCGCACTCTGTTTCAGCCCCTCTGTTTCAGCCCCTCTGTATCAGCCCCTCTGTTTCAGCCCCTCTGTTTTTCGCCCTCTGTTTCTCGCCCTCTGTTTCAGCCCCTCTGTTTCAGCCCCTCTGTTTCAGCCCCTCTGTTTCAGCCCCTCTGTTTCTCGCCCTCTGTTTCTCGCCCTCTGTTACTCGCCCTCTGTTCATCGCTTTCTGTTTCTCGCCCTCTGTTTCAGCCCCTCTGTTTCAGCCCCTCTGTTTCTCGCCCTCTGTTTCTCGCCATCTGTTTCCGCCCCTCTGTTTCAGCCCCTCTGTTTCTCGCCCTCTGTTTCAGCCCCTCTGTTTCTCGCCCTCTGTTTCAGCCCCTCTGTTTCAGCCCCTCTGTATCAGCCCCTCTGTTTCAGCCCCTCTGTTTTTCGCCCTCTGTTTCTCGCCCTCTGCTTCAGCCACTCTGTTTCAGCCCCTCTGTTTCAGCCCCTCTGTTTCAGCCCCTCTGTTTCAGCCCCTCTGTTTCTCGCCCTCTGTTTCTCGCCCTCTGTTACTCGCCCTCTGTTCCTCGCTCTCTGTTTCTCGCCCTCTGTTTCTCGCCCTCTGTTTCTCGCCATCTGTTTCAGCCCCTCTGTATCAGCCCCTCTGTTTCTCGCCCTCTGTTTCAGCCCCTCTGTTTCAGCCCCTCTGTTTCAGCCCGTCTGTTTCAGCCCCTCTGTTTCAGAACCTCTGTTTCTCGCCCTTTGTTTCTCGCCCTCTGTTTCAGCCCCTCTGTTTCAGCCCCTCTGTTTATCGCCCTCTGTTTCTCGCCCTCGGTTTCAGCCCCTCTGGTTCTCGCCCTCTGTTTCTGCCCCTCTGTTTCACGCCCTCTGTTTCAGCCACTCTGTTTCAGCCCCTTTGTTTCAGCCCCTCTGTTTCAGCCCTTCTCTTTCAGCCCCTCTGTTTCAGCCCCTCTGTTTCTCGCCCTCTGTTTCAGCCCCTCTGTTTCTCGCCCTCTGTTTCAGACCCTCTGTTTCAGCCCCTCAGTATCAGCCCCTCTGTTTCATCCCCTCTGTTTCAGCCCCTCTGTTTCTCGCCCTCTGTTTCTCGCCCTATGTTTCTCTTTCTCTGTTTCTCGCCCTCTGTTTCAGCCCGTCTGTTTCTCGCCCACTGTTTCAGCCCCTCTGTTTCTCGCCATCTGTTTCAGCCCCTCTGTTTCAGCCCCTCTGTATCAGCGCCTCTGTTTCAGCCACTCTGTTTATCGCCCTCTGTTTCTCGCCCTCTGTTTCAGCCCCTCTGTTTCAGCCCCTCTGTTTCAGCCCCTCTGTTTCAGCCCCTCTGTTTCAGCCCCTCTGTTTCAGCCCCTCTGTTTCTCGCCCTCTGTTTCTCGCCCTCTGTTTCTCGCCCACTGTTTCTCGCTCTCTGTTTCTCGCCCTCTGTTTCAGCCCCTCTGTTTCTCGCCCACTGTTTCAGCCCGTCTGTTTCAGCCCCTCTGTTTCAGCCCCTCTGTTTTTCGCCCTCTGTTTCTCGCCCTCTGTTTCAGCCCCTCTGTTTCAGCCCCTCTGTCTCAGCCCCTCTGTTTCAGCCCCTCTGTTTCAGCCCCTCTGTTTCAGCCCCTCTGTTTCTCGCCCTCTGTTACTCGCCCTCTGTTCCTCTCTCTCTGTTTCTCGCCCTCTGTTTCAGCCCCTCTGTTTCAGCCCCTCTGTTTCTCGCCCTCTGTTTCTCGCCATCTGTTTCAGCCCCTCTGTTTCAGCCCTTCTGTTTCTCGCCCTCTGTTTCAGCCCCTCTGTTTCAGCCCCTCTGTTTCAGCCCCTCTGTTTCAGCCCCTCTGTTTCAGCACCTCTGTTTTTGGCCCTTTGTTTCTCGCCCTCTGTTTCAGCCCCTCTGTTTCAGCCCCTCTGTTTATCGCCCTCTGTTTCTCGCCCTCGGTTTCAGCCCCTCTGGTTCTCGCCCTCTGTTTCAGCACCTCTGTTTCACGCCCTCTGTTTCAGCCACTCTGTTTCAGCCCCTCTGTTTCAGCCCCTCAGTTTCAGCCCTTCTGTTTCAGCCCCTCTGTTTCAGCCCCTCTGTTTCTCGCCCTCTGTTTCAGCCCCTCTGTTTCTCGCCCTCTGTTTCAGACCCTCTGTTTCAGCCCCTCAGTATCAGCCCCTCTGTTTCATCCCCTCTGTTTCAGCCCCTCTGTTTCTCGCCCTCTGTTTCTCGCCCTATGTTTCTCTTTCTCTGTTTCTCGCCCTCTGTTTCAGCCCGTCTGTTTCTCGCCCACTGTTTCAGCCCCTCTGTTTCTCGCCATCTGTTTCAGCCCCTCTGTTTCAGCCCCTCTGTATCAGCCCCTCTGTTTCAGCCACTCTGTTTCTCGCCCTCTGTTTCTCGCCCTCTGTTTCAGCCCCTCTGTTTCAGCCCCTCTGTTTCAGCCCCTCTGTTTCTCGCCCTCTGTTTCTCGCCCTCTGTTTCTCGCCCTCTGTTTCTCGCTCTCTGTTTCTCGCCATCTGTTTCAGCCCCTCTGTTTCTCGCCCACTGTTTCAGCCCCTCTGTTTCAGCCCCTCTGTTTCAGCCCCTCTGTTTCAGCCCTTCGGTTTCAGCCCCTCTGTTTCAGCCCCTCTGTTTCAGCTCCTCTGTTTCAGCCCCTCTGTTTCAGCCCCTCTGTTTCTCGCCCTCTGTTTCTCGCCCTCTGTTTCTCGCTCTCTGTTTCTCGCCCTCTGTTTCACGCCCTCTGTTTCAGCCCCTCTGTTTCAGCCCCTCTATTTCAGCCCCTCTGTTTCAGCCCCTCTGTTTCTCGCCCTCTGTTTCAGCCCCTCTGTTTCTCGCCCTCTCTTTCAGCCCCTCTGTTTCAGCCCCTCTGTATCAGCCCCTCTGTTTCAGCCGCTCTGTTTCTCGCCCTCTGTTTCCCGCCCTCTGTTTCTGGCTCTCTGTTTCTCACCCTCTGTTTCTCACCCTCTGTTTCAGCCCCTCTGTTTCACCCCCTCTGTTTCAGCCCCGCTGTTTCTCGCCCTCTGTTTCTCGCCCACTGTTTCTCGCCCTCTGTTTCAGCCCCTCTGTTTCAGCCCCTCTGTTTCAGCCCCTCTGTTTCAGCCCCTCTGTTTCTCGCCCTCTGTTTCTCGACCTCTGTTTCTCGCTCTCTGTTTCTCGCCCTCTGTTTCTCGCCCTCTGTTTCAGCCCCTCTGTTACAGCCCCTCTGTTTCAGCCCCTCTGTTTCTCGCCCTCTGTTTCTCGCCCTCTGTTTCTCGCCCTCTGTTTCAGCCCATCAGTTTCAGCCCCTTTGTTTCAGCCCCTCTGTTTCAGCCCCTCTGTTTCTCGCCCTCTGTTTCTCGCCCTCTGTTTCTCGCTCTCTGTTTCTCGCCCTCTGTTTCTCGCCCTCTGTTTCAGCCCCTCTGTTTCAGCCCCTCTGTTTCACACCCTCTGTTTCAGCCCCTCTGTTTCTCGCCCTCTGTTTCAGCCCCTCTGTTTCTCGCCCTCTCTTTCAGCCCCTCTGTTTCAGCCCCTCTGTATCAGCCACTCTGTTTCAGCCCCTCTGTTTCTCGCCCTCTGTTTCCCGCCCTCTGTTTCTCGCTCTCTGTTTCTCGCCCTCTGTTTCAAACCCTCTGTTTCAGCCCCGCTGTTTCTCGCCCTCTGTTTCTCGCCCACTGTTTCTCGCCCTCTGTTTCAGCCCCTCTGTTTCAGCCCCTCTGTTTCAGCCCCTCTGTTTCAGCCCCTCTGTTTCTCGCCCTCTGTTTCTCGCCCTCTGTTTCAGCCCCTCTGTTTCTCGCCCTCTGTTTCTCACCCTCTGTTTCAGCCCCTCTGTTTCAGCCCCTCTGTTTCAGCCCCGCTGTTTCTCGCCCTCTGTTTCAGCCCCTCTGTTTCTCGCCCTCTGTTTCTCACCCTCTGTTTCAGCCCCTCTGTTTCAGCCCCTCTGTTTCAGCCCCTCTGTTTCAGCCCCTCTGTTTCTCGCCCTCTGTTTCTCGCCCTCTGTTTCTCGCCCTCTGTTTCAGCCCCTCTGTTTCAGTCCCTCTGTTTCAGCCCCTCTGTTTCTCGCCCTCTGTTTCTCGCCCTCTGTTTCAGCCCCTCTGTTTCAGCCCCTCTGTTTTAGCCCCTCTGTTTCTCGCCCTCTGTTTCAGCACCTCTGTTTCAGCCCCTCTGTTTCTCGCCCTCTGTTTCAGCCCCTCTGTTTCAGCCCCTCTCTATCAGCCCCTCTGTTTCAGCCCCTCTGTTTCTCGCCCTCGGTTTCTCGCACTCTGTTTCAGCCCCTCTGTTTCAGCCCCTCTGTATCAGCCCCTCTGTTTCAGCCCCTCTGTTTTTCGCCCTCTGTTTCTCGCCCTCTGTTTCAGCCCCTCTGTTTCAGCCCCTCTGTTTCAGCCCCTCTGTTTCAGCCCCTCTGTTTCTCGCCCTCTGTTTCTCGCCCTCTGTTACTCGCCCTCTGTTCATCGCTTTCTGTTTCTCGCCCTCTGTTTCAGCCCCTCTGTTTCAGCCCCTCTGTTTCTCGCCCTCTGTTTCTCGCCATCTGTTTCCGCCCCTCTGTTTCAGCCCCTCTGTTTCTCGCCCTCTGTTTCAGCCCCTCTGTTTCTCGCCCTCTGTTTCAGCCCCTCTGTTTCAGCCCCTCTGTATCAGCCCCTCTGTTTCAGCCCCTCTGTTTATCGCCCTCTGTTTCTCGCCCTCTGCTTCAGCCACTCTGTTTCAGCCCCTCTGTTTCAGCCCCTCTGTTTCAGCCCCTCTGTTTCAGCCCCTCTGTTTCTCGCCCTCTGTTTCTCGCCCTCTGTTACTCGCCCTCTGTTCCTCGCTCTCTGTTTCTCGCCCTCTGTTTCTCGCCCTCTGTTTCTCGCCATCTGTTTCAGCCCCTCTGTATCAGCCCCTCTGTTTCTCGCCCTCTGTTTCAGCCCCTCTGTTTCAGCCCCTCTGTTTCAGCCCCTCTGTTTCAGCCCCTCTGTTTCAGAACCTCTGTTTCTCGCCCTTTGTTTCTCGCCCTCTGTTTCAGCCCCTCTGTTTCAGCCCCTCTGTTTATCGCCCTCTGTTTCTCGCCCTCGGTTTCAGCCCCTCTGGTTCTCGCCCTCTGTTTCAGCCCCTCTGTTTCACGCCCTCTGTTTCAGCCACTCTGTTTCAGCCCCTTTGTTTCAGCCCCTCTGTTTCAGCCCTTCTCTTTCAGCCCCTCTGTTTCAGCCCCTCTGTTTCTCGCCCTCTGTTTCAGCCCCTCTGTTTCTCGCCCTCTGTTTCAGACCCTCTGTTTCAGCCCCTCAGTATCAGCCCCTCTGTTTCATCCCCTCTGTTTCAGCCCCTCTGTTTCTCGCCCTCTGTTTCTCGCCCTATGTTTCTCTTTCTCTGTTTCTCGCCCTCTGTTTCAGCCCGTCTGTTTCTCGCCCACTGTTTCAGCCCCTCTGTTTCTCGCCATCTGTTTCAGCCCCTCTGTTTCAGCCCCTCTGTATCAGCGCCTCTGTTTCAGCCACTCTGTTTATCGCCCTCTGTTTCTCGCCCTCTGTTTCAGCCCCTCTGTTTCAGCCCCTCTGTTTCAGCCCCTCTGTTTCAGCCCCTCTGTTTCAGCCCCTCTGTTTCAGCCCCTCTGTTTCTCGCCCTCTGTTTCTCGCCCTCTGTTTCTCGCCCACTGTTTCTCGCTCTCTGTTTCTCGCCCTCTGTTTCAGCCCCTCTGTTTCTCGCCCACTGTTTCAGCCCGTCTGTTTCAGCCCCTCTGTTTCAGCCCCTCTGTTTCAGCCCTTCGGTTTCAGCCCCTCTGTTTCAGCCCCTCTGTTTCAGCTCCTCTGTTTCAGCCCCTCTGTTTCAGCCCCTCTGTTTCTCGCCCTCTGTTTCTCGCCCTCTGTTTCAGCCCCTCTGTTTCAGCACCTCTGTTTCAGCCCCTCTGTTTCTCGCCCTCTGTTTCAGCACCTCTGTTTCAGCCCCTCTGTTTCTCGCCCTCTGTTTCAGCCCCTCTGTTTCAGCCCCTCTCTATCAGCCCCTCTGTTTCAGCCCCTCTGTTTCTCGCCCTCTGTTTCTCGCCCTCTGTTTCAGCCCCTCTGTTTCAGCCCCTCTGTTTCAGCCCCTCTGTTTCAGCTCCTCTGTTTCAGACCCTCTGTTTCTCGCCCTCTGTTTCAGCCCCTCTGTTTCAGCCCCTCTCTGTCAGCCCCTCTGTTTCAGCCCCTCTGTTTCTCGCCCTCTGTTTCGCGCCCTCTGTTTCAGCCCCTCTGTTTCAGCCCCTCTGTTTCAGCCCCTCTGTTTCAGCCCCTCTGTTTCAGCCCCTCTGTTTCTCGCCCTCTGTTTCTCGCCCTCTGTTTCTCGCTCTCTGTTTCTCGCCCTCTGTTTCAGCCCCTCTGTTTCTCGCCCACTGTTTCAGCCCCTCTGTTTCAGCCCCTCTGTTTCAGCCCCTCTGTTTCAGCCCTTCTGTTTCAGCCAGTCTGTTTCAGCCCCTCTGTTTCAGCTCCTCTGTTTCAGCCCCTCTGTTTCAGCCCCTCTGTTTCTCGCCCTCTGTTTCTCGCCCTCGGTTTCAGCCCCTCGGTTTCTCGACCTCTGTTTCAGCCCCTCTGTTTCTCGGCCTCTGTTTCAGCCCCTCTGTTTCAGCCCCTCTGTTTCAGCCCCTCTGTTTCAGCCCTTCTGTTTCAGCCCCTCTGTTTCAGCCCCTCTGTTTCTCGCCCTCTGTTTCAGCCCCTCTGTTTCTCGCCCTCTGTTTCAGACCCTTGTTTCAGCTCCTCAGTATCAGCCCCTCTGTTTCAGACACTCTGTTTCTCGCCCTCTGTTTCTCGCTTTCTGTTTCTCGCCCTCTGTTTCTCGCCCACTGTTTCAGCCCCTCTCTTTCAGCCCCTCTGTTTCAGCCCCTCTGTTTCAGCCCCTCTGTTTCAGCCCCTCTGTTTCAGCCCCTCTGTTTCAGCCACTCTGTTTCTCGCCCTCTGTTTCTCGCCCTCTGTTTCTCGCTCTCTGTTTCTCGCCCTCTGTTTCAGCCCCTCTGTTTCTCGCCCACTGTTTCAGCCCCTTTGTTTCTCGCCATCTGTTTCAGCCCCTCTGTTTCAGCCCCTCTGTTTCTCGCCCTCTGTTTCAGACCCTCTGTTTCAGCCCCTCTGTTTCAGCCCCTCTGTTTCTCGCCCTCTGTTTCTCGCCCACTGTTTCTCTCCATCTGTTTCAGCCCCTCTGTTTCAGTCCCTCTGTTTCAGCCCCTCTGTTTCAGCCCCTCTGTTTCTCGCCCTCTGTTTCAGACCCTTGTTTCAGCTCCTCAGTATCAGCCCCTCTGTTTCAGACACTCTGTTTCTCGCCCTCTGTTTCTCGCCCTCTGTTTCTCGCCCTCTGTTTCTCGCCCACTGTTTCAGCCCCTCTCTTTCAGCCCCTCTGTTTCAGCCCCTCTGTTTCAGCCCCTCTGTTTCAGCCCCTCTGTTTCAGCCACTCTGTTTCTCGCCCTCTGTTTCTCGCCCTCTGTTTCTCGCTCTCTGTTTCTCGCCCTCTGTTTCAGCCCCTCTGTTTCTCGCCCACTGTTTCAGCCCCTCTGTTTCTCGCCATCTGTTTCAGCCCCTCTGTTTCAGCCCCTCTGTTTCTCGCCCTCTGTTTCAGACCCTCTGTTTCAGCCCCTCTGTTTCAGCCCCTCTGTTTCAGACCCTCTGTTTCAGCACCTCTGTTTCTCGCCCTTTGTTTCTCGCCCTCTGTTTCAGCCCCTCTGTTTCTCGCCCTCTGTTTCAGCCCCTCTGTTTCTCGCCCTCTGTTTCAGCCCGTCTGTTTCAGCCCGTCTGTTTCTCGCCCTCTGTTTCAGCCCCTCTGTTTCAGCCCCTCTGTATCAGCCCCTCTGTTTCAGCCACTCTGTTTCTCGCCCTCTGTTTCTCGCCCTCTGTTTCAGCCCCTCTGTTTCAGCCCCTCTGTTTCAGCCCCTCTGTTTCAGCCCCTCTGTTTCAGCCCCTCTGATTCTCGCCCTCTGTTTCTCGCCCTCAGTTTCTCGCCCTCTGTTTCTCGCTCTCTGTTTCTCGCCCTCTGTTTCAGCCCCTCTGTTTCTCGCCCACTGTTTCAGCCCCTCTGTTTCTCGCCATCTGTTACAGCCAATCTGTTTCAGCCCCTCTGTTTCTCGCCCTCTGTTTCTCGCCCTCTGTTTCTCGCTCTCTGTTTCTCGCACTCTGTTTCTCGCCCTCTGTTTCAGCCCCTCTGTTTCAGCCCCTCTGTTTCAGCCCCTCTGTTTCTCGCCCTCTGTTTCTCGCCCACTGTTTCTCGCCATCTGTTTCAGCCCCTCTGTTTCAGTCCCTCTGTTTCAGCCCCTCTGTTTCAGCCCCTCTGTTTCTCCCATCCTGTTTCTCGCCCTCTGTTTCTGGCTCTCTGTTTCTCGCCCTCTGTTTCTCGCCCTCTGTTTCAGCCCCTCTGTTTCAGCCCCTCTGTTTCAGCCCCTCTGTTTCTCGCCCTCTGTTTCTCGCCCTCTGTTTCTCGCCCTCTGCTTCAGCCCCTCTGTTTCAGCCCCTTTGTTTCAGCCCCTCTGTTTCAGCCCCTCTGTTTCTCGCCCTCTGTTTCAGCCCCTCTGTTTCAGCCCCTCTGTTTCAGCCCCTCTGTTTCTCGCCCTCTGTTTCAGCCCCTCTGTTTCAGCCCCTCTGTTTCTCGCCCTCTGTTTCAGCCCCTCTGTTTCAGCCTCTCTGTATCAGCCGCTCTGTTTCAGCCCCTCTGTTTTTCGCCCTCTGTTTCTCGCCCTCTGTTTCAGCCCCTCTGTTTCAGCCCCTCTGTTTCAGCCCCTCTGTTTCAGCCCCTCTGTTTCTCGCCCTCTGTTTCTCGCCCCCTGTTACTCGCCCTCTGTTCCTCGCTCTCTGTTTCTCGCCCTCTGTTTCAGCCCCTCTGTTTCAGCCCCTCTGTTTCTCGCCCTCTGTTTCTCGCCATCTGTTTCAGCCCCTCTGTTTCAGCCCCTCGGTTTCTCGCCCTCAGTTTCAGCCCCTCTGTTTCTCGCCCTCTGTTTCAGCCCCTCTGTTTCAGCCCCTCTGTATCAGCCCCTCTGTTTCAGCCCCTCTGTTTTTCGCCCTCTGTTTCTCGCCCTCTGTTTCAGCCCCTCTGTTTCAGCCCCTCTGTCTCAGCCCCTCTGTTTCAGCCCCTCTGTTTCAGCCCCTCTGTTTCAGCCCCTCTGTTTCTCGCCCTCTGTTACTCGCCCTCTGTTCCTCTCTCTCTGTTTCTCGCCCTCTGTTTCAGCCCCTCTGTTTCAGCCCCTCTGTTTCTCGCCCTCTGTTTCTCGCCATCTGTTTCAGCCCCTCTGTTTCAGCCCTTCTGTTTCTCGCCCTCTGTTTCAGCCCCTCTGTTTCAGCCCCTCTGTTTCAGCCCCTCTGTTTCAGCCCCTCTGTTTCAGCACCTCTGTTTCTGGCCCTTTGTTTCTCGCCCTCTGTTTCAGCCCCTCTGTTTCAGCCCCTCTGTTTATCGCCCTCTGTTTCTCGCCCTCGGTTTCAGCCCCTCTGGTTCTCGCCCTCTGTTTCAGCACCTCTGTTTCACGCCCTCTGTTTCAGCCACTCTGTTTCAGCCCCTCTGTTTCAGCCCCTCAGTTTCAGCCCTTCTGTTTCAGCCCCTCTGTTTCAGCCCCTCTGTTTCTCGCCCTCTGTTTCAGCCCCTCTGTTTCTCGCCCTCTGTTTCAGACCCTCTGTTTCAGCCCCTCAGTATCAGCCCCTCTGTTTCATCCCCTCTGTTTCAGCCCCTCTGTTTCTCGCCCTCTGTTTCTCGCCCTATGTTTCTCTTTCTCTGTTTCTCGCCCTCTGTTTCAGCCCGTCTGTTTCTCGCCCACTGTTTCAGCCCCTCTGTTTCTCGCCATCTGTTTCAGCCCCTCTGTTTCAGCCCCTCTGTATCAGCCCCTCTGTTTCAGCCACTCTGTTTCTCGCCCTCTGTTTCTCGCCCTCTGTTTCAGCCCCTCTGTTTCAGCCCCTCTGTTTCAGCCCCTCTGTTTCTCGCCCTCTGTTTCTCGCCCTCTGTTTCTCGCCCTCTGTTTCTCGCTCTCTGTTTCTCGCCATCTGTTTCAGCCCCTCTGTTTCTCGCCCACTGTTTCAGCCCCTCTGTTTCAGCCCCTCTGTTTCAGCCCCTCTGTTTCAGCCCTTCGGTTTCAGCCCCTCTGTTTCAGCCCCTCTGTTTCAGCTCCTCTGTTTCAGCCCCTCTGTTTCAGCCCCTCTGTTTCTCGCCCTCTGTTTCTCGCCCTCTGTTTCTCGCTCTCTGTTTCTCGCCCTCTGTTTCACGCCCTCTGTTTCAGCCCCTCTGTTTCAGCCCCTCTATTTCAGCCCCTCTGTTTCAGCCCCTCTGTTTCTCGCCCTCTGTTTCAGCCCCTCTGTTTCTCGCCCTCTCTTTCAGCCCCTCTGTTTCAGCCCCTCTGTATCAGCCCCTCTGTTTCAGCCCCTCTGTTTCTCGCCCTCTGTTTCCCGCCCTCTGTTTCTGGCTCTCTGTTTCTCACCCTCTGTTTCTCACCCTCTGTTTCAGCCCCTCTGTTTCACCCCCTCTGTTTCAGCCCCGCTGTTTCTCGCCCTCTGTTTCTCGCCCACTGTTTCTCGCCCTCTGTTTCAGCCCCTCTGTTTCAGCCCCTCTGTTTCAGCCCCTCTGTTTCAGCCCCTCTGTTTCTCGCCCTCTGTTTCTCGACCTCTGTTTCTCGCTCTCTGTTTCTCGCCCTCTGTTTCTCGCCCTCTGTTTCAGCCCCTCTGTTACAGCCCCTCTGTTTCAGCCCCTCTGTTTCTCGCCCTCTGTTTCTCGCCCTCTGTTTCTCGCCCTCTGTTTCAGCCCATCAGTTTCAGCCCCTTTGTTTCAGCCCCTCTGTTTCAGCCCCTCTGTTTCTCGCCCTCTGTTTCTCGCCCTCTGTTTCTCGCTCTCTGTTTCTCGCCCTCTGTTTCTCGCCCTCTGTTTCAGCCCCTCTGTTTCAGCCCCTCTGTTTCACACCCTCTGTTTCAGCCCCTCTGTTTCTCGCCCTCTGTTTCAGCCCCTCTGTTTCTCGCCCTCTCTTTCAGCCCCTCTGTTTCAGCCCCTCTGTATCAGCCACTCTGTTTCAGCCCCTCTGTTTCTCGCCCTCTGTTTCCCGCCCTCTGTTTCTCGCTCTCTGTTTCTCGCCCTCTGTTTCAAACCCTCTGTTTCAGCCCCGCTGTTTCTCGCCCTCTGTTTCTCGCCCACTGTTTCTCGCCCTCTGTTTCAGCCCCTCTGTTTCAGCCCCTCTGTTTCAGCCCCTCTGTTTCAGCCCCTCTGTTTCTCGCCCTCTGTTTCTCGCCCTCTGTTTCAGCCCCTCTGTTTCTCGCCCTCTGTTTCTCACCCTCTGTTTCAGCCCCTCTGTTTCAGCCCCTCTGTTTCAGCCCCGCTGTTTCTCGCCCTCTGTTTCAGCCCCTCTGTTTCTCGCCCTCTGTTTCTCACCCTCTGTTTCAGCCCCTCTGTTTCAGCCCCTCTGTTTCAGCCCCTCTGTTTCAGCCCCTCTGTTTCTCGCCCTCTGTTTCTCGCCCTCTGTTTCTCGCCCTCTGTTTCAGCCCCTCTGTTTCAGTCCCTCTGTTTCAGCCCCTCTGTTTCTCGCCCTCTGTTTCTCGCCCTCTGTTTCAGCCCCTCTGTTTCAGCCCCTCTGTTTTAGCCCCTCTGTTTCTCGCCCTCTGTTTCAGCACCTCTGTTTCAGCCCCTCTGTTTCTCGCCCTCTGTTTCAGCCCCTCTGTTTCAGCCCCTCTCTATCAGCCCCTCTGTTTCAGCCCCTCTGTTTCTCGCCCTCGGTTTCTCGCACTCTGTTTCAGCCCCTCTGTTTCAGCCCCTCTGTATCAGCCCCTCTGTTTCAGCCCCTCTGTTTTTCGCCCTCTGTTTCTCGCCCTCTGTTTCAGCCCCTCTGTTTCAGCCCCTCTGTTTCAGCCCCTCTGTTTCAGCCCCTCTGTTTCTCGCCCTCTGTTTCTCGCCCTCTGTTACTCGCCCTCTGTTCATCGCTTTCTGTTTCTCGCCCTCTGTTTCAGCCCCTCTGTTTCAGCCCCTCTGTTTCTCGCCCTCTGTTTCTCGCCATCTGTTTCCGCCCCTCTGTTTCAGCCCCTCTGTTTCTCGCCCTCTGTTTCAGCCCCTCTGTTTCTCGCCCTCTGTTTCAGCCCCTCTGTTTCAGCCCCTCTGTATCAGCCCCTCTGTTTCAGCCCCTCTGTTTTTCGCCCTCTGTTTCTCGCCCTCTGCTTCAGCCACTCTGTTTCAGCCCCTCTGTTTCAGCCCCTCTGTTTCAGCCCCTCTGTTTCAGCCCCTCTGTTTCTCGCCCTCTGTTTCTCGCCCTCTGTTACTCGCCCTCTGTTCCTCGCTCTCTGTTTCTCGCCCTCTGTTTCTCGCCCTCTGTTTCTCGCCATCTGTTTCAGCCCCTCTGTATCAGCCCCTCTGTTTCTCGCCCTCTGTTTCAGCCCCTCTGTTTCAGCCCCTCTGTTTCAGCCCCTCTGTTTCAGCCCCTCTGTTTCAGAACCTCTGTTTCTCGCCCTTTGTTTCTCGCCCTCTGTTTCAGCCACCCTGTTTCAGCCCCTCTGTTTATCGCCCTCTGTTTCTCGCCCTCGGTTTCAGCCCCTCTGGTTCTCGCCCTCTGTTTCAGCCCCTCTGTTTCACGCCCTCTGTTTCAGCCACTCTGTTTCAGCCCCTTTGTTTCAGCCCCTCTGTTTCAGCCCTTCTCTTTCAGCCCCTCTGTTTCAGCCCCTCTGTTTCTCGCCCTCTGTTTCAGCCCCTCTGTTTCTCGCCCTCTGTTTCAGACCCTCTGTTTCAGCCCCTCAGTATCAGCCCCTCTGTTTCATCCCCTCTGTTTCAGCCCCTCTGTTTCTCGCCCTCTGTTTCTCGCCCTATGTTTCTCTTTCTCTGTTTCTCGCCCTCTGTTTCAGCCCGTCTGTTTCTCGCCCACTGTTTCAGCCCCTCTGTTTCTCGCCATCTGTTTCAGCCCCTCTGTTTCAGCCCCTCTGTATCAGCGCCTCTGTTTCAGCCACTCTGTTTCTCGCCCTCTGTTTCTCGCCCTCTGTTTCAGCCCCTCTGTTTCAGCCCCTCTGTTTCAGCCCCTCTGTTTCAGCCCCTCTGTTTCAGCCCCTCTGTTTCAGCCCCTCTGTTTCTCGCCCTCTGTTTCTCGCCCTCTGTTTCTCGCCCACTGTTTCTCGCTCTCTGTTTCTCGCCCTCTGTTTCAGCCCCTCTGTTTCTCGCCCACTGTTTCAGCCCGTCTGTTTCAGCCCCTCTGTTTCAGCCCCTCTGTTTCAGCCCTTCGGTTTCAGCCCCTCTGTTTCAGCCCCTCTGTTTCAGCTCCTCTGTTTCAGCCCCTCTGTTTCAGCCCCTCTGTTTCTCGCCCTCTGTTTCTCGCCCTCTGTTTCAGCCCCTCTGTTTCAGCACCTCTGTTTCAGCCCCTCTGTTTCTCGCCCTCTGTTTCAGCACCTCTGTTTCAGCCCCTCTGTTTCTCGCCCTCTGTTTCAGCCCCTCTGTTTCAGCCCCTCTCTATCAGCCCCTCTGTTTCAGCCCCTCTGTTTCTCGCCCTCTGTTTCTCGCCCTCTGTTTCAGCCCCTCTGTTTCAGCCCCTCTGTTTCAGCCCCTCTGTTTCAGCTCCTCTGTTTCAGACCCTCTGTTTCTCGCCCTCTGTTTCAGCCCCTCTGTTTCAGCCCCTCTCTGTCAGCCCCTCTGTTTCAGCCCCTCTGTTTCTCGCCCTCTGTTTCACGCCCTCTGTTTCAGCCCCTCTGTTTCAGCCCCTCTGTTTCAGCCCCTCTGTTTCAGCCCCTCTGTTTCAGCCCCTCTGTTTCTCGCCCTCTGTTTCTCGCCCTCTGTTTCTCGCTCTCTGTTTCTCGCCCTCTGTTTCAGCCCCTCTGTTTCTCGCCCACTGTTTCAGCCCCTCTGTTTCAGCCCCTCTGTTTCAGCCCCTCTGTTTCAGCCCTTCTGTTTCAGCCAGTCTGTTTCAGCCCCTCTGTTTCAGCTCCTCTGTTTCAGCCCCTCTGTTTCAGCCCCTCTGTTTCTCGCCCTCTGTTTCTCGCCCTCGGTTTCTGCCCCTCGGTTTCTCGACCTCTGTTTCAGCCCCTCTGTTTCTCGGCCTCTGTTTCAGCCCCTCTGTTTCAGCCCCTCTGTTTCAGCCCCTCTGTTTCAGCCCTTCTGTTTCAGCCCCTCTGTTTCAGCCCCTCTGTTTCTCGCCCTCTGTTTCAGCCCCTCTGTTTCTCGCCCTCTGTTTCAGACCCTTGTTTCAGCTCCTCAGTATCAGCCCCTCTGTTTCAGACACTCTGTTTCTCGCCCTCTGTTTCTCGCTTTCGGTTTCTCGCCCTCTGTTTCTCGCCCACTGTTTCAGCCCCTCTCTTTCAGCCCCTCTGTTTCAGCCCCTCTGTTTCAGCCCCTCTGTTTCAGCCCCTCTGTTTCAGCCCCTCTGTTTCAGCCACTCTGTTTCTCGCCCTCTGTTTCTCGCCCTCTGTTTCTCGCTCTCTGTTTCTCGCCCTCTGTTTCAGCCCCTCTGTTTCTCGCCCACTGTTTCAGCCCCTCTGTTTCTCGCCATCTGTTTCAGCCCCTCTGTTTCAGCCCCTCTGTTTCTCGCCCTCTGTTTCAGACCCTCTGTTTCAGCCCCTCTGTTTCAGCCCCTCTGTTTCAGACCCTCTGTTTCAGCACCTCTGTTTCTCGCCCTTTGTTTCTCGCCCTCTGTTTCAGCCCCTCTGTTTCTCGCCCTCTGTTTCAGCCCCTCTGTTTCTCACCCTCTGTTTCAGCCCGTCTGTTTCAGCCCGTCTGTTTCTCGCCCTCTGTTTCAGCCCCTCTGTTTCAGCCCCTCTGTATCAGCCCCTCTGTTTCAGCCCCTCTGTTTCTCGCCCTCTGTTTCTCGCCCTCTGTTTCAGCCCCTCTGTTTCAGCCCCTCTGTTTCAGCCCCTCTGTTTCAGCCCCTCTGTTTCAGCCCCTCTGATTCTCGCCCTCTGTTTCTCGCCCTCAGTTTCTCGCCCTCTGTTTCTCGCTCTCTGTTTCTCGCCCTCTGTTTCAGCCCCTCTGTTTCTCGCCCACTGTTTCAGCCCCTCTGTTTCTCGCCATCTGTTACAGCCAATCTGTTTCAGCCCCTCTGTTTCTCGCCCTATGTTTCAGCCCCTCTGTTTCAGCCCCTCTGTTTCAGCCTCTCTGTTTCAGCCCCTCTGTTTCTCGCCCTCTGTTCCTCGCTCTCTGTTTCTCGCCCTCTGTTTCAGCCCCTCTGTTTCAGCCCCTCTGTTTCTCGCCCTCTGTTTCTCGCCATCTGTTTCAGCCCCTCTGTTTCAGCCCCTCGGTTTCTCGCCCTCTGTTTCAGCCCCTCTGTTTCTCGCCCTCTGTTTCAGCCCCTCTGTTTCAGCCCCTCTGTATCAGCCCCTCTGTTTCAGCCCCTCTGTTTTTCGCCCTCTGTTTCTCGCCCTCTGTTTCAGCCCCTCTGTTTCAGCCCCTCTGTCTCAGCCCCTCTGTTTCAGCTCCTCTGTTTCAGCCCCTCTGTTTCAGCCCCTCTGTTTCTCGCCCTCTGTTACTCGCCCTCTGTTCCTCTCTCTCTGTTTCTCGCCCTCTGTTTCAGCCCCTATGTTTCAGCCCCTCTGTTTCTCGCCCTCTGTTTCTCGCCATCTGTTTCAGCCCCTCTGTTTCAGCCCTTCTGTTTCTCGCCCTCTGTTTCAGCCCCTCTGTTTCAGCCCCTCTGTTTCAGCCCCTCTGTTTCAGCCCCTCTGTTTCAGCACCTCTGTTTCTGGCCCTTTGTTTCTCGCCCTCTGTTTCAGCCCCTCTGTTTCAGCCCCTCTGTTTATCGCCCTCTGTTTCTCGCCCTCGGTTTCAGCCCCTCTGGTTCTCGCCCTCTGTTTCAGCACCTCTGTTTCACGCCCTCTGTTTCAGCCACTCTGTTTCAGCCCCTCTGTTTCAGCCCCTCAGTTTCAGCCCTTCTGTTTCAGCCCCTCTGTTTCAGCCCCTCTGTTTCTCGCCCTCTGTTTCAGCCCCTCTGTTTCTCGCCCTCTGTTTCAGACCCTCTGTTTCAGCCCCTCAGTATCAGCCCCTCTGTTTCATCCCCTCTGTTTCAGCCCCTCTGTTTCTCGCCCTCTGTTTCTCGCCCTATGTTTCTCTTTCTCTGTTTCTCGCCCTCTGTTTCAGCCCGTCTGTTTCTCGCCCACTGTTTCAGCCCCTCTGTTTCTCGCCATCTGTTTCAGCCCCTCTGTTTCAGCCCCTCTGTATCAGCCCCTCTGTTTCAGCCACTCTGTTTCTCGCCCTCTGTTTCTCGCCCTCTGTTTCAGCCCCTCTGTTTCAGCCCCTCTGTTTCAGCCCCTCTGTTTCTCGCCCTCTGTTTCTCGCCCTCTGTTTCTCGCCCTCTGTTTCTCGCTCTCTGTTTCTCGCCATCTGTTTCAGACCCTCTGTTTCTCGCCCACTGTTTCAGCCCCTCTGTTTCAGCCCCTCTGTTTCAGCCCCTCTGTTTCAGCCCTTCGGTTTCAGCCCCTCTGTTTCAGCCCCTCTGTTTCAGCTCCTCTGTTTCAGCCCCTCTGTTTCAGCCCCTCTGTTTCTCGCCCTCTGTTTCTCGCCCTCTGTTTCTCGCTCTCTGTTTCACGCCCTCTGTTTCAGCCCCTCTGTTTCAGCCCCTCTATTTCAGCCCCTCTGTTTCAGCCCCTCTGTTTCTCGCCCTCTGTTTCAGCCCCTCTGTTTCTCGCCCTCTCTTTCAGCCCCTCTGTTTCAGCCCCTCTGTATCAGCCCCTCTGTTTCAGCCCCTCTGTTTCTCGCCCTCTGTTTCCCGCCCTCTGTTTCTGGCTCTCTGTTTCTCACCCTCTGTTTCTCACCCTCTGTTTCAGCCCCTCTGTTTCACCCCCTCTGTTTCAGCCCCGCTGTTTCTCGCCCTCTGTTTCTCGCCCACTGTTTCTCGCCCTCTGTTTCAGCCCCTCTGTTTCAGCCCCTCTGTTTCAGCCCCTCTGTTTCTCGCCCTCTGTTTCTCGCCCTCTGTTTCTCGCCCTCTGTTTCAGCCCCTCTGTTACAGCCCCTCTGTTTCAGCCCCTCTGTTTCTCGCCCTCTGTTTCTCGCCCTCTGTTTCTCGCCCTCTGTTTCAGCCCATCAGTTTCAGCCCCTTTGTTTCAGCCCCTCTTTTTCAGCCCCTCTGTTTCTCGCCCTCTGTTTCTCGCCCTCTGTTTCTCGCTCTCTGTTTCTCGCCCTCTGTTTCAGCCCCTCTGTTTCAGCCCCTCTGTATCAGCCCCTCTGTTTCAGCCCCTCTGTTTTTCGCCCTCTGTTTCTCGCCCTCTGCTTCAGCCACTCTGTTTCAGCCCCTCTGTTTCAGCCCCTCTGTTTCAGCCCCTCTGTTTCAGCCCCTCTGTTTCTCGCCCTCTGTTTCTCGCCCTCTGTTACTCCCCCTCTGTTCCTCGCTCTCTGTTTCTCGCCCTCTGTTTCTCGCCCTCTGTTTCTCGCCATCTGTTTCAGCCCCTCTGTATCAGCCCCTCTGTTTCTCGCCCTCTGTTTCAGCCCCTCTGTTTCAGCCCCTCTGTTTCAGCCCCTCTGTTTCAGCCCCTCTGTTTCAGAACCTCTGTTTCTCGCCCTTTGTTTCTCGCCCTCTGTTTCAGCCCCTCTGTTTCAGCCCCTCTGTTTATCACCCTCTGTTTCTCGCCCTCGGTTTCAGCCCCTCTGGTTCTCGCCCTCTGTTTCAGCCCCTCTGTTTCACGCCCTCTGTTTCAGCCACTCTGTTTCAGCCCCTCTGTTTCAGCCCCTCTGTTTCAGCCCTTCTCTTTCACCCCCTCTGTTTCAGCCCCTCTGTTTCTCGCCCTCTGTTTCAGCTCCTCTGTTTCTCGCCCTCTGTTTCAGACCCTCTGTTTCAGCCCCTCAGTATCTGCCCCTCTGTTTCATACCCTCTGTTTCAGCCCCTCTGTTTCTCGCCCTCTGTTTCTCGCCCTATGTTTCTCTTTCTCTGTTTCTCGCCCTCTGTTTCAGCCCGTCTGTTTCTCGCCCACTGTTTCAGCCCCTCTGTTTCTCGCCATCTGTTTCAGCCCCTCTGTTTCAGCCCCTCTGTATCAGCGCCTCTGTTTCAGCCACTCTGTTTCTCGCCCTCTGTTTCTCGCCCTCTGTTTCAGCCCCTCTGTTTCAGCCCCTCTGTTTCAGCCCCTCTGTTTCTCGCCCTCTGTTTCTCGCCCTCTGTTTCTCGCCCACTGTTTCTCGCTCTCTGTTTCTCGCCCTCTGTTTCAGCCCCTCTGTTTCTCGCCCACTGTTTCAGCCCGTCTGTTTCAGCCCCTCTGTTTCAGCCCCTCTGTTTCAGCCCTTCGGTTTCAGCCCCTCTGTTTCAGCCCCTCTGTTTCAGCTCCTCTGTTTCAGCCCCTCTGTTTCAGCCCCTCTGTTTCTCGCCCTCTGTTTCTCGCCCTCTGTTTCAGCCCCTCTGTTTCAGCCCCTCTGTTTCAGCCCCTCTGTTTCTCGCCCTCTGTTTCAGCACCTCTGTTTCAGCCCCTCTGTTTCTCGCCCTCTGTTTCAGCCCCTCTGTTTCAGCCCCTCTCTATCAGCCCCTCTGTTTCAGCCCCTCTGTTTCTCGCCCTCTGTTTCTCGCCCTCTGTTTCAGCCCCTCTGTTTCAGCCCCTCTGTTTGAGCCCCTCTGTTTCAGCTCCTCTGTTTCAGACCCTCTGTTTCTCGCCCTCTGTTTCAGCCCCTCTGTTTCAGCCCCTCTCTGTCAGCCCCTCTGTTTCAGCCCCTCTGTTTCTCGCCCTCTGTTTCACGCCCTCTGTTTCAGCCCCTCTGTTTCAGCCCCTCTGTTTCAGCCCCTCTGTTTCAGCCCCTCTGTTTCAGCCCCTCTGTTTCAGCCCCTCTGTTTCTCGCCCTCTGTTTCTCGCCATCTGTTTCAGCCCCTCTGTATCAGCCCCTCTGTTTCTCGCCCTCTGTTTCAGCCCCTCTGTTTCAGCCCCTCTGTTTCAGCCCCTCTGTTTCAGCCCCTCTGTTTCAGAACCTCTGTTTCTCGCCCTTTGTTTCTCGCCCTCTGTTTCAGCCCCTCTGTTTCAGCCCCTCTGTTTATCGCCCTCTGTTTCTCGCCCTCGGTTTCAGCCCCTCTGGTTCTCGCCCTCTGTTTCAGCCCCTCTGTTTCACGCCCTCTGTTTCAGCCACTCTGTTTCAGCCCCTTTGTTTCAGCCCCTCTGTTTCAGCCCTTCTCTTTCAGCCCCTCTGTTTCAGCCCCTCTGTTTCTCGCCCTCTGTTTCAGCCCCTCTGTTTCTCGCCCTCTGTTTCAGACCCTCTGTTTCAGCCCCTCAGTATCAGCCCCTCTGTTTCATCCCCTCTGTTTCAGCCCCTCTGTTTCTCGCCCTCTGTTTCTCGCCCTATGTTTCTCTTTCTCTGTTTCTCGCCCTCTGTTTCAGCCCGTCTGTTTCTCGCCCACTGTTTCAGCCCCTCTGTTTCTCGCCATCTGTTTCAGCCCCTCTGTTTCAGCCCCTCTGTATCAGCGCCTCTGTTTCAGCCACTCTGTTTCTCGCCCTCTGTTTCTCGCCCTCTGTTTCAGCCCCTCTGTTTCAGCCCCTCTGTTTCAGCCCCTCTGTTTCAGCCCCTCTGTTTCAGCCCCTCTGTTTCAGCCCCTCTGTTTCTCGCCCTCTGTTTCTCGCCCTCTGTTTCTCGCCCACTGTTTCTCGCTCTCTGTTTCTCGCCCTCTGTTTCAGCCCCTCTGTTTCTCGCCCACTGTTTCAGCCCGTCTGTTTCAGCCCCTCTGTTTCAGCCCCTCTGTTTCAGCCCTTCGGTTTCAGCCCCTCTGTTTCAGCCCCTCTGTTTCAGCTCCTCTGTTTCAGCCCCTCTGTTTCAGCCCCTCTGTTTCTCGCCCTCTGTTTCTCGCCCTCTGTTTCAGCCCCTCTGTTTCAGCACCTCTGTTTCAGCCCCTCTGTTTCTCGCCCTCTGTTTCAGCACCTCTGTTTCAGCCCCTCTGTTTCTCGCCCTCTGTTTCAGCCCCTCTGTTTCAGCCCCTCTCTATCAGCCCCTCTGTTTCAGCCCCTCTGTTTCTCGCCCTCTGTTTCTCGCCCTCTGTTTCAGCCCCTCTGTTTCAGCCCCTCTGTTTCAGCCCCTCTGTTTCAGCTCCTCTGTTTCAGACCCTCTGTTTCTCGCCCTCTGTTTCAGCCCCTCTGTTTCAGCCCCTCTCTGTCAGCCCCTCTGTTTCAGCCCCTCTGTTTCTCGCCCTCTGTTTCACGCCCTCTGTTTCAGCCCCTCTGTTTCAGCCCCTCTGTTTCAGCCCCTCTGTTTCAGCCCCTCTGTTTCAGCCCCTCTGTTTCTCGCCCTCTGTTTCTCACCCTCTGTTTCTCGCTCTCTGTTTCTCGCCCTCTGTTTCAGCCCCTCTGTTTCTCGCCCACTGTTTCAGCCCCTCTGTTTCAGCCCCTCTGTTTCAGCCCCTCTGTTTCAGCCCTTCTGTTTCAGCCAGTCTGTTTCAGCCCCTCTGTTTCAGCTCCTCTGTTTCAGCCCCTCTGTTTCAGCCCCTCTGTTTCTCGCCCTCTGTTTCTCGCCCTCGGTTTCAGCCCCTCGGTTTCTCGACCTCTGTTTCAGCCCCTCTGTTTCTCGGCCTCTGTTTCAGCCCCTCTGTTTCAGCCCCTCTGTTTCAGCCCCTCTGTTTCAGCCCTTCTGTTTCAGCCCCTCTGTTTCAGCCCCTCTGTTTCTCGCCCTCTGTTTCAGCCCCTCTGTTTCTCGCCCTCTGTTTCAGACCCTTGTTTCAGCTCCTCAGTATCAGCCCCTCTGTTTCAGACACTCTGTTTCTCGCCCTCTGTTTCTCGCTTTCTGTTTCTCGCCCTCTGTTTCTCGCCCACTGTTTCAGCCCCTCTCTTTCAGCCCCTCTGTTTCAGCCCCTCTGTTTCAGCCCCTCTGTTTCAGCCCCTCTGTTTCAGCCCCTCTGTTTCAGCCACTCTGTTTCTCGCCCTCTGTTTCTCGCCCTCTGTTTCTCGCTCTCTGTTTCTCGCCCTCTGTTTCAGCCCCTCTGTTTCTCGCCCACTGTTTCAGCCCCTCTGTTTCTCGCCATCTGTTTCAGCCCCTCTGTTTCAGCCCCTCTGTTTCTCGCCCTCTGTTTCAGACCCTCTGTTTCAGCCCCTCTGTTTCAGCCCCTCTGTTTCAGACCCTCTGTTTCAGCACCTCTGTTTCTCGCCCTTTGTTTCTCGCCCTCTGTTTCAGCCCCTCTGTTTCTCGCCCTCTGTTTCAGCCCCTCTGTTTCTCACCCTCTGTTTCAGCCCGTCTGTTTCAGCCCGTCTGTTTCTCGCCCTCTGTTTCAGCCCCTCTGTTTCAGCCCCTCTGTATCAGCCCCTCTGTTTCAGCCCCTCTGTTTCTCGCCCTCTGTTTCTCGCCCTCTGTTTCAGCCCCTCTGTTTCAGCCCCTCTGTTTCAGCCCCTCTGTTTCAGCCCCTCTGTTTCAGCCCCTCTGATTCTCGCCCTCTGTTTCTCGCCCTCAGTTTCTCGCCCTCTGTTTCTCGCTCTCTGTTTCTCGCCCTCTGTTTCAGCCCCTCTGTTTCTCGCCCACTGTTTCAGCCCCTCTGTTTCTCGCCATCTGTTACAGCCAATCTGTTTCAGCCCCTCTGTTTCTCGCCCTATGTTTCAGCCCCTCTGTTTCAGCCCCTCTGTTTCAGCCTCTCTGTTTCAGCCCCTCTGTTTCTCGCCCTCTGTTCCTCGCTCTCTGTTTCTCGCCCTCTGTTTCAGCCCCTCTGTTTCAGCCCCTCTGTTTCTCGCCCTCTGTTTCTCGCCATCTGTTTCAGCCCCTCTGTTTCAGCCGCTCGGTTTCTCGCCCTCTGTTTCAGCCCCTCTGTTTCTCGCCCTCTGTTTCAGCCCCTCTGTTTCAGCCCCTCTGTATCAGCCCCTCTGTTTCAGCCCCTCTGTTTTTCGCCCTCTGTTTCTCGCCCTCTGTTTCAGCCCCTCTGTTTCAGCCCCTCTGTCTCAGCCCCTCTGTTTCAGCTCCTCTGTTTCAGCCCCTCTGTTTCAGCCCCTCTGTTTCTCGCCCTCTGTTACTCGCCCTCTGTTCCTCTCTCTCTGTTTCTCGCCCTCTGTTTCAGCCCCTATGTTTCAGCCCCTCTGTTTCTCGCCCTCTGTTTCTCGCCATCTGTTTCAGCCCCTCTGTTTCAGCCCTTCTGTTTCTCGCCCTCTGTTTCAGCCCCTCTGTTTCAGCCCCTCTGTTTCAGCCCCTCTGTTTCAGCCCCTCTGTTTCAGCACCTCTGTTTCTGGCCCTTTGTTTCTCGCCCTCTGTTTCAGCCCCTCTGTTTCAGCCCCTCTGTTTATCGCCCTCTGTTTCTCGCCCTCGGTTTCAGCCCCTCTGGTTCTCGCCCTCTGTTTCAGCACCTCTGTTTCACGCCCTCTGTTTCAGCCACTCTGTTTCAGCCCCTCTGTTTCAGCCCCTCAGTTTCAGCCCTTCTGTTTCAGCCCCTCTGTTTCAGCCCCTCTGTTTCTCGCCCTCTGTTTCAGCCCCTCTGTTTCTCGCCCTCTGTTTCAGACCCTCTGTTTCTGCCCCTCAGTATCAGCCCCTCTGTTTCATCCCCTCTGTTTCAGCCCCTCTGTTTCTCGCCCTCTGTTTCTCGCCCTATGTTTCTCTTTCTCTGTTTCTCGCCCTCTGTTTCAGCCCGTCTGTTTCTCGCCCACTGTTTCAGCCCCTCTGTTTCTCGCCATCTGTTTCAGCCCCTCTGTTTCAGCCCCTCTGTATCAGCCCCTCTGTTTCAGCCACTCTGTTTCTCGCCCTCTGTTTCTCGCCCTCTGTTTCAGCCCCTCTGTTTCAGCCCCTCTGTTTCAGCCCCTCTGTTTCTCGCCCTCTGTTTCTCGCCCTCTGTTTCTCGCCCTCTGTTTCTCGCTCTCTGTTTCTCGCCATCTGTTTCAGACCCTCTGTTTCTCGCCCACTGTTTCAGCCCCTCTGTTTCAGCCCCTCTGTTTCAGCCCCTCTGTTTCAGCCCTTCGGTTTCAGCCCCTCTGTTTCAGCCCCTCTGTTTCAGCTCCTCTGTTTCAGCCCCTCTGTTTCAGCCCCTCTGTTTCTCGCCCTCTGTTTCTCGCCCTCTGTTTCTCGCTCTCTGTTTCACGCCCTCTGTTTCAGCCCCTCTGTTTCAGCCCCTCTATTTCAGCCCCTCTGTTTCAGCCCCTCTGTTTCTCGCCCTCTGTTTCAGCCCCTCTGTTTCTCGCCCTCTCTTTCAGCCCCTCTGTTTCAGCCCCTCTGTATCAGCCCCTCTGTTTCAGCCCCTCTGTTTCTCGCCCTCTGTTTCCCGCCCTCTGTTTCTGGCTCTCTGTTTCTCACCCTCTGTTTCTCACCCTCTGTTTCAGCCCCTCTGTTTCACCCCCTCTGTTTCAGCCCCGCTGTTTCTCGCCCTCTGTTTCTCGCCCACTGTTTCTCGCCCTCTGTTTCAGCCCCTCTGTTTCAGCCCCTCTGTTTCAGCCCCTCTGTTTCTCGCCCTCTGTTTCTCGCCCTCTGTTTCTCGCCCTCTGTTTCAGCCCCTCTGTTACAGCCCCTCTGTTTCAGCCCCTCTGTTTCTCGCCCTCTGTTTCTCGCCCTCTGTTTCTCGCCCTCTGTTTCAGCCCATCAGTTTCAGCCCCTTTGTTTCAGCCCCTCTGTTTCAGCCCCTCTGTTTCTCGCCCTCTGTTTCTCGCCCTCTGTTTCTCGCTCTCTGTTTCTCGCCCTCTGTTTCAGCCCCTCTGTTTCAGCCCCTCTGTATCAGCCCCTCTGTTTCAGCCCCTCTGTTTTTCGCCCTCTGTTTCTCGCCCTCTGCTTCAGCCACTCTGTTTCAGCCCCTCTGTTTCAGCCCCTCTGTTTCAGCCCCTCTGTTTCAGCCCCTCTGTTTCTCGCCCTCTGTTTCTCGCCCTCTGTTACTCCCCCTCTGTTCCTCGCTCTCTGTTTCTCGCCCTCTGTTTCTCGCCCTCTGTTTCTCGCCATCTGTTTCAGCCCCTCTGTATCAGCCCCTCTGTTTCTCGCCCTCTGTTTCAGCCCCTCTGTTTCAGCCCCTCTGTTTCAGCCCCTCTGTTTCAGCCCCTCTGTTTCAGAACCTCTGTTTCTCGCCCTTTGTTTCTCGCCCTCTGTTTCAGCCCCTCTGTTTCAGCCCCTCTGTTTATCACCCTCTGTTTCTCGCCCTCGGTTTCAGCCCCTCTGGTTCTCGCCCTCTGTTTCAGCCCCTCTGTTTCACGCCCTCTGTTTCAGCCACTCTGTTTCAGCCCCTCTGTTTCAGCCCCTCTGTTTCAGCCCTTCTCTTTCACCCCCTCTGTTTCAGCCCCTCTGTTTCTCGCCCTCTGTTTCAGCTCCTCTGTTTCTCGCCCTCTGTTTCAGACCCTCTGTTTCAGCCCCTCAGTATCTGCCCCTCTGTTTCATACCCTCTGTTTCAGCCCCTCTGTTTCTCGCCCTCTGTTTCTCGCCCTATGTTTCTCTTTCTCTGTTTCTCGCCCTCTGTTTCAGCCCGTCTGTTTCTCGCCCACTGTTTCAGCCCCTCTGTTTCTCGCCATCTGTTTCAGCCCCTCTGTTTCAGCCCCTCTGTATCAGCGCCTCTGTTTCAGCCACTCTGTTTCTCGCCCTCTGTTTCTCGCCCTCTGTTTCAGCCCCTCTGTTTCAGCCCCTCTGTTTCAGCCCCTCTGTTTCTCGCCCTCTGTTTCTCGCCCTCTGTTTCTCGCCCACTGTTTCTCGCTCTCTGTTTCTCGCCCTCTGTTTCAGCCCCTCTGTTTCTCGCCCACTGTTTCAGCCCGTCTGTTTCAGCCCCTCTGTTTCAGCCCCTCTGTTTCAGCCCTTCGGTTTCAGCCCCTCTGTTTCAGCCCCTCTGTTTCAGCTCCTCTGTTTCAGCCCCTCTGTTTCAGCCCCTCTGTTTCTCGCCCTCTGTTTCTCGCCCTCTGTTTCAGCCCCTCTGTTTCAGCCCCTCTGTTTCAGCCCCTCTGTTTCTCGCCCTCTGTTTCAGCACCTCTGTTTCAGCCCCTCTGTTTCTCGCCCTCTGTTTCAGCCCCTCTGTTTCAGCCCCTCTCTATCAGCCCCTCTGTTTCAGCCCCTCTGTTTCTCGCCCTCTGTTTCTCGCCCTCTGTTTCAGCCCCTCTGTTTCAGCCCCTCTGTTTGAGCCCCTCTGTTTCAGCTCCTCTGTTTCAGACCCTCTGTTTCTCGCCCTCTGTTTCAGCCCCTCTGTTTCAGCCCCTCTCTGTCAGCCCCTCTGTTTCAGCCCCTCTGTTTCTCGCCCTCTGTTTCACGCCCTCTGTTTCAGCCCCTCTGTTTCAGCCCCTCTGTTTCAGCCCCTCTGTTTCAGCCCCTCTGTTTCAGCCCCTCTGTTTCTCGCCCTCTGTTTCTCGCCCTCTGTTTCTCGCTCTCTGTTTCTCGCCCTCTGTTTCAGCCCCTCTGTTTCTCGCCCACTGTTTCAGCCCCTCTGTTTCAGCCCCTCTGTTTCAGCCCCTCTGTTTCAGCCCTTCTGTTTCAGCCCCTCTGTTTCAGCCCCTCTGTTTCAGCTCCTCTGTTTCAGCCCCTCTGTTTCAGCCCCTCTGTTTCTCGCCCTCTGTTTCTCGCCCTCGGTTTCAGCCCCTCGGTTTCTCGACCTCTGTTTCAGCCCCTCTGTTTCTCGGCCTCTGTTTCAGCCCCTCTGTTTCAGCCCCTCTGTTTCAGCCCCTCTGTTTCAGCCCTTCTGTTTCAGCCCCTCTGTTTCAGCCCCTCTGTTTCTCGCCCTCTGTTTCAGACCCTCTGTTTCTCGCCCTCTGTTTCAGACCCTTGTTTCAGCTCCTCAGTATCAGCCCCTCTGTTTCAGACACTCTGTTTCTCGCCCTCTGTTTCTCGCCCTCTGTTTCTCGCCCTCTGTTTCTCGCCCACTGTTTCAGCCCCTCTCTTTCAGCCCCTCTGTTTCAGCCCCTCTGTTTCAGCCCCTCTGTTTCAGCCCCTCTGTTTCAGCCCCTCTGTTTCAGCCACTCTGTTTCTCGCCCTCTGTTTCTCGCCCTCTGTTTCTCGCTCTCTGTTTCTCGCCCTCTGTTTCAGCCCCTCTGTTTCTCGCCCACTGTTTCAGCCCCTCTGTTTCTCGCCATCTGTTTCAGCCCCTCTGTTTCAGCCCCTCTGTTTCTCGCCCTCTGTTTCAGACCCTCTGTTTCAGCCCCTCTGTTTCAGCCCCTCTGTTTCAGACCCTCTGTTTCAGCACCTCTGTTTCTCGCCCTTTGTTTCTCGCCCTCTGTTTCAGCCCCTCTGTTTCTCGCCCTCTGTTTCAGCCCCTCTGTTTCTCGCCCTCTGTTTCAGCCCGTCTGTTTCAGCCCGTCTGTTTCTCGCCCTCTGTTTCAGCCCCTCTGTTTCAGCCCCTCTGTATCAGCCCCTCTGTTTCAGCCCCTCTGTTTCTCGCCCTCTGTTTCTCGCCCTCTGTTTCAGCCCCTCTGTTTCAGCCCCTCTGTTTCAGCCCCTCTGTTTCAGCCCCTCTGTTTCAGCCCCTCTGATTCTCGCCCTCTGTTTCTCGCCCTCAGTTTCTCGCCCTCTGTTTCTCGCTCTCTGTTTCTCGCCCTCTGTTTCAGCCCCTCTGTTTCTCGCCCACTGTTTCAGCCCCTCTGTTTCTCGCCATCTGTTTCAGCCCCTCTGTTTCAGCCCCTCTGTATCAGCCCCTCTGTTTCAGCCACTCTGTTTCTCGCCCTCTGTTTCTCGCCCTCTGTTTCAGCCCCTCTGTTTCAGCCCCTCTGTTTCAGCCCCTCTGTTTCTCGCCCTCTGTTTCTCGCCCTCTGTTTCTCGCCCTCTGTTTCTCGCTCTCTGTTTCTCGCCATCTGTTTCAGCCCCTCTGTTTCTCGCCCACTGTTTCAGCCCCTCTGTTTCAGCCCCTCTGTTTCAGCCCCTCTGTTTCAGCCCTTCGGTTTCAGCCCCTCTGTTTCAGCCCCTCTGTTTCAGCTCCTCTGTTTCAGCCCCTCTGTTTCAGCCCCTCTGTTTCTCGCCCTCTGTTTCTCGCCCTCTGTTTCTCGCTCTCTGTTTCTCGCCCTCTGTTTCACGCCCTCTGTTTCAGCCCCTCTGTTTCAGCCCCTCTATTTCAGCCCCTCTGTTTCAGCCCCTCTGTTTCTCGCCCTCTGTTTCAGCCCCTCTGTTTCTCGCCCTCTCTTTCAGCCCCTCTGTTTCAGCCCCTCTGTATCAGCCCCTCTGTTTCAGCCCCTCTGTTTCTCGCCCTCTGTTTCCCGCCCTCTGTTTCTGGCTCTCTGTTTCTCACCCTCTGTTTCTCACCCTCTGTTTCAGCCCCTCTGTTTCACCCCCTCTGTTTCAGCCCCGCTGTTTCTCGCCCTCTGTTTCTCGCCCACTGTTTCTCGCCCTCTGTTTCAGCCCCTCTGTTTCAGCCCCTCTGTTTCAGCCCCTCTGTTTCAGCCCCTCTGTTTCTCGCCCTCTGTTTCTCGACCTCTGTTTCTCGCTCTCTGTTTCTCGCCCTCTGTTTCTCGCCCTCTGTTTCAGCCCCTCTGTTACAGCCCCTCTGTTTCAGCCCCTCTGTTTCTCGCCCTCTGTTTCTCGCCCTCTGTTTCTCGCCCTCTGTTTCAGCCCATCAGTTTCAGCCCCTTTGTTTCAGCCCCTCTGTTTCAGCCCCTCTGTTTCTCGCCCTCTGTTTCTCGCCCTCTGTTTCTCGCTCTCTGTTTCTCGCCCTCTGTTTCTCGCCCTCTGTTTCAGCCCCTCTGTTTCAGCCCCTCTGTTTCACACCCTCTGTTTCAGCCCCTCTGTTTCTCGCCCTCTGTTTCAGCCCCTCTGTTTCTCGCCCTCTCTTTCAGCCCCTCTGTTTCAGCCCCTCTGTATCAGCCACTCTGTTTCAGCCCCTCTGTTTCTCGCCCTCTGTTTCCCGCCCTCTGTTTCTCGCTCTCTGTTTCTCGCCCTCTGTTTCAAACCCTCTGTTTCAGCCCCGCTGTTTCTCGCCCTCTGTTTCTCGCCCACTGTTTCTCGCCCTCTGTTTCAGCCCCTCTGTTTCAGCCCCTCTGTTTCAGCCCCTCTGTTTCAGCCCCTCTGTTTCTCGCCCTCTGTTTCTCGCCCTCTGTTTCAGCCCCTCTGTTTCTCGCCCTCTGTTTCTCACCCTCTGTTTCAGCCCCTCTGTTTCAGCCCCTCTGTTTCAGCCCCGCTGTTTCTCGCCCTCTGTTTCAGCCCCTCTGTTTCTCGCCCTCTGTTTCTCACCCTCTGTTTCAGCCCCTCTGTTTCAGCCCCTCTGTTTCAGCCCCTCTGTTTCAGCCCCTCTGTTTCTCGCCCTCTGTTTCTCGCCCTCTGTTTCTCGCCCTCTGTTTCAGCCCCTCTGTTTCAGTCCCTCTGTTTCAGCCCCTCTGTTTCTCGCCCTCTGTTTCTCGCCCTCTGTTTCAGCCCCTCTGTTTCAGCCCCTCTGTTTTAGCCCCTCTGTTTCTCGCCCTCTGTTTCAGCACCTCTGTTTCAGCCCCTCTGTTTCTCGCCCTCTGTTTCAGCCCCTCTGTTTCAGCCCCTCTCTATCAGCCCCTCTGTTTCAGCCCCTCTGTTTCTCGCCCTCGGTTTCTCGCACTCTGTTTCAGCCCCTCTGTTTCAGCCCCTCTGTATCAGCCCCTCTGTTTCAGCCCCTCTGTTTTTCGCCCTCTGTTTCTCGCCCTCTGTTTCAGCCCCTCTGTTTCAGCCCCTCTGTTTCAGCCCCTCTGTTTCAGCCCCTCTGTTTCTCGCCCTCTGTTTCTCGCACTCTGTTACTCGCCCTCTGTTCATCGCTTTCTGTTTCTCGCCCTCTGTTTCAGCCCCTCTGTTTCAGCCCCTCTGTTTCTCGCCCTCTGTTTCTCGCCATCTGTTTCCGCCCCTCTGTTTCAGCCCCTCTGTTTCTCGCCCTCTGTTTCAGCCCCTCTGTTTCTCGCCCTCTGTTTCAGCCCCTCTGTTTCAGCCCCTCTGTATCAGCCCCTCTGTTTCAGCCCCTCTGTTTTTCGCCCTCTGTTTCTCGCCCTCTGCTTCAGCCACTCTGTTTCAGCCCCTCTGTTTCAGCCCCTCTGTTTCAGCCCCTCTGTTTCAGCCCCTCTGTTTCTCGCCCTCTGTTTCTCGCCCTCTGTTACTCGCCCTCTGTTCCTCGCTCTCTGTTTCTCGCCCTCTGTTTCTCGCCCTCTGTTTCTCGCCATCTGTTTCAGCCCCTCTGTATCAGCCCCTCTGTTTCTCGCCCTCTGTTTCAGCCCCTCTGTTTCAGCCCCTCTGTTTCAGCCCCTCTGTTTCAGCCCCTCTGTTTCAGAACCTCTGTTTCTCGCCCTTTGTTTCTCGCCCTCTGTTTCAGCCCCTCTGTTTCAGCCCCTCTGTTTATCGCCCTCTGTTTCTCGCCCTCGGTTTCAGCCCCTCTGGTTCTCGCCCTCTGTTTCAGCCCCTCTGTTTCACGCCCTCTGTTTCAGCCACTCTGTTTCAGCCCCTTTGTTTCAGCCCCTCTGTTTCAGCCCTTCTCTTTCAGCCCCTCTGTTTCAGCCCCTCTGTTTCTCGCCCTCTGTTTCAGCCCCTCTGTTTCTCGCCCTCTGTTTCAGACCCTCTGTTTCAGCCCCTCAGTATCAGCCCCTCTGTTTCATCCCCTCTGTTTCAGCCCCTCTGTTTCTCGCCCTCTGTTTCTCGCCCTATGTTTCTCTTTCTCTGTTTCTCGCCCTCTGTTTCAGCCCGTCTGTTTCTCGCCCACTGTTTCAGCCCCTCTGTTTCTCGCCATCTGTTTCAGCCCCTCTGTTTCAGCCCCTCTGTATCAGCGCCTCTGTTTCAGCCACTCTGTTTCTCGCCCTCTGTTTCTCGCCCTCTGTTTCAGCCCCTCTGTTTCAGCCCCTCTGTTTCTCGCCCTCTGTTTCAGCCCCTCTGTTTCTCGCCCTCTGTTTCAGCCCCTCTGTTTCAGCCCCTCTGTATCAGCCCCTCTGTTTCAGCCCCTCTGTTTTTCGCCCTCTGTTTCTCGCCCTCTGCTTCAGCCACTCTGTTTCAGCCCCTCTGTTTCAGCCCCTCTGTTTCAGCCCCTCTGTTTCAGCCCCTCTGTTTCTCGCCCTCTGTTTCTCGCCCTCTGTTACTCGCCCTCTGTTCCTCGCTCTCTGTTTCTCGCCCTCTGTTTCTCGCCCTCTGTTTCTCGCCATCTGTTTCAGCCCCTCTGTATCAGCCCCTCTGTTTCTCGCCCTCTGTTTCAGCCCCTCTGTTTCAGCCCCTCTGTTTCAGCCCCTCTGTTTCAGCCCCTCTGTTTCAGAACCTCTGTTTCTCGCCCTTTGTTTCTCGCCCTCTGTTTCAGCCCCTCTGTTTCAGCCCCTCTGTTTCTCGCCCTCTGTTTCTCGCCCTATGTTTCTCTTTCTCTGTTTCTCGCCCTCTGTTTCAGCCCGTCTGTTTCTCGCCCACTGTTTCAGCCCCTCTGTTTCTCGCCATCTGTTTCAGCCCCTCTGTTTCAGCCCCTCTGTATCAGCGCCTCTGTTTCAGCCACTCTGTTTCTCGCCCTCTGTTTCTCGCCCTCTGTTTCAGCCCCTCTGTTTCAGCCCCTCTGTTTCTCGCCCTCTGTTTCAGCCCCTCTGTTTCTCGCCCTCTGTTTCAGCCCCTCTGTTTCAGCCCCTCTGTATCAGCCCCTCTGTTTCAGCCCCTCTGTTTTTCGCCCTCTGTTTCTCGCCCTCTGCTTCAGCCACTCTGTTTCAGCCCCTCTGTTTCAGCCCCTCTGTTTCAGCCCCTCTGTTTCAGCCCCTCTGTTTCTCGCCCTCTGTTTCTCGCCCTCTGTTACTCGCCCTCTGTTCCTCGCTCTCTGTTTCTCGCCCTCTGTTTCTCGCCCTCTGTTTCTCGCCATCTGTTTCAGCCCCTCTGTATCAGCCCCTCTGTTTCTCGCCCTCTGTTTCAGCCCCTCTGTTTCAGCCCCTCTGTTTCAGCCCCTCTGTTTCAGCCCCTCTGTTTCAGAACCTCTGTTTCTCGCCCTTTGTTTCTCGCCCTCTGTTTCAGCCCCTCTGTTTCAGCCCCTCTGTTTATCGCCCTCTGTTTCTCGCCCTCGGTTTCAGCCCCTCTGGTTCTCGCCCTCTGTTTCAGCCCCTCTGTTTCACGCCCTCTGTTTCAGCCACTCTGTTTCAGCCCCTTTGTTTCAGCCCCTCTGTTTCAGCCCTTCTCTTTCAGCCCCTCTGTTTCAGCCCCTCTGTTTCTCGCCCTCTGTTTCAGCCCCTCTGTTTCTCGCCCTCTGTTTCAGACCCTCTGTTTCAGCCCCTCAGTATCAGCCCCTCTGTTTCATCCCCTCTGTTTCAGCCCCTCTGTTTCTCGCCCTCTGTTTCTCGCCCTATGTTTCTCTTTCTCTGTTTCTCGCCCTCTGTTTCAGCCCGTCTGTTTCTCGCCCACTGTTTCAGCCCCTCTGTTTCTCGCCATCTGTTTCAGCCCCTCTGTTTCAGCCCCTCTGTATCAGCGCCTCTGTTTCAGCCACTCTGTTTCTCGCCCTCTGTTTCTCGCCCTCTGTTTCAGCCCCTCTGTTTCAGCCCCTCTGTTTCAGCCCCTCTGTTTCAGCCCCTCTGTTTCTCGCCCTCTGTTTCAGCCCCTCTGTTTCTCGCCCTCTGTTTCTCGCCCTCTGTTTCTCGCCCACTGTTTCTCGCTCTCTGTTTCTCGCCCTCTGTTTCAGCCCCTCTGTTTCTCGCCCACTGTTTCAGCCCGTCTGTTTCAGCCCCTCTGTTTCAGCCCCTCTGTTTCAGCCCTTCGGTTTCAGCCCCTCTGTTTCAGCCCCTCTGTTTCAGCTCCTCTGTTTCAGCCCCTCTGTTTCAGCCCCTCTGTTTCTCGCCCTCTGTTTCTCGCCCTCTGTTTCAGCCCCTCTGTTTCAGCACCTCTGTTTCAGCCCCTCTGTTTCTCGCCCTCTGTTTCAGCACCTCTGTTTCAGCCCCTCTGTTTCTCGCCCTCTGTTTCAGCCCCTCTGTTTCAGCCCCTCTCTATCAGCCCCTCTGTTTCAGCCCCTCTGTTTCTCGCCCTCTGTTTCTCGCCCTCTGTTTCAGCCCCTCTGTTTCAGCCCCTCTGTTTCAGCCCCTCTGTTTCAGCTCCTCTGTTTCAGACCCTCTGTTTCTCGCCCTCTGTTTCAGCCCCTCTGTTTCAGCCCCTCTCTGTCAGCCCCTCTGTTTCAGCCCCTCTGTTTCTCGCCCTCTGTTTCACGCCCTCTGTTTCAGCCCCTCTGTTTCAGCCCCTCTGTTTCAGCCCCTCTGTTTCAGCCCCTCTGTTTCAGCCCCTCTGTTTCTCGCCCTCTGTTTCTCGCCCTCTGTTTCTCGCTCTCTGTTTCTCGCCCTCTGTTTCAGCCCCTCTGTTTCTCGCCCACTGTTTCAGCCCCTCTGTTTCAGCCCCTCTGTTTCAGCCCCTCTGTTTCAGCCCTTCTGTTTCAGCCAGTCTGTTTCAGCCCCTCTGTTTCAGCTCCTCTGTTTCAGCCCCTCTGTTTCAGCCCCTCTGTTTCTCGCCCTCTGTTTCTCGCCCTCGGTTTCAGCCCCTCGGTTTCTCGACCTCTGTTTCAGCCCCTCTGTTTCTCGGCCTCTGTTTCAGCCCCTCTGTTTCAGCCCCTCTGTTTCAGCCCCTCTGTTTCAGCCCTTCTGTTTCAGCCCCTCTGTTTCAGCCCCTCTGTTTCTCGCCCTCTGTTTCAGCCCCTCTGTTTCTCGCCCTCTGTTTCAGACCCTTGTTTCAGCTCCTCAGTATCAGCCCCTCTGTTTCAGACACTCTGTTTCTCGCCCTCTGTTTCTCGCTTTCTGTTTCTCGCCCTCTGTTTCTCGCCCACTGTTTCAGCCCCTCTCTTTCAGCCCCTCTGTTTCAGCCCCTCTGTTTCAGCCCCTCTGTTTCAGCCCCTCTGTTTCAGCCCCTCTGTTTCAGCCACTCTGTTTCTCGCCCTCTGTTTCTCGCCCTCTGTTTCTCGCTCTCTGTTTCTCGCCCTCTGTTTCAGCCCCTCTGTTTCTCGCCCACTGTTTCAGCCCCTCTGTTTCTCGCCATCTGTTTCAGCCCCTCTGTTTCAGCCCCTCTGTTTCTCGCCCTCTGTTTCAGACCCTCTGTTTCAGCCCCTCTGTTTCAGCCCCTCTGTTTCAGACCCTCTGTTTCAGCACCTCTGTTTCTCGCCCTTTGTTTCTCGCCCTCTGTTTCAGCCCCTCTGTTTCTCGCCCTCTGTTTCAGCCCCTCTGTTTCTCGCCCTCTGTTTCAGCCCGTCTGTTTCAGCCCGTCTGTTTCTCGCCCTCTGTTTCAGCCCCTCTGTTTCAGCCCCTCTGTATCAGCCCCTCTGTTTCAGCCCCTCTGTTTCTCGCCCTCTGTTTCTCGCCCTCTGTTTCAGCCCCTCTGTTTCAGCCCCTCTGTTTCAGCCCCTCTGTTTCAGCCCCTCTGTTTCAGCCCCTCTGATTCTCGCCCTCTGTTTCTCGCCCTCAGTTTCTCGCCCTCTGTTTCTCGCTCTCTGTTTCTCGCCCTCTGTTTCAGCCCCTCTGTTTCTCGCCCACTGTTTCAGCCCCTCTGTTTCTCGCCATCTGTTACAGCCAATCTGTTTCAGCCCCTCTGTTTCTCGCCCTATGTTTCAGCCCCTCTGTTTCAGCCCCTCTGTTTCAGCCTCTCTGTTTCAGCCCCTCTGTTTCTCGCCCTCTGTTCCTCGCTCTCTGTTTCTCGCCCTCTGTTTCAGCCCCTCTGTTTCAGCCCCTCTGTTTCTCGCCCTCTGTTTCTCGCCATCTGTTTCAGCCCCTCTGTTTCAGCCCCTCGGTTTCTCGCCCTCTGTTTCAGCCCCTCTGTTTCTCGCCCTCTGTTTCAGCCCCTCTGTTTCAGCCCCTCTGTATCAGCCCCTCTGTTTCAGCCCCTCTGTTTTTCGCCCTCTGTTTCTCGCCCTCTGTTTCAGCCCCTCTGTTTCAGCCCCTCTGTCTCAGCCCCTCTGTTTCAGCTCCTCTGTTTCAGCCCCTCTGTTTCAGCCCCTCTGTTTCTCGCCCTCTGTTACTCGCCCTCTGTTCCTCTCTCTCTGTTTCTCGCCCTCTGTTTCAGCCCCTATGTTTCAGCCCCTCTGTTTCTCGCCCTCTGTTTCTCGCCATCTGTTTCAGCCCCTCTGTTTCAGCCCTTCTGTTTCTCGCCCTCTGTTTCAGCCCCTCTGTTTCAGCCCCTCTGTTTCAGCCCCTCTGTTTCAGCCCCTCTGTTTCAGCACCTCTGTTTCTGGCCCTTTGTTTCTCGCCCTCTGTTTCAGCCCCTCTGTTTCAGCCCCTCTGTTTATCGCCCTCTGTTTCTCGCCCTCGGTTTCAGCCCCTCTGGTTCTCGCCCTCTGTTTCAGCACCTCTGTTTCACGCCCTCTGTTTCAGCCACTCTGTTTCAGCCCCTCTGTTTCAGCCCCTCAGTTTCAGCCCTTCTGTTTCAGCCCCTCTGTTTCAGCCCCTCTGTTTCTCGCCCTCTGTTTCAGCCCCTCTGTTTCTCGCCCTCTGTTTCAGCCCCTCTGTTTCTGCCCCTCAGTATCAGCCCCTCTGTTTCATCCCCTCTGTTTCAGCCCCTCTGTTTCTCGCCCTCTGTTTCTCGCCCTATGTTTCTCTTTCTCTGTTTCTCGCCCTCTGTTTCAGCCCGTCTGTTTCTCGCCCACTGTTTCAGCCCCTCTGTTTCTCGCCATCTGTTTCAGCCCCTCTGTTTCAGCCCCTCTGTATCAGCCCCTCTGTTTCAGCCACTCTGTTTCTCGCCCTCTGTTTCTCGCCCTCTGTTTCAGCCCCTCTGTTTCAGCCCCTCTGTTTCAGCCCCTCTGTTTCTCGCCCTCTGTTTCTCGCCCTCTGTTTCTCGCCCTCTGTTTCTCGCTCTCTGTTTCTCGCCATCTGTTTCAGACCCTCTGTTTCTCGCCCACTGTTTCAGCCCCTCTGTTTCAGCCCCTCTGTTTCAGCCCCTCTGTTTCAGCCCTTCGGTTTCAGCCCCTCTGTTTCAGCCCCTCTGTTTCAGCTCCTCTGTTTCAGCCCCTCTGTTTCAGCCCCTCTGTTTCTCGCCCTCTGTTTCTCGCCCTCTGTTTCTCGCTCTCTGTTTCACGCCCTCTGTTTCAGCCCCTCTGTTTCAGCCCCTCTATTTCAGCCCCTCTGTTTCAGCCCCTCTGTTTCTCGCCCTCTGTTTCAGCCCCTCTGTTTCTCGCCCTCTCTTTCAGCCCCTCTGTTTCAGCCCCTCTGTATCAGCCCCTCTGTTTCAGCCCCTCTGTTTCTCGCCCTCTGTTTCCCGCCCTCTGTTTCTGGCTCTCTGTTTCTCACCCTCTGTTTCTCACCCTCTGTTTCAGCCCCTCTGTTTCACCCCCTCTGTTTCAGCCCCGCTGTTTCTCGCCCTCTGTTTCTCGCCCACTGTTTCTCGCCCTCTGTTTCAGCCCCTCTGTTTCAGCCCCTCTGTTTCAGCCCCTCTGTTTCTCGCCCTCTGTTTCTCGCCCTCTGTTTCTCGCCCTCTGTTTCAGCCCCTCTGTTACAGCCCCTCTGTTTCAGCCCCTCTGTTTCTCGCCCTCTGTTTCTCGCCCTCTGTTTCTCGCCCTCTGTTTCAGCCCATCAGTTTCAGCCCCTTTGTTTCAGCCCCTCTGTTTCAGCCCCTCTGTTTCTCGCCCTCTGTTTCTCGCCCTCTGTTTCTCGCTCTCTGTTTCTCGCCCTCTGTTTCAGCCCCTCTGTTTCAGCCCCTCTGTATCAGCCCCTCTGTTTCAGCCCCTCTGTTTTTCGCCCTCTGTTTCTCGCCCTCTGCTTCAGCCACTCTGTTTCAGCCCCTCTGTTTCAGCCCCTCTGTTTCAGCCCCTCTGTTTCAGCCCCTCTGTTTCTCGCCCTCTGTTTCTCGCCCTCTGTTACTCGCCCTCTGTTCCTCGCTCTCTGTTTCTCGCCCTCTGTTTCTCGCCCTCTGTTTCTCGCCATCTGTTTCAGCCCCTCTGTATCAGCCCCTCTGTTTCTCGCCCTCTGTTTCAGCCCCTCTGTTTCAGCCCCTCTGTTTCAGCCCCTCTGTTTCAGCCCCTCTGTTTCAGAACCTCTGTTTCTCGCCCTTTGTTTCTCGCCCTCTGTTTCAGCCCCTCTGTTTCAGCCCCTCTGTTTATCGCCCTCTGTTTCTCGCCCTCGGTTTCAGCCCCTCTGGTTCTCGCCCTCTGTTTCAGCCCCTCTGTTTCACGCCCTCTGTTTCAGCCACTCTGTTTCAGCCCCTCTGTTTCAGCCCCTCTGTTTCAGCCCTTCTCTTTCACCCCCTCTGTTTCAGCCCCTCTGTTTCTCGCCCTCTGTTTCAGCTCCTCTGTTTCTCGCCCTCTGTTTCAGACCCTCTGTTTCAGCCCCTCAGTATCTGCCCCTCTGTTTCATACCCTCTGTTTCAGCCCCTCTGTTTCTCGCCCTCTGTTTCTCGCCCTATGTTTCTCTTTCTCTGTTTCTCGCCCTCTGTTTCAGCCCGTCTGTTTCTCGCCCACTGTTTCAGCCCCTCTGTTTCTCGCCATCTGTTTCAGCCCCTCTGTTTCAGCCCCTCTGTATCAGCGCCTCTGTTTCAGCCACTCTGTTTCTCGCCCTCTGTTTCTCGCCCTCTGTTTCAGCCCCTCTGTTTCAGCCCCTCTGTTTCAGCCCCTCTGTTTCTCGCCCTCTGTTTCTCGCCCTCTGTTTCTCGCCCACTGTTTCTCGCTCTCTGTTTCTCGCCCTCTGTTTCAGCCCCTCTGTTTCTCGCCCACTGTTTCAGCCCGTCTGTTTCAGCCCCTCTGTTTCAGCCCCTCTGTTTCAGCCCTTCGGTTTCAGCCCCTCTGTTTCAGCCCCTCTGTTTCAGCTCCTCTGTTTCAGCCCCTCTGTTTCAGCCCCTCTGTTTCTCGCCCTCTGTTTCTCGCCCTCTGTTTCAGCCCCTCTGTTTCAGCCCCTCTGTTTCAGCCCCTCTGTTTCTCGCCCTCTGTTTCAGCACCTCTGTTTCAGCCCCTCTGTTTCTCGCCCTCTGTTTCAGCCCCTCTGTTTCAGCCCCTCTCTATCAGCCCCTCTGTTTCAGCCCCTCTGTTTCTCGCCCTCTGTTTCTCGCCCTCTGTTTCAGCCCCTCTGTTTCAGCCCCTCTGTTTGAGCCCCTCTGTTTCAGCTCCTCTGTTTCAGACCCTCTGTTTCTCGCCCTCTGTTTCAGCCCCTCTGTTTCAGCCCCTCTCTGTCAGCCCCTCTGTTTCAGCCCCTCTGTTTCTCGCCCTCTGTTTCACGCCCTCTGTTTCAGCCCCTCTGTTTCAGCCCCTCTGTTTCAGCCCCTCTGTTTCAGCCCCTCTGTTTCAGCCCCTCTGTTTCTCGCCCTCTGTTTCTCGCCCTCTGTTTCTCGCTCTCTGTTTCTCGCCCTCTGTTTCAGCCCCTCTGTTTCTCGCCCACTGTTTCAGCCCCTCTGTTTCAGCCCCTCTGTTTCAGCCCCTCTGTTTCAGCCCTTCTGTTTCAGCCCCTCTGTTTCAGCCCCTCTGTTTCAGCTCCTCTGTTTCAGCCCCTCTGTTTCAGCCCCTCTGTTTCTCGCCCTCTGTTTCTCGCCCTCGGTTTCAGCCCCTCGGTTTCTCGACCTCTGTTTCAGCCCCTCTGTTTCTCGGCCTCTGTTTCAGCCCCTCTGTTTCAGCCCCTCTGTTTCAGCCCCTCTGTTTCAGCCCTTCTGTTTCAGCCCCTCTGTTTCAGCCCCTCTGTTTCTCGCCCTCTGTTTCAGACCCTCTGTTTCTCGCCCTCTGTTTCAGACCCTTGTTTCAGCTCCTCAGTATCAGCCCCTCTGTTTCAGACACTCTGTTTCTCGCCCTCTGTTTCTCGCCCTCTGTTTCTCGCCCTCTGTTTCTCGCCCACTGTTTCAGCCCCTCTCTTTCAGCCCCTCTGTTTCAGCCCCTCTGTTTCATCCCCTCTGTTTCAGCCCCTCTGTTTCAGCCCCTCTGTTTCAGCCACTCTGTTTCTCGCCCTCTGTTTCTCGCCCTCTGTTTCTCGCTCTCTGTTTCTCGCCCTCTGTTTCAGCCCCTCTGTTTCTCGCCCACTGTTTCAGCCCCTCTGTTTCTCGCCATCTGTTTCAGCCCCTCTGTTTCAGCCCCTCTGTTTCTCGCCCTCTGTTTCAGACCCTCTGTTTCAGCCCCTCTGTTTCAGCCCCTCTGTTTCAGACCCTCTGTTTCAGCACCTCTGTTTCTCGCCCTTTGTTTCTCGCCCTCTGTTTCAGCCCCTCTGTTTCTCGCCCTCTGTTTCAGCCCCTCTGTTTCTCGCCCTCTGTTTCAGCCCGTCTGTTTCAGCCCGTCTGTTTCTCGCCCTCTGTTTCAGCCCCTCTGTTTCAGCCCCTCTGTATCAGCCCCTCTGTTTCAGCCCCTCTGTTTCTCGCCCTCTGTTTCTCGCCCTCTGTTTCAGCCCCTCTGTTTCAGCCCCTCTGTTTCAGCCCCTCTGTTTCAGCCCCTCTGTTTCAGCCCCTCTGATTCTCGCCCTCTGTTTCTCGCCCTCAGTTTCTCGCCCTCTGTTTCTCGCTCTCTGTTTCTCGCCCTCTGTTTCAGCCCCTCTGTTTCTCGCCCACTGTTTCAGCCCCTCTGTTTCTCGCCATCTGTTACAGCCAATCTGTTTCAGCCCCTCTGTTTCTCGCCCTATGTTTCAGCCCCTCTGTTTCAGCCCCTCTGTTTCAGCCTCTCTGTTTCACCCCCTCTGTTTCTCGCCCTCTGTTTCTCGCCCTCTGTTTCTCGCTCTCTGTTTCTCGCACTCTGTTTCTCGCCCTCTGTTTCAGCCCCTCTGTTTCAGCCCCTCTGTTTCAGCCCCTCTGTTTCTCGCCCTCTGTTTCTCGCCCACTGTTTCTCGCCATCTGTTTCAGCCCCTCTGTTTCAGTCCCTCTGTTTCAGCCCCTCTGTTTCAGCCCCTCTGTTTCTCCCACCCTGTTTCTCGCCCTCTGTTTCTGGCTCTCTGTTTCTCGCCCTCTGTTTCTCGCCCTCTGTTACAGCCCCTCTGTTTCAGCCCCTCTGTTTCAGCCCCTCTGTTTCTCGCCCTCTGTTTCTCGCCCTCTGTTTCTCGCCCTCTGCTTCAGCCCCTCTGTTTCAGCCCCTTTGTTTCAGCCCCTCTGTTTCAGCCCCTCTGTTTCTCGCCCTCTGTTTCAGCCCCTCTGTTTCAGCCCCTCTGTTTCAGCCCCTCTGTTTCTCGCCCTCTGTTTCAGCCCCTCTGTTTCAGCCCCTCTGTTTCTCGCCCTCTGTTTCAGCCCCTCTGTTTCAGCCTCTCTGTATCAGCCGCTCTGTTTCAGCCCCTCTGTTTTTCGCCCTCTGTTTCTCGCCCTCTGTTTCAGCCCCTCTGTTTCAGCCCCTCTGTTTCAGCCCCTCTGTTTCAGCCCCTCTGTTTCTCGCCCTCTGTTTCTCGCCCCCTGTTACTCGCCCTCTGTTCCTCGCTCTCTGTTTCTCGCCCTCTGTTTCAGCCCCTCTGTTTCAGCCCCTCTGTTTCTCGCCCTCTGTTTCTCGCCATCTGTTTCAGCCCCTCTGTTTCAGCCCCTCGGTTTCTCGCCCTCTGTTTCAGCCCCTCTGTTTCTCGCCCTCTGTTTCAGCCCCTCTGTTTCAGCCCCTCTGTATCAGCCCCTCTGTTTCAGCCCCTCTGTTTTTCGCCCTCTGTTTCTCGCCCTCTGTTTCAGCCCCTCTGTTTCAGCCCCTCTGTCTCAGCCCCTCTGTTTCAGCCCCTCTGTTTCAGCCCCTCTGTTTCAGCCCCTCTGTTTCTCGCCCTCTGTTACTCGCCCTCTGTTCCTCTCTCTCTGTTTCTCGCCCTCTGTTTCAGCCCCTATGTTTCAGCCCCTCTGTTTCTCGCCCTCTGTTTCTCGCCATCTGTTTCAGCCCCTCTGTTTCAGCCCTTCTGTTTCTCGCCCTCTGTTTCAGCCCCTCTGTTTCAGCCCCTCTGTTTCAGCCCCTCTGTTTCAGCCCCTCTGTTTCAGCACCTCTGTTTCTCGCCCTTTGTTTCTCGCCCTCTGTTTCAGCCCCTCTGTTTCAGCCCCTCTGTTTATCGCCCTCTGTTTCTCGCCCTCGGTTTCAGCCCCTCTGGTTCTCGCCCTCTGTTTCAGCACCTCTGTTTCACGCCCTCTGTTTCAGCCACTCTGTTTCAGCCCCTCTGTTTCAGCCCCTCAGTTTCAGCCCTTCTGTTTCAGCCCCTCTGTTTCAGCCCCTCTGTTTCTCGCCCTCTGTTTCAGCCCCTCTGTTTCTCGCCCTCTGTTTCAGACCCTCTGTTTCAGCCCCTCAGTATCAGCCCCTCTGTTTCATCCCCTCTGTTTCAGCCCAACTGTTTCTCGCCCTCTGTTTCTCGCCCTATGTTTCTCTTTCTCTGTTTCTCGCCCTCTGTTTCAGCCCGTCTGTTTCTCGCCCACTGTTTCAGCCCCTCTGTTTCTCGCCATCTGTTTCAGCCCCTCTGTTTCAGCCCCTCTGTATCAGCCCCTCTGTTTCAGCCACTCTGTTTCTCGCCCTCTGTTTCTCGCCCTCTGTTTCAGCCCCTCTGTTTCAGCCCCTCTGTTTCAGCCCCTCTGTTTCTCGCCCTCTGTTTCTCGCCCTCTGTTTCTCGCCCTCTGTTTCTCGCTCTCTGTTTCTCGCCATCTGTTTCAGCCCCTCTGTTTCTCGCCCACTGTTTCAGCCCCTCTGTTTCAGCCCCTCTGTTTCAGCCCCTCTGTTTCAGCCCTTCGGTTTCAGCCCCTCTGTTTCAGCCCCTCTGTTTCAGCTCCTCTGTTTCAGCCCCTCTGTTTCAGCCCCTCTGTTTCTCGCCCTCTGTTTCTCGCCCTCTGTTTCTCGCTCTCTGTTTCTCGCCCTCTGTTTCACGCCCTCTGTTTCAGCCCCTCTGTTTCAGCCCCTCTATTTCAGCCCCTCTGTTTCAGCCCCTCTGTTTCTCGCCCTCTGTTTCACGCCCTCTGTTTCAGCCCCTCTGTTTCAGCCCCTCTATTTCAGCCCCTCTGTTTCAGACCCTCTGTTTCTCCCACCCTGTTTCTCGCCCTCTGTTTCTGGCTCTCTGTTTCTCGCCCTCTGTTTCTCGCTCTCTGTTTCAGCCCCTCTGTTTCAGCCCCTCTGTTTCAGCCCCTCTGTTTCTCGCCCTCTGTTTCTCGCCCTCTGTTTCTCGCCCTCTGCTTCAGCCCCTCTGTTTCAGCCCCTTTGTTTCAGCCCCTCTGTTTCAGCCCCTCTGTTTCTCGCCCTCTGTTTCAGCCCCTCTGTTTCAGCCCCTCTGTTTCAGCCCCTCTGTTTCTCGCCCTCTGTTTCAGCCCCTCTGTTTCAGCCCCTCTGTTTCTCGCCCTCTGTTTCAGCCCCTCTGTTTCAGCCTCTCTGTATCAGCCGCTCTGTTTCAGCCCCTCTGTTTTTCGCCCTCTGTTTCTCGCCCTCTGTTTCAGCCCCTCTGTTTCAGCCCCTCTGTTTCAGCCCCTCTGTTTCAGCCCCTCTGTTTCTCGCCCTCTGTTTCTCGCCCCCTGTTACTCGCCCTCTGTTCCTCGCTCTCTGTTTCTCGCCCTCTGTTTCAGCCCCTCTGTTTCAGCCCCTCTGTTTCTCGCCCTCTGTTTCTCGCCATCTGTTTCAGCCCCTCTGTTTCAGCCCCTCGGTTTCTCGCCCTCTGTTTCAGCCCCTCTGTTTCTCGCCCTCTGTTTCAGCCCCTCTGTTTCAGCCCCTCTGTATCAGCCCCTCTGTTTCAGCCCCTCTGTTTTTCGCCCTCTGTTTCTCGCCCTCTGTTTCAGCCCCTCTGTTTCAGCCCCTCTGTCTCAGCCCCTCTGTTTCAGCCCCTCTGTTTCAGCCCCTCTGTTTCAGCCCCTCTGTTTCTCACCCTCTGTTACTCGCCCTCTGTTCCTCTCTCTCTGTTTCTCGCCCTCTGTTTCAGCCCCTATGTTTCAGCCCCTCTGTTTCTCGCCCTCTGTTTCTCGCCATCTGTTTCAGCCCCTCTGTTTCAGCCCTTCTGTTTCTCGCCCTCTGTTTCAGCCCCTCTGTTTCAGCCCCTCTGTTTCAGCCCCTCTGTTTCAGCCCCTCTGTTTCAGCACCTCTGTTTCTCGCCCTTTGTTTCTCGCCCTCTGTTTCAGCCCCTCTGTTTCAGCCCCTCTGTTTATCGCCCTCTGTTTCTCGCCCTCGGTTTCAGCCCCTCTGGTTCTCGCCCTCTGTTTCAGCACCTCTGTTTCACGCCCTCTGTTTCAGCCACTCTGTTTCAGCCCCTCTGTTTCAGCCCCTCAGTTTCAGCCCTTCTGTTTCAGCCCCTCTGTTTCAGCCCCTCTGTTTCTCGCCCTCTGTTTCAGCCCCTCTGTTTCTCGCCCTCTGTTTCAGACCCTCTGTTTCAGCCCCTCAGTATCAGCCCCTCTGTTTCATCCCCTCTGTTTCAGCCCCTCTGTTTCTCGCCCTCTGTTTCTCGCCCTATGTTTCTCTTTCTCTGTTTCTCGCCCTCTGTTTCAGCCCGTCTGTTTCTCGCCCACTGTTTCAGCCCCTCTGTTTCTCGCCATCTGTTTCAGCCCCTCTGTTTCAGCCCCTCTGTATCAGCCCCTCTGTTTCAGCCACTCTGTTTCTCGCCCTCTGTTTCTCGCCCTCTGTTTCAGCCCCTCTGTTTCAGCCCCTCTGTTTCAGCCCCTCTGTTTCTCGCCCTCTGTTTCTCGCCCTCTGTTTCTCGCCCTCTGTTTCTCGCTCTCTGTTTCTCGCCATCTGTTTCAGCCCCTCTGTTTCTCGCCCACTGTTTCAGCCCCTCTGTTTCAGCCCCTCTGTTTCAGCCCCTCTGTTTCAGCCCTTCGGTTTCAGCCCCTCTGTTTCAGCCCCTCTGTTTCAGCTCCTCTGTTTCAGCCCCTCTGTTTCAGCCCCTCTGTTTCTCGCCCTCTGTTTCTCGCCCTCTGTTTCTCGCTCTCTGTTTCTCGCCCTCTGTTTCACGCCCTCTGTTTCAGCCCCTCTGTTTCAGCCCCTCTATTTCAGCCCCTCTGTTTCAGCCCCTCTGTTTCTCGCCCTCTGTTTCAGCCCCTTTGTTTCTCGCCCTCTCTTTCAGCCCCTCTGTTTCAGCCCCTCTGTATCAGCCCCTCTGTTTCAGCCCCTCTGTTTCTCGCCCTCTGTTTCCCGCCCTCTGTTTCTGGCTCTCTGTTTCTCACCCTCTGTTTCTCACCCTCTGTTTCAGCCCCTCTGTTTCACCCCCTCTGTTTCAGCCCCGCTGTTTCTCGCCCTCTGTTTCTCGCCCACTGTTTCTCGCCCTCTGTTTCAGCCCCTCTGTTTCAGCCCCTCTGTTTCAGCCCCTCTGTTTCAGCCCCTCTGTTTCTCGCCCTCTGTTTCTCGACCTCCGTTTCTCGCTCTCTGTTTCTCGCCCTCTGATTCTCGCCCTCTGTTTCAGCCCCTCTGTTACAGCCCCTCTGTTTCAGCCCCTCTGTTTCTCGCCCTCGGTTTCTCGCCCTCTGTTTCTCGCCCTCTGTTTCAGCCCATCAGTTTCATCCCCTTTGTTTCAGCCCCTCTGTTTCAGCCCCTCTGTTTCTCGCCCTCTGTTTCTCGCCCTCTGTTTCTCGCTCTCTGTTTCTCGCCCTCTGTTTCTCGCCCTCTGTTTCAGCCCCTCTGTTTCATCCCCTCTGTTTCACACCCTCTGTTTCAGCCCCTCTGTTTCTCGCCCTCTGTTTCAGCCCCTCTGTTTCTCGCCCTCTCTTTCAGCCCCTCTGTTTCAGCCCCTCTGTATCAGCCACTCTGTTTCAGCCCCTCTGTTTTTCGCCCTCTGTTTCCCGCCCTCTGTTTCTCGCTCTCTGTTTCTCGCCCTCTGTTTCAAACCCTCTGTTTCAGCCCCGCTGTTTCTCGCCCTCTGTTTCTCGCCCACTGTTTCTCGCCCTCTGTTTCAGCCCCTCTGTTTCAGCCCCTCTGTTTCAGCCCCTCTGTTTCAGCCCCTCTGTTTCTCGCCCTCTGTTTCTCGCCCTCTGTTTCAGCCCCTCTGTTTCTCGCCCTCTGTTTCTCACCCTCTGTTTCAGCCCCTCTGTTTCAGCCCCTCTGTTTCAGCCCCGCTGTTTCTCGCCCTCTGTTTCAGCCCCTCTGTTTCTCGCCCTCTGTTTCTCACCCTCTGTTTCAGCCCCTCTGTTTCAGCCCCTCTGTTTCAGCCCCTCTGTTTCAGCCCCTCTGTTTCTCGCCCTCTGTTTCTCGCCCTCTGTTTCTCGCCCTCTGTTTCAGCCCCTCTGTTTCAGTCCCTCTGTTTCAGCCCCTCTGTTTCTCGCCCTCTGTTTCTCGCCCTCTGTTTCAGCCCCTCTGTTTCAGCCCCTCTGTTTCAGCCCCTCTGTTTCTCGCCCTCTGTTTCAGCACCTCTGTTTCAGCCCCTCTGTTTCTCGCCCTCTGTTTCAGCCCCTCTGTTTCAGCCCCTCTCTATCAGCCCCTCTGTTTCAGCCCCTCTGTTTCTCGCCCTCGGTTTCTCGCACTCTGTTTCAGCCCCTCTGTTTCAGCCCCTCTGTATCAGCCCCTCTGTTTCAGCCCCTCTGTTTTTCGCCCTCTGTTTCTCGCCCTCTGTTTCAGCCCCTCTGTTTCAGCCCCTCTGTTTCAGCCCCTCTGTTTCAGCCCCTCTGTTTCTCGCCCTCTGTTTCTCGCCCTCTGTTACTCGCCCTCTGTTCCTCGCTTTCTGTTTCTCGCCCTCTGTTTCAGCCCCTCTGTTTCAGCCCCTCTGTTTCTCGCCCTCTGTTTCTCGCCATCTGTTTCCGCCCCTCTGTTTCAGCCCCTCTGTTTCTCGCCCTCTGTTTCAGCCCCTCTGTTTCTCGCCCTCTGTTTCAGCCCCTCTGTTTCAGCCCCTCTGTATCCGCCCCTCTGTTTCAGCCCCTCTGTTTTTCGCCCTCTGTTTCTCGCCCTCTGCTTCAGCCCCTCTGTTTCAGCCCCTCTGTTTCAGCCCCTCTGTTTCAGCCCCTCTGTTTCAGCCCGTCTGTTTCTCGCCCTCTGTTTCTCGCCCTCTGTTACTCGCCCTCTGTTTCAGCCCCTCTGTTTCTCGCCCTCTGTTTCTCGCCCTCTGTTTCTCGCCATCTGTTTCAGCCCCTCTGTATCAGCCCCTCTGTTTCTCGCCCTCTGTTTCAGCCCCTCTGTTTCAGCCCCTCTGTTTCAGCCCCTCTGTTTCAGCCCCTCTGTTTCAGAACCTCTGTTTCTCTCCCTTTGTTTCTCGCCCTCTGTTTCAGCCCCTCTGTTTCAGCCCCTCTGTTTATCGCCCTCTGTTTCTCGCCCTCGGTTTCAGCCCCTCTGGTTCTCGCCCTCTGTTTCAGCCCCTCTGTTTCACGCCCTCTGTTTCAGCCACTCTGTTTCAGCCCCTCTGTTTCAGCCCCTCTGTTTCAGCCCTTCTCTTTCAGCCCCTCTGTTTCAGCCCCTCTGTTTCTCGCCCTCTGTTTCAGCCCCTCTGTTTCTCGCCCTCTGTTTCAGACCCTCTGTTTCAGCCCCTCAGTATCAGCCCCTCTGTTTCATCCCCTCTGTTTCAGCCCCTCTGTTTCTCGCCCTCTGTTTCTCGCCCTATGTTTCTCTTTCTCTGTTTCTCGCCCTCTGTTTCAGCCCGTCTGTTTCTCGCCCACTGTTTCAGCCCCTCTGTTTCTCGCCATCTGTTTCAGCCCCTCTGTTTCAGCCCCTCTGTATCAGCGCCTCTGTTTCAGCCACTCTGTTTCTCGCCCTCTGTTTCTCGCCCTCTGTTTCAGCCCCTCTGTTTCAGCCCCTCTGTTTCTCGCCCTCTGTTTCTCGCCCTCTGTTTCTCGCCCACTGTTTCTCGCTCTCTGTTTCTCGCCCTCTGTTTCAGCCCCTCTGTTTCTCGCCCACTGTTTCAGCCCGTCTGTTTCAGCCCCTCTGTTTCAGCCCCTCTGTTTCAGCCCTTCGGTTTCAGCCCCTCTGTTTCAGCCCCTCTGTTTCAGCTCCTCTGTTTCAGCCCCTCTGTTTCAGCCCCTCTGTTTCTCGCCCTCTGTTTCTCGCCCTCTGTTTCTCGCTCTCTGTTTCTCGCCCTCTGTTTCTCGCCCTCTGTTTCAGCCCCTCTGTTTCAGCCCCTCTGTTTCAGCCCCTCTGTTTCTCGCCCTCTGTTTCAGCCCCTCTGTTTCTCGCCCTCTCTTTCAGCCCCTCTGTTTCAGCCCCTCTGTATCAGCCCCTCTGTTTCAGCCCCTCTGTTTCTCGCCCTCTGTTTCCCGCCCTCTGTTTCTCGCTCTCTGTTTCTCGACCTCTGTTTCAAACCCTCTGTTTCAGCCCCTCTGTTTCAGCGCCTCTGTTTCAGCCCCGCTGTTTCTCGCCCTCTGTTTCTCGCCCACTGTTTCTCGCCCTCTGTTTCAGCCCCTCTGTTTCAGCCCCTCTGTTTCAGCCCCTCTGTTTCAGCCCCTCTGTTTCTCGCCCTCTGTTTCTCGCCCTCTGTTTCAGCCCCTCTGTTTCTCGCCCTCTGTTTCTCACCCTCTGTTTCAGCCCCTCTGTTTCAGCCCCTCTGTTTCAGCCCCGCTGTTTCTCGCCCTCTGTTTCTCGCCCACTGTTTCTCGCCCTCAGTTTCAGCCCCTCTGTTTCAGCCCCTCTGTTTCAGCCCCTCTGTTTCAGCCCCTCTGTTTCTCGCCCTCTGTTTCTCGCCCTCTGTTTCAGCCCATCAGTTTCAGCCCCTTTGTATCAGCCCCTCTGTTTCAGCCCCTCTGTTTGTCGCCTTCTGTTTCAGCCCCTCTGTTTCAGCCCCTCTGTTTCAGCCCCTCTGTTTCAGCCCCTCTGTTTCTCGCCCTCTGTTTCTCGCCCTCTGTTTCTCGCCCTCTGTTTCAGCCCCTCTGTTTCAGTCCCTCTGTTTCAGCCCCTCTGTTTCTCGCCCTCTGTTTCTCGCCCTCTGTTTCAGCCCCTCTGTTTCAGCCCCTCTGTTTCAGCCCCTCTGTTTCTCGCCCTCTGTTTCAGCACCTCTGTTTCAGCCCCTCTGTTTCTCGCCCTCTGTTTCAGCCCCTCTGTTTCAGCCCCTCTCTATCAGCCCCTCTGTTTCAGCCCCTCTGTTTCTCGCCCTCTGTTTCTCGCCCTCTGTTTCAGCCCCTCTGTTTCAGCCCCTCTGTTTCAGCCCCTCTGTTTCAGCCCCTCTGTTTCAGACCCTCTGATTCTCGCCCTCTTTTTCAGCCCCTCTGTTTCAGCCCCTCTCTGTCAGCCCCTCTGTTTCAGCCCCTCTGTTTCTCGCCCTCTGTTTCACGCCCTCTGTTTCAGCCCCTCTGTTTCAGCCCCTCTGTTTCAGCCCCTCTGTTTCAGCCCCTCTGTTTCAGCCCCTCTGTTTCGCGCCCTCTGTTTCTCGCCCTCTGTTTCTCGCTCTCTGTTTCTCGCCCTCTGTTTCAGCCCCTCTGTTTCTCGCCCACTGTTTCAGCCCCTCTGTTTCAGCCCCTCTGTTTCAGCCCCTCTGTTTCAGCCCTTCTGTTTCAGCCCCTCTGTTTCAGCCCCTCTGTTTCATCTCCTCTGTTTCAGCCCCTCTGTTTCAGCCCCTCTGTTTCTCGCCCTCTGTTTCTCGCCCTCGGTTTCAGCCCCTCGGTTTCTCGACCTCTGTTTCAGCCCCTCTGTTTCTCGGCCTCTGTTTCAGCCCCTCTGTTTCAGCCCCTCTGTTTCAGCCCCTCTGTTTCAGCCCTTCTGTTTCAGCCCCTCTGTTTCAGCCCCTCTGTTTCTCGCCCTCTGTTTCAGCCCCTCTGTTTCTCGCCCTCTGTTTCAGACCCTTGTTTCAGCTCCTCAGTATCAGCCCCTCTGTTTCAGACACTCTGTTTCTCGCCCTCTGTTTCTCGCCCTCTGTTTCTCGCCCTCTGTTTCTCGCCCACTGTTTCAGCCCCTCTCTTTCAGCCCCTCTGTTTCAGCCCCTCTGTTTCAGCCCCTCTGTTTCAGCCCCTCTGTTTCAGCCCCTCTGTTTCAGCCACTCTGTTTCTCGCCCTCTGTTTCTCGCCCTCTGTTTGTCGCTCTCTGTTTCTCGCCCTCTGTTTCAGCCCCTCTGTTTCTCGCCCACTGTTTCAGCCCCTCTGTTTCTCGCCATCTGTTTCAGCCCCTCTGTTTCAGCCCCTCTGTTTCTCGCCCTCTGTTTCAGACCCTCTGTTTCAGCCCCTCTGTTTCAGCCCCTCTGTTTCAGACCCTCTGTTTCAGCACCTCTGTTTCTCGCCCTTTGTTTCTCGCCCTCTGTTTCAGCCCCTCTGTTTCTCGCCCTCTGTTTCAGCCCCTCTGTTTCTCGCCCTCTGTTTCAGCCCCTCTGTTTCAGCCCGTCTGTTTCTCGCCCTCTGTTTCAGCCCCTCTGTTTCAGCCCCTCTGTATCAGCCCCTCTGTTTCAGCCCCTCTGTTTCTCGCCCTCTGTTTCTCGCCCTCTGTTTCAGACCCTCTGTTTCAGCCCCTCTGTTTCAGCCCCTCTGTTTCAGCCCCTCTGTTTCAGCCCCTCTGATTCTCGCCCTCTGTTTCTCGCCCTCAGTTTCTCGCCCTCTGTTTCTCGCCCTCTGTTTCAGCCCCTCTGTTTCTCGCCCACTGTTTCAGCCCCTCTGTTTCTCGCCATCTGTTACAGCCAATCTGTTTCAGCCCCTCTGTTTCTCGCCCTATGTTTCAGCCCCTCTGTTTCAGCCCCTCTGTTTCAGCCTCTCTGTTTCAGCCCCTCTGTTTCTCGCCCTCTGTTTCTCGCCCTCTGTTTCTCGCTCTCTGTTTCTCGCACTCTGTTTCTCGCCCTCTGTTTCAGCCCCTCTGTTTCAGCCCCTCTGTTTCAGCCCCTCTGTTTCTCGCCCTCTGTTTCTCGCCCACTGTTTCTCGCCATCTGTTTCAGCCCCTCTGTTTCAGCCCCTCTGTTTCAGCCCCTCTGTTTCTCGCACGCTGTTTCTCGCCCTCTGTTTCTGGCTCTCTGTTTCTCGCCCTCTGTTTCTCGCCCTCTGTTTCAGCCCATCTGTTTCAGCCCCTCTGTTTCAGCCCCTCTGTTTCTCGCCCTCTGTTTCTCGCCCTCTGTTTCTCGCCCTCTGCTTCAGCCCCTCTGTTTCAGCCCCTTTGTTTCAGCCCCTCTGTTTCAGCCCCTCTGTTTCTCGCCCTCTGTTTCAGCCCCTCTGTTTCAGCCCCTCTGTTTCAGCCCCTCTGTTTCTCGCCCTCTGTTTCAGCCCCTCTGTTTCAGCCCCTCTGTTTCTCGCCCTCTGTTTCAGCCCCTCTTTTTCAGCCTCTCTGTATCAGCCGCTCTGTTTCAGCCCCTCTGTTTTTCGCCCTCTGTTTCTCGCCCTCTGTTTCAGCCCCTCTGTTTCAGCCCCTCTGTTTCAGCCCCTCTGTTTCAGCCCCTCTGTTTCTCGCCCTCTGTTTCTCGCCCCCTGTTACTCGCCCTCTGTTCCTCGCTCTCAGTTTCTCGCCCTCTGTTTCAGCCCCTCTGTTTCAGCCCCTCTGTTTCTCGCCCTCTGTTTCTCGCCATCTGTTTCAGCCCCTCTGTTTCAGCCCCTCGGTTTCTCGCCCTCTGTTTCAGCCCCTCTGTTTCTCGCCCTCTGTTTCAGCCCCTCTGTTTCAGCCCCTCTGTATCAGCCCCTCTGTTTCAGCCCCTCTGTTTTTCGCCCACTGTTTCAGCCCCTCTGTTTCAGCCCCTCTGTCTCAGCCCCTCTGTTTCAGCCCCTCTGTTTCAGCCCCTCTGTTTCTCGCCCTCTGTTTCTCGCCCTCTGTTACTCGCCCTCTGTTCCTCTCTCTCTGTTTCTCGCCCTCTGTTTCAGCCCCTCTGTTTCAGCCCCTCTGTTTCTCGCCCTCTGTTTCTCGCCATCTGTTTCAGCCCCTCTGTTTCAGCCCTTCTGTTTCTCGCCCTCTGTTTCAGCCCCTCTGTTTCAGCCCCTCTGTTTCAGCCCCTCTGTTTCAGCCCCTCTGTTTCAGCACCTCTGTTTCTGGCCCTTTGTTTCTCGCCCTCTGTTTCAGCCCCTCTGTTTCAGCCCCTCTGTTTATCGCCCTCTGTTTCTCGCCCTCGGTTTCAGCCCCTCTGGTTCTCGCCCTCTGTTTCAGCACCTCTGTTTCACGCCCTCTGTTTCAGCCACTCTGTTTCAGCCCCTCTGTTTCAGCCCCTCTGTTTCAGCCCTTCTGTTTCAGCCCATCTGTTTCAGCCCCTCTGTTTCTCGCCCTCTGTTTCAGCCCCTCTGTTTCTCGCCCTCTGTTTCAGACCCTCTGTTTCAGCCCCTCAGTATCAGCCCCTCTGTTTCATCCCCTCTGTTTCAGCCCCTCTGTTTCTCGCCCTCTGTTTCTCGCCCTATGTTTCTCTTTCTCTGTTTCTCGCCCTCTGTTTCAGCCCGTCTGTTTCTCGCCCACTGTTTCAGCCCCTCTGTTTCTCGCCATCTGTTTCAGCCCCTCTGTTTCAGCCCCTCTGTATCAGCCCCTCTGTTTCTGCCACTCTGTTTCTCGCCCTCTGTTTCTCGCCCTCTGTTTCAGCCCCTCTGTTTCAGCCCCTCTGTTTCAGCCCCTCTGTTTCTCGCCCTCTGTTTCTCGCCCTCTGTTTCTCGCCCTCTGTTTCTCGCTCTCTGTTTCTCGCCATCTGTTTCAGCCCCTCTGTTTCTCGCCCACTGTTTCAGCCCCTCTGTTTCAGCCCCTCTGTTTCAGCCCCTCTGTTTCAGCCCTTCGGTTTCAGCCCCTCTGTTTCAGCCCCTCTGTTTCAGCTCCTCTGTTTCAGACCCTCTGTTTCAGCCCCTCTGTTTCTCGCCCTCGGTTTCTCGCCCTCTGTTTCTCGCCCTCTGTTTCAGCCCATCAGTTTCATCCCCTTTGTTTCAGCCCCTCTGTTTCAGCCCCTCTGTTTCTCGCCCTCTGTTTCTCGCCCTCTGTTTCTCGCTCTCTGTTTCTCGCCCTCTGTTTCTCGCCCTCTGTTTCAGCCCCTCTGTTTCATCCCCTCTGTTTCACACCCTCTGTTTCAGCCCCTCTGTTTCTCGCCCTCTGTTTCAGCCCCTCTGTTTCTCGCCCTCTCTTTCAGCCCCTCTGTTTCAGCCCCTCTGTATCAGCCACTCTGTTTCAGCCCCTCTGTTTTTCGCCCTCTGTTTCCCGCCCTCTGTTTCTCGCTCTCTGTTTCTCGCCCTCTGTTTCAAACCCTCTGTTTCAGCCCCGCTGTTTCTCGCCCTCTGTTTCTCGCCCACTGTTTCTCGCCCTCTGTTTCAGCCCCTCTGTTTCAGCCCCTCTGTTTCAGCCCCTCTGTTTCAGCCCCTCTGTTTCTCGCCCTCTGTTTCTCGCCCTCTGTTTCAGCCCCTCTGTTTCTCGCCCTCTGTTTCTCACCCTCTGTTTCAGCCCCTCTGTTTCAGCCCCTCTGTTTCAGCCCCGCTGTTTCTCGCCCTCTGTTTCAGCCCCTCTGTTTCTCGCCCTCTGTTTCTCACCCTCTGTTTCAGCCCCTCTGTTTCAGCCCCTCTGTTTCAGCCCCTCTGTTTCAGCCCCTCTGTTTCTCGCCCTCTGTTTCTCGCCCTCTGTTTCTCGCCCTCTGTTTCAGCCCCTCTGTTTCAGTCCCTCTGTTTCAGCCCCTCTGTTTCTCGCCCTCTGTTTCTCGCCCTCTGTTTCAGCCCCTCTGTTTCAGCCCCTCTGTTTCAGCCCCTCTGTTTCTCGCCCTCTGTTTCAGCACCTCTGTTTCAGCCCCTCTGTTTCTCGCCCTCTGTTTCAGCCCCTCTGTTTCAGCCCCTCTCTATCAGCCCCTCTGTTTCAGCCCCTCTGTTTCTCGCCCTCGGTTTCTCGCACTCTGTTTCAGCCCCTCTGTTTCAGCCCCTCTGTATCAGCCCCTCTGTTTCAGCCCCTCTGTTTTTCGCCCTCTGTTTCTCGCCCTCTGTTTCAGCCCCTCTGTTTCAGCCCCTCTGTTTCAGCCCCTCTGTTTCAGCCCCTCTGTTTCTCGCCCTCTGTTTCTCGCCCTCTGTTACTCGCCCTCTGTTCCTCGCTTTCTGTTTCTCGCCCTCTGTTTCAGCCCCTCTGTTTCAGCCCCTCTGTTTCTCGCCCTCTGTTTCTCGCCATCTGTTTCCGCCCCTCTGTTTCAGCCCCTCTGTTTCTCGCCCTCTGTTTCAGCCCCTCTGTTTCTCGCCCTCTGTTTCAGCCCCTCTGTTTCAGCCCCTCTGTATCCGCCCCTCTGTTTCAGCCCCTCTGTTTTTCGCCCTCTGTTTCTCGCCCTCTGCTTCAGCCCCTCTGTTTCAGCCCCTCTGTTTCAGCCCCTCTGTTTCAGCCCCTCTGTTTCAGCCCGTCTGTTTCTCGCCCTCTGTTTCTCGCCCTCTGTTACTCGCCCTCTGTTTCAGCCCCTCTGTTTCTCGCCCTCTGTTTCTCGCCCTCTGTTTCTCGCCATCTGTTTCAGCCCCTCTGTATCAGCCCCTCTGTTTCTCGCCCTCTGTTTCAGCCCCTCTGTTTCAGCCCCTCTGTTTCAGCCCCTCTGTTTCAGCCCCTCTGTTTCAGAACCTCTGTTTCTCTCCCTTTGTTTCTCGCCCTCTGTTTCAGCCCCTCTGTTTCAGCCCCTCTGTTTATCGCCCTCTGTTTCTCGCCCTCGGTTTCAGCCCCTCTGGTTCTCGCCCTCTGTTTCAGCCCCTCTGTTTCACGCCCTCTGTTTCAGCCACTCTGTTTCAGCCCCTCTGTTTCAGCCCCTCTGTTTCAGCCCTTCTCTTTCAGCCCCTCTGTTTCAGCCCCTCTGTTTCTCGCCCTCTGTTTCAGCCCCTCTGTTTCTCGCCCTCTGTTTCAGACCCTCTGTTTCAGCCCCTCAGTATCAGCCCCTCTGTTTCATCCCCTCTGTTTCAGCCCCTCTGTTTCTCGCCCTCTGTTTCTCGCCCTATGTTTCTCTTTCTCTGTTTCTCGCCCTCTGTTTCAGCCCGTCTGTTTCTCGCCCACTGTTTCAGCCCCTCTGTTTCTCGCCATCTGTTTCAGCCCCTCTGTTTCAGCCCCTCTGTATCAGCGCCTCTGTTTCAGCCACTCTGTTTCTCGCCCTCTGTTTCTCGCCCTCTGTTTCAGCCCCTCTGTTTCAGCCCCTCTGTTTCTCGCCCTCTGTTTCTCGCCCTCTGTTTCTCGCCCACTGTTTCTCGCTCTCTGTTTCTCGCCCTCTGTTTCAGCCCCTCTGTTTCTCGCCCACTGTTTCAGCCCGTCTGTTTCAGCCCCTCTGTTTCAGCCCCTCTGTTTCAGCCCTTCGGTTTCAGCCCCTCTGTTTCAGCCCCTCTGTTTCAGCTCCTCTGTTTCAGCCCCTCTGTTTCAGCCCCTCTGTTTCTCGCCCTCTGTTTCTCGCCCTCTGTTTCTCGCTCTCTGTTTCTCGCCCTCTGTTTCTCGCCCTCTGTTTCAGCCCCTCTGTTTCAGCCCCTCTGTTTCAGCCCCTCTGTTTCTCGCCCTCTGTTTCAGCCCCTCTGTTTCTCGCCCTCTCTTTCAGCCCCTCTGTTTCAGCCCCTCTGTATCAGCCCCTCTGTTTCAGCCCCTCTGTTTCTCGCCCTCTGTTTCCCGCCCTCTGTTTCTCGCTCTCTGTTTCTCGACCTCTGTTTCAAACCCTCTGTTTCAGCCCCTCTGTTTCAGCGCCTCTGTTTCAGCCCCGCTGTTTCTCGCCCTCTGTTTCTCGCCCACTGTTTCTCGCCCTCTGTTTCAGCCCCTCTGTTTCAGCCCCTCTGTTTCAGCCCCTCTGTTTCAGCCCCTCTGTTTCTCGCCCTCTGTTTCTCGCCCTCTGTTTCAGCCCCTCTGTTTCTCGCCCTCTGTTTCTCACCCTCTGTTTCAGCCCCTCTGTTTCAGCCCCTCTGTTTCAGCCCCGCTGTTTCTCGCCCTCTGTTTCTCGCCCACTGTTTCTCGCCCTCAGTTTCAGCCCCTCTGTTTCAGCCCCTCTGTTTCAGCCCCTCTGTTTCAGCCCCTCTGTTTCTCGCCCTCTGTTTCTCGCCCTCTGTTTCAGCCCATCAGTTTCAGCCCCTTTGTATCAGCCCCTCTGTTTCAGCCCCTCTGTTTGTCGCCTTCTGTTTCAGCCCCTCTGTTTCAGCCCCTCTGTTTCAGCCCCTCTGTTTCAGCCCCTCTGTTTCTCGCCCTCTGTTTCTCGCCCTCTGTTTCTCGCACTCTGTTTCAGCCCCTCTGTTTCAGTCCCTCTGTTTCAGCCCCTCTGTTTCTCGCCCTCTGTTTCTCGCCCTCTGTTTCAGCCCCTCTGTTTCAGCCCCTCTGTTTCAGCCCCTCTGTTTCTCGCCCTCTGTTTCAGCACCTCTGTTTCAGCCCCTCTGTTTCTCGCCCTCTGTTTCAGCCCCTCTGTTTCAGCCCCTCTCTATCAGCCCCTCTGTTTCAGCCCCTCTGTTTCTCGCCCTCTGTTTCTCGCCCTCTGTTTCAGCCCCTCTGTTTCAGCCCCTCTGTTTCAGCCCCTCTGTTTCAGCCCCTCTGTTTCAGACCCTCTGATTCTCGCCCTCTTTTTCAGCCCCTCTGTTTCAGCCCCTCTCTGTCAGCCCCTCTGTTTCAGCCCCTCTGTTTCTCGCCCTCTGTTTCACGCCCTCTGTTTCAGCCCCTCTGTTTCAGCCCCTCTGTTTCAGCCCCTCTGTTTCAGCCCCTCTGTTTCAGCCCCTCTGTTTCGCGCCCTCTGTTTCTCGCCCTCTGTTTCTCGCTCTCTGTTTCTCGCCCTCTGTTTCAGCCCCTCTGTTTCTCGCCCACTGTTTCAGCCCCTCTGTTTCAGCCCCTCTGTTTCAGCCCCTCTGTTTCAGCCCTTCTGTTTCAGCCCCTCTGTTTCAGCCCCTCTGTTTCATCTCCTCTGTTTCAGCCCCTCTGTTTCAGCCCCTCTGTTTCTCGCCCTCTGTTTCTCGCCCTCGGTTTCAGCCCCTCGGTTTCTCGACCTCTGTTTCAGCCCCTCTGTTTCTCGGCCTCTGTTTCAGCCCCTCTGTTTCAGCCCCTCTGTTTCAGCCCCTCTGTTTCAGCCCTTCTGTTTCAGCCCCTCTGTTTCAGCCCCTCTGTTTCTCGCCCTCTGTTTCAGCCCCTCTGTTTCTCGCCCTCTGTTTCAGACCCTTGTTTCAGCTCCTCAGTATCAGCCCCTCTGTTTCAGACACTCTGTTTCTCGCCCTCTGTTTCTCGCCCTCTGTTTCTCGCCCTCTGTTTCTCGCCCACTGTTTCAGCCCCTCTCTTTCAGCCCCTCTGTTTCAGCCCCTCTGTTTCAGCCCCTCTGTTTCAGCCCCTCTGTTTCAGCCCCTCTGTTTCAGCCACTCTGTTTCTCGCCCTCTGTTTCTCGCCCTCTGTTTGTCGCTCTCTGTTTCTCGCCCTCTGTTTCAGCCCCTCTGTTTCTCGCCCACTGTTTCAGCCCCTCTGTTTCTCGCCATCTGTTTCAGCCCCTCTGTTTCAGCCCCTCTGTTTCTCGCCCTCTGTTTCAGACCCTCTGTTTCAGCCCCTCTGTTTCAGCCCCTCTGTTTCAGACCCTCTGTTTCAGCACCTCTGTTTCTCGCCCTTTGTTTCTCGCCCTCTGTTTCAGCCCCTCTGTTTCTCGCCCTCTGTTTCAGCCCCTCTGTTTCTCGCCCTCTGTTTCAGCCCCTCTGTTTCAGCCCGTCTGTTTCTCGCCCTCTGTTTCAGCCCCTCTGTTTCAGCCCCTCTGTATCAGCCCCTCTGTTTCAGCCCCTCTGTTTCTCGCCCTCTGTTTCTCGCCCTCTGTTTCAGACCCTCTGTTTCAGCCCCTCTGTTTCAGCCCCTCTGTTTCAGCCCCTCTGTTTCAGCCCCTCTGATTCTCGCCCTCTGTTTCTCGCCCTCAGTTTCTCGCCCTCTGTTTCTCGCCCTCTGTTTCAGCCCCTCTGTTTCTCGCCCACTGTTTCAGCCCCTCTGTTTCTCGCCATCTGTTACAGCCAATCTGTTTCAGCCCCTCTGTTTCTCGCCCTATGTTTCAGCCCCTCTGTTTCAGCCCCTCTGTTTCAGCCTCTCTGTTTCAGCCCCTCTGTTTCTCGCCCTCTGTTTCTCGCCCTCTGTTTCTCGCTCTCTGTTTCTCGCACTCTGTTTCTCGCCCTCTGTTTCAGCCCCTCTGTTTCAGCCCCTCTGTTTCAGCCCCTCTGTTTCTCGCCCTCTGTTTCTCGCCCACTGTTTCTCGCCATCTGTTTCAGCCCCTCTGTTTCAGCCCCTCTGTTTCAGCCCCTCTGTTTCTCGCACGCTGTTTCTCGCCCTCTGTTTCTGGCTCTCTGTTTCTCGCCCTCTGTTTCTCGCCCTCTGTTTCAGCCCATCTGTTTCAGCCCCTCTGTTTCAGCCCCTCTGTTTCTCGCCCTCTGTTTCTCGCCCTCTGTTTCTCGCCCTCTGCTTCAGCCCCTCTGTTTCAGCCCCTTTGTTTCAGCCCCTCTGTTTCAGCCCCTCTGTTTCTCGCCCTCTGTTTCAGCCCCTCTGTTTCAGCCCCTCTGTTTCAGCCCCTCTGTTTCTCGCCCTCTGTTTCAGCCCCTCTGTTTCAGCCCCTCTGTTTCTCGCCCTCTGTTTCAGCCCCTCTTTTTCAGCCTCTCTGTATCAGCCGCTCTGTTTCAGCCCCTCTGTTTTTCGCCCTCTGTTTCTCGCCCTCTGTTTCAGCCCCTCTGTTTCAGCCCCTCTGTTTCAGCCCCTCTGTTTCAGCCCCTCTGTTTCTCGCCCTCTGTTTCTCGCCCCCTGTTACTCGCGCTCTGTTCCTCGCTCTCAGTTTCTCGCCCTCTGTTTCAGCCCCTCTGTTTCAGCCCCTCTGTTTCTCGCCCTCTGTTTCTCGCCATCTGTTTCAGCCCCTCTGTTTCAGCCCCTCGGTTTCTCGCCCTCTGTTTCAGCCCCTCTGTTTCTCGCCCTCTGTTTCAGCCCCTCTGTTTCAGCCCCTCTGTATCAGCCCCTCTGTTTCAGCCCCTCTGTTTTTCGCCCACTGTTTCAGCCCCTCTGTTTCAGCCCCTCTGTCTCAGCCCCTCTGTTTCAGCCCCTCTGTTTCAGCCCCTCTGTTTCTCGCCCTCTGTTTCTCGCCCTCTGTTACTCGCCCTCTGTTCCTCTCTCTCTGTTTCTCGCCCTCTGTTTCAGCCCCTCTGTTTCAGCCCCTCTGTTTCTCGCCCTCTGTTTCTCGCCATCTGTTTCAGCCCCTCTGTTTCAGCCCTTCTGTTTCTCGCCCTCTGTTTCAGCCCCTCTGTTTCAGCCCCTCTGTTTCAGCCCCTCTGTTTCAGCCCCTCTGTTTCAGCACCTCTGTTTCTGGCCCTTTGTTTCTCGCCCTCTGTTTCAGCCCCTCTGTTTCAGCCCCTCTGTTTATCGCCCTCTGTTTCTCGCCCTCGGTTTCAGCCCCTCTGGTTCTCGCCCTCTGTTTCAGCACCTCTGTTTCACGCCCTCTGTTTCAGCCACTCTGTTTCAGCCCCTCTGTTTCAGCCCCTCTGTTTCAGCCCTTCTGTTTCAGCCCATCTGTTTCAGCCCCTCTGTTTCTCGCCCTCTGTTTCAGCCCCTCTGTTTCTCGCCCTCTGTTTCAGACCCTCTGTTTCAGCCCCTCAGTATCAGCCCCTCTGTTTCATCCCCTCTGTTTCAGCCCCTCTGTTTCTCGCCCTCTGTTTCTCGCCCTATGTTTCTCTTTCTCTGTTTCTCGCCCTCTGTTTCAGCCCGTCTGTTTCTCGCCCACTGTTTCAGCCCCTCTGTTTCTCGCCATCTGTTTCAGCCCCTCTGTTTCAGCCCCTCTGTATCAGCCCCTCTGTTTCTGCCACTCTGTTTCTCGCCCTCTGTTTCTCGCCCTCTGTTTCAGCCCCTCTGTTTCAGCCCCTCTGTTTCAGCCCCTCTGTTTCTCGCCCTCTGTTTCTCGCCCTCTGTTTCTCGCCCTCTGTTTCTCGCTCTCTGTTTCTCGCCATCTGTTTCAGCCCCTCTGTTTCTCGCCCACTGTTTCAGCCCCTCTGTTTCAGCCCCTCTGTTTCAGCCCCTCTGTTTCAGCCCTTCGGTTTCAGCCCCTCTGTTTCAGCCCCTCTGTTTCAGCTCCTCTGTTTCAGACCCTCTGTTTCAGCCCCTCTGTTTCTCGCCCTCTGTTTCTCGCCCTCTGTTTCTCGCTCTCTGTTTCTCGCCCTCTGTTTCACGCCCTCTGTTTCAGCCCCTCTGTTTCAGCCCCTCTATTTCAGCCCCTCTGTTTCAGCCCCTCTGTTTCTCGCCCTCTGTTTCAGCCCCTCTGTTTCTCGCCCTCTCTTTCAGCCCCTCTGTTTCAGCCCCTCTGTATCAGCCCCTCTATTTCAGCCCCTCTGTTTCTCGCCCTCTGTTTCCCGCCCTCTGTTTCTTTCTCTCTGTTTCTCGCCCTCTGTTTCTCACCCTCTGTTTCAGCCCCTCTGTTTCACCCCCTCTGTTTCAGCCCCGCTGTTTCTCGCCCTCTGTTTCTCGCCCACTGTTTCTCGCCCTCTGTTTCAGCCCCTCTGTTTCAGCCCCTCTGTTTCAGCCCCTCTGTTTCAGCCCCTCTGTTTCTCGCCCTCTGTTTCTCGACCTCTGTTTCTCGCTCTCTGTTTCTCGCCCTCTGTTTCTCGCCCTCTGTTTCAGCCCCTCTGTTACAGCCCCTCTGTTTCAGCCCCTCTGTTTCTCGCCCTGTGTTTCTCGCCCTCTGTTTCTCGCCCTCTGTTTCAGCCCATCAGTTTCAGCCCCTTTGTTTCAGCCCCTCTGTTTCAGCCCCTCTGTTTCTCGCCCTCTGTTTCTCGCCCTCTGTTTCTCGCTCTCTGTTTCTCGCCCTCTGTTTCTCGCCCTCTGTTTCAGCCCCTCTGTTTCAGCCCCTCTGTTTCACACCCTCTGTTTCAGCCCCTCTGTTTCTCGCCCTCTGTTTCAGCCCCTCTGTTTCTCGCCCTCTCTTTCAGCCCCTCTGTTTCAGCCCCTCTGTATCAGCCACTCTGTTTCAGCCCCTCTGTTTCTCGCCCTCTGTTTCCCGCCCTCTGTTTCTCGCTCTCTGTTTCTCGCCCTCTGTTTCAAACCCTCTGTTTCAGCCCCGCTGTTTCTCGCCCTCTGTTTCTCGCCCACTGTTTCTCGCCCTCTGTTTCAGCCCCTCTGTTTCAGCACCTCTGTTTCAGCCCCTCTGTTTCAGCCCCTCTGTTTCTCGCCCTCTGTTTCTCGCCCTCTGTTTCAGCCCCTCTGTTTCTCGCCCTCTGTTTCTCACCCTCTGTTTCAGCCCCTCTGTTTCAGCCCCGCTGTTTCTCGCCCTCTGTTTCAGCCCCTCTGTTTCTCGCCCTCTGTTTCTCACCCTCTGTTTCAGCCCCTCTGTTTCAGCCCCTCTGTTTCAGCCCCTCTGTTCCAGCCCCTCTGTTTCAGCCCCTCTGTTTCTCGCCCTCTGTTTCTCGCCCTCTGTTTCTCGCCCTTTGTTTCAGCCCCTCTGTTTCAGTCCCTCTGTTTCAGCCCCTCTGTTTCTCGCCCTCTGTTTCTCGCCCTCTGTTTCAGCCCCTCTGTTTCAGCCCCTCTGTTTCAGCCCCTCTGTTTCTCGCCCTCTGTTTCAGCACCTCTGTTTCAGCCCCTCTGTTTCTCGCCCTCTGTTTCAGCCCCTCTGTTTCAGCCCCTCTCTATCAGCCCCTCTGTTTCAGCCCCTCTGTTTCTCGCCCTCTGTTTCTCGCCCTCTGTTTCAGCCCCTCTGTTTCAGCCCCTCTGTTTCAGCCCCTCTGTTTCAGCCCCTCTGTTTCAGACCCTCTGTTTCTCGCCCTCTGTTTCAGCCCCTCTGTTTCAGCCCCTCTCTGTCAGCCCCTCTGTTTCAGCCCCTCTGTTTCTCGCCCTCTGTTTCACGCCCTCTGTTTCAGCCCCTCTGTTTCAGCCCCTCTGTTTCAGCCCCTCTGTTTCAGCCCCTCTGTTCCAGCCCCTCTGTTTCTCGCCCTCTGTTTCTCGCCCTCTGTTTCTCGCTCTCTGTTTCTCGCCCTCTGTTTCAGCCCCTCTGTTTCTCGCCCAGTGTTTCAGCCCCTCTGTTTCAGCCCCTCTGTTTCAGCCCCTCTGTTTCAGCCCTTCTGTTTCAGCCCCTCTGTTTCAGCCCCTCTGTTTCAGCTCCGCTGTTTCAGCCCCTCTGTTTCATACCCTCTGTTTCTCGCCCTCTGTTTCTCGCCCTCGGTTTCAGCCCCTCGGTTTCTCGACCTCTGTTTCAGCCCCTCTGTTTCTCGCCCTCTGTTTCAGCCCCTCTGTTTCAGCCCCTCTGTTTCAGCCCCTCTGTTTCAGCCCTTCTGTTTCAGCCCCTCTGTTTCAGCCCCTCTGTTTCTCGCCAAATGTTTCAGCCCCTCTGTTTCTCGCCCTCTGTTTCAGACCCTTGTTTCAGCTCCTCAGTATCAGCCCCGCTGTTTCTCGCCCTCTGTTTCAGCCCCTCTGTTTCTCGCCCTCTGTTTCTCACCCTCTGTTTCAGCCCCTCTGTTTCAGCCCCTCTGTTTCAGCCCCTCTGTTTCAGCCCCTCTGTTTCAGCCCCTCTGTTTCTCGCCCTCTGTTTCTCGCCCTCTGTTTCTCGCCCTCTGTTTCAGCCCCTCTGTTTCAGTCCATCTGTTTCAGCCCCTCTGTTTCTCGCCCTCTGTTTCTCGCCCTCTGTTTCAGCCCCTCTGTTTCAGCCCCTCTGTTTCAGCCCCTCTGTTTCTCGCCCTCTGTTTCAGCACCTCTGTTTCTCGCCCTCTGTTTCTCGCCCTCTGTTTCAGCCCCTCTGTTTCAGCCCCTCTGTTTCAGCCCCTCTGTTTCAGCCCCTCTGTTTCTCGCCCTCTGTTTCTCGCCCTCTGTTTCAGCCCCTCTGTTTCAGCCCCTCTGTTTCAGCCCCTCTGTTTCAGCCCCTCTGTTTCAGACCCTCTGTTTCTCGCCCTCTGTTTCAGCCCCTCTGTTTCAGCCCCTCTGTTTCAGCCACTCTGTTTCCCGCCCTCTGTTTCATGCCCTCTGTTTCAGCCCCTCTGTTTCAGCCCCTCTGTTTCAGCCCCTCTGTTTCAGCCCCTCTGTTCCAGCCCCTCTGTTTCTCGCCCTCTGTTTCTCGCCCTCTGTTTCTCGCTCTCTGTTTCTCGCCCTCTGTTTCAGCCCCTCTGTTTCTCGCCCAGTGTTTCAGCCCCTCTGTTTCAGCCCCTCTGTTTCAGCCCCTCTGTTTCAGCCCTTCTGTTTCAGCCCCTCTGTTTCAGCCCCTCTGTTTCAGCTCCGCTGTTTCAGCCCCTCTGTTTCAGCCCCTCTGTTTCTCGCCCTCTGTTTCTCGCCCTCGGTTTCAGCCCCTCGGTTTCTCGACCTCTGTTTCAGCCCCTCTGTTTCTCGCCCTCTGTTTCAGCCCCTCTGTTTCAGCCCCTCTGTTTCAGCCCCTCTGTTTCAGCCCCTCTGTTTCTCGCCCTCTGTTTCAGACCCTCTGTTTCTCGCCCTCTGTTTCAGACCCTTGTTTCAGCTCCTCAGTATCAGCCCCTCTGTTTCAGCCCCTCTGTTTCTCGCCCTCTGTTTCTCGCCCTCTGTTTCTCGCCCTCTGTTTCTCGCCCACTGTTTCAGCCCCTCTCTTTCAGCCCCTCTCTTTCAGCCCCTCTGTTTCAGCCCCTCTGTTTCAGCCCCTCTGTTTCAGCCCCTCTGTTTCAGCCCCTCTGTTTCAGCCCCTCTGTTTCAGCCCCTCTGTTTCTCGCCCTCTGTTTCTCGCCCTCGGTTTCAGCCCCTCGGTTTCTCGACCTCTGTTTCAGCCCCTCTGTTTCTCGCCCTCTGTTTCAGCCCCTCTGTTTCAGCCCCTCTGTTTCAGCCCCTCTGTTTCAGCCCCTCTGTTTCTCGCCCTCTGTTTCAGACCCTCTGTTTCTCGCCCTCTGTTTCAGACCCTTGTTTCAGCTCCTCAGTATCAGCCCCTCTGTTTCAGCCCCTCTGTTTCTCGCCCTCTGTTTCTCGCCCTCTGTTTCTCGCCCTCTGTTTCTCGCCCACTGTTTCAGCCCCTCTCTTTCAGCCCCTCTGTTTCAGCCCCTCTGTTTCAGCCCCTCTGTTTCAGCCCCTCTGTTTCAGCCCCTCTGTTTCAGCCCCTCTGTTTCAGCCCCTCTGTTTCTCGCCCTCTGTTTCACGCCCTCTGTTTCAGCCCCTCTGTTTCAGCCCCTCTGTTTCAGCCCCTCTGTTTCAGCCCCTCTGTTCCAGCCCCTCTGTTTCTCGCCCTCTGTTTCTCGCCCTCTGTTTCTCGCTCTCTGTTTCTCGCCCTCTGTTTCAGCCCCTCTGTTTCTCGCCCAGTGTTTCAGCCCCTCTGTTTCAGCCCCTCTGTTTCAGCCCCTCTGTTTCAGCCCTTCTGTTTCAGCCCCTCTGTTTCAGCCCCTCTGTTTCAGCTCCGCTGTTTCAGCCCCTCTGTTTCATACCCTCTGTTTCTCGCCCTCTGTTTCTCGACCTCGGTTTCAGCCCCTCGGTTTCTCGACCTCTGTTTCAGCCCCTCTGTTTCTCGCCCTCTGTTTCAGCCCCTCTGTTTCAGCCCCTCTGTTTCAGCCCCTCTGTTTCAGCCCTTCTGTTTCAGCCCCTCTGTTTCAGCCCCTCTGTTTCTCGCCCTATGTTTCAGCCCCTCTGTTTCTCGCCCTCTGTTTCAGACCCTTGTTTCAGCTCCTCAGTATCAGCCCCGCTGTTTCTCGCCCTCTGTTTCAGCCCCTCTGTTTCTCGCCCTCTGTTTCTCACCCTCTGTTTCAGCCCCTCTGTTTCAGCCCCTCTGTTTCAGCCCCTCTGTTTCAGCCCCTCTGTTTCAGCCCCTCTGTTTCTCGCCCTCTGTTTCTCGCCCTCTGTTTCTCGCCCTCTGTTTCAGCCCCTCTGTTTCAGTCCATCTGTTTCAGCCCCTCTGTTTCTCGCCCTCTGTTTCTCGCCCTCTGTTTCAGCCCCTCTGTTTCAGCCCCTCTGTTTCAGCCCCTCTGTTTCTCGCCCTCTGTTTCAGCACCTCTGTTTCTCGCCCTCTGTTTCTCGCCCTCTGTTTCAGCCCCTCTGTTTCAGCCCCTCTGTTTCAGCCCCTCTGTTTCAGCCCCTCTGTTTCTCGCCCTCTGTTTCTCGCCCTCTGTTTCAGCCCCTCTGTTTCAGCCCCTCTGTTTCAGCCCCTCTGTTTCAGCCCCTCTGTTTCAGACCCTCTGTTTCTCGCCCTCTGTTTCAGCCCCTCTGTTTCAGCCCCTCTGTTTCAGCCCCTCTGTTTCAGCCACTCTGTTTCCCGCCCTCTGTTTCATGCCCTCTGTTTCAGCCCCTCTGTTTCAGCCCCTCTGTTTCAGCCCCTCTGTTTCAGCCCCTCTGTTCCAGCCCCTCTGTTTCTCGCCCTCTGTTTCTCGCCCTCTGTTTCTCGCTCTCTGTTTCTCGCCCTCTGTTTCAGCCCCTCTGTTTCTCGCCCAGTGTTTCAGCCCCTCTGTTTCAGCCCCTCTGTTTCAGCCCCTCTGTTTCAGCCCTTCTGTTTCAGCCCCTCTGTTTCAGCCCCTCTGTTTCAGCTCCGCTGTTTCAGCCCCTCTGTTTCAGCCCCTCTGTTTCTCGCCCTCTGTTTCTCGCCCTCGGTTTCAGCCCCTCGGTTTCTCGACCTCTGTTTCAGCCCCTCTGTTTCTCGCCCTCTGTTTCAGCCCCTCTGTTTCAGCCCCTCTGTTTCAGCCCCTCTGTTTCAGCCCCTCTGTTTCTCGCCCTCTGTTTCAGACCCTCTGTTTCTCGCCCTCTGTTTCAGACCCTTGTTTCAGCTCCTCAGTATCAGCCCCTCTGTTTCAGCCCCTCTGTTTCTCGCCCTCTGTTTCTCGCCCTCTGTTTCTCGCCCTCTGTTTCTCGCCCACTGTTTCAGCCCCTCTCTTTCAGCCCCTCTGTTTCAGCCCCTCTGTTTCAGCCCCTCTGTTTCAGCCCCTCTGTTTCAGCCCCTCTGTTTCAGCCCCTCTGTTTCAGCCACTCTGTTTCTCGCCCTCTGTTTCTCGCCCTCTGTTTCTCGCTCTCTGTTTCTCGCCCTCTGTTTCAGCCCCTCTGTTTCTCGCCCACTGTTTCATCCCCTCTGTTTCTCGCCATCTGTTTCAGCCCCTCTGTTTCAGCCCCTCTGTTTCTCGCCCTCTGTTTCAGACCCTCTGTTTCAGCCCCTCTGTTTCAGCCACTCTGTTTCAGCCCCTCTGTTTCACCCCCTCTGTTTCTCGCCCTCTGTTTCAGCCCCTCTGTTTCAGCCCCTCTGTTTCAGCCCCTCTGTTTCTCGCCCTCTGTTTCAGCACCTCTGTTTCAGCCCCTCTGTTTCTCGCCCTCTGTTTAAGCCCCTCTGTTTCAGCCCCTCTCTATCAGCCCCTCTGTTTCAGCCCCTCTGTTTCTCGCCCTCTGTTTCTCGCCCTCTGTTTCAGCCCCTCTGTTTCAGCCCCTCTGTTTCAGCCCCTCTGTTTCAGCCCCTCTGTTTCAGACCCTCTGTTTCTCGCCCTCTGTTTCAGCCCCTCTGTTTCAGCCCCTCTCTGTCAGCCCCTCTGTTTCAGCCCCTCTGTTTCTCGCCCTCTGTTTCACGCCCTCTGTTTCAGCCCCTCTGTTTCAGCCCCTCTGTTTCAGCCCCTCTGTTTCAGCCCCTCTGTTCCAGCCCCTCTGTTTCTCGCCCTCTGTTTCTCGCCCTCTGTTTCTCGCTCTCTGTTTCTCGCCCTCTGTTTCAGCCCCTCTGTTTCTCGCCCAGTGTTTCAGCCCCTCTGTTTCAGCCCCTCTGTTTCAGCCCCTCTGTTTCAGCCCTTCTGTTTCAGCCCCTCTGTTTCAGCCCCTCTGTTTCAGCTCCGCTGTTTCAGCCCCTCTGTTTCAGCCCCTCTGTTTCTCGCCCTCTGTTTCTCGCCCTCGGTTTCAGCCCCTCGGTTTCTCGACCTCTGTTTCAGCCCCTCTGTTTCTCGCCCTCTGTTTCAGCCCCTCTGTTTCAGCCCCTCTGTTTCAGCCCCTCTGTTTCAGCCCTTCTGTTTCAGCCCCTCTGTTTCAGCCCCTCTGTTTCTCGCCCTCTGTTTCAGCCCCTCTGTTTCTCGCCCTCTGTTTCACACCCTTGTTACATCTCCTCAGTATCAGCCCCGCTGTTTCTCGCCCTCTGTTTCAGCCCCTCTGTTTCTCGCCCTCTGTTTCTCACCCTCTGTTTCAGCCCCTCTGTTTCAGCCCCTCTGTTTCAGCCCCTCTGTTTCAGCCCCTCTGTTTCATCCCCTCTGTTTCTCGCCCTCTGTTTCTCGCCCTCTGTTTCTCGCCCTCTGTTTCAGCCCCTCTGTTTCAGTCCCTCTGTTTCAGCCCCTCTGTTTCTCGCCCTCTGTTTCTCGCCCTCTGTTTCAGCCCCTCTGTTTCAGCCCCTCTGTTTCAGCCCCTCTGTTTCTCGCCCTCTGTTTCAGCACCTCTGTTTCAGCCCCTCTGTTTCTCGCCCTCTGTTTCAGCCCCTCTGTTTCAGCCCCTCTCTATCAGCCCCTCTGTTTCAGCCCCTCTGTTTCTCGCCCTCTGTTTCTCGCCCTCTGTTTCAGCCCCTCTGTTTCAGCCCCTCTGTTTCAGCCCCTCTGTTTCAGCCCCTCTGTTTCAGACCCTCTGTTTCTCGCCCTCTGTTTCAGCCCCTCTGTTTCAGCCCCTCTCTGTCAGCCCCTCTGTTTCAGCCCCTCTGTTTCTCGCCCTCTGTTTCACGCCCTCTGTTTCAGCCCCTCTGTTTCAGCCCCTCTGTTTCAGCCCCTCTGTTTCAGCCCCTCTGTTCCAGCCCCTCTGTTTCTCGCCCTCTGTTTCTCGCCCTCTGTTTCTCGCTCTCTGTTTCTCGCCCTCTGTTTCAGCCCCTCTGTTTCTCGCTCAGTGTTTCAGCCCCTCTGTTTCAGCCCCTCTGTTTCAGCCCCTCTGTTTCAGCCCTTCTGTTTCAGCCCCTCTGTTTCAGCCCCTCTGTTTCAGCTCCGCTGTTTCAGCCCCTCTGTTTCAGCCCCTCTGTTTCTCGCCCTCTGTTTCTCGCCCTCGGTTTCAGCCCCTCGGTTACTCGACCTCTGTTTCAGCCCCTCTGTTTCTCGCCCTCTGTTTCAGCCCCTCTGTTTCAGCCCCTCTGTTTCAGCCCCTCTGTTTCAGCCCTTCTGTTTCAGCCCCTCTGTTTCAGCCCCTCTGTTTCTCGCCCTCTGTTTCAGCCCCTCTGTTTCTCGCACTCTGTTTCAGACCCTTGTTTCAGCTCCTCAGTATCAGCCCCTCTGTTTCAGCCCCTCTGTTTCTCGCCCTCTGTTTCTCGCCCTCTGTTTCTCGCCCTCTGTTTCTCGCCCACTGTTTCAGCCCCTCTCTTTCAGCCCGTCTGTTTCAGCCCCTCTGTTTCAGCCCCTCTGTTTCAGCCCCTCTGTTTCAGCCCCTCTGTTTCAGCCACTCTGTTTCTCGCCCTCTGTTTCTCGCCCTCTGTTTCTCGCTCTCTGTTTCTCGCCCTCTGTTTCAGCCCCTCTGTTTCTCGCCCACTGTTTCAGCCCCTCTGTTTCTCGCCATCTGTTTCAGCCCCTCTGTTTCAGCCCCTCTGTTTCTCGCCCTCTGTTTCAGACCCTCTGTTTCAGCCCCTCTGTTTCAGCCCCTCTGTTTCAGACCCTCTGTTTCAGCACCTCTGTTTCTCGCCTTTGTTTCTCGCCCTCTGTTTCAGCCCCTCTGTTTCTCGCCCTCTGTTTCAGCCCCTCTGTTTCTCGCCCTCTGTTTCAGCCCCTCTGTTTCAGCCCGTCTGTTTCTCGCCCTCTGTTTCAGCCCCTCTGTTTCAGCCCCTCTGTATCAGCCCCTCTGTTTCAGCCCCTCTGTTTCTCGCCCTCTGTTTCTCGCCCTCTGTTTCAGGACCTCTGTTTCAGCCCCTCTGTTTCAGCCCCTCTGTTTCAGCCCCTCTGTTTCAGCCCCTCTGATTCTCGCCCTCTGTTTCTCGCCCTCAGTTTCTCGCCCTATGTTTCTCGCTCTCTGTTTCTCGCCCTCTGTTTCAGCCCCTCTGTTTCTCGCCCACTGTTTCAGCCCCTCTGTTTCTCCCCATCTGTTACAGCCCCTCTGTTTCAGCCCCTCTGTTTTTGCCCTATGTTTCAGCCCCTCTGTTTCAGCCCCTCTGTTTCAGCCCCTCTGTTGCAGCCCCTCTGTTTCTCGCCCTCTGTTTCACGCCCTCTGTTTCTCGCTCTCTGTTTCTCGCACTCTGTTTCTCGCCCTCTGTTTCAGCCCCTCTGTTTCAGCCCCTCTGTTTCAGCCCCTCTGTTTCTCGCCCTCTGTTTCTCGCCCACTGTTTCTCGCCATCTGTTTCAGCCCCTCTGTTTCAGTCCCTCTGTTTCAGCCCCTCTGATTCAGCCCCTCTGTTTCAGCCCCTCTGTTTCAGCCCTTCTGTTTCAGCCCCTCTGTTTCAGCCCCTCTGTTTCAGCTCCGCTGTTTCAGCCCCTCTGTTTCAGCCCCTCTGTTTCTCGCCCTCTGTTTCTCGCCCTCGGTTTCAGCCCCTCGGTTTCTCGACCTCTGTTTCAGCCCCTCTGTTTCTCGCTCTCTGTTTCAGCCCCTCTGTTTCAGCCCCTCTGTTTCAGCCCCTCTGTTTCAGCCCTTCTGTTTCAGCCCCTCTGTTTCAGCCCCTCTGTTTCTCGCCCTCTGTTTCAGCCCCTCTGTTTCTCGCCCTCTGTTTCAGACCCTTGTTTCAGCTCCTCAGTATCAGCCCCTCTGTTTCAGCCCCTCTGTTTCTCGCCCTCTGTTTCTCGCCCTCTGTTTCTCGCCCTCTGTTTCTCGCCCACTGTTTCAGCACCTCTCTTTCAGCCCCTCTGTTTCAGCCCCTCTGTTTCAGCCCCTCTGTTTCAGCCCCTCTGTTTCAGCCCCTCTGTTTCAGCCACTCTGTTTCTCGCCCTCTGTTTCTCGCCCTCTGTTTCTCGCTCTCTGTTTCTCGCCCTCTGTTTCAGCCCCTCTGTTTCTCGCCCACTGTTTCAGCCCCTCTGTTTCTCGCCATCTGTTTCAGACCCTCTGTTTCAGCCCCTCTGTTTCTCGTCCTCTGTTTCAGACCCTCTGTTTCAGCCCCTCTGTTTCAGCCCCTCTGTTTCAGACCCTCTGTTTCAGCACCTCTGTTTCTCGCCCTTTGTTTCTCGCCCTCTGTTTCAGCCCCTCTGTTTCAGCCCCTCTGTTTCAGCCCCTCTGTTTCTCGCCCTCTGTTTCTCGCCCTCTGTTTCTCGCCCTCTGTTTCAGCCCCTCTGTTTCAGTCCCTCTGTTTCAGCCCCTCTGTTTCTCGCCCTCTGTTTCTCGCCCTCTGTTTCAGCCCCTCTGTTTCAGCCCCTCTGTTTCAGCCCCTCTGTTTCTCGCCCTCTGTTTCAGCACCTCTGTTTCAGCCCCTCTGTTTCTCGCCCTCTGTTTCAGCCCCTCTGTTTCAGCCCCTCTCTATCAGCCCCTCTGTTTCAGCCCCTCTGTTTCTCGCCCTCTGTTTCTCGCCCTCTGTTTCAGCCCCTCTGTTTCAGCCCCTCTGTTTCAGCCCCTCTGTTTCAGCCCCTCTGTTTCAGACCCTCTGTTTCTCGCCCTCTGTTTCAGCCCCTCTGTTTCAGCCCCTCTCTGTCAGCCCCTCTGTTTCAGCCCCTCTGTTTCTCGCCCTCTGTTTCACGCCCTCTGTTTCAGCCCCTCTGTTTCAGCCCCTCTGTTTCAGCCCCTCTGTTTCAGCCCCTCTGTTCAAGCCCCTCTGTTTCTCGCCCTCTGTTTCTCGCCCTCTGTTTCTCGCTCTCTGTTTCTCGCCCTCTGTTTCAGCCCCTCTGTTTCTCGCCCAGTGTTTCAGCCCCTCTGTTTCAGCCCCTCTGTTTCAGCCCCTCTGTTTCAGCCCTTCTGTTTCAGCCCCTCTGTTTCAGCCCCTCTGTTCCAGCCCCTCTGTTTCTCGCCCTCTGTTTCTCGCCCTCTGTTTCTCGCTCTCTGTTTCTCGCCCTCTGTTTCAGCCCCTCTGTTTCTCGCCCAGTGTTTCAGCCCCTCTGTTTCAGCCCCTCTGTTTCAGCCCCTCTGTTTCAGCCCTTCTGTTTCAGCCCCTCTGTTTCAGCCCCTCTGTTTCAGCTCCGCTGTTTCAGCCCCTCTGTTTCAGCCCCTCTGTTTCTCGCCCTCTGTTTCTCGCCCTCGGTTTCAGCCCCTCGGTTTCTCGACCTCTGTTTCAGCCCCTCTGTTTCTCGCCCTCTGTTTCAGCCCCTCTGTTTCAGCCCCTCTGTTTCAGCCCCTCTGTTTCAGCCCCTCTGTTTCTCGCCCTCTGTTTCAGACCCTCTGTTTCTCGCCCTCTGTTTCAGACCCTTGTTTCAGCTCCTCAGTATCAGCCCCTCTGTTTCAGCCCCTCTGTTTCTCGCCCTCTGTTTCTCGCCCTCTGTTTCTCGCCCTCTGTTTCTCGCCCACTGTTTCAGCCCCTCTCTTTCAGCCCCTCTGTTTCAGCCCCTCTGTTTCAGCCCCTCTGTTTCAGCCCCTCTGTTTCAGCCCCTCTGTTTCAGCCCCTCTGTTTCAGCCACTCTGTTTCTCGCCCTCTGTTTCTCGCCCTCTGTTTCTCGCTCTCTGTTTCTCGCCCTCTGTTTCAGCCCCTCTGTTTCTCGCCCACTGTTTCATCCCCTCTGTTTCTCGCCATCTGTTTCAGCCCCTCTGTTTCAGCCCCTCTGTTTCTCGCCCTCTGTTTCAGACCCTCTGTTTCAGCCCCTCTGTTTCAGCCACTCTGTTTCAGCCCCTCTGTTTCACCCCCTCTGTTTCTCGCCCTCTGTTTCAGCCCCTCTGTTTCAGCCCCTCTGTTTCAGCCCCTCTGTTTCTCGCCCTCTGTTTCAGCACCTCTGTTTCAGCCCCTCTGTTTCTCGCCCTCTGTTTAAGCCCCTCTGTTTCAGCCCCTCTCTATCAGCCCCTCTGTTTCAGCCCCTCTGTTTCTCGCCCTCTGTTTCTCGCCCTCTGTTTCAGCCCCTCTGTTTCAGCCCCTCTGTTTCAGCCCCTCTGTTTCAGCCCCTCTGTTTCAGACCCTCTGTTTCTCGCCCTCTGTTTCAGCCCCTCTGTTTCAGCCCCTCTCTGTCAGCCCCTCTGTTTCAGCCCCTCTGTTTCTCGCCCTCTGTTTCACGCCCTCTGTTTCAGCCCCTCTGTTTCAGCCCCTCTGTTTCAGCCCCTCTGTTTCAGCCCCTCTGTTCCAGCCCCTCTGTTTCTCGCCCTCTGTTTCTCGCCCTCTGTTTCTCGCTCTCTGTTTCTCGCCCTCTGTTTCAGCCCCTCTGTTTCTCGCCCAGTGTTTCAGCCCCTCTGTTTCAGCCCCTCTGTTTCAGCCCCTCTGTTTCAGCCCTTCTGTTTCAGCCCCTCTGTTTCAGCCCCTCTGTTTCAGCTCCGCTGTTTCAGCCCCTCTGTTTCAGCCCCTCTGTTTCTCGCCCTCTGTTTCTCGCCCTCGGTTTCAGCCCCTCGGTTTCTCGACCTCTGTTTCAGCCCCTCTGTTTCTCGCCCTCTGTTTCAGCCCCTCTGTTTCAGCCCCTCTGTTTCAGCCCCTCTGTTTCAGCCCTTCTGTTTCAGCCCCTCTGTTTCAGCCCCTCTGTTTCTCGCCCTCTGTTTCAGCCCCTCTGTTTCTCGCCCTCTGTTTCACACCCTTGTTACATCTCCTCAGTATCAGCCCCGCTGTTTCTCGCCCTCTGTTTCAGCCCCTCTGTTTCTCGCCCTCTGTTTCTCACCCTCTGTTTCAGCCCCTCTGTTTCAGCCCCTCTGTTTCAGCCCCTCTGTTTCAGCCCCTCTGTTTCATCCCCTCTGTTTCTCGCCCTCTGTTTCTCGCCCTCTGTTTCTCGCCCTCTGTTTCAGCCCCTCTGTTTCAGTCCCTCTGTTTCAGCCCCTCTGTTTCTCGCCCTCTGTTTCTCGCCCTCTGTTTCAGCCCCTCTGTTTCAGCCCCTCTGTTTCAGCCCCTCTGTTTCTCGCCCTCTGTTTCAGCACCTCTGTTTCAGCCCCTCTGTTTCTCGCCCTCTGTTTCAGCCCCTCTGTTTCAGCCCCTCTCTATCAGCCCCTCTGTTTCAGCCCCTCTGTTTCTCGCCCTCTGTTTCTCGCCCTCTGTTTCAGCCCCTCTGTTTCAGCCCCTCTGTTTCAGCCCCTCTGTTTCAGCCCCTCTGTTTCAGACCCTCTGTTTCTCGCCCTCTGTTTCAGCCCCTCTGTTTCAGCCCCTCTCTGTCAGCCCCTCTGTTTCAGCCCCTCTGTTTCTCGCCCTCTGTTTCACGCCCTCTGTTTCAGCCCCTCTGTTTCAGCCCCTCTGTTTCAGCCCCTCTGTTTCAGCCCCTCTGTTCCAGCCCCTCTGTTTCTCGCCCTCTGTTTCTCGCCCTCTGTTTCTCGCTCTCTGTTTCTCGCCCTCTGTTTCAGCCCCTCTGTTTCTCGCTCAGTGTTTCAGCCCCTCTGTTTCAGCCCCTCTGTTTCAGCCCCTCTGTTTCAGCCCTTCTGTTTCAGCCCCTCTGTTTCAGCCCCTCTGTTTCAGCTCCGCTGTTTCAGCCCCACTGTTTCAGCCCCTCTGTTTCTCGCCCTCTGTTTCTCGCCCTCGGTTTCAGCCCCTCGGTTACTCGACCTCTGTTTCAGCCCCTCTGTTTCTCGCCCTCTGTTTCAGCCCCTCTGTTTCAGCCCCTCTGTTTCAGCCCCTCTGTTTCAGCCCTTCTGTTTCAGCCCCTCTGTTTCAGCCCCTCTGTTTCTCGCCCTCTGTTTCAGCCCCTCTGTTTCTCGCACTCTGTTTCAGACCCTTGTTTCAGCTCCTCAGTATCAGCCCCTCTGTTTCAGCCCCTCTGTTTCTCGCCCTCTGTTTCTCGCCCTCTGTTTCTCGCCCTCTGTTTCTCGCCCACTGTTTCAGCCCCTCTCTTTCAGCCCGTCTGTTTCAGCCCCTCTGTTTCAGCCCCTCTGTTTCAGCCCCTCTGTTTCAGCCCCTCTGTTTCAGCCACTCTGTTTCTCGCCCTCTGTTTCTCGCCCTCTGTTTCTCGCTCTCTGTTTCTCGCCCTCTGTTTCAGCCCCTCTGTTTCTCGCCCACTGTTTCAGCCCCTCTGTTTCTCGCCATCTGTTTCAGCCCCTCTGTTTCAGCCCCTCTGTTTCTCGCCCTCTGTTTCAGACCCTCTGTTTCAGCCCCTCTGTTTCAGCCCCTCTGTTTCAGACCCTCTGTTTCAGCACCTCTGTTTCTCGCCTTTGTTTCTCGCCCTCTGTTTCAGCCCCTCTGTTTCTCGCCCTCTGTTTCAGCCCCTCTGTTTCTCGCCCTCTGTTTCAGCCCCTCTGTTTCAGCCCGTCTGTTTCTCGCCCTCTGTTTCAGCCCCTCTGTTTCAGCCCCTCTGTATCAGCCCCTCTGTTTCAGCCCCTCTGTTTCTCGCCCTCTGTTTCTCGCCCTCTGTTTCAGGACCTCTGTTTCAGCCCCTCTGTTTCAGCCCCTCTGTTTCAGCCCCTCTGTTTCAGCCCCTCTGATTCTCGCCCTCTGTTTCTCGCCCTCAGTTTCTCGCCCTATGTTTCTCGCTCTCTGTTTCTCGCCCTCTGTTTCAGCCCCTCTGTTTCTCGCCCACTGTTTCAGCCCCTCTGTTTCTCCCCATCTGTTACAGCCCCTCTGTTTCAGCCCCTCTGTTTTTGCCCTATGTTTCAGCCCCTCTGTTTCAGCCCCTCTGTTTCAGCCCCTCTGTTGCAGCCCCTCTGTTTCTCGCCCTCTGTTTCACGCCCTCTGTTTCTCGCTCTCTGTTTCTCGCACTCTGTTTCTCGCCCTCTGTTTCAGCCCCTCTGTTTCAGCCCCTCTGTTTCAGCCCCTCTGTTTCTCGCCCTCTGTTTCTCGCCCACTGTTTCTCGCCATCTGTTTCAGCCCCTCTGTTTCAGTCCCTCTGTTTCAGCCCCTCTGATTCAGCCCCTCTGTTTCAGCCCCTCTGTTTCAGCCCTTCTGTTTCAGCCCCTCTGTTTCAGCCCCTCTGTTTCAGCTCCGCTGTTTCAGCCCCTCTGTTTCAGCCCCTCTGTTTCTCGCCCTCTGTTTCTCGCCCTCGGTTTCAGCCCCTCGGTTTCTCGACCTCTGTTTCAGCCCCTCTGTTTCTCGCTCTCTGTTTCAGCCCCTCTGTTTCAGCCCCTCTGTTTCAGCCCCTCTGTTTCAGCCCTTCTGTTTCAGCCCCTCTGTTTCAGCCCCTCTGTTTCTCGCCCTCTGTTTCAGCCCCTCTGTTTCTCGCCCTCTGTTTCAGACCCTTGTTTCAGCTCCTCAGTATCAGCCCCTCTGTTTCAGCCCCTCTGTTTCTCGCCCTCTGTTTCTCGCCCTCTGTTTCTCGCCCTCTGTTTCTCGCCCACTGTTTCAGCACCTCTCTTTCAGCCCCTCTGTTTCAGCCCCTCTGTTTCAGCCCCTCTGTTTCAGCCCCTCTGTTTCAGCCCCTCTGTTTCAGCCACTCTGTTTCTCGCCCTCTGTTTCTCGCCCTCTGTTTCTCGCTCTCTGTTTCTCGCCCTCTGTTTCAGCCCCTCTGTTTCTCGCCCACTGTTTCAGCCCCTCTGTTTCTCGCCATCTGTTTCAGACCCTCTGTTTCAGCCCCTCTGTTTCTCGTCCTCTGTTTCAGACCCTCTGTTTCAGCCCCTCTGTTTCAGCCTCTCTGTTTCAGACCCTCTGTTTCAGCACCTCTGTTTCTCGCCCTTTGTTTCTCGCCCTCTGTTTCAGCCCCTCTGTTTCAGCCCCTCTGTTTCAGCCCCTCTGTTTCTCGCCCTCTGTTTCTCGCCCTCTGTTTCTCGCCCTCTGTTTCAGCCCCTCTGTTTCAGTCCCTCTGTTTCAGCCCCTCTGTTTCTCGCCCTCTGTTTCTCGCCCTCTGTTTCAGCCCCTCTGTTTCAGCCCCTCTGTTTCAGCCCCTCTGTTTCTCGCCCTCTGTTTCAGCACCTCTGTTTCAGCCCCTCTGTTTCTCGCCCTCTGTTTCAGCCCCTCTGTTTCAGCCCCTCTCTATCAGCCCCTCTGTTTCAGCCCCTCTGTTTCTCGCCCTCTGTTTCTCGCCCTCTGTTTCAGCCCCTCTGTTTCAGCCCCTCTGTTTCAGCCCCTCTGTTTCAGCCCCTCTGTTTCAGACCCTCTGTTTCTCGCCCTCTGTTTCAGCCCCTCTGTTTCAGCCCCTCTCTGTCAGCCCCTCTGTTTCAGCCCCTCTGTTTCTCGCCCTCTGTTTCACGCCCTCTGTTTCAGCCCCTCTGTTTCAGCCCCTCTGTTTCAGCCCCTCTGTTTCAGCCCCTCTGTTCAAGCCCCTCTGTTTCTCGCCCTCTGTTTCTCGCCCTCTGTTTCTCGCTCTCTGTTTCTCGCCCTCTGTTTCAGCCCCTCTGTTTCTCGCCCAGTGTTTCAGCCCCTCTGTTTCAGCCCCTCTGTTTCAGCCCCTCTGTTTCAGCCCTTCTGTTTCAGCCCCTCTGTTTCAGCCCCTCTGTTTCAGCTCCGCTGTTTCAGCCCCTCTGTTTCAGCCCCTCTGTTTCTCGCCCTCTGTTTCTCGCCCTCGGTTTCAGCCCCTCGGTTTCTCGACCTCTGTTTCAGCCCCTCTGTTTCTCGCCCTCTGTTTCAGCCCCTCTGTTTCAGCCCCTCTGTTTCAGCCCCTCTGTTTCAGCCCTTCTGTTTCAGCCCCTCTGTTTCAGCCCCTCTGTTTCTCGCCCTCTGTTTCAGCCCCTCTGTTTCTCGCCCTCTGTTTCAGACCCTTGTTTCAGCTCCTCAGTATCAGCCCCTCTGTTTCAGCCCCTCTGTTTCTCGCCCTCTGTTTCTCGCCCTCTGTTTCTCGCCCTCTGTTTCTCGCCCACTGTTTCAGCCCCTCTCTTTCAGCCCCTCTGTTTCAGCCCCTCTGTTTCAGCCCCTCTGTTTCAGCCCCTCTGTTTCAGCCACTCTGTTTCTCGCCCTCTGTTTCTCGCCCTCTGTTTCTCGCTCTCTGTTTCTCGCCCTCTGTTTCAGCCCCTCTGTTTCTCGCCCACTGTTTCAGCCCCTCTGTTTCTCGCCATCTGTTTCAGCCCCTCTGTTTCAGCCCCTCTGTTTCTCGCTCTCTGTTTGAGACCCTCTGTTTCAGCCCCTCTGTTTCAGACCCTCTGTTTCAGCACCTCTGTTTCTCGCCCTTTCCTTTCTCGCCCTCTGTTTCAGCCCCTCTGTTTCAGCCCCTCTGTTTCAGCCCCTCTGTTTCTCGCCCTCTGTTTCAGCCCCTCTGTTTCAGCCCGTCTGTTTCTCGCCCTCTGTTTCTCGCCCTCTGTTACAGCACCTCTGTTTCAGCCACTCTGTTTCAGCCCCTCTGTTTCAGCCCCTCTGTTTCAGCCCCTCTGATTCTCGCCCTCTGTTTCTCGCCCTCAGTTTCTCGCCCTCTGTTTCTCGCTCTCTGTTTCTCGCCCTCTGTTTCAGCCCCTCTGTTTCTCGCCCACTGTTTCAGCCCCTCTGTTTCTCGCCATCTGTTACAGCCCCTCTGTATTAGCCCCTCTGTTTCTCGCCCTATGTTTCAGCCCCTCTGTTTCAGCCCCTCTGTTTCAGCCCCTCTGTTTCAGCCCCTCTGTTTCTCGCCCTCTGTTTCACGCCCTCTGTTTCTCGCTCTCTGTTTCTCGCACTCTGTTTCTCGCCCTCTGTTTCAGCCCCTCTGTTTCAGCCCCTCTGTTTCAGCCCCTCTGTTTCTCGCCCTCTGTTTCTCGCCCACTGATTCTCGCCATCTGTTTCAGCCCCTCTGTTTCAGTCCCTCTGTTTCAGCCCCTCTGTTTCAGCCCCTCTGTTTCTCGCACCCTGTTTCAGCCCCTCTGTTTCAGCCCTTCTGTTTCAGCCCCTCTGTTTCAGCCCCTCTGTTTCAGCTCCGCTGTTTCAGCCCCTCTGTTTCAGCCCCTCTGTTTCCGCCCTTCTGTTTCAGCCCCTCTGTTTCAGCCCCTCTGTTTCTCGCCCTCTGTTTCAGCCCCTCTGTTTCTCGCACTCTGTTTCAGACCCTTGTTTCAGCTCCTCAGTATCAGCCCCTCTGTTTCAGCCCCTCTGTTTCTCGCCCTCTGTTTCTCGCCCTCTGTTTCTCGCCCTCTGTTTACGCCCACTGTTTCAGCCCCTCTCTTTCAGCCCCTCTGTTTCAGCCCCTCTGTTTCAGCCCCTCTGTTTCAGCCCCTCTGTTTCAGCCCCTCTGTTTCAGCCACTCTGTTTCTCGCCCTCTGTTTCTCGCCCTCTGTTTCTCGCTCTCTGTTTCTCGCCCTCTGTTTCAGCCCCTCTGTTTCTCGCCCACTGTTTCAGCCCCTCTGTTTCTCGCCATCTGTTTCAGCCCCTCTGTTTCAGCCCCTCTGTTTCTCGTCCTCTGTTTCAGACCCTCTGTTTCAGCCCCTCTGTTTCAGCCCCTCTGTTTCAGACCCTCTGTTTCAGCACCTCTGTTTCTCGCCCTTTGTTTCTCGCCCTCTGTTTCAGCCCCTCTGTTGCTCGCCCTCTGTTTCAGCCCCTCTGTTTCTCGCCCTCTGTTTCAGCCCCTCTGTTTCAGCCCGTCTGTTTCTCGCCCTCTGTTTCAGCCCCTCTGTTTCAGCCCCTCTGTATCTGCCCCTCTGTTTCAGCCCCTCTGTTTCTCGCCCTCTGTTTCTCGCCCTCTGTTTCAGCACCTCTGTTTCAGCCCCTCTGTTTCAGCCCCTCTGTTTCAGCCCCTCTGTTTCAGCCCCTCTGATTCTCGCCCTCTGTTTCTCGCCCTCAGTTTCTCGCCCTCTGTTTCTCGCTCTCTGTTTCTCGCCCTCTGTTTCAGCCCCTCTGTTTCTCGCCCACTGTTTCAGCCCCTCTGTTTCTCGCCATCTGTTACAGCCCCTCTGTTTCAGCCCCTCTGTTTCTCGCCCTATGTTTCAGCCCCTCTGTTTCAGCCCCTCTGTTTCAGCCCCACTGTTTCAGCCCCTCTGTTTCTCGCCCTCTGTTTCTCGCCCTCTGTTTCTCGCTCTCTGTTTCTCGCACTCTGTTTCTCGCCCTCTGTTTCAGCCCCTCTGTTTCAGCCCCTCTGTTTCAGCCCCTCTGTTTCTCGCCCTCTGTTTCTCGCCCACTGTTTCTCTCCATCTGTTTCAGCCCCTCTGTTTCAGTCCCTCTGTTTCAGCCCCTCTGTTTCAGCCCCTCTGTTTCTCGCACCCTGTTTCTCGCCCTCTGTTTCTCGCTCTCTGTTTCTCGCCCTCTGTTTCTCGCCCTCTGTTTCAGCCCCTCTGTTTCAGCCCCTCTGTTTCAGCCCCTCTGTTTCTCGCCCTCTGTTTCTCGCCCTCTGTTTCTCGCCCTCTGCTTCAGCCCCTCTGTTTCAGCCCCTTTGTTTCAGCCCCTCTGTTTCAGCACCTCTGTTTCTCGCCCTCTGTTTCAGCCCCTCTGTTTCAGCCCCTCTATTTCAGCCCCTCTGTTTCTCGCCCTCTGTTTCAGCCCCTCTGTTTCAGCCCCTCTGTTTCTCGCACTCTGTTTCAGCCCCTCTGTTTCTGCCCCTCTGTATCAGCCGCTCTGTTTCAGCCCCTCTGTTTTTCGCCCTCTGTTTCTCGCCCTCTGTTTCAGGCCCTCTGTTTCAGCCCCTCTGTTTCAGCCCCTCTGTTTCAGCCCCTCTGTTTCTCGCCCTCTGTTTCTCGCCCCCTGTTACTCGCCCTCTGTTCCTCGCTCTCTGTTTCTCGCCCTGTGTTTCAGCCCCTCTGTTTCAGCCCCTCTGTTTCTCGCCCTCTGTTTCTCGCCCTCTGTTTCAGCCCATCAGTTTCAGCCCCTTTGTTTCAGCCCCTCTGTTTCAGCCCCTCTGTTTCTCGCCCTCTGTTTCAGCCCCTCTGTTTTAGCCCCTCTGTTTCAGCCCCTCTGTTTCAGCCCCTCTGTTTCTCGCCCTCTGTTTCTCGCCCTCTGTTTCTCGCCCTCTGTTTCTCGCCCTCTGTTTCAGCCCCTCTGTTTCAGTCCCTCTGTTTCAGCCCCTCTGTTTCTCGCCCTCTGTTTCTCGCCCTCTGTTTCAGCCCCTCTGTTTCAGCCCCTCTGTTTCAGCCCCTCTGTTTCTCGCCCTCTGTTTCAGCCCCTCTGTTTCAGACCCTCTCTTTCTCGCCCTCTGTTTCAGCCCCTCTGTTTCAGCCCCTCTCTATCAGCCCCTTTGTTTCAGCCCCTCTGTTTCTCGCCCTCTGTTTCTCGCCCTCTGTTTCAGCCCCTCTGTTTCAGCCCCTCTGTTTCAGCCCCTCTGTTTCAGCCCCTCTGTTTCAGCCCCTCTGTTTCTCGCCCTCTGTTTCTCGCCCTCTGTTTCTCGCTCTCTGTTTCTCGCCCTCTGTTTCAGCCCCTCTGTTTCTCGCCCAGTGATTCAGCCCCTCTGTTTCAGCCCCTCTGTTTCAGCCCCTCTGTTTCAGCCCTTCTGTTTCAGCCCCTCTGTTTCAGCCCCTCTGTTTCAGCTCCTCTGTTTCAGCCCCTCTGTTTCAGCCCCTCTGTTTCAGCCCCTCTGTTTCTCGCCCTCTGTTTCAGCCCCTCTGTTTCAGCCCCTCTGTTTCTCGCCCTCTGTTTCAGCCCCTCTGTTTCAGCCCCTCTCTATCAGCCCCTCTGTTTCAGCCCCTCTGTTTCAGCCCCTCTGTTTCAGCCCCTCTGTTTCAGCCCCTCTGTTTCTCGCCCTCTGTTTCAGCCCCTCTGTTTCTCGCCCTCTGTTTGAGACCCTTGTTTCAGCCCCTCTGTATCAGCCCCTCTGTTTCAGCCCCTCTGTTTCTCGCCCTCTGTTTCTCGCCCTCTGTTTCTCGCCCTCTGTTTCTCGCACAGTGTTTCAGCCCCTCTGTTTCAGCCCCTCTGTTTCAGCCCCTCTGTTTCAGCCGCTCTGTTTCAGCCCCTCTGTTTCACCCCCTCTGTTTCTCGCCCTCTGTTTCTCGCCCTCTGTTTCTCGCCCTCTGTTTCTCGCTCTCTGTTTCTCGCCCTCTGCTTCAGCCCCTCTGTTTCTCGCCCACTGTTTCAGCCCCTCTGTTTCTCGCAATCTGTTTCAGCCCCTCTGTTTCAGCCCCTCTGTTTCTCGCCATCTGTTTCAGCCCCTCTGTTTCAGCCCCTCTGTTTCAGCCCCTCTGTTTCAGCACCTCTGTTTCTCGCCCTTTGTTTCTCGCCCTCTGTTTGAGCCCCTCTGTTTCTCGCCCTCTGTTTCAGCCCCTCTGTTTCTCGCCCTCTGTTTCAGCCCCTCTGTTTCTCGCCCTCTGTTTCAGCCCCTCTGTTTCTCGCCCTCTGTTTCAGCCCCTCTGTTTCAGCCCGTCTGTTTCTCACCCTCTGTTTCAGCCCCTCTGTTTCAGCCCCTCTGTATCAGCCCCTCTGTTTCAGCCCCTCTGTTTCAGCCCCTCTGTTTCTCGCCCTCTGTTTCACGCCCTCTGTTTCAGCCCCTCTGTTTCAGCCCCTCTGTTTCAGCCCCTCTGTTTCAGCCCCTCTGTTCCAGCCCCTCTGTTTCTCGCCCTCTGTTTCTCGCCCTCTGTTTCTCGCTCTCTGTTTCTCGCCCTCTGTTTCAGCCCCTCTGTTTCTCGCCCAGTGTTTCAGCCCCTCTGTTTCAGCCCCTCTGTTTCAGCCCCTCTGTTTCAGCCCTTCTGTTTCAGCCCCTCTGTTTCAGCCCCTCTGTTTCAGCTCCGCTGTTTCAGCCCCTCTGTTTCATACCCTCTGTTTCTCGCCCTCTGTTTCTCGCCCTCGGTTTCAGCCCCTCGGTTTCTCGACCTCTGTTTCAGCCCCTCTGTTTCTCGCCCTCTGTTTCAGCCCCTCTGTTTCAGCCCCTCTGTTTCAGCCCCTCTGTTTCAGCCCTTCTGTTTCAGCCCCTCTGTTTCAGCCCCTCTGTTTCTCGCCCTCTGTTTCAGCCCCTCTGTTTCTCGCCCTCTGTTTCAGACCCTTGTTTCAGCTCCTCAGTATCAGCCCCGCTGTTTCTCGCCCTCTGTTTCAGCCCCTCTGTTTCTCGCCCTCTGTTTCTCACACTCTGTTTCAGCCCCTCTGTTTCTCGCCCTCTGTTTCACGCCCTCTGTTTCAGCCCCTCTGTTTCAGCCCCTCTGTTTCAGCCCCTCTGTTTCAGCCCCTCTGTTCCAGCCCCTCTGTTTCTCGCCCTCTGTTTCTCCCCCTCTGTTTCTCGCTCTCTGTTTCTCGCCCTCTGTTTCAGCCCCTCTGTTTCTCGCCCAGTGTTTCAGCCCCTCTGTTTCAGCCCCTCTGTTTCAGCCCCTCTGTTTCAGCACTTCTGTTTCAGCCCCTCTGTTTCAGCCCCTCTGTTTCAGCTCCGCTGTTTCAGCCCCTCTGTTTCATACCCTCTGTTTCTCGCCCTCTGTTTCTCGCCCTCGGTTTCAGCCCCTCGGTTTCTCGACCTCTGTTTCAGCCCCTCTGTTTCTCGCCCTCTGTTTCAGCCCCTCTGTTTCAGCCCCTCTGTTTCAGCCCCTCTGTTTCAGCCCTTCTGTTTCAGCCCCTCTGTTTCAGCCCCTCTGTTTCTCGCCCTCTGTTTCAGCCCCTCTGTTTCTCGCCCTCTGTTTCAGACCCTTGTTTCAGCTCCTCACTATCAGCCCCGCTGTTTCTCGCCCTCTGTTTCAGCCCCTCTGTTTCTCGCCCTCTGTTTCTCACCCTCTGTTTCAGCCCCTCTGTTTCAGCCCCTCTGTTTCAGCCCCTCTGTTTCAGCCCCTCTGTTTCAGCCCCTCTGTTTCTCGCCCTCTGTTTCTCGCCCTCTGTTTCTCGCCCTCTGTTTCAGCCCCTCTGTTTCAGTCCATCTGTTTCAGCCCCTCTGTTTCTCGCCCTCTGTTTCTCGCCCTCTGTTTCAGCCCCTCTGTTTCAGCCCCTCTGTTTCAGCCCCTCTGTTTCTCGCCCTCTGTTTCAGCACCTCTGTTTCTCGCCCTCTGTTTCTCGCCCTCTGTTTCAGCCCCTCTGTTTCAGCCCCTCTGTTTCAGCCCCTCTGTTTCAGCCCCTCTGTTTCTCGCCCTCTGTTTCTCGCCCTCTGTTTCAGCCCCTCTGTTTCAGCCCCTCTGTTTCAGCCCCTCTGTTTCAGCCCCTCTGTTTCAGACCCTCTGTTTCTCGCCCTCTGTTTCAGCCCCTCTGTTTCAGCCCCTCTGTTTCAGCCCCTCTGTTTCAGCCCCTCTGTTTCCCGCCCTCTGTTTCACGCCCTCTGTTTCAGCCCCTCTGTTTCAGCCCCTCTGTTTCAGCCCCTCTGTTTCAGCCCCTCTGTTCCAGCCCCTCTGTTTCTCGCCCTCTGTTTCTCGCCCTCTGTTTCTCGCTCTCTGTTTCTCGCCCTCTGTTTCAGCCCCTCTGTTTCTCGCCCAGTGTTTCAGCCCCTCTGTTTCAGCCCCTCTGTTTCAGCCCCTCTGTTTCAGCCCTTCTGTTTCAGCCCCTCTGTTTCAGCCCCTCTGTTTCAGCTCCGCTGTTTCAGCCCCTCTGTTTCAGCCCCTCTGTTTCTCGCCCTCTGTTTCTCGCCCTCGGTTTCAGCCCCTCGGTTTCTCGACCTCTGTTTCAGCCCCTCTGTTTCTCGCCCTCTGTTTCAGCCCCTCTGTTTCAGCCCCTCTGTTTCAGCCCCTCTGTTTCAGCCCTTCTGTTTCAGCACCTCTGTTTCAGCCCCTCTGTTTCTCGCCCTCTGTTTCAGACCCTCTGTTTCTCGCCCTCTGTTTCAGACCCTTGTTTCAGCTCCTCAGTATCAGCCCCTCTGTTTCAGCCCCTCTGTTTCTCGCCCTCTGTTTCTCGCCCTCTGTTTCTCGCCCTCTGTTTCTCGCCCACTGTTTCAGCCCCTCTCTTTCAGCCCCTCTGTTTCAGCCCCTCTGTTTCAGCCCCTCTGTTTCAGCCCCTCTGTTTCAGCCCCTCTGTTTCAGCCCCTCTGTTTCAGCCACTCTGTTTCTCGCCCTCTGTTTCTCGCCCTCTGTTTCTCGCTCTCTGTTTCTCGCCCTCTGTTTCAGCCCCTCTGTTTCTCGCCCACTGTTTCAGCCCCTCTGTTTCTCGCCATCTGTTTCAGCCCCTCTGTTTCAGCCCCTCTGTTTCAGCTCCGCTGTTTCAGCCCCTCTGTTTCAGCCCCTCTGTTTCTCGCCCTCTGTTTCTCGCCCTCGGTTTCAGCCCCTCGGTTTCTCGACCTCTGTTTCAGCCCCTCTGTTTCTCGCCCTCTGTTTCAGCCCCTCTGTTTCAGCCCCTCTGTTTCAGCCCCTCTGTTTCAGCCCTTCTGTTTCAGCACCTCTGTTTCAGCCCCTCTGTTTCTCGCCCTCTGTTTCAGACCCTCTGTTTCTCGCCCTCTGTTTCAGACCCTTGTTTCAGCTCCTCACTATCAGCCCCGCTGTTTCTCGCCCTCTGTTTCAGCCCCTCTGTTTCTCGCCCTCTGTTTCTCACCCTCTGTTTCAGCCCCTCTGTTTCAGCCCCTCTGTTTCAGCCCCTCTGTTTCAGCCCCTCTGTTTCAGCCCCTCTGTTTCTCGCCCTCTGTTTCTCGCCCTCTGTTTCTCGCCCTCTGTTTCAGCCCCTCTGTTTCAGTCCATCTGTTTCAGCCCCTCTGTTTCTCGCCCTCTGTTTCTCGCCCTCTGTTTCAGCCCCTCTGTTTCAGCCCCTCTGTTTCAGCCCCTCTGTTTCTCGCCCTCTGTTTCAGCACCTCTGTTTCTCGCCCTCTGTTTCTCGCCCTCTGTTTCAGCCCCTCTGTTTCAGCCCCTCTGTTTCAGCCCCTCTGTTTCAGCCCCTCTGTTTCTCGCCCTCTGTTTCTCGCCCTCTGTTTCAGCCCCTCTGTTTCAGCCCCTCTGTTTCAGCCCCTCTGTTTCAGCCCCTCTGTTTCAGACCCTCTGTTTCTCGCCCTCTGTTTCAGCCCCTCTGTTTCAGCCCCTCTGTTTCAGCCCCTCTGTTTCAGCCCCTCTGTTTCCCGCCCTCTGTTTCACGCCCTCTGTTTCAGCCCCTCTGTTTCAGCCCCTCTGTTTCAGCCCCTCTGTTTCAGCCCCTCTGTTCCAGCCCCTCTGTTTCTCGCCCTCTGTTTCTCGCCCTCTGTTTCTCGCTCTCTGTTTCTCGCCATCTGTTTCAGCCCCTCTGTTTCTCGCCCAGTGTTTCAGCCCCTCTGTTTCAGCCCCTCTGTTTCAGCCCCTCTGTTTCAGCCCTTCTGTTTCAGCCCCTCTGTTTCAGCCCCTCTGTTTCAGCTCCGCTGTTTCAGCCCCTCTGTTTCAGCCCCTCTGTTTCTCGCCCTCTGTTTCTCGCCCTCGGTTTCAGCCCCTCGGTTTCTCGACCTCTGTTTCAGCCCCTCTGTTTCTCGCCCTCTGTTTCAGCCCCTCTGTTTCAGCCCCTCTGTTTCAGCCCCTCTGTTTCAGCCCTTCTGTTTCAGCACCTCTGTTTCAGCCCCTCTGTTTCTCGCCCTCTGTTTCAGACCCTCTGTTTCTCGCCCTCTGTTTCAGACCCTTGTTTCAGCTCCTCAGTATCAGCCCCTCTGTTTCAGCCCCTCTGTTTCTCGCCCTCTGTTTCTCGCCCTCTGTTTCTCGCCCTCTGTTTCTCGCCCACTGTTTCAGCCCCTCTCTTTCAGCCCCTCTGTTTCAGCCCCTCTGTTTCAGCCCCTCTGTTTCAGCCCCTCTGTTTCAGCCCCTCTGTTTCAGCCCCTCTGTTTCAGCCACTCTGTTTCTCGCCCTCTGTTTCTCGCCCTCTGTTTCTCGCTCTCTGTTTCTCGCCCTCTGTTTCAGCCCCTCTGTTTCTCGCCCACTGTTTCAGCCCCTCTGTTTCTCGCCATCTGTTTCAGCCCCTCTGTTTCAGCCCCTCTGTTTCTCGCCCTCTGTTTCAGACCCTCTGTTTCAGCCCCTCTGTTTCAGCCACTCTGTTTCAGCCCCTCTGTTTCACCCCCTCTGTTTCTCGCCCTCTGTTTCAGCCCCTCTGTTTCAGCCCCTCTGTTTCAGCCCCTCTGTTTCTCGCCCTCTGTTTCAGCACCTCTGTTTCAGCCCCTCTGTTTCTAACCCTCTGTTTCAGCCCCTCTGTTTCAGCCCTTCTCTATCAGCCCCTCTGTTTCAGCCCCTCTGTTTCTCGCCCTCTGTTTCTCGCCCTCTGTTTCAGCCCCTCTGTTTCAGCCCCTCTGTTTCAGCCCCTCTGTTTCAGCCCCTCTGTTTCAGACCCTCTGTTTCTCGCCCTCTGTTTCAGCCCCTCTGTTTCAGCCCCTCTCTGTCAGCCCCTCTGTTTCAGCCCCTCTGTTTCTCGCCCTCTGTTTCACGCCCTCTGTTTCAGCCCCTCTGTTTCAGCCCCTCTGTTTCAGCCCCTCTGTTTCAGCCCCTCTGTTCCAGCCCCTCTGTTTCTCGCCCTCTGTTTCTCGCCCTCTGTTTCTCGCTCTCTGTTTCTCGCCCTCTGTTTCAGCCCCTCTGTTTCTCGCCCAGTGTTTCAGCCCCTCTGTTTCAGCCCCTCTGTTTCAGCCCCTCTGTTTCAGCCCTTCTGTTTCAGCCCCTCTGTTTCAGCCCCTCTGTTTCAGCTCCGCTGTTTCAGCCCCTCTGTTTCAGCCCCTCTGTTTCTCGCCCTCTGTTTCTCGCCCTCGGTTTCAGCCCCTCGGTTTCTCGACCTCTGTTTCAGCCCCTCTGTTTCTCGCCCTCTGTTTCAGCCCCTCTGTTTCAGCCCCTCTGTTTCAGCCCCTCTGTTTCAGCCCTTCTGTTTCAGCCCCTCTGTTTCAGCCCCTCTGTTTCTCGCCCTCTGTTTCAGCCCCTCTGTTTCTCGCCCTCTGTTTCACACCCTTGTTTCATCTCCTCAGTATCAGCCCCGCTGTTTCTCGCCCTCTGTTTCAGCCCCTCTGTTTCTCGCCCTCTGTTTCTCACCCTCTGTTTCAGCCCCTCTGTTTCAGCCCCTCTGTTTCAGCCCCTCTGTTTCAGCCCCTCTGTTTCATCCCCTCTGTTTCTCGCCCTCTGTTTCTCGCCCTCTGTTTCTCGCCCTCTGTTTCAGCCCCTCTGTTTCAGTCCCTCTGTTTCAGCCCCTCTGTTTCTCGCCCTCTGTTTCTCGCCCTCTGTTTCAGCCCCTCTGTTTCAGCCCCTCTGTTTCAGCCCCTCTGTTTCTCGCCCTCTGTTTCAGCACCTCTGTTTCAGCCCCTCTGTTTCTCGCCCTCTGTTTCAGCCCCTCTGTTTCAGCCCCTCTCTATCAGCCCCTCTGTTTCAGCCCCTCTGTTTCTCGCCCTCTGTTTCTCGCCCTCTGTTTCAGCCCCTCTGTTTCAGCCCCTCTGTTTCAGCCCCTCTGTTTCAGCCCCTCTGTTTCAGACCCTCTGTTTCTCGCCCTCTGTTTCAGCCCCTCTGTTTCAGCCCCTCTCTGTCAGCCCCTCTGTTTCAGCCCCTCTGTTTCTCGCCCTCTGTTTCACGCCCTCTGTTTCAGCCCCTCTGTTTCAGCCCCTCTGTTTCAGCCCCTCTGTTTCAGCCCCTCTGTTCCAGCCCCTCTGTTTCTCGCCCTCTGTTTCTCGCCCTCTGTTTCTCGCTCTCTGTTTCTCGCCCTCTGTTTCAGCCCCTCTGTTTCTCGCTCAGTGTTTCAGCCCCTCTGTTTCAGCCCCTCTGTTTCAGCCCCTCTGTTTCAGCCCTTCTGTTTCAGCCCCTCTGTTTCAGCCCCTCTGTTTCAGCTCCGCTGTTTCAGCCCCTCTGTTTCAGCCCCTCTGTTTCTCGCCCTCTGTTTCTCGCCCTCGGTTTCAGCCCCTCGGTTACTCGACCTCTGTTTCAGCCCCTCTGTTTCTCGCCCTCTGTTTCAGCCCCTCTGTTTCAGCCCCTCTGTTTCAGCCCCTCTGTTTCAGCCCTTCTGTTTCAGCCCCTCTGTTTCAGCCCCTCTGTTTCTCGCCCTCTGTTTCAGCCCCTCTGTTTCTCGCACTCTGTTTCAGACCCTTGTTTCAGCTCCTCAGTATCAGCCCCTCTGTTTCAGCCCCTCTGTTTCTCGCCCTCTGTTTCTCGCCCTCTGTTTCTCGCCCTCTGTTTCTCGCCCACTGTTTCAGCCCCTCTCTTTCAGCCCGTCTGTTTCAGCCCCTCTGTTTCAGCCCCTCTGTTTCAGCCCCTCTGTTTCAGCCCCTCTGTTTCAGCCACTCTGTTTCTCGCCCTCTGTTTCTCGCCCTCTGTTTCTCGCTCTCTGTTTCTCGCCCTCTGTTTCAGCCCCTCTGTTTCTCGCCCACTGTTTCAGCCCCTCTGTTTCTCGCCATCTGTTTCAGCCCCTCTGTTTCAGCCCCTCTGTTTCTCGCCCTCTGTTTCAGACCCTCTGTTTCAGCCCCTCTGTTTCAGCCCCTCTGTTTCAGACCCTCTGTTTCAGCACCTCTGTTTCTCGCCTTTGTTTCTCGCCCTCTGTTTCAGCCCCTCTGTTTCTCGCCCTCTGTTTCAGCCCCTCTGTTTCTCGCCCTCTGTTTCAGCCCCTCTGTTTCAGCCCGTCTGTTTCTCGCCCTCTGTTTCAGCCCCTCTGTTTCAGCCCCTCTGTATCAGCCCCTCTGTTTCAGCCCCTCTGTTTCTCGCCCTCTGTTTCTCGCCCTCTGTTTCAGCACCTCTGTTTCAGCCCCTCTGTTTCAGCCCCTCTGTTTCAGCCCCTCTGTTTCAGCCCCTCTGATTCTCGCCCTCTGTTTCTCGCCCTCAGTTTCTCGCCCTCTGTTTCTCGCTCTCTGTTTCTCGCCCTCTGTTTCAGCCCCTCTGTTTCTCGCCCACTGTTTCAGCCCCTCTGTTTCTCGCCATCTGTTACAGCCCCTCTGTTTCAGCCCCTCTGTTTCTCGCCCTATGTTTCAGCCCCTCTGTTTCAGCCCCTCTGTTTCAGCCACTCTGTTTCAGCCCCTCTGTTTCTCGCCCTCTGTTTCACGCCCTCTGTTTCTCGCTCTCTGTTTCTCGCACTCTGTTTCTCGCCCTCTGTTTCAGCCCCTCTGTTTCAGCCCCTCTGTTTCAGCCCCTCTGTTTCTCGCCCTCTGTTTCTCGCCCACTGTTTCTCGCCATCTGTTTCAGCCCCTCTGTTTCAGTCCCTCTGTTTCAGCCCCTCTGTTTCAGCCCCTCTGTTTCAGCCCCTCTGTTTCAGCCCTTCTGTTTCAGCCCCTCTGTTTCAGCCCCTCTGTTTCAGCTCCGCTGTTTCAGCCCCTCTGTTTCAGCCCCTCTGTTTCTCGCCCTCTGTTTCTCGCCCTCGGTTTCAGCCCCTCGGTTTCTCGACCTCTGTTTCAGCCCCTCTGTTTCTCGCCCTCTGTTTCAGCCCCTCTGTTTCAGCCCCTCTGTTTCAGCCCCTCTGTTTCAGCCCTTCTGTTTCACCCCCTCTGTTTCAGCCCCTCTGTTTCAGCCCCTCTGTTTCTCGCCCTCTGTTTCTCGCCCTCTGTTTCTCGCTCTCTGTTTCTCGCCCTCTGTTTCCCGCCCTCTGTTTCTGGCTCTCTGTTTCTCGCCCTCTGTTTCAGCCCCTCTGTTTCAGCCCCTCTCTGTCAGCCCCTCTGTTTCAGCCCCTCTGTTTCTCGCCCTCTGTTTCACGCCCTCTGTTTCAGCCCCTCTGTTTCAGCCCCTCTGTTTCAGCCCCTCTGTTTCAGCCCCTCTGTTCCAGCCCCTCTGTTTCTCGCCCTCTGTTTCTCGCCCTCTGTTTCTCGCTCTCTGTTTCTCGCCCTCTGTTTCAGCCCCCCTGTTTCTCGCTCAGTGTTTCAGCCCCTCTGTTTCAGCCCCTCTGTTTCAGCCCCTCTGTTTCAGCCCTTCTGTTTCAGCCCCTCTGTTTCAGCCCCTCTGTTTCAGCTCCGCTGTTTCAGCCCCTCTGTTTCAGCCCCTCTGTTTCTCGCCCTCTGTTTCTCGCCCTCGGTTTCAGCCCCTCGGTTACTCGACCTCTGTTTCAGCCCCTCTGTTTCTCGCCCTCTGTTTCAGCCCCTCTGTTTCAGCCCCTCTGTTTCAGCCCCTCTGTTTCAGCCCTTCTGTTTCAGCCCCTCTGTTTCAGCCCCTCTGTTTCTCGCCCTCTGTTTCAGCCCCTCTGTTTCTCGCACTCTGTTTCAGACCCTTGTTTCAGCTCCTCAGTATCAGCCCCTCTGTTTCAGCCCCTCTGTTACTCGCCCTCTGTTTCTCGCCCTCTGTTTCTCGCCCTCTGTTTCTCGCCCACTGTTTCAGCCCCTCTCTTTCAGCCCGTCTGTTTCAGCCCCTCTGTTTCAGCCCCTCTGTTTCAGCCCCTCTGTTTCAGCCCCTCTGTTTCAGCCACTCTGTTTCTCGCCCTCTGTTTCTCGCCCTCTGTTTCTCGCTCTCTGTTTCTCGCCCTCTGTTTCAGCCCCTCTGTTTCTCGCCCACTGTTTCAGCCCCTCTGTTTCTCGCCATCTGTTTCAGCCCCTCTGTTTCAGCCCCTCTGTTTCTCGCCCTCTGTTTCAGACCCTCTGTTTCAGCCCCTCTGTTTCAGCCCCTCTGTTTCAGACCCTCTGTTTCAGCACCTCTGTTTCTCGCCTTTGTTTCTCGCCCTCTGTTTCAGCCCCTCTGTTTCTCGCCCTCTGTTTCAGCCCCTCTGTTTCTCGCCCTCTGTTTCAGCCCCTCTGTTTCAGCCCGTCTGTTTCTCGCCCTCTGTTTCAGCCCCTCTGTTTCAGCCCCTCTGTATCAGCCCCTCTGTTTCAGCCCCTCTGTTTCTCGCCCTCTGTTTCTCGCCCTCTGTTTCAGCACCTCTGTTTCAGCCCCTCTGTTTCAGCCCCTCTGTTTCAGCCCCTCTGTTTCAGCCCCTCTGATTCTCGCCCTCTGTTTCTCGCCCTCAGTTTCTCGCCCTCTGTTTCTCGCTCTCTGTTTCTCGCCCTCTGTTTCAGCCCCTCTGTTTCTCGCCCACTGTTTCAGCCCCTCTGTTTCTCGCCATCTGTTACAGCCCCTCTGTTTCAGCCCCTCTGTTTCTCGCCCTATGTTTCAGCCCCTCTGTTTCAGCCCCTCTGTTTCAGCCCCTCTGTTTCAGCCCCTCTGTTTCTCGCCCTCTGTTTCACGCCCTCTGTTTCTGGCTCTCTGTTTCACGCACTCTGTTTCTCGCCCTCTGTTTCAGCCCCTCTGTTTCAGCCCCTCTGTTTCAGCCCCTCTGTTTCTCGCCCTCTGTTTCTCGCCCACTGTTTCTCGCCATCTGTTTCAGCCCCTCTGTTTCAGTCCCTCTGTTTCAGCCCCTCTGTTTCAGCCCCTCTGTTTCAGCCCCTCTGTTTCAGCCCTTCTGTTTCAGCCCCTCTGTTTCAGCCCCTCTGTTTCAGCTCCGCTGTTTCAGCCCCTCTGTTTCAGCCCCTCTGTTTCTCGCCCTCTGTTTCTCGCCCTCGGTTTCAGCCCCTCGGTTTCTCGACCTCTGTTTCAGCCCCTCTGTTTCTCGCCCTCTGTTTCAGCCCCTCTGTTTCAGCCCTTCTGTTTCAGCCCCTCTGTTTCAGCCCCTCTGTTTCTCGCCCTCTGTTTCAGCCCCTCTGTTTCTCGCCCTCTGTTTCAGACCCTTGTTTCAGCTCCTCAGTATCAGCCCCTCTGTTTCAGCCCCTCTGTTTCTCGCCCTCTGTTTCTCGCCCTCTGTTTCTCGCCCTCTGTTTCTCGCCCTCTGTTTCTCGCCCACTGTTTCAGCACCTCTCTTTCAGCCCCTCTGTTTCAGCCCCTCTGTTTCAGCCCCTCTGTTTCAGCCCCTCTGTTTCAGCCCCTCTGTTTCAGCCACTCTGTTTCTCGCCCTCTGTTTCTCGCCCTCTGTTTCTCGCTCTCTGTTTCTCGCCCTCTGTTTCAGCCCCTCTGTTTCTCGCCCACTGTTTCAGCCCCTCTGTTTCTCGCCATCTGTTTCAGACCCTCTGTTTCAGCCCCTCTGTTTCTCGTCCTCTGTTTCAGACCCTCTGTTTCAGCCCCTCTGTTTCAGCCCCTCTGTTTCAGACCCTCTGTTTCAGCACCTCTGTTTCTCGCCCTTTGTTTCTCGCCCTCTGTTTCAGCCCCTCTGTTTCAGCCCCTCTGTTTCAGCCCCTCTGTTTCTCGCCCTCTGTTTCTCGCCCTCTGTTTCTCGCCCTCTGTTTCAGCCCCTCTGTTTCAGTCCCTCTGTTTCAGCCCCTCTGTTTCTCGCCCTCTGTTTCTCGCCCTCTGTTTCAGCCCCTCTGTTTCAGCCCCTCTGTTTCAGCCCCTCTGTTTCTCGCCCTCTGTTTCAGCACCTCTGTTTCAGCCCCTCTGTTTCTCGTCCTCTGTTTCAGCCCCTCTGTTTCAGCCCCTCTCAATCAGCCCCTCTGTTTCAGCCCCTCTGTTTCTCGCCCTCTGTTTCTCGCCCTCTGTTTCAGCCCCTCTGTTTCAGCCCCTCTGTATCATCCCCTCTGTTTCAGCCCCTCTGTTTCAGACCCTCTGTTTCTCGCCCTCTGTTTCAGCCCCTCTGTTTCAGCCCCTCTCTGTCAGCCCCTCTGTTTCAGCCCCTCTGTTTCTCGCCCTCTGTTTCACGCCCTCTGTTTCAGCCCCTCTGTTTAAGCCCCTCTGTTTCAGCCCCTCTGTTTCAGCCCCTCTGTTCCAGCCCCTCTGTTTCTCGCCCTCTGTTTCTCGCCCTCTGTTTCTCGCTCTCTGTTTCTCGCCCTCTGTTTCAGCCCCTCTGTTTCTCGCCCAGTGTTTCAGCCCCTCTGTTTCAGCCCCTCTGTTTCAGCCCCTCTGTTTCAGCCCTTCTGTTTCAGCCCCTCTGTTTCAGCCCCTCTGTTTCAGCTCCGCTGTTTCAGCCCCTCTGTTTCAGCCCCTCTGTTTCTCGCCCTCTGTTTCTCGCCCTCGGTTTCAGCCCCTCGGTTTCTCGACCTCTGTTTCAGCCCCTCTGTTTCTCGCCCTCTGTTTCAGCCCCTCTGTTTCAGCCCCTCTGTTTCAGCCCCTCTGTTTCAGCCCTTCTGTTTCAGCCCCTCTGTTTCAGCCCCTCTGTTTCTCGCCCTCTGTTTCAGCCCCTCTGTTTCTCGCCCTCTGTTTCAGACCCTTGTTTCAGCTCCTCAGTATCAGCCCCTCTGTTTCAGCCCCTCTGTTTCTCGCCCTCTGTTTCTCGCCCTCTGTTTCTCGCCCTCTGTTTCTCGCCCACTGTTTCAGCCCCTCTGTTTCAGCCCCTCTGTTTCAGCCCCTCTGTTTCAGCCCCTCTGTTTCAGCCCCTCTGTTTCAGCCACTCTGTTTCTCGCCCTCTGTTTCTCGCCCTCTGTTTCTCGCTCTCTGTTTCTCGCCCTCTGTTTCAGCCCCTCTGTTTCTCGCCCACTGTTTCAGCCCCTCTGTTTCTCGCCATCTGTTTCAGCCCCTCTGTTTCAGCCCCTCTGTTTCTCGCTCTCTGTTTGAGACCCTCTGTTTCAGCCCCTCTGTTTCAGACCCTCTGTTTCAGCACCTCTGTTTCTCGCCCTTTGTTTCTCGCCCTCTGTTTCAGCCCCTCTGTTTCAGCCCATCTGTTTCAGCCCCTCTGTTTCTCGCCCTCTGTTTCAGCCCCTCTGTTTCAGCCCGTCTGTTTCTCGCCCTCTGTTTCAGCCCCTCTGTTTCAGCCCCTCTGTATCAGCCCCTCTGTTTCAGCCCCTCTGTTTCTCGCCCTCTGTTTCTCGCCCTCTGTTACAGCACCTCTGTTTCAGCCACTCTGTTTCAGCCCCTCTGTTTCAGCCCCTCTGTTTCAGCCCCTCTGATTCTCGCCCTCTGTTTCTCGCCCTCAGTTTCTCGCCCTCTGTTTCTCGCTCTCTGTTTCTCGCCCTCTGTTTCAGCCCCTCTGTTTCTCGCCCACTGTTTCAGCCCCTCTGTTTCTCGCCATCTGTTACAGCCCCTCTGTTTCAGCCCCTCTGTTTCTCGCCCTATGTTTCAGCCCCTCTGTTTCAGCCCCTCTGTTTCAGCCCCTCTGTTTCAGCCCCTCTGTTTCTCGCCCACTGTTTCAGCCCCTCTGTTTCTCGCCATCTGTTACAGCCCCTCTGTTTCAGCCCCTCTGTTTCTCGCCCTATGTTTCAGCCCCTCTGTTTCAGCCCCTCTGTTTCAGCCCCTCTGTTTCAGCCCCTCTGTTTCTCGCCCTCTGTTTCACGCCCTCTGTTTCTCGCTCTCTGTTTCTCGCACTCTGTTTCTCGCCCTCTGTTTCAGCCCCTCTGTTTCAGCCCCTCTGTTTCAGCCCCTCTGTTTCTCGCCCTCTGTTTCTCGCCCACTGTTTCTCGCCATCTGTTTCAGCCCCTCTGTTTCAGTCCCTCTGTTTCAGCCCCTCTGTTTCAGCCCCTCTGTTTCTCGCACCCTGTTTCAGCCCCTCTGTTTCAGCCCTTCTGTTTCAGCCCCTCTGTTTCAGCCCCTCTGTTTCAGCTCCGCTGTTTCAGCCCCTCTGTTTCAGCCCCTCTGTTTCAGCCCTTCTGTTTCAGCCCCTCTGTTTCAGCCCCTCTGTTTCTCGCCCTCTGTTTCAGCCCCTCTGTTTCTCGCACTCTGTTTCAGACCCTTGTTTCAGCTCCTCAGTATCAGCCCCTCTGTTTCAGCCCCTCTGTTTCTCGCCCTCTGTTTCTCGCCCTCTGTTTCTCGCCCTCTGTTTCTCGCCCACTGTTTCAGCCCCTCTCTTTCAGCCCCTCTGTTTCAGCCCCTCTGTTTCAGCCCCTCTGTTTCAGCCCCTCTGTTTCAGCCCCTCTGTTTCAGCCACTCTATTTCTCGCCCTCTGTTTCTCGCCCTCTGTTTCTCGCTCTCTGTTTCTCGCCCTCTGTTTCAGCCCCTCTGTTTCTCGCCCACTGTTTCAGCCCCTCTGTTTCTCGCCATCTGTTTCAGCCCCTCTGTTTCAGCCCCTCTGTTTCTCGTCCTCTGTTTCAGACCCTCTGTTTCAGCCCCTCTGTTTCAGCCCCTCTGTTTCAGACCCTCTGTTTCAGCACCTCTGTTTCTCGCCCTTTGTTTCTCGCCCTCTGTTTCAGCCCCTCTGTTTCTCGCCCTCTGTTTCAGCCCCTCTGTTTCTCGCCCTCTGTTTCAGCCCCTCTGTTTCAGCCCGTCTGTTTCTCGCCCTCTGTTTCAGCCCCTCTGTTTCAGCCCCTCTGTATCTGCCCCTCTGTTTCAGCCCCTCTGTTTCTCGCCCTCTGTTTCTCGCCCTCTGTTTCAGCACCTCTGTTTCAGCCCCTCTGTTTCAGCCCCTCTGTTTCAGCCCCTCTGTTTCAGCCCCTCTGATTCTCGCCCTCTGTTTCTCGCCCTCAGTTTCTCGCCCTCTGTTTCTCGCTCTCTGTTTCTCGCCCTCTGTTTCAGCCCCTCTGTTTCTCGCCCACTGTTTCAGCCCCTCTGTTTCTCGCCATCTGTTACAGCCCCTCTGTTTCAGCCCCTCTGTTTCTCGCCCTATGTTTCAGCCCCTCTGTTTCAGCCCCTCTGTTTCAGCCCCTCTGTTTCAGCCCCTCTGTTTCTCGCCCTCTGTTTCTCGCCCTCTGTTTCTCGCTCTCTGTTTCTCGCACTCTGTTTCTCGCCCTCTGTTTCAGCCCCTCTGTTTCAGCCCCTCTGTTTCAGCCCCTCTGTTTCTCGCCCTCTGTTTCAGCCCCTCTGTTTCAGTCCCTCTGTTTCAGCCCCTCTGTATCAGCCCCTCTGTTTCTCGCACCCTGTTTCTCGCCCTCTGTTTCTCGCTCTCTGTTTCTCGCCCTCTGTTTCTCGCCCTCTGTTTCAGCCCCTCTGTTTCAGCCCCTCTGTTTCAGCCCCTCTGTTTCTCGCCCTCTGTTTCTCGCCCTCTGTTTCTCGCCCTCTGCTTCAGCCCCTCTGTTTCAGCCCCTTTGTTTCAGCCCCTCTGTTTCAGCACCTCTGTTTCTCGCCCTCTGTTTCAGCCCCTCTGTTTCAGCCCCTCTATTTCAGCCCCTCTGTTTCTCGCACTCTGTTTCAGCCCCTCTGTTTCAGCCCCTCTGTTTCTCGCACTCTGTTTCAGCCCCTCTGTTTCAGCCCCTCTGTATCAGCCGCTCTGTTTCAGCCCCTCTGTTTTTCGCCCTCTGTTTCTCGCCCTCTGTTTCAGCCCCTCTGTTTCAGCCCCTCTGTTTCAGCCCCTCTGTTTCAGCCCCTCTGTTTCTCGCCCTCTGTTTCTCGCCCCCTGTTACTCGCCCTCTGTTCCTCGCTCTCTGTTTCTCGCCCTGTGTTTCAGCCCCTCTGTTTCAGCCCCTCTGTTTCTCGCCCTCTGTTTCTCGCCCTCTGTTTCAGCCCATCAGTTTCAGCCCCTTTGTTTCAGCCCCTCTGTTTCAGCCCCTCTGTTTCTCGCCCTCTGTTTCAGCCCCTCTGTTTTAGCCCCTCTGTTTCAGCCCCTCTGTTTCAGCCCCTCTGTTTCTCGCCCTCTGTTTCTCGCCCTCTGTTTCTCGCCCTCTGTTTCTCGCCCTCTGTTTCAGCCCCTCTGTTTCAGTCCCTCTGTTTCAGCCCCTCTGTTTCTCGCCCTCTGTTTCTCGCCCTCTGTTTCAGCCCCTCTGTTTCAGCCCCTCTGTTTCAGCCCCTCTGTTTCTCGCCCTCTGTTTCAGCCCCTCTGTTTCAGACCCTCTGTTTCTCGCCCTCTGTTTCAGCCCCTCTGTTTCAGCCCCTCTCTATCAGCCCCTTTGTTTCAGCCCCTCTGTTTCTCGCCCTCTGTTTCTCGCCCTCTGTTTCAGCCCCTCTGTTTCAGCCCCTCTGTTTCAGCCCCTCTGTTTCAGCCCCTCTGTTTCAGCCCCTCTGTTTCTCGCCCTCTGTTTCTCGCCCTCTGTTTCTCGCTCTCTGTTTCTCGCCCTCTGTTTCAGCCCCTCTGTTTCTCGCCCAGTGATTCAGCCCCTCTGTTTCAGCCCCTCTGTTTCAGCCCCTCTGTTTCAGCCCTTCTGTTTCAGCCCCTCTGTTTCAGCCCCTCTGTTTCAGCTCCTCTGTTTCAGCCCCTCTGTTTCAGCCCCTCTGTTTCAGCCCCTCTGTTTCTCGCCCTCTGTTTCAGCCCCTCTGTTTCAGCCCCTCTGTTTCTCGCCCTCTGTTTCAGCCCCTCTGTTTCAGCCCCTCTCTATCAGCCCCTCTGTTTCAGCCCCTCTGTTTCAGCCCCTCTGTTTCAGCCCCTCTGTTTCAGCCCCTCTGTTTCTCGCCCTCTGTTTCAGCCCCTCTGTTTCTCGCCCTCTGTTTCAGACCCTTGTTTCAGCCCCTCAGTATCAGCCCCTCTGTTTCAGCCCCTCTGTTTCTCGCCCTCTGTTTCTCGCCCTCTGTTTCTCGCCCTCTGTTTCTCGCACAGTGTTTCAGCCCCTCTGTTTCAGCCCCTCTGTTTCAGCCCCTCTGTTTCAGCCGCTCTGTTTCAGCCCCTCTGTTTCACCCCCTCTGTTTCTCGCCCTCTGTTTCTCGCCCTCTGTTTCTCGCCCTCTGTTTCTCGCTCTCTGTTTCTCGCCCTCTGCTTCAGCCCCTCTGTTTCTCGCCCACTGTTTCAGCCCCTCTGTTTCTCGCAATCTGTTTCAGCCCCTCTGTTTCAGCCCCTCTGTTTCTCGCCATCTGTTTCAGCCCCTCTGTTTCAGCCCCTCTGTTTCAGCCCCTCTGTTTCAGCACCTCTGTTTCTCGCCCTTTGTTTCTCGCCCTCTGTTTGAGCCCCTCTGTTTCTCGCCCTCTGTTTCAGCCCCTCTGTTTCTCGCCCTCTGTTTCAGCCCCTCTGTTTCTCGCCCTCTGTTTCAGCCCCTCTGTTTCTCGCCCTCTGTTTCAGCCCCTCTGTTTCAGCCCGTCTGTTTCTCACCCTCTGTTTCAGCCCCTCTGTTTCAGCCCCTCTGTATCAGCCCCTCTGTTTCAGCCCCTCTGTTTCTCGCCCTCTGTTTCTCGGCCTCTGTTTCAGCCCCTCTGTTTCAGCCCCTCTGTTTCAGCCCCTCTGTTTCAGCCCCTCTGTTTCAGCCCCTCTGATTCTCGCCCTCTGTTTCTCGCCCTCTGTTTCACGCCCTCTGTTTCTCGCTCTCTGTTTCTCGCCCTCTGTTTCAGCCCCTCTGTTTCTCGCCCACTGTTTCAGCCCCTCTGTTTCTCGCCATCTGTTTCAGCCCCTCTGTTTCCATCCCTCTGTTTCTCGCCCTATGTTTCAGCCCCTCTGTTTCAGCCCCTCTGTTTCAGCCCCTCTTTTTCAGCCCCTCTGTTTCTCGCCCTCTGTTTCTCGCCCTCTGTTTGTCGCTCTCTGTTTCTCGCACTCTGTTTATCGCCCTCTGTTTCAGCCCCTCAGTTTCAGCCCCTCTGTTTCAGCCCCTCTGTTTCTCGCCCTCTGTTTCTCGCCCACTGTTTCTCGCCCTCTGTTTCAGCCCCTCTGTTTCAGCCCCTCTGTTTCAGCCCCTCTGTTTCAGCCCCTCTGTTTCTCGCACCCTGTTTCTCGCCCTCTGTTTCTCGCTCTCTGTTTCTCGCCCTCTGTTTCTCGCCCTCTGTTTCAGCCCCTCTGTTTCAGCCCCTCTGTTTCAGCCCCTCTGTTTCTCGCCCACTGTTTCTCGCCCTCTGTTTCTCGCCCTCTGTTTCAGCCCAACTGTTTCAGCCCCTTTGTTTCAGCCCCTCTGTTTCAGCCCCTCTGTTTCTCGCCCTCTGTTTCAGCCCCTCTGTTTCAGCCCCTCTGTTTCAGCCCCTCTGTTTCAGCCCCTCTGTTTCTCGCCCTCTGTTTCTCGCGCTCTGTTTCTCGCCCTCTGTTTCTCGCTCTCTGTTTCAGCCCCTCTGTTTCAGTCCCTCTGTTTCAGCCCCTCTGTTTCTTGCCCTCTGTTTCTCGCCCTCTGTTTCAGCCCCTCTGTTTCAGCCGCTCTGTTTCTCGCCCTCTGTTTCAGTCCCTCTGTTTCAGCCCCTCTGTTTCTCGCCCTCTGTTTCAGCCCCTCTGTTTCAGCCCCTCTGTATCAGCCCCTCTGTTTCAGCCCCTCTGTTTTTCGCCCTCTGTTTCTCGCCCTCTGTTTCAGCCCCTCTGTTTCAGCCCCTCTGTTTCAGCCCCTCTGTTTCTCGACCTCTGTTTCTCGCCCGCTGTTACTCGCCCTCTATTCCTCGCTCTCTGTTTCTCGCCCTCTGTTTCAGCCCCTCTGTTTCAGCCCCTCTGTTTCTCGCCCTCTGTTTCTCGTCATCTGTTTCAGCCCCTCTGTTTCAGCCCCTCTGTTTCTCGCCCTCTGTTTCAGCCGCTCTGTTTCAGCCCCTCTGTTTCAGCCCCTCTGTTTCAGCACCTTTGTTTCTCGCCCTCTGTTTCAGCCCCTCTGTTTCTCGCCCTCTGTTTCAGCCCCTCTGTTTCTCGCCCTCTGTTTCAGCCCCTCTGTTTCAGTCCCTCTGTTTCAGCCCCTCAATTTCAGCCCTTCTGTTTCAGCCCCTCTGTTTCCCGCCCTCTGTTTCAGCCCCTCTGTTTCAGCCCCTCTGTTTCAGCCCCTCTGTTTCAGCCCCTCTGTTTCAGCCCCTCTGTTTCAGCCACTCTGTTTCAGCCCCTCTGTTTCTCGCCCTCTGTTTCTCGCCCTCTGTTTCAGCCCATCTGTTTCAGCCCCTCTGTTTCAGCCCCTCTGTTTCTCGCCCTCTGTTTCTCGCCCTCTGTTTCTCGCCCTCTGTTTCTCGCTCTCTGTTTCTCGCCCTCTGTTTCTCGCCCTCTGTTTCAGCCCCTCTGTTTCAGCCCCTCTGTTTCAGCCCCTCTGTTTCAGCCCCTCTGTTTCAGCCGCTCTGTTTCAGCCCCTCTGTTTCACCCCCTCTGTTTCTCGCCCTCTGTTTCTCGCCCTCTGTTTCTCGCCCTCTGTTTCTCGCTCTCTGTTTCTCGCCCTCTGCTTCAGCCCCTCTGTTTCTCGCCCACTGTTTCAGCCCCTCTGTTTCTCGCAATCTGTTTCAGCCCCTCTGTTTCAGCCCCTCTGTTTCTCGCCATCTGTTTCAGCCCCTCTGTTTCAGCCCCTCTGTTTCAGCCCCTCTGTTTCAGCACCTCTGTTTCTCGCCCTTTGTTTCTCGCCCTCTGTTTGAGCCCCTCTGTTTCTCGCCCTCTGTTTCAGCCCCTCTGTTTCTCGCCCTCTGTTTCAGCCCCTCTGTTTCTCGCCCTCTGTTTCAGCCCCTCTGTTTCTCGCCCTCTGTTTCAGCCCCTCTGTTTCAGCCCGTCTGTTTCTCACCCTCTGTTTCAGCCCCTCTGTTTCAGCCCCTCTGTATCAGCCCCTCTGTTTCAGCCCCTCTGTTTCTCGCCCTCTGTTTCTCGGCCTCTGTTTCAGCCCCTCTGTTTCAGCCCCTCTGTTTCAGCCCCTCTGTTTCAGCCCCTCTGTTTCAGCCCCTCTGATTCTCGCCCTCTGTTTCTCGCCCTCTGTTTCACGCCCTCTGTTTCTCGCTCTCTGTTTCTCGCCCTCTGTTTCAGCCCCTCTGTTTCTCGCCCACTGTTTCAGCCCCTCTGTTTCTCGCCATCTGTTTCAGCCCCTCTGTTTCCATCCCTCTGTTTCTCGCCCTATGTTTCAGCCCCTCTGTTTCAGCCCCTCTGTTTCAGCCCCTCTTTTTCAGCCCCTCTGTTTCTCGCCCTCTGTTTCTCGCCCTCTGTTTGTCGCTCTCTGTTTCTCGCACTCTGTTTATCGCCCTCTGTTTCAGCCCCTCAGTTTCAGCCCCTCTGTTTCAGCCCCTCTGTTTCTCGCCCTCTGTTTCTCGCCCACTGTTTCTCGCCCTCTGTTTCAGCCCCTCTGTTTCAGCCCCTCTGTTTCAGCCCCTCTGTTTCAGCCCCTCTGTTTCTCGCACCCTGTTTCTCGCCCTCTGTTTCTCGCTCTCTGTTTCTCGCCCTCTGTTTCTCGCCCTCTGTTTCAGCCCCTCTGTTTCAGCCCCTCTGTTTCAGCCCCTCTGTTTCTCGCCCACTGTTTCTCGCCCTCTGTTTCTCGCCCTCTGTTTCAGCCCAACTTTTTCAGCCCCTTTGTTTCAGCCCCTCTGTTTCAGCCCCTCTGTTTCTCGCCCTCTGTTTCAGCCCCTCTGTTTCAGCCCCTCTGTTTCAGCCCCTCTGTTTCAGCCCCTCTGTTTCTCGCCCTCTGTTTCTCGCGCTCTGTTTCTCGCCCTCTGTTTCTCGCTCTCTGTTTCAGCCCCTCTGTTTCAGTCCCTCTGTTTCAGCCCCTCTGTTTCTTGCCCTCTGTTTCTCCCCCTCTGTTTCAGCCCCTCTGTTTCAGCCGCTCTGTTTCTCGCCCTCTGTTTCAGTCCCTCTGTTTCAGCCCCTCTGTTTCTCGCCCTCTGTTTCAGCCCCTCTGTTTCAGCCCCTCTGTATCAGCCCCTCTGTTTCAGCCCCTCTGTTTTTCGCCCTCTGTTTCTCGCCCTCTGTTTCAGCCCCTCTGTTTCAGCCCCTCTGTTTCAGCCCCTCTGTTTCTCGCCCTCTGTTTCTCGTCATCTGTTTCAGCCCCTCTGTTTCAGCCCCTCTGTTTCTCGCCCTCTGTTTCAGCCGCTCTGTTTCAGCCCCTCTGTTTCAGCCCCTCTGTTTCAGCACCTCTGTTTCTCGCCCTTTGTTTCTCGCCCTCTGTTTCAGCCCCTCTGTTTCTCGCCCTCTGTTTCAGCCCCTCTGTTTCTCGCCCTCTCTTTCAGCCCCTCTGTTTCAGTCCCTCTGTTTCAGCCCCTCAATTTCAGCCCTTCTGTTTCAGCCCCTCTGTTTCCCGCCCTCTGTTTCAGCCCCTCTGTTTCAGCCCCTCTGTTTCAGCCCCTCTGTTTCAGCCCCTCTGTTTCAGCCCCTCTGTTTCAGCCACTCTGTTTCAGCCCCTCTGTTTCTCGCCCTCTGTTTCTCGCCCTCTGTTTCAGCCCATCTGTTTCAGCCCCTCTGTTTCAGCCCCTCTGTTTCTCGCCCTCTGTTTCTCGCCCTCTGTTTCTCGCCCTCTGTTTCTCGCTCTCTGTTTCTCGCCCTCTGTTTCTCGCCCTCTGTTTCAGCCCCTCTGTTTCAGCCCCTCTGTTTCAGCCCCTCTATTTCAGCCCCTCTGTTTCAGCCCCTCTGTTTCAGCCCCTCTGTTTCTCACCCTGTGTTTCTCGCCCTCTGTTTCTCGCTCTCTGTTTCTCGCCCTCTGTTTCTCGCCCTCTGTTTCAGCCCCTCTGTTTCAGCCCCTCTGTTTCAGCCCCTCTGTTTCTCGCCCTCTGTTTCTCGCCCACTGTTTCTCGCCCTCTGTTTCAGCCCCTCTGTTTCAGCCCCTCTGTTTGATCCCCTCTGTTTCAGCCCCTCTGTTTCCGCCCCTCTGTTTCAGCCCCTCTGTTTCTTGCCCTCTGTTTCAGCCCCTCTGTTTGAGCCCCTCTGTTTCAGCTCCTCTGTTTCAGCCCCTCTGTTTCAGCCCCTCTGTTTATCGCCCTCTGTTTCTCGCCCTCGGTTTCAGCCCCTCTGTTTCACGCCCTCTGTTTAAGCCCCTCTGTTTCACGCCCTCTGTTTCAGCCCCTCTGTTTCAGCCCCTCTGTTTCAGCCCCTCCGTTTCAGCCCCTCTGTTTCAGCCCCTCGGTTTCTCGCCCTCTGTTTCAGGCCCTCTGTTTCTCGCCCTCTGTTTCAGCCCCTCTGTTTCAGTCGCTCTGTTTCAGCCCCTCAATTTCAGCCCCTCTGTTTCAGCCCCTCTGTTTCCCGCCCTCTGTTTCAGCCCCTCTGTTTCAGCCCCTCTGTTTCTCGACCTCTGTTTCAGCCCCTCTGTTTCAGTCCCTCTGTTTCAGCCCCTCTTTTTCTCGCCCTCTGTTTCTCGCCCTCTGTTTCAGCCCCTCTGTTTCAGCCCCTCTGTTTCAGCCCCTCTGTTTCTCGCCCTCTGTTTCAGCACCTCTGTTTCAGCCCCTCTGTTTCTCGCCCTCTGTTTCAGACCCTCTGTTTCAGCCCCTCTCTATCAGCCCCTCTGTTTCAGCCCCTCTGTTTCTCGCCCTCTGTTTCTCGCCCTCTGTTTCAGCCCCTCTGTTTCAGCCCCTCTGTTTCAGCCCCTCTGTTTCAGCCCTTCTGTTTCAGCCCCTCTGTTTCAGCCCCTCTGTTTCAGCTCCTCTGTTTCTCGCCCACTGTTTCAGCCCCTCTGTTTCTCGCCCTCTGTTTCTCGCCCACTGTTTCTCGCCATCTGTTTCAGCCCCTCTGTTTCAGTCCCTCTGTTTCAGCCCCTCTGTTTCAGCCCCTCTGTTTCAGCCCCTCTGTTTCAGCCCTCTGTTTCAGCCCCTCTGTTTCAGCCCCTCTGTTTCAGCTCCGCTGTTTCAGCCCCTCTGTTTCAGCCCCTCTGTTTCTCGCCCTCTGTTTCTCGCCCTCGGTTTCAGCCCCTCGGTTTCTCGACCTCTGTTTCAGCCCCTCTGTTTCTCGCCCTCTGTTTCAGCCCCTCTGTTTCAGCCCCTCTGTTTCAGCCCCTCTGTTTCAGCCCTTCTGTTTCACCCCCTCTGTTTCAGCCCCTCTGTTTCAGCCCCTCTGTTTCTCGCCCTCTGTTTCTCGCCCTCTGTTTCTCGCTCTCTGTTTCTCGCCCTCTGTTTCCCGCCCTCTGTTTCTGGCTCTCTGTTTCTCGCCCTCTGTTTCAGCCCCTCTGTTTCAGCCCCTCTCTGTCAGCCCCTCTGTTTCAGCCCCTCTGTTTCTCGCCCTCTGTTTCACGCCCTCTGTTTCAGCCCCTCTGTTTCAGCCCCTCTGTTTCAGCCCCTCTGTTTCAGCCCCTCTGTTCCAGCCCCTCTGTTTCTCGCCCTCTGTTTCTCGCCCTCTGTTTCTCGCTCTCTGTTTCTCGCCCTCTGTTTCAGCCCCACTGTTTCTCGCTCAGTGTTTCAGCCCCTCTGTTTCAGCCCCTCTGTTTCAGCCCCTCTGTTTCAGCCCTTCTGTTTCAGCCCCTCTGTTTCAGCCCCTCTGTTTCAGCTCCGCTGTTTCAGCCCCTCTGTTTCAGCCCCTCTGTTTCTCGCCCTCTGTTTCTCGCCCTCGGTTTCAGCCCCTCGGTTACTCGACCTCTGTTTCAGCCCCTCTGTTTCTCGCCCTCTGTTTCAGCCCCTCTGTTTCAGCCCCTCTGTTTCAGCCCCTCTGTTTCAGCCCTTCTGTTTCAGCCCCTCTGTTTCAGCCCCTCTGTTTCTCGCCCTCTGTTTCAGCCCCTCTGTTTCTCGCACTCTGTTTCAGACCCTTGTTTCAGCTCCTCAGTATCAGCCCCTCTGTTTCAGCCCCTCTGTTTCTCGCCCTCTGTTTCTCGCCCTCTGTTTCTCGCCCTCTGTTTCTCGCCCACTGTTTCAGCCCCTCTCTTTCAGCCCGTCTGTTTCAGCCCCTCTGTTTCAGCCCCTCTGTTTCAGCCCCTCTGTTTCAGCCCCTCTGTTTCAGCCACTCTGTTTCTCGCCCTCTGTTTCTCGCCCTCTGTTTCTCGCTCTCTGTTTCTCGCCCTCTGTTTCAGCCCCTCTGTTTCTCGCCCACTGTTTCAGCCCCTCTGTTTCTCGCCATCTGTTTCAGCCCCTCTGTTTCAGCCCCTCTGTTTCTCGCCCTCTGTTTCAGACCCTCTGTTTCAGCCCCTCTGTTTCAGCCCCTCTGTTTCAGACCCTCTGTTTCAGCACCTCTGTTTCTCGCCTTTGTTTCTCGCCCTCTGTTTCAGCCCCTCTGTTTCTCGCCCTCTGTTTCAGCCCCTCTGTTTCTCGCCCTCTGTTTCAGCCCCTCTGTTTCAGCCCGTCTGTTTCTCGCCCTCTGTTTCAGCCCCTCTGTTTCAGCCCCTCTGTATCAGCCCCTCTGTTTCAGCCCCTCTGTTTCTCGCCCTCTGTTTCTCGCCCTCTGTTTCAGCACCTCTGTTTCAGCCCCTCTGTTTCAGCCCCTCTGTTTCAGCCCCTCTGTTTCAGCCCCTCTGATTCTCGCCCTCTGTTTCTCGCCCTCAGTTTCTCGCCCTCTGTTTCTCGCTCTCTGTTTCTCGCCCTCTGTTTCAGCCCCTCTGTTTCTCGCCCACTGTTTCAGCCCCTCTGTTTCTCGCCATCTGTTACAGCCCCTCTGTTTCAGCCCCTCTGTTTCTCGCCCTATGTTTCAGCCCCTCTGTTTCAGCCCCTCTGTTTCAGCCCCTCTGTTTCAGCCCCTCTGTTTCTCGCCCTCTGTTTCACGCCCTCTGTTTCTGGCTCTCTGTTTCTCGCACTCTGTTTCTCGCCCTCTGTTTCAGCCCCTCTGTTTCAGCCCCTCTGTTTCAGCCCCTCTGTTTCTCGCCCTCTGTTTCTCGCCCACTGTTTCTCGCCATCTGTTTCAGCCCCTCTGTTTCAGTCCCTCTGTTTCAGCCCCTCTGTTTCAGCCCCTCTGTTTCAGCCCCTCTGTTTCAGCCCTTCTGTTTCAGCCCCTCTGTTTCAGCCCCTCTGTTTCAGCTCCGCTGTTTCAGCCCCTCTGTTTCAGCCCCTCTGTTTCTCGCCCTCTGTTTCAGCACCTCTGTTTCAGCCCCTCTGTTTCTCGCCCTCTGTTTCAGACCCTCTGTTTCAGCCCCTCTCTATCAGCCCCTCTGTTTCAGCCCCTCTGTTTCTCGCCCTCTGTTTCTCGCCCTCTGTTTCAGCCCCTCTGTTTCAGCCCCTCTGTTTCAGCCCCTCTGTTTCAGCCCTTCTGTTTCAGCCCCTCTGTTTCAGCCCCTCTGTTTCAGCTCCTCTGTTTCTCGCCCACTGTTTCAGCCCCTCTGTTTCTCGCCCTCTGTTTCTCGCCCACTGTTTCTCGCCATCTGTTTCAGCCCCTCTGTTTCAGTCCCTCTGTTTCAGCCCCTCTGTTTCAGCCCCTCTGTTTCAGCCCCTCTGTTTCAGCCCCTCTGTTTCAGCCCCTCTGTTTCAGCTCCGCTGTTTCAGCCCCTCTGTTTCAGCCCCTCTGTTTCTCGCCCTCTGTTTCTCGCCCTCGGTTTCAGCCCCTCGGTTTCTCGACCTCTGTTTCAGCCCCTCTGTTTCTCGCCCTCTGTTTCAGCCCCTCTGTTTCAGCCCCTCTGTTTCAGCCCCTCTGTTTCAGCCCTTCTGTTTCACCCCCTCTGTTTCAGCCCCTCTGTTTCAGCCCCTCTGTTTCTGACCCTCTGTTTCTCGCCCTCTGTTTCTCGCTCTCTGTTTCTCGCCCTCTGTTTCCCGCCCTCTGTTTCTGGCTCTCTGTTTCTCGCCCTCTGTTTCAGCCCCTCTGTTTCAGCCCCTCTCTGTCAGCCCCTCTGTTTCAGCCCCTCTGTTTCTCGCCCTCTGTTTCACGCCCTCTGTTTCAGCCCCTCTGTTTCAGCCCCTCTGTTTCAGCCCCTCTGTTTCAGCCCCTCTGTTCCAGCCCCTCTGTTTCTCGCCCTCTGTTTCTCGCCCTCTGTTTCTCGCTCTCTGTTTCTCGCCCTCTGTTTCAGCCCCTCTGTTTCTCGCTCAGTGTTTCAGCCCCTCTGTTTCAGCCCCTCTGTTTCAGCCCCTCTGTTTCAGCCCTTCTGTTTCAGCCCCTCTGTTTCAGCCCCTCTGTTTCAGCTCCGCTGTTTCAGCCCCTCTGTTTCAGCCCCTCTGTTTCTCGCCCTCTGTTTCTCGCCCTCGGTTTCAGCCCCTCGGTTACTCGACCTCTGTTTCAGCCCCTCTGTTTCTCGCCCTCTGTTTCAGCCCCTCTGTTTCAGCCCCTCTGTTTCAGCCCCTCTGTTTCAGCCCTTCTGTTTCAGCCCCTCTGTTTCAGCCCCTCTGTTTCTCGCCCTCTGTTTCAGCCCCTCTGTTTCTCGCACTCTGTTTCAGACCCTTGTTTCAGCTCCTCAGTATCAGCCCCTCTGTTTCAGCCCCTCTGTTTCTCGCCCTCTGTTTCTCGCCCTCTGTTTCTCGCCCTCTGTTTCTCGCCCACTGTTTCAGCCCCTCTCTTTCAGCCCGTCTGTTTCAGCCCCTCTGTTTCAGCCCCTCTGTTTCAGCCCCTCTGTTTCAGCCCCTCTGTTTCAGCCACTCTGTTTCTCGCCCTCTGTTTCTCGCCCTCTGTTTCTCGCTCTCTGTTTCTCGCCCTCTGTTTCAGCCCCTCTGTTTCTCGCCCACTGTTTCAGCCCCTCTGTTTCTCGCCATCTGTTTCAGCCCCTCTGTTTCAGCCCCTCTGTTTCTCGCCCTCTGTTTCAGACCCTCTGTTTCAGCCCCTCTGTTTCAGCCCCTCTGTTTCAGACCCTCTGTTTCAGCACCTCTGTTTCTCGCCTTTGTTTCTCGCCCTCTGTTTCAGCCCCTCTGTTTCTCGCCCTCTGTTTCAGCCCCTCTGTTTCTCGCCCTCTGTTTCAGCCCCTCTGTTTCAGCCCGTCTGTTTCTCGCCCTCTGTTTCAGCCCCTCTGTTTCAGCCCCTCTGCATCAGCCCCTCTGTTTCAGCCCCTCTGTTTCTCGCCCTCTGTTTCTCGCCCTCTGTTTCAGCACCTCTGTTTCAGCCCCTCTGTTTCAGCCCCTCTGTTTCAGCCCCTCTGTTTCAGCCCCTCTGATTCTCGCCCTCTGTTTCTCGCCCTCAGTTTCTCGCCCTCTGTTTCTCGCTCTCTGTTTCTCGCCCTCTGTTTCAGCCCCTCTGTTTCTCGCCCACTGTTTCAGCCCCTCTGTTTCTCGCCATCTGTTACAGCCCCTCTGTTTCAGCCCCTCTGTTTCTCGCCCTATGTTTCAGCCCCTCTGTTTCAGCCCCTCTGTTTCAGCCCCTCTGTTTCAGCCCCTCTGTTTCTCGCCCTCTGTTTCACGCCCTCTGTTTCTGGCTCTCTGTTTCTCGCACTCTGTTTCTCGCCCTCTGTTTCAGCCCCTCTGTTTCAGCCCCTCTGTTTCAGCCCCTCTGTTTCTCGCCCTCTGTTTCTCGCCCACTGTTTCTCGCCATCTGTTTCAGCCCCTCTGTTTCAGTCCCTCTGTTTCAGCCCCTCTGTTTCAGCCCCTCTGTTTCAGCCCCTCTGTTTCAGCCCTTCTGTTTCAGCCCCTCTGTTTCAGCCCCTCTGTTTCAGCTCCGCTGTTTCAGCCCCTCTGTTTCAGCCCCTCTGTTTCTCGCCCTCTGTTTCTCGCCCTCGGTTTCAGCCCCTCGGTTTCTCGACCTCTGTTTCAGCCCCTCTGTTTCTCGCCCTCTGTTTCAGCCCCTCTGTTTCAGCCCCTCTGTTTCAGCCCCTCTGTTTCAGCCCTTCTGTTTCAGCCCCTCTGTTTCAGCCCCTCTGTTTCTCGCCCTCTGTTTCAGCCCCTCTGTTTCTCGCCCTCTGTTTCAGACCCTTGTTTCAGCTCCTCAGTATCAGCCCCTCTGTTTCAGCCCCTCTGTTTCTCGCCCTCTGTTTCTCGCCCTCTGTTTCTCGCCCTCTGTTTCTCGCCCTCTGTTTCTCGCCCACTGTTTCAGCACCTCTCTTTCAGCCCCTCTGTTTCAGCCCCTCTGTTTCAGCCCCTCTGTTTCAGCCCCTCTGTTTCAGCCACTCTGTTTCTCGCCCTCTGTTTCTCGCCCTCTGTTTCTCGCTCTCTGTTTCTCGCCCTCTGTTTCAGCCCCTCTGTTTCTCGCCCACTGTTTCAGCCCCTCTGTTTCTCGCCATCTGTTTCAGACCCTCTGTTTCAGCCCCTCTGTTTCTCGTCCTCTGTTTCAGACCCTCTGTTTCAGCCCCTCTGTTTCAGCCCCTCTGTTTCAGACCCTCTGTTTCAGCACCTCTGTTTCTCGCCCTTTGTTTCTCGCCCTCTGTTTCAGCCCCTCTGTTTCAGCCCCTCTGTTTCAGCCCCTCTGTTTCTCGCCCTCTGTTTCTCGCCCTCTGTTTCTCGCCCTCTGTTTCAGCCCCTCTGTTTCAGTCCCTCTGTTTCAGCCCCTCTGTTTCTCGCCCTCTGTTTCTCGCCCTCTGTTTCAGCCCCTCTGTTTCAGCCCCTCTGTTTCAGCCCCTCTGTTTCTCGCCCTCTGTTTCAGCACCTCTGTTTCAGCCCCTCTGTTTCTCGCCCTCTGTTTCAGCCCCTCTGTTTCAGCCCCTCTCAATCAGCCCCTCTGTTTCAGCCCCTCTGTTTCTCGCCCTCTGTTTCTCGCCCTCTGTTTCAGCCCCTCTGTTTCAGCCCCTCTGTTTCAGCCCCTCTGTTTCAGCCCCTCTGTTTCAGACCCTCTGTTTCTCGCCCTCTGTTTCAGCCCCTCTGTTTCAGCCCCTCTCTGTCAGCCCCTCTGTTTCAGCCCCTCTGTTTCTCGCCCTCTGTTTCACGCCCTCTGTTTCAGCCCCTCTGTTTCAGCCCCTCTGTTTCAGCCCCTCTGTTTCAGCCCCTCTGTTCCAGCCCCTCTGTTTCTCGCCCTCTGTTTCTCGCCCTCTGTTTCTCGCTCTCTGTTTCTCGCCCTCTGTTTCAGCCCCTCTGTTTCTCGCCCAGTGTTTCAGCCCCTCTGTTTCAGCCCCTCTGTTTCAGCCCCTCTGTTTCAGCCCTTCTGTTTCAGCCCCTCTGTTTCAGCCCCTCTGTTTCAGCTCCGCTGTTTCAGCCCCTCTGTTTCAGCCCCTCTGTTTCTCGCCCTCTGTTTCTCGCCCTCGGTTTCAGCCCCTCGGTTTCTCGACCTCTGTTTCAGCCCCTCTGTTTCTCGCCCTCTGTTTCAGCCCCTCTGTTTCAGCCCCTCTGTTTCAGCCCCTCTGTTTCAGCCCTTCTGTTTCAGCCCCTCTGTTTCAGCCCCTCTGTTTCTCGCCCTCTGTTTCAGCCCCTCTGTTTCTCGCCCTCTGTTTCAGACCCTTGTTTCAGCTCCTCAGTATCAGCCCCTCTGTTTCAGCCCCTCTGTTTCTCGCCCTCTGTTTCTCGCCCTCTGTTTCTCGCCCTCTGTTTCTCGCCCACTGTTTCAGCCCCTCTCTTTCAGCCCCTCTGTTTCAGCCCCTCTGTTTCAGCCCCTCTGTTTCAGCCCCTCTGTTTCAGCCACTCTGTTTCTCGCCCTCTGTTTCTCGCCCTCTGTTTCTCGCTCTCTGTTTCTCGCCCTCTGTTTCAGCCCCTCTGTTTCTCGCCCACTGTTTCAGCCCCTCTGTTTCTCGCCATCTGTTTCAGCCCCTCTGTTTCAGCCCCTCTGTTTCTCGCTCTCTGTTTGAGACCCTCTGTTTCAGCCCCTCTGTTTCAGACCCTCTGTTTCAGCACCTCTGTTTCTCGCCCTTTGTTTCTCGCCCTCTGTTTCAGCCCCTCTGTTTCAGCCCCTCTGTTTCAGCCCCTCTGTTTCTCGCCCTCTGTTTCAGCCCCTCTGTTTCAGCCCGTCTGTTTCTCGCCCTCTGTTTCAGCCCCTCTGTTTCAGCCCCTCTGTATCAGCCCCTCTGTTTCAGCCCCTCTGTTTCTCGCCCTCTGTTTCTCGCCCTCTGTTACAGCACCTCTGTTTCAGCCACTCTGTTTCAGCCCCTCTGTTTCAGCCCCTCTGTTTCAGCCCCTCTGATTCTCGCCCTCTGTTTCTCGCCCTCAGTTTCTCGCCCTCTGTTTCTCGCTCTCTGTTTCTCGCCCTCTGTTTCAGCCCCTCTGTTTCTCGCCCACTGTTTCAGCCCCTCTGTTTCTCGCCATCTGTTACAGCCCCTCTGTTTCAGCCCCTCTGTTTCTCGCCCTATGTTTCAGCCCCTCTGTTTCAGCCCCTCTGTTTCAGCCCCTCTGTTTCAGCCCCTCTGTTTCTCGCCCTCTGTTTCACGCCCTCTGTTTCTCGCTCTCTGTTTCTCGCACTCTGTTTCTCGCCCTCTGTTTCAGCCCCTCTGTTTCAGCCCCTCTGTTTCAGCCCCTCTGTTTCTCGCCCTCTGTTTCTCGCCCACTGTTTCTCGCCATCTGTTTCAGCCCCTCTGTTTCAGTCCCTCTGTTTCAGCCCCTCTGTTTCAGCCCCTCTGTTTCTCGCACCCTGTTTCAGCCCCTCTGTTTCAGCCCTTCTGTTTCAGCCCCTCTGTTTCAGCCCCTCTGTTTCAGCTCCGCTGTTTCAGCCCCTCTGTTTCAGCCCCTCTGTTTCAGCCCTTCTGTTTCAGCCCCTCTGTTTCAGCCCCTCTGTTTCTCGCCCTCTGTTTCAGCCCCTCTGTTTCTCGCACTCTGTTTCAGACCCTTGTTTCAGCTCCTCAGTATCAGCCCCTCTGTTTCAGCCCCTCTGTTTCTCGCCCTCTGTTTCTCGCCCTCTGTTTCTCGCCCTCTGTTTCTCGCCCACTGTTTCAGCCCCTCTCTTTCAGCCCCTCTGTTTCAGCCCCTCTGTTTCAGCCCCTCTGTTTCAGCCCCTCTGTTTCAGCCCCTCTGTTTCAGCCACTCTATTTCTCGCCCTCTGTTTCTCGCCCTCTGTTTCTCGCTCTCTGTTTCTCGCCCTCTGTTTCAGCCCCTCTGTTTCTCGCCCACTGTTTCAGCCCCTCTGTTTCTCGCCATCTGTTTCAGCCCCTCTGTTTCAGCCCCTCTGTTTCTCGTCCTCTGTTTCAGACCCTCTGTTTCAGCCCCTCTGTTTCAGCCCCTCTGTTTCAGACCCTCTGTTTCAGCACCTCTGTTTCTCGCCCTTTGTTTCTCGCCCTCTGTTTCAGCCCCTCTGTTTCTCGCCCTCTGTTTCAGCCCCTCTGTTTCTCGCCCTCTGTTTCAGCCCCTCTGTTTCAGCCCGTCTGTTTCTCGCCCTCTGTTTCAGCCCCTCTGTTTCAGCCCCTCTGTATCTGCCCCTCTGTTTCAGCCCCTCTGTTTCTCGCCCTCTGTTTCTCGCCCTCTGTTTCAGCACCTCTGTTTCAGCCCCTCTGTTTCAGCCCCTCTGTTTCAGCCCCTCTGTTTCAGCCCCTCTGATTCTCGCCCTCTGTTTCTCGCCCTCAGTTTCTCGCCCTCTGTTTCTCGCTCTCTGTTTCTCGCCCTCTGTTTCAGCCCCTCTGTTTCTCGCCCACAGTTTCAGCCCCTCTGTTTCTCGCCATCTGTTACAGCCCCTCTGTTTCAGCCCCTCTGTTTCTCGCCCTATGTTTCAGCCCCTCTGTTTCAGCCCCTCTGTTTCAGCCCCTCTGTTTCAGCCCCTCTGTTTCTCGCCCTCTGTTTCTCGCCCTCTGTTTCTCGCTCTCTGTTTCTCGCACTCTGTTTCTCGCCCTCTGTTTCAGCCCCTCTGTTTCAGCCCCTCTGTTTCAGCCCCTCTGTTTCTCGCCCTCTGTTTCAGCCCCTCTGTTTCAGTCCCTCTGTTTCAGCCCCTCTGTATCAGCCCCTCTGTTTCTCGCACCCTGTTTCTCGCCCTCTGTTTCTCGCTCTCTGTTTCTCGCCCTCTGTTTCTCGCCCTCTGGTTCAGCCCCTCTGTTTCAGCCCCACTGTTTCAGCCCCTCTGTTTCTCGCCCTCTGTTTCTCGCCCTCTGTTTCTCGCCCTCTGCTTCAGCCCCTCTGTTTCAGCCCCTTTGTTTCAGCCCCTCTGTTTCAGCACCTCTGTTTCTCGCCCTCTGTTTCAGCCCCTCTGTTTCAGCCCCTCTATTTCAGCCCCTCTGTTTCTCGCCCTCTGTTTCAGCCCCTCTGTTTCAGCCCCTCTGTTTCTCGCACTCTGTTTCAGCCCCTCTGTTTCAGCCCCTCTGTATCAGCCGCTCTGTTTCAGCCCCTCTGTTTTTCGCCCTCTGTTTCTCGCCCTCTGTTTCAGCCCCTCTGTTTCAGCCCCTCTGTTTCAGCCCCTCTGTTTCAGCCCCTCTGTTTCTCGCCCTCTGTTTCTCGCCCCCTGTTACTCGCCCTCTGTTCCTCGCTCTCTGTTTCTCGCCCTGTGTTTCAGCCCCTCTGTTTCAGCCCCTCTGTTTCTCGCCCTCTGTTTCTCGCCCTCTGTTTCAGCCCATCAGTTTCAGCCCCTTTGTTTCAGCCCCTCTGTTTCAGCCCCTCTGTTTCTCGCCCTCTGTTTCAGCCCCTCTGTTTTAGCCCCTCTGTTTCAGCCCCTCTGTTTCAGCCCCTCTGTTTCTCGCCCTCTGTTTCTCGCCCTCTGTTTCTCGCCCTCTGTTTCTCGCCCTCTGTTTCAGCCCCTCTGTTTCAGTCCCTCTGTTTCAGCCCCTCTGTTTCTCGCCCTCTGTTTCTCGCCCTCTGTTTCAGCCCCTCTGTTTCAGCCCCTCTGTTTCAGCCCCTCTGTTTCTCGCCCTCTGTTTCAGCCCCTCTGTTTCAGACCCTCTGTTTCTCGCCCTCTGTTTCAGCCCCTCTGTTTCAGCCCCTCTCTATCAGCCCCTTTGTTTCAGCCCCTCTGTTTCTCGCCCTCTGTTTCTCGCCCTCTGTTTCAGCCCCTCTGTTTCAGCCCCTCTGTTTCAGCCCCTCTGTTTCAGCCCCTCTGTTTCAGCCCCTCTGTTTCTCGCCCTCTGTTTCTCGCCCTCTGTTTCTCGCTCTCTGTTTCTCGCCCTCTGTTTCAGCCCCTCTGTTTCTCGCCCAGTGATTCAGCCCCTCTGTTTCAGCCCCTCTGTTTCAGCCCCTCTGTTTCAGCCCTTCTGTTTCAGCCCCTCTGTTTCAGCCCCTCTGTTTCAGCTCCTCTGTTTCAGCCCCTCTGTTTCAGCCCCTCTGTTTCAGCCCCTCTGTTTCTCGCCCTCTGTTTCAGCCCCTCTGTTTCAGCCCCTCTGTTTCTCGCCCTCTGTTTCAGCCCCTCTGTTTCAGCCCCTCTCTATCAGCCCCTCTGTTTCAGCCCCTCTGTTTCAGCCCCTCTGTTTCAGCCCCTCTGTTTCAGCCCCTCTGTTTCTCGCCCTCTGTTTCAGCCCCTCTGTTTCTCGCCCTCTGTTTCAGACCCTTGTTTCAGCCCCTCAGTATCAGCCCCTCTGTTTCAGCCCCTCTGTTTCTCGCCCTCTGTTTCTCGCCCTCTGTTTCTCGCCCTCTGTTTCTCGCACAGTGTTTCAGCCCCTCTGTTTCAGCCCCTCTGTTTCAGCCCCTCTGTTTCAGCCGCTCTGTTTCAGCCCCTCTGTTTCACCCCCTCTGTTTCTCGCCCTCTGTTTCTCGCCCTCTGTTTCTCGCCCTCTGTTTCTCGCTCTCTGTTTCTCGCCCTCTGCTTCAGCCCCTCTGTTTCTCGCCCACTGTTTCAGCCCCTCTGTTTCTCGCAATCTGTTTCAGCCCCTCTGTTTCAGCCCCTCTGTTTCTCGCCATCTGTTTCAGCCCCTCTGTTTCAGCCCCTCTGTTTCAGCCCCTCTGTTTCAGCACCTCTGTTTCTCGCCCTTTGTTTCTCGCCCTCTGTTTGAGCCCCTCTGTTTCTCGCCCTCTGTTTCAGCCCCTCTGTTTCTCGCCCTCTGTTTCAGCCCCTCTGTTTCTCGCCCTCTGTTTCAGCCCCTCTGTTTCTCGCCCTCTGTTTCAGCCCCTCTGTTTCAGCCCGTGTGTTTCTCACCCTCTGTTTCAGCCCCTCTGTTTCAGCCCCTCTGTATCAGCCCCTCTGTTTCAGCCCCTCTGTTTCTCGCCCTCTGTTTCTCGGCCTCTGTTTCAGCCCCTCTGTTTCAGCCCCTCTGTTTCAGCCCCTCTGTTTCAGCCCCTCTGTTTCAGCCCCTCTGATTCTCGCCCTCTGTTTCTCGCCCTCTGTTTCACGCCCTCTGTTTCTCGCTCTCTGTTTCTCGCCCTCTGTTTCAGCCCCTCTGTTTCTCGCCCACTGTTTCAGCCCCTCTGTTTCTCGCCATCTGTTTCAGCCCCTCTGTTTCCATCCCTCTGTTTCTCGCCCTATGTTTCAGCCCCTCTGTTTCAGCCCCTCTGTTTCAGCCCCTCTTTTTCAGCCCCTCTGTTTCTCGCCCTCTGTTTCTCGCCCTCTGTTTGTCGCTCTCTGTTTCTCGCACTCTGTTTATCGCCCTCTGTTTCAGCCCCTCAGTTTCAGCCCCTCTGTTTCAGCCCCTCTGTTTCTCGCCCTCTGTTTCTCGCCCACTGTTTCTCGCCCTCTGTTTCAGCCCCTCTGTTTCAGCCCCTCTGTTTCAGCCCCTCTGTTTCAGCCCCTCTGTTTCTCGCACCCTGTTTCTCGCCCTCTGTTTCTCGCTCTCTGTTTCTCGCCCTCTGTTTCTCGCCCTCTGTTTCAGCCCCTCTGTTTCAGCCCCTCTGTTTCAGCCCCTCTGTTTCTCGCCCACTGTTTCTCGCCCTCTGTTTCTCGCCCTCTGTTTCAGCCCAACTGTTTCAGCCCCTTTGTTTCAGCCCCTCTGTTTCAGCCCCTCTGTTTCTCGCCCTCTGTTTCAGCCCCTCTGTTTCAGCCCCTCTGTTTCAGCCCCTCTGTTTCAGCCCCTCTGTTTCTCGCCCTCTGTTTCTCGCGCTCTGTTTCTCGCCCTCTGTTTCTCGCTCTCTGTTTCAGCCCCTCTGTTTCAGTCCCTCTGTTTCAGCCCCTCTGTTTCTTGCCCTCTGTTTCTCGCCCTCTGTTTCAGCCCCTCTGTTTCAGCCGCTCTGTTTCTCGCCCTCTGTTTCAGTCCCTCTGTTTCAGCCCCTCTGTTTCTCGCCCTCTGTTTCAGCCCCTCTGTTTCAGCCCCTCTGTATCAGCCCCTCTGTTTCAGCCCCTCTGTTTTTCGCCCTCTGTTTCTCGCCCTCTGTTTCAGCCCCTCTGTTTCAGCCCCTCTGTTTCAGCCCCTCTGTTTCTCGACCTCTGTTTCTCGCCCGCTGTTACTCGCCCTCTATTCCTCGCTCTCTGTTTCTCGCCCTCTGTTTCAGCCCCTCTGTTTCAGCCCCTCTGTTTCTCGCCCTCTGTTTCTCGTCATCTGTTTCAGCCCCTCTGTTTCAGCCCCTCTGTTTCTCGCCCTCTGTTTCAGCCGCTCTGTTTCAGCCCCTCTGTTTCAGCCCCTCTGTTTCAGCACCTCTGTTTCTCGCCCTTTGTTTCTCGCCCTCTGTTTCAGCCCCTCTGTTTCTCGCCCTCTGTTTCAGCCCCTCTGTTTCTCGCCCTCTGTTTCAGCCCCTCTGTTTCAGTCCCTCTGTTTCAGCCCCTCAATTTCAGCCCTTCTGTTTCAGCCCCTCTGTTTCCCGCCCTCTGTTTCAGCCCCTCTGTTTCAGCCCCTCTGTTTCAGCCCCTCTGTTTCAGCCCCTCTGTTTCAGCCCCTCTGTTTCAGCCACTCTGTTTCAGCCCCTCTGTTTCTCGCCCTCTGTTTCTCGCCCTCTGTTTCAGCCCATCTGTTTCAGCCCCTCTGTTTCAGCCCCTCTGTTTCTCGCCCTCTGTTTCTCGCCCTCTGTTTCTCGCCCTCTGTTTCTCGCTCTCTGTTTCTCGCCCTCTGTTTCTCGCCCTCTGTTTCAGCCCCTCTGTTTCAGCCCCTCTGTTTCAGCCCCTCTATTTCAGCCCCTCTGTTTCAGCCCCTCTGTTTCAGCCCCTCTGTTTCTCACCCTGTGTTTCTCGCCCTCTGTTTCTCGCTCTCTGTTTCTCGCCCTCTGTTTCTCGCCCTCTGTTTCAGCCCCTCTGTTTCAGCCCCTCTGTTTCAGCCCCTCTGTTTCTCGCCCTCTGTTTCTCGCCCACTGTTTCTCGCCCTCTGTTTCAGCCCCTCTGTTTCAGCCCCTCTGTTTGATCCCCTCTGTTTCAGCCCCTCTGTTTCCGCCCCTCTGTTTCAGCCCCTCTGTTTCTCGCCCTCTGTTTCAGCCCCTCTGTTTGAGCCCCTCTGTTTCAGCTCCTCTGTTTCAGCCCCTCTGTTTCAGCCCCTCTGTTTATCGCCCTCTGTTTCTCGCCCTCGGTTTCAGCCCCTCTGTTTCACGCCCTCTGTTTAAGCCCCTCTGTTTCACGCCCTCTGTTTCAGCCCCTCTGTTTCAGCCCCTCTGTTTCAGCCCCTCCGTTTCAGCCCCTCTGTTTCAGCCCCTCGGTTTCTCGCCCTCTGTTTCAGGCCCTCTGTTTCTCGCCCTCTGTTTCAGCCCCTCTGTTTCAGTCGCTCTGTTTCAGCCCCTCAATTTCAGCCCCTCTGTTTCAGCCCCTCTGTTTCCCGCCCTCTGTTTCAGCCCCTCTGTTTCAGCCCCTCTGTTTCTCGACCTCTGTTTCAGCCCCTCTGTTTCAGTCCCTCTGTTTCAGCCCCTCTTTTTCTCGCCCTCTGTTTCTCGCCCTCTGTTTCAGCCCCTCTGTTTCAGCCCCTCTGTTTCAGCCCCTCTGTTTCTCGCCCTCTGTTTCAGCACCTCTGTTTCAGCCCCTCTGCTTCTCGCCCTCTGTTTCAGACCCTCTGTTTCAGCCCCTCTCTATCAGCCCCTCTGTTTCAGCCCCTCTGTTTCTCGCCCTCTGTTTCTCGCCCTCTGTTTCAGCCCCTCTGTTTCAGCCCCTCTGTTTCAGCCCCTCTGTTTCAGCCCTTCTGTTTCAGCCCCTCTGTTTCAGCCCCTCTGTTTCAGCCCCTCTGTTTCTCGCCCACTGTTTCAGCCCCTCTGTTTCTCGCCCTCTGTTTCAGCCCCTCTGTTTCAGCCCCTCTTTATCAGCCCCTCTGTTTCAGCCCCTCTGTTTCTCGCCCTCTGTTTCTCGCCCTCTGTTTCAGCCCCTCTGTTTCAGCCCCTCTGTTTCAGCCTCTCTGTTTCAGCCCCTCTGTTTCAGCCCCTCTGTTTCTCGCCCTCTGTTTCTCGCCCACTGTTTCTCGCCCTCTGTTTCAGCCCCTCTGTTTCAGCCCCTCTGTTTCAGCCCCTCTGTTTCAGCCCCTCTGTTTCAGCCCCTCTGTTTCTCGCCATCTGTTTCTCGCCCTCTGTTTCTCGCTCTCTGTTTCTCGTCCTCTGTTTCTCGCCCTCTGTTTCAGCCCCTCTGTTTCAGCCCCTCTGTTTCAGCCCCTCTGTTTCTCGCTCTCTGTTTCAGCCCCTCTGTTTCTCGCCCTCTGTTTCAGCCCCTCTGTTTCAGCCCCTCTGTATCAGCCCCTCTGTTTCAGCCCCTCTGTTTCTCGCCCTCTGTTTCTCGCCCTCTGTTTCTCGCTCTCTGTTTCTCGCCCTCTGTTTCTCGCCCTCTGTTTCAGCCCCTCTGTTTCAGCCCCTCTGTTTCAGCCCCGCTGTTTCTCGCCCTCTGTTTCTCGCCCACTGTTTCTCGCCCTCTGTTTCATCCCCTCTGTTTCAGCCCCTCTGTTTCAGCCCCTCTGTTTCAGCCCCTCTGTTTCTCGCCCTCTGTTCCTCGCCCTCTGTTTCTCGCTCTCCGTTTCTCGCCCTCTGTTTCTCGCCCTCTGTTTCAGCCCCTCTGTTTCAGCCCCTCAGTTTCAGCCCCTCTGTTTCTCGCCATCTGTTTCTCGCCCTCTGTTTCTCGCCCTCTGTTTCAGCCCATCAGTTTCAGCCCCTTTGTTTCAGCCCCTCTGTTTCAGCCCCTCTGTTTCTCGCCCTCTGTTTCAGCCCCTCTGTTTTAGCCCCTCTGTTTCAGCCCCTCTGTTTCAGCCCCTCTGTTTCTCGCCCTCTGTTTCTCGCCCTCTGTTTCTCGCCCTCTGTTTCTCGCCCTCTGTTTCAGCCCCTCTGTTTCAGTCCCTCTGTTTCAGCCCCTCTGTTTCTCGCCCTCTGTTTCTCGCCCTCTGTTTCAGCCCCTCTGTTTCAGCCCCTCTGTTTCAGCCCCTCTGTTTCTCGCCCTCTGTTTCAGCCCCTCTGTTTCAGCCCCTCTGTTTCTCGCCCTCTGTTTCAGCCCCTCTGTTTCAGCCCCTCTCTATCAGCCACTTTGTTTCAGCCCCTCTGTTTCTCGCCCTCTGTTTCTCGCCCTCTGTTTCAGCCCCTCTGTTTCAGCCCCTCTGTTTCAGCCCCTCTGTTTCAGCCCCTCTGTTTCAGCCCCTCTGTTTCTCGCCCTCTGTTTCTCTCCCTCTGTTTCTCGCTCTCTGTTTCTCGCCCTCTGTTTCAGCCCCTCTGTTTCTCGCCCAGTGATTCAGCCCCTCTGTTTCAGCCCCTCTGTTTCAGCCCTTCTGTTTCAGCCCCTCTGTTTCAGCCCCTCTGTTTCAGCTCCTCTGTTTCAGCCCCTCTGTTTCAGCCCCTCTCTTTCAGCCCCTCTGTTTCTCGCCCTCTGTTTCAGCCCCTCTGTTTCAGCCCCTCTGTTTCTCGCCCTCTGTTTCAGCCCCTCTGTTTCAGCCCCTCTCTATCAGCCCCTCTGTTTCAGCCCCTCTGTTTCAGCCCTTCTGTTTCAGCCCCTCTGTTTCAGCCCCTCTGTTTCTCGCCCTCTGTTTCAGCCCCTCTGTTTCTCGCCCTCTGTTTCAGACCCTTGTTTCAGCCCCTCAGTATCAGCCCCTCTGTTTCAGCCCCTCTGTTTCTCGCCCTCTGTTTCTCGCCCTCTGTTTCTCGCCCTCTGTTTCTCGCACAGTGTTTCAGCCCCTCTGTTTCAGCCCCTCTGTTTCAGCCCCTCTGTTTCAGCCGCTCTGTTTCAGCCCCTCTGTTTCAGCCCCTCTGTTTCTCGCCCTCTGTTTCTCGCCCTCTGTTTCTCGCCCTCTGTTTCTCGCTCTCTGTTTCTCGCCCTCTGCTTCAGCCCCTCTGTTTCTCGCCCACTGTTTCAGCCCCTCTGTTTCTCGCAATCTGTTTCAGCCCCTCTGTTTCAGCCCCTCTGTTTCTCGCCCTCTGTTTCTGCCCCTCTGTTTCAGCCCCTCTGTTTCAGTCCCTCTGTTTCAGCACCTCTGTTTCTCGCACTTTGTTTCTCGCCCTCTGTTTGAGCCCCTCTGTTTCTCGCCCTCTGTTTCAGCCCCTCTGTTTCTCGCCCTCTGTTTCAGCCCCTCTGTTTCAGCACGTCTGTTTCTCGCCCTCTGTTTCAGCCCCTCTGTTTCAGCCCCTCTGTATCAGCCCCTCTGTTTCAGCCCCTCTGTTTCTCGCCCTCTGTTTCTCGGCCTCTGATTCAGCCCCTCTGTTTCAGCCCCTCTGTTTCAGCCCCTCTGTTTCAGCCCCTCTGATTCTCGCCCTCTGTTTATCGCCCTCTGTTTCACGCCCTCTGTCTCTCGCTCTCTGTTTCTCGCCCTCTGTTTCAGCCCCTCTGTTTCTCGCCCACTGTTTCAGCCCCTCTGTTTCTCGCCATCTGTTTCAGCCCCTCTGTTTCCCCCCCTCTGTTTCAGCCCCTCTGTTTCAGCCCTTCTGTTTCAGCCCCTCTGTTTCAGCCCCTCTGTTTCAGCTCCTCTGTTTCTCGCCCACTGTTTCAGCCCCTCTGTTTCTCGCCCTCTGTTTCAGCCCCTCTGTTTCAGCCCCTCTTTATCAGCCCCTCTGTTTCAGCCCCTCTGTTTCTCGCCCTCTGTTTCTCGCCCTCTGTTTCAGCCCCTCTGTTTCAGCCCCTCTGTTTCAGCCTCTCTGTTTCAGCCCCTCTGTTTCAGCCCCTCTGTTTCTCGCCCTCTGTTTCTCGCCCACTGTTTCTCGCCCTCTGTTTCAGCCCCTCTGTTTCAGCCCCTCTGTTTCAGCCCCTCTGTTTCAGCCCCTCTGTTTCAGCCCCTCTGTTTCTCGCCATCTGTTTCTCGCCCTCTGTTTCTCGCTCTCTGTTTCTCGCCCTCTGTTTCTCGCCCTCTGTTTCAGCCCCTCTGTTTCAGCCCCTCTGTTTCAGCCCCTCTGTTTCTCGCCCTCTGTTTCAGCCCCTCTGTTTCTCGCCCTCTGTTTCAGCCCCTCTGTTTCAGCCCCTCTGTATCAGCCCCTCTGTTTCAGCCCCTCTGTTTCTCGCCCTCTGTTTCTCGCCCTCTGTTTCTCGCTCTCTGTTTCTCGCCCTCTGTTTCTCGCCCTCTGTTTCAGCCCCTCTGTTTCAGCCCCTCTGTTTCAGCCCCGCTGTTTCTCGCCCTCTGTTTCTCGCCCACTGTTTCTCGCCCTCTGTTTCATCCTCTCTGTTTCAGCCCCTCTGTTTCAGCCTCTCTGTTTCAGCCCCTCTGTTTCTCGCCCTCTGTTCCTCGCCCTCTGTTTCTCGCTCTCCGTTTCTCGCCCTCTGTTTCTCGCCCTCTGTTTCAGCCCCTCTGTTTCAGCCCCTCAGTTTCAGCCCCTCTGTTTCTCGCCATCTGTTTCTCGCCCTCTGTTTCTCGCCCTCTGTTTCAGCCCATCAGTTTCAGCCCCTTTGTTTCAGCCCCTCTGTTTCAGCCCCTCTGTTTCTCGCCCTCTGTTTCAGCCCCTCTGTTTTAGCCCCTCTGTTTCAGCCCCTCTGTTTCAGCCCCTCTGTTTCTCGCCCTCTGTTTCTCGCCCTCTGTTTCTCGCCCTCTGTTTCTCGCCCTCTGTTTCAGCCCCTCTGTTTCAGTCCCTCTGTTTCAGCCCCTCTGTTTCTCGCCCTCTGTTTCTCGCCCTCTGTTTCAGCCCCTCTGTTTCAGCCCCTCTGTTTCAGCCCCTCTGTTTCTCGCCCTCTGTTTCAGCCCCTCTGTTTCAGCCCCTCTGTTTCTCGCCCTCTGTTTCAGCCCCTCTGTTTCAGCCCCTCTCTATCAGCCCCTTTGTTTCAGCCCCTCTGTTTCTCGCCCTCTGTTTCTCGCCCTCTGTTTCAGCCCCTCTGTTTCAGCCCCTCTGTTTCAGCCCCTCTGTTTCAGCCCCTCTGTTTCAGCCCCTCTGTTTCTCGCCCTCTGTTTCTCGCCCTCTGTTTCTCGCTCTCTGTTTCTCGCCCTCTGTTTCAGCCCCTCTGTTTCTCGCCCAGTGATTCAGCCCCTCTGTTTCAGCCCCTCTGTTTCAGCCCCTCTGTTTCAGCCCTTCTGTTTCAGCCCCTCTGTTTCAGCCCCTCTGTTTCAGCTCCTCTGTTTCAGCCCCTCTGTTTCAGCCCCTCTGTTTCAGCCCCTCTGTTTCTCGCCCTCTGTTTCAGCCCCTCTGTTTCAGCCCCTCTGTTTCTCGCCCTCTGTTTCAGCCCCTCTGTTTCAGCCCCTCTCTATCAGCCCCTCTGTTTCAGCCCCTCTGTTTCAGCCCTTCTGTTTCAGCCCCTCTGTTTCAGCCCCTCTGTTTCTCGCCCTCTGTTTCAGCCCCTCTGTTTCTCGCCCTCTGTTTCAGACCCTTGTTTCAGCCCCTCAGTATCAGCCCCTCTGTTTCAGCCCCTCTGTTTCTCGCCCTCTGTTTCTCGCCCTCTGTTTCTCGCCCTCTGTTTCTCGCACAGTGTTTCAGCCCCTCTGTTTCAGCCCCTCTGTTTCAGCCCCTCTGTTTCAGCCGTTCTGTTTCAGCCCCTCTGTTTCAGCCCCTCTGTTTCTCGCCCTCTGTTTCTCGCCCTCTGTTTCTCGCCCTCTGTTTCTCGCTCTCTGTTTCTCGCCCTCTGCTTCAGCCCCTCTGTTTCTCGCCCACTGTTTCAGCCCCTCTGTTTCTCGCAATCTGTTTCAGCCCCTCTGTTTCAGCCCCTCTGTTTCTCGCCCTCTGTTTCAGCCCCTCTGTTTCAGCCCCTCTGTTTCAGCCCCTCTGTTTCAGCACCTCTGTTTCTCGCCCTTTGTTTCTCGCCCTCTGTTTGAGCCCCTCTGTTTCTCGCCCTCTGTTTCAGCCCCTCTGTTTCTCGCCCTCTGTTTCAGCCCCTCTGTTTCAGCACGTCTGTTTCTCGCCCTCTGTTTCAGCCCCTCTGTTTCAGCCCCTCTGTATCAGCCCCTCTGTTTCAGCCCCTCTGTTTCTCGCCCTCTGTTTCTCGGCCTCTGTTTCTCGCCCTCTGTTTCAGCCGCTCTGTTTCAGCCCCTCTGTTTCAGCCCCTCTGTTTCAGCCCCTCTGATTCTCGCCCTCTGTTTCTCGCCCTCTGTTTCACGCCCTCTGTTTCTCGCTCTCTGTTTCTCGCCCTCTGTTTCAGCCCCTCTGTTTCTCGCCCACTGTTTCAGCCCCTCTGTTTCTCGCCATCTGTTTCAGCCCCTCTGTTTCCCCCCCTCTGTTTCTCGCCCTATGTTTCAGCCCCTCTGTTTCAGCCCCTCTGTTTCAGCCCCTCATTTTCAGCCCCTCTGTTTCTCGCCCTCTGTTTCTCGCCCTCTGTTTGTCGCTCTCTGTTTCTCGCACTCTGTTTCTCGCCCTCTGTTTCAGCCCCTCAGTTTCAGCCCCTCTGTTTCAGCCCCTCTGTTTCTCGCCCTCTGTTTCTCGCCCACTGTTTCTCGCCCTCTGTTTCAGCCCCTCTGTTTCAGCCCCTCTGTTTCAGCCCCTCAGTTTCAGCCCCTCTGTTTCTCGCACCCTGTTTCTCGCCCTCTGTTTCTCGCACTCTGTTTCTCGCCCTCTGTTTCAGCCCCTCTGTTTCAGCCCCTCTGTTTCTCGCCCTCTGTTTCTCGCCCTCTGTTTCTCGCTCTCTGTTTCTCGCCCTCTGTTTCAGCCCCTCTGTTTCTCGCCCAGTGATTCAGCCCCTCTGTTTCAGCCCCTCTGTTTCAGCCCCTCTGTTTCAGCCCTTCTGTTTCAGCCCCTCTGTTTCAGCCCCTCTGTTTCAGCTCCTCTGTTTCAGCCCCTCTGTTTCAGCCCCTCTGTTTCAGCCCCTCTGTTTCTCGCCCTCTGTTTCAGCCCCTCTGTTTCAGCCCCTCTGTTTCTCGCCCTCTGTTTCAGCCCCTCTGTTTCAGCCCCTCTCTATCAGCCCCTCTGTTTCAGCCCCTCTGTTTCAGCCCTTCTGTTTCAGCCCCTCTGTTTCAGCCCCTCTGTTTCTCGCCCTCTGTTTCAGCCCCTCTGTTTCTCGCCCTCTGTTTCAGACCCTTGTTTCAGCCCCTCAGTATCAGCCCCTCTGTTTCAGCCCCTCTGTTTCTCGCCCTCTGTTTCTCGCCCTCTGTTTCTCGCCCTCTGTTTCTCGCACAGTGTTTCAGCCCCTCTGTTTCAGCCCCTCTGTTTCAGCCCCTCTGTTTCAGCCGCTCTGTTTCAGCCCCTCTGTTTCAGCCCCTCTGTTTCTCGCCCTCTGTTTCTCGCCCTCTGTTTCTCGCCCTCTGTTTCTCGCTCTCTGTTTCTCGCCCTCTGCTTCAGCCCCTCTGTTTCTCGCCCACTGTTTCAGCCCCTCTGTTTCTCGCAATCTGTTTCAGCCCCTCTGTTTCAGCCCCTCTGTTTCAGCCCCTCTGTTTCAGCCCCTCTGTTTCAGCACCTCTGTTTCTCGCCCTTTGTTTCTCGCCCTCTGTTTCAGCCCCTCTGTTTCTCGCCCTCTGTTTCAGCCCCTCTGTTTCTCGCCCTCTGTTTCAGCCCCTCTGTTTCTCGCCCTCTGTTTCAGCCCCTCTGTTTCTCGCCCTCTGTTTCAGCCCCTCTGTTTCAGCCCCTCTGTTTCAGCCCCTCTGTTTCAGCCCCTCTGTTTCAGCCCCTCTGTATCAGCCCCTCTGTTTCAGCCCCTCTGTTTCTCGCCCTCTGTTTCTCGGCCTCTGTTTCAGCCCCTCTGTTTCAGCCCCTCTGTTTCAGCCCCTCTGTTTCAGCCCCTCTGTTTCAGCCCCTCTGATTCTCGCCCTCTGTTTCTCGCCCTCTGTTTCACGCCCTCTGTTTCTCGCTCTCTGTTTCTCGCCCTCTGTTTCAGCCCCTCTGTTTCTCGCCCACTGTTTCAGCCCCTCTGTTTCTCGCCATCTGTTTCAGCCCCTCTGTTTCCCCCCCTCTGTTTCTCGCCCTATGTTTCAGCCCCTCTGTTTCAGCCCCTCTGTTTCAGCCCCTCTTTTTCAGCCCCTCTGTTTCTCGCCCTCTGTTTCTCGCCCTCTGTTTGTCGCTCTCTGTTTCTCGCACTCTGTTTATCGCCCTCTGTTTCAGCCCCTCAGTTTCAGCCCCTCTGTTTCAGCCCCTCTGTTTCTCGCCCTCTGTTTCTCGCCCACTGTTTCTCGCCCTCTGTTTCAGCCCCTCTGTTTCAGCCCCTCTGTTTCAGCCCCTCTGTTTCAGCCCCTCTGTTTCTCGCACCCTGTTTCTCGCCCTCTGTTTCTCGCTCTCTGTTTCTCGCCCTCTGTTTCTCGCCCTCTGTTTCAGCCCCTCTGTTTCAGCCCCTCTGTTTCAGCCCCTCTGTTTCTCGCCCTCTGTTTCTCGCCCTCTGTTTCTCGCCCTCTGTTTCAGCCCAACTGTTTCAGCCCCTTTGTTTCAGCCCCTCTGTTTCAGCCCCTCTGTTTCAGCCCCTTTGTTTCAGCCCCTCTGTTTCAGCCCCTCTGTTTCTCGCCCTCTGTTTCAGCCCCTCTGTTTCAGCCCCTCTGTTTCAGCCCCTCTGTTTCAGCCCCTCTGTTTCTCGCCCTCTGTTTCTCGCCCTCTGTTTCTCGCCCTCTGTTTCTCGCTCTCTGTTTCAGCCTCTCTGTTTCAGTCCCTCTGTTTCAGCCCCTCTGTTTCTTGCCCTCTGTTTCTCGCCCTCTGTTTCAGCCCCTCTGTTTCAGCCGCTCTGTTTCTCGCCCTCTGTTTCAGTCCCTCTGTTTCAGCCCCTCTGTTTCTCGCCCTCTGTTTCAGCCCCTCTGTTTCAGCCCCTCTGTATCAGCCCCTCTGTTTCAGCCCCTCTGTTTTTCGCCCTCTGTTTCTCGCCCTCTGTTTCAGCCCCTCTGTTTCAGCCCCTCTGTTTCAGCCCCTCTGTTTCTCGCCCTCTGTTTCTCGCCCGCTGTTACTCGCCCTCTATTCCTCACTCTCTGTTTCTCGCCCTCTGTTTCAGCCCCTCTGTTTCAGCCCCTCTGTTTCTCGCCCTCTGTTTCTCGCCATCTGTTTCAGCTCCTCTGTTTCAGCCCCTCTGTTTCTCGCCCTCTGTTTCAGCCGCTCTGTTTCAGCCCCTCTGTTTCAGCCCCTCTGTTTCAGCACCTCTGTTTCTCGCCCTTTGTTTCTCGCCCTCTGTTTCAGCCCCTCTGTTTCTCGCCCTCTGTTTCAGCCCCTCTGTTTCTCGCCCTCTGTTTCAGCCCCTCTGTTTCAGTCCCTCTGTTTCAGCCCCTCAATTTCAGCCCTTCTGTTTCAGCCCCTCTGTTTCCCGCCCTCTGTTTCAGCCCCTCTGTTTCAGCCCCTCTGTTTCTCGCCCTCTGTTTCATCCCCTCTGTTTCAGCCCCTCTGTTTCAGCCACTCTGTTTCAGCCCCTCTGTTTCTCGCCCTCTGTTTCTCGCCCTCTGTTTCAGCCCATCTGTTTCAGCCCCTCTGTTTCAGCCCCTCTGTTTCTCGCCCTCTGTTTCTCGCCCTCTGTTTCTCGCCCTCTGTTTCTCGCTCTCTGTTTCTCGCCCTCTGTTTCTCGCCCTCTGTTTCAGCCCCTCTGTTTCAGCCCCTCTGTTTCAGCCCCTCTATTTCAGCCCCTCTGTTTCAGCCCCTCTGTTTCAGCCCCTCTGTTTCTCACCCTCTGTTTCTCGCCCTCTGTTTCTCGCTCTCTGTTTCTCGCCCTTTGTTTCTCGCCCTCTGTTTCAGCCCCTCTGTTTCAGCCCCTCTGTTTCAGCCCCTCTGTTTCTCGCCCTCTGTTTCTCGCCCACTGTTTCTCGCCCTCTGTTTCAGCCCCTCTGTTTCAGCCCCTCTGTTTCATCCCCTCTGTTTCAGCCCCTCTGTTTCAGCCCCTCTGTTTCAGCCCCTCTGTTTCTCGCCCTCTGTTTCAGCCCCTCTGTTTGAGCCCCTCTGTTTCAGCTCCTCTGTTTCAGCCCCTCTGTTTCAGCCCCTCTGTTTCACGCCCTCTGTTTCAGCCCCTCTGTTTCAGCCCCTCTGTTTCAGCCCCTCTGTTTCTCGCCCTCTGTTTCAGGCCCTCTGTTTCTCGCCCTCTGTTTCAGCCCCTCTGTTTCAGTCGCTCTGTTTCAGCCCCTCAATTTCAGCCCCTCTGTTTCAGCCCCTCTGTTTCCCGCCCTCTGTTTCAGCCCCTCTGTTTCATCCCCTCTGTTTCTCGACCTCTGTTTCAGCCCCTCTGTTTCAGTCCCTCTGTTTCAGCCCCTCTGTTTCTCGCCCTCTGTTTCTCGCCCTCTGTTTCAGCCCCTCTGTTTCAGCCCCTCTGTTTCAGCCCCTCTGTTTCTCGCCCTCTGTTTCTCTCCCTCTGTTTCTCGCTCTCTGTTTCTCGCCCTCTGTTTCAGCCCCTCTGTTTCTCGCCCAGTGATTCAGCCCCTCTGTTTCAGCCCCTCTGTTTCAGCCCTTCTGTTTCAGCCCCTCTGTTTCAGCCCCTCTGTTTCAGCTCCTCTGTTTCAGCCCCTCTGTTTCAGCCCCTCTCTTTCAGCCCCTCTGTTTCTCGCCCTCTGTTTCAGCCCCTCTGTTTCAGCCCCTCTGTTTCTCGCCCTCTGTTTCAGCCCCTCTGTTTCAGCCCCTCTCTATCAGCCCCTCTGTTTCAGCCCCTCTGTTTCAGCCCTTCTGTTTCAGCCCCTCTGTTTCAGCCCCTCTGTTTCTCGCCCTCTGTTTCAGCCCCTCTGTTTCTCGCCCTCTGTTTCAGACCCTTGTTTCAGCCCCTCAGTATCAGCCCCTCTGTTTCAGCCCCTCTGTTTCTCGCCCTCTGTTTCTCGCCCTCTGTTTCTCGCCCTCTGTTTCTCGCACAGTGTTTCAGCCCCTCTGTTTCAGCCCCTCTGTTTCAGCCCCTCTGTTTCAGCCGCTCTGTTTCAGCCCCTCTGTTTCAGCCCCTCTGTTTCTCGCCCTCTGTTTCTCGCCCTCTGTTTCTCGCCCTCTGTTTCTCGCTCTCTGTTTCTCGCCCTCTGCTTCAGCCCCTCTGTTTCTCGCCCACTGTTTCAGCCCCTCTGTTTCTCGCAATCTGTTTCAGCCCCTCTGTTTCAGCCCCTCTGTTTCTCGCCCTCTGTTTCTGCCCCTCTGTTTCAGCCCCTCTGTTTCAGTCCCTCTGTTTCAGCACCTCTGTTTCTCGCACTTTGTTTCTCGCCCTCTGTTTGAGCCCCTCTGTTTCTCGCCCTCTGTTTCAGCCCCTCTGTTTCTCGCCCTCTGTTTCAGCCCCTCTGTTTCAGCACGTCTGTTTCTCGCCCTCTGTTTCAGCCCCTCTGTTTCAGCCCCTCTGTATCAGCCCCTCTGTTTCAGCCCCTCTGTTTCTCGCCCTCTGTTTCTCGGCCTCTGTTTCAGCCCCTCTGTTTCAGCCCCTCTGTTTCAGCCCCTCTGTTTCAGCCCCTCTGATTCTCGCCCTCTGTTTCTCGCCCTCTGTTTCACGCCCTCTGTCTCTCGCTCTCTGTTTCTCGCCCTCTGTTTCAGCCCCTCTGTTTCTCGCCCACTGTTTCAGCCCCTCTGTTTCTCGCCATCTGTTTCAGCCCCTCTGTTTCCCCCCCTCTGTTTCAGCCCCTCTGTTTCAGCCCTTCTGTTTCAGCCCCTCTGTTTCAGCCCCTCTGTTTCAGCTCCTCTGTTTCTCGCCCACTGTTTCAGCCCCTCTGTTTCTCGCCCTCTGTTTCAGCCCCTCTGTTTCAGCCCCTCTTTATCAGCCCCTCTGTTTCAGCCCCTCTGTTTCTCGCCCTCTGTTTCTCGCCCTCTGTTTCAGCCCCTCTGTTTCAGCCCCTCTGTTTCAGCCTCTCTGTTTCAGCCCCTCTGTTTCAGCCCCTCTGTTTCTCGCCCTCTGTTTCTCGCCCACTGTTTCTCGCCCTCTGTTTCAGCCCCTCTGTTTCAGCCCCTCTGTTTCAGCCCCTCTGTTTCAGCCCCTCTGTTTCAGCCCCTCTGTTTCTCGCCATCTGTTTCTCGCCCTCTGTTTCTCGCTCTCTGTTTCTCGCCCTCTGTTTCTCGCCCTCTATTTCAGCCCCTCTGTTTCAGCCCCTCTGTTTCAGCCCCTCTGTTTCTCGCCCTCTGTTTCAGCCCCTCTGTTTCTCGCCCTCTGTTTCAGCCCCTCTGTTTCAGCCCCTCTGTATCAGCCCCTCTGTTTCAGCCCCTCTGTTTCTCGCCCTCTGTTTCTCGCCCTCTGTTTCTCGCTCTCTGTTTCTCGCCCTCTGTTTCTCGCCCTCTGTTTCAGCCCCTCTGTTTCAGCCCCTCTGTTTCAGCCCCGCTGTTTCTCGCCCTCTGTTTCTCGCCCACTGTTTCTCGCCCTCTGTTTCATCCTCTCTGTTTCAGCCCCTCTGTTTCAGCCTCTCTGTTTCAGCCCCTCTGTTTCTCGCCCTCTGTTCCTCGCCCTCTGTTTCTCGCTCTCCGTTTCTCGCCCTCTGTTTCTCGCCCTCTGTTTCAGCCCCTCTGTTTCAGCCCCTCAGTTTCAGCCCCTCTGTTTCTCGCCATCTGTTTCTCGCCCTCTGTTTCTCGCCCTCTGTTTCAGCCCATCAGTTTCAGCCCCTTTGTTTCAGCCCCTCTGTTTCAGCCCCTCTGTTTCTCGCCCTCTGTTTCAGCCCCTCTGTTTTAGCCCCTCTGTTTCAGCCCCTCTGTTTCAGCCCCTCTGTTTCTCGCCCTCTGTTTCTCGCCCTCTGTTTCTCGCCCTCTGTTTCTCGCCCTCTGTTTCAGCCCCTCTGTTTCAGTCCCTCTGTTTCAGCCCCTCTGTTTCTCGCCCTCTGTTTCTCGCCCTCTGTTTCAGCCCCTCTGTTTCAGCCCCTCTGTTTCAGCCCCTCTGTTTCTCGCCCTCTGTTTCAGCCCCTCTGTTTCAGCCCCTCTGTTTCTCGCCCTCTGTTTCAGCCCCTCTGTTTCAGCCCCTCTCTATCAGCCCCTTTGTTTCAGCCCCTCTGTTTCTCGCCCTCTGTTTCTCGCCCTCTGTTTCAGCCCCTCTGTTTCAGCCCCTCTGTTTCAGCCCCTCTGTTTCAGCCCCTCTGTTTCTCGCCCTCTGTTTCTCGCCCTCTGTTTCTCGCTCTCTGTTTCTCGCCCTCTGTTTCAGCCCCTCTGTTTCTCGCCCAGTGATTCAGCCCCTCTGTTTCAGCCCCTCTGTTTCAGCCCCTCTGTTTCAGCCCTTCTGTTTCAGCCCCTCTGTTTCAGCCCCTCTGTTTCAGCTCCTCTGTTTCAGCCCCTCTGTTTCAGCCCCTCTCTTTCAGCCCCTCTGTTTCTCGCCCTCTGTTTCAGCCCCTCTGTTTCAGCCCCTCTGTTTCTCGCCCTCTGTTTCAGCCCCTCTGTTTCAGCCCCTCTCTATCAGCCCCTCTGTTTCAGCCCCTCTGTTTCAGCCCTTCTGTTTCAGCCCCTCTGTTTCAGCCCCTCTGTTTCTCGCCCTCTGTTTCAGCCCCTCTGTTTCTCGCCCTCTGTTTCAGACCCTTGTTTCAGCCCCTCAGTATCAGCCCCTCTGTTTCAGCCCCTCTGTTTCTCGCCCTCTGTTTCTCGCCCTCTGTTTCTCGCCCTCTGTTTCTCGCACAGTGTTTCAGCCCCTCTGTTTCAGCCCCTCTGTTTCAGCCCCTCTGTTTCAGCCGTTCTGTTTCAGCCCCTCTGTTTCAGCCCCTCTGTTTCTCGCCCTCTGTTTCTCGCCCTCTGTTTCTCGCCCTCTGTTTCTCGCTCTCTGTTTCTCGCCCTCTGCTTCAGCCCCTCTGTTTCTCGCCCACTGTTTCAGCCCCTCTGTTTCTCGCAATCTGTTTCAGCCCCTCTGTTTCAGCCCCTCTGTTTCTCGCCCTCTGTTTCAGCCCCTCTGTTTCAGCCCCTCTGTTTCAGCCCCTCTGTTTCAGCACCTCTGTTTCTCGCCCTTTGTTTCTCGCCCTCTGTTTGAGCCCCTCTGTTTCTCGCCCTCTGTTTCAGCCCCTCTGTTTCTCGCCCTCTGTTTCAGCCCCTCTGTTTCAGCACGTCTGTTTCTCGCCCTCTGTTTCAGCCCCTCTGTTTCAGCCCCTCTGTATCAGCCCCTCTGTTTCAGCCCCTCTGTTTCTCGCCCTCTGTTTCTCGGCCTCTGTTTCTCGCCCTCTGTTTCAGCCGCTCTGTTTCAGCCCCTCTGTTTCAGCCCCTCTGTTTCAGCCCCTCTGATTCTCGCCCTCTGTTTCTCGCCCTCTGTTTCACGCCCTCTGTTTCTCGCTCTCTGTTTCTCGCCCTCTGTTTCAGCCCCTCTGTTTCTCGCCCACTGTTTCAGCCCCTCTGTTTCTCGCCATCTGTTTCAGCCCCTCTGTTTCCCCCCCTCTGTTTCTCGCCCTATGTTTCAGCCCCTCTGTTTCAGCCCCTCTGTTTCAGCCCCTCATTTTCAGCCCCTCTGTTTCTCGCCCTCTGTTTCTCGCCCTCTGTTTGTCGCTCTCTGTTTCTCGCACTCTGTTTCTCGCCCTCTGTTTCAGCCCCTCAGTTTCAGCCCCTCTGTTTCAGCCCCTCTGTTTCTCGCCCTCTGTTTCTCGCCCACTGTTTCTCGCCCTCTGTTTCAGCCCCTCTGTTTCAGCCCCTCTGTTTCAGCCCCTCAGTTTCAGCCCCTCTGTTTCTCGCACCCTGTTTCTCGCCCTCTGTTTCTCGCACTCTGTTTCTCGCCCTCTGTTTCAGCCCCTCTGTTTCAGCCCCTCTGTTTCTCGCCCTCTGTTTCTCGCCCTCTGTTTCTCGCTCTCTGTTTCTCGCCCTCTGTTTCAGCCCCTCTGTTTCTCGCCCAGTGATTCAGCCCCTCTGTTTCAGCCCCTCTGTTTCAGCCCCTCTGTTTCAGCCCTTCTGTTTCAACCCCTCTGTTTCAGCCCCTCTGTTTCAGCTCCTCTGTTTCAGCCCCTCTGTTTCAGCCCCTCTGTTTCAGCCCCTCTGTTTCTCGCCCTCTGTTTCAGCCCCTCTGTTTCAGCCCCTCTGTTTCTCGCCCTCTGTTTCAGCCCCTCTGTTTCTCGCCCTCTGTTTCAGCCCCTCTGTTTCTCGCCCTCTGTTTCAGACCCTTGTTTCAGCCCTTCTGTTTCAGCCCCTCTGTTTCAGCCCCTCTGTTTCTCGCCCTCTGTTTCAGCCCCTCTCTATCAGCCCCTCTGTTTCAGCCCCTCTGTTTCAGCCCTTCTGTTTCAGCCCCTCTGTTTCAGCCCCTCTGTTTCTCGCCCTCTGTTTCAGCCCCTCTGTTTCTCGCCCTCTGTTTCAGACCCTTGTTTCAGCCCCTCAGTATCAGCCCCTCTGTTTCAGCCCCTCTGTTTCTCGCCCTCTGTTTCTCGCCCTCTGTTTCTCGCCCTCTGTTTCTCGCACAGTGTTTCAGCCCCTCTGTTTCAGCCCCTCTGTTTCAGCCCCTCTGTTTCAGCCGCTCTGTTTCAGCCCCTCTGTTTCAGCCCCTCTGTTTCTCGCCCTCTGTTTCTCGCCCTCTGTTTCTCGCCCTCTGTTTCTCGCTCTCTGTTTCTCGCCCTCTGCTTCAGCCCCTCTGTTTCTCGCCCACTGTTTCAGCCCCTCTGTTTCTCGCAATCTGTTTCAGCCCCTCTGTTTCAGCCCCTCTGTTTCTCGCCCTCTGTTTCAGCCCCTCTGTTTCAGCCCCTCTGTTTCAGCCCCTCTGTTTCAGCACCTCTGTTTCTCGCCCTTTGTTTCTCGCCCTCTGTTTGAGCCCCTCTGTTTCTCGCCCTCTGTTTCAGCCCCTCTGTTTCTCGCCCTCTGTTTCAGCCCCTCTGTTTCTCGCCCTCTGTTTCAGCCCCTCTGTTTCTCGCCCTCTGTTTCAGCCCCTCTGTTTCAGCCCGTCTGTTTCTCGCCCTCTGTTTCAGCCCCTCTGTTTCAGCCCCTCTGTATCAGCCCCTCTGTTTCAGCCCCTCTGTTTCTCGCCCTCTGTTTCTCGGCCTCTGTTTCAGCCCCTCTGTTTCAGCCCCTCTGTTTCAGCCCCTCTGTTTCAGCCCCTCTGTTTCAGCCCCTCTGATTCTCGCCCTCTGTTTCTCGCCCTCTGTTTCACGCCCTCTGTTTCTCGCTCTCTGTTTCTCGCCCTCTGTTTCAGCCCCTCTGTTTCTCGCCCACTGTTTCAGCCCCTCTGTTTCTCGCCATCTGTTTCAGCCCCTCTGTTTCCCCCCCTCTGTTTCTCGCCCTATGTTTCAGCCCCTCTGTTTCAGCCCCTCTGTTTCAGCCCCTCTTTTTCAGCCCCTCTGTTTCTCGCCCTCTGTTTCTCGCCCTCTGTTTGTCGCTCTCTGTTTCTCGCACTCTGTTTATCGCCCTCTGTTTCAGCCCCTCAGTTTCAGCCCCTCTGTTTCAGCCCCTCTGTTTCTCGCCCTCTGTTTCTCGCCCACTGTTTCTCGCCCTCTGTTTCAGCCCCTCTGTTTCAGCCCCTCTGTTTCAGCCCCTCTGTTTCAGCCCCTCTGTTTCTCGCACCCTGTTTCTCGCCCTCTGTTTCTCGCTCTCTGTTTCTCGCCCTCTGTTTCTCGCCCTCTGTTTCAGCCCCTCTGTTTCAGCCCCTCTGTTTCAGCCCCTCTGTTTCTCGCCCTCTGTTTCTCGCCCTCTGTTTCTCGCCCTCTGTTTCAGCCCAACTGTTTCAGCCCCTTTGTTTCAGCCCCTCTGTTTCAGCCCCTCTGTTTCAGCCCCTTTGTTTCAGCCCCTCTGTTTCAGCCCCTCTGTTTCTCGCCCTCTGTTTCAGCCCCTCTGTTTCAGCCCCTCTGTTTCAGCCCCTCTGTTTCAGCCCCTCTGTTTCTCGCCCTCTGTTTCTCGCCCTCTGTTTCTCGCCCTCTGTTTCTCGCTCTCTGTTTCAGCCCCTCTGTTTCAGTCCCTCTGTTTCAGCCCCTCTGTTTCTTGCCCTCTGTTTCTCGCCCTCTGTTTCAGCCCCTCTGTTTCAGCCGCTCTGTTTCTCGCCCTCTGTTTCAGTCCCTCTGTTTCAGCCCCTCTGTTTCTCGCCCTCTGTTTCAGCCCCTCTGTTTCAGCCCCTCTGTATCAGCCCCTCTGTTTCAGCCCCTCTGTTTTTCGCCCTCTGTTTCTCGCCCTCTGTTTCAGCCCCTCTGTTTCAGCCCCTCTGTTTCAGCCCCTCTGTTTCTCGCCCTCTGTTTCTCGCCCGCTGTTACTCGCCCTCTATTCCTCACTCTCTGTTTCTCGCCCTCTGTTTCAGCCCCTCTGTTTCAGCCCCTCTGTTTCTCGCCCTCTGTTTCTCGCCATCTGTTTCAGCTCCTCTGTTTCAGCCCCTCTGTTTCTCGCCCACTGTTTCAGCCGCTCTGTTTCAGCCCCTCTGTTTCAGCCCCTCTGTTTCAGCACCTCTGTTTCTCGCCCTTTGTTTCTCGCCCTCTGTTTCAGCCCCTCTGTTTCTCGCCCTCTGTTTCAGCCCCTCTGTTTCTCGCCCTCTGTTTCAGCCCCTCTGTTTCAGTCCCTCTGTTTCAGCCCCTCAATTTCAGCCCTTCTGTTTCAGCCCCTCTGTTTCCCGCCCTCTGTTTCAGCCCCTCTGTTTCAGCCCCTCTGTTTCTCGCCCTCTGTTTCATCCCCTCTGTTTCAGCCCCTCTGTTTCAGCCACTCTGTTTCAGCCCCTCTGTTTCTCGCCCTCTGTTTCTCGCCCTCTGTTTCAGCCCATCTGTTTCAGCCCCTCTGTTTCAGCCCCTCTGTTTCTCGCCCTCTGTTTCTCGCCCTCTGTTTCTCGCCCTCTGTTTCTCGCTCTCTGTTTCTCGCCCTCTGTTTCTCGCCCTCTGTTTCAGCCCCTCTGTTTCAGCCCCTCTGTTTCAGCCCCTCTATTTCAGCCCCTCTGTTTCAGCCCCTCTGTTTCAGCCCCTCTGTTTCCCACCCTCTGTTTCTCGCCCTCTGTTTCTCGCTCTCTGTTTCTCGCCCTTTGTTTCTCGCCCTCTGTTTCAGCCCCTCTGTTTCAGCCCCTCTGTTTCAGCCCCTCTGTTTCTCGCCCTCTGTTTCTCGCCCACTGTTTCTCGCCCTCTGTTTCAGCCCCTCTGTTTCAGCCCCTCTGTTTCATCCCCTCTGTTTCAGCCCCTCTGTTTCAGCCCCTCTGTTTCAGCCCCTCTGTTTCTCGCCCTCTGTTTCAGCCCCTCTGTTTGAGCCCCTCTGTTTCAGCTCCTCTGTTTCAGCCCCTCTGTTTCAGCCCCTCTGTTTCACGCCCTCTGTTTCAGCCCCTCTGTTTCAGCCCCTCTGTTTCAGCCCCTCTGTTTCTCGCCCTCTGTTTCAGGCCCTCTGTTTCTCGCCCTCTGTTTCAGCCCCTCTGTTTCAGTCGCTCTGTTTCAGCCCCTCAATTTCAGCCCCTCTGTTTCAGCCCCTCTGTTTCCCGCCCTCTGTTTCAGCCCCTCTGTTTCATCCCCTCTGTTTCTCGACCTCTGTTTCAGCCCCTCTGTTTCAGTCCCTCTGTTTCAGCCCCTCTGTTTCTCGCCCTCTGTTTCTCGCCCTCTGTTTCAGCCCCTCTGTTTCAGCCCCTCTGTTTCAGCCCCTCTGTTTCTCGCCCTCTGTTTCAGCACCTCTGTTTCAGCCCCTCTGTTTCTCGCCCTCTGTTTCAGACCCTCTGTTTCAGCCCCTCTCTATCAGCCCCTCTGTTTCAGCCCCTCTGTTTCTCGCCCTCTGTTTCTCGCCCTCTGTTTCAGCCCCTCTGTTTCAGCCCCTCTGTTTCAGCCCCTCTGTTTCAGCCCCTCTGTTTCAGCCCTTCTGTTTCAGCACCTCTGTTTCAGCCCCTCTGTTTCAGCTCCTCTGTTTCTCGCCCACTGTTTCAGCCCCTCTGTTTCTCGCCCTCTGTTTCAGCCCCTCTGTTTCAGCCCCTCTTTATCAGCCCCTCTGTTTCAGCCCCTCTGTTTCTCGCCCTCTGTTTCTCGCCCTCTGTTTCAGCCCCTCTGTTTCAGCCCCTCTGTTTCAGCCTCTCTGTTTCAGCCCCTCTGTTTCAGCCCCTCTGTTTCTCGCCCTCTGTTTCTCGCCCACTGTTTCTCGCCCTCTGTTTCAGCCCCTCTGTTTCAGCCCCTCTGTTTCAGCCCCTCTGTTTCAGCCCCTCTGTTTCAGCCCCTCTGTTTCTCGCCATCTGTTTCTCGCCCTCTGTTTCTCGCTCTCTGTTTCTCGCCCTCTGTTTCTCGCCCTCTGTTTCAGCCCCTATGTTTCAGCCCCTCAGTTTCAGCCCCTCTGTTTCTCGCCCTCTGTTTCAGCCCCTCTGTTTCTCGCCCTCTGTTTCAGCCCCTCTGTTTCAGCCCCTCTGTATCAGCCCCTCTGTTTCAGCCCCTCTGTTTCTCGCCCTCTGTTTCTCGCCCTCTGTTTCTCGCTCTCTGTTTCTCGCCCTCTGTTTCTCGCCCTCTGTTTCAGCCCCTCTGTTTCAGCCCCTCTGTTTCAGCCCCGCTGTTTCTCGCCCTCTGTTTCTCGCCCACTGTTTCTCGCCCTCTGTTTCATCCCCTCTGTTTCAGCCCCTCTGTTTCAGCCCCTCTGTTTCAGCCCCTCTGTTTCTCGCCCTCTTTTCCTCGCCCTCTGTTTCTCGCTCTCCGTTTCTCGCCCTCTGTTTCTCGCCCTCTGTTTCAGCCCCTCTGTTTCAGCCCCTCAGTTTCAGCCCCTCTGTTTCTCGCCATCTGTTTCTCGCCCTCTGTTTCTCGCCCTCTGTTTCAGCCCATCAGTTTCAACCCCTTTGTTTCAGCCCCTCTGTTTCAGCCCCTCTGTTTCTCGCCCTCTGTTTCAGCCCCTCTGTTTTAGACCCTCTGTTTCAGCCCCTCTGTTTCAGCCCCTCTGTTTCTCGCCCTCTGTTTCTCGCCCTCTGTTTCTCGCCCTCTGTTTCTCGCCCTCTGTTTCAGCCCCTCTGTTTCAGTCCCTCTGTTTCAGCCCCTCTGTTTCTCGCCCTCTGTTTCTCGCCCTCTGTTTCAGCCCCTCTGTTTCAGCCCCTCTGTTTCAGCCCCTCTGTTTCTCGCCCTCTGTTTCAGCCCCTCTGTTTCAGCCCCTCTGTTTCTCGCCCTCTGTTTCAGCCCCTCTGTTTCAGCCCCTCTCTATCAGCCCCTTTGTTTCAGCCCCTCTGTTTCTCGCCCTCTGTTTCTCGCCCTCTGTTTCAGCCCCTCTGTTTCAGCCCCTCTGTTTCAGCCCCTCTGTTTCAGCCCCTCTGTTTCAGCCCCTCTGTTTCTCGCCCTCTGTTTCTCGCCCTCTGTTTCTCGCTCTCTGATTCTCGCCCTCTGTTTCAGCCCCTCTGTTTCTCGCCCAGTGATTCAGCCCCTCTGTTTCAGCCCCTCTGTTTCAGCCCCTCTGTTTCAGCCCTTCTGTTTCAGCCCCTCTGTTTCTGCCCCTCTGTTTCAGCTCCTCTGTTTCAGCCCCTCTGTTTCAGCCACTCTCTTTCAGCCCCTCTGTTTCTCGCCCTCTGTTTCAGCCCCTCTGTTTCAGCCCCTCTGTTTCTCGCCCTCTGTTTCAGCCCCTCTGTTTCAGCCCCTCTCTATCAGCCCCTCTGTTTCAGCCCCTCTGTTTCAGCCCTTCTGTTTCAGCCCCTCTGTTTCAGCCCCTCTGTTTCTCGCCCTCTGTTTCAGCCCCTCTGTTTCTCGCCCTCTGTTTCAGACCCTTGTTTCAGCCCCTCAGTATCAGCCCCTCTGTTTCTGCCCCTCTGTTTCTCGCCCTCTGTTTCTCGCCCTCTGTTTCTCGCCCTCTGTTTCTCGCACAGTGTTTCAGCCCCTCTGTTTCAGCCCCTCTGTTTCAGCCCCTCTGTTTCAGCCGCTCTGTTTCAGCCCCTCTGTTTCAGCCCCTCTGTTTCTCGCCCTCTGTTTCTCGCCCTCTGTTTCTCGCCCTCTGTTTCTCGCTCTCTGTTTCTCGCCCTCTGCTTCAGCCCCTCTGTTTCTCGCCCACTGTTTCAGCCCCTCTGTTTCTCGCAATCTGTTTCAGCCCCTCTGTTTCAGCCCCTCTGTTTCTCGCCCTCTGTTTCAGCCCCTCTGTTTCAGCCCCTCTGTTTCAGCACCTCTGTTTCTCGCCCTTTGTTTCTCGCCCTCTGTTTGAGCCCCTCTGTTTCTCGCCCTCTGTTTCAGCCCCTCTGTTTCTCGCCCTCTGTTTCAGCCCCTCTGTTTCAGCACGTCTGTTTCTCCCCCTCTGTTTCAGCCCCTCTGTTTCAGCCCCTCTGTATCAGCCCCTCTGTTTCAGCCCCTCTGTTTCTCGCCCTCTGTTTCTCGGCCTCTGTTTCAGCCCCTCTGTTTCAGCCCCTCTGTTTCAGCCCCTCTGTTTCAGCCCCTCTGTTTCAGCCCCTCTGATTCTCGCCCTCTGTTTCTCGCCCTCTGTTTCACGCCCTCTGTTTCTCGCTCTCTGTTTCTCGCCCTCTGTTTCAGCCCCTCTGTTTCTCGCCCACTGTTTCAGCCCCTCTGTTTCTCGCCATCTGTTTCAGCCCCTCTGTTTCCCCCCCTCTGTTTCTCGCCCTATGTTTCAGCCCCTCTGTTTCAGCCCCTCTGTTTCAGCCCCTCTTTTTCAGCCCCTCTGTTTCTCGCCCTCTGTTTCTCGCCCTCTGTTTGTCGCTCTCTGTTTCTCGCACTCTGTTTCTCGCCCTCTGTTTCAGCCCCTCAGTTTCAGCCCCTCTGTTTCAGCCCCTCTGTTTCTCGCCCTCTGTTTCTCGCCCACTGTTTCTCGCCCTCTGTTTCAGCCCCTCTGTTTCAGCCCCTCTGTTTCAGCCCCTCTGTTTCTCGCACCCTGTTTCTCGCCCTCTGTTTCTCGCTCTCTGTTTCTCGCCCTCTGTTTCTCGCCCTCTGTTTCAGCCCCTCTGTTTCAGCCCCTCTGTTTCAGCCCCTCTGTTTCTCGCCCTCTGTTTCTCGCCCTCTGTTTCTCGCCCTCTGTTTCAGCCCAACTGTTTCAGCCCCTTTGTTTCAGCCCCTCTGTTTCAGCCCCTCTGTTTCAGCCCCTTTGTTTAAGCCCCACTGTTTCAGCCCCTCTGTTTCTCGCCCTCTGTTTCAGCCCCTCTGTTTCAGCCCCTCTGTTTCAGCCCCTCTGTTTCAGCCCCTCTGTTTCTCGCCCTCTGTTTCTCGCCCTCTGTTTCTCGCCCTCTGTTTCTCGCTCTCTGTTTCAGCCCCTCTGTTTCAGTCCCTCTGTTTCAGCCCCTCTGTTTCTCGCCCTCTGTTTCTCGCCCTCTGTTTCAGCCCCTCTGTTTCAGTCGCTCTGTTTCTCGCCCTCTGTTTCAGCCCCTCTGTTTCAGCCCCTCTGTTTCTCGCCCTCTGTTTCAGCCCCTCTGTTTCAGCCCCTCTGTATCAGCCCCTCTGTTTCAGCCCCTCTGTTTTTCGCCCTCTGTTTCTCGCCCTCTGTTTCAGCCCCTCTGTTTCAGCCCCTCTGTTTCAGCCCCTCTGTTTCTCGCCCTCTGTTTCTCGCCCGCTGTTACTCGCCCTCTATTCCTCGCTCTCTGTTTCTCGCCCTCTGTTTCAGCCCCTCTGTTTCAGCCCCTCTGTTTCTCGCCCTCTGTTTCTCGCCATCTGTTTCAGCCCCTCTGTTTCAGCCCCTCTGTTTCTCGCCCTCTGTTTCAGCCGCTCTGTTTCAGCCCCTCTGTTTCAGCCCCTCTGTTTCAGCACCTCTGTTTCTCGCCCTTTGTTTCTCGCCCTCTGTTTCAGCCCCTCTGTTTCTCGCCCTCTGTTTCTCGCTCTCTGTTTCTCGCCCTCTGTTTCAGCCCCTCTGTTTCAGTCCCTCTGTTTCAGCCACTCAATTTCAGCCCTTCTGTTTCAGCCCCTCTGTTTCCCGCCCTCTGTTTCAGCCCCTCTGTTTCAGCCCCTCTGTTTCTCGCCCTCTGTTTCAGCCCCTCTGTTTCAGCCCCTCTGTTTCAGCCACTCTGTTTCACCCCCTCTGTTTCTCGCCCTCTGTTTCTCGCCCTCTGTTTCAGCTCATCTGTTTCAGCCCCTCTGTTTCAGCCCCTCTGTTTCTCGCCCTCTGTTTCTCGCCCTCTGTTTCTCGCCCACTGTTTCTCGCTCTCTGTTTCTTGCCCTCTGTTTCTCGCCCTCTGTTTCAGCCCCTCTGTTTCAGCCCCTCTGTTTCAGCCCCTCTATTTCAGCCCCTCTGTTTCAGCCCCTCTGTTTCTCACCCTCTGTTTCTCGCCCTCTGTTTCTCGCTCTCTGTTTCTCGCCCTCTGTTTCTCGCCCTCTGTTTCAGCCCCTCTGTTTCAGCCCCTCTGTTTCATCCCCTCTGTTTCAGCCCCTCTGTTTCAGCCCCTCTGTTTCAGCCCCTCTGTTTCTCGCCCTCTGTTTCAGCCCCTCTGTATCAGCCCCTCTGTTTCAGCTCCTCTGTTTCAGCCCCTCTGTTTCAGCCCCTCTGTTTCAGCCCCTCTGTTTCTCGCCCTCTGTTTCAGCCCCTCTGTATCAGCCCCTCTGTTTCAGCTCCTCTGTTTCAGCCCCTCTGTTTCAGCCCCTCTGTTTATCGCCCTCTGTTTCTCGCCCTCGGTTTCAGCCCCTCTGTTTCTCGCCCTCTGTTTAAGCCCCTCTGTTTCACGCCCTCTGTTTCAGCCCCTCTGTTTCAGCCCCTCTGTTTCAGCCCCTCTGTTTCAGCCCCTCTGTTTCAGCCCCTCTGTTTCTCGCCCTCTCTTTCAGCCCCTCTGTTTCTCGCCCTCTGTTTCAGTCCCTCTGTTTCAGCCCCGCAGTATCAGCCCCTCTGTTTCAGCCCCTCTGTTTCAGCCCCTCTGTTTCTCGCCCTCTGTTTCTCGCCCTCTGTTTCTCTTTCTCTGTTTCTCGCCCTCTGTTTCAGCCCGTCTGTTTCTCGCCCACTGTTTCAGCCCCTCTGTTTCTCGCCATCTGTTTCAGCCCCTCTGTTTCAGCCCCTCTGTATCAGCCCCTCTGTTTCAGCCACTCTGTTTCTCGCCCTCTGTTTCTCGCCCTCTGTTTCAGCCCCTCTGTTTCAGCCCCTCTGTTTCAGCCCCTCTGTTTCTACCCCTCTGTTTCAGCCCCTCTGTTTCAGCCCCTCTGTTTCTCGCCCTCTCTTTCTCGCCCTCTGTTTCTCGCTCTCTGTTTCTCGCCCTCTGTATCAGCCCCTCTGTTTCTCGCCCACTGTTTCAGCCCCTCTGTTTCAGCCCCTCTGTTTCAGCCCCTCTGTTTCAGCCCTTCTGTTTCAGCCCCTCTGTTTCAGCCCCTCTGTTTCAGCTCCTCTGTTTCAGCCCCTCTGTTTCAGCCCCTCTGTTTCTCGCCCTCTGTTTCTCGCCCTCTGTTTCACGCTCTCTGTTTCTCGCCCTCTGTTTCTCGCCCTCTGTTTCAGCCCCTCTGTTTCAGCCCCTCTGTTTCAGCCCCTCTGTTTCAGCCCCTCTGTTTCAGCCCCTCTGTATCAGCCCCTCTGTTTCAGCCCCGCTGTTTCTCGCCCTCTGTTTCTCGCCCACTGTTTCTCGCCCTCTGTTTCAGCCCCTCTGTTTCAGCCCCTCTGTTTCAGCCCCTCTGTTTCAGCCCCTCTGTTTCTCACCCTCTGTTTCTCGCCCTCTGTTTCTCGCTCTCTGTTTCTCGCCCTCTGTTTCTCGACCTCTGTTTCGGCCCATCTGTTACAGCCCCTCTGTTTCAGCCCCTCTGTTTCTCGCCCTCTGTTTCTCGCCCTCTGTTTCTCGCCCTCTGTTTCAGCCCATCAGTTTCAGCCCCTTTGTTTCAGCCCCTCTGTTTCAGCCCCTCTGTTTCTCGCCCTCTGTTTCAGCCCCTCTGTTTCAGCCCCACTGTTTCAGCCCCTCTGTTTCAGCCACTCTGGTTCTCACCCTCTGTTTCTCGCCCTCTGTTTCTCGCCCTCTGTTTCTCGCCCTCTGTTTCAGCCCCTCTGTTTCTCGCCCTCTGTTTCAGCCCCTCTGTTTCTCGCCCTCTGTTTCTCGCCCTCTGTTTCAGCCCCTCTGTTTCAGCCCCTCTGGTTCAGCCCCTCTGTTTTTCGCCCTCTGTTTCATCCCCTCTGTTTCAGCCCCTCTGTTTCTCGCCCTCTGTTTCAGCCCCTCTGTTTCAGCCCCTCTCTAGCAGCACCTCTGTTTCAGCCCCTCTGTTTCTCGCTCTCTGTTTCTCGCCCTCTGTTTCAGCCCCTCTGTTTCAGCCCCTCTGTTTCAGCCCCTCTGTTTCAGCCCCTCTGTTTCTCGCCCTCTGTTTGTCGCCCTCTGTTTCTCGCTCTCTGTTCCTCGCCCTCTGTTTCAGCCCCTCTGTTTCTCGCCCAGTGTTTCAGCCCCTCTGTTTCAGCCCCTCTGTTTCAGCCCCTCTGTTTCAGCCCTTCTGTTTCAGCCCAACTGTTTCAGCCCCTCTGTTTCAGCTCCTCTGTTTCAGCCCTTCTGTTTCAGCCCCTCTGTTTCTCGCCCTCTGTTTCTCGCCCTCGGTTTCAGCCCCTCTGTTTCTCGCCCTCTGTTTCAGCCCCTCTGTTTCTCGCCCTCTGTTTCAGCCCCTCTGTTTCAGCCCCTCTGTTTCAGACCCTCTGTTTCAGCCCTTCTGTTTCAGCCCCTCTGTTTCAGCCCCTCTGTTTCTCGCCCTCTGTTTCTGCCCCTCTGTTTCTCGCCCTCTGTTTCAGACCATTGTTTCAGCCCCTCAGTATCAGCCCCTCTGTTTCAGCCCCTCTGTTTCTCGCCCTCTGTTTCTCGCCCTCTGTTTCTCGCCCTCTGTTTCTCACCCAGTGTTTCAGCCCCTCTCTTTCAGCCCCTCTGTTTCAGCCCCTCTGTTTCAGCCCCTCTGTTTCAGCCCCTCTGTTTCAGCCCCTCTGTTTCTCGCCCTCTGTTTCTCGCCCTCTGTTTCTCGCTCTCTGTTTCAGCCCCTCTGTTTCAGCCCCTCTGTTTCTCGCCATCTGTTTCAGTCCCAATGTTTCAGTCCCTCTGTTTCTCGCCCTCTGTTTCTCGCCCTCTGTTTCTCGCTCTCTGTTTCTCGCCCTCTGTTTCTCGCCCTCTGTTTCAGCCCCTCTGTTTCAGCCCCTCTGTTTCAGCCCCTCTGTTTCAGCCCCTCTGTTTCTCGCCCTCTGTTTCTCGCCCACTGTTTTTCGCCATCTGTTTCAGCCCCTCTGTTTCAGGCCCTCTGTTTCAGCCCCTCTGTTTCAGCCCCTCTGTTTCTCGCACCCTGTTTCTCGCCCTCTGTTTCTCGCTCTCTGTTTCTCGCCCTCTGTTTCTCGCCCTCTGTTTCAGCCCCTCTGTTTCAGCCCCTCTGTTTCAGCCCCTCTGTTTCTCGCCCTCTGTTTCTCGCCCTCTGTTTCTCGCCCTCTGCTTCAGCCCCTCTGTTTCAGCCCCTTTGTTTCAGCCCCTCTGTTTCAGCCCCTCTGTTTCTCGCCCTCTGTTTCAGCCCCTCTGTTTCAGCCCCTCTGTTTCAGCCCCTCTGTTTCTCGCCCTCTGTTTCAGCCCCTCTGTTTCAGCCCCTCTGTTTCTCGCACTCTGTTTCAGCCCCTCTGTTTCAGCCCCTCTGTATCAGCCCCTCTGTTTCAGCCCCTCTGTTTTTCGACCTCTGTTTCTCGCCCTCTGTTTCAGCCCCTCTATTTCAGCCCCTCTGTTTCAGCCCCTCTGTTTCAGCCCCTCTGTTTCTCGCCCTCTGTTTCTCGCCATCTGTTTCAGCCCCTCTGTTTCAGCCCCTCTGTTTCTCGCCCTCTGTTTCAGCCCCTCTGTTTCTCGCCCTCTGTTTCAGACCCTCTGTTTCAGCCCCTCTGTATCAGCCCCTCTGTTTCAGCCCCTCTGTTTTTCGCCCTCTGTTTCTCGCCCTCTGTTTCAGCCCCTCTGTTTCAGCCCCTCTGTTTCAGCGCCTCTGTTTCAGCCCCTCTGTTTCAGCCCCTCTGTTTCTCGCCCTCTGTTTCTCGCCCTCTGTTACTCGCCCTCTGTTCCTCGCTCTCTGTTTCTCGCCCTCTGTTTCAGCCCCTCTGTTTCAGCCCCTCTGTTTCTCGCCCTCTGTTTCTCGCCATCTGTTTCAGCCCCTCTGTTTCAGCCCCTCTGTTTCTCGCCCTCTGTTTCAGCCCCTCTGTTTCAGCCCCTCTGTTTCAGCCCCTCTGTTTCAGCCCCTCTGTTTCAGCACCTCTGTTTCTCGCCCTTTGTTTCTCGCACTCTGTTTCAGCCCCTCTGTTTCAGCCCCTCTGTATCAGCCCCGCTGTTTCAGCCCCTCTGTTTTTCGACCTCTGTTTCTCGCCCTCTGTTTCAGCCCCTCTATTTCAGCCCCTCTGTTTCAGCCCCTCTGTTTCAGCCCCTCTGTTTCTCGCCCTCTGTTTCTCGCCATCTGTTTCAGCCCCTCTGTTTCAGCCCCTCTGTTTCTCGCTGTCTGTTTCAGCCCCTCTGTTTCTCGCCCTCTGTTTCAGCCCCTCTGTTTCAGCCCCTCTGTATCAGCCCCTCTGTTTCAGCCCCTCTGTTTTTCGCCCTCTGTTTCTCGCCCTCTGTTTCAGCCCCTCTGTTTCAGCCCCTCTGTTTCAGCGCATCTGTTTCAGCCCCTCTGTTTCAGCCCCTCTGTTTCTCGCCCTCTGTTTCTCGCCCTCTGTTACTCGCCCTCTGTTCCTCGCTCTCTGTTTCTCGCCCTCTGTTTCAGCCCCTCTGTTTCAGCCCCTCTGTTTCTCGCCCTCTGTTTCTCGCCATCTGTTTCAGCCCCTCTGTTTCAGCCCCTCTGTTTCTCGCCCTCTGTTTCAGCCCCTCTGTTTCAGCCCCTCTGTTTCAGCCCCTCTGTTTCAGCCCCTCTGTTTCAGCACCTCTGTTTCTCGCCCTTTGTTTCTCGCACTCTGTTTCAGCCCCTCTGTTTCAGCCCCTCTGTTTATCGCCCTCTGTTTCTCGCCCTCGGTTTCAGCCCCTCTGGTTCTCGCCCTCTGTTTCAGCCCCTCTGTTTCACGCCCTCTGTTTCAGCCACTCTGTTTCAGCCCCTCTGTTTCAGCCCCTCTGTTTCAGCCCTTCTGTTTCAGCCCCTCTGTTTCAGCCCCTCTGTTTCTCGCCCTCTGTTTCAGCCACTCTGTTTCAGCCCCTCTGTTTCAGCCCCTCTGTTTCAGCCCCTCTGTTTCTCGCCCTCTGTTTCTCGCCCTCTGTTTCTCGCTCTCTGTTTCTCGCACTCTGTTTCTCGCCCTCTGTTTCAGCCCCTCTGTTTCAGCCCCTCTGTTTCAGCCCCTCTGTTTCTCGCCCTCTGTTTCTCGCCCACTGTTTCTCGCCATCTTTTTCAGCCCCTCTGTTTCAGTCCCTCTGTTTCAGCCCCTCAGTTTCAGCCCCTCTGTTTCTCGCACCCTGTTTCTCGCCCTCTGTTTCTCGCTCTCTGTTTCTCGCCCTCTGTTTCTCGCCCTCTGTTTCAGCCCCTCTGTTTCAGCCCCTCTGTTTCAGCCCCTCTGTTTCTCGCCCTCTGTTTCTCGCCCTCTGTTTCTCGCCCTCTGCTTCAGCCCCTCTGTTTCAGCCCCTTTGTTTCAGCCCCTCTGTTTCAGCCCCTCTCTTTGTCGCCCTCTGTTTCAGCCCCTCTGTTTCAGCCCCTCTGTTTCAGCCCCTCTGTTTCTCGCCCTCTGTTTCAGCCCCTCTGTTTCAGCCCCTCTGTTTCTCGCCCTCTATTTCAGCCCCTCTGTTTCAGCCCCTCTGTATCAGCCGCTCTGTTTCAGCCCCTCTGTTTTTCGCACTCTGTTTCTCGCCCTCTGTTTCAGCCCCTCTGTTTCAGCCCCTCTGTTTCAGCCCCTCTGTTTCAGCCCCTCTGTTTCAGCCCTTCTGTTTCAGCCCCTCTGTTTCAGCCCCTCTGTTTAGGCTCCTCTGTTTCAGCCCCTCTGTTTCAGCCCCTCTGTTTCTCGCCCTCTGTTTCTCGCCCTCGGTTTCAGAACCTCGGTTTCTCGACCTCTGTTTCAGCCCCTCTGTTTCTCGCCCTCTGTTTCAGCCCCTCTGTTTCAGCCCCTCTGTTTCTCGCCCTCTGTTTCTCGCCCTCTGTTTCTCGCTCTCTGTTTCTCGCCCTCTGTTTCTCGCCCTCTGTTTCAGCCCCTCTGTTTCAGCCCCTCTGTTTCAGCCCCGCTGTTTCTCGCCCTCTGTTTCTCGCCCACTGTTTCTCGCCCTCTGTTTCATCCCCTCTGTTTCAGCCCCTCTGTTTCAGCCCCTCTGTTTCAGCCCCTCTGTTTCTCGCCCTCTTTTCCTCGCCCTCTGTTTCTCGCTCTCCGTTTCTCGCCCTCTGTTTCTCGCCCTCTGTTTCAGCCCCTCTGTTTCAGCCCCTCAGTTTCAGCCCCTCTGTTTCTCGCCATCTGTTTCTCGCCCTCTGTTTCTCGCGCTCTGTTTCAGCCCATCAGTTTCAACCCCTTTGTTTCAGCCCCTCTGTTTCAGCCCCTCTGTTTCTCGCCCTCTGTTTCAGCCCCTCTGTTTTAGCCCCTCTGTTTCAGCCCCTCTGTTTCAGCCCCTCTGTTTCTCGCCCTCTGTTTCTCGCCCTCTGTTTCTCGCCCTCTGTTTCTCGCCCTCTGTTTCAGCCCCTCTGTTTCAGTCCCTCTGTTTCAGCCCCTCTGTTTCTCGCCCTCTGTTTCTCGCCCTCTGTTTCAGCCCCTCTGTTTCAGACCCTCTGTTTCAGCCCCTCTGTTTCTCGCCCTCTGTTTCAGCCCCTCTGTTTCAGCCCCTCTGTTTCTCGCCCTCTGTTTCAGCCCCTCTGTTTCAGCCCCTCTCTATCAGCCCCTTTGTTTCAGCCCCTCTGTTTCTCGCCCTCTGTTTCTCGCCCTCTGTTTCAGCCCCTCTGTTTCAGCCCCTCTGTTTCAGCCCCTCTGTTTCAGCCCCTCTGTTTCAGCCCCTCTGTTTCTCGCCCTCTGTTTCTCGCCCTCTGTTTCTCGCTCTCTGATTCTCGCCCTCTGTTTCAGCCCCTCTGTTTCTCGCCCAGTGTTTCAGCCCCTCTGTTTCAGCCCTTCTGTTTCAGCCCCTCTGTTTCAGCCCCTCTGTTTCAGCTCCTCTGTTTCTCGCCCACTGTTTCAGCCCCTCTGTTTCAGCCCCTCTGTTTCAGCCCCTCTGTTTCAGCCCTTCTGTTTCAGCCCCTCTGTTTCAGCCCCTCTGTTTCAGCCCCTCTGTTTCAGCCCCTCTGTTTCTCGCCCTCTGTTTCTCGCCCTCTGTTTCTCGCTCTCTGATTCTCGCCCTCTGTTTCAGCCCCTCTGTTTCTCGCCCAGTGATTCAGCCCCTCTGTTTCAGCCCCTCTGTTTCAGCCCCTCTGTTTCAGCCCTTCTGTTTCAGCCCCTCTGTTTCTGCCCCTCTGTTTCAGCTCCTCTGTTTCAGCCCCTCTGTTTCAGCCCCTCTCTTTCAGCCCCTCTGTTTCTCGCCCTCTGTTTCAGCCCCTCTGTTTCAGCCCCTCTGTTTCTCGCCCTCTGTTTCAGCCCCTCTGTTTCAGCCCCTCTCTATCAGCCCCTCTGTTTCAGCCCCTCTGTTTCAGCCCTTCTGTTTCAGCCCCTCTGTTTCAGCCCCTCTGTTTCTCGCCCTCTGTTTCAGCCCCTCTGTTTCTCGCCCTCTGTTTCAGACCCTTGTTTCAGCCTCTCAGTATCAGCCCCTCTGTTTCAGCCCCTCTGTTTCTCGCCCTCTGTTTCTCGCCCTCTGTTTCTCGCCCTCTGTTTCTCGCACAGTGTTTCAGCCCCTCTGTTTCAGCCCCTCTGTTTCAGCCCCTCTGTTTCAGCCGCTCTGTTTCAGCCCCTCTGTTTCAGCCCCTCTGTTTCTCGCCCTCTGTTTCTCGCCCTCTGTTTCTCGCCCTCTGTTTCTCGCTCTCTGTTTCTCGCCCTCTGCTTCAGCCCCTCTGTTTCTCGCCCACTGTTTCAGCCCCTCTGTTTCTCGCAATCTGTTTCAGCCCCTCTGTTAGGCCCCTCTGTTTCTCGCCCTCTGTTTCAGCCCCTCTGTTTCAGCCCCTCTGTTTCAGCCCCTCTGTTTCAGCACCTCTGTTTCTCGCCCTTTGTTTCTCGCCCTCTGTTTGAGCCCCTCTGTTTCTCGCCCTCTGTTTCAGCCCCTCTGTTTCTCGCCCTCTGTTTCAGCCCCTCTGTTTCAGCACGTCTGTTTCTCGCCCTCTGTTTCAGCCCCTCTGTTTCAGCCCCTCTGTATCAGCCCCTCTGTTTCAGCCCCTCTGTTTCTCGCCCTCTGTTTCTCGGCCTCTGTTTCAGCCCCTCTGTTTCAGCCCCTCTGTTTCAGCCCCTCTGTTTCAGCCCCTCTGTTTCAGCCCCTCTGATTCTCGCCCTCTGTTTCTCGCCCTCTGTTTCACGCCCTCTGTTTCTCGCTCTCTGTTTCTCGCCCTCTGTTTCAGCCCCTCTGTTTCTCGCCCACTGTTTCAGCCCCTCTGTTTCTCGCCATCTGTTTCAGCCCCTCTGTTTCCCCCCCTCTGTTTCTCGCCCTATGTTTCAGCCCCTCTGTTTCAGCCCCTCTGTTTCAGCCCCTCTTTTTCAGCCCCTCTGTTTCTCGCCCTCTGTTTCTCGCCCTCTGTTTGTCGCTCTCTGTTTCTCGCACTCTGTTTCTCGCCCTCTGTTTCAGCCCCTCAGTTTCAGCCCCTCTGTTTCAGCCCCTCTGTTTCTCGCCCTCTGTTTCTCGCCCACTGTTTCTCGCCCTCTGTTTCAGCCCCTCTGTTTCAGCCCCTCTGTTTCAGCCCCTCTGTTTCAGCCCCTCTGTTTCTCGCACCCTGTTTCTCGCCCTCTGTTTCTCGCTCTCTGTTTCTCGCCCTCTGTTTCTCGCCCTCTGTTTCAGCCCCTCTGTTTCAGCCCCTCTGTTTCAGCCCCTCTGTTTCTCGCCCTCTGTTTCTCGCCCTCTGTTTCTCGCCCTCTGTTTCAGCCCAACTGTTTCAGCCCCTTTGTTTCAGCCCCTCTGTTTCAGCCCCTCTGTTTCAGCCCCTTTGTTTCAGCCCCACTGTTTCAGCCCCTCTGTTTCTCGCCCTCTGTTTCAGCCCCTCTGTTTCAGCCCCTCTGTTTCAGCCCCTCTGTTTCAGCCCCTCTGTTTCTCGCCCTCTGTTTCTCGCCCTCTGTTTCTCGCCCTCTGTTTCTCGCTCTCTGTTTCAGCCCCTCTGTTTCAGTCCCTCTGTTTCAGCCCCTCTGTTTCTCGCCCTCTGTTTCTCGCCCTCTGTTTCAGCCCCTCTGTTTCAGTCGCTCTGTTTCTCGCCCTCTGTTTCAGCCCCTCTGTTTCAGCCCCTCTGTTTCTCGCCCTCTGTTTCAGCCCCTCTGTTTCAGCCCCTCTGTATCAGCCCCTCTGTTTCAGCCCCTCTGTTTTTCGCCCTCTGTTTCTCGCCCTCTGTTTCAGCCCCTCTGTTTCAGCCCCTCTGTTTCAGCCCCTCTGTTTCTCGCCCTCTGTTTCTCGCCCGCTGTTACTCGCCCTCTATTCCTCGCTCTCTGTTTCTCGCCCTCTGTTTCAGCCCCTCTGTTTCAGCCCCTCTGTTTCTCGCCCTCTGTTTCTCGCCATCTGTTTCAGCCCCTCTGTTTCAGCCCCTCTGTTTCTCGCCCTCTGTTTCAGCCGCTCTGTTTCAGCCCCTCTGTTTCAGCCCCTCTGTTTCAGCACCTCTGTTTCTCGCCCTTTGTTTCTCGCCCTCTGTTTCAGCCCCTCTGTTTCTCGCCCTCTGTTTCAGCCCCTCTGTTTCTCGCCCTCTGTTTCAGCCCCTCTGTTTCAGTCCCTCTGTTTCAGCCACTCAATTTCAGCCCTTCTGTTTCAGCCCCTCTGTTTCCCGCCCTCTGTTTCAGCCCCTCTGTTTCAGCCCCTCTGTTTCTCGCCCTCTGTTTCAGCCCCTCTGTTTCAGCCCCTCTGTTTCAGCCACTCTGTTTCACCCCCTCTGTTTCTCGCCCTCTGTTTCTCGCCCTCTGTTTCAGCTCATCTGTTTCAGCCCCTCTGTTTCAGCCCCTCTGTTTCTCGCCCTCTGTTTCTCGCCCTCTGTTTCTCGCCCACTGTTTCTCGCTCTCTGTTTCTTGCCCTCTGTTTCTCGCCCTCTGTTTCAGCCCCTCTGTTTCAGCCCCTCTGTTTCAGCCCCTCTATTTCAGCCCCTCTGTTTCAGCCCCTCTGTTTCTCACCCTCTGTTTCTCGCCCTCTGTTTCTCGCTCTCTGTTTCTCGCCCTCTGTTTCTCGCCCTCTGTTTCAGCCCCTCTGTTTCAGCCCCTCTGTTTCAGCCCCTCTGTTTCTCGCCCTCTGTTTCTCGCCCACTGTTTCTCGCCCTCTGTTTCAGCCCCTCTGTTTCAGCCCCTCTGTTTCATCCCCTCTGTTTCAGCCCCTCTGTTTCAGCCCCTCTGTTTCAGCCCCTCTGTTTCTCGCCCTCTGTTTCAGCCCCTCTGTATCAGCCCCTCTGTTTCAGCTCCTCTGTTTCAGCCCCTCTGTTTCAGCCCCTCTGTTTATCGCCCTCTGTTTCTCGCCCTCGGTTTCAGCCCCTCTGTTTCTCGCCCTCTGTTTAAGCCCCTCTGTTTCACGCCCTCTGTTTCAGCCCCTCTGTTTCAGCCCCTCTGTTTCAGCCCCTCTGTTTCAGCCCCTCTGTTTCTCGCCCTCTCTTTCAGCCCCTCTGTTTCTCGCCCTCTGTTTCAGTCCCTCTGTTTCAGCCCCGCAGTATCAGCCCCTCTGTTTCAGCCCCTCTGTTTCAGCCCCTCTGTTTCTCGCCCTCTGTTTCTCGCCCTCTGTTTCTCTTTCTCTGTTTCTCGCCCTCTGTTTCAGCCCGTCTGTTTCTCGCCCACTGTTTCAGCCCCTCTGTTTCTCGCCATCTGTTTCAGCCCCTCTGTTTCAGCCCCTCTGTATCAGCCCCTCTGTTTCAGCCACTCTGTTTCTCGCCCTCTGTTTCTCGCCCTCTGTTTCAGCCCCTCTGTTTCAGCCCCTCTGTTTCAGCCCCTCTGTTTCTACCCCTCTGTTTCAGCCCCTCTGTTTCAGCCCCTCTGTTTCTCGCCCTCTCTTTCTCGCCCTCTGTTTCTCGCTCTCTGTTTCTCGCCCTCTGTATCAGCCCCTCTGTTTCTCGCCCACTGTTTCAGCCCCTCTGTTTCAGCCCCTCTGTTTCAGCCCCTCTGTTTCAGCCCTTCTGTTTCAGCCCCTCTGTTTCAGCCCCTCTGTTTCAGCTCCTCTGTTTCAGCCCCTCTGTTTCAGCCCCTCTGTTTCTCGCCCTCTGTTTCTCGCCCTCTGTTTCACGCTCTCTGTTTCTCGCCCTCTGTTTCTCGCCCTCTGTTTCAGCCCCTCTGTTTCAGCCCCTCTGTTTCAGCCCCTCTGTTTCAGCCCCTCTGTTTCAGCCCCTCTGTATCAGCCCCTCTGTTTCAGCCCCGCTGTTTCTCGCCCTCTGTTTCTCGCCCACTGTTTCTCGCCCTCTGTTTCAGCCCCTCTGTTTCAGCCCCTCTGTTTCAGCCCCTCTGTTTCAGCCCCTCTGTTTCTCACCCTCTGTTTCTCGCCCTCTGTTTCTCGCTCTCTGTTTCTCGCCCTCTGTTTCTCGACCTCTGTTTCGGCCCATCTGTTACAGCCCCTCTGTTTCAGCCCCTCTGTTTCTCGCCCTCTGTTTCTCGCCCTCTGTTTCTCGCCCTCTGTTTCAGCCCATCAGTTTCAGCCCCTTTGTTTCAGCCCCTCTGTTTCAGCCCCTCTGTTTCTCGCCCTCTGTTTCAGCCCCTCTGTTTCAGCCCCACTGTTTCAGCCCCTCTGTTTCAGCCACTCTGGTTCTCACCCTCTGTTTCTCGCCCTCTGTTTCTCGCCCTCTGTTTCCCGCCCTCTGTTTCAGCCCCTCTGTTTCTCGCCCTCTGTTTCAGCCCCTCTGTTTCTCGCCCTCTGTTTCTCGCCCTCTGTTTCAGCCCCTCTGTTTCAGCCCCTCTGGTTCAGCCCCTCTGTTTCTCGCCCTCTGTTTCATCCCCTCTGTTTCAGCCCCTCTGTTTCTCGCCCTCTGTTTCAGCCCCTCTGTTTCAGCCCCTCTCTAGCAGCACCTCTGTTTCAGCCCCTCTGTTTCTCGCTCTCTGTTTCTCGCCCTCTGTTTCAGCCCCTCTGTTTCAGCCCCTCTGTTTCAGCCCCTCTGTTTCAGCCCCTCTGTTTCTCGCCCTCTGTTTGTCGCCCTCTGTTTCTCGCTCTCTGTTCCTCGCCCTCTGTTTCAGCCCCTCTGTTTCTCGCCCAGTGTTTCAGCCCCTCTGTTTCAGCCCCTCTGTTTCAGCCCCTCTGTTTCAGCCCTTCTGTTTCAGCCCAACTGTTTCAGCCCCTCTGTTTCAGCTCCTCTGTTTCAGCCCTTCTGTTTCAGCCCCTCTGTTTCTCGCCCTCTGTTTCTCGCCCTCGGTTTCAGCCCCTCTGTTTCTCGCCCTCTGTTTCAGCCCCTCTGTTTCTCGCCCTCTGTTTCAGCCCCTCTGTTTCAGCCCCTCTGTTTCAGACCCTCTGTTTCAGCCCTTCTGTTTCAGCCCCTCTGTTTCAGCCCCTCTGTTTCTCGCCCTCTGTTTCTGCCCCTCTGTTTCTCGCCCTCTGTTTCAGACCATTGTTTCAGCCCCTCAGTATCAGCCCCTCTGTTTCAGCCCCTCTGTTTCTCGCCCTCTGTTTCTCGCCCTCTGTTTCTCGCCCTCTGTTTCTCACCCAGTGTTTCAGCCCCTCTCTTTCAGCCCCTCTGTTTCAGCCCCTCTGTTTCAGCCCCTCTGTTTCAGCCCCTCTGTTTCAGCCCCTCTGTTTCTCGCCCTCTGTTTCTCGCCCTCTGTTTCTCGCTCTCTGTTTCAGCCCCTCTGTTTCAGCCCCTCTGTTTCTCGCCATCTGTTTCAGTCCCAATGTTTCAGTCCCTCTGTTTCTCGCCCTCTGTTTCTCGCCCTCTGTTTCTCGCTCTCTGTTTCTCGCCCTCTGTTTCTCGCCCTCTGTTTCAGCCCCTCTGTTTCAGCCCCTCTGTTTCAGCCCCTCTGTTTCAGCCCCTCTGTTTCTCGCCCTCTGTTTCTCGCCCACTGTTTTTCGCCATCTGTTTCAGCCCCTCTGTTTCAGGCCCTCTGTTTCAGCCCCTCTGTTTCAGCCCCTCTGTTTCTCGCACCCTGTTTCTCGCCCTCTGTTTCTCGCTCTCTGTTTCTCGCCCTCTGTTTCTCGCCCTCTGTTTCAGCCCCTCTGTTTCAGCCCCTCTGTTTCAGCCCCTCTGTTTCTCGCCCTCTGTTTCTCGCCCTCTGTTTCTCGCCCTCTGCTTCAGCCCCTCTGTTTCAGCCCCTTTGTTTCAGCCCCTCTGTTTCAGCCCCTCTGTTTCTCGCCCTCTGTTTCAGCCCCTCTGTTTCAGCCCCTCTGTTTCAGCCCCTCTGTTTCTCGCCCTCTGTTTCAGCCCCTCTGTTTCAGCCCCTCTGTTTCTCGCACTCTGTTTCAGCCCCTCTGTTTCAGCCCCTCTGTATCAGCCCCTCTGTTTCAGCCCCTCTGTTTTTCGACCTCTGTTTCTCGCCCTCTGTTTCAGCCCCTCTATTTCAGCCCCTCTGTTTCAGCCCCTCTGTTTCAGCCCCTCTGTTTCTCGCCCTCTGTTTCTCGCCATCTGTTTCAGCCCCTCTGTTTCAGCCCCTCTGTTTCTCGCCCTCTGTTTCAGCCCCTCTGTTTCTCGCCCTCTGTTTCAGCCCCTCTGTTTCAGCCCCTCTGTATCAGCCCCTCTGTTTCAGCCCCTCTGTTTTTCGCCCTCTGTTTCTCGCCCTCTGTTTCAGCCCCTCTGTTTCAGCCCCTCTGTTTCAGCGCCTCTGTTTCAGCCCCTCTGTTTCAGCCCCTCTGTTTCTCGCCCTCTGTTTCTCGCCCTCTGTTACTCGCCCTCTGTTCCTCGCTCTCTGTATCTCGCCCTCTGTTTCAGCCCCTCTGTTTCAGCCCCTCTGTTTCTCGCCCTCTGTTTCTCGCCATCTGTTTCAGCCCCTCTGTTTCAGCCCCTCTGTTTCTCGCCCTCTGTTTCAGCCCCTCTGTTTCAGCCCCTCTGTTTCAGCCCCTCTGTTTCAGCCCCTCTGTTTCAGCACCTCTGTTTCTCGCCCTTTGTTTCTCGCACTCTGTTTCAGCCCCTCTGTTTCAGCCCCTCTGTTTATCGCCCTCTGTTTCTCGCCCTCGGTTTCAGCCCCTCTGGTTCTCGCCCTCTGTTTCAGCCCCTCTGTTTCACGCCCTCTGTTTCAGCCACTCTGTTTCAGCCCCTCTGTTTCAGCCCCTCTGTTTCAGCCCTTCTGTTTCAGCCCCTCTGTTTCAGCCCCTCTGTTTCTCGCCCTCTGTTTCAGCCACTCTGTTTCAGCCCCTCTGTTTCAGCCCCTCTGTTTCAGCCCCTCTGTTTCTCGCCCTCTGTTTCTCGCCCTCTGTTTCTCGCTCTCTGTTTCTCGCACTCTGTTTCTCGCCCTCTGTTTCAGCCCCTCTGTTTCAGCCCCTCTGTTTCAGCCCCTCTGTTTCTCGCCCTCTGTTTCTCGCCCACTGTTTCTCGCCATCTTTTTCAGCCCCTCTGTTTCAGTCCCTCTGTTTCAGCCCCTCAGTTTCAGCCCCTCTGTTTCTCGCACCCTGTTTCTCGCCCTCTGTTTCTCGCTCTCTGTTTCTCGCCCTCTGTTTCTCGCCCTCTGTTTCAGCCCCTCTGTTTCAGCCCCTCTGTTTCAGCCCCTCTGTTTCTCGCCCTCTGTTTCTCGCCCTCTGTTTCTCGCCCTCTGCTTCAGCCCCTCTGTTTCAGCCCCTTTGTTTCAGCCCCTCTGTTTCAGCCCCTCTCTTTGTCGCCCTCTGTTTCAGCCCCTCTGTTTCAGCCCCTCTGTTTCAGCCCCTCTGTTTCTCGCCCTCTGTTTCAGCCCCTCTGTTTCAGCCCCTCTGTTTCTCGCCCTCTATTTCAGCCCCTCTGTTTCAGCCCCTCTGTATCAGCCGCTCTGTTTCAGCCCCTCTGTTTTTCGCACTCTGTTTCTCGCCCTCTGTTTCAGCCCCTCTGTTTCAGCCCCTCTGTTTCAGCCCCTCTGTTTCAGCCCCTCTGTTTCAGCCCTTCTGTTTCAGCCCCTCTGTTTCAGCCCCTCTGTTTAGGCTCCTCTGTTTCAGCCCCTCTGTTTCAGCCCCTCTGTTTCTCGCCCTCTGTTTCTCGCCCTCGGTTTCAGAACCTCGGTTTCTCGACCTCTGTTTCAGCCCCTCTGTTTCTCGCCCTCTGTTTCAGCCCCTCTGTTTCAGCCCCTCTGTTTCTCGCCCTCTGTTTCTCGCCCTCTGTTTCTCGCTCTCTGTTTCTCGCCCTCTGTTTCTCGCCCTCTGTTTCAGCCCCTCTGTTTCAGCCCCTCTGTTTCAGCCCCGCTGTTTCTCGCCCTCTGTTTCTCGCCCACTGTTTCTCGCCCTCTGTTTCATCCCCTCTGTTTCAGCCCCTCTGTTTCAGCCCCTCTGTTTCAGCCCCTCTGTTTCTCGCCCTCTTTTCCTCGCCCTCTGTTTCTCGCTCTCCGTTTCTCGCCCTCTGTTTCTCGCCCTCTGTTTCAGCCCCTCTGTTTCAGCCCCTCAGTTTCAGCCCCTCTGTTTCTCGCCATCTGTTTCTCGCCCTCTGTTTCTCGCCCTCTGTTTCAGCCCATCAGTTTCAACCCCTTTGTTTCAGCCCCTCTGTTTCAGCCCCTCTGTTTCTCGCCCTCTGTTTCAGCCCCTCTGTTTTAGCCCCTCTGTTTCAGCCCCTCTGTTTCAGCCCCTCTGTTTCTCGCCCTCTGTTTCTCGCCCTCTGTTTCTCGCCCTCTGTTTCTCGCCCTCTGTTTCAGCCCCTCTGTTTCAGTCCCTCTGTTTCAGCCCCTCTGTTTCTCGCCCTCTGTTTCTCGCCCTCTGTTTCAGCCCCTCTGTTTCAGACCCTCTGTTTCAGCCCCTCTGTTTCTCGCCCTCTGTTTCAGCCCCTCTGTTTCAGCCCCTCTGTTTCTCGCCCTCTGTTTCAGCCCCTCTGTTTCAGCCCCTCTCTATCAGCCCCTTTGTTTCAGCCCCTCTGTTTCTCGCCCTCTGTTTCTCGCCCTCTGTTTCAGCCCCTCTGTTTCAGCCCCTCTGTTTCAGCCCCTCTGTTTCAGCCCCTCTGTTTCAGCCCCTCTGTTTCTCGCCCTCTGTTTCTCGCCCTCTGTTTCTCGCTCTCTGATTCTCGCCCTCTGTTTCAGCCCCTCTGTTTCTCGCCCAGTGATTCAGCCCATCTGTTTCAGCCCCTCTGTTTCAGCCCCTCTGTTTCAGCCCTTCTGTTTCAGCCCCTCTATTTCTGCCCCTCTGTTTCAGCTCCTCTGTTTCAGCCCCTCTGTTTCAGCCCCTCTCTTTCAGCCCCTCTGTTTCTCGCCCTCTGTTTCAGCCCCTCTGTTTCAGCCCCTCTGTTTCTCGCCCTCTGTTTCAGCCCCTCTGTTTCAGCCCCTCTCTATCAGCCCCTCTGTTTCAGCCCCTCTGTTTCAGCCCTTCTGTTTCAGCCCCTCTGTTTCAGCCCCTCTGTTTCTCGCCCTCTGTTTCAGCCCCTCTGTTTCTCGCCCTCTGTTTCAGACCCTTGTTTCAGCCCCTCAGTATCAGCCCCTCTGTTTCAGCCCCTCTGTTTCTCGCCCTCTGTTTCTCGCCCTCTGTTTCTCGCCCTCTGTTTCTCGCACAGTGTTTCAGCCCCTCTGTTTCAGCCCCTCTGTTTCAGCCCCTCTGTTTCAGCCGCTCTGTTTCAGCCCCTCTGTTTCAGCCCCTCTGTTTCTCGCCCTCTGTTTCTCGCCCTCTGTTTCTCGCCCTCTGTTTCTCGCTCTCTGTTTCAAGCCCTCTGCTTCAGCCCCTCTGTTTCTCGCCCACTGTTTCAGCCCCTCTGTTTCTCGCAATCTGTTTCAGCCCCTCTGTTTCAGCCCCTCTGTTTCTCGCCCTCTGTTTCTCGCCATCTGTTTCAGCCCCTCTGTTTCAGCCCCTCTGTTTCTCGCCCTCTGTTTCAGCCCCTCTGTTTCAGCCCCTCTGTTTCAGCCCCTCTGTTTCAGCCCCTCTGTTTCAGCACCTCTGTTTCTCGCCCTTTGTTTCTCGCACTCTGTTTCAGCCCCTCTGTTTCAGCCCCTCTGTTTATCGCCCTCTGTTTCTCGCCCTCGGTTTCAGCCCCTCTGGTTCTCGCCCTCTGTTTCAGCCCCTCTGTTTCACGCCCTCTGTTTCAGCCACTCTGTTTCAGCCCCTCTGTTTCAGCCCCTCTGTTTCAGCCCTTCTGTTTCAGCCCCTCTGTTTCAGCCCCTCTGTTTCTCGCCCTCTGTTTCAGCCACTCTGTTTCAGCCCCTCTGTTTCAGCCCCTCTGTTTCAGCCCCTCTGTTTCTCGCCCTCTGTTTCTCGCCCTCTGTTTCTCGCTCTCTGTTTCTCGCACTCTGTTTCTCGCCCTCTGTTTCAGCCCCTCTGTTTCAGCCCCTCTGTTTCAGCCCCTCTGTTTCTCGCCCTCTGTTTCTCGCCCACTGTTTCTCGCCATCTTTTTCAGCCCCTCTGTTTCAGTCCCTCTGTTTCAGCCCCTCAGTTTCAGCCCCTCTGTTTCTCGCACCCTGTTTCTCGCCCTCTGTTTCTCGCTCTCTGTTTCTCGCCCTCTGTTTCTCGCCCTCTGTTTCAGCCCCTCTGTTTCAGCCCCTCTGTTTCAGCCCCTCTGTTTCTCGCCCTCTGCTTCAGCCCCTCTGTTTCAGCCCCTTTGTTTCAGCCCCTCTGTTTCAGCCCCTCTCTTTGTCGCCCTCTGTTTCAGCCCCTCTGTTTCAGCCCCTCTGTTTCAGCCCCTCTGTTTCTCGCCCTCTGTTTCAGCCCCTCTGTTTCAGCCCCTCTGTTTCTCGCCCTCTATTTCAGCCCCTCTGTTTCAGCCCCTCTGTATCAGCCGCTCTGTTTCAGCCCCTCTGTTTTTCGCACTCTGTTTCTCGCCCTCTGTTTCAGCCCCTCTGTTTCAGCCCCTCTGTTTCAGCCCCTCTGTTTCAGCCCCTCTGTTTCAGCCCTTCTGTTTCAGCCCCTCTGTTTCAGCCCCTCTGTTTAGGCTCCTCTGTTTCAGCCCCTCTGTTTCAGCCCCTCTGTTTCTCGCCCTCTGTTTCTCGCCCTCGGTTTCAGAACCTCGGTTTCTCGACCTCTGTTTCAGCCCCTCTGTTTCTCGCCCTCTGTTTCAGCCCCTCTGTTTCAGCCCCTCTGTTTCTCGCCCTCTGTTTCTCGCCCTCTGTTTCTCGCTCTCTGTTTCTCGCCCTCTGTTTCTCGCCCTCTGTTTCAGCCCCTCTGTTTCAGCCCCTCTGTTTCAGCCCCGCTGTTTCTCGCCCTCTGTTTCTCGCCCACTGTTTCTCGCCCTCTGTTTCATCCCCTCTGTTTCAGCCCCTCTGTTTCAGCCCCTCTGTTTCAGCCCCTCTGTTTCTCGCCCTCTTTTCCTCGCCCTCTGTTTCTCGCTCTCCGTTTCTCGCCCTCTGTTTCTCGCCCTCTGTTTCAGCCCCTCTGTTTCAGCCCCTCAGTTTCAGCCCCTCTGTTTCTCGCCATCTGTTTCTCGCCCTCTGTTTCTCGCCCTCTGTTTCAGCCCATCAGTTTCAACCCCTTTGTTTCAGCCCCTCTGTTTCAGCCCCTCTGTTTCTCGCCCTCTGTTTCAGCCCCTCTGTTTTAGCCCCTCTGTTTCAGCCCCTCTGTTTCAGCCCCTCTGTTTCTCGCCCTCTGTTTCTCGCCCTCTGTTTCTCGCCCTCTGTTTCTCGCCCTCTGTTTCAGCCCCTCTGTTTCAGTCCCTCTGTTTCAGCCCCTCTGTTTCTCGCCCTCTGTTTCTCGCCCTCTGTTTCAGCCCCTCTGTTTCAGACCCTCTGTTTCAGCCCCTCTGTTTCTCGCCCTCTGTTTCAGCCCCTCTGTTTCAGCCCCTCTGTTTCTCGCCCTCTGTTTCAGCCCCTCTGTTTCAGCCCCTCTCTATCAGCCCCTTTGTTTCAGCCCCTCTGTTTCTCGCCCTCTGTTTCTCGCCCTCTGTTTCAGCCCCTCTGTTTCAGCCCCTCTGTTTCAGCCCCTCTGTTTCAGCCCCTCTGTTTCAGCCCCTCTGTTTCTCGCCCTCTGTTTCTCGCCCTCTGTTTCTCGCTCTCTGATTCTCGCCCTCTGTTTCAGCCCCTCTGTTTCTCGCCCAGTGATTCAGCCCATCTGTTTCAGCCCCTCTGTTTCAGCCCCTCTGTTTCAGCCCTTCTGTTTCAGCCCCTCTATTTCTGCCCCTCTGTTTCAGCTCCTCTGTTTCAGCCCCTCTGTTTCAGCCCCTCTCTTTCAGCCCCTCTGTTTCTCGCCCTCTGTTTCAGCCCCTCTGTTTCAGCCCCTCTGTTTCTCGCCCTCTGTTTCAGCCCCTCTGTTTCAGCCCCTCTCTATCAGCCCCTCTGTTTCAGCCCCTCTGTTTCAGCCCTTCTGTTTCAGCCCCTCTGTTTCAGCCCCTCTGTTTCTCGCCCTCTGTTTCAGCCCCTCTGTTTCTCGCCCTCTGTTTCAGACCCTTGTTTCAGCCCCTCAGTATCAGCCCCTCTGTTTCAGCCCCTCTGTTTCTCGCCCTCTGTTTCTCGCCCTCTGTTTCTCGCCCTCTGTTTCTCGCACAGTGTTTCAGCCCCTCTGTTTCAGCCCCTCTGTTTCAGCCCCTCTGTTTCAGCCGCTCTGTTTCAGCCCCTCTGTTTCAGCCCCTCTGTTTCTCGCCCTCTGTTTCTCGCCCTCTGTTTCTCGCCCTCTGTTTCTCGCTCTCTGTTTCAAGCCCTCTGCTTCAGCCCCTCTGTTTCTCGCCCACTGTTTCAGCCCCTCTGTTTCTCGCAATCTGTTTCAGCCCCTCTGTTTCAGCCCCTCTGTTTCTCGCCCTCTGTTTCAGCCCCTCTGTTTCAGCCCCTCTGTTTCAGCCCCTCTGTTTCAGCACCTCTGTTTCTCGCCCTTTGTTTCTCGCCCTCTGTTTGAGCCCCTCTGTTTCTCGCCCTCTGTTTCAGCCCCTCTGTTTCTCGCCATCTGTTTCAGCCCCTCTGTTTCAGCCCCTCTGTTTCTCGCCCTCTGTTTCAGCCCCTCTGTTTCAGCCCCTCTGTTTCAGCCCCTCTGTTTCAGCCCCTCTGTTTCAGCACCTCTGTTTCTCGCCCTTTGTTTCTCGCACTCTGTTTCAGCCCCTCTGTTTCAGCCCCTCTGTTTATCGCCCTCTGTTTCTCGCCCTCGGTTTCAGCCCCTCTGGTTCTCGCCCTCTGTTTCAGCCCCTCTGTTTCACGCCCTCTGTTTCAGCCACTCTGTTTCAGCCCCTCTGTTTCAGCCCCTCTGTTTCAGCCCTTCTGTTTCAGCCCCTCTGTTTCAGCCCCTCTGTTTCTCGCCCTCTGTTTCAGCCACTCTGTTTCAGCCCCTCTGTTTCAGCCCCTCTGTTTCAGCCCCTCTGTTTCTCGCCCTCTGTTTCTCGCCCTCTGTTTCTCGCTCTCTGTTTCTCGCACTCTGTTTCTCGCCCTCTGTTTCAGCCCCTCTGTTTCAGCCCCTCTGTTTCAGCCCCTCTGTTTCTCGCCCTCTGTTTCTCGCCCACTGTTTCTCGCCATCTTTTTCAGCCCCTCTGTTTCAGTCCCTCTGTTTCAGCCCCTCAGTTTCAGCCCCTCTGTTTCTCGCACCCTGTTTCTCGCCCTCTGTTTCTCGCTCTCTGTTTCTCGCCCTCTGTTTCTCGCCCTCTGTTTCAGCCCCTCTGTTTCAGCCCCTCTGTTTCAGCCCCTCTGTTTCTCGCCCTCTGTTTCTCGCCCTCTGTTTCTCGCCCTCTGCTTCAGCCCCTCTGTTTCAGCCCCTTTGTTTCAGCCCCTCTGTTTCAGCCCCTCTCTTTGTCGCCCTCTGTTTCAGCCCCTCTGTTTCAGCCCCTCTGTTTCAGCCCCTCTGTTTCTCGCCCTCTGTTTCAGCCCCTCTGTTTCAGCCCCTCTGTTTCTCGCCCTCTATTTCAGCCCCTCTGTTTCAGCCCCTCTGTATCAGCCGCTCTGTTTCAGCCCCTCTGTTTTTCGCACTCTGTTTCTCGCCCTCTGTTTCAGCCCCTCTGTTTCAGCCCCTCTGTTTCAGCCCCTCTGTTTCAGCCCCTCTGTTTCAGCCCTTCTGTTTCAGCCCCTCTGTTTCAGCCCCTCTGTTTAGGCTCCTCTGTTTCAGCCCCTCTGTTTCAGCCCCTCTGTTTCTCGCCCTCTGTTTCTCGCCCTCGGTTTCAGAACCTCGGTTTCTCGACCTCTGTTTCAGCCCCTCTGTTTCTCGCCCTCTGTTTCAGCCCCTCTGTTTCAGCCCCTCTGTTTCTCGCCCTCTGTTTCTCGCCCTCTGTTTCTCGCTCTCTGTTTCTCGCCCTCTGTTTCTCGCCCTCTGTTTCAGCCCCTCTGTTTCAGCCCCTCTGTTTCAGCCCCGCTGTTTCTCGCCCTCTGTTTCTCGCCCACTGTTTCTCGCCCTCTGTTTCATCCCCTCTGTTTCAGCCCCTCTGTTTCAGCCCCTCTGTTTCAGCCCCTCTGTTTCTCGCCCTCTTTTCCTCGCCCTCTGTTTCTCGCTCTCCGTTTCTCGCCCTCTGTTTCTCGCCCTCTGTTTCAGCCCCTCTGTTTCAGCCCCTCAGTTTCAGCCCCTCTGTTTCTCGCCATCTGTTTCTCGCCCTCTGTTTCTCGCCCTCTGTTTCAGCCCATCAGTTTCAACCCCTTTGTTTCAGCCCCTCTGTTTCAGCCCCTCTGTTTCTCGCCCTCTGTTTCAGCCCCTCTGTTTTAGCCCCTCTGTTTCAGCCCCTCTGTTTCAGCCCCTCTGTTTCTCGCCCTCTGTTTCTCGCCCTCTGTTTCTCGCCCTCTGTTTCTCGCCCTCTGTTTCAGCCCCTCTGTTTCAGTCCCTCTGTTTCAGCCCCTCTGTTTCTCGCCCTCTGTTTCTCGCCCTCTGTTTCAGCCCCTCTGTTTCAGACCCTCTGTTTCAGCCCCTCTGTTTCTCGCCCTCTGTTTCAGCCCCTCTGTTTCAGCCCCTCTGTTTCTCGCCCTCTGTTTCAGCCCCTCTGTTTCAGCCCCTCTCTATCAGCCCCTTTGTTTCAGCCCCTCTGTTTCTCGCCCTCTGTTTCTCGCCCTCTGTTTCAGCCCCTCTGTTTCAGCCCCTCTGTTTCAGCCCCTCTGTTTCAGCCCCTCTGTTTCAGCCCCTCTGTTTCTCGCCCTCTGTTTCTCGCCCTCTGTTTCTCGCTCTCTGATTCTCGCCCTCTGTTTCAGCCCCTCTGTTTCTCGCCCAGTGATTCAGCCCATCTGTTTCAGCCCCTCTGTTTCAGCCCCTCTGTTTCAGCCCTTCTGTTTCAGCCCCTCTGTTTCTGCCCCTCTGTTTCAGCTCCTCTGTTTCAGCCCCTCTGTTTCAGCCCCTCTCTTTCAGCCCCTCTGTTTCTCGCCCTCTGTTTCAGCCCCTCTGTTTCAGCCCCTCTGTTTCTCGCCCTCTGTTTCAGCCCCTCTGTTTCAGCCCCTCTCTATCAGCCCCTCTGTTTCAGCCCCTCTGTTTCAGCCCTTCTGTTTCAGCCCCTCTGTTTCAGCCCCTCTGTTTCTCGCCCTCTGTTTCAGCCCCTCTGTTTCTCGCCCTCTGTTTCAGACCCTTGTTTCAGCCCCTCAGTATCAGCCCCTCTGTTTCAGCCCCTCTGTTTCTCGCCCTCTGTTTCTCGCCCTCTGTTTCTCGCCCTCTGTTTCTCGCACAGTGTTTCAGCCCCTCTGTTTCAGCCCCTCTGTTTCAGCCCCTCTGTTTCAGCCGCTCTGTTTCAGCCCCTCTGTTTCAGCCCCTCTGTTTCTCGCCCTCTGTTTCTCGCCCTCTGTTTCTCGCCCTCTGTTTCTCGCTCTCTGTTTCTCGCCCTCTGCTTCAGCCCCTCTGTTTCTCGCCCACTGTTTCAGCCCCTCTGTTTCTCGCAATCTGTTTCAGCCCCTCTGTTTCAGCCCCTCTGTTTCTCGCCCTCTGTTTCAGCCCCTCTGTTTCAGCCCCTCTGTTTCAGCCCCTCTGTTTCAGCACCTCTGTTTCTCGCCCTTTGTTTCTCGCCCTCTGTTTGAGCCCCTCTGTTTCTCGCCCTCTGTTTCAGCCCCTCTGTTTCTCGCCCTCTGTTTCAGCCCCTCTGTTTCAGCACGTCTGTTTCTCGCCCTCTGTTTCAGCCCCTCTGTTTCAGCCCCTCTGTATCAGCCCCTCTGTTTCAGCCCCTCTGTTTCTCGCCCTCTGTTTCTCGGCCTCTGTTTCAGCCCCTCTGTTTCAGCCCCTCTGTTTCAGCCCCTCTGTTTCAGCCCCTCTGATTCTCGCCCTCTGTTTCTCGCCCTCTGTTTCACGCCCTCTGTTTCTCGCTCTCTGTTTCTCGCCCTCTGTTTCAGCCCCTCTGTTTCTCGCCCACTGTTTCAGCCCCTCTGTTTCTCGCCATCTGTTTCAGCCCCTCTGTTTCCCCCCCTCTGTTTCTCGCCCTATGTTTCAGCCCCTCTGTTTCAGCCCCTCTGTTTCAGCCCCTCTTTTTCAGCCCCTCTGTTTCTCGCCCTCTGTTTCTCGCCCTCTGTTTGTCGCTCTCTGTTTCTCGCACTCTGTTTCTCGCCCTCTGTTTCAGCCCCTCAGTTTCAGCCCCTCTGTTTCAGCCCCTCTGTTTCTCGCCCTCTGTTTCTCGCCCACTGTTTCTCGCCCTCTGTTTCAGCCCCTCTGTTTCAGCCCCTCTGTTTCAGCCCCTCTGTTTCAGCCCCTCTGTTTCTCGCACCCTGTTTCTCGCCCTCTGTTTCTCGCTCTCTGTTTCTCGCCCTCTGTTTCAGCCCCTCTGTTTCAGCCCCTCTGTTTCAGCCCCTCTGTTTCTCGCCCTCTGTTTCTCGCCCTCTGTTTCTCGCCCTCTGTTTCAGCCCAACTGTTTCAGCCCCTTTGTTTCAGCCCCTCTGTTTCAGCCCCTCTGTTTCAGCCCCTTTGTTTCAGCCCCACTGTTTCAGCCCCTCTGTTTCTCGCCCTCTGTTTCAGCCCCTCTGTTTCAGCCCCTCTGTTTCAGCCCCTCTGTTTCAGCCCCTCTGTTTCTCGCCCTCTGTTTCTCGCCCTCTGTTTCTCGCCCTCTGTTTCTCGCTCTCTGTTTCAGCCCCTCTGTTTCAGTCCCTCTGTTTCAGCCCCTCTGTTTCTCGCCCTCTGTTTCTCGCCCTCTGTTTCAGCCCCTCTGTTTCAGTCGCTCTGTTTCTCGCCCTCTGTTTCAGCCCCTCTGTTTCAGCCCCTCTGTTTCTCGCCCTCTGTTTCAGCCCCTCTGTTTCAGCCCCTCTGTATCAGCCCCTCTGTTTCAGCCCCTCTGTTTTTCGCCCTCTGTTTCTCGCCCTCTGTTTCAGCCCCTCTGTTTCAGCCCCTCTGTTTCAGCCCCTCTGTTTCTCGCCCTCTGTTTCTCGCCCGCTGTTACTCGCCCTCTATTCCTCGCTCTCTGTTTCTCGCCCTCTCTATCAGCCCCTCTGTTTCAGCCCCTCTGTTTCAGCCCTTCTGTTTCAGCCCCTCTGTTTCAGCCCCTCTGTTTCTCGCCCTCTGTTTCAGCCCCTCTGTTTCTCGCCCTCTGTTTCAGACCCTTGTTTCAGCCCCTCAGTATCAGCCCCTCTGTTTCAGCCCCTCTGTTTCTCGCCCTCTGTTTCTCGCCCTCTGTTTCTCGCCCTCTGTTTCTCGCACAGTGTTTCAGCCCCTCTGTTTCAGCCCCTCTGTTTCAGCCCCTCTGTTTCAGCCGCTCTGTTTCAGCCCCTCTGTTTCAGCCCCTCTGTTTCTCGCCCTCTGTTTCTCGCCCTCTGTTTCTCGCCCTCTGTTTCTCGCTCTCTGTTTCTCGCCCTCTGCTTCAGCCCCTCTGTTTCTCGCCCACTGTTTCAGCCCCTCTGTTTCTCGCAATCTGTTTCAGCCCCTCTGTTTCAGCCCCTCTGTTTCTCGCCCTCTGTTTCAGCCCCTCTGTTTCAGCCCCTCTGTTTCAGCCCCTCTGTTTCAGCACCTCTGTTTCTCGCCCTTTGTTTCTCGCCCTCTGTTTGAGCCCCTCTGTTTCTCGCCCTCTGTTTCAGCCCCTCTGTTTCTCGCCCTCTGTTTCAGCCCCTCTGTTTCAGCACGTCTGTTTCTCCCCCTCTGTTTCAGCCCCTCTGTTTCAGCCCCTCTCTATCAGCCCCTCTGTTTCAGCCCCTCTGTTTCTCGCCCTCTGTTTCTCGGCCTCTGTTTCAGCCCCTCTGTTTCAGCCCCTCTGTTTCAGCCCCTCTGTTTCAGCCCCTCTGTTTCAGCCCCTCTGATTCTCGCCCTCTGTTTCTCGCCCTCTGTTTCACGCCCTCTGTTTCTCGCTCTCTGTTTCTCGCCCTCTGTTTCAGCCCCTCTGTTTCTCGCCCACTGTTTCAGCCCCTCTGTTTCTCGCCATCTGTTTCAGCCCCTCTGTTTCCCCCCCTCTGTTTCTCGCCCTATGTTTCAGCCCCTCTGTTTCAGCCCCTCTGTTTCAGCCCCTCTTTTTCAGCCCCTCTGTTTCTCGCCCTCTGTTTCTCGCCCTCTGTTTGTCGCTCTCTGTTTCTCGCACTCTGTTTCTCGCCCTCTGTTTCAGCCCCTCAGTTTCAGCCCCTCTGTTTCAGCCCCTCTGTTTCTCGCCCTCTGTTTCTCGCCCACTGTTTCTCGCCCTCTGTTTCAGCCCCTCTGTTTCAGCCCCTCTGTTTCAGCCCCTCTGTTTCAGCCCCTCTGTTTCTCGCACCCTGTTTCTCGCCCTCTGTTTCTCGCTCTCTGTTTCTCGCCCTCTGTTTCTCGCCCTCTGTTTCAGCCCCTCTGTTTCAGCCCCTCTGTTTCAGCCCCTCTGTTTCTCGCCCTCTGTTTCTCGCCCTCTGTTTCTCGCCCTCTGTTTCAGCCCAACTGTTTCAGCCCCTTTGTTTCAGCCCCTCTGTTTCAGCCCCTCTGTTTCAGCCCCTTTGTTTCAGCCCCACTGTTTCAGCCCCTCTGTTTCTCGCCCTCTGTTTCAGCCCCTCTGTTTCAGCCCCTCTGTTTCAGCCCCTCTGTTTCAGCCCCTCTGTTTCTCGCCCTCTGTTTCTCGCCCTCTGTTTCTCGCCCTCTGTTTCTCGCTCTCTGTTTCAGCCCCTCTGTTTCAGTCCCTCTGTTTCAGCCCCTCTGTTTCTCGCCCTCTGTTTCTCGCCCTCTGTTTCAGCCCCTCTGTTTCAGTCGCTCTGTTTCTCGCCCTCTGTTTCAGCCCCTCTGTTTCAGCCCCTCTGTTTCTCGCCCTCTGTTTCAGCCCCTCTGTTTCAGCCCCTCTGTATCAGCCCCTCTGTTTCAGCCCCTCTGTTTTTCGCCCTCTGTTTCTCGCCCTCTGTTTCAGCCCCTCTGTTTCAGCCCCTCTGTTTCAGCCCCTCTGTTTCTCGCCCTCTGTTTCTCGCCCGCTGTTACTCGCCCTCTATTCCTCGCTCTCTGTTTCTCGCCTTCTGTTTCAGCCCCTCTGTTTCAGCCCCTCTGTTTCTCGCCCTCTGTTTCTCGCCATCTGTTTCAGCCCCTCTGTTTCAGCCCCTCTGTTTCTCGCCCTCTGTTTCAGCCGCTCTGTTTCAGCCCCTCTGTTTCAGCCCCTCTGTTTCAGCACCTCTGTTTCTCGCCCTTTGTTTCTCGCCCTCTGTTTCAGCCCCTCTGTTTCTCGCCCTCTGTTTCAGCCCCTCTGTTTCTCGCCCTCTGTTTCAGCCCCTCTGTTTCAGTCCCTCTGTTTCAGCCACTCAATTTCAGCCCTTCTGTTTCAGCCCCTCTGTTTCCCGCCCTCTGTTTCAGCCCCTCTGTTTCAGCCCCTCTGTTTCTCGCCCTCTGTTTCAGCCCCTCTGTTTCAGCCCCTCTGTTTCAGCCACTCTGTTTCACCCCCTCTGTTTCTCGCCCTCTGTTTCTCGCCCTCTGTTTCAGCTCATCTGTTTCAGCCCCTCTGTTTCAGCCCCTCTGTTTCTCGCCCTCTGTTTCTCGCCCTCTGTTTCTCGCCCACTGTTTCTCGCTCTCTGTTTCTTGCCCTCTGTTTCTCGCCCTCTGTTTCAGCCCCTCTGTTTCAGCCCCTCTGTTTCAGCCCCTCTATTTCAGCCCCTCTGTTTCAGCCCCTCTGTTTCTCACCCTCTGTTTCTCGCCCTCTGTTTCTCGCTCTCTGTTTCTCGCCCTCTGTTTCTCGCCCTCTGTTTCAGCCCCTCTGTTTCAGCCCCTCTGTTTCAGCCCCTCTGTTTCTCGCCCTCTGTTTCTCGCCCACTGTTTCTCGCCCTCTGTTTCAGCCCCTCTGTTTCAGCCCCTCTGTTTCATCCCCTCTGTTTCAGCCCCTCTGTTTCAGCCCCTCTGTTTCAGCCCCTCTGTTTCTCGCCCTCTGTTTCAGCCCCTCTGTATCAGCCCCTCTGTTTCAGCTCCTCTGTTTCAGCCCCTCTGTTTCAGCCCCTCTGTTTATCGCCCTCTGTTTCTCGCCCTCGGTTTCAGCCCCTCTGTTTCTCGCCCTCTGTTTAAGCCCCTCTGTTTCACGCCCTCTGTTTCAGCCCCTCTGTTTCAGCCCCTCTGTTTCAGCCCCTCTGTTTCAGCCCCTCTGTTTCTCGCCCTCTCTTTCAGCCCCTCTGTTTCTCGCCCTCTGTTTCAGTCCCTCTGTTTCAGCCCCGCAGTATCAGCCCCTCTGTTTCAGCCCCTCTGTTTCAGCCCCTCTGTTTCTCGCCCTCTGTTTCTCGCCCTCTGTTTCTCTTTCTCTGTTTCTCGCCCTCTGTTTCAGCCCGTCTGTTTCTCGCCCACTGTTTCAGCCCCTCTGTTTCTCGCCATCTGTTTCAGCCCCTCTGTTTCAGCCCCTCTGTATCAGCCCCTCTGTTTCAGCCACTCTGTTTCTCGCCCTCTGTTTCTCGCCCTCTGTTTCAGCCCCTCTGTTTCAGCCCCTCTGTTTCAGCCCCTCTGTTTCTACCCCTCTGTTTCAGCCCCTCTGTTTCAGCCCCTCTGTTTCTCGCCCTCTCTTTCTCGCCCTCTGTTTCTCGCTCTCTGTTTCTCGCCCTCTGTATCAGCCCCTCTGTTTCTCGCCCACTGTTTCAGCCCCTCTGTTTCAGCCCCTCTGTTTCAGCCCCTCTGTTTCAGCCCTTCTGTTTCAGCCCCTCTGTTTCAGCCCCTCTGTTTCAGCTCCTCTGTTTCAGCCCCTCTGTTTCAGCCCCTCTGTTTCTCGCCCTCTGTTTCTCGCCCTCTGTTTCACGCTCTCTGTTTCTCGCCCTCTGTTTCTCGCCCTCTGTTTCAGCCCCTCTGTTTCAGCCCCTCTGTTTCAGCCCCTCTGTTTCAGCCCCTCTGTTTCAGCCCCTCTGTATCAGCCCCTCTGTTTCAGCCCCGCTGTTTCTCGCCCTCTGTTTCTCGCCCACTGTTTCTCGCCCTCTGTTTCAGCCCCTCTGTTTCAGCCCCTCTGTTTCAGCCCCTCTGTTTCAGCCCCTCTGTTTCTCACCCTCTGTTTCTCGCCCTCTGTTTCTCGCTCTCTGTTTCTCGCCCTCTGTTTCTCGACCTCTGTTTCGGCCCATCTGTTACAGCCCCTCTGTTTCAGCCCCTCTGTTTCTCGCCCTCTGTTTCTCGCCCTCTGTTTCTCGCCCTCTGTTTCAGCCCATCAGTTTCAGCCCCTTTGTTTCAGCCCCTCTGTTTCAGCCCCTCTGTTTCTCGCCCTCTGTTTCAGCCCCTCTGTTTCAGCCCCACTGTTTCAGCCCCTCTGTTTCAGCCACTCTGGTTCTCACCCTCTGTTTCTCGCCCTCTGTTTCTCGCCCTCTGTTTCTCGCCCTCTGTTTCAGCCCCTCTGTTTCTCGCCCTCTGTTTCAGCCCCTCTGTTTCTCGCCCTCTGTTTCTCGCCCTCTGTTTCAGCCCCTCTGTTTCAGCCCCTCTGTTTCAGCCCCTCTGTTTCTCGCCCTCTGTTTCATCCCCTCTGTTTCAGCCCCTCTGTTTCTCGCCCTCTGTTTCAGCCCCTCTGTTTCAGCCCCTCTCTAGCAGCACCTCTGTTTCAGCCCCTCTGTTTCTCGCTCTCTGTTTCTCGCCCTCTGTTTCAGCCCCTCTGTTTCAGCCCCTCTGTTTCAGCCCCTCTGTTTCAGCCCCTCTGTTTCTCGCCCTCTGTTTGTCGCCCTCTGTTTCTCGCTCTCTGTTCCTCGCCCTCTGTTTCAGCCCCTCTGTTTCTCGCCCAGTGTTTCAGCCCCTCTGTTTCAGCCCCTCTGTTTCAGCTCCTCTGTTTCAGCCCTTCTGTTTCAGCCCCTCTGTTTCTCGCCCTCTGTTTCTCGCCCTCGGTTTCAGCCCCTCTGTTTCTCGCCCTCTGTTTCAGCCCCTCTGTTTCTCGCCCTCTGTTTCAGCCCCTCTGTTTCAGCCCCTCTGTTTCAGACCCTCTGTTTCAGCCCTTCTGTTTCAGCCCCTCTGTTTCAGCCCCTCTGTTTCTCGCCCTCTGTTTCTGCCCCTCTGTTTCTCGCCCTCTGTTTCAGACCATTGTTTCAGCCCCTCAGTATCAGCCCCTCTGTTTCAGCCCCTCTGTTTCTCGCCCTCTGTTTCTCGCCCTCTGTTTCTCGCCCTCTGTTTCTCACCCAGTGTTTCAGCCCCTCTCTTTCAGCCCCTCTGTTTCAGCCCCTCTGTTTCAGCCCCTCTGTTTCAGCCCCTCTGTTTCAGCCCCTCTGTTTCTCGCCCTCTGTTTCTCGCCCTCTGTTTCTCGCTCTCTGTTTCAGCCCCTCTGTTTCAGCCCCTCTGTTTCTCGCCATCTGTTTCAGTCCCAATGTTTCAGTCCCTCTGTTTCTCGCCCTCTGTTTCTCGCCCTCTGTTTCTCGCTCTCTGTTTCTCGCCCTCTGTTTCTCGCCCTCTGTTTCAGCCCCTCTGTTTCAGCCCCTCTGTTTCAGCCCCTCTGTTTCAGCCCCTCTGTTTCTCGCCCTCTGTTTCTCGCCCACTGTTTTTCGCCATCTGTTTCAGCCCCTCTGTTTCAGGCCCTCTGTTTCAGCCCCTCTGTTTCAGCCCCTCTGTTTCTCGCACCCTTTTTCTCGCCCTCTGTTTCTCGCTCTCTGTTTCTCGCCCTCTGTTTCTCGCCCTCTGTTTCAGCCCCTCTGTTTCAGCCCCTCTGTTTCAGCCCCTCTGTTTCTCGCCCTCTGTTTCTCGCCCTCTGTTTCTCGCCCTCTGCTTCAGCCCCTCTGTTTCAGCCCCTTTGTTTCAGCCCCTCTGTTTCAGCCCCTCTGTTTCTCGCCCTCTGTTTCAGCCCCTCTGTTTCAGCCCCTCTGTTTCAGCCCCTCTGTTTCTCGCCCTCTGTTTCAGCCCCTCTGTTTCAGCCCCTCTGTTTCTCGCACTCTGTTTCAGCCCCTCTGTTTCAGCCCCTCTGTATCAGCCCCTCTGTTTCAGCCCCTCTGTTTTTCGACCTCTGTTTCTCGCCCTCTGTTTCAGCCCCTCTATTTCAGCCCCTCTGTTTCAGCCCCTCTGTTTCAGCCCCTCTGTTTCTCGCCCTCTGTTTCACGCCCTCTGTTACTCGCCCTCTGTTCCTCGCTCTCTGTTTCTCGCCCTCTGTTTCAGCCCCTCTGTTTCAGCCCCTCTGTTTCTCGCCCTCTGTTTCTCGCCATCTGTTTCAGCCCCTCTGTTTCAGCCCCTCTGTTTCTCGCCCTCTGTTTCAGCCCCTCTGTTTCTCGCCCTCTGTTTCAGCCCCTCTGTTTCAGCCCCTCTGTATCAGCCCCTCTGTTTCAGCCCCTCTGTTTTTCGCCCTCTGTTTCTCGCCCTCTGTTTCAGCCCCTCTGTTTCAGCCCCTCTGTTTCAGCGCCTCTGTTTCAGCCCCTCTGTTTCAGCCCCTCTGTTTCTCGCCCTCTGTTTCTCGCCCTCTGTTACTCGCCCTCTGTTCCTCGCTCTCTGTTTCTCGCCCTCTGTTTCAGCCCCTCTGTTTCAGCCCCTCTGTTTCTCGCCCTCTGTTTCTCGCCATCTGTTTCAGCCCCTCTGTTTCAGCCCCTCTGTTTCTCGCCCTCTGTTTCAGCCCCTCTGTTTCAGCCCCTCTGTTTCAGCCCCTCTGTTTCAGCCCCTCTGTTTCAGCACCTCTGTTTCTCGCCCTTTGTTTCTCGCACTCTGTTTCAGCCCCTCTGTTTCAGCCCCTCTGTTTATCGCCCTCTGTTTCTCGCCCTCGGTTTCAGCCCCTCTGGTTCTCGCCCTCTGTTTCAGCCCCTCTGTTTCACGCCCTCTGTTTCAGCCACTCTGTTTCAGCCCCTCTGTTTCAGCCCCTCTGTTTCAGCCCTTCTGTTTCAGCCCCTCTGTTTCAGCCCCTCTGTTTCTCGCCCTCTGTTTCAGCCCCTCTGTTTCAGCCCCTCTGTTTCAGCCCCTCTGTTTCAGCCCCTCTGTTTCTCGCCCTCTGTTTCTCGCCCTCTGTTTCTCGCTCTCTGTTTCTCGCACTCTGTTTCTCGCCCTCTGTTTCAGCCCCTCTGTTTCAGCCCCTCTGTTTCTCGCCCTCTGTTTCTCGCCCACTGTTTCTCGCCATCTTTTTCAGCCCCTCTGTTTCAGTCCCTCTGTTTCAGCCCCTCAGTTTCAGCCCCTCTGTTTCTCGCACCCTGTTTCTCGCCCTCTGTTTCTCGCTCTCTGTTTCTCGCCCTCTGTTTCTCGCCCTCTGTTTCAGCCCCTCTGTTTCAGCCCCTCTGTTTCAGCCCCTCTGTTTCTCGCCCTCTGTTTCTCGCCCTCTGTTTCTCGCCCTCTGCTTCAGCCCCTCTGTTTCAGCCCCTTTGTTTCAGCCCCTCTGTTTCAGCCCCTCTCTTTGTCGCCCTCTGTTTCAGCCCCTCTGTTTCAGCCCCTCTGTTTCAGCCCCTCTGTTTCTCGCCCTCTGTTTCAGCCCCTCTGTTTCAGCCCCTCTGTTTCTCGCCCTCTATTTCAGCCCCTCTGTTTCAGCCCCTCTGTATCAGCCGCTCTGTTTCAGCCCCTCTGTTTTTCGCACTCTGTTTCTCGCCCTCTGTTTCAGCCCCTCTGTTTCAGCCCCTCTGTTTCAGCCCCTCTGTTTCAGCCCCTCTGTTTCAGCCCTTCTGTTTCAGCCCCTCTGTTTCAGCCCCTCTGTTTCAGCCCCTCTGTTTCAGCCCCTCTGTTTCAGCCCTTCTGTTTCAGCCCCTCTGTTTCAGCCCCTCTGTTTCTCGCCCTCTGTTTCAGACCCTCTGTTTCTCGCCCTCTGTTTCAGACCCTTGTTTCAGCTCCTCAGTATCAGCCCCTCTGTTTCAGCCCCTCTGTTTCTCGCCCTCTGTTTCTCGCCCTCTGTTTCTCGCCCTCTGTTTCTCGCCCACTGTTTCAGCCCCTCTCTTTCAGCCCCTCTGTTTCAGCCCCTCTGTTTCAGCCCCTCTGTTTCAGCCCCTCTGTTTCAGCCCCTCTGTTTCAGCCACTCTGTTTCTCGCCCTCTGTTTCTCGCGCTCTGTTTCTCGCTCTCTGTTTCTCGCCCTCTGTTTCAGCCCCTCTGTTTCTCGCCCACTGTTTCAGCCCCTCTGTTTCTCGCCATCTGTTTCAGCCCCTCTGTTTCAGCCCCTCTGTTTCTCGCCCTCTGTTTCAGACCCTCTGTTTCAGCCCCTCTGTTTCAGCCCCTCTGTTTCAGACCCTCTGTTTCAGCACCTCTGTTTCTCGCCCTTTGTTTCTCGCCCTCTGTTTCAGCCCCTCTGTTTCTCGCCCTCTGTTTCAGCCCCTCTGTTTCTCGCCCTCTGTATCAGCCCCTTTGTTTCAGCCCCTCTGTTTCTCGCCCTCTGTTTCTCGCCCTCTGTTTCAGCCCCTCTGTTTCAGCCCCTCTGTTTCAGCCCCTCTGTTTCAGCCCCTCTGTTTCAGCCCCTCTGATTCTCGCCCTCTGTTTCTCGCCCTCAGTTTCTCGCCCTCTGTTTCTCGCTCTCTGTTTCTCGCCCTCTGTTTCAGCCCCTCTGTTTCTCGCCCACTGTTTCAGCCCCTCTGTTTCTCGCCATCTGTTACAGCCAATCTGTTTCAGCCCCTCTGTTTCTCGCCCTATGTTTCAGCCCCTCTGTTTCAGCCCCTCTGTTTCAGCCACTCTGTTTCAGCCCCTCTGTTTCTCGCCCTCTGTTTCTCGCCCTCTGTTTCTCGCTCTCTGTTTCTCGCACTCTGTTTCTCGCCCTCTGTTTCAGCCCCTCTGTTACAGCCCCTCTGTTTCAGCCCCTCTGTTTCTCGCCCTCTGTTTCTCGCCCACTGTTTCTCGCCATCTGTTTCAGCCCCTCTGTTTCAGTCCCTCTGTTTCAGCCCCTCTGTTTCAGCCCCTCTGTTTCTCGCACCCTGTTTCTCGCCCTCTGTTTCTCGCTCTCTGTTTCTCGCCCTCTGTTTCTCGCCCTCTGTTTCAGCCCCTCTGTTTCAGCCCCTCTGTTTCAGCCCCTCTGTTTCTCGCCCTCTGTTTCTCGCCCTCTGTTTCTCGCCCTCTGCTTCAGCCCCTCTGTTTCAGCCCCTTTGTTTCAGCCCCTCTGTTTCAGCCCCTCTGTTTCTCGCCCTCTGTTTCTCGCCCTCTGTTTCTCGCCCTCTGCTTCAGCCCCTCTGTTTCAGCCCCTTTGTTTCAGCCCCTCTGTTTCAGCCCCTCTGTTTCTCGCCCTCTGTTTCAGCCCCTCTGTTTCAGCCCCTCTGTTTCAGCCCCTCTGTTTCTCGCCCTCTGTTTCAGCCCCTCTGTTTCAGCCCCTCTGTTTCTCGCACTCTGTTTCAGCCCCTCTGTTTCAGCCCCTCTGTATCAGCCCCTCTGTTTCAGCCCCTCTGTTTTTCGACCTCTGTTTCTCGCCCTCTGTTTCAGCCCCTCTATTTCAGCCCCTCTGTTTCAGCCCCTCTGTTTCAGCCCCTCTGTTTCTCGCCCTCTGTTTCACGCCCTCTGTTACTCGCCCTCTGTTCCTCGCTCTCTGTTTCTCGCCCTCTGTTTCAGCCCCTCTGTTTCAGCCCCTCTGTTTCTCGCCCTCTGTTTCTCGCCATCTGTTTCAGCCCCTCTGTTTCAGCCCCTCTGTTTCTCGCCCTCTGTTTCAGCCCCTCTGTTTCTCGCCCTCTGTTTCAGCCCCTCTGTTTCAGCCCCTCTGTATCAGCCCCTCTGTTTCAGCCCCTCTGTTTTTCGCCCTCTGTTTCTCGCCCTCTGTTTCAGCCCCTCTGTTTCAGCCCCTCTGTTTCAGCGCCTCTGTTTCAGCCCCTCTGTTGCAGCCCCTCTGTTTCTCGCCCTCTGTTTCTCGCCCTCTGTTACTCGCCCTCTGTTCCTCGCTCTCTGTTTCTCGCCCTCTGTTTCAGCCCCTCTGTTTCAGCCCCTCTGTTTCTCGCCCTCTGTTTCTCGCCATCTGTTTCAGCCCCTCTGTTTCAGCCCCTCTGTTTCTCGCCCTCTGTTTCAGCCCCTCTGTTTCAGCCCCTCTGTTTCAGCCCCTCTGTTTCAGCCCCTCTGTTTCAGCACCTCTGTTTCTCGCCCTTTGTTTCTCGCACTCTGTTTCAGCCCCTCTGTTTCAGCCCCTCTGTTTATCGCCCTCTGTTTCTCGCCCTCGGTTTCAGCCCCTCTGGTTCTCGCCCTCTGTTTCAGCCCCTCTGTTTCACGCCCTCTGTTTCAGCCACTCTGTTTCAGCCCCTCTGTTTCAGCCCCTCTGTTTCAGCCCTTCTGTTTCAGCCCCTCTGTTTCAGCCCCTCTGTTTCTCGCCCTCTGTTTCAGCCCCTCTGTTTCAGCCCCTCTGTTTCAGCCCCTCTGTTTCAGCCCCTCTGTTTCTCGCCCTCTGTTTCTCGCCCTCTGTTTCTCGCTCTCTGTTTCTCGCACTCTGTTTCTCGCCCTCTGTTTCAGCCCCTCTGTTTCAGCCCCTCTGTTTCTCGCCCTCTGTTTCTCGCCCACTGTTTCTCGCCATCTTTTTCAGCCCCTCTGTTTCAGTCCCTCTGTTTCAGCCCCTCAGTTTCAGCCCCTCTGTTTCTCGCACCCTGTTTCTCGCCCTCTGTTTCTCGCTCTCTGTTTCTCGCCCTCTGTTTCTCGCCCTCTGTTTCAGCCCCTCTGTTTCAGCCCCTCTGTTTCAGCCCCTCTGTTTCTCGCCCTCTGTTTCTCGCCCTCTGTTTCTCGCCCTCTGCTTCAGCCCCTCTGTTTCAGCCCCTTTGTTTCAGCCCCTCTGTTTCAGCCCCTCTCTTTGTCGCCCTCTGTTTCAGCCCCTCTGTTTCAGCCCCTCTGTTTCAGCCCCTCTGTTTCTCGCCCTCTGTTTCAGCCCCTCTGTTTCAGCCCCTCTGTTTCTCGCCCTCTATTTCAGCCCCTCTGTTTCAGCCCCTCTGTATCAGCCGCTCTGTTTCAGCCCCTCTGTTTTTCGCACTCTGTTTCTCGCCCTCTGTTTCAGCCCCTCTGTTTCAGCCCCTCTGTTTCAGCCCCTCTGTTTCAGCCCCTCTGTTTCAGCCCTTCTGTTTCAGCCCCTCTGTTTCAGCCCCTCTGTTTCAGCCCCTCTGTTTCAGCCCCTCTGTTTCAGCCCTTCTGTTTCAGCCCCTCTGTTTCAGCCCCTCTGTTTCTCGCCCTCTGTTTCAGACCCTCTGTTTCTCGCCCTCTGTTTCAGACCCTTGTTTCAGCTCCTCAGTATCAGCCCCTCTGTTTCAGCCCCTCTGTTTCTCGCCCTCTGTTTCTCGCCCTCTGTTTCTCGCCCTCTGTTTCTCGCCCACTGTTTCAGCCCCTCTCTTTCAGCCCCTCTGTTTCAGCCCCTCTGTTTCAGCCCCTCTGTTTCAGCCCCTCTGTTTCAGCCCCTCTGTTTCAGCCACTCTGTTTCTCGCCCTCTGTTTCTCGCGCTCTGTTTCTCGCTCTCTGTTTCTCGCCCTCTGTTTCAGCCCCTCTGTTTCTCGCCCACTGTTTCAGCCCCTCTGTTTCTCGCCATCTGTTTCAGCCCCTCTGTTTCAGCCCCTCTGTTTCTCGCCCTCTGTTTCAGACCCTCTGTTTCAGCCCCTCTGTTTCAGCCCCTCTGTTTCAGACCCTCTGTTTCAGCACCTCTGTTTCTCGCCCTTTGTTTCTCGCCCTCTGTTTCAGCCCCTCTGTTTCTCGCCCTCTGTTTCAGCCCCTCTGTTTCTCGCCCTCTGTATCAGCCCCTTTGTTTCAGCCCCTCTGTTTCTCGCCCTCTGTTTCTCGCCCTCTGTTTCAGCCCCTCTGTTTCAGCCCCTCTGTTTCAGCCCCTCTGTTTCAGCCCCTCTGTTTCAGCCCCTCTGATTCTCGCCCTCTGTTTCTCGCCCTCAGTTTCTCGCCCTCTGTTTCTCGCTCTCTGTTTCTCGCCCTCTGTTTCAGCCCCTCTGTTTCTCGCCCACTGTTTCAGCCCCTCTGTTTCTCGCCATCTGTTACAGCCAATCTGTTTCAGCCCCTCTGTTTCTCGCCCTATGTTTCAGCCCCTCTGTTTCAGCCCCTCTGTTTCAGCCACTCTGTTTCAGCCCCTCTGTTTCTCGCCCTCTGTTTCTCGCCCTCTGTTTCTCGCTCTCTGTTTCTCGCACTCTGTTTCTCGCCCTCTGTTTCAGCCCCTCTGTTACAGCCCCTCTGTTTCAGCCCCTCTGTTTCTCGCCCTCTGTTTCTCGCCCACTGTTTCTCGCCATCTGTTTCAGCCCCTCTGTTTCAGTCCCTCTGTTTCAGCCCCTCTGTTTCAGCCCCTCTGTTTCTCGCACCCTGTTTCTCGCCCTCTGTTTCTCGCTCTCTGTTTCTCGCCCTCTGTTTCTCGCCCTCTGTTTCAGCCCCTCTGTTTCAGCCCCTCTGTTTCAGCCCCTCTGTTTCTCGCCCTCTGTTTCTCGCCCTCTGTTTCTCGCCCTCTGCTTCAGCCCCTCTGTTTCAGCCCCTTTGTTTCAGCCCCTCTGTTTCAGCCCCTCTGTTTCTCGCCCTGTTTCAGCCCCTCTGTTTCAGCCCCTCTGTTTCAGCCCCTCTGATTCTCGCCCTCTGTTTCAGCCCCTCTGTTTCAGCCCCTCTGTTTCTCGCCCTCTGTTTCAGCCCCTCTGTTTCAGCCCCTCTGTATCAGCCGCTCTGTTTCAGCCCCTCTGTTTTTCGCCCTCTGTTTCTCGCCCTCTGTTTCAGCCCCTCTGTTTCAGCCCCTCTGTTTCAGCCCCTCTGTTTCAGCCCCTCTGTTTCTCGCCCTCTGTTTCTCGCCCCCTGTTACTCGCCCTCTGTTCCTCGCTCTCTGTTTCTCGCCCTCTGTTTCAGCCCCTCTGTTTCAGCCCCTCTGTTTCTCGCCCTCTGTTTCTCGCCATCTGTTTCAGCCCCTCTGTTTCAGCCCCTCGGTTTCTCGCCCTCTGTTTCAGCCCCTCTGTTTCTCGCCCTCTGTTTCAGCCCCTCTGTTTCAGCCCCTCTGTATCAGCCCCTCTGTTTCAGCCCCTCTGTTTTTCGCCCTCTGTTTCTCGCCCTCTGTTTCAGCCCCTCTGTTTCAGCCCCTCTGTCTCAGCCCCTCTGTTTCAGCCCCTCTGTTTCAGCCCCTCTGTTTCTCGCCCTCTGTTTCTCGCCCTCTGTTACTCGCCCTCTGTTCCTCTCTCTCTGTTTCTCGCCCTCAGTTTCAGCCCCTCTGTTTCAGCCCCTCTGTTTCTCGCCCTCTGTTTCTCGCCATCTGTTTCAGCCCCTCTGTTTCAGCCCTTCTGTTTCTCGCCCTCTGTTTCAGCCCCTCTGTTTCAGCCCCTCTGTTTCAGCCCCTCTGTTTCAGCCCCTCTGTTTCAGCACCTCTGTTTCTCGCCCTTTGTTTCTCGCCCTCTGTTTCAGCCCCTCTGTTTCAGCCCCTCTGTTTATCGCCCTCTGTTTCTCGCCCTCGGTTTCAGCCCCTCTGGTTCTCGCCCTCTGTTTCAGCACCTCTGTTTCACGCCCTCTGTTTCAGCCACTCTGTTTCAGCCCCTCTGTTTCAGCCCCTCTGTTTCAGCCCTTCTGTTTCAGCCCCTCTGTTTCAGCCCCTCTGTTTCTCGCCCTCTGTTTCAGCCCCTCTGTTTCTCGCCCTCTGTTTCAGACCCTCTGTTTCAGCCCCTCAGTATCAGCCCCTCTGTTCCATCCCCTCTGTTTCAGCCCCTCTGTTTCTCGCCCTCTGTTTCTCGCCCTATGTTTCTCTTTCTCTGTTTCTCGCCCACTGTTTCAGCCCGTCTGTTTCTCGCCCACTGTTTCAGCCCCTCTTTATCTCGCCATCTGTTTCAGCCCCTCTGTTTCAGCCCCTCTGTATCAGCCCCTCTGTTTCAGCCACTCTGTTTCTCGCCCTCTGTTTCTCGCCCTCTGTTTCAGCCCCTCTGTTTCAGCCCCTCTGTTTCAGCCCCTCTGTTTCTCGCCCTCTGTTTCTCGCCCTCTGTTTCTCGCCCTCTGTTTCTCGCTCTCTGTTTCTCGCCCTCTGTTTCAGCACCTCTGTTTCTCGCCCACTGTTTCAGCCCCTCTGTTTCAGCCCCTCTGTTTCAGCCCCTCTGTTTCAGCCCTTCGGTTTCAGCCCCTCTGTTTCAGCCCCTCTGTTTCAGCTCCTCTGTTTCAGCCCCTCTGTTTCAGCCCCTCTGTTTCTCGCCCTCTGTTTCTCGCCCTCTGTTTCTCGCTCTCTGTTTCTCGCCCTCTGTTTCTCGCCCTCTGTTTCAGCCCCTCTGTTTCAGCCCCTCTATTTCAGCCCCTCTGTTTCAGCCCCTCTGTTTCTCGCCCTCTGTTTCAGCCACTCTGTTTCTCGCCCTCTCTTTCAGCCCCTCTGTTTCAGCCCCTCTGTATCAGCCCCTCTGTTTCAGCCCCTCTGTTTCTCGCCCTCTGTTTCCCGCCCTCTGTTTCTGGCTCTCTGTTTCTCGCCCTCTGTTTCTCACCCTCTGTTTCAGCCCCTCTGTTTCACCCCCTCTGTTTCAGCCCCGCTGTTTCTCGCCCTCTGTTTCTCGCCCACTGTTTCTCGCCCTCTGTTTCAGCCCCTCTGTTTCAGCCCCTCTGTTTCAGCCCCTCTGTTTCAGCCCCTCTGTTTCTCGCCCTCTGTTTCTCGACCTCTGTTTCTCGCTCTCTGTTTCTCGCCCTCTGTTTCTCGCCCTCTGTTTCAGCCCCTCTGTTACAGTCCCTCTGTTTCAGCCCCTCTGTTTCTCGCCCTCTGTTTCTCGCCCTCTGTTTCTCGCCCTCTGTTTCAGCCCATCAGTTTCAGCCCCTTTGTTTCAGCCCCTCTGTTTCAGCCCCTCTGTTTCTCGCCCTCTGTTTCTCGCCCTCTGTTTCTCGCTCTCTGTTTCTCGCCCTCTGTTTCTCGCCCTCTGTTTCAGCCCCTCTGTTTCAGCCCCTCTGTTTCAGCCCCTCTGTTTCAGCCCCTCTGTTTCTCGCCCTCTGTTTCAGCCCCTCTGTTTCTCGCCCTCACTTTCAGCCCCTCTGTTTCAGCCCCTCTGTATCATCCACTCTGTTTCAGCCCCTCTGTTTCTCGCCCTCTGTTTCCCGCCCTCTGTTTCTCGCTCTCTGTTTCTCGCCCTCTGTTTCAAACCCTCTGTTTCAGCCCCGCTGTTTCTCGCCCTCTGTTTCTCGCCCACTGTTTCTCGCCCTCTGTTTCAGCCCCTCTGTTTCAGCCCCTCTGTTTCAGCCCCTCTGTTTCAGCCCCTCTGTTTCTCGCCCTCTGTTTCTCGCCCTCTGTTTCAGCCCCTCTGTTTCTCGCCCTCTGTTTCTCACCCTCTGTTTCAGCCCCTCTGTTTCAGCCCCTCTGTTTCAGCCCCGCTGTTTCTCGCCCTCTGTTTCAGCCCCTCTGTTTCTCGCCCTCTGTTTCTCACCCTCTGTTTCAGCCCCTCTGTTTCAGCCCCTCTGTTTCAGCCCCTCTGTTTCAGCCCCTCTGTTTCAGCCCCTCTGTTTCTCGCCCTCTGTTTCTCGCCCTCTGTTTCTCGCCCTCTGTTTCAGCCCCTCTGTTTCAGTCCCTCTGTTTCAGCCCCTCTGTTTCTCGCCCTCTGTTTCTCGCCCTCTGTTTCAGCCCCTCTGTTTCAGCCCCTCTGTTTCAGCCCCTCTGTTTCTCGCCCTCTGTTTCAGCACCTCTGTTTCAGCCCCTCTGTTTCTCGCCCTCTGTTTCAGCCCCTCTGTTTCAGCCCCTCTCTATCAGCCCCTCTGTTTCAGCCCCTCTGTTTCTCGCCCTCTGTTTCTCGCCCTCTGTTTCAGCCCCTCTGTTTCAGCCCCTCTGTTTCAGACCCTCTGTTTCTCGCCCTCTGTTTCAGCCCCTCTGTTTCAGCCCCTCTCTGTCAGCCCCTCTGTTTCAGCCCCTCTGTTTCTCGCCCTCTGTTTCACGCCCTCTGTTTCAGCCCCTCTCTTTCAGCCCCTCTGTTTCAGCCCCTCTGTTTCAGCCCCTCTGTTTCAGCCCCTCTGTTTCAGCCCCTCTGTTTCAGCCACTCTGTTTCTCGCCCTCTGTATCTCGCGCTCTGTTTCTCGCTCTCTGTTTCTCGCCCTCTGTTTCAGCCCCTCTGTTTCTCGCCCACTGTTTCAGCCCCTCTGTTTCTCGCCATCTGTTTCAGCCCCTCTGTTTCAGCCCCTCTGTTTCTCGCCCTCTGTTTCAGACCCTCTGTTTCAGCCCCTCTGTTTCAGCCCCTCTGTTTCAGACCCTCTGTTTCAGCACCTCTGTTTCTCGCCCTTTGTTTCTCGCCCTCTGTTTCAGCCCCTCTGTTTCTCGCCCTCTGTTTCAGCCCCTCTGTTTCTCGCCCTCTGTTTCAGCCCCTCTGTTTCAGCCCGTCTGTTTCTCGCCCTCTGTTTCAGCCCCTCTGTTTCAGCCCTTCTGTATCAGCCCCTCTGTTTCAGCCCCTCTGTTTCTCGCCCTCTGTTTCTCGCCCTCTGTTTCAGCACCTCTGTTTCAGCCCCTCTGTTTCAGCCCCTCTGTTTCAGCCCCTCTGTTTCAGCCCCTCTGATTCTCGCCCTCTGTTTCTCGCCCTCTGTTTCAGCCCCTCTGTTTCTCGCCCAGTGTTTCAGCCCCTCTGTTTCAGCCCCTCTGTTTCAGCCCCTCTGTTTCAGCCCTTCTGTTTCAGCCCCTCTGTTTCAGCCCCTCTGTTTCAGCTCCGCTGTTTCAGCCCCTCTGTTTCAGCCCCTCTGTTTCTCGCCCTCTGTTTCTCGCCCTCGGTTTCAGCCCCTCGGTTTCTCGACCTCTGTTTCAGCCCCTCTGTTTCTCGCCCTCTGTTTCAGCCCCTCTGTTTCAGCCCCTCTGTTTCAGCCCCTCTGTTTCAGCCCTTCTGTTTCAGCCCCTCTGTTTCAGCCCCTCTGTTTCTCGCCCTCTGTTTCAGCCCCTCTGTTTCTCGCCCTCTGTTTCAGACCCTTGTTTCAGCTCCTCAGTATCAGCCCCTCTGTTTCAGCCACTCTGTTTCTCGCCCTCTGTTTCAGACCCTCTGTTTCAGCCCCTCTGTTTCAGCCCCTCTGTTTCAGACCCTCTGTTTCAGCACCTCTGTTTCTCGCCCTTTGTTTCTCGCCCTCTGTTTCTCGCCCTCTGTTTCTCGCCCACTGTTTCAGCCCCTCTCTTTCAGCCCCTCTGTTTCAGCCCCTCTGTTTCAGCCCCTCTGTTTCAGCCCCTCTGTTTCAGCCCCTCTGTTTCAGCCACTCTGTTTCTCGCCCTCTGTATCTCGCGCTCTGTTTCTCGCTCTCTGTTTCTCGCCCTCTGTTTCAGCCCCTCTGTTTCTCGCCCAATGTTTCAGCCCCTCTGTTTCTCGCCATCTGTTTCAGCCCCTCTGTTTCAGCCCCTCTGTTTCTCGCCCTCTGTTTCAGACCCTCTGTTTCAGCCCCTCTGTTTCAGCCCCTCTGTTTCAGACCCTCTGTTTCAGCACCTCTGTTTCTCGCCCTTTGTTTCTCGCCCTCTGTTTCAGCCCCTCTGTTTCTCGCCCTCTGTTTCAGCCCCTCTGTTTCTCGCCCTCTGTTTCAGCCCCTCTGTTTCAGCCCGTCTGTTTCTCGCCCTCTGTTTCAGCCCCTCTGTTTCAGCCCTTCTGTATCAGCCCCTCTGTTTCAGCCCCTCTGTTTCTCGCCCTCTGTTTCTCGCCCTCTGTTTCAGCACCTCTGTTTCAGCCCCTCTGTTTCAGCCCCTCTGTTTCAGCCCCTCTGTTTCAGCCCCTCTGATTCTCGCCCTCTGTTTCTCGCCCTCAGTTTCTCGCCCTCTGTTTCTCGCTCTCTGTTTCTCGCCCTCTGTTTCAGCCCCTCTGTTTCTCGCCCACTGTTTCAGCCCCTCTGTTTCTCGCCATCTGTTACAGCCCCTCTGATTCAGCCCCTCTGTTTCTCGCCCTATGTTTCAGCCCCTCTGTTTCAGCCCCTCTGTTTCAGCCCCTCTGTTTCAGCCCCTCTCTTTCTCGCCCTCTGTTTCACGCCCTCTGTTTCTCGCTCTCTGTTTCTCGCACTCTGTTTCTCGCCCTCTGTTTCAGCCCCTCTGTTTCAGCCCCTCTGTTTCAGCCCCTCTGTTTCTCGCCCTCTGTTTCTCGCCCACTGTTTCTCGCCATCTGTTTCAGCCCCTCTGTTTCAGTCCCTCTGTTTCAGCCCCTCTGTTTCAGCCCCTCTGTTTCTCGCACCCTGTTTCAGCCCCTCTGTTTCAGCCCTTCTGTTTCTCGCCCTCTGTTTCAGACCCTCTGTTTCAGCCCCTCTGTTTCAGCCCCTCTGTTTCAGACCCTCTGTTTCAGCACCTCTGTTTCTCGCCCTTTGTATCTCGCCCTCTGTTTCAGCCCCTCTGTTTCTCGCCCTCTGTTTCAGCCCCTCTGTTTCTCGCCCTCTGTTTCAGTCCCTCTGTTTCAGCCCGTCTGTTTCTCGCCCTCTGTTTCAGCCCCTCTGTTTCAGCCCCTCTGTATCAGCCCCTCTGTTTCAGCCCTTCTGTTTCTCGCCCTCTGTTTCTCGCCCTCTGTTTCAGCACCTCTGTTTCAGCCCCTCTGTTTCAGCCCCTCTGTTTCAGCCCCTCTGTTTCAGCCCCTCTGATTCTCGCCCTCTGTTTCTCGCCCTCAGTTTCTCGCCCTCTGTTTCTCGCTCTCTGTTTCTCGCCCTCTGTTTCAGCCCCTCTGTTTCTCGCCCACTGTTTCAGCCACTCTGTTTCTCGCCATCTGTTACAGCCCCTCTGTTTCAGCCCCTCTGTTTCTCGCCCTATGTTTCAGCCCCTCTGTTTCAGCCCCTCTGTTTCAGCCCGTCTGTTTCAGCCCCTCTGTTTCTCGCCCTCTGTTTCACGCCCTCTGTTTCTCGCTCTCTGTTTCTCGCACTCTGTTTCTCGCCCTCTGTTTCAGCCCCTCTGTTTCAGCCCCTCTGTTTCAGCCCCTCTGTTTCTCGCCCTCTGTTTCTCGCCCACTGTTTCTCGCCATCTGTTTCAGCCCCTCTGTTTCAGTCCCTCTGTTTCAGCCCCTCTGTTTCAGCCCCTCTGTTTCTCGCACCCTGTTTCAGCCCCTCTGTTTCAGCCCTTCTGTTTCAGCCCCTCTGTTTCAGCCCCTCTGTTTCAGCTCCGCTGTTTCAGCCCCTCTGTTTCAGCCCCTCTGTTTCTCGCCCTCTGTTTCTCGCCCTCGGTTTCAGCCCCTCGGTTTCTCGACCTCTGTTTCAGCCCCTCTGTTTCTCGCCCTCTGTTTCAGCCCCTCTGTTTCAGCCCCTCTGTTTCAGCCCCTCTGTTTCAGCCCTTCTGTTTCAGCCCCTCTGTTTCAGCCCCTCTGTTTCTCGCCCTCTGTTTCAGCCCCTCTGTTTCTCGCCCTCTGTTTCAGACCCTTGTTTCAGCTCCTCAGTATCAGCCCCTCTGTTTCAGCCCCTCTGTTTCTCGCCCTCTGTTTCTCGCCCTCTGTTTCTCGCCCTCTGTTTCTCGCCCACTGTTTCAGCCCCTCTCTTTCAGCCCCTCTGTTTCAGCCCCTCTGTTTCAGCCCCTCTGTTTCAGCCCCTCTGTTTCAGCCCCTCTGTTTCAGCCACTCTGTTTCTCGCCCTCTGTTTCTCGCCCTCTGTTTCTCGCTCTCTGTTTCTCGCCCTCTGTTTCAGCCCGTCTGTTTCTCGCCCACTGTTTCAGCCCCTCTGTTTCTCGCCATCTGTTTCAGCCCCTCTGTTTCAGCCCCTCTGTTTCTCGTCCTCTGTTTCAGACCCTCTGTTTCAGCCCCTCTGTTTCAGCCCCTCTGTTTCAGACCCTCTGTTTCAGCACCTCTGTTTCTCGCCCTTTGTTTCTCGCCCTCTGTTTCAGCCCCTCTGTTTCTCGCCCTCTGTTTCAGCCCCTCTGTTTCTCGCCCTCTGTTTCAGCCCCTCTGTTTCAGCCCGTCTGTTTCTCGCCCTCTGTTTCAGCCCCTCTGTTTCAGCCCCTCTGTATCAGCCCCTCTGTTTCAGCCCCTCTGTTTCTCGCCCTCTGTTTCTCGCCCTCTGTTTCAGCACCTCTGTTTCAGCCCCTCTGTTTCAGCCCCTCTGTTTCAGCCCCTCTGTTTCAGCCCCTCTGTTTCAGCCACTCTGTTTCTCGCCCTCAGTTTCTCGCCCTCTGTTTCTCGCTCTCTGTTTCTCGCCCTCTGTTTCAGCCCCTCTGTTTCTCGCCCACTGTTTCAGCCCCTCTGTTTCTCGCCCTCTGTTTCAGACCCTTGTTTCAGCTCCTCAGTATCAGCCCCTCTGTTTCAGCCACTCTGTTTCTCGCCCTCTGTTTCAGACCCTCTGTTTCAGCCCCTCTGTTTCAGCCCCTCTGTTTCAGACCCTCTGTTTCAGCACCTCTGTTTCTCGCCCTTTGTTTCTCGCCCTCTGTTTCTCGCCCTCTGTTTCTCGCCCACTGTTTCAGCCCCTCTCTTTCAGCCCCTCTGTTTCAGCCCCTCTGTTTCAGCCCCTCTGTTTCAGCCCCTCTGTTTCAGCCCCTCTGTTTCAGCCACTCTGTTTCTCGCCCTCTGTATCTCGCGCTCTGTTTCTCGCTCTCTGTTTCTCGCCCTCTGTTTCAGCCCCTCTGTTTCTCGCCCAATGTTTCAGCCCCTCTGTTTCTCGCCATCTGTTTCAGCCCCTCTGTTTCAGCCCCTCTGTTTCTCGCCCTCTGTTTCAGACCCTCTGTTTCAGCCCCTCTGTTTCAGCCCCTCTGTTTCAGACCCTCTGTTTCAGCACCTCTGTTTCTCGCCCTTTGTTTCTCGCCCTCTGTTTCAGCCCCTCTGTTTCTCGCCCTCTGTTTCAGCCCCTCTGTTTCTCGCCCTCTGTTTCAGCCCCTCTGTTTCAGCCCGTCTGTTTCTCGCCCTCTGTTTCAGCCCCTCTGTTTCAGCCCTTCTGTATCAGCCCCTCTGTTTCAGCCCCTCTGTTTCTCGCCCTCTGTTTCTCGCCCTCTGTTTCAGCACCTCTGTTTCAGCCCCTCTGTTTCAGCCCCTCTGTTTCAGCCCCTCTGTTTCAGCCCCTCTGATTCTCGCCCTCTGTTTCTCGCCCTCAGTTTCTCGCCCTCTGTTTCTCGCTCTCTGTTTCTCGCCCTCTGTTTCAGCCCCTCTGTTTCTCGCCCACTGTTTCAGCCCCTCTGTTTCTCGCCATCTGTTACAGCCCCTCTGATTCAGCCCCTCTGTTTCTCGCCCTATGTTTCAGCCCCTCTGTTTCAGCCCCTCTGTTTCAGCCCCTCTGTTTCAGCCCCTCTCTTTCTCGCCCTCTGTTTCACGCCCTCTGTTTCTCGCTCTCTGTTTCTCGCACTCTGTTTCTCGCCCTCTGTTTCAGCCCCTCTGTTTCAGCCCCTCTGTTTCAGCCCCTCTGTTTCTCGCCCTCTGTTTCTCGCCCACAGTTTCTCGCCATCTGTTTCAGCCCCTCTGTTTCAGTCCCTCTGTTTCAGCCCCTCTGTTTCAGCCCCTCTGTTTCTCGCACCCTGTTTCAGCCCCTCTGTTTCAGCCCTTCTGTTTCTCGCCCTCTGTTTCAGACCCTCTGTTTCAGCCCCTCTGTTTCAGCCCCTCTGTTTCAGACCCTCTGTTTCAGCACCTCTGTTTCTCGCCCTTTGTATCTCGCCCTCTGTTTCAGCCCCTCTGTTTCTCGCCCTCTGTTTCAGCCCCTCTGTTTCTCGCCCTCTGTTTCAGTCCCTCTGTTTCAGCCCGTCTGTTTCTCGCCCTCTGTTTCAGCCCCTCTGTTTCAGCCCCTCTGTATCAGCCCCTCTGTTTCAGCCCTTCTGTTTCTCGCCCTCTGTTTCTCGCCCTCTGTTTCAGCACCTCTGTTTCAGCCCCTCTGTTTCAGCCCCTCTGTTTCAGCCCCTCTGTTTCAGCCCCTCTGATTCTCGCCCTCTGTTTCTCGCCCTCAGTTTCTCGCCCTCTGTTTCTCGCTCTCTGTTTCTCGCCCTCTGTTTCAGCCCCTCTGTTTCTCGCCCACTGTTTCAGCCACTCTGTTTCTCGCCATCTGTTACAGCCCCTCTGTTTCAGCCCCTCTGTTTCTCGCCCTATGTTTCAGCCCCTCTGTTTCAGCCCCTCTGTTTCAGCCCGTCTGTTTCAGCCCCTCTGTTTCTCGCCCTCTGTTTCACGCCCTCTGTTTCTCGCTCTCTGTTTCTCGCACTCTGTTTCTCGCCCTCTGTTTCAGCCCCTCTGTTTCAGCCCCTCTGTTTCAGCCCCTCTGTTTCTCGCCCTCTGTTTCTCGCCCACTGTTTCTCGCCATCTGTTTCAGCCCCTCTGTTTCAGTCCCTCTGTTTCAGCCCCTCTGTTTCAGCCCCTCTGTTTCTCGCACCCTGTTTCAGCCCCTCTGTTTCAGCCCTTCTGTTTCAGCCCCTCTGTTTCAGCCCCTCTGTTTCAGCTCCGCTGTTTCAGCCCCTCTGTTTCAGCCCCTCTGTTTCTCGCCCTCTGTTTCTCGCCCTCGGTTTCAGCCCCTCGGTTTCTCGACCTCTGTTTCAGCCCCTCTGTTTCTCGCCCTCTGTTTCAGCCCCTCTGTTTCAGCCCCTCTGTTTCAGCCCCTCTGTTTCAGCCCTTCTGTTTCAGCCCCTCTGTTTCAGCCCCTCTGTTTCTCGCCCTCTGTTTCAGCCCCTCTGTTTCTCGCCCTCTGTTTCAGACCCTTGTTTCAGCTCCTCAGTATCAGCCCCTCTGTTTCAGCCCCTCTGTTTCTCGCCCTCTGTTTCTCGCCCTCTGTTTCTCGCCCTCTGTTTCTCGCCCACTGTTTCAGCCCCTCTCTTTCAGCCCCTCTGTTTCAGCCCCTCTGTTTCAGCCCCTCTGTTTCAGCCCCTCTGTTTCAGCCCCTCTGTTTCAGCCACTCTGTTTCTCGCCCTCTGTTTCTCGCCCTCTGTTTCTCGCTCTCTGTTTCTCGCCCTCTGTTTCAGCCCGTCTGTTTCTCGCCCACTGTTTCAGCCCCTCTGTTTCTCGCCATCTGTTTCAGCCCCTCTGTTTCAGCCCCTCTGTTTCTCGTCCTCTGTTTCAGACCCTCTGTTTCAGCCCCTCTGTTTCAGCCCCTCTGTTTCAGACCCTCTGTTTCAGCACCTCTGTTTCTCGCCCTTTGTTTCTCGCCCTCTGTTTCAGCCCCTCTGTTTCTCGCCCTCTGTTTCAGCCCCTCTGTTTCTCGCCCTCTGTTTCAGCCCCTCTGTTTCAGCCCGTCTGTTTCTCGCCCTCTGTTTCAGCCCCTCTGTTTCAGCCCCTCTGTATCAGCCCCTCTGTTTCAGCCCCTCTGTTTCTCGCCCTCTGTTTCTCGCCCTCTGTTTCAGCACCTCTGTTTCAGCCCCTCTGTTTCAGCCCCTCTGTTTCAGCCCCTCTGTTTCAGCCCCTCTGTTTCAGCCACTCTGTTTCTCGCCCTCAGTTTCTCGCCCTCTGTTTCTCGCTCTCTGTTTCTCGCCCTCTGTTTCAGCCCCTCTGTTTCTCGCCCACTGTTTCAGCCCCTCTGTTTCTCGCCATCTGTTACAGCCCCTCTGTTTCAGCCCCTCTGTTTCTCGCCCTATGTTTCAGCCCCTCTGTTTCAGCCCCTCTGTTTCAGCCCCTCTGTTTCAGCCCCTCTGTTTCTCGCCCTCTGTTTCTCGCTCTCTGTTTCTCGCTCTCTGTTTCTCGCACTCTGTTTCTCGCCCTCTGTTTCAGCCCCTCTGTTTCAGCCCCTCTGTTTCAGCCCCTCTGTTGCTCGCTCTCTGTTTCTCGCACTCTGTTTCTCGCCATCTGTTTCAGCCCCTCTGTTTCAGTCCCTCTGTTTCAGCCCCTCTGTTTCAGCCCCTCTGTTTCTCGCACCCTGTTTCAGCCCCTCTGTTTCAGCCCTTCTGTTTCAGCCCCTCTGTTTCAGCCCCTCTGTTTCAGCTCCGCTGTTTCAGCCCCTCTGTTTCAGCCCCTCTGTTTCTCGCCCTCTGTTTCTCGCCCTCGGTTTCAGCCCCTCGGTTTCTCGACCTCTGTTTCAGCCCCTCTGTTTCTCGCCCTCTGTTTCAGCCCCTCTGTTTCAGCCCCTCTCTATCAGCCCCTCTGTTTCAGCCCCTCTGTTTCAGCCCCTCTGTTTCAGCCCCTCTGTTTCTCGTCCTCTGTTTCAGCCCCTCTGTTTCTCGCCCTCTGTTTCAGACCCTTGTTTCAGCTCCTCAGTATCAGCCCCTCTGTTTCAGCCCCTCTGTTTCTCGCCCTCTGTTTCTCGCCCTCTGTTTCTCGCCCTCTGTTTCTCGCCCACTGTTTCAGCCCCTCTCTTTCAGCCCCTCTGTTTCAGCCCCTCTGTTTCAGCCCCTCTGTTTCAGCCCCTCTGTTTCAGCCCCTCTGTTTCAGCCACTCTGTTTCTCGCCCTCTGTTTCTCGCCCTCTGTTTCTCGCTCTCTGTTTCTCGCCCTCTGTTTCAGCCCCTCTGTTTCTCGCCCACTGTTTCAGCCCCTCTGTTTCTCGCCATCTGTTTCAGCCCCTCTGTTTCAGCCCCTCTGTTTCTCGTCCTCTGTTTCAGACCCTCTGTTTCAGCCCCTCTGTTTCAGCCCCTCTGTTTCAGACCCTCTGTTTCAGCACCTCTGTTTCTCGCCGTTTGTTTCTCGCCCTCTGTTTCAGCCCCTCTGTTTCTCGCCCTCTGTTTCAGCCCCTCTGTTTCTCGCCCTCTGTTTCAGCCCCTCTGTTTCAGCCCGTCTGTTTCTCGCCCTCTGTTTCAGCCCCTCTGTTTCAGCCCCTCTGTATCAGCCCCTCTGTTTCAGCCCCTCTGTTTCTCGCCCTCTGTTTCTCGCCCTCTGTTTCAGCACCTCTGTTTCAGCCCCTCTGTTTCAGCCCCTCTGTTTCAGCCCCTCTGTTTCAGCCCCTCTGATTCTCGCCCTCTGTTTCTCGCCCTCAGTTTCTCGCCCTCTGTTTCTCGCTCTCTGTTTCTCGCCCTCTGTTTCAGCCCCTCTGTTTCTCGCCCACTGTTTCAGCCCCTCTGTTTCTCGCCATCTGTTACAGCCCCTCTGTTTCAGCCCCTCTGTTTCTCGCCCTATGTTTCAGCCCCTCTGTTTCAGCCCCTCTGTTTCAGCCCCTCTGTTTCAGCCCCTCTGTTTCTCGCCCTCTGTTTCTCGCCCTCTGTTTCTCGCTCTCTGTTTCTCGCACTCTGTTTCTCGCCCTCTGTTTCAGCCCCTCTGTTTCAGCCCGTCTGTTTCAGCCCCTCTGTTGCTCGCCCTCTGTTTCTCGCCCACTGTTTCTCGCCATCTGTTTCAGCCCCTCTGTTTCAGTCCCTCTGTTTCAGCCCCTCTGTTTCAGCCCCTCTGTTTCTCGCACCCTGTTTCTCGCCCTCTGTTTCTCGCTCTCTGTTTCTCGCCCTCTGTTTCTCGCCCTCTGTTTCAGCCCCTCTGTTTCAGCCCCTCTGTTTCAGCCCCTCTGTTTCTCGCCCTCTGTTTCTCGCCCTCTGTTTCTCGCCCTCTGCTTCAGCCCCTCTGTTTCAGCCCCTTTGTTTCAGCCCCTCTGTTTCAGCCCCTCTGTTTCTCGCCCTCTGTTTCAGCCCCTCTGTTTCAGCCCCTCTATTTCAGCCCCTCTGTTTCTCGCCCTCTGTTTCAGCCCCTCTGTTTCAGCCCCTCTGTTTCTCGCACTCTGTTTCAGCCCCTCTGTTTCAGCCCCTCTGTATCAGCCGCTCTGTTTCAGCCCCTCTGTTTTTCGCCCTCTGTTTCTCGCCCTCTGTTTCAGCCCCTCTGTTTCAGCCCCTCTGTTTCAGCCCCTCTGTTTCAGCCCCTCTGTTTCTCGCCCTCTGTTTCTCGCCCCCTGTTACTCGCCCTCTGTTCCTCGCTCTCTGTTTCTCGCCCTCTGTTTCAGCCCCTCTGTTTCAGCCCCTCTGTTTCTCGCCCTCTGTTTCTCGCCATCTGTTTCAGCCCCTCTGTTTCAGCCCCTCGGTTTCTCGCCCTCTGTTTCAGCCCCTCTGTTTCTCGCCCTCTGTTTCAGCCCCTCTGTTTCAGCCCCTCTGTATCAGCCCCTCTGTTTCAGCCCCTCTGTTTTTCGCCCTCTGTTTCTCGTCCTCTGTTTCAGCCCCTCTGTTTCAGCCCCTCTGTCTCAGCCCCTCTGTTTCAGCCCCTCTGTTTCAGCCCCTCTGTTTCTCGCCCTCTGTTTCTCGCCCTCTGTTACTCGCCCTCTGTTCCTCGCTCTCTGTTTCTCGCCCTCTGTTTCAGCCCCTCTGTTTCAGCCCCTCTGTTTCTCGCCCTCTGTTTCTCGCCATCTGTTTCAGCCCCTCTGTTTCAGCCCCTCTGTTTCTCGCCCTCTGTTTCAGCCCCTCTGTTTCAGCCCCTCTGTTTCAGCCCCTCTGTTTCAGCCACTCTGTTTCAGCACCTCTGTTTCTCGCCCTTTGTTTCTCGCCCTCTGTTTCAGCCCCTCTGTTTCAGCCCCTCTGTTTATCGCCCTCTGTTTCTCGCCCTCGGTTTCAGCCCCTCTGGTTCTCGCCCTCTGTTTCAGCACCTCTGTTTCACGCCCTCTGTTTCAGCCACTCTGTTTCAGCCCCTCTGTTTCAGCCCCTCTGTTTCAGCCCTTCTGTTTCAGCCCCTCTGTTTCAGCCCCTCTGTTTCTCGCCCTCTGTTTCAGCCCCTCTGTTTCTCGCCCTCTGTTTCAGACCCTCTGTTTCAGCCCCTCAGTATCAGCCCCTCCGTTTCAACCCCTCTGTTTCAGCCCCTCTGTTTCTCGCCCTCTGTTTCTCGCCCTATGTTTCTCTTTCTCAGTTTCTCGCCCTCTGTTTCAGCCCGTCTGTTTCTCGCCCACTGTTTCAGCCCCTCTGTTTCTCGCCAGCTGTTTCAGCCCCTCTGTTTCAGCCCCTCTGTATCAGCCCCTCTGTTTCAGCCACTCTGTTTCTCGCCCTCTGTTTCTCGCCCTCTGTTTCAGCCCCTCTGTTTCAGCCCCTCTGTTTCAGCCCCTCTGTTTCTCGCCCTCTGTTTCTCGCCCTCTGTTTCTCGCCCTCTGTTTCTCGCTCTCTGTTTCTCGCCCCCTGTTTCAGCCCCTCTGTTTCTCGCCCACTGTTTCAGCCCCTCTGTTTCAGCCCCTCTGTTTCAGCCCCTCTGTTTCAGCCCTTCGGTTTCAGCCCCTCTGTTTCAGCCCCTCTGTTTCAGCTCCTCTGTTTCAGCCCCTCTGTTTCAGCCCCTCTGTTTCTCGCCCTCTGTTTCTCGCCCTCTGTTTCTCGCTCTCTGTTTCTCGCCCTCTGTTTCACGCCCTCTGTTTCAGCCCCTCTGTTTCAGCCCCTCTGTTTCAGCCCCTCTGTTTCAGCCCCTCTGTATCTCGCCCTCTGTTTCAGCCCCTCTGTTTCTCGCCCTCTGTTTCAGCCCCTCTGTTCCTCGCCCTCTCTTTAAGCCCCTCTGTTTCAGCCCCTCTGTATCAGCCCCTCTGTTTCAGCCCCTCTGTTTCTCGCCCTCTGTTTCCCGCCCTCTGTTTCTGGCTCTCTGTTTCTCGCCCTCTGTTTCTCACCCTCTGTTTCAGCCCCTCTGTTTCAGCCCCTCTGTTTCAGCCCCGCTGTTTCTCGCCCTCTGTTTCTCGCCCACTGTTTCTCGCCCTCTGTTTCAGCCCCTCTGTTTCAGCCCCTCTGTTTCAGCCCCTCTGTTTCAGCCCCTCTGTTTCTCGCCCTCTGTTTCTCGACCTCTGTTTCTCGCTCTCTGTTTCTCGCCCTCTGTTTCTCGCCCTCTGTTTCAGCCCCTCTGTTACAGCCCCTCTGTTTCAGCCCCTCTGTTTCTCGCCCTCTGTTTCTCGCCCTCTGTTTCTCGCCCTCTGTTTCAGCCCATCAGTTTCAGCCCCTTTGTTTCAGCCCCTCTGTTTCAGCCCCTCTGTTTCTCGCCCTCTGTTTCAGCCCCTCTGTTTCAGCCCCTCTGTTTCAGCCCCTCTGTTTCAGCCCCTCTGTTTCTCGCCCTCTGTTTCTCGCCCTCTGTTTCTCGCCCTCTGTTTCAGCCCCTCTGTTTCAGTCCCTCTGTTTCAGCCCCTCTGTTTCTCGCCCTCTGTTTCTCGCCCTCTGTTTCAGCCCCTCTGTTTCGGCCCCTCTGTTTCAGCCCCTCTGTTTCTCGCCCTCTGTTTCAGCACCTCTGTTTCAGCCCCTCTGTTTCTCGCCATCTGTTTCAGCCCCTCTGTTTCAGCCCCTGTCTATCAGCCCCTCTGTTTCAGCCCCTCTGTTTCTCGCCCTCTGTATCTCGCCCTCTGTTTCAGCCCCTCTGTTTCAGCCCCTCTGTTTCCGCCCCTGTGTTTCAGCCCCTCTGTTTCAGCCCTTCTGTTTCAGCCCCTCTGTTTCAGCCCCTCTGTTTCAGCTCCTCTGTTTCTCGCCCACTGTTTCAGCCCCTCTGTTTCAGCCCCTCTGTTTCAGCCCCTCTGTTTCAGCCCTTCTGTTTCAGCCCCTCTGTTTCAGCCCCTCTGTTTCAGCTCCTCTGTTTCAGCCCCTCTGTTTCAGCCCCTCTGTTTCTCGCCCTCTGTTTCTCGCCCTCTGTTTCTCGCTCTCTGTTTCTCGCCCTCTGTTTCTCGCCCGCTGTTTCAGCCCATCTGTTTCAGCCCCTCTGTTTCAGCCCCTCTGTTTCAGCCCCTCTGTTTCTCGCCCTCTGTTTCAGCCCCTCTGTTTCTCGTCATCTGTTACAGCCCCTCTGTTTCAGCCCCTCTGTTTCTCGCCCTATGTTTCAGCCCCTCTGTTTCAGCCCCTCTGTTTCAGCCCCTCTTTTTCAGCCCCTCTGTTTCTCGCCCTCTGTTTCTCGCCCTCTGTTTCTCACTCTCTGTTTCTCGCACTCTGTTTCTCGCCCTCTGTTTCAGCCCCTCTGTTTCAGCCCCTCTTTTTCAGCCCCTCTGTTTCTCGCCCTCTGTTTCTCGCCCTCTGTTTCTCGCCCTCTGCTTCAGCCCCTCTGTTTCAGCCCCTTTGTTTCAGCCCGTCTGTTTCAGCCCCTCTGTTTCAGCCCCTCTGTTTCTCGTCTTCTGTTTCTCGCCCTCTGTTTCTCGCCCTCTGTTTCAGCCCCTCTGTTTCAGTCCCTCTGTTTCAGCCCCTCTGATTCTCGCCCTCAGTTTCTCGCCCTCTGTTTCAGCCCCTCTGTTTCAGCCCCTCTGTTTCAGCCCCTCTGTTTCTCGCCCTCTGTTTCAGCACCTCTGTTTCAGCCCCTCTGTTTCTCGCCCTCTGTTTCAGCCCCTCTGTTTCAGCCCCTCTCTATCAGCCCCTCTGTTTCAGCCCCTCTGTTTCTCGCCCTCTGTTTCTCGCCCTCTGTTTCAGCCCCTCTGTTTCAGCCCCTCTGTTTCAGCCCCTCTGTTTCAGACCCTCTGTTTCTCGCCCTCTGTTTCAGCCCCTCTGTTTCAGCCCCTCTCTATCAGCCCCTCTGTTTCAGCCCCTCTGTTTCTCGCCCTATGTTTCACGCCCTCTGTTTCAGCCCCTCTGTTTCAGCCCCTCTGTTTCAGCCCCTCTGTTTCAGCCCCTCTGTTTCAGCCCCTCTGTTTATCGCTCTCTGTTTCTCGCCCTCTGTTTCTCGCTCTCTGTTTCTCGCCCTCTGTTTCAGCCCCTCTGTTTCTCGCCCAGTGTTTCAGCCCCTCTGTTTCAGTCCCTCTGTTTCAGCCCCTCTGTTTCAGCCCTTCTGTTTCAGCCCCTCTGTTTCAGCCCCTCTGTTTCAGCTCCTCTGTTTCAGCCCCTCTGTTTCAGCCCCTCTGTTTCTCGCCCTCTGTTTCTCGCCCTCGGTTTCAGCCCCTCGGTTTCTCGACCTCTGTTTCAGCCCCTCTGTTTCTCGCCCTCTGTTTCAGCCCCTCTGTTTCAGCCCCTCTGTTTCAGCCCCTCTGTTTCAGCCCTTCTGTTTCAGCCACTCTGTTTCAGCCCCTCTGTTTCAGCCCCTCTGTTTCAGCCCCTCTGTTTCTCGCCCTCTGTTTCAGACCCTTGTTTCAGCTCCTCAGTATCAGCCCCTCTGTTTCAGCCCCTCTGTTTCTCGCCCTCTGTTTCTCGCCCTCTGTTTCTCGCCCTCTTTTTCTCGCCCAATCTTTCAGCCCCTCTCTTTCAGCCCCTCTGTTTCAGCCCCTCTGTTTCAGCCCCTCTGTTTCAGCCCCTCTGTTTCAGCCCCTCTGTTTCTCGCCCTCTGTTTCTCGCCCTCTGTTTCTCGCCCTCTGTTTCTCGCTCTCTGTTTCTCGCCCTCTGTTTCAGCCCCTCTGTTTCTCGCCCACTGTTTCAGCCTTCTGTTTCTCGCCATCTGTTTCAGCCCCTCTGTTTCAGCCCCTCTGTTTCTCGCCCTCTGTTTCAGCCCCTCTGTTTCAGCCCCTCTGTTTCAGCCCCTCTGTTTCAGACCCTCTGTTTCAGCACCTCTGTTTCTCGCCCTTTGTTTCTCGCCCTCTGTTTCAGCCCCTCTGTTTCTCGCCCACTGTTTCAGCCCCTCTGTTTCTCGCCCTCTGTTTCAGCCCCTCTGTTTCAGCCCTTCTGTTTCTCGCCCTCTGTTTCAGCCCCTCTGTTTCAGCCCTTCTGTATCAGCCCCTCTGTTTCAGCCCCTCTGTTTCTCGCCCTCTGTTTCTCGCCCTCTGTTTCAGCCCCTCTGTTTCAGCCCCTCTGTTTCTCGCCCTCTGTTTCAGCCCCTCTGTTTCAGCCCCTCTGTTTCTCGCCCTCTGTTTCTCGCCCTCTGTTTCAGCACCTCTGTTTCAGCCCCTCTGTTTCAGCCCCTCTGTTTCAGCCCCTCTGTTTCAGCCCCTCTGATTCTCGCCCTCTGTTTCTCGCCCTCAGTTTCTCGCCCTCTGTTTCTCGCTCTCTGTTTCTCGCCCTCTGTTTCAGCCCCTCTGTTTCTCGCCCACTGTTTCAGCCCCTCTGTTTCTCGCCATCTGTTACAGCCCCTCTGTTTCAGCCCCTCTGTTTCTCGCCCTATGTTTCAGCCCCTCTGTTTCAGCCCCTCTGTTTCAGCCCCTCTGTTTCAGCCCCTCTGTTTCTCGCCCTCTGTTTCTCGCCCTCTGTTTCTCGCTCTCTGTTTCTCGCACTCTGTTTCTCGCCCTCTGTTTCAGCCCCTCTGTTTCAGCCCCTCTGTTTCAGCCCCTCTGTTTCAGCCCCTCTGTTTCTCGCACCCTGTTTCTCGCCCTCTGTTTCTCGCTCTCTGTTTCTCGCCCTCTGTTTCTCGCCCTCTGTTTCAGCCCCTCTGTTTCAGCCCCTCTGTTTCAGCCCCTCTGTTTCTCGCCCTCTGTTTCTCGCCCTCTGTTTCTCGCCCTCTGCTTCAGCCCCTCTGTTTCAGCCCCTTTGTTTCAGCCCCTCTGTTTCAGCCCCTCTGTTTCTCGCCCTCTGTTTCAGCCCCTCTGTTTCAGCCCCTCTATTTCAGCCCCTCTGTTTCTCGCCCTCTGTTTCAGCCCCTCTGTTTCAGCCCCTCTGTTTCTCGCACTCTGTTTCAGCCCCTCTGTTTCAGCCCCTCTGTATCAGCCGCTCAGTTTCGTCCCCTCTGTTTTTCGCCCTCTGTTTCTCGCCCTCTGTTTCAGCCCCTCTGTTTCAGCCCCTCTGTTTCAGCCCCTCTGTTTCAGCCCCTCTGTTTCTCGCCCTCTGTTTCTCGCCCCCTGTTACTCGCCCTCTGTTCCTCGCTCTCTGTTTCTCGCCCTCTGTTTCAGCCCCTCTGTTTCAGCCCCTCTGTTTCTCGCCCTCTGTTTCTCGCCATCTGTTTCAGCCCCTCTGTTTCAGCCCCTCGGTTTCTCGCCCTCTGTTTCAGCCCCTCTGTTTCTCGCCCTCTGTTTCAGCCCCTCTGTTTCAGCCCCTCTGTATCAGCCCCTCTGTTTCAGCCCCTCTGTTTTTCGCCCTCTGTTTCTCGCCCTCTGTTTCAGCCCCTCTGTTTCAGCCCCTCTGTCTCAGCCCCTCTGTTTCAGCCCCTCTGTTTCAGCCCCTCTGTTTCTCGCCCTCTGTTTCTCGCCCTCTGTTACTCGCCCTCTGTTCCTCGCTCTCTGTTTCTCGCCCTCTGTTTCAGCCCCTCTGTTTCAGCCCCTCTGTTTCTCGCCCTCTGTTTCTCGCCATCTGTTTCAGCCCCTCTGTTTCAGCCCCTCTGTTTCTCGCCCTCTGTTTCAGCCCCTCTGTTTCAGCCCCTCTGTTTCAGCCCCTCTGTTTCAGCCCCTCTGTTTCAGCACCTCTGTTTCTCGCCCTTTGTTTCTCGCCCTCTGTTTCAGCCCCTCTGTTTCAGCCCCTCTGTTTATCGCCCTCTGTTTCTCGCCCTCGGTTTCAGCCCCTCTGGTTCTCGCCCTCTGTTTCAGCACCTCTGTTTCACGCCCTCTGTTTCAGCCCCTCTGTTTCAGCCCCTCTGTTTCACGCCCTCTGTTTCAGCCCCTCTGTTTCAGCCCCTCTGTTTCTCGCCCTCTGTTTCTCGCCCTCTGTTTCAGCACCTCTGTTTCAGCCCCTCTGTTTCAGCCCCTCTGTTTCAGCCCCTCTGTTTCAGCCCCTCTGATTCTCGCCCTCTGTTTCTCGCCCTCAGTTTCTCGCCCTCTGTTTCTCGCTCTCTGTTTCTCGCCCTCTGTTTCAGCCCCTCTGTTTCTCGCCCACTGTTTCAGCCCCTCTGTTTCTCGCCATCTGTTACAGCCCCTCTGTTTCAGCCCCTCTGTTTCTCGCCCTATGTTTCAGCCCCTCTGTTTCAGCCCCTCTGTTTCAGCCCCTCTGTTTCAGCCCCTCTGTTTCTCGCCCTCTGTTTCTCGCCCTCTGTTTCTCGCTCTCTGTTTCTCGCACTCTGTTTCTCGCCCTCTGTTTCAGCCCCTCTGTTTCAGCCCCTCTGTTTCAGCCCCTCTGTTTCAGCCCCTCTGTTTCTCGCACCCTGTTTCTCGCCCTCTGTTTCTCGCTCTCTGTTTCTCGCCCTCTGTTTCTCGCCCTCTGTTTCAGCCCCTCTGTTTCAGCCCCTCTGTTTCAGCCCCTCTGTTTCTCGCCCTCTGTTTCTCGCCCTCTGTTTCTCGCCCTCTGCTTCAGCCCCTCTGTTTCAGCCCCTTTGTTTCAGCCCCTCTGTTTCAGCCCCTCTGTTTCTCGCCCTCTGTTTCAGCCCCTCTGTTTCAGCCCCTCTATTTCAGCCCCTCTGTTTCTCGCCCTCTGTTTCAGCCCCTCTGTTTCAGCCCCTCTGTTTCTCGCACTCTGTTTCAGCCCCTCTGTTTCAGCCCCTCTGTATCAGCCGCTCAGTTTCGTCCCCTCTGTTTTTCGCCCTCTGTTTCTCGCCCTCTGTTTCAGCCCCTCTGTTTCAGCCCCTCTGTTTCAGCCCCTCTGTTTCAGCCCCTCTGTTTCTCGCACCCTGTTTCTCGCCCTCTGTTTCTCGCTCTCTGTTTCTCGCCCTCTGTTTCTCGCCCTCTGTTTCAGCCCCTCTGTTTCAGCCCCTCTGTTTCAGCCCCTCTGTTTCTCGCCCTCTGTTTCTCGCCCTCTGTTTCTCGCCCTCTGCTTCAGCCCCTCTGTTTCAGCCCCTTTGTTTCAGCCCCTCTGTTTCAGCCCCTCTGTTTCTCGCCCTCTGTTTCAGCCCCTCTGTTTCAGCCCCTCTATTTCAGCCCCTCTGTTTCTCGCCCTCTGTTTCAGCCCCTCTGTTTCAGCCCCTCTGTTTCTCGCACTCTGTTTCAGCCCCTCTGTTTCAGCCCCTCTGTATCAGCCGCTCAGTTTCGTCCCCTCTGTTTTTCGCCCTCTGTTTCTCGCCCTCTGTTTCAGCCCCTCTGTTTCAGCCCCTCTGTTTCAGCCCCTCTGTTTCAGCCCCTCTGTTTCTCGCCCTCTGTTTCTCGCCCCCTGTTACTCGCCCTCTGTTCCTCGCTCTCTGTTTCTCGCCCTCTGTTTCAGCCCCTCTGTTTCAGCCCCTCTGTTTCTCGCCCTCTGTTTCTCGCCATCTGTTTCAGCCCCTCTGTTTCAGCCCCTCGGTTTCTCGCCCTCTGTTTCAGCCCCTCTGTTTCTCGCCCTCTGTTTCAGCCCCTCTGTTTCAGCCCCTCTGTATCAGCCCCTCTGTTTCAGCCCCTCTGTTTTTCGCCCTCTGTTTCTCGCCCTCTGTTTCAGCCCCTCTGTTTCAGCCCCTCTGTCTCAGCCCCTCTGTTTCAGCCCCTCTGTTTCAGCCCCTCTGTTTCTCGCCCTCTGTTTCTCGCCCTCTGTTACTCGCCCTCTGTTCCTCGCTCTCTGTTTCTCGCCCTCTGTTTCAGCCCCTCTGTTTCAGCCCCTCTGTTTCTCGCCCTCTGTTTCTCGCCATCTGTTTCAGCCCCTCTGTTTCAGCCCCTCTGTTTCTCGCCCTCTGTTTCAGCCCCTCTGTTTCAGCCCCTCTGTTTCAGCCCCTCTGTTTCAGCCCCTCTGTTTCAGCACCTCTGTTTCTCGCCCTTTGTTTCTCGCCCTCTGTTTCAGCCCCTCTGTTTCAGCCCCTCTGTTTATCGCCCTCTGTTTCTCGCCCTCGGTTTCAGCCCCTCTGGTTCTCGCCCTCTGTTTCAGCACCTCTGTTTCACGCCCTCTGTTTCAGCCCCTCTGTTTCAGCCCCTCTGTTTCACGCCCTCTGTTTCAGCCCCTCTGTTTCAGCCCCTCTGTTTCTCGCCCTCTGTTTCTCGCCCTCTGTTTCAGCACCTCTGTTTCAGCCCCTCTGTTTCAGCCCCTCTGTTTCAGCCCCTCTGTTTCAGCCCCTCTGATTCTCGCCCTCTGTTTCTCGCCCTCAGTTTCTCGCCCTCTGTTTCTCGCTCTCTGTTTCTCGCCCTCTGTTTCAGCCCCTCTGTTTCTCGCCCACTGTTTCAGCCCCTCTGTTTCTCGCCATCTGTTACAGCCCCTCTGTTTCAGCCCCTCTGTTTCTCGCCCTATGTTTCAGCCCCTCTGTTTCAGCCCCTCTGTTTCAGCCCCTCTGTTTCAGCCCCTCTGTTTCTCGCCCTCTGTTTCTCGCCCTCTGTTTCTCGCTCTCTGTTTCTCGCACTCTGTTTCTCGCCCTCTGTTTCAGCCCCTCTGTTTCAGCCCCTCTGTTTCAGCCCCTCTGTTTCAGCCCCTCTGTTTCTCGCACCCTGTTTCTCGCCCTCTGTTTCTCGCTCTCTGTTTCTCGCCCTCTGTTTCTCGCCCTCTGTTTCAGCCCCTCTGTTTCAGCCCCTCTGTTTCAGCCCCTCTGTTTCTCGCCCTCTGTTTCTCGCCCTCTGTTTCTCGCCCTCTGCTTCAGCCCCTCTGTTTCAGCCCCTTTGTTTCAGCCCCTCTGTTTCAGCCCCTCTGTTTCTCGCCCTCTGTTTCAGCCCCTCTGTTTCAGCCCCTCTATTTCAGCCCCTCTGTTTCTCGCCCTCTGTTTCAGCCCCTCTGTTTCAGCCCCTCTGTTTCTCGCACTCTGTTTCAGCCCCTCTGTTTCAGCCCCTCTGTATCAGCCGCTCAGTTTCGTCCCCTCTGTTTTTCGCCCTCTGTTTCTCGCCCTCTGTTTCAGCCCCTCTGTTTCAGCCCCTCTGTTTCAGCCCCTCTGTTTCAGCCCCTCTGTTTCTCGCCCTCTGTTTCTCGCCCCCTGTTACTCGCCCTCTGTTCCTCGCTCTCTGTTTCTCGCCCTCTGTTTCAGCCCCTCTGTTTCAGCCCCTCTGTTTCTCGCCCTCTGTTTCTCGCCATCTGTTTCAGCCCCTCTGTTTCAGCCCCTCGGTTTCTCGCCCTCTGTTTCAGCCCCTCTGTTTCTCGCCCTCTGTTTCAGCCCCTCTGTTTCAGCCCCTCTGTATCAGCCCCTCTGTTTCAGCCCCTCTGTTTTTCGCCCTCTGTTTCTCGCCCTCTGTTTCAGCCCCTCTGTTTCAGCCCCTCTGTCTCAGCCCCTCTGTTTCAGCCCCTCTGTTTCAGCCCCTCTGTTTCTCGCCCTCTGTTTCTCGCCCTCTGTTACTCGCCCTCTGTTCCTCGCTCTCTGTTTCTCGCCCTCTGTTTCAGCCCCTCTGTTTCAGCCCCTCTGTTTCTCGCCCTCTGTTTCTCGCCATCTGTTTCAGCCCCTCTGTTTCAGCCCCTCTGTTTCTCGCCCTCTGTTTCAGCCCCTCTGTTTCTCGCCCTCTGTTTCAGCCCCTCTGTTTCAGCCCCTCTGTATCAGCCCCTCTGTTTCAGCCCCTCTGTTTTTCGCCCTCTGTTTCTCGCCCTCTGTTTCAGCCCCTCTGTTTCAGCCCCTCTGTCTCAGCCCCTCTGTTTCAGCCCCTCTGTTTCAGCCCCTCTGTTTCTCGCCCTCTGTTTCTCGCCCTCTGTTACTCGCCCTCTGTTCCTCGCTCTCTGTTTCTCGCCCTCTGTTTCAGCCCCTCTGTTTCAGCCCCTCTGTTTCTCGCCCTCTGTTTCTCGCCATCTGTTTCAGCCCCTCTGTTTCAGCCCCTCTGTTTCTCGCCCTCTGTTTCAGCCCCTCTGTTTCAGCCCCTCTGTTTCAGCCCCTCTGTTTCAGCCCCTCTGTTTCAGCACCTCTGTTTCTTGCCCTTTGTTTCTCGCCCTCTGTTTCAGCCCCTCTGTTTCAGCCCCTCTGTTTATCGCCCTCTGTTTCTCGCCCTCGGTTTCAGCCCCTCTGGTTCTCGCCCTCTGTTTCAGCACCTCTGTTTCACGCCCTCTGTTTCAGCCACTCTGTTTCAGCCCCTCTGTTTCAGCCCCTCTGTTTCAGCCCTTCTGTTTCAGCCCCTCTGTTTCAGCCCCTCTGTTTCTCGCCCTCTGTTTCAGCCCCTCTGTTTCTCGCCCTCTGTTTCAGACCCTCTGTTTCAGCCCCTCAGTATCAGCCCCTCCGTTTCAACCCCTCTGTTTCAGCCCCTCTGTTTCTCGCCCTCTGTTTCTCGCCCTATGTTTCTCTTTCTCAGTTTCTCGCCCTCTGTTTCAGCCCGTCTGTTTCTCGCCCACTGTTTCAGCCCCTCTGTTTCTCGCCATCTGTTTCAGCCCCTCTGTTTCAGCCCCTCTGTATCAGCCCCTCTGTTTCAGCCACTCTGTTTCTCGCCATCTGTTTCTCGCCCTCTGTTTCAGCCCCTCTGTTTCAGCCCCTCTGTTTCTCGCCCTCTGTTTCTCGCCCTCTGTTTCTCGCCCTCTGTTTCTCGCTCTCTGTTTCTCGCCCTCTGTTTCAGCCCCTCTGTTTCTCGCCCACTGTTTCAGCCCCTCTGTTTCAGCCCCTCTGTTTCAGCCCCTCTGTTTCAGCCCTTCGGTTTCAGCCCCTCTGTTTCAGCCCCTCTGTTTCAGCTCCTCTGTTTCAGCCCCTCTGTTTCAGCCCCTCTGTTTCTCGCCCTCTGTTTCTCGCCCTCTGTTTCTCGCTCTCTGTTTCTCGCCCTCTGTTTCACGCCCTCTGTTTCAGCCCCTCTGTTTCAGCCCCTCTGTTTCAGCCCCTCTGTTTCAGCCCCTCTGTTTCTCGCCCTCTGTTTCAGCCCCTCTGTTTCTCGCCCTCTCTTTCAGCCCCTCTGTTTCAGCCCCTCTGTATCAGCCCCTCTGTTTCAGCCCCTCTGTTTCTCGCCCTCTGTTTCCCGCCCTCTGTTTCTGGCTCTCTGTTTCTCGCCCTCTGTTTCTCACCCTCTGTTTCAGCCCCTCTGTTTCAGCCCCTCTGTTTCAGCCCCGCTGTTTCTCGCCCTCTGTTTCTCGCCCACTGTTTCTCGCCCTCTGTTTCAGCCCCTCTGTTTCAGCCCCTCTGTTTCAGCCCCTCTGTTTCAGCCCCTCTGTTTCTCGCCCTCTGTTTCTCGACCTCTGTTTCTCGCTCTCTGTTTCTCGCCCTCTGTTTCTCGCCCTCTGTTTCAGCCCCTCTGTTACAGCCCCTCTGTTTCAGCCCCTCTGTTTCTCGCCCTCTGTTTCTCGCCCTCTGTTTCACGCCCTCTGTTTCAGCCCATCAGTTTCAGCCCCTTTGTTTCAGCCCCTCTGTTTCAGCCCCTCTGTTTCTCGCCCTCTGTTTCAGCCCCTCTGTTTCAGCCCCTCTGTTTCAGCCCCTCTGTTTCAGCCCCTCTGTTTCTCGCCCTCTGTTTCTCGCCCTCTGTTTCTCGCCCTCTGTTTCAGCCCCTCTGTTTCAGTCCCTCTGTTTCAGCCCCTCTGTTTCTCGCCCTCTGTTTCTCGCCCTCTGTTTCAGCCCCTCTGTTTCAGCCCCTCTGTTTCAGCCCCTCTGTTTCTCGCCCTCTGTTTCAGCACCTCTGTTTCAGCCCCTCTGTTTCTCGCCATCTGTTTCAGCCCCTCTGTTTCACCCCCTGTCTATCAGCCCCTCTGATTCAGCCCCTCTGTTTCTCGCCCTCTGTTTCTCGCCCTCTGTTTCAGCCCCTCTGTTTCAGCCCCTCTGTTTCCGCCCCTGTGTTTCAGCCCCTCTGTTTCAGCCCTTCTGTTTCAGCTCCTCTGTTTCAGCCCCTCTGTTTCAGCTCCTCTGTTTCTCGCCCACTGTTTCAGCCCCTCTGTTTCAGACCCTCTGTTTGAGCCCCTCTGTTTCAGCCCTTCTGTTTCAGCCCCTCTGTTTCAGCCCCTCTGTTTCAGCTCCTCTGTTTCAGCCCCTCTGTTTCAGCCCCTCTGTTTCTCGCCCTCTGTTTCTCGCCCTCTGTTTCTCGCTCTCTGTTTCTCGCCCACTGTTTCTCGCCCGCTGTTTCAGCCCATCTGTTTCAGCCCCTCTGTTTCAGCCCCTCTGTTTCAGCCCCTCTGTTTCTCGCCCTCTGTTTCAGCCCCTCTGTTTCTCGTCATCTGTTACAGCCCCTCTGTTTCAGCCCCTCTGTTTCTCGCCCTATGTTTCAGCCCCTCTGTTTCAGCCCCTCTGTTTCAGCCCCTCTTTTTCAGCCACTCTGTTTCTCGCCCTCTGTTTCTCGCCCTCTGTTTCTCGCTCTCTGTTTCTCGCACTCTGTTTCTCGCCCTCTGTTTCAGCCCCTCTGTTTCAGCCCCTCTGTTTCAGCCCCTCTGTTTCTCGCCCTCTGTTTCCTGCCCACTGTTTCTCGCCCTCTGTTTCTGCCCCTCTGTTTCAGGCCCTCTGTTTCAGCCCCTCTGTTTCAGCCCGTCTGTATCTCGCACCCTGTTTCTCGCCCTCTGTTTCTCGCTCTCTGTTTCTCGCCCTCTGTTTCTCGCCCTCTGTTTCAGCCCCTCTGTTTCAGCCCCTCTGTTTCAGCCCCTCTGTTTCTCGCCCTCTGTTTCTCGCCCTCTGTTTCTCGCCCTCTGCTTCAGCCCCTCTGTTTCAGCCCCTCTGTTTCTCGCCCTCTGTTTCAGCACCTCTGTTTCAGCCCCTCTGTTTCTCGCCATCTGTTTCAGCCCCTCTGTTTCACCCCCTGTCTATCAGCCCCTCTGATTCAGCCCCTCTGTTTCTCGCCCTCTGTTTCTCGCCCTCTGTTTCAGCCCCTCTGTTTCAGCCCCTCTGTTTCCGCCCCTGTGTTTCAGCCCCTCTGTTTCAGCCCTTCTGTTTCAGCTCCTCTGTTTCAGCCCCTCTGTTTCAGCTCCTCTGTTTCTCGCCCACTGTTTCAGCCCCTCTGTTTCAGACCCTCTGTTTGAGCCCCTCTGTTTCAGCCCTTCTGTTTCAGCCCCTCTGTTTCAGCCCCTCTGTTTCAGCTCCTCTGTTTCAGCCCCTCTGTTTCAGCCCCTCTGTTTCTCGCCCTCTGTTTCTCGCCCTCTGTTTCTCGCTCTCTGTTTCTCGCCCACTGTTTCTCGCCCGCTGTTTCAGCCCATCTGTTTCAGCCCCTCTGTTTCAGCCCCTCTGTTTCAGCCCCTCTGTTTCTCGACCTCTGTTTCAGCCCCTCTGTTTCTCGTCATCTGTTACAGCCCCTCTGTTTCAGCCCCTCTGTTTCTCGCCCTATGTTTCAGCCCCTCTGTTTCAGCCCCTCTGTTTCAGCCCCTCTTTTTCAGCCACTCTGTTTCTCGCCCTCTGTTTCTCGCCCTCTGTTTCTCGCTCTCTGTTTCTCGCACTCTGTTTCTCGCCCTCTGTTTCAGCCCCTCTGTTTCAGCCCCTCTGTTTCAGCCCCTCTGTTTCTCGCCCTCTGTTTCCTGCCCACTGTTTCTCGCCCTCTGTTTCTGCCCCTCTGTTTCAGGCCCTCTGTTTCAGCCCCTCTGTTTCAGCCCGTCTGTATCTCGCACCCTGTTTCTCGCCCTCTGTTTCTCGCTCTCTGTTTCTCGCCCTCTGTTTCTCGCCCTCTGTTTCAGCCCCTCTGTTTCAGCCCCTCTGTTTCAGCCCCTCTGTTTCTCGCCCTCTGTTTCTCGCCCTCTGTTTCTCGCCCTCTGCTTCAGCCCCTCTGTTTCAGCCCCTTTGTTTCAGCCCCTCTGTTTCAGACCCTCTGTTTCTCGCCCTCAGTTTCAGCCCCTCTGTTACAGCCCCTCTGTTTCAGCCCCTCTGTTTCTGCCCCTCTGTTTCTCGCCCTCTGTTTCTCGCCCTCTGTTTCTCGCCCTCTGTTTCTCGCTCTCAGTTTCAGCCCCTCTGTTTCAGCCCCTCTGTTTTAGCCCCTCTGTTTCTCGCCCTCTGTTTCTCGCCCTCTGTTTCAGCCCCTCTGTTTCATCCCCTCTGTTTCTCGCCCTCTGTTTCAGCCCCTCTGTTTCAGCCCCTCTGTTTCTCGCCCTCTGTTTCAGTCCCTCTGTTTCTCGCCCTCAGTTTCAGCCCATCAGTTTCAGCGCCTTTATTTCAGCTCCTCTGTTTCAGCCCCTCTGTTTGTCGCCTTCTGTTTCAGCCCCTCTGTTTCAGCCCGTCTGTTTCAGCCCCTCTGTTTCAGCCCCTCTGTTTCTCGCCCTCTGTTTCTCGCCCTCTGTTTCTCGCCCTCTGTTTCAGCCCCTCTGTTTCAGTCCCTCTGTTTCAGCCCCTCTGTTTCTCGCCATCTGTTTCAGCCCCTCTGTTTCAGCCCCTGTCTATCAGCCCCTCTGTTTCAGCCCCTCTGTTTCTCGCCCTCTGTTTCTCGCCCTCTGTTTCAGCCCCTCTGTTTCAGCCCCTCTGTTTCCGCCCCTGTGTTTCAGCCCCTCTGTTTCAGCCCTTCTGTTTCAGCCCCTCTGTTTCAGCCCCTCTGTTTCAGCTCCTCTGTTTCTCGCCCACTGTTTCAGCCCCTCTGTTTCAGCCCCTCTGTTTCAGCCCCTCTGTTTCAGCCCTTCTGTTTCAGCCCCTCTGTTTCAGCCCCTCTGTTTCAGCTCCTCTGTTTCAGCCCCTCTGTTTCAGCCCCTCTGTTTCTCGCCCTCTGTTTCTCGCCCTCTGTTTCTCGCTCTCTGTTTCTCGCCCTCTGTTTCTCGCCCGCTGTTTCAGCCCATCTGTTTCAGCCCCTCTGTTTCAGCCCCTCTGTTTCAGCCCCTCTGTTTCTCGCCCTCTGTTTCAGCCCCTCTGCTTCTCGTCATCTGTTACAGCCCCTCTGTTTCAGCCCCTCTGTTTCTCGCCCTATGTTTCAGCCCCTCTGTTTCAGCCCCTCTGTTTCAGCCCCTCTTTTTCAGCCCCTCTGTTTCTCGCCCTCTGTTTCTCGCCCTCTGTTTCTCGCTCTCTGTTTCTCGCACTCTGTTTCTCGCCCTCTGTTTCAGCCCCTCTGTTTCAGCCCCTCTGTTTCAGCCCCTCTGTTTCTCGCCCTCTGTTTCCTGCCCTCTGTTTCTCGCCCTCTGTTTCAGCCCCTCTGTTTCAGGACCTCTGTTTCAGCCCCTCTGTTTCAGCCCGTCTGTATCTCGCACCCTGTTTCTCGCCCTCTGTTTCTCGCTCTCTGTTTCTCGCCCTCTGTTTCTCGCCCTCTGTTTCAGCCCCTCTGTTTCAGCCCCTCTGTTTCAGCCCCTCTGTTTCTCGCCCTCTGTTTCTCGCCCTCTGTTTCTCGCCCTCTGCTTCAGCCCCTCTGTTTCAGCCCCTTTGTTTCAGCCCCTCTGTTTCAGACCCTCTGTTTCTCGCCCTCAGTTTCAGCCCCTCTGTTACAGCCCCTCTGTTTCAGCCCCTCTGTTTCAGCCCCTCTGTTTCTCGCCCTCTGTTTCTCGCCCTCTGTTTCTCGCCCTCTGTTTCTCGCTCTCAGTTTCAGCCCCTCTGTTTCAGCCCCTCTGTTTCAGCCCCTCTGTTTCTCGCCCTCTGTTTCTCGCCCTCTGTTTCAGCCCCTCTGTTTCATCCCCTCTGTTTCTCGCCCTCTGTTTCAGCCCCTCTGTTTCAGCCCCTCTGTTTCTCGCCCTCTGTTTCAGCCCCTCTGTTTCTCGCCCTCTGTTTCTCGCCCTCAGTTTCAGCCCATCAGTTTCAGCCCCTTTATTTCAGCCCCTCTGTTTCAGCCCCTCTGTTTGTCGCCTTCTGTTTCAGCCCCTCTGTTTCAGCCCGTCTGTTTCAGCCCCTCTGTTTCAGCCCCTCTGTTTCTCGTCTTCTGTTTCTCGCCCTCTGTTTCTCGCCCTCTGTTTCAGCCCCTCTGTTTCAGTCCCTCTGCTTCAGCCCCTCTGTTTCTCGCCCTCAGTTTCTCGCCCTCTGTTTCAGCCCCTCTGTTTCAGCCCCTCTGTTTCAGCCCCTCTGTTTCTCGCCCTCTGTTTCAGCACCTCTGTTTCAGCCCCTCTGTTTCTCGCCCTCTGTTTCAGCCCCTCTGTTTCAGCCCCTCTCTATCAGCCCCTCTGTTTCAGCCCCTCTGTTTCTCGCCCTCTGTTTCTCGCCCTCTGTTTCAGCCCCTCTGTTTCAGCCCATCTGTTTCAGCCCCTCTGTTTCAGCCCCTCTGTTTCAGTACCTCTGTTTCTCGCCCTCTGTTTCAGCCCCTCTGTTTCAGCCCCTCTCTATCAGCCCCTCTGTTTCAGCCCCTCTGTTTCTCGCCCTATGTTTCACGCCCTCTGTTTCAGCCCCTCTGTTTCAGCCCCTCTGTTTCAGCCCCTCTGTTTCAGCCCCTCTGTTTCAGCCCCTCTGTTTATCGCTCTCTGTTTCTCGCCCTCTGTTTCTCGCTCTCTGTTTCTCGCCCTCTGTTTCAGCCCCTCTGTTTCTCGCCCAGTGTTTCAGCCCCTCTGTTTCAGCCCCTCTGTTTCAGCCCCTCTGTTTCAGCCCTTCTGTTTCAGCCCCTCTGTTTCAGCCCCTCTGTTTCAGCTCCTCTGTTTCAGCCCCTCTGTTTCAGCCCCTCTGTTTCTCGCCCTCTGTTTCTCGCCCTCGGTTTCAGCCCCTCGGTTTCTCGACCTCTGTTTCAGCCCCTCTGTTTCTCGCCCTCTGTTTCAGCCCCTCTGTTTCAGCCCCTCTGTTTCAGCCCCTCTGTTTCAGCCCTTCTGTTTCAGCCACTCTGTTTCAGCCCCTCTGTTTCAGCCCCTCTGTTTCAGCCCCTCTGTTTCTCGCCCTCTGTTTCAGACCCTTGTTTCAGCTCCTCAGTATCAGCCCCTCTGTTTCAGCCCCTCTGTTTCTCGCCCTCTGTTTCTCGCCCTCTGTTTCTCGCCCAATCTTTCAGCCCCTCTCTTTCAGCCCCTCTGTTTCAGCCCCTCTGTTTCAGCCCCTCTGTTTCAGCCCCTCTGTTTCAGCCCCTCTGTTTCTCGCCCTCTGTTTCTCGCCCTCTGTTTCTCGCCCTCTGTTTCTCGCTCTCTGTTTCTCGCCCTCTGTTTCAGCCCCTCTGTTTCTCGCCCACTGTTTCAGCCTTCTGTTTCTCGCCATCTGTTTCAGCCCCTCTGTTTCAGCCCCTCTGTTTCTCGCCCTCTGTTTCAGCCCCTCTGTTTCAGCCCCTCTGTTTCAGCCCCTCTGTTTCAGACCCTCTGTTTCAGCACCTCTGTTTCTCGCCCTTTGTTTCTCGCCCTCTGTTTCAGCCCCTCTGTTTCTCGCCCTCTGTTTCAGCCCCTCTGTTTCTGGCCCTCTGTTTCAGCCCCTCTGTTTCAGCCCGTCTGTTTCTCGCCCTCTGTTTCAGCCCCTCTGTTTCAGCCCTTCTATATCAGCCCCTCTGTTTCAGCCCCTCTGTTTCTCGCCCTCTGTTTCTCGCCCTCTGTTTCAGCCCCTCTGTTTCAGCCCCTCTGTTTCTCGCCCTCTGTTTCAGCCCCTCTGTTTCAGCCCCTCTGTTTCTCGCCCTCTGTTTCTCGCCCTCTGTTTCAGCACCTCTGTTTCAGCCCCTCTGTTTCAGCCCCTCTGTTTCAGCCCCTCTGATTCTCGCCCTCTGTTTCTCGCCCTCAGTTTCTCGCCCTCTGTTTCTCGCTCTCTGTTTCTCGCCCTCTGTTTCAGCCCCTCTGTTTCTCGCCCACTGTTTCAGCCCCTCTGTTTCTCGCCATCTGTTACAGCCCCTCTGTTTCAGCCCCTCTGTTTCTCGCCCTATGTTTCAGCCCCTCTGTTTCAGCCCCTCTGTTTCAGCCCCTCTGTTTCAGCCCCTCTGTTTCTCGCCCTCTGTTTCTCGCCCTCTGTTTCTCGCTCTCTGTTTCTCGCACTCTGTTTCTCGCCCTCTGTTTCAGCCCCTCTGTTTCAGTCCCTCTGTTTCAGCCCCTCTGTTTCTCGCCCTATGTTTCAGCCCCTCTGTTTCAGCCCGTCTGTTTCAGCCCCTCTGTTTCAGCCCCTCTGTTTCTCGCCCTCTGTTTCTCGCCCTCTGTTTCTCGCCCTCTGTTTCAGCCCCTCTGTTTCAGTCCCTCTGTTTCAGCCCCTCTGTTTCTCGCCATCTGTTTCAGCCCCTCTGTTTCAGCCCCTGTCTATCAGCCCCTCTGTTTCAGCCCCTCTGTTTCTCGCCCTCTGTTTCTCGCCCTCTGTTTCAGCCCCTCTGTTTCAGCCCCTCTGTTTCCGCCCCTGTGTTTCAGCCCCTCTGTTTCAGCCCTTCTGTTTCAGCCCCTCTGTTTCAGCCCCTCTGTTTCAGCTCCTCTGTTTCTCGCCCACTGTTTCAGCCCCTCTGTTTCAGCCCCTCTGTTTCAGCCCCTCTGTTTCAGCCCTTCTGTTTCAGCCCCTCTGTTTCAGCCCCTCTGTTTCAGCTCCTCTGTTTCAGCCCCTCTGTTTCAGCCCCTCTGTTTCTCGCCCTCTGTTTCTCGCCCTCAGTTTCTCGCTCTCTGTTTCTCGCCCTCTGTTTCTCGCCCGCTGTTTCAGCCCATCTGTTTCAGCCCCTCTGTTTCAGCCCCTCTGTTTCAGCCCCTCTGTTTCTCGCCCTCTGTTGCAGCCCCTCTGCTTCTCGTCATCTGTTACAGCCCCTCTGTTTCAGCCCCTCTGTTTCTCGCCCTATGTTTCAGCCCCTCTGTTTCAGCCCCTCTGTTTCAGCCCCTCTTTTTCAGCCCCTCTGTTTCTCGCCCTCTGTTTATCGCCCTCTGTTTCTCGCTCTCTGTTTCTCGCACTCTGTTTCTCGCCCTCTGTTTCAGCCCCTCTGTTTCAGCCCCTCTGTTTCAGCCCCTCTGTTTCTCGCCCTCTGTTTCCTGCCCTCTGTTTCTCGCCCTCTGTTTCAGCCCCTCTGTTTCAGGACCTCTGTTTCAGCCCCTCTGTTTCAGCCCGTCTGTATCTCGCACCCTGTTTCTCGCCCTCTGTTTCTCGCTCTCTGTTTCTCGCCCTCTGTTTCTCGCCCTCTGTTTCAGCCCCTCTGTTTCAGCCCCTCTGTTTCAGCCCCTCTGTTTCTCGCCCTCTGTTTCTCGCCCTCTGTTTCTCGCCCTCTGCTTCAGCCCCTCTGTTTCAGCCCCTTTGTTTCAGCCCCTCTGTTTCAGACCCTCTGTTTCTCGCCCTCAGTTTCAGCCCCTCTGTTACAGCCCCTCTGTTTCAGCCCCTCTGTTTCAGCCCCTCTGTTTCTCGCCCTCTGTTTCTCGCCCTCTGTTTCTCGCCCTCTGTTTCTCGCTCTCAGTTTCAGCCCCTCTGTTTCAGCCCCTCTGTTTCAGCCCCTCTGTTTCTCGCCCTCTGTTTCTCGCCCTCTGTTTCAGCCCCTCTGTTTCATCCCCTCTGTTTCTCGCCCTCTGTTTCAGCCCCTCTGTTTCAGCCCCTCTGTTTCTCGCCCTCTGTTTCAGCCCCTCTGTTTCTCGCCCTCTGTTTCTCGCCCTCAGTTTCAGCCCATCAGTTTCAGCCCCTTTATTTCAGCCCCTCTGTTTCAGCCCCTCTGTTTGTCGCCTTCTGTTTCAGCCCCTCTGTTTCAGCCCGTCTGTTTCAGCCCCTCTGTTTCAGCCCCTCTGTTTCTCGTCTTCTGTTTCTCGCCCTCTGTTTCTCGCCCTCTGTTTCAGCCCCTCTGTTTCAGTCCCTCTGCTTCAGCCCCTCTGTTTCTCGCCCTCAGTTTCTCGCCCTCTGTTTCAGCCCCTCTGTTTCAGCCCCTCTGTTTCAGCCCCTCTGTTTCTCGCCCTCTGTTTCAGCACCTCTGTTTCAGCCCCTCTGTTTCTCGCCCTCTGTTTCAGCCCCTCTGTTTCAGCCCCTCTCTATCAGCCCCTCTGTTTCAGCCCCTCTGTTTCTCGCCCTCTGTTTCTCGCCCTCTGTTTCAGCCCCTCTGTTTCAGCCCATCTGTTTCAGCCCCTCTGTTTCAGCCCCTCTGTTTCAGTACCTCTGTTTCTCGCCCTCTGTTTCAGCCCCTCTGTTTCAGCCCCTCTCTATCAGCCCCTCTGTTTCAGCCCCTCTGTTTCTCGCCCTATGTTTCACGCCCTCTGTTTCAGCCCCTCTGTTTCAGCCCCTCTGTTTCAGCCCCTCTGTTTCAGCCCCTCTGTTTCAGCCCCTCTGTTTATCGCTCTCTGTTTCTCGCCCTCTGTTTCTCGCTCTCTGTTTCTCGCCCTCTGTTTCAGCCCCTCTGTTTCTCGCCCAGTGTTTCAGCCCCTCTGTTTCAGCCCCTCTGTTTCAGCCCCTCTGTTTCAGCCCTTCTGTTTCAGCCCCTCTGTTTCAGCCCCTCTGTTTCAGCTCCTCTGTTTCAGCCCCTCTGTTTCAGCCCCTCTGTTTCTCGCCCTCTGTTTCTCGCCCTCGGTTTCAGCCCCTCGGTTTCTCGACCTCTGTTTCAGCCCCTCTGTTTCTCGCCCTCTGTTTCAGCCCCTCTGTTTCAGCCCCTCTGTTTCAGCCCCTCTGTTTCAGCCCTTCTGTTTCAGCCACTCTGTTTCAGCCCCTCTGTTTCAGCCCCTCTGTTTCAGCCCCTCTGTTTCTCGCCCTCTGTTTCAGACCCTTGTTTCAGCTCCTCAGTATCAGCCCCTCTGTTTCAGCCCCTCTGTTTCTCGCCCTCTGTTTCTCGCCCTCTGTTTCTCGCCCAATCTTTCAGCCCCTCTCTTTCAGCCCCTCTGTTTCAGCCCCTCTGTTTCAGCCCCTCTGTTTCAGCCCCTCTGTTTCAGCCCCTCTGTTTCTCGCCCTCTGTTTCTCGCCCTCTGTTTCTCGCCCTCTGTTTCTCGCTCTCTGTTTCTCGCCCTCTGTTTCAGCCCCTCTGTTTCTCGCCCACTGTTTCAGCCTTCTGTTTCTCGCCATCTGTTTCAGCCCCTCTGTTTCAGCCCCTCTGTTTCTCGCCCTCTGTTTCAGCCCCTCTGTTTCAGCCCCTCTGTTTCAGCCCCTCTGTTTCAGACCCTCTGTTTCAGCACCTCTGTTTCTCGCCCTTTGTTTCTCGCCCTCTGTTTCAGCCCCTCTGTTTCTCGCCCTCTGTTTCAGCCCCTCTGTTTCTGGCCCTCTGTTTCAGCCCCTCTGTTTCAGCCCGTCTGTTTCTCGCCCTCTGTTTCAGCCCCTCTGTTTCAGCCCTTCTGTATCAGCCCCTCTGTTTCAGCCCCTCTGTTTCTCGCCCTCTGTTTCTCGCCCTCTGTTTCAGCCCCTCTGTTTCAGCCCCTCTGTTTCTCGCCCTCTGTTTCAGCCCCTCTGTTTCAGCCCCTCTGTTTCTCGCCCTCTGTTTCTCGCCCTCTGTTTCAGCACCTCTGTTTCAGCCCCTCTGTTTCAGCCCCTCTGTTTCAGCCCCTCTGATTCTCGCCCTCTGTTTCTCGCCCTCAGTTTCTCGCCCTCTGTTTCTCGCTCTCTGTTTCTCGCCCTCTGTTTCAGCCCCTCTGTTTCTCGCCCACTGTTTCAGCCCCTCTGTTTCTCGCCATCTGTTACAGCCCCTCTGTTTCAGCCCCTCTGTTTCTCGCCCTATGTTTCAGCCCCTCTGTTTCAGCCCCTCTGTTTCAGCCCCTCTGTTTCAGCCCCTCTGTTTCTCGCCCTCTGTTTCTCGCCCTCTGTTTCTCGCTCTCTGTTTCTCGCACTCTGTTTCTCGCCCTCTGTTTCAGCCCCTCTGTTTCAGCCCCTCTGTTTCAGCCCCTCTGTTGCTCGCCCTCTGTTTCTCGCCCACTGTTTCTCGCCATCTGTTTCAGCCCCTCTGTTTCAGTCCCTCTGTTTCAGCCCCTCTGTTTCAGCCCCTCTGTTTCTCGCACCCTGTTTCTCGCCCTCTGTTTCTCGCTCTCTGTTTCTCGCCCTCTGTTTCTCGCCCTCTGTTTCAGCCCCTCTGTTTCAGCCCCTCTGTTTCAGCCCCTCTGTTTCTCGCCCTCTGTTTCTCGCCCTCTGTTTCTCGCCCTCTGCTTCAGCCCCTCTGTTTCAGCCCCTTTGTTTCAGCCCCTCTGTTTCAGCCCCTCTGTTTCTCGCCCTCTGTTTCAGCCCCTCTGTTTCAGCCCCTCTATTTCAGCCCCTCTGTTTCTCGCCCTCTGTTTCAGCCCCTCTGTTTCAGCCCCTCTGTTTCTCGCACTCTGTTTCAGCCCCTCTGTTTCAGCCCCTCTGTATCAGCCGCTCTGTTTCAGCCCCTCTGTTTTTCGCCCTCTGTTTCTCGCCCTCTGTTTCAGCCCCTCTGTTTCAGCCCCTCTGTTTCAGCCCCTCTGTTTCAGCCCCTCTGTTTCTCGCCCTCTGTTTCTCGCCCCCTGTTACTCGCCCTCTGTTCCTCGCTCTGTGTTTCTCGCCCTCTGTTTCAGCCCCTCTGTTTCAGCCCCTCTGTTTCTCGCCCTCTGTTTCTCGCCATCTGTTTCAGCCCCTCTGTTTCAGCCCCTCGGTTTCTCGCCCTCTGTTTCAGCCCCTCTGTTTCTCGCCCTCTGTTTCAGCCCCTCTGTTTCAGCCCCTCTGTGTCAGCCCCTCTGTTTCAGCCCCTCTGTTTTTCGCCCTCTGTTTCTCGCCCTCTGTTTCAGCCCCTCTGTTTCAGCCCCTCTGTCTCAGCCCCTCTGTTTCAGCCCCTCTGTTTCAGCCCCTCTGTTTCTCGCCCTCTGTTTCTCGCCCTCTGTTACTCGCCCTCTGTTCCTCGCTCTCTGTTTCTCGCCCTCTGTTTCAGCCCCTCTGTTTCAGCCCCTCTGTTTCTCGCCCTCTGTTTCTAGCCATCTGTTTCAGCCCCTCTGTTTCAGCCCCTCTGTTTCTCGCCCTCTGTTTCAGCCCCTCTGTTTCAGCCCCTCTGTTTCAGCCCCTCTGTTTCAGCCCCTCTGTTTCAGCACCTCTGTTTCTCGCCCTTTGTTTCTCGCCCTCTGTTTCAGCCCCTCTGTTTCAGCCCCTCTGTTTATCGCCCTCTGTTTCTCGCCCTCGGTTTCAGCCCCTCTGGTTCTCGCCCTCTGTTTCAGCACCTCTGTTTCACGCCCTCTGTTTCAGCCACTCTGTTTCAGCCCCTCTGTTTCAGCCCCTCTGTTTCAGCCCTTCTGTTTCAGCCCCTCTGTTTCAGCCCCTCTGTTTCTCGCCCTCTGTTTCAGCCCCTCTGTTTCTCGCCCTCTGTTTCAGACCCTCTGTTTCAGCCCCTCAGTATCAGCCCCTCCGTTTCAACCCCTCTGTTTCAGCCCCTCTGTTTCTCGCCCTCTGTTTCTCGCCCTATGTTTCTCTTTCTCAGTTTCTCGCCCTCTGTTTCAGCCCGTCTGTTTCTCGCCCACTGTTTCAGCCCCTCTGTTTCTCGCCATCTGTTTCAGCCCCTCTGTTTCAGCCCCTCTGTATCAGCCCCTCTGTTTCAGCCACTCTGTTTCTCGCCCTCTGTTTCTCGCCCTCTGTTTCAGCCCCTCTGTTTCAGCCCCTCTGTTTCAGCCCCTCTGTTTCTCGCCCTCTGTTTCTCGCCCTCTGTTTCTCGCCCTCTGTTTCTCGCTCTCTGTTTCTCGCCCTCTGTTTCAGCCTCTCTGTTTCTCGCCCACTGTTTCAGCCCCTCTGTTTCAGCCCCTCTGTTTCAGCCCCTCTGTTTCAGCCCTTCGGTTTCAGCCCCTCTGTTTCAGCCCCTCTGTTTCAGCTCCTCTGTTTCAGCCCCTCTGTTTCAGCCCCTCTGTTTCTCGCCCTCTGTTTCTCGCCCTCTGTTTCTCGCTCTCTGTTTCTCGCCCTCTGTTTCACGCCCTCTGTTTCAGCCCCTCTGTTTCAGCCCCTCTGTTTCAGCCCCTCTGTTTCAGCCCCTCTGTTTCTCGCCCTCTGTTTCAGCCCCTCTGTTTCTCGCCCTCTCTTTCAGCCCCTCTGTTTCAGCCCCTCTGTATCAGCCCCTCTGTTTCAGCCCCTCTGTTTCTCGCCCTCTGTTTCCCGCCCTCTGTTTCTGGCTCTCTGTTTCTCGCCCTCTGCTTCTCACCCTCTGTTTCAGCCCCTCTGTTTCAGCCCCTCTGTTTCAGCCCCGCTGTTTCTCGCCCTCTGTTTCTCGCCCACTGTTTCTCGCCCTCTGTTTCAGCCCCTCTGTTTCAGCCCCTCTGTTTCAGCCCCTCTGTTTCAGCCCCTCTGTTTCTCGCCCTCTGTTTCTCGACCTCTGTTTCTCGCTCTCTGTTTCTCGCCCTCTGTTTCTCGCCCTCTGTTTCAGCCCCTCTGTTACAGCCCCTCTGTTTCAGCCCCTCTGTTTCTCGCCCTCTGTTTCTCGCGCTCTGTTTCTCGCCCTCTGTTTCAGCCCATCAGTTTCAGCCACTTTGTTTCAGCCCCTCTGTTTCAGCCCCTCTGTTTCTCGCCCTCTGTTTCAGCCCCACTGTTTCAGCCCCTCTGTTTCAGCCCCTCTGTTTCAGCCCCTCTGTTTCTCGCCCTCTGTTTCTCGCCCTCTGTTTCTCGCCCTCTGTTTCAGCCCCTCTGTTTCAGTCCCTCTGTTTCAGCCCCTCTGTTTCTCGCCCTCTGTTTCTCGCCCTCTGTTTCAGCCCCTCTGTTTCAGCCCCTCTGTTTCAGCCCCTCTGTTTCTCGCCCTCTGTTTCAGTCCCTCTGTTTCAGCCCCTCTGTTTCTCGCCATCTGTTTCAGCCCCTCTGTTTCAGCCCCTGTCTATCAGCCCCTCTGTTTCAGCCCCTCTGTTTCTCGCCCTCTGTTTCTCGCCCTCTGTTTCAGCCCCTCTGTTTCAGCCCCTCTGTTTCCGCCCCTGTGTTTCAGCCCCTCTGTTTCAGCCCTTCTGTTTCAGCCCCTCTGTTTCAGCCCCTCTGTTTCAGCTCCTCTGTTTCTCGCCCACTGTTTCAGCCCCTCTGTTTCAGCCCCTCTGTTTCAGCCCCTCTGTTTCAGCCCTTCTGTTTCAGCCCCTCTGTTTCAGCCCCTCTGTTTCAGCTCCTCTGTTTCAGCCCCTCTGTTTCAGCCCCTCTGTTTCTCGCCCTCTGTTTCTCGCCCTGTGTTTCTCGCTCTCTGTTTCTCGCCCTCTGTTTCTCGCCCGCTGTTTCAGCCCATCTGTTTCAGCCCCTCTGTTTCAGCCCCTCTGTTTCAGCCCCTCTGTTTCTCGCCCTCTGTTTCAGCCCCTCTGTTTCTCGTCATCTGTTACAGCCCCTCTGTTTCAGCCCCTCTGTTTCTCGCCCTATGTTTCAGCCCCTCTGTTTCAGCCCCTCTGTTTCAGCCCCTCTTTTTCAGCCCCTCTGTTTCTCGCCCTCTGTTTCTCGCCCTCTGTTTCTCGCTCTCTGTTTCTCGCACTCTGTTTCTCGCCCTCTGTTTCAGCCCCTCTGTTTCAGCCCCTCTGTTTCAGCCCCTCTGTTTCTCGCCCTCTGTTTCCTGCCCTCTGTTTCTCGCCCTCTGTTTCATCCCCTCTGTTTCAGGACCTCTGTTTCAGCCCCTCTGTTTCAGCCCGTCTGTATCTCGCACCCTGTTTCTCGCCCTCTGTTTCTCGCTCTCTGTTTCTCGCCCTCTGTTTCTCGCTCTCTGTTTCAGCCCCTCTGTTTCAGCCCCTCTGTTTCAGCCCCTCTGTTTCTCGCCCTCTGTTTCTCGCCCTCTGTTTCTCGCCCTCTGCTTCAGCCCCTCTGTTTCAGCCCCTTTGTTTCAGCCCCTCTGTTTCAGACCCTCTGTTTCTCGCCCTCAGTTTCAGCCCCTCTGTTACAGCCCCTCTGTTTCAGCCCCTCTGTTTCAGCCCCTCTGTTTCTCGCCCTCTGTTTCTCGCCCTCTGTTTCTCGCCCTCTGTTTCTCGCTCTCAGTTTCAGCCCCTCTGTTTCAGCCCCTCTGTTTCAGCCCCTCTGTTTCTCGCCCTCTGTTTCTCGCCCTCTGTTTCAGCCCCTCTGTTTCATCCACTCTGTTTCTCGCCATCTGTTTCAGCCCCTCTGTTTCAGCCCCTCTGTTTCTCGCCCTCTGTTTCAGCCCCTCTGTTTCTCGCCCTCTGTTTCTCGCCCTCAGTTTCAGCCCATCAGTTTCAGCCCCTTTATTTCAGCCCCTCTGTTTCAGCCCCTCTGTTTGTCGCCTTCTGTTTCAGCCCCTCTGTTTCAGCCCGTCTGTTTCAGCCCCTCTGTTTCAGCCCCTCTGTTTCTCGTCTTCTGTTTCTCGCCCTCTGTTTCTCGCCCTCTGTTTCAGCCCCTCTGTTTCAGTCCCTCTGTTTCAGCCCCTCTGTTTCTCGCCCTCAGTTTCTCGCCCCCTGTTTCAGCCCCTCTGTTTCAGCCCCTCTGTTTCAGCCCCTCTGTTTCTCGCCCTCTGTTTCAGCACCTCTGTTTCAGCCCCTCTGTTTCTCGCCCTCTGTTTCAGCCCCTCTGTTTCAGCCCCTCTCTATCAGCCCCTCTGTTTCAGCCCCTCTGTTTCTCGCCCTCTGTTTCTCGCCCTCTGTTTCAGCCCCTCTGTTTCAGCCCCTCTGTTTGAGCCCCTCTGTTTCAGCCCCTCTGTTTCAGACCCTCTGTTTCTCGCCCTCTGTTTCAGCCCCTCTGTTTCAGCCCCTCTCTATCAGCCCCTCTGTTTCAGCCCCTCTGTTTCTCGCCCTATGTTTCACGCCCTCTGTTTCAGCCCCTCTGTTTCAGCCCCTCTGTTTCAGCCCCTCTGTTTCAGCCCCTCTGTTTCAGCCCCTCTGTTTATCGCTCTCTGTTTCTCGCCCTCTGTTTCTCGCTCTCTGTTTCTCGCCCTCTGTTTCAGCCCCTCTGTTTCTCGCCCAGTGTTTCAGCCCCTCTGTTTCAGCCCCTCTGTTTCAGCCCCTCTGTTTCAGCCCTTCTGTTTCAGCCCCTCTGTTTCAGCCCCTCTGTTTCAGCTCCTCTGTTTCAGCCCCTCTGTTTCAGCCCCTCTGTTTCTCGCCCTCTGTTTCTCGCCCTCGGTTTCAGCCCCTCGGTTTCTCGACCTCTGTTTCAGCCCCTCTGTTTCTCGCCCTCTGTTTCAGCCCCTCTGTTTCAGCCCCTCTGTTTCAGCCCCTCTGTTTCAGCCCTTCTGTTTCAGCCACTCTGTTTCAGCCCCTCTGTTTCAGCCCCTCTGTTTCAGCCCCTCTGTTTCTCGCCCTCTGTTTCAGACCCTTGTTTCAGCTCCTCAGTATCAGCCCCTCTGTTTCAGCCCCTCTGTTTCTCGCCCTCTGTTTCTCGCCCTCTGTTTCTCGCCCTCTGTTTCTCGCCCAATCTTTCAACCCCTCTCTTTCAGCCCCTCTGTTTCAGCCCCTCTGTTTCAGCCCCTCTGTTTCAGCCCCTCTGTTTCAGCCCCTCTGTTTCTCGCCCTCTGTTTCTCGCCCTCTGTTTCTCGCCCTCTGTTTCTCGCCCTCTGTTTCTCGCCCTCGGATTCAGCCCCTCGGTTTCTCGACCTCTGTTTCAGCCCCTCTGTTTCTCGCCCTCTGTTTCAGCCCCTCTGTTTCAGCCCCTCTGTTTCAGCCCCTTTGTTTCAGCCCTTCTGTTTCAGCCACTCTGTTTCAGCCCCTCTGTTTCAGCCCCTCTGTTTCAGCCCCTCTGTTTCTCGCCCTCTGTTTCAGACCCTTGTTTCAGCTCCTCAGTATCAGCCCCTCTGTTTCAGCCACTCTGTTTCTCGCCCTCTGTTTCTCGCCCTCTGTTTCTCGCCCTCTGTTTCTCGCCCAATCTTTCAGCCCCTCTCTTTCAGCCCCTCTGTTTCAGCCCCTCTGTTTCAGCCCCTCTGTTTCAGCCCCTCTGTTTCAGCCCCTCTGTTTCTCGCCCTCTGTTTCTCGCCCTCTGTTTCTCGCCCTCTGTTTCTCGCTCTCTGTTTCTCGCCCTCTGTTTCAGCCCCTCTGTTTCTCGCCCACTGTTTCAGCCTTCTGTTTCTCGCCATCTGTTTCAGCCCCTCTGTTTCAGCCCCTCTGTTTCTCGCCCTCTGTTTCAGCCCCTCTGTTTCAGCCCCTCTGTTTCAGCCCCTCTGTTTCAGACCCTCTGTTTCAGCACCTCTGTTTCTCGCCCTTTGTTTCTCGCCCTCTGTTTCAGCCCCTCTGTTTCTTGCCCTCTGTTTCAGCCCCTCTGTTTCTCGCCCTCTGTTTCAGCACCTCTGTTTCAGCCCGTCTGTTTCTCGCCCTCTGTTTCAGCCCCTCTGTTTCAGCCCTTCTGTATCAGCCCCTCTGTTTCAGCCCCTCTGTTTCTCGCCCTCTGTTTCTCGCCCTCTGTTTCAGCCCCTCTGTTTCAGCCCCTCTGTTTCTCGCCCTCTGTTTCAGCCCCTCTGTTTCAGCCCCTCTGTTTCTCGCCCTCTGTTTCTCGCCCTCTGTTTCAGCACCTCTGTTTCAGCCCCTCTGTTTCAGCCCCTCTGTTTCAGCCCCTCTGTTTCAGCCCCTCTGATTCTCGCCCTCTGTTTCTCGCCCTCAGTTTCTCGCCCTCTGTTTCTCGCTCTCTGTTTCTCGCCCTCTGTTTCAGCCCCTCTGTTTCTCGCCCACTGTTTCAGCCCCTCTGTTTCTCGCCATCTGTTACAGCCCCTCTGTTTCAGCCCCTCTGTTTCTCGCCCTATGATGCAGCCCCTCTGTTTCAGCCCCTCTGTTTCAGCCCCTCTGTTTCAGCCCCTCTGTTTCTCGCCCTCTGTTTCTCGCCCTCTGTTTCTCGCTCTCTGTTTCTCGCACTCTGTTTCTCGTCCTCTGTTTCAGCCCCTCTGTTTCAGCCCCTCTGTTTCAGCCCCTCTGTTGCTCGCCCTCTGTTTCTCGCCCACTGTTTCTCGCCATCTGTTTCAGCCCCTCTGTTTCAGTCCCTCTGTTTCAGCCCCTCTGTTTCAGCCCCTCTGTTTCTCGCACCCTGTTTCTCGCCCTCTGTTTCTCGCTCTCTGTTTCTCGCCCTCTGTTTCTCGCCCTCTGTTTCAGCCCCTCTGTTTCAGCCCCTCTGTTTCAGCCCCTCTGTTTCTCGCCCTCTGTTTCTCGCCCTCTGTTTCTCGCCCTCTGCATCAGCCCCTCTGTTTCAGCCCCTTTGTTTCAGCCCCTCTGTTTCAGCCCCTCTGTTTCTCGCCCTCTGTTTCAGCCCCTCTGTTTCAGCCCCTCTATTTCAGCCCCTCGGTTTCTCGCCCTCTGTTTCAGCCCCTCTGTTTCAGCCCCTCTGTTTCTCGCACTCTGTTTCAGCCCCTCTGTTTCAGCCCCTCTGTATCAGCCGCTCTGTTTCAGCCCCTCTGTTTCAGCCCCTCTGTTTCAGCCCCTCTGTTTCAGCCCCTCTGTTTCTCGCCCTCTGTTTCTCGCCCCCTGTTACTCGCCCTCTGTTCCTCGCTCTCTGTTTCTCGCCCTCTGTTTCAGCCCCTCTGTTTCAGCCCCTCTGTTTCTCGCCCTCTGTTTCTCGCCATCTGTTTCAGCCCCTCTGTTTCAGCCCCTCGGTTTCTCGCCCTCTGTTTCAGCCCCTCTGTTTCTCGCCCTCTGTTTCAGCCCCTCTGTTTCAGCCCCTCTGTATCAGCCCCTCTGTTTCAGCCCCTCTGTTTTTCGCCCTCTGTTTCTCGCCCTCTGTTTCAGCCCCTCTGTTTCAGCCCCTCTGTCTCAGCCCCTCTGTTTCAGCCCCTCTGTTTCAGCCCCTCTGTTTCTCGCCCTCTGTTTCTCGCCCTCTGTTACTCGCCCTCTGTTCCTCGCTCTCTGTTTCTCGCCCTCTGTTTCAGCCCCTCTGTTTCACCCCCTCTGTTTCTCGCCCTCTGTTTCTCGCCATCTGTTTCAGCCCCTCTGTTTCAGCCCCTCTGTTTCTCGCCCTCTGTTTCAGCCCCTCTGTTTCAGCCCCTCTGTTTCAGCCCCTCTGTTTCAGCCCCTCTGTTTCAGCACCTCTGTTTCTCGCCCTTTGTTTCTCGCCCTCTGTTTCAGCCCCTCTGTTTCAGCCCCTCTGTTTATCGCCCTCTGTTTCTCGCCCTCGGTTTCAGCCCCTCTGGTTCTCGCCCTCTGTTTCAGCACCTCTGTTTCACGCCCTCTCTTTCAGCCACTCTGTTTCAGCCCCTCTGTTTCAGCCCCTCTGTTTCAGCCCTTCTGTTTCAGCCCCTCTGTTTCAGCCCCTCTGTTTCTCGCCCTCTGTTTTAGCCCCTCTGTTTCTCGCCCTCTGTTTCAGACCCTCTGTTTCAGCCCCTCAGTATCAGCCCCTCCGTTTCAACCCCTCTGTTTCAGCCCCTCTGTTTCTCGCCCTCTGTTTCTCGCCCTATGTTTCTCTTTCTCAGTTTCTCGCCCTCTGTTTCAGCCCGTCTGTTTCTCGCCCATTGTTTCAGCCCCTCTGTTTCTCGCCATCTGTTTCAGCCCCTCTGTTTCAGCCCCTCTGTATCAGCCCCTCTGTTTCAGCCACTCTGTTTCTCGCCCTCTGTTTCTCGCCCTCTGTTTCAGCCCCTCTGTTTCAGCCCCTCTGTTTCAGCCCCTCTGTTTCTCGCCCTCTGTTTCTCGCCCTTTGTTTCTCGCCCTCTGTTTCTCGCTCTCTGTTTCTCGCCCTCTGTTTCAGCCCCTCTGTTTCTCGCCCACTGTTTCAGACCCTCTGTTTCAGCCCCTCTGTTTCAGCCCCTCTGTTTCAGCCCTTCGGTTTCAGCCCCTCTGTTTCAGCCCCTCTGTTTCAGCTCCTCTGTTTCAGCCCCTCTGTTTCAGCCCCTCTGTTTCTCGCCCTCTGTTTCTCGCCCTCTGTTTCTCGCTCTCTGTTTCTCGCCCTCTGTTTCACGCCCTCTGTTTCAGCCCCTCTGTTTCAGCCCCTCTGTTTCAGCCCCTCTGTTTCAGCCCCTCTGTTTCTCGCCCTCTGTTTCAGCCCCTCTGTTTCTCGCCCTCTCTTTCAGCCCCTCTGTTTCAGCCCCTCTGTATCAGCCCCTCTGTTTCAGCCCCTCTGTTTCTCGCCCTCTGTTTCCCGCCCTCTGTTTCTGGCTCTCTGTTTCTCGCCCTCTGTTTCTCACCCTCTGTTTCAGCCCCTATGTTTCAGCCCCTCTGTTTCAGCCCCGCTGTTTCTCGCCCTCTGTTTCTCGCCCACTGTTTCTCGCCCTCTGTTTCAGCCCCTCTGTTTCAGCCCCTCTGTTTCAGCCCCTCTGTTTCAGCCCCTCTGTTTCTCGCCCTCTGTTTCTCGACCTCTGTTTCTCGCTCTCTGTTTCTCGCCCTCTGTTTCTCGCCCTCTGTTTCAGCCCCTCTGTTACAGCCCCTCTGTTTCAGCCCCTCTGTTTCTCGCCCTCTGTTTCTCGCCCTCTGTTTCTCGCCCTCTGTTTCAGCCCATCAGTTTCAGCCCCTTTGTTTCAGCCCCTCTGTTTCAGCCCCTCTGTTTCTCGCCCTCTGTTTCAGCCCCTCTGTTTCAGCCCCTCTGTTTCAGCCCCTCTGTTTCAGCCCCTCTGTTTCTCGCCCTCTGTTTCTCGCCCTCTGTTTCTCGCCCTCTGTTTCAGCCCCTCTGTTTCAGTCCCTCTGTTTCAGCCCCTCTGTTTCTCGCCCTCTGTTTCTCGCCCTCTGTTTCAGCCCCTCTGTTTCAGCCCATCTGTTTCAGCCCCTCTGTTTCTCGCCCTCTGTTTCAGCACCTCTGTTTCAGCCCCTCTGTTTCTCGCCATCTGTTTCAGCCCCTCTGTTTCAGCCCATGTCTATCAGCCCCTCTGTTTCAGCCCCTCTGTTTCTCGCCCTCTGTTTCTCGCCCTCTGTTTCAGACCCTCTGTTTCAGCCCCTCTGTTTCCGCCCCTGTGTTTCAGCCCCTCTGTTTCAGCCCTTCTGTTTCAGCCCCTCTGTTTCAGCCCCTCTGTTTCAGCTCCTCTGTTTCTCGCCCACTGTTTCAGCCCCTCTGTTTCAGCCCCTCTGTTTCAGCCCCTCTGTTTCAGCCCTTCTGTTTCAGCCCCTCTGTTTCAGCCCCTCTGTTTCAGCTCCTCTGTTTCAGCCCCTCTGTTTCAGCCCCTCTGTTTCTCGCCCTCTGTTTCTCGCCCTCTGTTTCTCGCTCTCTGTTTCTGGCCCTCTGTTTCTCGCCCGCTGTTTCAGCCCATCTGTTTCAGCCCCTCTGTTTCAGCCCCTCTGTTTCAGCCCCTCTGTTTCTCGCCCTCTGTTTCAGCCCCTCTGTTTCTCGTCATCTGTTACAGCCCCTCTGTTTCAGCCCCTCTGTTTCTCGCCCTATGTTTCAGCCCCTCTGTTTCAGCCCCTCTGTTTCAGCCCCTCTTTTTCAGCCCCTCTGTTTCTCGCCCTCTGTTTCTCGCCCTCTGTTTCTCGCTCTCTGTTTCTCGCACTCTGTTTCTCGCCCTCTGTTTAAGCCCCTCTGTTTCAGCCCCTCAGTTTCAGCCCCTCTGTTTCTCGCCCTCTGCTTCCTGCCCACTGTTTCTCGCCCTCTGTTATCAGCCCCTCTGTTTCAGGCCCTCTGTTTCAGGCCCTCTGTTTCAGCCCCTCTGTTTCAGCCCGTCTGTATCTCGCACCCTGTTTCTCGCCCTCTGTTTCTCGCTCTCTGTTTCTCGCCCTCTGTTTCTCGCCCTCTGTTTCAGCCCCTCTGTTTCA